>NC_134562.1:13982627-15288807 GCF_025594145.1 Primulina tabacum
AGAGGTTGTATGCTAAGTTGAAGAAGTGTGAGTTTTGGTTGGAGCAAATTTCTTTTCTAGGCCATGTTGTTTCGAAGGATGGCATAGCTGTTGATCCAGCAAAGATTGAGGCGATTCAGAAGTGGCCTATTCCTACCACTGTCTCAGAGGTACGCAGTTTTCTTGGGTTGGCAGGTTATTATCGTCGTTTCATCTCAGATTTTTCTTAGATTGCCCTGCCGTTAACCAATCTGACGAGGAAGACTGTTAAGTTCGAGTTGTCCAATGATTGCCAGAGTGCATTCCAAGAGTTGAAGGACAAGTTGACGACAGCTCCTGTTCTTGCCTTGCCCAGTGGTTCAGAGGATTTTGTTGTGTATACCGACGCGTCGAAGAAAGGTCTTGGTGCAGTGCTGATGCAACGTGGAAAGGTTATAGCTTATGCTTCTCGCCAGTTGAAGGATTACGAGAAGAATTATCCTACGCACGATTTGGAGCTGACAGCTGTGGTTTTCGCCTTGAAGATTTGGAGACATTATTTGTATGGCGAAAAATGTGAAATTTTCACGGACCACAAGAGTTTGATATATTTGTTCTCTCAGAAAGAGCTCAATATGCGGCAGAGGAAGGTGGTTAGAGCTTGTCAAAGATTATGATGTGACGATTAGTTACCACCCAGGGAAAGCGAATGTTGTAGCAGATGCTTTGAGCCGTAAATCGAGTTCTTCTTTGAGTTCGATGATTCAGCAGCCGTTGTTGTTAGACTTGCAGCGAGAGGAGATAGCTTTGGTGGTTCCGGGGACCATTGCTCGCTTTTCAGCGTTGGTCATTCGGTCTACTTTGACGGACTGGATCCGTAGAGAGCAGGCTGTTGATGTTCAGTTGTCAGAGTTGAGAGCCAAGGTTGAGGAGAGAGGTAATTCAGAGTTTGGAGTGAATGGAGACGGTTTGATGACATTCAGAGGTCGTATTTGTGTTCCTACTGGTGATGATATTCGGCGAGACGTCTTGACAGAGGCACATACCGCACCATATTCGATACATCCAGGCAGTACCAAGATGTATCAGGATCTTCGTAGACTCTACTGGTGGCCAGGTATGAAGAAAGACATTGCCATGTTTATTTCTCAGTGTCTAACTTGTCAGCAGGTGAAGATTGAGCACCAGAGACCTGCTGGGACATTGCTATCTTTGCCGATTCCTCAGTGGAAATGGGAGCATATTACGATGGACTTCGTGACTGGTCTTCCCAGAACGCAGAAAGGTTTTAACTCTATTTGGGTTATTGTCGATCGATTGACCAAGTCAGCGCATTTTCTCCCAGTCAAGACGACGTATTCCATGAACCAGAATGCCGAGGATTATATAGCAGAGATTGTTAGACTTCACGGTGTCCCTGTGTCGATTGTGTCTGATCGTGACCCTAGATTTACCTCAGAGTTTTGGAAGAGTTTGCACAGAGCTATGGGTTCACGGTTAGCTTTCAGTACAGCATATCACCCTCAGAGCGACGGTCAATCAGAGAGAGTTATTCAGATTCTAGAGGATATGCTCAGAGCTTGCACTATTGATTATTCTGGTAGCTGGGATTCTAAATTGCCTCTTGTGGAGTTCACGTACAATAACAGTTACCAGGCGACGATTGGGATGGCACCGTACGAAGCACTTTATGGCAGGAAGTGTAGATCTCCCTTGTATTGGGATGAGATTGGTGAGAGGAAGATGTTGGGTCCAGAGTTGGTCCAACAGACTGCTGATGTAGTTGCTGTTATTAGAGAGAGGATGAAGACAGCGCAGTCGAGACAGAAGAGCTATGTAGATGTGCGTCGTAGGCCGTTGCAGTTTGAGATTGGCGACCATGTGTTTTTGAAGATAGCACCTCTCAAGGGTGTGATGCGGTTTGGCAAGAAGGACAAGTTGAGTCCGAGATTTATTGGCCCCTTTGAGATTTTGGACAGAGTTGGTGATCGAGCCTACATGTTAGCCCTACCGCCAGATTTTGACAAAGTCCATAATGTTTTTCACGTATCGATGCTCATGAAGTATATTGCGAATCCTTCCCATGTTCTTCGCCATGAGCCATTGGACTTGACGCCGAATTTGACGTACCAAGAGATTCAGGTTCAGATACTGGACCGCAGAGTTAAAGTTTTGAGGAACAAAGATATCGGCATCGTTAAAGTCCTTTGGAGGAACCATTTGATCGAAGAGGCCACGTGGGAACCAGAGGATGAGATGAGAGAGAAGTATCCTGAGTTGTTCGTGCAGTGACGTCAATTTCGAGGATGAAATTCCTCTAAGGAGGGGAGATTGTAATAGCCAAGCCTGGTGTACGGTACGGTTTAAGTTTTCATAAGTTTATTGACTACTTGGTCAAGTTTAGGTATAGTTTGGATGTTAAGAGTTTCGATTTATGATTTATAGTATGGTTGGTTATAGATGATGTGTAGTGCTTTTGTAGCGGCGTTACGATTAAATTCATGATAAATTGTATATTGATCCAAATGAGGTGAGGCCTTTTCCATTAGAAAGATAAGACATAGAGGTGTAACTTTCTTATTTTGAGTTTTGTTCAAATCATTGTGCAAGGTAAGCCAAAAGTGCCCCGAAGTGTTTCGTGTGTTTCGACGTTCCTCCAGTGACACATTTTTGTAGAATAGGGCATAACTTTTTACTCAGATGTCCAATTGATCTGAGATTTTGAGGGATTCAAGATGAGACATAGAGCTACAACTTTGTTGTTTACCACTTTTCCAAATTATGAAGGAACGAGGCGTTGCAGAAGCAATCTTTGGAGTAGCAGTGCGAAGAGTGCGCGCCCGGGCGGGAATGTTTGTGCGCCCGTGCGGACCTTGTTCAAAAATTTGGTATTTTGGCCGAGAGTTCCGCGCCCGCGTGGAAAAAAATGTCCGCCGGAGCGGCCAGCGATTTTTTTAAAAAGCGTGTTTTTGGAGTTTTAAGTGCTTATATACAAGAGTTGCTCTATTTTCTCTCATTTCTTCCCTCATTCTCGATTCTTCTCTCAAGGGGTGAGCTAGGGTTCCATTTTCTTTCTTTTGTTCTCTTGATTCTAGCCTCTTGTTGGATTATTGGAGTGAGAGCAAGGTTATTTTGGGTTCAAGAAAGCTAAGGTAAGCTTTTGGTTTAGTTTATTCTTGGTTTTGAAGTTGGGAGAAATCATGGGTTTGGTGATGTGTTGATTTTATGGATTAATTGATATGGGTTTAGGATTATTGAGTTGTTGATTATTCAATACATGGTTTATTGTTGTAGGTTTTGTACCAAGATTATAGATTCAAGGTGTTCTTGTGGTTTGTAAGTGGAAATTCATCCCTTGTGCTCACATGATTATATATGTATTGTGTTTTAAAGGTTTTATTGTGTTATTCCCTTCAATTGATTCACTATTATGTATTGATACCTTTGTTGTATATTGTGGAGGCAATTGATGTCTCAACTTTGAGAAGGGAATACAAAAGAGAAAGAATATCAAAGTGTTTGATGAAATGTCCCAAAGAAAGAGTTTAAATGTTTTATGGATTGATATATACAGAGTCAGAGATTGCATGCAATTAGTTGATCAACGACCATAGGCTTATATCCCTCAGAGTTGTCAATTTATATCGATGGGATAAGAGCACCACAAACAGAGTTATTATTGATATCAATCCACCATAGTAAAGAGAAATACCATCTCATTGTTATGCTATTGCTACAATATACATGTTTCAGAGTTGATGGTATTTTATGTTTTCAAAGCCATGTTTTATAGATTATTCTATGTATCATTGCTATGTAAGAGTTCCACTTGCTGAGTTTTATACTCATTTCAGTTATTTCATGTGATGCAGATAAGAACGACGGACCAGGACGTTGATTGTGGCCCGGAGTCATATGCATATGAAGTTGGAAGGAAGATGTTATTTTGCAAGTATTTTTGGATCATGATCATAGGAATGATATTTTGTATTTTGTTATATCATTTGAATGATCATTTATTTACTTTTAAACATTTTATGGTGATGTATTTTGAAACTCCTTCCATTTGATAGAAAATTTTAAATTCCACTGCTATTTTTATTGTAAACGGGTCGAGGTGTCACATGATCAATACTCAAATCAAAACATAATCTGATCAATGCCGATCGACATACGATACCATAATACCATCTCAATCAATACCGAATCTGATCAATATCAATCAACTGAAGTTTCGACGGTATCACAATACAGTCTCGATAACCCCGTCAAGTCCAACACCACAGATATAATACCAGAACTCATAATCAATATCGGTCGATTCATAATTTCAATAACTACACCAATCTGATATCGAATCTCAGTTAATCAATTCCAAAAATCATAACAATTCCATAATCAGTCCGTTTCTTAATCAGACTTCGATTCTATGATGTCTAACATGTCAAGAACATCATATATGACGTGTATTCAATTCCAACAACATCATAATTTCAGAACATGTCAAAATGTAACAAAACTTACGTTCAGTGTAGCTGTCATCGTTAGGAACTCGGTGCCGTACTCAGATTTAAAATCAGAAGGAAGGATCACTCGTAAATCTCAAATCTCACGTCGAAGGAAAACTTCACTCTTTCTCCCTCGAAGATTGCTCAGTTGCTGAATGAAGAATCACTTCATCTATGTATATATATATCATCCACGTTGCATATAGAGACCAAATGTCAATTTTCGTGATGCATGCCTGGCGCATATGGGCGCCCAAGTCCAAGTCCCGCGCATATGCTCCGAACGTTCTGTCCGAACTTAAAGCAAGTCGCGCATATGCGCCACGTCCTTCCGCGCATGTGCGCGACATTCTCTGGACTCGAGTCTTACCGATACACCTCCTCGCGCATATGCGCGCCCTATCTCGCGCATATGCGCGAGGTCTTCTGCCTTCGCCATGAGCTGTTCGCGTATATGCGCGTCTTTCTTCGCGCATGTGCGCGCAAGGTTCTGTCTACCTCGCGCATGTGCGCCCATCACGTCGCCCATGTGCGCGAGGACTCTTTCTTGCTCCTCATTTTGATTTTCTTTCGTCTTTCCCGGTCTGATCCGTTCCGCCTATAATCACTTCAATTAATCAAGAAATCATCCTAGATTAATCTCAGATTACGGTAAATATACCCAAATCATTTCAGATTACGGTAATCAAATTCTCGGGCCTTACAAGTATTTTGAATGGAATTTTCATAAATGTGGTGTTTTGGGGGTTTTTATACGCTAAATAGTATTTTAAACTGGCCATCGATTTTCGATAAAATTAGGGACTTTTTGAAAACTCGACTAATATTTTCACAAACTTTCCTAAATAAAATATTTTAAATAATAACTAATGGGCTTAATGGACCTATTATACTAGGTTAATGGTGTCACGTTTCGAGACCGAGGCGTCAGTGACATCCGATATTGTTAATCAAATAACAATAAGTCTCGTAGCAAATAGCCAAATACTAGTCTATTTCATAAATTTTCCATTGTCTTTACAAATGAAGAAAAATACAGAGCTTGCTGAAGCGAAAAGGACAAACATTACTTAGAAAGACAAAGGAACACTAATGGACTTGAACATCCAGAACTTGAATTCCTTCCTTCTAATTCTTTACCAGCCCCTGAACTGCTCCTGCTCCTGCTCTTTTTGTTCTACATGTTTTCATTCTCATCTGGAGAGTGACATAAGTAGGGGTGAGCGTTTTGAGAAACACTCAGCAAGTGGAGCCGATCGAATACCAGAAAACATTTGATACATAATACTTTAAAATTCTTCTTCTTTTTACATAGCATAGTATATTAGAGTTAAATGAACAACAGTCAAACATTTAACAAATCAGAGCTTCAGAGTTGGATGAACAGAAATCAGATATATAACAATCCAGAACTTCGAATCAGAACATTTCAGAACAGAACTTATCAGAGCTTATCAGACAAACAGATTATAATGATCATGGGCTATTCTTGATCTTGGGCTCCCTCTGAGGTCTTTTCCAGTAAATGGGCTGTCTCTGGGACATTTTCCTGCATCCGGGCTCTCTCTGGGGTCTTCTCTCATAGACATGCTCCCTCTTGGGCCTTTTACCTCACAAGTTTTCACGATACATCATTATCAGATTCATACTTATAACTTATCATTCGGAGACGAATTGATTCGAACAGAGCGACACCAATACAGAACTAAGCAGAGGGCATGAACGAACAACGGAATGAACGAAATGATTTTGAAGCAACTTAGAATTTCGAAATCATCACTTATATACAGCATGCAGTGGATGATCGAAGTTTTAAACATACATAACTTTAAAACATATAAACCCACTTACCCTCTGTTCGAAAAATACGGGTCGAGCTTGACTTTTACTCGGACAAAACCTCAGCCGAACTTGGTCAGTACTTCCTCGATTTCTTAGAGCAGAGTTTTTGGTTATTTCAGTAGCACTTTGACGTATTTTTTGTGGCTCGAAATGGCCGCACGAAGCTTCATTTTCTTCCTTTACTTGGCCGAAAATTTTGAGAGAAATGAGAGGAATTTTGAGTGTGTTGTCTACAACGACACATGGGGTATTTATAAGTGGAAAATGACTCTTACCATGCTGTAAGGTCCAAAATTAAGACACGTAATCCAACTGCATGCAAATCTAGGGAATATGGAAAATTGTTAATTAATTTATTTTAATTTCTAAATTGATTATGTTGATATGTTTATATGATTTTTTAGTAGTTTTTTCTACTTGAATGAATTAAAATATGTTTTTAATGGTTATTTGAGTTGCGATTAAAGAACGGAGACCGAGGGCTGAAAAATGGAAAATATTTTTTTTAAATAATTGTTTTTAGTTATTTAAAATATGTATGATGCTTTTTCTTATTTTTGAAAATAAGAAGTTTTGAGGTGATTTTATACGCCGGGACTTAATTTTTATTGGTGTTTGAGTTTCAACAAAAATACGAACGTTTTGACAACCCGACTAATAATTTCACAAACTTGATTAAATAAAGTAATTTTTAAAAGCACTATTTGACTTAATGGGTCTAACTAACCTTGTTAATGGGACTAAGCTACCATTAGTGTTTTAATTATTATTTTAAGTGCAAACCCACCCCATAACTAACCTAAATCCCATGCCTCCCTTCCCCTCCTAGCACAAGACTCCTTGTTCTCTATTAGCACACGGCACACACCAAAATCAAGAGAAAAGCATCGGTTTTTTGTCAAGGAAATTCTCCCAAGGCTTCTCGTCGTCGTTCTTCGATTTGTCAACGATAATTCGTGCGTTAAGCACGCAAAGGCACGCCATACTCTTTCTTGTACTCATCATCACACCATATTATGTATTTGATCATGAATTGTATGAAAAACAAGTTGCACCTTTAATTATTTTCGTTTGTGCATCAAACATGAATTTTAAAGCATGTTGTTTTGATCCAATATTATGATATAAGTGTACATGAAGGGGATGCCATGTATAAGATTAAAAAGGGGCATGTTTTACACGATTTTAAGGAGTCCTAAGACACACAAACATGCTGCACACAAGGAACAAACAAGCTGGAACCGTCTTCACGGTTTTGTTGATGAAGGTTCGGGTTTAAGGGGATAGGCTTTGCATGGCTTTGCTTGGGTCATGACTGGGTCATGGTCTGAGTCAGGGAAGGAGTCTAAGCCACGCTAAGACATGAGTCGAGTGGCTGGGAATATTCCTAGCAAGCTAGGGCTCTACTCGAGAGCCACCCGAGAGAGGCGCGCGAGTGTGCAGCGCGCACAGAGAAAAGGGCTCGGCCAGGGGGCTTTGGGCTGGGCTGGGCTAGGTTAGGTCTTTAGGGTCCAAAGTGGGTGCACAAGGGGCTGGTCCAGTTGTTAGGGTCCTAGCAAGCAATTCGAAGAGTCTTATCGCCTAGGGGTTTCTCGGTCAGTAGCTGTTCTGATTTTGTGGATTTGGTCGGGGATTGGGTTTGAGTCCTAAGGGTTCTTATGGTCCGGGAGGGTTCCTAGAGGGGCTGGTCAGGGATCGGATCAGGGTGGTTCGAGCATGACTCGGTGAAAAATGATTATGGCTCGAGGGTTAGTAGCTTGGTTCGAATTATGGTTTTATTTGGTTTAAATTTAAAACATGGCTCAATGGGGGTCGATTCAAGATTTAAGAGAGCTAATTAAATATAAAAATTCAAAGTTTTTAATTTGAAAATTTTATAATAAAGTTTGATTTAATTCGGGATTAAAACGCATTAAGAATTAATAATTAAAAAGTCTAGAATTTAAGCTAAATAAATTTATGATAAATTTAATTTAAGCTTAAATAATTATTTGAGATGTTCTAGAGTCAACGAAATTAAGAAAACATCAAATTCGAGGAATTTTATGTCTCGGGTAAAATGATCATTTTACACCTATAAAATAGTAAACGTCATGACAGTGCTTTGAATGCTGTTTTATATGTTAAAATCATTATTTTAAATGTTTATGGATATTTATTATTTAATATGGACATTACAAGATATGTTGCATTCTTGGTTTTAAAGAAAAACGATTATTAATATGCATGATTTTATATAGTGATGGAAATATGAAATGTTGAAGGATGTAAAGGGATTATGACTAATACGAAAACGAAGATATGTTAATACGTAAGGACAAGGCTCAGTTGATGGGTGAGAGTGCCGCTGATGTCCCCGCCGCCCAGCATTGTGATTACATCTAGATGGATCCATCGCCCACAGCACGAATACGAAAGTCACAATCAGCGATCTGAATTCAACGAAAAAATGAATACGTATATGTCTATGGTGGATATGAATATGTTGATGATATGAATATGTTTAAGTTTATGCATGATCATGAAAGTGTTATTTTAAGTACAAGTATTTTCACTGTTGCATGTGATCTTTACACGTATTATGTTGTTATCAAGATTATGGTGTATTGAGTCTTTAGACTCACTAGGTGTCTTCGATGCAGGTGAATTTGATGTTGATTGCAGTGGAGGTCTTGATGGTTGATCTTACAGGACTGAAGGTGCACATAACCCGATGACCAGCACTTATTTTTTTCCGCACTTAGGTTTATATTTTTGTTTAAAGATTTTTACGACTTTTTATTTATGATTTTGAGAGGTTTTGAACAGGTTGATAGTATTGGCTTTATTTTTAAATATTGCATTTAGGTTTGGTGAAATGTGGGATGATATTTTGTTTGAACTAGTTTCTTTGAGTTTCAAATTTAGTTGGTTGTTTTATTTTTAAATTGGTGTCAAAAATATTTTATATATTTATATGTAGTTCGGCCGATTCATGAGGGTTTAAAAAAAATTTCTAGTACTTTTTAAGCAAAACGAGTAGTGGACGTTTCAGTTGGTATCAGAACAATGTTCCTGTAAAGGGTTGTGCCACCTTCAGTGCCAGGAAGCTCATACATCAAGCCTCAATCTGTAAGTTTACATGTTTTATATGATTTTTATGATGTTATCTGCATGATTACATGAATTATATGTTTACACCACATGTTTAATAGCTTTTTGAGGATATGTGATTTATAAGCTTAAATTGCCTAATGGATTAAAATATGTTACATGATTAGAAAACTTAGATTTAAATGCATATTGGTTACATTTAGAATTTAGGAAAACATTCAGATATAATGCCTCCTAGACGCGTACCTAGTACTGATAGGCAGACAAAGACTGTTGAGGATCGTCATGTTAATGCACACCCACCTCCTAATGGGGATGCAGCTACGCGTACACTGGAGGGCATGGATCGTTTCATTAAGCAGTTTCAGCAGACTCCTAGGCCACAGCACAATGTATATGATCAGTTCCGGAGGCTAGCACAGAAGGAATTTTCTGGCACCACCGATCCCTTTGCTGCTGAGGCTTGGATTCGTGCACTCGAGGTTCACTTTCGCTATTTGAACATGGGGGACGCTGACTGTGTGAGGTGTGCCACTTACATGTTTAGAGATGATGCTTCTTTATGGTGGGAAGGAGCCGAGCATGGTATTAACATCGCTACTCTTACATGGGCTCGATTCAAGGAGATATTCTATGAGAAATATTTTACTGCTGATGTTAGAGGGCGATTGAAGAGAGAATTTATGATTCTCCGTCAAGGAGACACTTATGTTGCTGAGTTTGTGAGGAAATTCGATAGGGGTTGTCAATTTGTACCCCTTATTGCGAGGGATGTTGCTGAGAAGATGAGGCACTTCCTAGATGGTCTACAACCTACTATTCGTCGTGACGTGATGATGATACGTCCTTTGGATTATGCTACTGCGACTGCCTATGAGTTTCAAGCTGAGCAAAGCTTTGAAAGATATTGATTTTGAAGTGACAGAAACACCAACAGCACAATCAGTCAAACAAGAAGCCATATATGAGTCCTCCTAGACCTCAAGGGCAGCAAAAGTCCCAAGGTCAAGTCAAGAAGCAAGGACCACCAAAACCAGCACTTTCTGGAGCACCAAATCCTGCCGATAGGCAACCATGCAAGAGTGCAATCGTTCACACTATGGCAAATGCATGTGGGGATCTTTTAGATGCTTCATATGCAAGGAGGAAGGGCATAAGGCTGCTGATTGCTCGAAGAAGAATGCACCTACTGTGGGCAGCGCATTGTCATTCATGCGGAGGAAGCTGAAGAGGAGCTAGACACGACTCTTATAACGGGTAACCTAGTCATTTAACATTTATATATTGCTTTTAATTGCATGAAATGTTAAATTGGTTATTAGAATTGAACTGGGATCAAGATTAACCTAGCGAAAATTAGGTTGCATGCTCTACTTTAGTTGGAATTAAGGTATGATTTTAGAAACCATAGAAATTGGTATTGATTTTTGAGCCTTATTTTATGTAAATGATGAAATAATTCCAAATAAAAGTTTTATGGCCAAAAATTAAGAAAAAATCATAACCAAGGGCATGTTAGGGGTTTTCGAATTTTGAGGGGCTATTGTGCAATTTTCGAAAATATGAGGACTTAATTGTAATTATAGAAAAGCTTATGTACCGAAATGTAGTATCCGAAAGTTTAAGGACCAAAAGTGTAATTTTTGAAATTTAAGGGACCAAAACAAAATTTTCCGAAAATATTAAGGGTCAAATTGCAAATATCCGAAAATTTTTGGGACTAAAAGTAAATTTCGAAAAATTGAAGGGATAATATGCATTTTTTCAAGAAATGCTTATGTTCAACGCGTAATCTTCACATCACTTTGGGAAAATAATGATAGAAATTCCTTAAGCTTCAACACGAAAAGATTTAAAAGACGTTTTCGCCGCAGGGAGAATTATTATTCAAGGTGTAGCTTCTTATGCATTACTAGATTCGGGAGCTACACATTCTTTCGTATCTGAAACCTTAATCAATTGACTGAATATTATACCTAAGGATATGGGATTGGGTTTCAAAATTTCAATTCCTTCGGGTTACCAAATGCTCACGTCTAAATTGTGAAGAATATGTAGCTTTATTTATTTAGAGATGTGGTTCGGGAAGATCTTATTGTGCTCCATAATGCCTGAATTTGACATCATACTCGGTATGGAGTGGTTATCAGCGAATGGAGCTTCGATAGATTTTCGTCAGAGATCAGTGTCTAGTCGACTGCCTAGTGTTAAATATTTTGTCTTTGAGGTGGCGAGGAATAAGCAAATGCCGCACATTATCTCTTGTCTGTGTGCGAGGAAACTTTTGAGACAAGAATGCCAAGCTTTTCTAGCATGTGTCACTACCACACATTCTTCTATCAGTTAGAAGTTGGAGGATGTTGATATTGTCAGAGACTTTCCTAGTGTCTTTCCTGAGGACGTTTCTGGCATTCCACCAGATCGTGAGGTGAAATTTTTTATTGAGTTGATACCGGGTACAGTACCTATATCCAAAGCACCTTATCGTCTAGCACCCGCTGAAATGAAATAATTAAAAGATCAAATTCAAGAATTGCTAGACAAGGGTTTTATTCGCCCAAGTTATTATCCAAGTGGCGCACCGGTATTATTTGTGAAGAAGAAATATGGTAATATGCGACTCTGTATCGATTATCGAGAGCTGAATAGAGTTTGTTGGAACTTTTTAAGTTCGCAATCTTGATTTTGATGTTAAGAAAACTTGTTATTGTATTTCTAACATATTTACTCACGTGTGAAGTTGCAAACACATGAAGAAAACCGAAACTGAATTCTGCACAAACGGAATTTCTAGCGAGCTTCGGTTTTTTGATGATATCTCCCAGGTGGATGATTCAAATGACAATCTGCCAACTTAAATGATCAAAAAACTCAATTTGGAACAAGTCGTATTTCACGTCAGTTGGGAAAATTTGGATGTAATCAAGGTCTAACTGATCGCTAAATTAACGAACTGATTGCACGAAAACAGCAATTAATTTGGTATGAGCAGTTGCGGTATTTTGTTGATATCGCTCAGCTTGGTTATCAAAATGAAGCGATTCAGTATGAGTTGGTAAGATAAGACAAATATCTACAAATCATCTTCAAAAGTCAAAGTCTGAATCGAAGCTTAAGATGCTGATAAATGACAATGAAGATACTGGTTCTACACAAACTGAAATCAGCTAGGATGATTTCAGCACACCAACTGAACTGAACCAGCTGCTGACCAGGTGAACTGAACTAGCTGCTGACCAGTTGAACTGAATGACCAGCTGAGTTGACTAGAGTTGACCAGTCGAGAAAATGTCCAGTAAGGCGAATTTGACCGTTGACATTCCAGAAACAGTACAGAAACTTTCCAAACGGTCATATTCTTGTGTCTAACGTATATATCATTGTTGGGAATTATAAATATAACCTCTTGAAGATCAAACAATAGCTTTTGAAGGGGATTCAAAGCATGGGCAGTTAGCATGAATATATCAGCTAGTTGAGAGCACAAGCCCTTGTGTGAGGATACATTTGATATGCACACTTTAATTGATAAATTCCTCACACATAATCACTCACAAATATACAAGAGATTTGAACTTCAAAGATTAGTTGAGTGAGTCTTTGCACAAAGACGTAAAACATTGTGTTTGTAGTCTTTGCATATGAGACATTAAATAATATGCTGATTGTGAGGTGCTGCCTACAATCTTGAGTGCTGGAAGTTCAGTTTAGGCAGTGGGTAAGTCATAGCTGAGTGGGTTTGTACAAAGAGTTGTATAAATCAAAGTCTTTTAGTGAATCCTTCCCAAAGGGAAGAAGGGGTGACGTAGAAGCATTTGAAGTCTCCGAACATCCATAAACAAATTCGTGTCTATTTGTTTATTGCATTTAATTATAAATTTCATAGTTTTAAAGATGCATTGTTGAAGCATTTTATGTGTTCTTTAAATACCAAAATATTGCAAACCAAGTATTTGATAAAATGCTTCAACTAAAATATTTTTACTCATTCAACTTGCATATATTTTAAATGGTTTACATAATATTTAATCGGTTTCTACGAAGGATTATTTCGAGTATTTTCTGCTTGGTTTGAATACCAAACTTGATTTAATTCATCGGTATTCAATATTTCAAAAACCGAGCTATTGTAGCTCAATGATTATCCCCCTAACCGATCCCAACAATTGGTATCAAAGCGGGTTGTTCTTGAAAGAGCATTGAATCTGATTTTGACGTTTAAAATTCGAAAATTTCAGATTTTTTAAACATATATATGCAAAACTGAATTTTCCTGCAGCTTGCAGCGACCGTAGGAAAATTGGCATATCTCCTTGCTCGAGTGTCCAAAAGAAGAACCGCTTTTTGCGTTACAAACTAGACTCGTAGAGGTTGACATCGGTATAAAATTTGCAGCCTATTTATGCTCGAGAAAATACAGTTTATTCGTTGAATACTGAGCATATGTGCTACAGTAGAAAATGAGCGAGCCTTGGAGAAAATTGGTAGTTATCCCTCTTCTTTTATAATCTTCAAAACTTTCAAAACTATATGGGGAGAACTCATTATAATTTTAATGAGTAGATTATTTTTAAATATTGAGGAGGAGAAAATTTGTTCCAAATGTTTTGAAAATATGACTTTTTGATTCACACAAAAAGGGGGAGATATATGTTAGTTAAGTTGATTGTTTATCCAAGTTTTGTGATCATCAAAAAGAGGGAGAATATTGGAACTTTTCAAGTTCGCAATCTTGATTTTGATGTTAACAAAACTTGTTATTGTATTTCTAACATATTTATTCACATGTGAAGTTGAAAACACAAGAAGCAAACAGAAACTGAATTCTGCACAAACTGAATTTCTGGCGTGCTTTGGTGTTTTGACGATATCTCCCAGCTGTATGATCCAAATGATAATTCGTCAACTTGACTGGTCAGAAAACTCAATTTGGAACAAGTCGTATCTCAAGTTAATTGGGCAAATTCGGATGTTTCAGTTGGTATCAGAGCAATGTTCCTGTAAAGGGTTCTGCCACCATCAGTGCCTGAAAGCTCAGTTGGTCAAGCCTTAATATGTAAGTTTACATGCTTTATATGATTTTTATGATGTTACTTGCATGATTACATGAATTATATGTTTACGTCACATGTTTAATAGCTTTTTGAGGATATATGCTTTATATGCTTAAATTTTCAAATGGATTAGAATATGTTACAAGATTAGAAAATTCAGATTTAAATGAATGTTGGTTACGTTTAGAATTTAGAAAATGTTCAGATATAATGCTTTCTAGACGTGCACCTAGTACTGATAGGCACACAGAGACTGTTGAGGATCATCATGTTAATGCGCCCCTACCTCCTAATGGGGATGCTGCTACGCGTACACTTGAGGGCATGGATCGTTTCTTTGAGCAGTTTCAGCAGACTCCTAGGCCACAGCACGATGTATATGATCAGTTCCCGAGGCTAGCAACGAAGGAATTTTCTGGCACCACCGATCTCTTTGCTGCTGAGGCTTGGATTCGTGCACTCGAGGTGCACTTTCGCTATTTTAACATGGGGGATGCTGACTGTGTGAGGTGTGACACTTACATGTTTAGATATGATGCTTCTTTATTGTGGGGACCCGGACGCTAATCATCTTCTTAATCATCTTTGGGATTTAATTATCAATTAAGATAAACAGGGTCTAAAAATTTTTCTTTAAAAATGCGGAAGGTAATGGAATCAATCTATTATACATCTCAGTATAAAAGTACAATAATGTACAACAATTATTCAAACTAGTCTAAGGTTCAACTACTAAATTTAAAGTATTAAACCAATTCGACAATAAGTCCGGAATCACCACTCTAACTCATCTTCTCTCATCATCTTCTTGACCCCGATCCTGTCCCACCTGTTGTCATGCACACATACAAAACAAGACAACAGCCAGATACTCCGGTGAGAATAAATCCCAGTATAAAACATGTATACATGCATACGCACAATATAAATCATAGAGCATATTATCATGCATAAAATTCATAACAACAGGTTTCATAGTCTAGGAAACCAAATCAAAATAAGCATGCAGTAACAATGGGTTCCATAATCTCTGAAACCAAGATAACATAAGCATGCAACTCAAATCAATTCATATCTTGACTCGACTCGACTCTAATTCTAGGGATCCCGGTGTGAATAAGGCATCACTGTCTGTCACCTGCCCTCCCAATCGGGGTAACTGTACGTCTTATTCCTAGACTTCGGTCCTGTCTGTATCGAATCTCTACAATCGGATTGAATCTGATCCGAAGCGTCGATACCACCGAACATGAAGTTTGGCAAGTCTGCCAATGACTCTCTTATGTCAAATGCTTGAATATAAATCTATAAACAAGGCATCGTCATATCAAGAGATTTGAATATAATTCCATAAACAAATCAATTATATCAAAAGGTAACAACAACCCTAGTATGTGATTTTGTTGGGCAACTCAAATTGAATCTCATTTGAGTTGTGTCTTCCTCAAAACAAAACATGAATTATACCTTTGTCTTCCCGGTCTGACGATGACGAAGTCTTGTATTCCAATCTGTCCATAACCAATCTGGCAATGCCAATCGTATAAATACAATATCAGTATATAATTCAATTCAAGACCTGTTCTGATCAATACTCAAATCGGTATATAATCTGATCCATATCTGAACAAGGTACAATCTAATTCATATCAATGATATCATGATACAATCGAAATCATTACTGAATCTGATCAATATCAATCTACTGATGTTTCGACGGCATAACAATACAGTCACGATAACCCCGTCTATCTCAAGAATTCATAACCAGTATCAGTACAACTCATAATCTGAATAATAACACAACTCTGATATAAAATCTCAACTAAATAAATTCCGAAATTCATAACAATTTCATAAATAGTCTATTCTTTAATCTGACTTCAGTTATACCATGTCTACTGTAGCAGAAACATCATATCTGATTCATATTCAATTCTGACAATATCATAAATTCAAATCATGTCTAAACGTTACAAAACTTACGTCCAGTTGTAGCCTGCGTCGATAGGAACACAGTACTGAAGTCGGACTGACAATCGGACGGATGGATCTCCAAAATCTTCAATCACAAATTGGAATCCTTCCTCGGAGCCTTTTATTGATTCCTCTCTTAATTGTGAAGATTGACTCGATTGTATATCTATATATATACTGCATGCAACACCAGGAAACGTGGCTTATTTTTCAAGCTGCACGTCGCACCGCGGGTGCGCTCATTCAGTAAGCGCGAGTGCGCTCAGTGTAAGGATATACATCAACTTTTCCGAAAGCTTCGACCGCGGGTGCCCTCAGTCCTGTAACGCGGGTGCGCTGACCTCACTGTAGCAGAACTGCGGGTGCGGTCTGTCTAGCACCGCGGGTGCGGTGTCACTTCCGTAATTAATCTTCAACTCTCTGTCCATCCACCGCGGGTGCGGTCTTATTCGTAGCGCGGGTGCGCTCATGCTACTGTAATTCTTCCACAATTCATGAGCTCAACCGCGGGTGCGGTCCTTTCCTTACCGCGGGTGCGGTCTATATTTCATGCACCACTTCATAATCTCATTTAGTGCTTCCCATTACATGTCATGCATACTCATATCTTCCGAATATCACATCAATGAAGATTAATAAATCTCGAGCCTTACATTTCTCCCCCTTTTAGAAATGATTTCGTCCTCGAAATCACAAGTAATCAATACAGATATATCAGAAGAAATGTATACAGAGTTTAAATCAAAACTCATCTCAATGAATCCATTCTGAAATCTTAATCTCATGCCAAGTTTTGTCTTTCAGGTAGTCTCTTTGAGGCCCTATCAACTTATTGTATTTTCAATAATAGAATAGTCTTCATTCTGAAATATCTTTCTTGTACGGATCTGTGATTCTAAATACCCTTTGAAATAACTCTGACCGAATCAATCTCACAATACTGGCTATACAACATCCGTATATATCAATCAACGGCTCGTACCAAATCAATATCATCAGCTGTTATCAAATCTGTTTATCCCAATCAAGGATATATTCAATCTTCGGCCCCAAATACCAATCGTCATCATCCGACGTTGGCGTATTAAGTCTGTCTGGTCTGAGCTATCTTCATTTTCTTCTGAATTAGCTACATTTTCTTTGTCACATTTCTGACTTTATCAACTCTTATCTCAGGTATCTCCGAGATATTATTCTTATACCAAAGAAATCTGCAGTACTCACTGTACACTATATCATATGTAACTAATCTCATTACTTTTCTAATGGCTATTATCATACTATAATTCATAGGATGACAATATGTCATATTAACTAGTGCTATCATCCAGCACTACAACTCCCTGGATATCTCTCAATATCCGGATAGTACATTCTGGCTATCTATCAAGCGGTGGATAATATATGAATGAGTTCATGGTACGTTCTGCCACAATTACAAACTCAATCAAAATCACAATCTGATATAGTCTAGTTCTACATTCTGATCAGTCTGACTCTTTCTTTGACATCGATCTGTGTCATTTGGTCATGTTTGTACGTTATCTGTTACAAACTAATAGATATAGATTGAACAATCTGTCAATCACAATCATATCATATCACAATCTGGAAGTATTATAGTGATCTCATTACGAAATTCATCGAATTATACTCCCCATGTCTAGTCAGAATATACAAATTCTGTAATAAATCTTCTGATTTCTATCTTTCTATCTTCATTTATTGGCGATTCAGACATTTCAGTACAAATTCTGCCAACATTTCAGCATAAATTCTGTCATAACTGATTTAATCGGTCTATATCAAAACTATCTGTTCGAATTATCATATACTTTCTGTTACCTGAATGACTACTGAATCCATTTCTGTGCGCTTCTGACCCTATCTGTCATTTCCAATTCGAAGTATTTGGTATAAACAATCAGTTAATAATATAAATTAAAGAAAAATACCTACCTGGTATTCGGTTCTGATTGTCGATATCAAATTCTGTTGTCCAATTCTGAAACATTTGACATCACAAAATAATCATTCTCATACCGTAAAATTACATATCTGTCACTCTGATCGATGCTCTGTTCTGATTATTGAAATTAAGCTCTGAACATTCTGATTATATTTCTGATCTACTGAAATTCTCGAATTCAACTCTGATTCGGATTGAACTGTATATAATCTCAACGGTTCACATTGATCTGTATCAAATACGGCTGTAGAAATATGACAATACTCAGGCAGACAAAAAACAACAATCGTATACGAAAATCTGTCAATTTAGACCAAACATATATTTCTGATATCTATGACATTTCTTAAATTTCTGATATTTCTGATATGTTTGATATCGGTATCATTCTCAATCACTGATTCTGATCTCAACTGTGTCAAAATCAATCGGTATACTAACTTCAAATATCGCATATTCTGAATACAATCTGTTTCAAGCAGGATTCATATCTGAATAATTCTTGTAAACACTAATCACAATTCTCAGAGTATTCAATACAATCTTCAGATATTCGATTCAGTCAATCAGATGCTACAAATATATCAAAATGTCATAGATACAACGAGCATGAAATCATCAGAATATCTCTGAACATACTGAGATATGCCACCGAGAAACACTAGATCAAATGTAACTCCTGGCCCGTACTCTTCTACTGATCTTTCAATTCTTTCACTTCATTCAGTGACATTCTGCACATTCAATATCATTCTGTACTGAATTCTAATAAAACAAACAGTACCTGGTCTCCATTCAATTCTGAAATCTATCTGTCTGATATAAAACAAATTTGAAATCTTATCTGGGCCAACATCAGCCAACACGTACATCACTGGCAAATCTGCCAATACTAGACTCGATTTCAGTATGTCTACTGAATACATAAGGATGCCATCTGCTCCTTTCTGTAATAATCGAGTCATAGACAATACAGATATCCAAGGAATTCTAGATCTAGAATCCTTACCGAGGAATTTCTACT
Source organism: Primulina tabacum (assembly GCF_025594145.1). NCBI lineage: Eukaryota > Viridiplantae > Streptophyta > Magnoliopsida > Lamiales > Gesneriaceae > Primulina > Primulina tabacum. The sequence goes on from NC_134562.1 coordinate 14,002,053, forward strand.
CATCATTCCTATCTGGTTTGAATCTTATATTTTTCTGGCAGGAATCTACAATAGTTCTGTACTTGTTCAGCATATTAATATCAATAATACGGTCAAATCAGAAATACAAGTACATCATAATCTAACTCAATCTTATTCTCATCTTACTGTAGTATACAATATTTCACAGAAATCTCTGATATCAATCTTTCTTTCCAAAAATAAGGAAATCGATACTACAGTACAATCAGACTCAACAGGTACAACATATCACAATGCAACTCAGTCAAAGGTAATCATAGGGAATGCATTAGTATATATCCATACATATGCAATATAATCATAAAAATAGTACCTGCCACTCTATCATCAGGTGTGTCCGATGTCTTTTCCTCGGTCTTCTACTCCCTAAAATCTTCGGGAACTTCTCTGAGGACAAACTCTAGCAAGGTGTCCTGGTTGTCTACAAATATGGCAACTACCAGTCACTCCCTGGCATTGCTCTGTGGAATGTCTCCCTCCGCAAGTTCTGCAATATACTCCAGTATGGCTCGGGCTGGAACTACTGGAGCTAGACGAACCACTCAGTCCGCTCCCTAACTTCTTAAACTGTTTCTTTCGAGCTTTTCAGCAAATATTGCTTTCCACTCGTGCTGCCACGATCAAATCGGAGAGGGGATTGCTGTGTCTGGGGTTGCATCGCACACACCCATTTTAGTTGTCGAATCAGACTCGCCTCCGCTCTCTTTGCTTTAATCAAGGCATCAACAAAATGGTAAGGTCACTGCATATTCATCAATGCAACTATCTCCGAGTTCAATCCTCTGATGAACTGATCTGCTACAGCTTCATCATTCCCAATTACCTGAGGAGCAAAACGCAGTAGAGTAGGGAATTTCGCAACATATTCTTCAATATTCAGTTGGCCTTGTCTCAAATTCACAAATTCTGCTTTCTTGTCCTCCCGGTACGAAACTGAGAAAAATCTTCGATAAAATTCAGTTCTGAATATTTCCCACGAAATCACTGTACCTCTCTGTTCTAGCATTCTTTTACTTGTAATCCACCAACTTCTGGCATTCTCTCGTAACTGGTGGAATATCAGTTTAATTCTCTGCTCATCTGAATAATCAAGTAAATCAAACAGTATTTCTATGTCATCAAACCAGTTCTCACAATCTTCAGACGTCTCGGCCCCACTCAGAATCGGCGGCTGAAATAACTGAAATTCTTCCAACTGTATTTCCATCTGAGTTTCTGATACATCTATCTATTCAGTCGAAGCACTACCCCTTTCTGTAATTCTCCGTGGGGGTCTATCTGCTTATCAAACCATTAGTACTCAAATACTACAAATCTGTTCCAATCTTTCTCTGATCATCTTACTGCTGATCATGAATCAGATTTGATTCATACTCAAAAATACATATTACCAATTCAAATCAGATAATCAGGTAAACATGTATTTCAAAGCAGTAAAGCATAATGTCATGCTAGCACACACAATGTAAGTCAACATTAAAATAAATCTCATGCTAGCAATTACATGCAAAGAAAGAAAACTCAATCTACCCCGCTCATTCTCTTCTATCTCAGTCTAAAGGATCTATCGCTCTGATACCACCTGTTGTGGGGACCCGGACGCTAATCATCTTCTTAATCATCTTTGGGATTTAATTATCAATTAAGATAAACAGGGTCTAAAAATTTTTCTTTAAAAATGCGGAACGTAATGGAATCAATCTATTATACATCTCAGTATAAAAGTACAATAATGTACAACAATTATTCAAACTAGTCTAAGGTTCAACTACTAAATTTCAAGTATTAAACCAAGTCGACAATAAGTCCGGAATCACCACTCTAACTCATCTTCTCTCATCATCTTCTTGACCCCGATCCTGTCCCACCTGTTGTCATGCACACATACAAAACAAGACAACAGTCGGATATTCCGGTGAGAATAAATCCCAGTATAAAAAATGTATACATGCATACGCACAATATAAATCATAAAGCATATTATCATGCATAAAATTCATAACAACAGCTTTCATAGTCTAGGAAACCAAATTAAAATAAGCATGCAGTAACAAAGGGTTCCATAATCTCTTAAACCAACATAAGCATGCAACTCAATTCAATTCATATCTTGACTCGACTCGACTCTAACTCTAGGGATCCCGGTGTGAATAAAGCGTCACTGTCTGTCACCTACCCTCCCAATCGAGGTAACTGTACGTCTTATTCCTAGACTTCGGTCCTGTCTGTATCGAATGTCTACAATCGGATTGAATCTGATCCGAAGCGTCGATACCACCGAACATCTAGTTTGGCAAGTCTGCCAATGACTCTCCTATGTCAAATGCTTGAATAAAAATCTATAAACAAGGCATCGTCATATCAAGAGATTTGAATATAATTCCATAAACTAATCAATTATATCAAAAGGTAAAAACAATCCTAGTATGTGATTTTGTTGGGCAACTCAAATTGAATCTCATTTGAGTTGTGTCTTCCCCAAAACAAAACATGAATTATACCTTTGTCTTCCCGGTCTGACGATGACGAAGTCTTGTATTCCAATCTGTCCATAACCAATCTGGCAATGCCAATCGTATAAATACAATATCAGTATATAATTCATTTCAAGACCTGTTCTGATCAATACTCAAATCGGTATATAATCTGATCCATATCTGAACAAGGTACAATCTAATTCATATCAATGATATCATGATACAATCGAAATCATTACTGAATCTGATCAATATCAATCTACTGATGTTTCGACGGCATAACAATACAGTCACGATAACCCCGTCTATCTCAACATCACAGATATAATACCAGAATTCATAAATAGTATCAGTACAACTCATAATCTGAATAATAACACAACTCTGATATAAAATCTCAACTAAATCAACTCTGAAATTCATAACAATTTCATAAACAGTCTATTCTTTAATCTGACTTCAGTTATACCATGTCTACTGTAGCAGAAACATCATATCTGATTCATATTCAATTCACACAATATCATAAATTCAAATCATGTCTAAACGTTACAAAACTTACGTCCAGTTGTAGCCTGTGTCGATAGGAACACAGTACTGAAGTCGGATTCACAATCGGACGGATGGATCTCCAAAATCTTCAATCACAAATTGGAATCCTTCCTCGGAGCCTTTTCTTGATTCCTCTCTGAATTGTGAAGAATGACTCGATTGTATATCTATATATATACTGCATGCAACACCAGGAAACGTGGCTTATTTTTCAAGCTTCACGTCGCACCGCTGGTGCGCTCATTCAGTAACCGCGGGTGCGCTCAGTGTAAGGATATACATCAACTTTTCCGAAAGCTTCGACCGCGGGTGTGCTCAGTCCTATGACGTGGGTGCGCTGACCTCACTGTAGCAGAACCGCGGGTGCGGTCTGTCTAGCACTGCGGGTGCGGTGTCACTTCCATAATTAATCTCCAACTCTCTGTCCATCAACCGCGGGTGCGGTCTTATTCGTAGCGCAGGTGCGCTCATGCTACTATAATTCTTCCACAATTCATGAGCTCAACCGCGGGTGCGGTTCTTTCCTTACCGCGGGTGCGGTCTATATTTCATGCACCACTTCATAATCTCATTTAGTGCTTCCCATTACATGTCTTGCATACTCATATCTTCCGAATATCACATCAATGAAGATTAATAAATCTCGAGCCTTACATTTATGGTGGGAAGGAGCCGAGCATGGTATTAACATCGCTACTCTTATATGGGCTCGATTCAAGGAGATATTCTTTGAGAAATATTTTACTTCTGATGTCAGAGGGCGATTGAAGAGGGAATTTATGATTCTCCGTCAAGGAGACACTTATGTTGCTGAGTTTGTGAGGAAATTCGATAGGGGTTGTCACTTTGTACCCCTATTGCGAGGGATGCTGTTGAGAAGATGAGGCACATTCTAGATGGTCTACGACCTACTATTCGTTGTGACGTGATGATGATACGTCCTTTGGATTATGCTACTGCGACTGCCTATGAGTTTCAAGCTGAGCAAAGCTTTGAAAGATATTGATTTTGAAGTGCAGCACAAGAGACAGAAACACCAACAGCACAATCAGCCAAACAAGAAGCCATATATGAGTCCTCCTAGACCTCAAGGGCAGAAAAAGCCCCAAGGTCAAGTCAAGAAGCAAGGACCACCAAAACCAGCACTTTCTGGAGCACCAAAGCCTGCCGATAGGCAACCACGCAAGGAGTGCAATCGTTTACACTATGGCAAATGAATGTGGGGATCTTTTAGATGCTTCATATGCAAGGAGGAAGGGCATAAGGCTGCTTATTTCCCGAATAAGAATGCACCTACTGTGGGCAGAGCATATGTCATGCATGCGGAGGAAGCTGAAGAGGAGCCTGACACGACTCTTATCACTGTAACCTAGTCATTTAACATTTTTTATTGCTTTTAATTGCATGAAATGTTAAATTGGTTATTAGAATTGAACTAGGATCAATATCAACCTAGTGGAAATTAGTTTTCATGCTCTACATTAGTTGGAATTAAGGTATGAATTTAGAAACCATAGAAATTGGTACTGATTTTTGAGCCTTATTTTTAATAAAGAATGAAATAATTCCAAAAAAAAGTTTTACGGCTAAAAATTAAGAAAAAAATCATAACCAAGGGCTTATTAGGGGTTTTTGAATTTTGAGGGTGTAATGCCCGAGATTTTATCCTGTTAATCCGAGATTATTAAATGATAAATTGATGTGATTATAGAAGGACCACTCCGAGACAAGAAATTGGGAAAGCATCAGTATTGCAAGTGTGAGACAAGAAGGTCTCGCGCATATGCGCGGAGACGAGGCGCGCATATGCGTGAGCTGCTATATGCCGAGACAGTAAGTCTCGCGCATTTGCGCGAGCAAGATTTAGGTTCAAGCGCTGAGACAGTAGATCTCGCGCATATGCGCGAGACGAGGCGCGCATATGCGCCAGCTGGTGACTATCACAAGTGCCGAGACATAGAGTCTCGCGCATATGCGCGAGCAGATGAATTGTTATGCACCGAGACATTAGGTCTCGTGCATATGCGCTAGTGATGGACGCGCATATGCGCGAGACGTGCAGTATGAAGATTGAGCCACATGTCTTTGCCATGCATATAATATGTAAACTTATTCATTTCAATTCAGAACTCAGTGAAAGAACCGAGACTACCATGGAGAATTCCTCAAGTTTCAGTATTTCTTAAATTGTTGATTTTGCGAGATCCGACCGTCAGAATTTCAATCCGAATGTAGTTTTGTGCTCCTCTCGTGAAGAACTTTAAAAGAATGTAAGTTTGATTACTTTTTAGCATGGTTCGAAACCGGATCTAAAAATGGACACCGTATGAAATTTTTATCAATTTTCAGCCTAGGTTGAATGAGATTGTACAGATTTGATATTAGGGGTTGAAATTATGATTGATTATGAGTTGTAATTTGTATCTGTTGATATTTAAGTTGCTGGATATATCGAGATTGTATTGTTATGCCGTCGAAACATAATTAAATTGAGTTCTAATCATATCTAGTATTGCCTTGAGTTGTATGTGATATTGTACTTCTCGAAATGTAATTCTAGATTTGGTATTGAAGGCTTCGAAGACTGAACAAATCCATATTGAAGGTTGAATCAACAAAGAACTACGAAAAAAGGTAAAAATCTATATTAAACCGGGAGAAATAACTCGAGTAAGAGATAGCTTGAGTTTCCCAAAACCACATACTTTAGTGTAATTGCTTCGATGTATTTGCAATTCATGAGATTGATATGCTTTGTCTATTGAGTTATAGCAAAGCATGTATTGAGTCTTTGGCAGAGGTGCCAAGTCACTGGATATTTGGTTTATATCGATGTGCTTAGGAGTAGATCTACTCCTATTGTAGAGATTTGATATAGAGGGCCAATGTCTGGGAATAAGAACGTACAACCATCTAGCTGGAAGAGTAGGTGGGAGACTTGTTATGTTCTTATTTAAACCGGGATCCCTAGATAGGAGTCGAGTCAAGATTAAGAGTTTAAGAGTTTTATTTAAAGCTTGATATAGCTTTATGTTTTATTAGATTATGATACATGTTGTTTACAAATGTTATATACTTCTGTATATGTTTGTATGAAATGCATGTATACGTTGTTTATACTGGGAATTATGCTTCTCTCCGGAGTTATCCGGCTGTTGTTGTGTTTGTATGTGTGCATGGCAACATTTGGGACATGATCAGGGTCGAGAAGAGGATAAAAGATCGAGATTAGAGCGGAGATTCGGACCTAGATGTAGAACTTGTTTTCAACACTTGATATGTAGTGGATAAACACTAGTGTTATATGATTGTATATTGTCCTTGACTTGTACTATTGATAATGTTGTATATATTAAACTTGATCTTGTAATTTGAATGAGATGGGACCTAACTTATGGTTTGTACACTTGTTTATAAGGTGTTCAACATTAAAAAAAAAAATTGCGACCCAATTTATTTAATTGATCAATTTAATCCTAATGACGATTGAAAAGAATGAATTAACGTCCGAGTTCTCACACCGGTTGGTATCAGAGCAAGTAGTTGTATGTTCCTTAGACTGGAATAGGAGCGAGTGAGCGGGGTAGATTGAGTTTTCTTTCTTGCTTTAGTGATGCTAGCATGTTTTACTGCTTTAAAATTCTTGTTTACCTGATTATCTGACTTGATTGGAAACATGTATTATGAGAGAATGAATCAGAACCGATTCTTGATTAGAGGTATGATGATCAGAGGAGGACTGAAACAGATTTGTTATATTTGATTGCTAACCATTTTGATAATCAGATATGCCTCCTCGATGAATCCCAGAACAAGGTAGTACCTCAAATAACCCAATGGATGTTACAGCGACACCCATGGAAACATTGCTGAAGAGATTTCAGTCGTTCAAACCGTCGACTTTGAAAGGCACCGAGAATTCTCTCAAGTGTGAGAGTTGGCTTGATGACATTGAGATGTTATTTGATTCACTTGACTATACAGATGAGTGTAGAGTCAGACTGATTTGGCACCAGTTACACGATGTTGCAAAAAGCTGGTGGCTCACAACCAAGAGAGCGTTGGAACATCGAGGTAAAGTTATTACTTGGAAGATCTTTAAAGTTGAATTTTATCAACGATTCTTCCCAGTATCGTACAGAAAGACAAGGTTGCAGAGTTTGCTAATTTGAGACAGGGTCATTTGAATATTGAAGAATATGTAACCAAATTCTCTACCTTGCTACGATTTGCTCCTCATGTTGCTGAGAATGATGAAGCAGTGGCTGATCAGTTAATCAATGGATTGAATCCAGATATTTTTACATTGGTAAATACAGGGTGACCAAATAATTTTGCTGATGCCTTGAATAGAGCAAAAGGAGCTGAAGCAGGTTTGATTAGACAGCGAGGAACTTCGTATGTAACTCAAACATCGAAACAGCAACAACCTTCAGCCCAGTTCCACCAACCAACTCCCAGATTTGATAGTGGTGGTAGTAGCAGTGGAAAGAAAGATAATTTGAAAGCCCGAGGGAAACAGTTTAAGAAGTATGGAAGTAGTTCATCTAGCTCCTGATGTTCACGACAGATCAGTTCTGGCCAGAGTTATACAGGGGTCTATTGCAGAACTTGTGGAGGAAGACATCCAACAGAGGAATGCCAAGGAGTGTTTGGTAGTTGCAACATCTGTCGAGAGCAGGGAAATTTTGTCGGAGTCTGTCCACAGCGAGGTTTTCAACGATCCCAGGGAGCAGAATCATCTGGATCAGTGGCTCAGAATGATAGACGATCATCTGTTGTTCACTCTTTCCAGCCATCCCCTACTACTCAGTAACAGCAGAGGCCAGGAGGAAGCCAGACTGTTAGCCAGCCTCCGAGATAGCAGGCCAGAGTGTTTGTATTGACTGAGGAACAAGCCCAGGAAGCACCTGATGATGTTGTTGAAGGTAACTGTTCTCTTTTTGGTTATCCTGCTTATGTATTGATTGACGGGTGCATCCCATACTTTTATCTCTGAGCGATTTGCATTGATACATGATTTGGCTGTTGATTCATTATCTGCTGTAATATCTGTCTCTTCACTTTGGGGAGAGGTCTTATATCAGTGAAATATGTTAGACATTGTATGCTGCAGTATGATGGTAATGAGATTGAGTTAGATTGTATTGTACTCGGTTTGTCTGATTTTGACTGCATTATCGGTATTGATATGCTGACAAAGTACAGAGCTACCGTAGATTGTTTCCAGAAAATTGTGAGATTCAGACCTGAGATGGCTGATGAATGGAAATTTTATGGTAAGGGTCCCAAAGATCAAATTCCTTAGATATCTGTTTGGTCTATGACTCGATTATTACAGAAAGAAGCAGAGGGATTCCTTGTGTATTCAGTAGATGTACTGAAATCGAGCCCTTCATTGGCAGATTCGCTAGTGGTATGTGAGTTCGCTGATGTCTTTCCAGATGAGATTCCGGGTTTGCCTCCAGTTCGAGAAATAGACTTCAGTATTGAATTGATACCAGGTAGAGTATCTATTTCTAAAACTTCATACACAATGGCACCGATTGAACTGAAAGAATTTAAAGAGCAGCTAGAAGATTTACTAGCTAAGGGTTACATTAGACCGAGTGTGTCTCCTTGGGGCGCTCAAGTATTGTTTGTTAGAAAAAAAGACGGTTCAATGAGACTCTGCATTGACTATCGGCAATTGAACAAGGCTACGATAAAGAATAAATATCCTTTGCCTCATATTGACGATTTATTTGATCAGTTGCAGGGTTCTTCTGTTTATTTTAAGATCGATCTGAGATCTGGATATCATTAGCTTAGAGTCAGAGATTCTGATATATCGAAAACAACTTTCAGAACCAGGTATGGCCACTATGAGTTTATAGTCATGCCGTTTGGTTTAACGAATGCTTCAGCTGTATTTATGGGTTTGATGAACCATATATTTCAGAAGTATCTTAATGATTTTCTGATTATCTTTATGGATGATATTCTAATTTATTCAAAGAATTTGACTGATCATGCTGAGCATTTGAGAACTGTATTGAAGATTCTGAGTGAAACAACCTCGATTTTTTTTCTAATTTTTAAACCATAAATTCTAAATTACTAAATAAAATAATTTAACAATTTAAATCCCAAGTGCATAAAACAAAATCCTAAATCAACTAACCAAAACTTCCTAAATTGACCTTTAAAAAGATCAACTAACAATAAATAAAGCATAAAAATATCTTTAATAAAAATCATGAACACAAATCTTTAAATCATAGATCTAATAAGCTAGTGCGGGAACCATAAAGGCCCTCGGGTGTGTACTGCTGCACTCGATCGACTCAATCGTCTCCGCCTCCAAAAATCATCAAATCCTGCATCATACAAACCTAATGAGTCTAAAGACTCAACACGTTCTAAACATGGATAGCAAATAATACATATACATTCACATCCATTTAAAAATAATATTTTTATTTAAAATAATCTTTTGAATATAAATAAACCATTAAAAATCATTTAATCATAATTAAATCATAAATAGTGTAACCATTTAAAAATAACATTAAACATAAATAAATATTTAAAAATCATTTAAAAATAGCTTTAATTATCATCATAAATCATATATCATAAAAATCATTTTTATCAAAAGCTTTTAATCATATATTGTTTTGGGTGAAGTTTGATCCTTGAAAGTGACTAGCTTTTATCTTTTGGTCGACTGCAGTGTTAGCTCCACATGGTCAATGGGGGTGTGCACTAGGCTCCACCATGGAAATACGATCGTTGGGGTTCCCTCGGGGGCCTTTCCCCATAGACGGTTTCCTCGGGGGCCTTTTTCCAAACATGGGTTTCCTTTGGGGTCTTTTCCCGTAAATGGGTTCCTTCTGGGGCCTTTTCCCCTCACGTTATCCCCACAAAATCATATATCATAATCATATCTTTTGTCACAGTTCAAAAATAGCATTTTAAACAGTATAAATTGCACAACTTTAACATAAATCTTAAATATACATATTATGATCAAAATCATCATAATAAATCATAAAATATCATTTGACATGCGTTATAATCCTTCGGGACACTGCCAAGTGTTATCGTATTTTCTTAAGTGTAAAAAGACTGTTTTGCTCCTGAACGTAAAAATTCTCAAATCTATATTTTTCTCACTTTTAATGACATGAGATTATTTTAAATAATTATTTAAGCTTACACAAATTTTCTCATATTTTTATTTGACTTAAATTGATGACTTTTAAATTAATCTTTAAATAAGACGTATTAACGCGTTTTAATCCCGAATTAACCCAAACCTTAATATGAAATTCTCAAATTAAAAACTTAGACTTTTAATAATTATTTAAGCATAAATCTAATTTTCCATAATTTTATAAAGCATAAAACTAGGCGTTTCAATTAATGCGTTAATTAACATTTCGTGCGGCGATTAAATCCCGAAAAAATTCCAAAACTCGTTATTTTGATTCAAAATTTTAAACATAAAATTTTTAAGAATTATTCTACCCTTAGGAGCCATGAACCGCACCCGTGGACCCATGGTTCTATTTTTTTGTTCTAACATTGAAATATTGACCCATTATCGAACCACCCGAGCCATCTCCCAATTTACTCGAGCCACGCCTGAGCCACCTCGAGCTAAACCCTAGCCAACCCACCTAGGCACCCTCCTGACCAATCCCAAGCCCCTGAACCTAGCCATAGCTCGCTCAAACTAACCTGCAACCCAACCACTGAACCTGCGCTCATGGAGTTATTCGCACCTATAGCTTCCTAGTGCCACTAGGACTCCTCCAGCCCCTTGACCAGTGACCACCTCGGACCCTCACTGACCCTGGAACACGCCCAGACTCGACCCAGACCAGCCCCGAGCCCCTAACCCACGCACGAAGCTTCTGTATCCAGGAAACCACCTGCGCATTCCTGCTGCCACTACACGGTTCCATTGTTTTGTTCGAGCCAGCAGCGAGCCCACCACTCCAGCCCCTAGCCCGACCCCTTCCCATCATGCTAGGACCCTGGTGAACCACCTAGCCCAGCCCACAACCAAGCAACCCTCTCCGAAATTCTCGGCCACCCAGAACACGCGTGAAGACTCCTCTCACGCAAGGACTCTTCCAGCCCACCTAGCTCGAGCCCTAGCCACCCTAGGTCCCAACCCAGACCTAGACCGAGACCACTCCTTACCCTGGACGAGCCCTGGTCGAGCCCCATCAACACATGCAAATATAGCCGAGCCCTTGAATCCCCAACAAGCATACCCACCTTTAAAACTCTCGGCCCCTCTTAGCAATTTAAATCCTACGGTTCCAGCTTTATTTCCTACAATATTTGTCATGTTTTGTCCCTAATTCATTCATATTTTTCATAGATTGGCAGCGTACTCGTTGGATTTAAAAACGTTTTAAAAATAAGCGCGAAATCGTTAAATCTTTGAAAATACGCAACTTACCGTAAAATAATCGAATCCACATATTTTTCAGGCATAAAAATTAAATCAAGCATATTATGATTTGTATGATGTTTTAAAAGAGTTTAGAAACGTGCCTTTGCGTTCATAACGCTCGATTATTCGATCTTCGACGAGGGTGCGACGTTGGACGACCGGACGAAGAAGAACACAAGCTTCTTTCCTTCCCATATTTTCGAAAATATTGCGAGTGTGTGCAAGGTGTTCTCGGCTGTTTTGGAGGCTGAATTCTCAAGTTTTGAAAACCTAAAACACTTATTTATAATTTATTTAACATGTTAATGGGCTTTGGTTTGGGCTTGTTTACTTAAGGGTAATTGGGCCTTCTTAATTTATTAAATTGGGCCCAATTAATAATTAATTAATTAAAACATAAAAGTTTATAAATTTGGTTTCCATAAAATAATATTTTTGATCTTTTAAACTCCTTGTTTGTCCAAAACCAGCTTCCCGGGATAAATCGAGCTCGACACGTAAAATAATTCGAACTCCAACATTTTTAGGAAAATTAATTCATTTTTAAATCATATTAGGAAGCCTTGTCGTTATTTAAATAAAAATACATATTCTTGTCTTGGTCGTCACCGGTCCCTTTTCCCTGCCTATTATCGAATATTCGGGTAAAATCCTTAATTTCATGTAAACGTGTCATATAATCATTTAATCATGCAATTATACATTTAATCATATAATAAACATCATGGTAACATTTTAAATAAATTAAATAAAACAATTAAGCAATTAAAATAATTTTGCATGCATGTGGTTTACGTAAGTTGATTTTTCGGACGTTACAATGAGAATTGAGAAATTGTATGCAAAGCTGTCTAAATATGAATTTTGGCTGAGAAAAGTTAAATTTTTGGGACACATCATATTTGGAGATGGTATTTCTGTTGATCCTAGAAAAGTTGAGGTTGTGATCAGTTAGCCTAGACCGACACCAGTCCCAGAGATACGCAGTTTTATGGGTTTAGCAGGCTACTATCGTCGATTCATCAAAGATTTTTCTAGTAATGCTAAGCCGATTACTCAGTTGACTCAGAAGAATGCCACTTTTGTTTGGTCAGAAGCGTGTGAATATTTTTTCTAGAGTTGAAGAAAATATTAACCAGTGCTCCAATATTGACTATTCCGTCAGGTACTGGTGATTTTGTTGTATATTGTGATGCTTATCACAGAGGAATAGGTTGTGTTTTGATGCAGCGAGGACATATTATTGCTTATGCCTCGAGACAATTGAAAACACATGAGACTCGCTACCCGATTCATGATCTTGAATTGGATGCCATTGTATTTGCATTGAAGATTTGGCGACACCATCTATTTGGTGAGAAATTAGAAATTTATTTTGATCACAAGAGTTTGAAATATCTATTTTCACAGTCAGAACTGAATATGAGGCAACGTAGATGGCTCGATCTATTGAAAGATTTTTATTGTGAAATCAAATGTTATCCGGGGAAATCAAATGCAACAGCTGATGCACTGAGTCGAAAGGTATGTTCTTTATCCTTATCGACAATTGATATTTCGAATTTGATTGAAGATTGCTTTCTTTCTGGATTAGTATTTGAGACAGATTGTCAACCTTTGAGATTGTATAATATTCAAGTTGAACTAGAGTTGATTTCACGAATCAAAAAAGCACAGAAAGTTGATCAGAATGTTCAGAACTCGATTATGATGGTCATATTAGGGCATCAATCAGAATATCAGGTTCGCGATAATGCATTGTATGTGAATAATCGACTTGTTGTGCCAAATGTTTCAGACTTGAAACAGCAGATTTTGACATAAGCACACTGTAGTCATTTCAGTATTCATCCTGGTGGCAGAAAGATGTACAATGATCTGAAGTAATAGTTTTGGTGGAAACAGATGAAATCAGACATTGCAGATTTTGTATCTAGATGTTTGAATTGCCAACAGGTGAAAGAAGAAAAGAAGAAATCAGGAAGTCTGTTGCATAGCTTATCTATTCAAGAATGGAAATAGGATCACATTTCCATGGATTTTGTTACGAAGCTACCATGATCATCCCGAGGTTGTGATGCGATTTGGGTTGTTATTGATAGATTGACCAAATTAGAATGTTTTATTCCTTACAGAATGACATACAGACATGACCAGATGACAGAGATTTATGTCAGAGAAGTTGTCAGATTGCATGGTGTGCCGAAGTCAATTGTATCAGATCATGATCCTCGATTTGCTTCACACTTTTGGCACAGTTTGCAACAAGCTCTAGGTACGAAATTACATTTGAGTACTGCATATCATCCTCAGACAGACAGACAGTCAGAGAGGAATATCCAGACAATGGAGGATATGCTTAGAGCTGAAGTGCTAGATTTTGGCACTAGTTGGCAAGATTCTTTGCCACTTTGTAAATTTTCGTACAACAATAGCTATCAGATGAGTATAGAGATGGCTCCATTTGAAGCGTTGTACGGCAAGAAGTGCAAATCCCCTCTCTATTGGGATGAGATATCTTAGATACCTGAACTTGGAGCTGATATGATTCGAGAGATGACCGAGAAAGTGAAGCTGATTCAGCAGAAAATGAAGACAGCTCAGGATAGACAGGCCAAATATGCAAATATTCGACGTCAACCGTTAGAATTTGAATAGGGAGACAAAGTATTCCTGAAGATTTCTCCTTTCTGAGGCGTTGTAAGATTTGGCAAGAGAGGGAAGTTGTCTCCTCGTTATATTGGGCCGTATGAGATTCTTGAGAAGATAGGTACTCCTGCCTATCGACTCGCTGTTCCTCTTTCTCTATCTTGAATACATGATGTCTTTCATGTATCTATGCTACGAAATTATCTTCCTGATGCTTCTCATGTTCTTCAGCCTGACGAGGCAGAACTTGATGAAACTCTGTGTTATTTTGAAAAACAGATCTAGATTCTAGAACTTAAAGAAAAGCAGCTCAGAACGAAGACTATTCCGCTTGTGAAAGTTCAGTGGAGTCGTCATGGCATTGAAGAAGCTACTTGGTAGACTGAATCAGATATAAGACATAAGTTTCCAGAATTATTTCACTGATGTGAGTTTTCTTATTCAGTTTCTGTTATATATTCTGATTTTATGTAATTTGATTGCCTGTGATTTCGGGGACGAAATCATGTATCAGAGGGGGAGAATTGTAATGTCCGATATTTTATCCTGTTAATCCGAGATTATTAATTGATGAATTGATGTGATTATAGAAGGACTACTCCGAGACAAGAAATTGGGAAAGCATGAGTATTGCAAGTGTGAGACAAGAAAGTCTCGTGCATATGCGCGAAGACGAGGCGCACATATGCGCGAGCTGCTATATGCCGAAACAGTAAGTCTCGCGCATATGCGCGAGATTGGGGGGCGCATATGCGCGAGCAAGATTTACATACAAGCACTGAGACAGTAGGTCTCGCATATATGCGTGAGACGAGGCGCGCATATGCGCGAGATGGTTACTTCCAAAAGTGCTGAGACAGAGAGTCTCACGCATATGCGCGAGGACGGGGCACGCATATGCTCGAGCAGATAAATTGTTATGCGCGAGAAAGTAGGTCTCGCGCATATGCGCTGGTGATGGACGCGCATATGCGCGAGACGTGCATTATGAAGATTGAGCCACATGTCTTTGCCATGCATATAATACGTAAACCTATTCATTTCAATTTAGAATTCAGTGAAAGAACCAAGACTTCCATGGAGAATTCCTCAAGTTTCAGTATTTCTTAAATTGTTGATTTTGCGAGATCCGACCGTCGGAATTTCAATCCGAGTTTAGTTTTGTGCTCATCTCGTGAAGAACTTTAAAAGAATTTAAGTTTGATTACTTTTTAGCATGGTTCGAAAATTTGTTGTTGGGGAAATCATAATTTGAGTTATATTATGTGTTCATGAGATTGTAGTAATCGTATAATCGAAACCGGATCGAAGAACGGACACCGTATGAAATTGTTATCAATTTTTATCCTATGTTGAATGAGATTGTACAGATTTGATATTATGGGTTGAAATTATGATTGATTATGAGTTGTGATTTGTATCTGTTGATATTTGAGTTGCTGGATATATCGAGATTTTACTGTTATGCCGTCGAAATAGAATTAGATTGAGTTCTAATCATATCGATTATTGCTTCGAGTTGTATGTGATATTGTACTTGTCGAAATGTCATTCCAGATTTGGTATTGAAAGCTTCGAAGACTGAACAAAGCCATATTGAAGGTTGAATCAACAAAGAAATACGAAAAAAAGGTAAAATCCTATATTAAACCGGGAGAAATAACTCGAGTAAGTGATAGCTTGAGTTTCCAAAAACCACATACTTTAGTGTAATTGCTTCGATATATTTGCAATTCATGAGATTGATATGTTTAGTCTATTGAGTTATAGCAAAGCATGTATTTAGTCTTTGGCAGAGGTGCCAAGTCACTGGACATTTGGTTTATATCGATGTGCTTAGGAGTAGATCGACTTCTATTGTAGAGATTCAATATAGAGGGCCAATGTCTGGGAATAAGAATGTACCACCATCTAGCTGGGAAGAGTAGGTGGGAGACTTGTTACGTTCTTATTCAAACCGGGATCCATAGATAAGAGTCGAGTCAAGATTAAGAGTTTAAGAGTTTGATTTAAAGCTTGATATAACTTTATGTTTTATTAGATTATGATACATGTTGTTTACAAATGTTATATGCTTCTGTATATGTTTGTATGAAATGCATGTATACATTGTTTATACTGGGAATTATGCTTCTCACCGGAGTTATCCGGCTGTTGTTGTATTTGTATGTGTGCATGACAACAGGTGGGACATGATCAGGGTCGAGAAGAGGAGAAAAGATCGAGATTAGAGTGGAGATTCAGACCTAGATGTAGAACTGGTTTTCAACACTGGATATGTAGTGGATGAACACTAGTGTGATATGATTGTATATTGTACAAGACTTGTACTTTTGATCATGTTGTAGATATTAAACTTGATCTTGTAATTTGAATGAGATGAGACTTAACTTATGGTTGAATTTGTACACTTGTTTATAAGGTGTTCAACATTTAAAAAAAAATTTGCGACCCCATTTGTTTAATTGATCCATTTAATCATAATGATGATTGAAAAGAATGAATTAGCGTCCGGATCCCGACACCGGTTCTATCGTGCAATTTTCGAAAATACGAGGACTTAAATGCAATTATAGAAAAGTTCGAGGACCAAAATGCAGTATCCGAAAGTTTAAGGACCAAAAGTGTAATTTTCAAAATTTAAGGGACCAAAACAAAAACTTCCAAAAATATTAAGGGTCAAATTGGAAATACCCAAAAATTTTGGGGACTAAAATGCAAAGTTCGAAAAATTGAAGGGACAAAATGCAATTTTTCAAGAAATGCTTATGTTCAACGCGTAATCTTCACATAACTTTGGGAAAATAATGATAGAAATTCCGTAAGATTCAACACGAATAGATTTAAAATACGTTTTCGCTGCAGGGAGGATTATTATTCAAGGTATAGCTACCTATGCACTGCTAGATTCGGGAGCTACACATTCTTTCATATTTGAAACCGTAATCAATCGACTGAATATTATTTCTGAGGTTATGCAATTGGGTTTCAAAGTTTTTATTCCTTCCGATGACCAAATGCTCACGTCTAAAATTGTGAAGAATCTGGAGCTTTGTGTATTTAGAGATGTGGTTCTGGAAGATCTTATTGTGCTCTCTATACCTGAATTTGACATCATACTCGGTATGGAGTGGTTATCATCGAATGGAGCTTCGATATATTTTCTTCAAAAATCATTGTCAATTCGACTGCCTAGTGGTAAATCTTTTTTCTTTGAGGCGGCGAGGAATAAGAAAATGCCGCACATTATCTTTTGCCTATGTGCGAGGAAACTTTTGAGACGAGAATGCCAAGCTTTTCTAGCATGTGTCACTACCGCACATTCTCCTATCAGTCAAAAGTTGGATGATATTGTTATTGTCAGAGACTTTCCTAGTGTCTTTCTTGAGGACATTTCTGACATTGCACCCGATCGTGAGGTGAAATTTTCTA
This sequence comes from Primulina tabacum, assembly GCF_025594145.1. Taxonomy (NCBI): domain Eukaryota; kingdom Viridiplantae; phylum Streptophyta; class Magnoliopsida; order Lamiales; family Gesneriaceae; genus Primulina; species Primulina tabacum. The sequence continues at coordinate 14,019,636 of NC_134562.1, forward strand.
TTGAGTTGATACTGGGCACAATACCTGTATCTAAAGCACCTTATCGTCTAGCACCCACTGACATGAAATAATTAAAAGATCAAATTCAAGAATTGCTAGACAAGGGTTTTATTCGCCCAAGTTATTCTCCATGTGGCGCACCGGTATTATTTGTGAAGAAGAAATAAGGTAATATGCGACTTTGTATCGATTATCGAAAGCTGAATAGAGTCTGTTAGAACTTTTCAAGTTTGCAATCTTGATTTTGATATTAAGAAAACTTGTTATTGTATTTCTAACATATTTACTCACGTGTGAAGTTGCAAACACAGGAAGCAAACCGAAACTGAATTCTGCACAAACTGAATTTCTTGCAAACTTCGGTATTTTGATGTTATCTCCCAACTAGATGATCCAAATGACAATCCGACAACTTGATTGTTCAGAAAACTCAATTCGAAACAAGTCGTCCTTCACGTCAGTTGGGAAAATTCGGATGTTATCAAGGTCTAACTGATCGCTGAATTATCGAACTGATTGCACGAAAACAGCAATAAGTTTGGTATGAGCAGTTGAGGTATTTTAGTCATATCGCTCAGCTCGGTTATCGAAATGAAGCGATTCAGTATGTGTTGCAAAGATAAGACAAAGATCTACAAATCATCTTTAGAAGTCAAAGTCTGAATTGAAGCTTAAGATGCTGATAAATGACGATGAAGACATTGGTTCTATACAAACTGAAATCAGCTAGGCTGATTTCAGCACATTAATTGAACTGAACCAGCTGCTAACCAGCTGAACTTATCCAGCTGCTGACCAGCTGAACTGAACGACCAGCTGAATTGACCAGAGTTGACCAGTCGAGAATATGTCCAGCAAGGCGAATTTGACCGTTGCAATTCCAGAAACAGTACATAAACTTTCCAAACGGTCATATTCTTGTGTCTAACGTATATATCATTGTTGGGGATTATAAATACAACCTCTTGAAGATCAAACAAGAGATTTTGAAGGGGATTCAAAGCATGGACAGTTTGTAATGCCCAAGAATTGTAGGTTGATAAAACGAAATTATGAAGTGTTGCATGAAGGAGGCACCGCACCCGCGCCTCAAACAAGACCGCACCCGCGGTTTTGACTCATGAAATATGGAAGATTTACAGTAGCAAGACCGCACCCGCGGTGCAAAAGCCGGCGCACCTGCTGTCATTATTCTGAAATTTTGGATGTGATACAGTAGGGTGAGCGCACCCGCGGTACATAACTGAGCGCACCCGCGGTCGATGATTCTAGAAAATTGGAAGGGGATGCCGTGAGCTAACCGCATCCGCGGTCAAGAAGGAGTGCACACGCGGTACCCTGTGCGAGAAATCCACCTTTGATTCTTATGTTGACACAAGGCATGGTATATATACTTAGAGCATGATTCATCTCTTCTTCATTCAGCAGACCAGCAGCGAGAGAATCTCCTTCAAGCTTCAAGCTTTTCCTCCTCATCTTCAACACTTGGTTGTGACAAATCCGTTTAACCGAATTTCGATCTGAGCCTAGATTTGTGCTCCTCACACCCAAGGCTACAAGAGGATGTAAGTTTGGTTATGTTTCAACATGATTTAGATTCCATGTGTTGAAAGAAGTATGATATGATAGTTATTATGTGTTCTTGATATGTTGGACATAGTATAATCGAAACCAGATCGAGAAAATGATAGCATTTGACATTTTTATGATTTTCAGCATGTATCAAAATGAGATATACAGATTTCAGAATTTATATAAGTTTATGATGAAGATTATGAGTTGTTGATATTGATTATGTTGTGTTGATATGACCGGTATAGAGAAACTACGTCGTTAAGCCGTCGAAATGTACCGAGATTGAATATTGCTCCGTATGTGTATCCTTTTGAGTTAGAAGTTAATATGGTGCATTGTATATATGTCATTTCAGATTTGGTTTGACAGATTCGATATCAAGAATACGAGACTTCGACTTCTACGAACGACCAGAAGGTATAATTCATGTTTGTTTGGGGAAGACACAACTCAAATGAGATTCAATTTGAGTTTCCCAACAAAATCACATACTTGTTCTGTTTGTACTTTATATTGATTTATATATATGTACTGAGATAGGAGTGTCATTGGTAGATACGCCAATTTTCTAAACGTTCGGTGATATCGATGCTTCGGATCAGATTAACTCCGATTGTAGATTTCGATACAGACCAGACCAAAGTTTAGGAATAAGATGTAACGCCACCCCGATTGGGAGAGTAGGTGGGAGACCTGTTACATCTTATTAACACCGGGATCCCTACACTTAGATACGAGTCAAGTTAAAGAGTAAGAGTCAGATTGTTTTATCTGTATTCACTAATGTGTCATAATTACTGATTATGTGTTATGATTTGTATGAAACTGCATGACATGCATGTACACATGTTTTATACTGGGATTTATTCTCACCAGAGTTTCCGGCTGTTGTTGTGTCTGTATGTGTGCACAACAACGGGTAGGGCAGGATCTGGGTCGCAGCCGAGATGAGAATGGATATAGCATGGTGATCACGGGCATAGCAGATGTACTAGTAGTTGTACTTTTGTCATGTACTATATTTGAATACTGGTTTGTTGAATATGTACTGGACAAGACATGTATATTATGTTTGAAGAAATAAAATAAATTTAGACCTTGTGCATGTTTATATACATTTGAATTAATTTTAAAAGCCAAAATTTGACCCACATTTTCTAGCAAAGATCCAACTAATCCCAAAAAGAATCGAGTTAGAGCCCGGGTCCCCACAACAGGTGGTATCAGAGCAGTAGGTTCTGTAGACTGAAATAGAAGTGAATGAGCGGGGTAGATCGAGTCGTCTTCCTTGCTTTTCTTGTGTTAGCATGATTTACTGCTTTCCCTATTACATGTTGTATTGTTATCTGAATTGATTTACAGCATGTGCTTGTAAAGACAGAATCAGAACCGATTCTGGATTAGAGGTATATGATCAGAGGAGGGCTGAGACAGATTGTATAGACTGTGTACTTATCTGTTTGATAATCAGATATGCCGCCTAGAAGAATACCACAACCAGCTGCAGGTCAAGTGCCAGAGCAGGGTAGTACGTCAGGTACTCAGATGGATGTGACAGCTACACCTATGGAGACGTTATTAAAGAGGTTTCAGTCATTCCATCCCCCGACTTTGAAGGGCACGGAGAATGCAGTGAATTGTGCGAGCTGGTTAGACGATATAGAGATGCTGTTTGAATCTCTTGCCTATACAGATGAACGAAGTGTGAAGTTGATTGGGCATCAGTTACAAGAAGTGGCCAAGTGTTGGTGGCTTACCACGAAACGAGCCTTGGAGCATAGAGGTATTGATATTACTTGGAAGGTATTCAAGGATGAATTTTATCAACGTTTCTTTCCAGTCTCCTATCGAAAAGACAAAGGGGCCGAGTTTGCAAACTTGAGACAGGGGTAGTGGAACATAGAAGAGTATGTTGCCAAGTTTTCTTCCTTGCTTCGATTTGCGCCACACGTGGCAGAAAATGATGAAGCGGTCGCCGATCAATTCATCAATGGTTTAAACCCCGATATTTTTACTTTGGTAAACACGGGACGACCCAATACCTTTTCTGATGCACTGAACAGAGCAAAAGGAGCAGAGTCTGGCTTGATCAGGCAGCGAGGAGCTTCCTATAGTGCTCATAGTCAGAGACCGCCATAGCCCGCCGCACAGTTTCCACCACCTCCTCCTCGATTTGATAGTGGAAGCACTAGTAGTGGCAAGAAAGATTCGTTGAAAGCAAAAGGCAAGCAGTTTAAGAGAGCAGGGAGCAGTTCGTCGAGCTCCAGCGGGTCACGACAGAGAGGTCCTTGACAGAGTACTGATTTTTCAGCTGTGTATTGTAGTTATTGCGGAGGCCAACATGCCACAGAGCAGTGTCAGGGAGTGATGGGCAAATGCAACATATGTAGACAACAGGGACATTTCGCCAAAGTCTGTCCACAGAGAGGTGCACAAAAATTCCAAGGTGCAGGGTCATCTGCATCAGTGACTCAGCCTGAGAGGCTAGCTTCGTCTGTCCATTCCTTCCAGCCCACTCATACACAGTCCCAGCCTAGAGCCAGAGGTGGCTAGACAGTGAGCCAACCTCCTAGACAACAGGCTCGAGGTGTTTGCATTACCGGAGGAGCAAGCCCAAGATGCACCAGACGATGTGATTGCAGGTAACTGTTTTCTTTGCGGTTATCCTGCATATGTGTTGATAGATACAGGTGCATCACATACATTCATATCAGAACGTTTTGCGTTGACACATGCATTGCCTGTCGAGTCATTGTCTACTGTAGTGACTATTTCTTCTCCATTGGGAAGTGGTTTGATATCTGTGACTTCAGTTAGACAGTGTATACTACAGTTTGAGGGACAAGAGATTGATTTAGACTGTGTTGTACTTTGTTTATCTGATTTTGATTGTATTGTCGGGATTGACATGTTAACCAAGTACAGAGCCACCGTAGACTGTTTTCAAAAGATTGTCAGATTCAGACCTGAAATGACAGAAGAGTGGAAATTCTACGGTAAGGGTTCCAGATCTCAGATTCTCTTAGTGTCTGCTTTGACTATGAGTAGATTGCTGCAGAAAGGAGCAGAGGGGTTCCTTATTTATTCTGTAGACCTACAGAAATCGAGCCCGGCATTGGCAGATTCGCCAATAGTACGGGAGTTTGCAGATGTATTTCCAGATGAGATCCCAGGGCTACCCCCAGCCCGGGAGGTAGATTTCAGTATTGATCTTATTCCAGGTACCGTTCCTATATCTCGAGCTCTGTATAGGATGGCGCCGATAGAGTTGAAAGAATTGAAAGCACAGTTAGAAGATCTTTTAGCCAAGGGATATATAAGACCCAGTGTGTCTCCTTGGGGTGCTCCAGTGCTATTCGTGCGCAAGAAAGATGGTTCCATGAGATTATGCATCGATTACCGGTAACTGAATAAAACAACGGTGAAGAATAAATATCCATTGCCTCGTATTGATGACTTATTTGATCAGTTGCAGGGATCATCTGTCGTGACCCTGATCCTGCCTCACATGTTGTTATGCACACATATAGACATAACAACAGCCGGAAACTCCGGTGAGAACAAATCCCAGTATAAAACATGTATACATGCTGATACGAAATCATAAATAGTGCATGAAAGCAATAACAATGGCTCCATAGTCTATGAAACCGATCTATCTAAACATGCAACTCAAATCAAATCATGTCCTGACTCGAATCGACTCTACTCTAGGGATCCCGGTGTGAATAAGACGTCATTGTCTGTCACCTACCCTCCCAATCCTGGTAACTGTACGTCTTATTCCTAGACTTCGGTCAAGTCTGTATCGAATGTCTGCAATCGGAGTGAATCTGATCCGAAGCGTCGATACCACCGAACATCTAGTTTGGCAAGTCTGCCAATGACTCTCCTATCTCAAAGGCTTGAATATAAATCTATAAACAAGGCATCATCATATCAAGAGATTTGAATATAAATCTATAAAAAAATCACGATCATATCAAAAGATAAACAATAATTCTAGTATGTGATTTTGTTGGGAAACTCAAACTAAATCTCATTTGAGTTGTGTCTTCCCCAAACAAAACATGAATTATACATTTCGTCGCACAATGTCTGTCGATGTCGAAGTCTCGATGACGAATCTGTCACTATCAAATCTGAAATGGAAATGTTGATACATATTCTATCAATCTCTAATCTCAATCAACACATATCCAATCCAATACTTGATCTCGGTACAATTTGACGGCATAATGACGTAATCTCTCGATACCGGTCAATCCACCTCTCAACATATATCATCACTTCATAAGTCTCAACTCATAATCATCATTATAAGCACATAATAGTACTCAAAATCTGCATATTTAACTCTAAATATGCTGGAAAATCATAACAATTGCATATGATATCCGATAATCGACCCGTTTACAAATATATAGTCACTAACTTCACAGGAAAACATAATCTAGTGTAATTCAATATTTCCCCAACATCAATATTTCAAATCATGCAGGAAATGAATGAAACTTACATCCCCTTAAAGCCTTTGATGAGAGGAGTTCAGAACCGAAATCGGATCGAAATTCGGGTGGCTCGATCTTTCGCAATTCAAAATCTAAGTTATAATGAGAGTTGAGGAATTCTGAACCCTTGCTCTCGTTCCTTGCAGCTGGAGAATGAAGAAAGGATGTACAAGTCATATATATATCTTGCATGTTTAGGGGCAAGTGTCATATTTTTCAAGTAACACGCATGACCGCGGGTGCGGTAGTTCATGAACCGCGGGTGCGCTCAGGCTTCAGCGGTCCATCCAACTTTGCATAAACGTCGACAGCGGGTGTGCTACATATAAGACCGCGGGTGCGGTGTCATCAACGCGGGTGCGGTTACGTTTGGACCGCATGTGCGGTGTCATTTCTGTAAATACTTTCCAACTCTCTGTCTATCGACCGCGGGTGCACTCCTTTTTGGACCGCGGGTGCGGTGACCATACTGTAAAAATGGTTAACTTTCTGTCCATGCACCGCGGGTGCGGTGCTTCTCCAGGCGCAGGTGCGGTCCCTTCTTCAAGCAACACTTCATCTTTTCATTTTATCCACATACAATCTAGGGCATTACATTTCTCCCCCTCTTAGATACTAGTTCGTCCTCGAACGTGAAATCAATTAATCACAGTATGTAAAAACAGCAGTATAATCAAAAGCTGAATCAATACTCACATCACGAGAATAACTCGGGATATTTCTGTCTCATATCTGCTTCTGTCTCCCAAGTCGCTTCCTCGGTGCCATGACGACTCCACTAAACTTTCACTAGCGGAATAGTTTTCGTTCTGAGCTGTTTCTCTTTCTGATCAAGAATCTGCATCGGTTGTTCAACATAACTCAATGCCTGATCTAGCTCAGCTTCTTCAGGCCGAATGACAAGAGAACAATCTGGCATGTATCTACGCAGCATTGATACATGAAAAACGTCATGTATCCCGGATAGAGAAGGAGGAAGAGCTAGTCTATATGCTCGATCGCCAATCTTTTCAAGAATCTCGTATGGACCGATGTATCTAGGAGACAACTTCCCGCGTTTGCCAAATCTGACAACGCCTCGGAAAGGTGAAATCTTCAAAAATACTCTGTCTCCCTGTTCAAATACTAACGGTCTACGTCTGATATTGGCATACTTGGCCTGTCTATCCTGTGCCTTCTTCATTCTTTTCTGAATGATCTTCACCTTCTCAGTCATTTCCCAAATCATATCAGGCCCAAGTTCTGGTACTTCAGATATATCATCCCAGTACAACGGAGATCTGCACTTCTTGCCATACAATGCTTCAAACGGTGCCATCTCTATGCTCGTTTGATAGCTGTTGTTGTACGAGAATTCACACAACGGTAGTGAATCTTGCCAACTAGTGCCAAAGTCTAGCACTACAGCTCTCAACATGTCCTCAAAAGTCTGGATGGTCCGCTCTGATTGTCCGTCTGTCTGGGGATGATAAGCAGTGCTCAGGTGCAATGTCGTACCTAAAGCCTGCTGCAGACTGTGCCAAAAGTGAGAAGTGAATCGTGGATCACGATCTGATACGATAGACTTCGGCACACCATGTAATGTAACTACCTCTCTGACATACAATTCTGCCATCTGATCGTGTCGATATGTCATTATGTATGGAATAAAACACGCTGATTTGGTTAATCTGTCTATCACAACCCAAATCGCATCACAACCCCGGGATGATCGAGGTAACTTCGTCACGAAATCCATGGAAATGTGATCCCATTTCCATTCTGGAATAGATAGGCTCTGAAGTAAAACTCCGGGTTTCTTTCTCTCGGCTTTTACCTATTGGCAATTCAAGCATTTAGAGACATATTCGGCAATATCTGATTTCATCTGTTTCCACCAGAACTGTGTCTTCAAGTCGTTGTACATCTTTCTGCCACCAGGGTGAATGCTGAACCGACTACAGTGCGCTGCTGACAATATCTGTTGTTTCAACTCTGAAACATCTGGCACTACAATACGGTTATTCATATACAGGACAAAATCACGTACCTGATATTCAGACTGATGTCCTGATCTGACCATCTGAATTGACTGCTGTATATTCTGATCTGTTCTTTGTGCCTCTTTAATCCTCATAATCAAATCTGGCTCAACTTGAATCGAAGCAAGTCTCAGCGGTCTACTATTTGTGTCAAATACTAAACCAGACAAACAACAATCTTCAACTAAATTCGAAACACCTATCGTCGATAAGAATAGGGCACAAACCTTTCGACTCAAGGCATATGCTGCTGCATTTGACTTCCCTGGATAGTACTTGATCTCGCAATCAAAATCTTTCAGTAGATCAAGCCATCTACGCTGCCTCATATTCAACTCTGACTGAGAAAACAGATATTTCAGACTTTTATGGTCAGAGTAAATTTCAAATTTCTCACCATAAAGATAATGACGCCAGATTTTCAAGGCAAATACGATAGCTGCCAATTCGAGATCATGAATGGGATATCGAATCTCGTGTGGCTTCAGCTGTCTAGAGGCATATGCGATCACATGACCTCGCTGCATAAGAACACATCCCAGTCCTCTGTGAGATGCATCACAATATACAAGGAAATCACCAGTACCCGAAGGAATCATCAAGACAGGTGCACTGGTCAGCCTCTTCTTCAACTCTAGGAAGCTAGACTCACAATCCGCATACCACACAAACGGCGTATTTTTCTGTGTCAACTGGGTAATCGGCTTCGCAATACTGGAGAAATCTTTGATGAATCGTCTATAGTACCCTGCTAGACCCATGAAACTGCGTATCTCTGGCACAGAAGTCGGTCTCGGCCAACTGGTCACAGCTTCCACTTTACTCGAATCTACAGAAATACCGTCTCCAGATATGATATGACCCAAGAAGACAACCTGTCTGAGCCAAAACTCACACTTTGACAGTTTAGCATACAATCTTTCATTTCTTAGTGTTTGCAACACAATTCTCAAATGATTGGCATGCTCATCCGAATTCTTTGAATACACTAAAATATCATCAATAAAAACAATCACAAACTCATCTAAATATCTCTGAAAGACACGGTTCATCAGTCCCATGAACACCGCTGGAGCATTTGTTAAACCAAAAGGCATGACAATAAATTCGTAATGTCCATACCTGGTTCGGAATGCTGTCTTTGGTATATCAATATCTCGTACTCGTAGCTGGTGATATCCTGATCTCAGATCGATCTTGGAATAGGTAGATGATCCCTGCAACTGATCAAATAAGTCGTCGATACGAGGCAAAGGATATTTGTTCTTTATCGTTGCCTTGTTCAGCTGCCTGTAATCTATACACAATCTCATAGAACCGTCTTTCTTGCGCAAAATTAGCACTTGTGCACCACAAGGAGATACACTGGGTCTGATATATCCCTTGGCTAGAAGATCTTCTAGTTGTGCTTTCAATTCCTTCAACTCTATAGGCGCCATCCTATACGGAGCTCTCGAAATAGGAACGGTACCTGGAATAAGATCAATACTAAAATCTACCTCTCGGGCTGGAGGTAACCCTGGAATCTCGTCAGGAAATACATCTGCAAACTCCCGTAGTACTGGCAAATCTGCCAATGTCGGGCTCGGTTTCAGTAAGTCTACTGAATAAATAAGGAACCCTTCTGCTCCTTGCTGCAACAATCTACTCATAGTCAGAGCAGATACTAAGGGAATCCGAGATCTGGAACCCTTCCGATAGAATTTCCACTCCTCTGTCATTTCAGGTCTAAATCTGACAACCTTGTGAAAACAGTCTACGGTGGCTCTGTACTTAGTCAACATGTCAATCCCGACAATACAATCAAAATCAGATAAACCAAGTACAACACATTCTAAATCGATCTCATGCCCTTCAAACTGTAGTACACAATGTCTAACTGAAGTCACAGATATCAGACCACTTCCCAACGGAGAAGAAATAGACACTACAGTAGACAATGATTCTACAGGCAATGCATGTGTCAATGCAAAACGTTCTGATATGAATGTATGTGATGCACCTGTATCTATCAATACATATGCAGGAACCGCAAAGGAAACAGTTACCTGCAATAACATCGTCTGGTGCATCTTGGGCTTTCTCTTCCGTCAATGCAAACACCTGAGCTTGTTGTCTGGGAGGTTGGCTCACTGTCTGGCCACTTCTGGCTCTAGGTTGGGACTGTGTAGGCGTGGGCTGGAAGGAATGGACAGACGAAGCTTGCCTCTCAGGCTGAGTCACTGATGCTGATGACCGTGCACTCTGAAATCTCTGTGCACCTCTCTGGGGACAAACTCTGGCAAAATGTCCCTGTTGCTTACATATGTTACATCTGCCCATCACTCCCTGACACTGCTCTGTGGCATGTCGGCCTCCACAAGTAGTACAATATACACCTTTCACACCTGTACTCTGGCCAGGACCTCTCTGTCTTGACCCACTGGAGCTCGATTAACTGCTCCCTACTCTCTTGAACTGCTTACCCTTAGCTTTCAAAGAATCTTTCTTCCCACTACTAATGATTCCACTATCAAATCGAGGAGGAAGTGGTGGAAACTGTGTGGCGAACGGTGGCGGTCTCTGACCCTGAACACTATAGGAAGCTCCTCGCTGCCTAATCAAGCCAGCCTCTGCTCCCTTCGCTCGATTCAGCGCCTCAGAAAAAGTGTTGGGTCGCCCCGTATTCACTAAAGTGAAAATATCCGGGTTCAAACCATTTATGAACTGATCGGCCACTGCCTCATCATTCCCTGCTACGTGAGGTGCAAATCGAAGTAAGGACGAGAATTTGGCAACATACTCCTCTATGTTCCATTGGCCCTATCTCAAGTTGGCGAACTCGGCCCCTTTGTATTTTCGATACGACACTGGAAAGAAACGTTGATAAAATTCATCTTTAAAGACTTTCCAAGTAATATCAATACCTCGATGTTCTAAAGCTCGTTTCGCTGTTAGCCTTCAACTCTTGGCCACTTCTTGCAATTGATGCCCAATCAGCTTCACTATACGTTCATCTGTATAGGCAAGTGATTCAAATAACATTTCTATATCATTTAACCAGCTTTCGCAATCCACTGCATTCTCCATGCCTTTCAAATTCGGGGGTCGGAATGACTGAAACCGCTTCAACAGAGTCTCCATCGGGGTAGCGGTTACGTCCATCTGGGTACCTGACGTACTACCCTGTTCTGGCACTTGACCTGCAGCTGGTTGTGGTATTCTTCTAGGCGGCATATCTGATTATCAATCAGATTAGGATATGATCTATACAATCTGTCTCAGCCCTCCTCTGATCATATACCTCTAATCCAAAATCGGTTCTGATTCAGTCTTTACAAGTATATGCTGTAAATCAACTCATATACAATACAACATATAATAGGGAAAGCATTAAATCATGCTAGCACATCAAAAGAAAGGAAGAAGACTCGATCTACCCCGCTCATTCTATTCTATCTCAGTCTACAGAACCTACTGCTCTGATACCACCTGTTGTGGGGACCCGGACTCTAACTCAATTCCTTTCGGGATTAATAGGATCTTTATTCAAAAATGTGGGTCAAAATTTTTCTTTTTAACATTAATTCAAATGTAACCACTAAACATAATATCTTTCTTTATTTAATTAGAACACATATAATATATAAGTCATGTCTTACTACCAACAAATCACTAGGGTTTAATACAAACCATAAACTACGAGTAGTACAAATCTAGTACAACATTACTAGTGATCTTCTGCGCCCGTGATCACCACGCTATGTCCATCTCTCATCTCTGTCGTGACCGTGATCCTGCCCCACCTGTTGTTATGCACACATACAGACATAACAACAGCCGGAAACTCCGGTGAGAACAAATCCCAGTATAAAACATGTATACATGATGATACGAAATCATAAATCATGCATGAAAGCAATAACAATGACTCCATATTTTATGAAACCGATCTATCTAAACATGCAACTCAAATCAAATCATGTCCTGACTCGAATCGACTCTACTCTAGGGATCTCGGTGTGAATAAGACGTCACTCTCTGTCACCTACCCTCCCAATCGGGGTAACTGTACGTCTTATTCCTAGACTTCGGTCAAGTCTGTATCGAATGTCTGCAATAGGAGTGAATCTGATCCGAAGCGTCGATACCACCGAACATCTAGTTTGGCAAGTCTGCCAATGACTCTCCTATCTCAAAGGCTTGAATATAAATCTATAAACAAGGCATCATCATATCAAGAGATTTGAATATAAATTTATAAAAAAATCACGATCATATCAAAAGATAAACAATAATTCTAGTATGTGATTTTGTTGGGAAACTCAAACTAAATCTTATTTGAGTTGTGCCTTCCCCAAACAAAACATGAATTATACATTTCGTCGCACAATGTCTGTCGATGTCGAAGTCTCGATGACGAATCTGTCACTATCAAATCTGAAATGGAAATGTTGATACATATTCTATCAATCTCTAATCTCAATCAACACATATCCAATCCAATACTTGATCTCGGTACAATTTGACGGCATAATGACGTAATCTCTCGATACCGGTCAATCCACCTCTCAACATATATCATCACTTCATAAGTCTCAACTCATAATCATCATTATAAGCACATAATAGTACTCAAAATCTGCATATTTAACTCTAAATATGCTGGAAAATCATAACAATTGCATATGATATCCGATAATCGACCCGTTTACAAATATATAGTCACTAACTTCACAGGAAAACATAATCTAGTGTAATTCAATATTTCCCCAACATCAATATTTCAAATCATGCAGGAAATGAATGAAACTTACATCCCCTTAAAGCCTTTGATGAGAGGAGTTCAGAAGCGAAATCGGATCCAAATTCGGGTGGCTCGATCTTTCGCAATTCAAAATCTAAGTTATAATGAGAGTTGAGGAATTCTGAACCCTTGCTCTCGTTCCTTGCAGCTGGAGAATGAAGAAAGGATGTACAAGTCATATATATACCTTGCATGTTGAGGGGCAAGTGTCATATTTTTCAAGTAACACGCATGACCGCGGGTGCGGTAGTTCATGAACCGCGGGTGCGCTCAGGCTTCAGCGGTTCATCCAACTTTGCATAAACGTCGACCGCAGGTGCGCTACATATAAGACCGCGGGTGCGGTGTCATCAACGCGGGTGCGGTGTCATTTCTGTAAATACTTTCCAACTCTCTGTCCATCGACCGCGGGTGTACTCCTTTTTGGACCGCGGGTGCGGTGACCCTACTGTGAAAATGGTTAATTTTCTGTCCATGCACCGCGGGTGCGGTGCTTCTCTAGGCGCGGGTGTGGCCCTTCTTCAAGCAACACTTCATCTTTTCATTTTATCCACATACAATCTAGGGCATTACAGACAGATTGTCTTCTTGGGTCATATCATATCTGGAGACGGTATTTCTGTGGATCCGAGTAAAGTTGAAGCTGTGATCAGTTGGCCGAGACCAATTTCTGTGCCTGAGATACGCAGTTTCATGGGTCTGGCAGGGTACTATCAACGATTTATCAAAGATTTCTCCAGCATTGCAAAGCCGATTACCCAAATGACACAGAAAAATGCTCCATTGGTATGGTCTGAGGAGTGTGAGTCTAGCTTTCTAGAGTTGAAGAAGAGGCTGACCAGTGCACCTGTCTTGATGATTCCTTCAGGTACTGGCGATTTCGTTGTGTATTGTGATGCATCTCACAGAGGGCTAGGATGTATTCTTATGCAGCGAGAACATGTGATCGCATATGCCTCGAGACAGTTGAAGCCACACGAGACTCGCTACCCAATTCATGATCTTGAATTGGCGGCCATCATCTTTGCATTGAAGATCTGGCGTCACTATCTCTCTGGCGAGAAATTTGAAATCTACTCTGATCACAAAAGCCTGAAGTATCTATTTTCTCAGTCAGAGTTGAACATGAGACATCGTAGATGGCTTGATTTGCTGAAGGATTTTGATTGCGAGATCAAGTACTATCCAGGGAAGTCAAATGCAGCAGCATATGCCTTGAGTCGAAAGGTATGTGCCCTATCCTTATCGACGATAGGTGTTTCGAATTTAGTTGAAGATTACTGTTTGTCTGGTTTAGCATTTGATACAGATAGTAGACCGCTACAACTTGCTACGATTCAAGTTGTGCCAGATTTGATTATGAGAATCAAGGAAGCCCAAAGAACTGATCAGAATGTGCAGAAGTCTATTGATATGGTCAGATCAAGACATCGGTCAGAGTATCAGGTACATGATTATGTTCTGTATGTGAATAACCGTATTGTAGTACCAGATGTTCCAGAATTGAAACAACAGACTATGTCAGAAGCGCACTGTAGTCGGTTTAGTATTCATCCTGGTGGCAGAAAGATGTACGATGATTTGAAGACACACTTCTGGTGGAAACAGATGAAGGCAGACATTGCCGAATTTGTGTCAAAGTGCTTGAATTGCCAGCAGGTAAAGGCCGAGAGAAAGAATCCCGGAGGTTTACTTCAGAGTTTATCTATTCCTGAATGGAAATGGGATCACATTTCCATGGATTTCGTTACGAAGTTACCACGATCATCCCGGGGCGGTCATGCGATTTGGGTCATTATTAATAGATTAACCAAATCAGCGTGTTTTATTCCATACAGAATGACATATCGACACGATCAGATGGAAGAGTTGTATGTCAGAGAGGTAGTCAGATTGCATGGTGTGCCGAAGTCTATCGTATCAGATCGTGATCCACGATTCACTTCACACTTTTGGCACAGTTTGTAGCAAGCTTTAGGTACAACATTGCACCTGAGTACTGCCTATCATCCCCAAACAGATGGACAGTCAGAGCAGACTATCCAGACTTTAGAGGATATGTTGAGAGCTGTAGTGCTAGATTTCGGCACTAGTTGGCAAGATTCACTGCCACTTTGTGAATTCTCGTAAAACAACAGCTATCAGACGAGCATTGAGATGGCTCCGTTTGAAGCCTTGTATGGCAAGAAGTGCAGATTTCCGTTGTACTGGGATGACATATCTGAGGTACCAGAACTTGGGCCTGATATGATTCGTGAAATGACTGAGAAGGTGAAGATCATTCAGAAGAGAATGAAGACGGCGCAGGATAGACAAGCCAAGTATGCGAACATCAGACGTAGACCGTTAGTATATGAACAAGGAGACAGAGTGTTTTTGAAGATTTCTCCTTTCAGAGGCATTGTCATATTTGGCAAGCGTGGAAAGTTGTCTCCTATATACATCGGTCCTTACGAGATTCTTGAGAAGATTGGCGATCGAGCATATCGACTGGCTCTTCTTCCTTCTTTATATGGGATACATGACGTTTTTCATGTATCGATGCTGCGTAGATACATGCCCGATGCTTCTCATGTCATTCAGCTTGATGAGGTCGAGCTTGACGATACACTGAGTTATTTTGAGCAACCATTGCAGATTTTGGATCGAAAAGAAAAACAGCTCAGAACGAAGACTATTTTGCTAGTGAAAGTCCAGTGTAGTCGACACGGTACTGAAAAAGCGACTTGGGAAACAGAATCAGAGATGAGACAGAGATATCCCGAGCTTGACGATACACTGAGTTATTTTGAGCAACCATTGCAGATTTTGGATCGAAAAGAAAAACAGCTCAGAACGAAGACTATTTTGCTAGTGAAAGTCCAGTGGAGTCGACACGGTACTGAAGAAGCGACTTGGGAAACAGAATCAGAGATGAGACAGAGATATCCCGAGCTATTTTCATGAAGTGAGTATTTATTCTGTTTTGATCATATTGCTTCTTGTACATACTTTGATTGATTGCTGCGAGTTCGAGGACGAACTCTTATCTAAGAGGGGGAGAAATGTAATGCCCAAGAATTGTAGGTTGATAAAACGAAATTATTAAGTGTTGCATGAAGGAGGCACCGCACCGCGCCTCAAACAAGACCGCACCCGCGGTTTTGACTCATGAAATGTGGAAAATTTACAGTAGCAAGACCGCACCCGCGGTGCAAAAGCCGGCGCACCTGCGGTCATTATTCTGGAATTTTGGATGTGATACAGTAGGGTGAGCGCACCCGCGGTCGATGATTCTAAAAAATTGGAAGGGGATGCCGTGAGCTAACCGCACCTGCGGTCAAGAAGGAGCGCACCCGCGGTACTCTGTGCGAGAAATCCACCTTTGATTCTTTTGTTGACACATGGCATGGTATATGTACTTAGTGCATGATTCATCTCTTCTTCATTCAGCAGAATAGCAGCGAGAGAATCTCCTTCAAGCTTCAAGCTTTTCCTCCTCATCTTCAACACTTGGTTGTGACAAATCCGTTTAACCGAATTTCGATCTGAGCCTAGATTTGTGCTCCTCACACCCAAGGCTACAAGAGGATGTAAGTTTGGTTATGTTTCAACATGATTTAGATTCCATGTGTTGAAAGAAGTATGATATGATAGTTATTATGTGTTCTTGATATGTTGGACATAGTATAATCGAAACCAGATCGAGAAAATGATAGCATTTGACATTTTTATGATTTTCAGCATGTATCAAAATGAGATATACAGATTTCAGAATTTATATAAGTTTATGATGAAGATTATGAGTTGTTGATATTGATTATGTTGTGTTGATATGACCGGTATCGAGAAACTACGTCGTTATGCCGTCGAAATGTACCGAGATTGAATATTGCTCCGTATGTGTATCCTTTTGAGTTAGAAGTTGATATGGTGTATTGTATATATGTCATTTCAGATTTGGTTTGACATATTCGATATCAAGAATACGAGACTTCGACTTCTACGAACGACCAGAAGGTATAATTTATGTTTGTTTGGGGAAGACACAACTCAAATGAGATTCAATTTGAGTTTCCCAACAAAATCACATACTTGTTCTGTTTGTACTTTATATTGATTTATATATATGTACTGAGATAGGAGTGTCATTGGTAGATAGACCAATTTTCTAAACGTTCGGTGATATCGATGCTTCGGATCAGATTCACTCCGATTGTAGATTTCGAGACAGACTAGACCAAAGTTTAGGAATAAGATGTAACGCCACCCCGATTGGGAGAGTAGGTGGGAGACCTGTTACATCTTATTCACACCGGGATCCCTAGACTTAGATACGAGTCAAGTTAAAGAGTAAGAGTCAGATTGTTTTATCTGTATTCACTAATGTGTCATAATTACTGATTATGTGTTATGATTTGTATGAAACTTCATGACATGCATGTACACATGTTTTATACTGGGATTTATTCTCACCGGAGTTTTCGGCTGTTGTTGTGTCTGTATGTGTGCATAACAACAGGTAGGGCAGGATCTGGGTCGCAGCAGAGATGAGAATGGATATAGCATTGTGATCACGGGCATAGCAGATGTACTAGTAGTTGTACTTTTGTTATGTACTGTATTTGAATACTGGTTTGTTGAATATGTACTGGACAAGACTATGTATATTATGTTTGTAGAAATAAAATAAATGAAGACCTTGTGCATGTTTATATACATTTGAATTAATGTTAAAAGCAAAAATTTGACCCACATTTTCTAGCAAAGATCCAACTAATCCCAAAAAGAATCGAGTTAGAGCCCGGGTCCCCACACAGTAAGCATGAATATATCAGCTAGTTGAGAGCACAAGCCCTTGTGTGAGGATACATTTGAGATGTAAACTGTAAAGGATAAATTCCTCACACACAATCACTCACACATATACAAAAGAGTTGAACTTCAAAGATTAGTTGAGTGAGTCTTTACACAAAGACGTAAAACATTGTGTTTGTAGTCTCTGCATATTAGACATTAAACAATATGCTTATTGTGAGGTGCTGTCTACAATCTTGAGTGCTAGGAGTTCAGTTTAGGCAGTGAGTAAGTCCTAGATGAGTGGGTTTGTACAAAGAGTTGTATAAATCAAAGTCTTCTAGTGAATCCTTCACAAAGGGAAGAAGGGGTGACGTTGGAGCATTTGAAGTCTCCGAATATCCATAAACAAATTCGTGTCTATTTGTTTATTGCATTTACTTATCATTTTCATAGTTTTAAAGATGCATTGTTGAAGCATTTTATGTGTTCTTTAAATACCAAAATATTGCATACCAAGTGTTTGAATAAATGCTTCAACTAAAATATTTTTATTCATTCAACTTTCATATATTTTAAATGTTTTACAAAATATTTAATCGATTTCTACTATGGATTATTTCGAGTATTTTCCGCTTGTTTGAACACCAAACTCGATTTAATTCATCGGTGTTCAATATTTCAAGAACCGAGCTATTGTAGCTCAACGATTATCCCCATAACCGATCCCAACAGAGTCACTATCAGGAATAAGTATCCTCTACCATCAATCGAGGAATTATTTGATCAGTTGCAAGGAGCATCGATATTCTCGAAGATTGATCTTCGTTTTGGATACCATCAGTTGAAAGTGAGAGAGTTCGATGTATATAAGACAGCGTTTCGGACGAGATATCGGCACTGCGAGTTTATGGTCATGCTATTTGGGTTGACCAATGCGCCAGCGATCTTCATGGATATCATGAATAGCATATTTCAGCCGTATCTAGATCAATTCGTCATAGTCTTCATTGATGATATTTTGATATATTCTAAGCGCAAAGAGGAGCATAGTCATCATTTGAGGACAACACTGCAAGTACTGCAAGATAGGAAGTTGTTTGCCGAATTCAGCAAGTATGAGTTTTGGCTTGATAGAGTGGCATTCTTAGGCCACATTCTTTATAGTGATGGCGGTGAGGTTGATCCGAGTAAAGTAGAGGCTGTGAGAGAGTGGCCAGTATCGAAGAGCGTAACCGAGATTCGTAGTTTCTTGGGACTAGCTAGCTATTATCGCAAGTTCATTCAGAGATTCTCATCTATAGTGGTACCCATGACCGCCTTGACAAGGAAGAATGCAAAGTTTGTATGGGGATCCGAGTGTGAAAACAGTTTTGACAAGTTGAAGCAAGCCTTAATATCAGCACCAGTGTTATCTATGCCATCGAGGCAAGGATGTTCTCTATACCGACGCTTCTAAACTTGGGTTTGGTGCAGTTCTGATGAAAAATAATCGAGTTATAGCTTATGCGTTGAGACAGTTGAAAGTTCACGAGAAGAACTACCTCACTCATAATATTGAGCTTGCAGCAGTAGTTTTAGCATTGAAGATTTGGAGATATTACTTATATGGGGAGAAGTGTAGGATATTCACCGATCATAAAAGTTTGAAATACTTCTTAACGCAAAAAGAGTTGAATATGCAACAACGAAGATGACTTGAGTTAGTGAAAGACTACGACTTGACATTAGCTACCATCCAAGAATAGCTAATATAGTGGTAGAGTCATTGAGTCAAAAGGCAGCAGTTATCACTTCAAAGACCCTTGGAGTCCGAGATACAGTGGTTTGAGCTTACATTGTAAGCTAGGGGCGAGGCCCCTAATCTTGCCACCTTATCAGTACATTCGACTTTGAGAGATAGAATCCGCGAGGGACAGTCCATTGTGGATGGTATAGTTTGTTATCGAGATCGTTTATGGGTTCCTAGTGATGACTCTTTGAGGGAGCTCATTATGTAGGAAGCTCATGACTCACCATATTCTATTCATCCTGGAAGCACGACGATGTACAAAGATCTTCAGTTATTATATTGTTGGCCGGACATGAAGCGTGATATTCTGTGTTTTGTGACCGAGTGTTTGACATGTCAACAATTTAAAGCAGCGCATCAGATGCCAGCAGGGAAGCTTAAGCCACTTCCTATTCCTGAGTGGAAATGAAAAAATATTTCAATGGACTTTGTTGTGGGATTTTCGAGGACTATCACGGGATTTAATGCCATATGGGTGAAAGTTGATCGTCTTACGAAATCAGCGCATTTTCTACGTATCAAGACGACATTCACCATGATACAGTATGATGCTCTGTACATTTGAGAGATAGTTCGTCTGCATGGGATTCCTGTGTATATTGTTTTTGACAGAGATCCGAGGTTTACGTCATCATTTTGGAAAAGTATGCATGCAGCAATGAGGGCCAAATTATTATTCAGTACAACATTTAATCCTTAAACCGATGGTCAGTCAGAGAGAGTTATTCAAACTTTAGAATATCTACTTCGAGCTTGTGTGATCGATTTCCAAGGAAGTTGGGAACCGAAATTACCTCTAGTAGAGTTCACCTACAATAATAGCTTTCAATCATCTATTGAGATGGCTCCTTTTGAGGCACTTTATGGAAGAAAATGTAGATCTCCTATTCATTGGGACGAGGTTGGTGAAAGAAGAGAAATTGGTCCAAATTTGATATAAGTGACTGCCGAGCTAGTTGTCAAAATTCAAGAGAGAATGAAGCCTGCACAAAGCCGACAGAAGAGTTATGCCGACAAAAGATGTAGAGAGCTAGAGTTTGCAGTGGGAGACCACGTATTTGTGAAAATAGTACCTATGAAGGGTGTTATGCAATTTGGCAAGAAATGCAAACTTAGTCCAAGAATCATAGGGCCATTTGAGATTTTGGAGAGGATTGGAACACTAGCCTATAGAGTGGCACTGCCATCGATGCTTTCTGGAGTACACAATGTGTTTCGTATCTCGATGCTGTCAAAGTACATGTCGAACCCTTCACATGTACTTAATCATGAACCTCTGCAATGGACTCCAAATATGACTTATGAAGAAAGACCTGTCCAAATCATGGGAACGCAAGAAAGAAGACTCCGAAACAAAGTTATTCCAATGGTCATGGTCAAGGTCAAGTAGCTGAATCACTCGGAAGAAGAAGCTACTTGGGAAACCAAGAGGGACTTGAAGAGTCGCTATCCGGAGCTATTCGGTAAGATCTAATATCGAGGACGAAATTTTATTTAGGGGGGGGGGGGAGGAATTGTGAGGTCCAAAATTAAGACGACGTAATCCAAATACATGCAAATCTAGGGAATATGGAAAATAGTTAATCAATTGATTTTAATTGCAAACTTGATTATGTTGATATGTTTATATGATGTTTTAGTAGTTTTTCTACTTGAATGCAATAAAATATTTTTTTAAGGGTTATTTGAGTTGCGATCGTGGAACGGAGACCGATGGCTGAAAATAGATATTTTTTTTAAAATAATTGTTTTTAATTATTTAAAATAAGGATGATGCTTTTTTTATTTTTGAAAATAAGGTGTTTTGAGGTGATTTTATACGCCGGGACGTAATTTTTATCGGTGTTGGATTTTCAACAAAAATATAAACGTTTTGATAAATTGGCTAATAATTTCACAAACTTCATTAAGCAAAATAATTTTTAAAAGCACTATTGGGTTTAAAGGGCCTAACTAATCTTGTTAATGGGCTTAAGCTACCATTAGTGTTTTAATTACTATTTAAAGTTCAAACCCACCCCATAACTAACCTAAATCCCACGCCTCCCTTCCCCTCCAAGCACAAGACTCCTTGTTCTCTATTAGCACACGGCACACACCAAAATCAAGAGAAAAGCATCGGCTTTTTGTCAAGGAAATTAGCCCAAGGCTTCTCGTCGTCGTTCTTCGATTCGTCAACGATAATTCGTGCGTTATACACGCAAAGGCACGCCATACTCTTTCCTTTACTCGTCATCATACCATATTATGTATTTGATCATGAATTTTATGAAAAACAAGTTGCACCTTTAATTATTTTCGTTTGTGCATCAAACATGAATTTTAAAGCATGTTGTTTTGAACCAAAATCATCATATAAGTGTTCATGAAGGGGCTTCCATGTATAGGATTAAAAAGGGGCATGTTTTACTTTATTTTAAGGAGTCCTAAGACACACAAACACGCTGCACACAAGGAACAAACAAGCTGGAACCATCTTCACGGTTTTTTTGATCAAGGTTCGGGTTTAAGGGGATAGGCTTTGCATGGCTTGTCTTGGGTCATGGCTGGGTCATGTTCTGAGTCAGGGAAGGAGTCCTAGCCACGCTAGGACTCGATTCGAGTGGCTGGGCAGAGTTCTAGCAAGCTAGGACTCTTCCCGAGAGCCACATGAGAGAGGCGCACGGGTGTGTAGCGCGCGCAGGGAAAAGGGCTCGGGCAGGGGGATTCGGGCTGGGCTGGGCTAGGTTAGGTCCTTAGGGTCCTAAGAGAGTGCACAAGGGGCTGGGTCTGGGGCTGTTCTAGTGGTAAGGGTCCTAGCAAGCAATTCAGAGAGTCCTATTGCCTAGGGGTTTCTTGGCCGGTAGTTGTTCTGATTTTTTGGATTCGATCAGGGCTTTGGTTCAAGTCCTAAGGGTTCTAAGGGTACAGGAGGGTTCCTAGAGGGGCTGGTCAGGGATCGGCTCAGGGTGGTTCGAGCATGGCTTGGTGAAAAACGATTATGGCATGAGGGTTAGTAGCTTGGTTCGAATTAGGGTTTTCTTTGGTTTAAATTTGAAACATGGCTCAATGGAGGTCGATTCATGGTTTATGAGGGCTAATTAAATATAAAAAGTCTAAGTTTTTAATTTGAGAATTGTATATTAAAGTTTGATTTAATACGATATTAAAACGCATTAAGAATTAATAATTAATGAATAATTAAAAAGCTTAGAATTTAAGCTAAATAAAATTGTGGTAAATTTAATTTAAGCTTAAATAATTATTTGTGATGTTCTAGAGTCAATGAAATTAAGAAAATGTCAAATTCGAGGAATTTTACGTCTATTGGTAAAACTGTCATTTTACACCTATAAAATAGTAAACTTCATGGCATTTCTCTGAATGCTGTTTTGTATGTTAAAATGATTATTTTAAATGTTTATGGATTTTTATGATTTAATATGGATATTAAAGGATAAGTTGCATGCTTGGTTTTAAAGAAAAACGATTATCAATATACATGATTTTATAAAGTGATGGAAATATAAAATGTTGAAAGATGTGAAGGGATTGTGACTAATACGAATATGATGATATGTTAGTACGTAAGGACAAAGCTCAGTTGAAGGGTGAGAGTGTCGTTGATGTCCCCGTCGCCCAGTACTGTGGTTACATGTAGATGGATCCATCGCCCCCAATACATATACGAAAGTCACAATCAACATTCTGAATTCAACAAAAATATGAATATGTATATGTTTATGATTGATATGAATATGTTGATGATGATATGAATATGTTTAAGTTTATGCATGATCATGAAAATATTATTTTAAGTACAAGTATTTTCACTGTTGCATGTAATCTGTATACGTATTATGTTGTTATCAATGCAGGTGAGTTTGATGTTAAAGGTAGTGGAGGTCTTGATGGTTGATCTGACTGGACTGATGGTGCACATAACCCAAGGACCAACTCTTATCCTTTTCCGCACTTACGTTTATGTTTATGATTAAAGATTTTTACGACTTTTTATTTATGCTTTTGATAGGTTTTGAAGAGTTGATAGTATTGGCTTTATTTTTAAATATTGCTTTTAGTTTTTGTGAAATGTTGGATGATATTATGTTTGAACTAGTTCCTTTGATTTTCAAATTTAGTTGGTTGTTTTATTTTTAAATTGGTGTCAAAAATATTTTATATATTTATATGTAGTTTGGCCGATTCATGAGGGTTTAAAAAAAAATTTCTAGTACATTTTAAGTAAAACGAGAAGTGGACGTTTCACACGTACTTCATTCGGCCGTCTAAATCCCCTTGAAATTCCTTAAGGATGATGGTCCAAATGGCTTCCAAGTGGTCAAAGTTTATCCAAAAACCAAAAGTCATTTTGGTGTACTCAATGGTCACTTCTTACACATTGATTATGTCCAACTTTTTGCTCCTTTCATGGCTATAATTTTGTCTCTTTTAGGACAAACATCAATGAGCTCCCTTGAGCTGAGGGTTTAAGCTCATGAGCTAGGGGTTTTTTCCCAAGAATTAATGCGCTTCCTTGAGCTGAGGGTTTTAGCTTGTGAGCTGAGGGTTTCTTCAACGAGCTACTTTCCGAGCTTTTTGAGGTTATTTGATATGAAAATCCGGATCCTCACATCCCACCCTTCTTATTGGAAGTTTCGTCCTCGAAACTTGAGTTTGCTTAATCTTTGAAAAGGTACTACGCATCTTCTCCTCTGACTCCCATTTTGATTCTCGCTCAGTATGGTTTGACCATTTTACTTTTACATAAGGAATGGTCCGGTGTCGTAACACTTGTTCCTTGGTGTCCATTATACGGATAAGGACTTCTTTATAATTTCATTTTTTCATTCAGGTTGTCGTGGACTAGCAGTGGTGCAACCTCAAGAATATGACTCGAGTCTGGAATGTATCTTCCTAGTTGCGAAACGTGGAAGACGTTATGGATTCTTGACATGTCAGGCGGTGATTTGGATCAGTTCCGGACTGGTGATGGATTTTTCCCCGATTTCATCCCAATATAGTGGCGATCTACATCTTCTTCCACAGAGCGCTTGATAAGGGGCTATCTCTATGCTATTGTGGTAGCTGTTGTTGTAAGCAAATTCTATTAGGGGTATATGCTCACTCCAATTTCCTTTGAAATCTAGAGCACAAGCCCTTAACATATTCTCCAAGGTTTGGATCGTCCTTTCAGTTTGGCCTTCTGTTTGTGAGTGATAGGCCATGCTGAGGGTGACTTTGGTTCCCATGGCTTCTTGAAAACTTTTCCAGAATCGGGCCACAAATCTTGGGTCCTTGTCGGATAGTATGCTTTCTGAAACACCGTGCAATCCCACTATATTCTCCATATACAAGGTGAATAGTTTATCCAAGTTCTAGTTCATTCGCACTGGTAGAAATTGTACTGATTTGGTCAGTAGATCGATGATAACCCAGATCCCATCATGGTTTTGTCTTTACTTTGGTAATCTTACCTCAAAGTCCATGGAAATGTGCTCCCACTTCCATGTTGGGATCTCTAGCGGTTGTAGGAGTCCTCCAGGTTGTTGATGTTCGGCTTTGACTAGTTGACAAATTTGGCATTTAGCGACTAATTCAGCTACGTCCTTCTTCATTCCATTCCACCAGTAATTCTTTTTCAAGTCTCGATACATTTTGGTGCTTCCAATGAGAAATGAGAATTTTGACTTGTGTGCCTCAGACATTACTTCTCGTCGAATCTCATCGAGGTCTGGTACGCACAAACGTCCTTTCATCCATAGAACGCCTTTCTCATCACCTTGAAATTCTTGAGCTTTTCCTTCTTGAACTTGGTCCTTAATTCTTGCTATGGTAAGATCGTGATTATTTTTGAGCTTGATGGTTTCTTGAAGGCATGGTTTAGCTGAAACAGCTGATAAATTTACTCTTCCTATGTCTTTTCGGCTTAAAGCATCTGCTACCTTGTTTGCTTTACCTAGGTGGTAGCTGATTGTTAAGTCATAATCCATCAAGAGTTCAACCCACCTTCTCTGCCTCATGATTAATTCTTTTTGAGTGAATAAGTACTTGAGACTTTGATGATCGGTGAATATCTCGCATTGAGCACCATATAGATAGCGTCTCCATATTTTTGGTGCAAATATGATGGCTGCTAATTCAAGATCATGGGTTGGGTGATTTTGATCATAAGGTTTTAATTGCTTTGATGTGTAGGCAATTACTGACCTTCTTGCATAAGCACACATCCTAATCCTCAATTTGATGCGTCACTATATTGTGAAGTTCTTGCCATATTCGGGAAGTACTAGCACTGGTGTAGATGCGAGTTTTCCTTTAAGAATTTGAAAACTCTTATCGCATTCTTCGCTCTAAATGAGTCTAGCATTATTATGTGTGAGTTTCTTAAGAGGTAAGGTTATAGAAGAAAACCCTTCAACGAATTTCCTATAATAACCAGCTAAACCCAAAAAGTTTCAAATCTTAGTTACGGTCTTTTGTCGAGGCCAATCCACAATTGTCTCTACATTCTTGGGGTCTACTGAAACACCTATCTCAGAGATTATGTGACCCAATAAGACGACATTTGTTAGCCAAAATTCACATTTCTTAAATTTGGCATAAAATTCTTTTTCTATGAGTGTTTGTAGAGTGAGGCGAAGATGTTCCTCGTGATCTTCCTTACTTGGTGAGTACACAAGGATGTCGTCTATAAAGACAACCACGAACCTATCGAGGTATGAAGACTCTATTCATGAGGTCCATGAATGCTGCTGGAGCACTGGTCAGTCCAAATGGCATTACCGTAAACTCTTAATGTCCATACCTTGTCCTGAAGGCCGTTTTTGGAGTATTTTCTACTTTGAACTTTAATTTTTGGTATCCTGACCTTAGATCGAGTTTTGAAAAGACTTTGGCTCCTTTCAATTGATCGAAAAGATTCTTATCTAACCAATCCATTCATAGGATCGCGTCAAACTCGGCCCTATTTAGTTGAATCAGTTCTGCCTTGAAGATTTGATTACCGATACAAATTTTGCAATTTCGATGTACCTTATAAGTTTCAATCGTTTTGCTAGTAGGCGTCGCTACTCTCAATGGTTTACTAAGAGTCTCTTATTCTAGTTTCAGTCTCTTAGCAAATCTTTTGGATTCAAACGAATGGGTAGAACCACAATCAAACAACACATAATAATGTATTTTATTGGTCAGAATGGTACCTGCTCCCACGTCGTTTGAATTTTCCGCTTCCTTTTGTGTTATGGCGAAGACCCTGGCATTGGGCTTGTTCTCCCTCGGCAAGTGATTTTCTGCGTTTGGTTTAACCCCTTTCTCCTTCTTGTAGCATTCTCCTGAGTGTCTCATGTTGCAGTTTGGACAAGGCCTGATTTCGTTGTTGTAAGAGGTTGGGAAGGCTCCTTTTAACGGTCCAATCGTCTGGTTAGGTCTTTTAAAATTCTGTCCTCTGTGGGATGATTGACCAGGAAAGGGTCATTTGTTCTTACCCTTTTCTTCTCTGCGCTTAATGTCAGTCTCAGTGCTCATGGCAGCTGCCATTAAGTTAGCAAAATTTGTGGGTTTGAATGCAGCTAAGGCTGAATGTGTTTGACTATTTAGTCTTTTTTTTAAATGATGCATCTTTAGGGTTTCATCTGTCATTATGGTTGGAACGTACGTTCCAAGGCTATTGAACTTTGAGGTGTACTCAATCACCGTCATATCGTTTGCTTAAAGTTTTCAAATTCACTCAGCTTTTGCAAACGGAATTCCACCAGATAATACTGCTTCAGGAATTACTTTTTTAATGTCAGCCATGTAATTGTCCCAACCTCGGCCATAGCTGACGAAATGATCTCCCAACATTTACGTGCTCTATCCTCAAGAAATGGTAACACCACGTCTACCTTGAGTTCTTCGGGAACTTCGAGCAGATAAAGTTGGCTTTCTACATTTTTGAGCCAATTGTGGCCAACTTCCGGGTCGAGGTTCCCATCATAGGTTGGAACTCGATTTCTGCGAAGAGACTCGTAGTTGTATTTGATGCCACGTGGTTGGGGCTCTAGCAGGGGTGGATTGATGTTGGCGTTCGGGTTTCCAAACCCTTGTAGCGTTGTGGCCATGATGGTTGCAATTTCCATCATGTCTTCTTGACTAATGTTAACTCTTGGTTGTGGAGGTAAGTTCTCTCCTTCATCCTGATTGGTCCTGTGGGGGTTACGATTGTTCATTGGTCGTCTTCCTGCCATTTCCTATAAGCGTAAAGTTTTCTAAGTCGTTTATTCGTAATATGATAAACCTAAATTAATTGTGGCGATGAAAATAAAAAACAGCAGCATTCGTTAAGAACAGTAGAAAATATGAAAAGCACTGTGTCAAAAACAGAAGCAGTAGAACGGATAGAATATCAGAAACAGAAGAAGATGTTTTCTAACGCAACTAATCTTAAATGTTACCGTTAAGGGTCACCTAGTACTAGTATTAATTGTAGAATTAATTACTGTACGAAGTCATTTAATTCTCTTTACCGAATTTAGTATAAAACAGGACTGATTGTTTTATAGCTTTTCTGCAGGAACCTATTTCGGTAATAAAGCTAATTCTATCAGAAGTCAGAAGACATTTTCTGATTATAGACGTTGAACTCAGTCACCTATATATATAGAACAAACCCATATAAAAGAATGCGCTGAATCCTTCTCAAGAATCAATTGTATTTCACAAAACAAGAAAACCACGAATCTTTGATATCTTCGAGTTCAACATAAAGAAAAGTAGCACACGCTTCATAGCAGATATCTGATCTATTGAGATCATTTTGTGCTACTGTTTCTTACACTCTTCATAATTATTCACAGTACTCATATTTTATCAAGAAGAGTTTGTAATCTGAAAAGAGTCTTTTCAGAACTTTGTTGTATCGTATTTTCACTGTGTTGAGTAACTAAGAGTTTCAGTAGGCAAAGGGTAAGTCTTGCTGAAGTGGGTGTGTACAAGTGTTGTACTGTAAAATCCAAAGTCTTTTAGTGATACCTTCTGCAAACAGAAGAAGGGGAGACGTAGAGGACTTTATCTTCGAACTTCCATAAACAATTGTTGTCTACTAATATTACTATTTTCATTCACTCCATAGGATTGTTTCCGCACTTAATATTGTAATATGTTGGAAGTATTCACGACAAGATCAACTACTATCTCTAACAGGATTCTAGCACTTTCTTTATCCAAGAAAGAAAAGAAGAAATTGGAGAAGAGTTCATTCACCCCGCCCCCATCTAAACTCTTCCTCGATCCCCAACAATTGGTATCAGAGCAGGTTATTCTTGTCCCTGAAAATACATACCAATGGCGCACTTCAGCAAGGTTCCCATGTTCTCGAAAGAAGATTTTAATGATTGGAAGATCCGTATGCAAGCTCACCTTGCAGCGCAGGATGATGACATGTGGTATGTCATCACAGACGGACCATAAAAGATCTTAAAGCCAAATACAGCTATGGCTGTTACTGAGGGTGCACCTCAAATGGTTGAAAAACCACGAAACGAATGGACTGGCGAAGATAAGAAGAAAGCCAATCTTGTTAATGTTGCGAAGGACATTCTTTACAAAACTCTTGATAAGAACACATTCGGCAAAATCAAGATGTGTTCTACTGCTAAAGAAATCTGGGAAAGCTCATTCAGATATGTGAAGGAAATGAGCAAACAAAAGAAAATATATTGTCTGTAGCAATGCAGAAGTTTGAGAATTTAAAGATGAAGCCTGATGAAACTCTAAATGAGTTTGATGAACGTTTTAGTAGCCTAGTCAATGAGCTAGCAGCTCTGGGCAAATAGCATGGCAATCGAGAAATAGCGCTCAAAGTAATGAGAGCATTACCCAGAGAATGGGACGTGAAAATAATGGCTATGAGAGTCTCTAAAGATCTAAACAAGTTTGAATTAAATGACTTGTTTGCTGACTTAAAAGCATATGAGTTCGAACTAGAAGTAAGAGATGGAGAAGAGCCCTCAACAAATCTGCCAACCAAAGCCCTTGCTGCTACTACTGCTATTACTTCTACTGCTGCTACTGCAAGCATCTCACAAGCAGCACCTGCAACTATTACTGAGAGTACTTCTGGAAAGATTGCTGAAAAAATCAGCAATGAAGCTATGTCCTTATTTGTGAAAAAGTTCTCTAGATTCATGAGAAAGAATCACCGAACCTATCAAAACCCTAATCGCAACTTCAAGAAAGATTCACCATCTGGTGATATGGCATGCTTCAACTGTGGAAAGATTGGTCACTTTATTGCTGACTGCCAAAACCCAAGAAAGATGACCAGAAGAAGAAAGAGTACAAAAGGAATGACAAAAAGTTCAGAAAAGACCGCAAATCGATGATTGCTGAAGAAAGCAAATCTAAATGGGCGGATTCTAGCTCTGATTCATCTGACTCAAAAAGTCATTCTTGTGAAAGTGATGCAGAAGAGGTTAAATGTCTTATGGCAGATGTTGAATCAAACTCAACATCTGAAGAGGTATTCGACTTCGACTCTGACGAATTTACACGAACTGATTTAATCAAAGCATTACATGACATGGTAGGGGAGTACTCAAGACTTTCTCAATCATTCGAGGAAGTTAAGATTGAAAATCTAAACTTAAGAAATCAATTCAGTAAATTCACTTGCTTGCAAAATAATAGCTGCGATGATTTGAAAGAGGAGATGAGTAAGTTGAAAACCGAGAATGAGAGAGTAAAAGCAGATTACCAGACAATGAAATCTTAAAATAAGAAGCTGTATGTTCTGGTAAATGCTTGGAATAAGTCGTCCATTTCATTGAAAAAGATGCAAGAATTACAGAAGCAATCCGGAGATAGAAGTGGTCTCGGATTCAGCAATGATGAAAGCACTTCTGAGATCAGTACTCAGCCAGAACTGGATACCAGCAAAACAAAATACATTTGATTTGTTAAATCCAGTGTGACATATGAACCAGAAGTACCAACTGTTCAAGTTGAAAGAAATGTTAATCAGATGAACAGAAGAAAGAATTATGGTCTTGGTTATATTGAACCTAAGATAAGAGTTGACCAAAGTTCTTGTAAGGCCCGAGAATTTGATTTTCGTAATCTGAAATGATTTGGGGATAAATTTATGTGATTTAAGACGGAAAGGATCGGACCGAAAAAGACGAGAAAAGACACGACAAATGTGCGAGGACAGTACACCTCGCGCATATGCGCGAGATGGGCAGAACACCTCGCGCTTATGCGCGACGAGTGGGCGCGTATATGTGCGAGTTGTGTTGTGAAGGGCCTAAAACTCCTTTCTGAAAATTTGCGGAAAATTAAGAATTTTTTTTTTTAAAAGAACTTAAATGGCCTCATTCATAAAATCACTGGTGAATCAAGTTCAATATTTAAAATAATAGCAGCGGAAGAAAATAAAGTTTGCCAAAAATCACAATTTAAAAATATCCAACAACTGATAAAATTGTTTGCGGAAAAACATAACAACTGCTGCACTGAGGTCCTCGGGTGCCACTACTGCCGACCCAAGCTGGCTCACTGGTCCCCGCCCTCGGCCCTGGCCTCATCAGTACCTACAACAATCAAGTCTAGTGAGCCTAAAGACTCAGCATGCATATATCACAGGTAACGAGTAAAAATCTGAATTAAAATATGCATGAGTTAACTTATCCTGTCCTGAGGCATACTGAAAATAATCTGTACTGAGCAATTATAATACGTGCATAACTGAACTGGAAATCACTGTAAAAATATTTGCTCCTTGGAGCCTGTACTGAAATATCTGGTAAAATTTTCTGTTGAGATTATGTTTTACGCCTGTGGCCACTGCACTAAGCTGAACTGATCGGTAACTGGCTACCGGGGAGGCTGAAACTGAACTGAGCTGGCCGGTCACTGGCGACCGGGTGGTACCATTCTGAACTGATCGGTCACTGGCGACCGTATAAAATAACACTCCCACATAGTGAATGAACCACAAGCCATATCGCATAAATCTCAAAAATAATCATTTTCTGTTTAATGCACGTAAAATAATTAACTGGCGTAATGAAAATTTCTGTAATTTTACCAACTGGATTGGATTGGATCGTTCCCAGGGTCGCTGCAACCTAACTGTGCCATGAAAAATATGCAATAGCTTAAACTTGACCAACGATGCAATTTACGTTCAAAAGATGCGACTATGACGCCTAATGACTTCGCATTTAATCATGACTCCGAGCCAACCTGAACCGACACTGAACTGACGTATAGTCATGATTAAAATATGCTGAAAAATCATAAAATAATGTTCCTAAAATGATAGGGTCGAAATCTAGGTGAAATGGAGGCCAAAACACGAAACGCTCTTTCGAGAGTCAATTTGGCACATTGCACCGTAAATTCTCGTACGACCTCGAAAATGATCCAAATGACGAACGGTCGAAACCATGACCTTCCTAACTCAATGAGGCACTGTCCAGTCCAAGGCCATGGGCTAAAAGCCAACCAAGAACTCAAACGAGCCTTCTAAACGACACAGCAACTTGCTGTAATTTCCAGCAGCTGCGACCTTGCTTGCATCGCGTCGTTTGCGAGACTTTTGGCCATTGGGGCTTGAACCACCGACCAAAGCCTCTCCACAACGTCCCAAGGAATGATTTGAACCATGGCTAAGGGCCCTAGGCCAGCCACAATTCGCCTCATTCCAGCAACCACCCGAAAGTTCTCACCGAGGGCCCTCATGCGTGCGTGTGTAGTGTTGATGCTATGATCGATGTCTTGCGTCGTTCCAGTGGCCATTTGATTGACCATGGCACGATCTAGACATCTAGGAGCATGATATGAACCGTGGCTAAGGGCCATAGGCCAACCAAGATCCACACCAAGCAACAAAAGAAACGAAACCAAATGCTGAAAAATGGAAGGGCCGAATGGGGAAAGGGGCTGTTTTCACATTTTGATTAAAAACCGAGGGGCCATGGACCAAGCCACCAAAAGGGCAACTTCGTCACGTCTTAGACATGCTACGGAAGTGATCCAACCATGGCTATAGGCCCTTGGGGCAGCCAAGATCAGATCCTTCCTCCTTGACATCCAAACTGAATTTTCGAATCACATTTCTGCACCTATGGGGAACTTGCTGTCATTTCGGTTTTCCAGCAAGCATGGGGCTGGTTTGGATGGACCAACATGGTCCTAATGCATCCTACTACATGTATACAAGCCGTCTTGGGAGCCTGGAGTCGATCCAATACCTGAAACCATCAAAACTCAGAAAAACGTGAAGCTTGTCAAGGGAAGTCGAAAATTCTGCATGTGTGTTCCAAAATATTTTGACATGGATCTCGATTTTTGCTTGCTACAACATGATCATGTACTGAAAAATAAATGATAATATGACTTGATTGAGGTTTGAAAGAAATCTAGACATGCCTGGTTTCGTTTCGAAAGAAAACGAAAAGAAGAGACGAGACGGCGCGGAGGAGACGGAGTGGCTTGCTTCTCTACCTTTCTTGGCTCTCGATTTTTCTCCCTTTCTCCCTAGCTGTTATTCACGTTTTTTTTTCTACTGAAAAGGGGTCTTATTTTCGGTGGAGGTGGAGGGGGAGTGATGGTTATGAAGGTGAGGAGAAGGGTGCACAAAAATAGGATCATATCAAGACCAAGTCTTCATGCATTTGAATTTTGAATTTTGAATTGCTATCAAATGATCTCTTGGGTGATTCTAGACTATAGTGGCCGATTTTATCATGCCAAACAAGGGTTAGGATAGTGGTCTAGTTTTAATTAATTAAGGTGGAAAAATAGCTAAAAGAATTAGCATGCTAATCAACCAAGAATGGGTCAAAGATGAGTTGGCAAGTCCTAGTTTGTTCTTCTAGGAGTGTGGCCGAAAATGCATGATAAATGGTAGGGGGAAAATTGATTATCTAGTAATTTAATAACCCTTAAAAGCCTTACTAATCCTTTAATTAATTTGAGTGAACTAACCCCTTAATTAAGTAACTTAAATGAGCTCATTTCTTAATCACCTCCAATAATTTAAATTAAAATCCTCAACTTACTTAAATAATTCCTTAAACTTCTTTTTAACTTAAATGAACTTACTTGCTTGCTAAATTAACTTCTGGAAATATTTCTCAAATCTTAAATTCTATCTCAAAACTCCAACTCCAGTCCGGCCTCACTGAAATAACTGAAATGCTAAAAATCAAACTACTGAACTGAAATAATAAAATAATTAACTTCAAACAAATGCATTTAAAATAATCATGCAATGAAATCAATTAAATTTAAAAATCTAGAATTATGCATGGCTTATACGTAAACTGATTTACGGGTTCTACAATCCTTCCCCCCTTAAAATAAATTTCGTCCTCGAAATTAGAACTCACCGAATAACTCTGGGTATCGACTTCTCATCTCCGGCTCAGACTCCCACGTAGCTTCCTCCTCTGAATGGTTGAGCCATTTGACTTTGACTCGATTAACCAACTTGTTCCGAAGTTTCTTCTCCTGTCTGTCTAGGATCTGCACGGGTCTCTCCTCATAAAATAAGTTCGGAGTAAGCTGCAACGGCTCGAAATTCAGCACATGCGAAGGATTTGCCATATACTTCCTCAGCATGGAGACGTGAAAGACATTGTGTACTCCGGCCAGATTCGGCGGAAGAGCCACACGATACGCTAGCGTCCCAACTCTGTCAAGGATCTCAAACGGTCCAATGAATCTCGGACTGAGCTTCTCTTTCTTGCCAAATCTCATGACACCCTTCATAGGTGCCACTTTCACGAAGACATGATCGCCCACTGCAAACTCTAACTCTCTCCTCCGCTGATCGGCATAACTCTTCTGTCGGCTCTGGGCAGTCCTCATCCTATCACGGATCTTGACTACTACATCAGCTGCCAGCTGAACAATCTCTGGACCCAACTCTGCTCTCTCTCCTACTTCATCCCAATGAACAGGAGATCTACACTTGCGGCCATACAGCGCTTCATACGGAGCCATACCTATAGACGACTGGAAACTGTTGTTATAGGTGAACTCTACCAATGGTAAGTTCGACTCCCAACTCCCAGAGAAATCAATGACGCAAGCACGGAGAAGATCCTCTAAGATGTGAATAACTCGCTCCGACTGTCCATCTGTCTGCGGATTGAAAGCTGTGCTAAACAGCAACTTCGTACCCAAAGTCGAATGCAAACTCTTCCAAAACGAGGAAGTGAATCTGGGATCTCTGTCGGATACAATAGAAAATGGAATACCATGGAGTCGGACTATCTCTCGGATATACAGCTCTACATACTGAACCATGGTGAAAGTCGTCTTAATAGGCAAGAAGTGCGCTGATTTGGTAAGACGATCTACAATCACCCAGATAGCATTCGATCCTCTGGCTGACCTCGGCAATCCGGTCACAAAGTCCATGGTAATGTTCTCCCACTTCCACTCGGGAATAGGAAGAGGCTTGAGCAAACCTGCTGGTCTCTGATGCTCGGCCTTCACTAACTGGCAAGTCAGGCACTCGGATACAAAACGCCTGATGTCCTTCTTCATCCCTGGCCACCAATACAATAGCTGCAGATCTTTGTACATCTTCGTACTCCCAGGGTGAATGGAGTACGGGGACGTATGGGCCTCTGATAAGATGTCTGCTCGGATAGAATCACTGCTAGGAACCCATATCCTATCTCGGTATCTCACAATACCGTCGCTGACTGAATACAAAACACTGCCCTTAGCTTCATCTCTCTTCTTCCACTATGCCAACTGCTCATCTGCTGCCTGACCGCTGCGAATACGGTCAATAAGAGAGGACTGGATAGTCAAGGTAGATAAACGAGGAACTCTACCTCGAGGGTAAGTCTCAAGATCAAACCTCTGCATCTCAATCTGAAGAGGTTTCTGCATCGTCAAATGAGCCATCACTGCGACTTTCCTGCTCAAAGCATCCGCAACTACATTAGCTTTACCCGGGTGGTAGCTAATGTCACAATCGTAGTCTTTCACAAGCTCCAACCAACGCCTCTGACGCATGTTCAGCTCCTTCTGCGTAAAGAAATACTTGAGGCTTTTGTGGTCGGTAAAGATCTGACACTTCTCTCCATACAGATAGTGCCTCCAAATCTTCAAAGCAAAAACTACGGCCGCTAACTCCAGATCATGGGTGGGGTAGTTCTTCTCGTGGATTTTCAGCCGTCGAGAAGCATACGCTATCACTCTCCCATGCTGCATCAAAACTGCACCTAAACCAAGCTTCGAAGCATCGGTATAAAGGACAAACTCACCAGATCCTGACGGTACAGCCAAAACGGGTGCTGAGATAAGAGCTTGCTTCAAAGTATCGAAGCTCTTCTGACACTCCTCGCTCCACACAAACTTTACATTTTTCTTGGTCAGTGCTGTGAGTGGAACGGCAATGGATGAGAATCCCTGGATGAACTTCCTGTAATATCCTGCTAGCCCAAGAAAACTGCGGATCTCTGATGCATTCTGAGGCACGACCCAATCTCTGACTGCTGCAACTTTTGCGGGGTCTATCTCAATACCACTGCTAGAAACAATGTGGCCCAAGAACGCCACCTTCTCTAACCAGAATTCGCACTTACTGAACTTTGCGAATATTTTATGTTTCTGCAATGTCTGCAACACTGTGGTCAGATGCCTGCTGTGCTCCTCCTGACTCTTGGAGTAGACGAGAATGTCATCTATGAACACTATCACAAACTGGTCGAGGTACGGCTGAAATACGCGATTCATTAGATCCATGAAGATCGCTGGCGCATTCGTCAGACCGAACGGCATCACAAGGAACTCGTAGTGACCATAACGAGTCCTGAAAGCTGTCTTCGAAACATCAGCATCTCTCACCCTCAACTGGTGATAACCGGAACGCAGATCTATCTTGGAGAAAATCGAAGCTCCCTGCAACTGGTCAAACAGATCCTCAATCCTCGGCAGTGGGTATTTATTCTTCACTGTAACCCTGTTCAACTCCCGGTAGTCAATGCAAAGCCTCATCGAGCCATCCTTCTTTTTCACAAATAAGACTGGCGCGCCCCATGGAGAAAAGCTCAGGCGAATGAACTCCTTGTCGAGAAGTTCCTGGATCTGCTTCTTAAGCTCTGCCATCTCTGTCGGTGCTAGATGGTACGGCGCTTTGGATATCGGAGCCGTACCTGGCATAAGATCAACGGAAAACTCCACCTCTCTCTCTGGTGGCATACCAGAGACGTCTTCGGGAAAAACGTCTAAGAAATCTCTAACAATCGGAACATCTGAGGCTGACTGGCTGGGTTCCTCGGGGACAGATAAAAAGGTTGCTAGAAATGCCCGACACCCTCTATGCATGAGCTTCCTAGCCTGAACATAAGGAATAATGCGCGGTAAGGAAAAGTACCTGTCCGGCTCAAATAAGAACTGCTCCATTCCAGGCGGTCGGACAAGAACGGATCTCCGCTGGAAGTCTATCAACACTCTGTTCTTCAATAGCCAGTCCATCCCTAGGATGATGTCAAATTCCGGCATCGGTAACACGATCAGATCCGCATAAACAAGATTACCGTGCAGCTCAAGGTCTATATCTCGGATAACATTGGTAGCTGCCATCTCCTCTCCTGACGGCAACACTACTGAAAAGGCTGTATCTAGCCCAATGGTCTGGATCTTGAGAAAGTTTGCAAAGACCTCCGAAATAAACGAGTGAGTGGCCCCTGAATCTATCAAGGCCTTGGTAGCGGAACCAGATATAAAAATTCTCCCTGAAAGAGCGGAGTTCTAAGTTGAATCCCACTACAAGATCTAAACTTATAGACATGCAAAGGTCAAGGTTCCTCTAGCTTAATTTCCCCTAAATAAATCTGAGTAGAGCATGCAATCCTATAACAGTTCTAAGTTCAAAATCTAAATCCCGATTCCCAAAATGCTGAAATTCGAAGAATAACTTAAAGTTTAGAGGTACCTGTCAACAACATAGTCTCCGGGTTGGTTTCCGCGGCATGGAGAGCAAAAACTCTGCCTTGGGTAGGCAGATTCCTCTGAGGACACTGCAGCAACATGTGGTCTGGACTGCCACACTTAAAACACTTTCCTGAGCCAGCCATACATGCTCAAGGATGGCGACGTGAGCACCTGGGACAGAGTGGGTGCTCCTGAGTCCTCGGGGCTGGGCGTCCCCGCTGCTGCTGCTGCTGCTGCTGCTGGCCTCTGTTCCTGGGCGGTCCATGAAAAGGCCTCTATTCTGCTGCTGATGCTGAAGAGGAGGAGGGCGGTGCGGTGCCTGGACTGGGCGCTTGCCCTGGCGATCCCTCTCGATATCCCGCAGATCCTGCTCTGCGGCTAAGGCCTTGGAGACGGCAATCTCATAAGTAGCAGGGTCAGATACCCTAACATCCCGACGCAAGATCGGCCGTAAACCCACCAGGAAGTGCATCAGCTTGGCTCTGGCATCATTCGCTATCAGGGGCACAAAGTGACAGCCCCTCTCGAACTTACGGATAAACTCCGTAACCGACATATCCCCCTGTCTCAGGCTCATGAACTCGGTGGTCAGCCTGGTGCGAACCTCCTCAGCAAAATACTTGGAGTAGAAAATTTCCGTAAAGCGGGTCCAAGAAAGTGTAGCCAATGTCAGGGCTACCAAAGCTCCTTCCCACCATAAGCGGGCGTCTCCAGTGAACAAGTAGGTGGCACATCGGACTCGGTCTGCGTCCCCCAGCTCCATAAAATCGAAGATAACCTCAAGGGATCTGATCCATCCCTCGGCAACCATATGGTCAGATGCCCCAGAGAATTCCTTCGGGCGCATCTTCATGAATCGCTCATACACAGCCTCGGGCCCTGTCGGCCTGGCTGCGGCTGCGGCTGCGGCTACGGCTGCGGCATTGCCCCCCGCAAACTGTGCGAAGAACTGTGCCATCCCAGCTAACATCTGGGCACTCATGTCCGGTGGGGGCGGTGGAGGAGGTGGTAGGTCTCCCTCTGGTCTACGCTCCTCCCTGTCTTCTCGGCGAGGCTCCTCCTCTCTGTTGCGCTCTAAAATGCGTCTATGGGGCATACTGTTCCAACATAACCCATACGTAACTAACATGCATAATTCCATACTTTATTTTAAATGAACACTGAAGTACTGAAAAATCTGGAAGCATGCTGACAAACTAATTCATGCTTTAACTAAAATGCTGAACAAAATGCTGAACTGAAAAACTTACAGACCAAAGGCGTGGCTTCCTGAGCTTCTCGCGGTCAGTAGTAGTGAAACCCTATACAGAACCACCGCTCTGATACCAACTGTGAAGGGCCTAAAACTCCTTTCTGAAAATTTGCGGAAAATTAAGAATTTTTTTTTTTAAAAGAACTTAAATGGCCTCATTCATAAAATCACTGGTGAATCAAGTTCAATATTTAAAATAATAGCAGCGGAAGAAAATAAAGTTTGCCAAAAATCATAATTTAAAAATATCCAACAACTGATAAAATTGTTTGCGGAAAAACATAACAACTGCTGCACTGAGGTCCTCGGGTGCCACTACTGCCGACCCAAGCTGGCTCACTGGTCCCCGCCCTCGGCCCTGGCCTCATCAGTACCTACAACAATCAAGTCTAGTGAGCCTAAAGAC
The DNA here is from genome assembly GCF_025594145.1 of Primulina tabacum. Lineage (NCBI taxonomy): Eukaryota > Viridiplantae > Streptophyta > Magnoliopsida > Lamiales > Gesneriaceae > Primulina > Primulina tabacum. Next base: position 14,058,677 of record NC_134562.1, read on the forward strand.
TCAACATGCATATATCACAGGTAACGAGTAAAAATCTGAATTAAAATATGCATGAGTTAACTTATCCTGTCCTGAGGCATACTGAAAATAATCTGTACTGAGCAATTATAATACGTGCATAACTGAACTGGAAATCACTGTAAAAATATTTGCTCCTTGGAGCCTGTACTGAAATATCTGGTAAAATTTTCTGTTGAGATTATGTTTTACGCCTGTGGCCACTGCACTAAGCTGAACTGATCGGTAACTGGCTACCGGGGAGGCTGAAACTGAACTGAGCTGGCCGGTCACTGGCGACCGGGTGGTACCATTCTGAACTGATCGGTCACTGGCGACCGTATAAAATAACACTCCCACATAGTGAATGAACCACAAGCCATATCGCATAAATCTCAAAAATAATCATTTTCTGTATAATGCACGTAAAATAATTAACTGGCGTAATGAAAATTCCTGTAATTTTACCAACTGGATTGGATTGGATCGTTCCCAGGCTCGCTGCAACCTAACTGTGCCATGAAAAATATGCGATAGCTTAAACTTGACCAACGATGCAATTTACGTTCAAAAGATGCGACTATGACGCCTAATGACTTCGCATTTAATCATGACTCCGAGCCAACCTGAACCGACACTGAACTGACGTATAGTCATGATTAAAATACGCTGAAAAATCATAAAATAATGTTCCTAAAATGATAGGGTCGAAATCTAGGTGAAATGGAGGCCAAAACACGAAACGCTCTTTCGAGAGTCAATTTGGCACATTGCACCGTAAATTCTCGTACGACCTCAAAAATGATCCAAATGACAAACGGTCAAAAACATGACCTTCCTAACTCAATGAGGCACTGTCCAGTCCAAGGCCATGGGCTAAAATCCAACCAAGAACTCAAACGAGCCTTCTAAACGACACAGCAACTTGCTGTAATTTCCAGCAGCTGCGACCTAGCTTGCATCGCGTCGTTTGCGAGACTTTTGGCCATTGGGGCTTGAACCACCGACCAAAGCCTCCTTACAACGTCCCAAGGAATGATTTGAACCATGGCTAAGGGCCCTAGGCCAGCCACAATTCGCCTCATTCCAGCAACCACCCGAAAGTTCTCACCGAGGGCCCTCATGCGTGCGTGTGTAGTGTTGATGCTATGATCGATGTCTTGCGTCGTTCCAGTGGCCATTTGATTGACCATGGCACGATCTAGACATCTAGGAGCATGATATGAACCGTGGCTAAGGGCCATAGGCCAACCAAGATCCACACCAAGCAACAAAAGAAACGAAACCAAATGCTGAAAAATGGAAGGGCCGAATGGGGAAAGGGGCTGTTTTCACGTTTTGATTAAAAACCGAGGGGCCATGGACCAAGCCACCAAAAGGGCAACTTAGTCACGTCTTAGACATGCTAGGGAAGTGATCCAACCATGGCTATAGGCCCTTGGGGCAGCCAAGATCAGATCCTTCCTCCTTGACATTCAAACTGAATTTTCGAATCACATTTCTGCACCTATGGGGAACTTGCTGTCATTTCGGTTTTCCAGCAAGCATGGGGCTGGTTTGGATGGACCAACATGGTCCTAATGCATCCTACTACATGTATACAAGCCGCCTTGGGAGCCTGGAGTCGATCCAATACCTGAAACCATCAAAACTCAGAAAAACGTGAAGCTTGTCAAGGGAAGTCGAAAATTCTGCATGTGTGTTCCAAAATATTTTGACATGGATCTCGATTTTTGCTTGCTACAACATGATCATGTACTGAAAAATAAATGATAATATGACTTGATTGAGGTTTGAAAGAAATCTACACATGCCTGGTTTCGTTTCGAAAGAAAACGAAAAGAAGAGACGAGACGGCGCGGAGGAGACGGAGTGGCTTGCTTCTCTACCTTTCTTGGCTCTCGATTTTTCTCCCTTTCTCCCTAGCTGTTATTCACGTTTTTTTTTCTACTGAAAAGGGGTCTTATTTTTGGTGGAGGTGGAGGGGGAGTGATGGTTATGAAGGTGAGGAGAAGGGTGCACAAAAATAGGATCATATAAAGACCAAGTCTTCATGCATTTGAATTTTGAATTTTGAATTGCTATCAAATGATCTCTTGGGTGATTCTAGACTATAGTGGCCGATTTTATCATGCCAAACAAGGGTTAGGATAGTGGTCTAGTATTAATTAATTAAGGTGGAAAAATAGCTAAAAGAATTAGCATGCTAATCAACCAAGAATGGGTCAAAGGTGAGTTGGCAAGTCCTAGTTTGTTCTTCTAGGGGTGTGGCCGAAAATGCATGATAAATGATAGGGGGAAAATTGATTATCTAGTAATTTAATAACCCTTAAAAGCCTTACTAATCCTTTAATTAATTTAGTGAACTAACCCCTTAATTAAGTAACTTAAATGAGCTCATTTCTTAATCACCTCCAATAATTTAAATTAAAATCCTCAACTAACTTAAATAATTCCTTAAACTTCTTTTTAACTTAAATGAACTTAATTGCTAGCTAAATTAACTTCTGGAAATATTTCTCAAATCTTAAATTCTATCTCAAAACTCCAACTCCAGTCCGGCCTCACTGAAATAACTGAAATGCTAAAAATCAAACTACTGAACTGAAATAATGAATAATTAACTTCAAATAAATGCATTTAAAATAATCATGCAATGAAGTCAATTAAATTTAAAAATCTAGAATTATGCATGGCTTATACGTCTACTGACTTACGGGTTCTACATGTGTGGTAAGAATTGTGCGTGACCAGAAGGTCTCGCGCTTATGCGCGGCATGTGTCTGCGCATATGCGCGAGTAGTCCAGTAGCTAAGTTCCGGATAGAACTTCCGGCGCATATGCGCGGGGCTTAGGCACGCATATGCGCGCGGCATGCAGCATGGAAATGAGCCACTTGTTCATGGTATGCGTTGGGATATATATATGATTCATTTCCTTCGTTCCTTCAGCTGAAAACCGAGGAAATCTCAAGGAAAAGCTTCAAGTTTCCTCAAGGCTTAGAAATTCGATTTGATACGATCCAACTATCAGAATTTAAATCCGGACACGGTACTGTACTCCTCTCGTCGACAGCTACAACTGGATTAAAGTTTCATCGAGTTTTGATATCGTTTGAGATTATGATATTGGGGGAATGGTGATTTAACTGATATTATGTGTTCTAGGTATACTGATCAGTATATAATTGAAGTCAGATCGAAGAACAGACAGATTATATAATTGTTATGATTGTTAGAGTTGATATGATCAGGATTATACAGATTTGCGATTGTTATCCGTGATTATTGAAGATTATGATTCGTATTAATATCGATTATGAGTTGTGGTATTATATCTGTGATGTTGAGATTGACGGGGTTACCGAGACTGTATTGTTATGCCGTCGAAACATCAGTAGATTGATTTTGATCAGATTCAGTATTGATTGAGATTGTATCATGATATCATTGATGTGGATCAGATTATGTTTGATTTGAGTATTGATCAGAACAGGTCTTTAATTGAGTTATACAATGATACAGTGTATTCGATATTGTTATGGCCAGATTGATTTGATAGGCAGGGAGTTCGGGACTTCGACAGAGTCAGATCGACAGAACGAAATAAAAGGTATAAATTGATGTTGATGCGGGATTGCACAGCTCGAGTTAGATTTGACTGGAGTTTCCCAAAATCACATACTTCATCTTATTGCATTGATATTTGCAATTGATGTGATTGTTATCTTTGGTCTATTGATTTATGTATTAAGTCATAGGCTGATGCGCCTAGTCGTAGGCGATTGATCTCGTGACAGAGGGGCCTGATAGTGATAGAATAGTCGCTGGTCCATTGCACATTGTCACAGAGGTTCGGCAAGATAAGCCAGGGCAGACCCGCCTAGTCTTGGACAGAACCGCCAAGACACCGGACGTTTGGTCATATCGATGTGACTTAGAAGAAGAGCGACTTCTATTTTCGATATACGGTATATCTAGGACCAAAGTCCGTAATAAGAACGTACTGTCACCGCGATCGAGGGAGTAGGTGAGAGATTGTTACGTTCTTATTCAGATCGGGATCCCTAGATTAGGAATGAGTCGTGTCAGAGTCTAAGAGTCAAAGAGTGTGATTCAGAGTTTTTATTGATTCATGTTTCTGATTTTGATACATGTTATGTATATTTGTTTCATGCTGTTATATCTGTTTATATGAATTGCATATATACATGATTTATACTGGGAATGTAATTCTCACCGGAGTTATCCGGCTGTTGTCTTATTTGTATGTGTGATTGACAACAAGTGGAACAGGATCAGGATCAGGAAGAGGATGAGAGATTTAGTTAGCGTGGAGATCCGGGCCCAGAAGCAGAATAGGATTCAGCACTCGATGTATAGATGTTGAACCTAGTTGAGATAGAAACTTGTAGTACATGATTTGTACTTTTATACTGACATGTATATTAAATAGATTACATTACGTTTCTGCATTTATATTTAAAAAAAAAAGAAAAAAATTTAATCCCACTTTTCTTAATTGTTATATTTGACATTAATAATAATTAAGTCATGAATTAGCGTCCGGGTCCCCACAGCAGGTTGTATAAGAGCGATAGATCCTTTAGACTGAGATAGAAGAACTAGTGAGCGGGGTAGATTGAGTTTTCTTTCCTTCTTTTGATTGCTAGCATGTTTTATTGTTTTATAATACATGCTTACCTGAATGATTTGATTTAATTGGTAATATGTACTATTGATAATGAATCAGAACCTATTCTTGATCAGCAGTAAGATGATCAGAGGAGTACTGAAATAGATTTGTTGTATTTGGTTACTAATTCTTTTGGTAATCAGATATACCTCGTCGAAGAATTAGAGAACCGGGTAGTACTTTGAGTTATCAGATGGATGTGTCAGAAACCCCGATGGAAATAATGTTGAAGAGGTTTAAGTCGTTTTAACCGCCGATTCTGAAGGGTATTGAGACAGTTGATGACTGTGAGAGTTGGGTGACTGATATTAAAGTGCTGTTTGATTCACTTGATTACTCAGATGAACGCCGAGTTAGATTAATTGGACACCAATTACACGAAGTCGCAAAGAGTTGGTGGATCGCAACCAAGGAAGCCTTGGAACAGCATGGTAATGTGGTTACGTGGAAAATATTTAAAGCTGAGTTTCATAAAAGATTTCTCCAACTATCTTACCAACAAGATAAGAATACAGAGTTTGTCAACTTGAAATAGGGCCAACTGAATATTGAAGAATATGTGGCAAAATTTTCTACTTTACTACTTTTTGCTCCTCAGGTGGCTGGGAATGATAAAGCTGTAGTTGAGCAGTTCATTAGCGGGTTGAATCAAGAAATATCTGCATTGGTAAGTATAGAACGACCCCATTATTTTGCTGACGCCTTGAACAGGGCAAAGAGAGCTTAGGCTAGTTTGATTCAACAACGAGGAATGTCGTATGTTGTGCACCCATAGAAACAGCAACCTCCAGCACAATTCTTGCAAGCACCGTCTCGAATTGATAGTGGCAGTAGTAGTATAAGGGGAAAGAAGATTTCCTGAAAGCTCGCAAGAAACAGTTTAAGAAGCTAGGGAGTGGTTCATCTAGCTCCAGCAGTTCTAGCCCGAGTTATACAGGAGAGTAATGCGGCACTTGTGGAGGAAGACATTCCACAGAGCAATGCCGAGGGGTGTTCGGTAGTTGCCGAATCTGCAGACAATCAGGACACTTTGTTAGAGTTTGTCTACAGCGAGGTGCACAGGAATTCCAGGGGGCAGAATCATCTGGATCTGTGGCTCAGACAGATAGACGATTATTTGCCATTCACTCATTCTAGACACCACCCACGACTCCTCAGTCACAGCCAGGGCCAGGAGGAAGCCAGACAAGTAGCCAACCTCCTAGACAGTAGGCCAGAGTGTTGCCTTGATCAAGGAACAGGCCCAAAGCGCATCTGAGAAGATGGTGACAGGTAATTGTTTCCTGTATGGTTATTTTGCATATGTATTGATAAATACTAATGCATTCCATCCGATTATTCTTAAATGAATTTCATTGACATATGCGTTGTCTATGGAGTTAGTATATACTGTAGTAGTGATCTCTTTTCTGTTTGGGAGAGGTCTTGTATCCGTGACATCTGTTAGATCTTATATGCTACAGTATGACAGATATGAGATTGAGTTAGATCATATTGTACTTGGGTTGTCCGATTTCGATTTTATTATCGATAATGATATGTTGATCAAGTACAAGGTCACCGTTGATTTTTCCAGATGATTGAAAGATTCAGATAGATATGATTGATGAACCGAAATTACGGTAAGAATTCTAGATTTAGAATTCCTTGGTTATGAACAATGTTGAGGACTCGATTGTTATGGAAAGGAATAGAGGGATTCCTTATGCATTCAGTTGATTTTTGAAATCGAGTTTATCATTGGCTGATTTGCCAGTAGTATATAAAATTTATGATGTTTTCTCAATTGGAATTTCAGAGTTGCTTCCAGTCAGGAAGATAGATTCTAGCATTGAATGAATGCAAGGTACTATTCTTATTTCTAGAACACAGTACAGAATGATACCGATTAAATTGAAAGACTTGAAAGACCAGGTAGAAGATTTCTAGCCGAGAGTTACATTTGATTGAGTATTTCTATTTGGGATGCTTCAGCTATGTTTGTGGGTTGATGAACCGTGTGTTCAGAAGTATTTTGATGATTTTAAGCTCGTTTTATCTATGATATCCTGAGATATTTGAAGCATATGACTGATCAAATCGAACATTTGAAAATTTCATTGAATATTATGAGAATTGAAAAATGTGGTATACAGAAACTGTTGAAATGTGTGTATCTTGATGGAGACAGATTGTATTCAGGGTTTGTGATATCTGAAGATGATATATCTTTTGATTCTAGTACAGTAAAGCTGTGATCAGTTGACTGAGACCGATAGTATTGTCAGAAAGTACTGTTTTATGAGTTTAGCGGATCAGTATCAATGAGTGATGTTTTGAATCTGATTGAATATTGCTGTTGTTCTGAATCCGTAGTTGAAAAAGATAGTAAATAGTGAAGAATTTATATTGTACAGTCCGAACCAGAGCTAATTTTGAGAATTAAAGCAGTTCGGAAAGTTGATCAGAATGTTCAGAACTCGATATTGACATCAAAACAGAGTATCGATCAGAATATCAAGTTTGTGACAGTGTGTTATATGCGAGTAACCGTCTTATTGTACTGAATATTTCAGATTTGAAGCGACAGATATTGTCAGAAATGTACAGTAGTCGATTCCGTAATCGTCCTTATGGCGGAAAAATGTACAGTAATTTGAAAAGACAATTTTTGAGAAAAACAGATGAAATCAGAGATTGCAGAATTTGTATCGAAATGTCTGAAATGCCAGCAGGTAAAGACAGAAAGATAGAAAACCGGGGAATTATTATAGAGCTTATTTATTCTTGAATGGAAAGGGGATCACATTTCCATGGATTTTGTGACGAAGCTACCGAAATCCTCTCGAGGTTGAGACGTGATTGGGTCGTGATGGACAGATTGACCGAATCTTTATGTTTCATTTGTACAAGATGACGTACATACATGACCAGATGACTGAAATTTATGTCAGAGAGGTTGTCAAAGTGTATAGAGTGCCGAAGTCGAGTGTTTCAAACCGTGATCTTTGGTTACTTCGCACTTTGGAGCAGAGTTGCAGCAGGCCCTAGGTATGAGACTATACCTGAGTACCGCATATCATCCACAGACTGACGGACAGTCAGAACGGGCTATCCAGACCCTGGAGGATATGCTTAGGGCGATAGTACTTGATTTTAGCACTAGTTGGCATAATTTATTGTCATGTCGTGAATTTTCGTACAACAACATCTATTCAATGAAAACTGAAATAACATCGTTTGAAGTATTGTACGATAAAAAGTACAGATTACCTTCTGTATTAGAATGATATCTATAAGGTTTCTGAGATTGGGCTTGATATGATCAGAGATATGACTGAAGAAGTGAAGCTGATTCAGAGAAAAGTGAAGACAGCTCAGAATAGACAGATTGAATATGCCAACGTAAGACGAAAACCGTTGGTATTTGATATAAGAGATTGAATATTTAATTGATTTAAATTAGACAGATTTAATGGCAGATCACGATGTTGATTTGTTATGAGCTGTTGATTGGGATATACGGATGTTGTGTAGTCAGTATGTTGAGATTGATTTTTATCAGAGTTACTTCGAGTTATATTATGATATTATATTTCTTGAATGACTATTCCAGATTTAAATCAGAATCAGTAAAAGAAAGATAATTCAGAATGAAGAATATTCTGCTAGTGAAAGTTTAATAGAGTTGTTAGAATATCGAAGAAGCTATTTGGAAGACAGAATCCAAGATGAGACAGAGATTCCAGAATTGTTTTATTGAGGTGAGTTTTCTGTTAGCTTCTGTATATACCTCCTTTGGTATCTGCTTTGATATCTGACTTGATTGCCTGTGTTTTCGGAATTGATTACCTGTAATTTCGGGGACGAAATCGTATCTTAAGGGGGGGAGAAATGTAAGGCCCGAGAATTTGATTATCGTAATCTGAAATGATTTGGGGATAAATTGATGTGATTTTAGACGGAAAGGATCGGACCGGGAAAGACGAGAAAAGACACGACAAATGTGCGAGGACAGTACACCTCGCGCATATGCGCGACACAGATGCGCGAGATGGGCAGAACACCTCGCGCATATGCGCGACGAGTGGGCGCGCATATGCGTAAGTTGTGTGGTAAGAATTGTGTGTGACCAGAAGGTCTCGCGCATATGCTCGGCTTGTGTGCACGCATATGCGCGAGTAGTCCAGTAGCTAAGTTCCGGATAGAACTTCCGGTGCATATGCGCGGGGCTTAGGCGCGCATATGTGCGCGGCATGCAGCATGGAAATGAGCCACTTGTTCATGGTACGCGTTGGGATATATATATATGATTCATTTCCTTCGTTCCTTTAGCTGAAAACCGAGGAAATCTCAAGGAAAAGCTTCAAGTTTCCTCAAGGATTAGAAATTCGATTTGATACGATCCGACTATTAGAATTTAAATCCGGACACGGTACAGTACTCATCTCGTCGACAGCTACAACTGGATGTAAGTTTTATCGAATTCTGATATCGTTTGAGATTATGATATTGGGGGAATGGTGATTTAACTGATATTATGTGTTCTGGGTATACTGATCAGTATATAATTGAAGTCAGATCGAAAACGGACTGATTATATAATTGTTATGATTGTTAGAGTTGATATGATCAGGATTATACAGATTTGCGATTGTTATATGTGATTATTGAAGATTATGATTCGTATTAATATCGATTATGAGTTGTCGTATTATATCTGTGATGTTGAGATTGACGGGGTTACCGAGACTGTATTGTTATGTCATCAAAACATCACTAGATTGATTTTGATCAGATTCAGTATTGATTGAGATTGTATCATGATATCATTGATATGGATCAGATTATGTTTGATTTGAGTTATGATCAGAACAGGTCTTGAATTGAGTTATACATTGATACAGTGTATTCGATATTGTTATTTCCAGATTGATTTGATAGGCAGGGAGTTCGAGATTTCGACAGAGTCAGATCGACAGAACGAAATGAAAGGTATAAATTGATGTTGATGCGGGATTGCACAACTCGAGTTAGATTTGACTGGAGTTTCCCAAAATCACATACTTCATCTTATTGCATTGATATTTGCAATTGATGTGATTGTTATCTTTGGTCTATTGATTTATGTATTAAGTCATAGGCTGATGCGCCTAGTCGTAGGCGATTGATCTCGTGACAGAGGGGCCTGATAGTGATAGAATAGTCGCTGGGCCATTGCACATTGTCACAGAGGTTCGGCAAGATAAGCCAGGCAGACACGCCTGGTCTTGGACAGAACCGCCAAGACACTAGACGTTTGGTCATATCGATGTGACTTAGAAGAAGAGCGACTTCTATTTCCGATATTCGGTATAGCTAGGACCAAAGTCCGTAATAAGAACGTACCGTAACCGCGACCGAGGGAGTAGGTGAGATATTGTTTCGTTCTTATTCAGATCGGGATCCCTAGATTAGGAGTGAGTCGTGTCAGATTCTAAGAGTAACAGAGTGTGATTCAGAGTTTGTATTGATTCATGTTTCTGATTTTGATACATGTTATGAATATTTGTTTCATGCTGTTATATCTGTTTATATGAATTGCATGTATACATGATTTATACTGGGAATGTAATTCTCACCGGAGTTATCCGACTGTTGTCTTGTTTGTATATGTGCTTGACAACAGGTGGGACATGATCAGGATCAGGAAGAGGATGAGAGATTTAGTTAGCGTGGAGATCCGGGCCCAGAAGCAGAATAGGATTCAGCACTCGATGTATAGATGTTGAACCTAGTTGGGATAGAAACTTGTAGCACATGATTTGTACTTTTATACTGATATGTATATTAAATAGATTACATTACGTTTCCGCATTTATATTTTAATAAAAGAAAAAGAAAAAAATTTAGTTCCACTTTTCTTAATTGTTATATTTGACATTATTAATGATTAAGTCATGAATTAGCGTCCGGGTCCCCACAGTTCTGGATCAAGTAAAGGATTCAACTCAGAAAGACAACCCCCTATAAAGGTTAAAAACTGCCAGTACTATAATTCTAGATCTGTTCAGAAGAGATACAGGCTAGACAACAGGAACAGATGGGAAGAACAACATTCTGAGATGCATAGAAATAATAGACCCTTTGCTGCACACACCTCTATGGACACACGAAGTACAAAATCACCAAAAATTGTACAAATATGGGTTCCTAAGGGACTAATAAGGTTGGACCCAAGTAGATTGGGTACCAGATACTAAAATTTGTGTTTGCAGGAACAGGTAAAGAAAGCTAAAGTAAGCAGCTCCACATGGTATCTGGACAGTGGATGTTCCAGACACATGACTGGACAGAAAAATCTACTTTCAGAAGTAATAATTGTACTGGGCCAAAGATAACTTTTGGGGACAAATCAAAAGGTAAAACCGTGGGTAAGTGTAAGATTATCCATGGTAATATAACTATCAATGACGTACTACTGGTTGAGAATCTCTGTTATAATTTAATCATCATTAGTCAACGGTGTGATAATTGTTATTCTATAGTTTTTCAGAAGCACACATGCATAGTTAAAGATTCTGCTGAGTCTACTGTATTAACTGGAAAGAGAGAGGGCAACACCTACAGAGTTTCTTGGAACTTAGATCATGTTAATACTCCTACTTGTTTGGTTGCCTCTCTTAGTGATAAACATTGGCTTTGGCACAAGAGGTTGAATCATCTGAATTTCAAATTCATCAACAATCTCAAAAAGCATAATATAGTTGATGGTTTGCCTGACATTAATTTTGTTAAGAATCATGTTTGTTCTACTTCTCAACTTGGGAAACAGATAAGATCCAGCTTCAAGAACAAAGGTAGCAAATCAACCTCAAGATGTTTGGAATTGTTGCATATGGACTTATTTGGTCCAATCCCTATCATGAGCTTAGGGGGAATGAAATATACCCTTGTTGTTATTGATGATTTTTCTAGATTTACTTAGATAATATTTCTTGCTGGAAAAGATCAAACCAGTAGCCTCCTGGTCAAGCTTCTGAAAAAGATTCAAAATGAAAAATCCTTTTCTATCATTAAAATCAGAAGTGATCGGGGTATTGAGTTCACTAACAGAATTCTTGTGTTGTACTTAGATGAACAGGGGATTAATCATGAATATTCAGCTGCCAGAACGCCTCAACAAAACGGAGTAGCTAAGAGGAGAAACAGAACTTTTAAAGAAGCTGCTAGAACAATGCTAGCAGATGCGGATATTTCTCAGCGCTTCTGGGCAGAAGCAATCAACACTGCATGTTATACGCAAAACAGAACAATGATCAACAAAAGGCATAACCAGACTTCTTATGAGATGTGGAAAGGGAGTAAGCCTAATATATCTTATTTTCATGTTTTCGGCTGCAAATGCTTTATGCTCAATAATGGCAAAAATTATTTAACTGCATTTGATTCAAAATCAGATGCTTGACTATTCCTTGGTTACTCTGCTGTGAGCAAAGCTTTCAGAATCTTCAATAATAGAACTCTTACTGTTGAAGAATCGGTTCATGTTGTCTTTGATGAGGACAGCAGTGCTCCTGAAATATCTAATATGTCAAATTTGAGTAACAGGTTAGACAAAATTCACTTGGAACTGGATAGTGAAGATGATGCAGAAGCTAGTATAAAAGATGTTCAAAATCCATAACAAGACATTCCATTAGCAGAACCAGAAGTACAAATATTAGACATACCAGTACCAGCAGCTGATAATCCATAACCTGATACTGGTTCAGAAGAGATCAATCCAAATATATCAAATCAGGAAGAAATCCCTTTAAACCCTTTTATTTGGAGAAAATCTCATCCTCCCTTTTTGGTTATTGGAAATCCAGCAGCGCCTTTGAGAACCAGAAGGCAAATGATTAATGAATATATCATGCTGCTTTCATTTCTCAGGATGAACCAAAGAAAATTGAAGAAGCCCTTCTGGATCCTAGTTGGATTGAAGCTATGCAAGAAGAGCTGAACCAATTCAAAAGAAATGAAGTTTGGTTTCTAGTACCTAGACCATCTCACCAAGCTATCATTGGAACCCGGTGGGTATTCAGAAACAAACTAAATGAAGAAGGCACAGTGATACGAAATAAAGCAAGACTGGTGGCTCAAGGTTTTTGACAAGAAGAAGGAATAGACTATGATGAAACCTATGCACAAATAGCAAGGCTCGAAGCTACCAAAATATTTTTGGCCTTTGCTGCTTTCAAAAATTTCAAAGTCTATCAAATGGATGTAAAGAGTGCTTTTCTAAATGGTCTACTACAAGAAGAGGTCTACGTCGAACAACCTCCAGGTTTTATTGATCATTTCTCACCTCATCATGTATTCAAATTACACAAAGCCTTGTATGGTCTAAAACAGGCACCTAGAGCGTGGTATGATACTCTATCACAATTTCTTTTCAATCATGATTTTACAATTGGGACAGTAGACAAAACTCTGTTCACTCTAGTCAAGAATAAACATATCTTATTAGTACAGATTTACGTTGATGATATTATTTTTGGGTCAACTAACCCCAAACTATGTGCAAAGTTTGCTATGTTGATGCAGGATCAATTCGAAATGAGCATGATGGGAGAAGTAACATTCTTCCTAGGATTACAGATCAAACAACTTGATACTGGAATTTTCATAAATCAAGCCAAGTATACTAAGGAGCTTCTGAAAAAGTTTGGTATGCTTCCACTCCAATGAGCACATCTACCAAGCTTGGTAAAGATGAAAGTGGAATTCCAGTAGAGGTAACTCAGTATCGTGGTCTCATTGGCTCATTGTTATATCTTACTGCCAGTAGATCAGATATTATGTTTGTTGTTTGTATTAGTGCAAGATTTCATTCTAAACCTAAACAATCTCATTATATTGCTGCTAAACGTATTTTGAAGTACTTGAAAGGAACTCAAAATGTCGGCTTATGGTATCCCAATGATTCATCGTTCAATCTTATTGGATATTCAGATGCTGATTATGCAGGTGGCAAATTAGACAGATAAAGCACAAGTGGTTTCTGTCAATTCCTTGGTGATAGGCTGATCTCCTGGTTTAGTAAAAAGCAGACTTCTATAGCCACATCTACTGCAAAAGCAGAATATCTGGCTGCTGGAAGTTGTTGTTCTCAACTACTAAGGATGCAACAACAATTAAAAGACTATGGAATTCAGGCCTCCGTAGTCTTTTAAAATTCGTTTGGCAGCTGAAAAATGCGATTTCTTAGGATCTGCTTGAAATCTAGCACACATACATACAGCAACTACAATATTGGGACGACTTGAAGTTAGGTACAATAATGAACCTATTAAACCTTTATAAAGTGTCGTCTCAACTGATATCCCACCTTGATCATTGTCTAGTTTAACTGATGAACTCATGGGAATACTTGCAGCTGAACATGTTTTCATGCCAAATTTCTTAAGAAATTATTTCGTATATTTAGTCTGACTGATAAAAATACCAGTTTCCATTTGCTTAACTTGCAGACCGAGGAAAAATGTCAGTACACCCATAATACTCATCTCAAATTTGTTCGCATTAACTTGGCAAACTTCTCACATAATTTGGGGTTAGTTGACCCAAAAATAATATCATCAACATAGATTTGCACAAGTAAAATGTGATTATTCTTAGAAAATTTGAACAAAGTCTTATCAACTGATCCAACAGTAAAATCATTATCAGTTTGAAATTTTAAAAGTGTTTCATACCAAGCTCTTGGAGTTTTTTTAATGCCATATAAAGCTTTGTTCAGATGATAGACATGATCAGGAAAAGAGTGATTGATACAACCTTGTGGTTGTTCAACATAAACTTCTTCCTGTAACTGACCATTCAGAAAGGCACTATTCACGTCCATCTAGTATAATTTAAAGTTCTTAAATGATGCATAGGCAAGGAACATTTTTATTGCTTCCAGTCTTGCAACCGGTGCATAAGTTTCATCGTAGTCAATTCCTTCTTCTTGCCTATATCCTTGAGCTACAAGTCTTGCTTTGTTGCATACAACTGAACCATCTTCGTTCAGTTTGTTTCTGAATACCCATTTTGTACCTATAATAGTTTTAGAAAATGGTCTTGGAACTAAGTTCCGGGCATTATTATAGGTAAACTGATTTACCTCTTCTTGCATAGCATTTATCCAGTTGGGATTAGCAAGAGCTTTATCAGTTTTCTTCGGTTCTAGTTGTGAAACGAAAGTTGAATGAATAAATAAATTAAGCATTTGATTTCAAGTTCTTACTGGATCAGATGAATTACCTATCACCAACTCTGGAGGATGTGATTTCTTCCATCTGTACTCAGCATTTGTTTCATCCATATCAGCAATTGTTTCAGTTGGCAACTGAACGTTTTCTTCAGTTTCAGTTGGAGCTGTATCAGTTGGTAACTGAATATTAACATTATGGTCCACCAACTGATTATCAGTAACAATTTCTTGTTCAACTGAGTGATCTACCACTTCTGGTTCTGGTGTTTGAAGGATATTTTGATTTAGATGATTCTCTTCTTCATTATCATCCTCCAAACTGATATTTGTAATGCGATCAACTAGCTCAACTAGATCAGTTGGATTATAAGTTAGCACAGATTCATCAAGTACAACGTGAATTGATTCTTTAACATTTATAGTGCTTTTATTAAAAACTCTATAAGCTTTACTAAATATCAAAGAAATATTCCCTCTGCAGATTTAGCATCAAAAGCCTTTAAATGATTTTTGCCATCATCGAGAATGAAACATCTGCAGCCGAATATTTTGAAATTGGAAACCTCAATTTTTTGTCCATGCCAAATCTCATATGATGTCTTCAAATGATTCTTATTAATCATTGATCTGTTTGAATGTAACATACAGTGTTTACTGCTTCTGCCCAAAATCTTGATAAATACCAGAATCATCAAGCATTGTTCTAGTAGCTTCTTTAAGGGTCCGATTTCCTCTCTCAGCTACAGCATTTTGCTGAGGGGTTCTAGCTTCTGAGAGCTCATGCTTGATCCCAATATTTTCTAAAAATGTTGAAAGGTTTTGATTGATGAATTCAGTCCCTCAATCAGACCTTATTCGATCAATTCCAACTGATTTTTCATTTAAGAATCTTTTGAAGAGCTTAATCAGTTGTGCAACAGTTTGGTCTTGGGATTTGAGAATGATAACCCAAGTAAATCTTGAAAAATCATCCACAACTACTAAGGTGTATTTCATTCTCCCTAAATTCATGACTGGTGTTGGACCAAAAAGATCCATATGTAACAGTTCTAAGCATCGGGAGGATGATTTACAACCCCTGTTTTTGAATGAAGATCTTACTTGCTTACCAAACTGACATGCTGAACAAACTTTATCTTTTCAAAAATCTATTTTGGGCAAACCAGTTACAATATCATGGTTACTCAGATAGGCAATAGATTTAAAGTTTAGGTGGTTCAACCTCTTATGCCAGAATCAGTTTCTAGAAGATTTAGAAGCTATGAAACAACTTGGTGCATAAGGTTGATAATTCCAACTGACTTTGTAAATATTTCCACAACGATTGCCAGTTAGGATGACTTCATCAGTTGAGTCTCTAACTGAACAAGTGTGTTTGTCGAACTGAACTGAGAAATTATTGTCGCATAACTGACTGATGCTAATCAAGTTATACTTCAATTTCTCAACTAGTAAAACTTCTTTGACAGTAAAGTTACCATGGATAAGCTTACCCTTACCCACAGTTTTACCTTTGGAGTTGTCTCCAAAACTGATGTGTGGACCATCATATTTGATCAGTTAGGATAGCAAACTTGCATCCCTTGTCATATGTCGTGAGCATCCACTGCCTAGATACCAGGTTCATTCCTTGTTTGTACCTATCACCTGTAATCACGCAATATATGACCTTGGTACCCACATTCATTTGAGTTCTAAACTGATTAGTTCTTTAGGAACCCAGACTTGGACCAGTCTAACTGAATTTCCAGTTGCTGTGTTCCAAAGAGTTTTTCTCGACTTCTGGGTATTAAGTGTGTCATGTGCAGATGTAACAATATGTGCTTTGGCCTTGTTCAATAGGTTGTTTAGCCGATATCTTTACTGAACTGGCTTGCTGTTATAGTAATTGGAGTAGCCATTATTTCTGAACCTTTTTGATAACTAATCTTGTGAATCAGTTGAAATCTTTGGGCTATAACCAATACCATACCTTCTAGCCTTGTTCTTATTTTCAATAGGCTGTTCAACTGGTTTACTTGGCTCAGGTTGTTTTTGTACCACAACTGATTTTACAAAGTGAATATATTTTCCTTTGCTAATGTTCAGTTTTGGTTGAGTATCACTAGTGGAAGTTTCATCTTGGTTGCTGAACCCTAAACAAGTTTTATCAGTAACTGATTTTTGTTTATTATGTATTTCAGCTAATGCAACAGATGATTTATTCCAAGCCTGAATAAGCTAAGTTTGCTTTGAATTCTCAAGCATCAACTGCTGAATCATCGATTGATTCTTTTTTCTTTCAGCATTGAGCTCAGCAATCTACCGTTTAAGACTCAACAAATCACCTGATTCATCAGTTTCAGTTTTATGGTCTTTGGGATTAGTTTGCTGTGCTCTGGCCTTCTCAAAAGACAAGGCAAGCTTGTGATACTCATTAACCATGTCATGAAGTGTAGAAATAAGTTCATCTCGTGTGAAATCAGTTGAACTAAATTGAAATACCTGCTGACTGGTTGGCTCTACTTTTGTGTCATCAGCCATTAGACACTGGACTTCCTCCTCATCATCACTGGAGCAGCTCAAGCTCTCAGGTGTTGAATCATCATTGTCTGATTCTGCCCACTTTAACTTGTTTTCCTAAGCTATAAGCACCTCATGTTTCTTTATGAATTACTGCTTGTCATCCTTGGTTCTTATTTTGTGCTCATAGCGCTTCTTTCCTTTTTCCGTTGAGCCTCGACTGTCCTTCTTTGGCTTAGGACAGCAGCAATAAAATGACTTGATTTGCCATAGTTGTAGCAAGCATTTGATTTTTCCTTTGAGTTGTTTCTCTGGAATTGTCTCTGAAAATTTACTTGATTTCTTCACATGAATCTTCAAAATTTTTTGATAAACAATGACATTGCGTCATCACTTAATTTATCAGCATATTTTCAACTGAACCAGTTGGTTTCAGTTTGACAGCAGTTAAGGCAGTTGTGACATTTGATGTAGAAGGTTCCCCTTCTCTAGTTTGTTGTTCAAATTCGTAGGCCTTTAGATCAACAAACAAATCATATAGTTCGACTTTGTTAAGGTCCTTTGATTCTCTCATTGCCATGGTCTTGACATCCCATTCTTTATGAAGACCTCTGACCACTTTTAGTGTTAATTCTTTGTTTGAATACACCGTTCCAAGTGCATTCAGCTCGTTTATAATACCATTGATCCTTTCATCATATTCATGCATGGATTCTCCAACCTTCAACTTGATATTGTCCAATTTCTGAACAGCAAATGATAGTTTATTTTCCTTCGTTTGCTCATTTCCTTCGCATAACTGAATCAATTTCTCCCATATCTCTTTAGCAGTTTTGCACATTTTGATTTTGCTGAAAGTGACTTTATCCAGCGTTTTGTATAAGACGTCCTTAGCCACATTGTCCAGGTTGGATTTCCTCTTGTCTTCAGTTGTCCATTCCTCTCTGGGCTTTTCAATGCGAAGTGGTGCCCCATTAGTTTTGGCAACAATTGTGTTTGCTTTTAATATTTTCATGGGTCCGTTAGTAATAACGTACCACATGTCATCGTCTTGTGCAGCTAGATGAGCCTGCATTCTTCTTTTCAAGTCATCGAAATCTTCTCTGGAAAACATTGGAATTTTGTGAATGAAGACATGGTAATCAATTTTGTGGATAAGAATATTCACGGACAAGATCCAACTACTCAGATACCATTTGATAGATTCGGTTAACTGGTAAAAGAGTGTTTAGAAGGGGGGTTGAATAAAAACTAACGATTTTACAATCTTTTCGAATATTGAGTCAGTTTTGTAACAAACTGAATCATGGAATCTTGTCAGTCGATATCAATCAGTTAACAATGAAGTGCGGAAATAAAATGACTGATAGATAGAATGAAAATTGAAATAAGAACACACTAGATTTTATGGATGTTCGGAGATTTCAATCACTCCTACGTCACCCCTTCTATCACAAGGATAAGATATTCACTAAAAGACTTTGATCGATACAAACAATTGTACAGACCCACTTCAGCTTGGACTTAACAATGCCAAACTGAAACTCTTAGTTTACAATACAATTCACAGTGCTCCATTGATAAACTTAGCACAACTGATCTATTTAAGATCGAGTTTAACAACAATATTTTGTGCTAGAAAGCCCGAAGTATAGCCTTGAATGCTATAAGTATATGCGATAAGTGTGAGCTTGATTTTTAGCAGAATTTCAGAAGAGTAACAGTAACTCGTTTGTATCATGTGTCGTCTATATATTTTCTCAGCTGTTCTTCTTTTATTTATAGGCTTCTCTTTAACGGTAACAATAAATTCAATTTGAATCTTTATATCCTTTATTTGCCACGTAAACGTTCCTCTGACATTCGTACACTGCAGCTTTTTGAAATGCGGCGTTCCCACTCTTAGTTGCAGTCTGCTTTGTACTATTGTCGGTTGAACGTCGTTTTATTGATGTGTACACCTGAAGGATCAGCTGATGAGCAATAGCTGATAAGTTTTCAATTGTTTGTAGCAACTGATCAGTTTCCAACTGATCAGTCAGTTGTCTGTCTAGTTCAGTTCAGATGGTTTAGTTGCCTTCGAGAATCTGCGCATTAATCTTCATTTATATGCGACTGTCAGTTTTGCATATTTTAGATCAGTTACTATCAAACTTCTTGATCAGTTAGGTCAATCGTTTAACATTTAGTTTGTCAAACATCCGAAATTTAGTTTCCAACAAAGTATATGATGAAAGGAAAATTTTAAAGTTTATGTTTATGAAAAGTTATTTTATTACAAGTATTTTCACTATTGCTTGTAAATGTATATGTAATACATTCTATTACGATTAAGGTTTGCTAAGTCAATAGACTCACCAGGTGTGATCGATGCAGGTGAGCTTGATATTGATGGAAGTCTTGATGGTTGAACTAGCTGGACTGAAGGTGAACACAATCTGAGGACCATCGCTAGTTTTCCGCAAAGTTAAGTTAAAGATTTAAGCTACTTTAAAGATTTTATGATTTATGATGCTTTTGAAAGGTTTTTGAGACGATGTTAGAGTTAAGTTTATTTTTGAAAAAATGTTAGCTTAGGGTTGGTTGACGTTTACGATTTTATGTTTTAAATGCGTTCTTTTGGATTTTCAAATAATAGTTGGTTGATTTGTTTTAAATGGTGCAAAAGTACTTTAAAATATATTTATGTATACTTTCGGCCGAATGCTTAAGTGGGAAAAAAATTAGTACATTTTAAAGAAAAACGAGTAGTGAACGTTTCAGTTGGTATCAGAGCAATGTTCATGCAAAGGGTTGTAAGGCTTGAGATTATTAGTCTTCATTGATGTGATACTCGGAAGATATGAGTATGCATGACATGCAACGGGAAGTATTAAGTGAGATGAGATGAGGAAATATTCAAAATAGGACATAACAGATGGCGCACATGCGCGAAGAAATGCGCACACATGCGCGATAATTCCAGAAGCATCGGCGCACATGCGCGAGATAAGGCGCGCATATGCGCGACACGTCCAGAGACATGGGCGCACATGCGCGAGATAAAGCGCGCATAAGCGTGACACCTCCAGAAGCTTTGGCGCATATGCGCGAGATGAAGCGCGCATAAGCGCGAGGTGTTAAGATTTGCATTGCCGAGCCCAGTAGGTCTCGCGCATATGCGCGGGTGATGTCGCGCATATGCGCGAGACGTGTTGCTTGAAAATGATAACACTTGTCCTTGCCATGCAATATAAGGGATATGTGTCTTCTTTCCTTCCCATTTCAGCTGAGGAATACCGAGAAGCTCCAGAGAAATTCCTCAAAGCTTCAACTCTTATAGGACTTTGATTTTACAAGATTCAATCATCCAAACGTTAATCCGATTTCGGTTTTGAGCTCCTCTCTTCAAGGGCTACAAGAGGATGTAAGTTTCATTCAATTCCTACATGATTTGAGATATTGTGATTGAGGAAATTGTGAATTACACTATCTTATGTGTTCTTGTGAAGTTGGTGATCATATACTCGTAGTCGGATCGAAGAAATATTATTGTATGCAATTATTATGATTTTCAGCATGTCTTGAATTGGAAATATGGAGGTTTCAGAATTGATATGAGTTTATGATGTATAGAGCATGAGGGATGTGAGTTGATGATATTGATTCTTGTTGTGTGAGTTGATCGGTATCGAAATAATACGTCGTTATGCCATCCAAAATGTACCGAGAATGAATATTGTTACGTACATGTATGGATTGAATAGAATGTTGATCTTGTATCTATTGAACATTACCATTTCAGATTCATTGTGCCTCACTTCGACTTCGAGACCTCGACATCGATAAAGGTTCAACAAGAAAGGTATAATTCATGTGACTTTGGGGAGACACAACTCAAATGAGATTCAATTTGAGTTTCCAAACAAAACCACATACTAGATTAGGTTTATATTTTGAATGTTTATGCCTTGTTTATAGATTATATTCAAGCCTTGAGATAGGAGTCATTGACAGATTTGTCAAACTAGATGTTCGGTAGTATCGTCGCATTGGAGCAGTTCGACTCAATGTGTAGACACTCGATACAGACATGACCGAAATCTAGGAATGAGACGTACCGTTATCCCTATTGGGAGGGTAGGTAACAGACAACGACGTCTTATTCACACCGGGATCCCTAGAGTAGAGTCGAATTGAGTCAGGACATGATTTGATTGATATTGCATGCTTATATTGATTTTGTTTCATAGACTATGGAACCTATTGCTTTTGATATTATTCATGATAGTTGTTTCATGATTTATATTTTGTTTATGCATGCATACCATGTTTTATACTGGGATTGGTTCTCACCGGAGTTTCCGGCTGTTGTTATGTCTGTATGTGTGCATAACAACAGGTGGGGCAGGATCAGGGTCACGACCGAGATGAGATCGAGATAGAGTGGTGGCTTCGGGCACAGAGGACTGCTAGTGGTTATTGTACTAGACTTGTACTACTTATGATTTAAAGATTGTATGGTATGGAACTTTAGTTTGGTATGAATGTATTAGGACAAACCATGTATTTACGTTTGTTGTAATTAAATAAAGAGAATTCTTATGCTTGGTTTATATACATTTGATTTAAAGTTAATAGCAAAAATTTGACCCACGTTTTCTAACAACGATCCGATTAATCCCGTAAAGAACTGAGTTAGAGCCCGGGTCCCCAAAACAGGTGGTATCAGAGCGATAGATCCTTTAGACTGAGATAGAGTAGAATGAGCGGGGTAGATCGAGTCTTCTTCCTTGCTTTTGATGTGCTAGCATGATTTATTGATTTCCCTATTACATGTTGTATTGTTATTTGAATTATTGCAGCATGTAATTGTAATGACTGAATCAGAACTGATTCTGGATCAGAGGTATATGATCAGAGGAGGGCTGAGACAGCTTGTATAGATTGTGTACTAATCTGTTTGATTATCAGATATGCCTCCTAGAAGAGCGGCAGTGCCTTTAAGTCCTTCGGTGCCAGAGCAGGGCAGTAATTCCGGTGATCAGATGGACTTTACTGCTACACCGATGGAGACTCTGTTGAAACGATTTCAGTCTTTCCGACCCACAACACTGAAAGGTACAGAAAATGCAGTGGATTGTGAAAGCTGGTTAGACGACATAGAGATGCTGTTCGAATCTCTTGCCTATACAGATGAACGAAGAGTGAAGCTAATTGGACATCAGTTGCAAGAAGTGGCAAAGAGTTGGTGGCTGACGACGAAACGAGCCTTGGAGCATCGAGGCATCGATATTACTTGGAAGGTATTTAAAGATGAGTTTTATCAGCGTTTCTTTCCAGTCTCCTACCGCAAAGACAAAGGGGCAGAATTTGCCAATTTGAGACAGGGGCCATTGAACATGGAAGAGTATGTTGCAAAGTTTTCTTCTTTACTCCGATTTGCGCCACATGTAGCAGGAAATGATGAAGCGGTCGCAGATCAGTTCATCAATGGCTTAAACCCTGATGTCTTTACTTTGGTGAACATGGGACGACCCAACACCTTTTCTGATGCACTGAACAGAGCGAAAGGAGCAGAGGCTGGCTTGACTAGGCAGCGAGGAGCTTCCTATAGTGCTCAGAGTCAAAGACTGCCACAGGCCGCCGCCCAGTTTCCACCACCTCCTCCTCGATTTGATAGTGGAAGCACTAGTAGTGGCAAGAAGGATTTTCTGAAAGCAAAGGGCAAACAGTTTAAGAAATCAGGAACAGTTCGCCGAGCTCCAGTGGGTCAAGACAGAGAGGTCCTGGCCAGAGTGCAGACTATACAAGTGTTCATTGCAGTTCTTGTGGAGGTAGGCATGCCACTGAGCAGTGTCAAGGAGTGTTGGGCCGATGTAATATATGTAGGCAGCCGGGACACTTTGCCAGAGTCTGTCCCCAGAAAGCTGCACAAAACCAGCTCAGAGTGTAGGAACATCTGGTTCAGTATCTCAGCCTGAGCGGTCATGAGATTGACTTAGATTGCATTGTTCTTGGTTTGGCTGATTTTGATTGTATTGTTGGGATTGATATGCTAACCAAGTACGGAGCCACCGTAGACTGTGTCCACAAGATCGTCAAATTCAGACCTGAAATAGCAGAGGAGTTGAAATTCTATGGGAAGGGTTCCAGATCTCGGATTCCCCCTTAGTATCTGCTCTGACTATGAGGAGATTGTTGCAACAAGGAGCAGAAGGGTTCCTTATTTATTCAGTAGATTTACTGAAGCCGAGCTTGACGTTGGCAGATTTGCCAGTGGTTTGCAAATTTGCGGATGTATTCCAGAGGAGATTCCAGGGTTACCTCCAGTACGAGAGGTTGATTTCAGTATAGATCTTATGCCAGGCACTGTTCCTATATCTCGAGCCCCGTATAGGATGGCACTGATAGAGCTGAAAGAATTGAAAGCACAACTAGAAGATCTTCTAGCCAAGGGATATATAAGACCTAGTGTATCTCCTTGGGGCGCACCAGTGCTATTTGTGCGAAAGAAAGATGGTTCCATTCGATTATGAATCGATTACAGGCAACTGAACAAGGCAACAGTGAAGAACAAGTATCCTTTGCCTCGCATTGATGATTTATTTGATCAGTTGCAGGGATCATCTGTTTATTCTAAGATTGATTTGAGATCCGGATATCACCAGCTGCGAGTACGAGATATTGATATACCAAAGACATCATTTCGAACCAGGTATGAACATTACGAATTTATTGTCATGCCTTTTGGTTTAACGAATGCTCCAGCGGTGTTTATGGGACTGATGAACCACGTCTTTCAGAGATATTTAGATGAGTTTGTTCGTTTTTATTGTAACATTCTGGTGTATTCTAAGAATATGACTGAGCATGCCGATCATTTGAGGATTGTATTGCAGACATTGAGAAAAGAGAGATTGTATGCCAAACTGTCCAAGTGTGAATTCAGGTTGAGACAGGTTGTCTTCTTGGGTCATATCATATCTGGAGATGGTATTTCTGTGGATTCGAGTAAAGTTGAAGCTGTGATCAGTTGGCCGAAACCGACTTCGGTGCCTGAGATACGCAGTTTCATGGGTCTAGCAGGGTACTATAGACGATTCATCAAACATTTCTCCAGTATTGCGAAGCCGATTACCCAGTTGACACAGAAGAATGCACCATTTGTGTGGTCTGAGGATTGCGAGTCTAGCTTCCTAGAGTTGAAGAAGATGCTGACCAGTGCACCTGTTTTGATGATTCCTTCAGGTACTGGCGATTTCGTTGTATATTGTGATGCATCTCACAGAGGGCTAGGATGTGTTCTTATGCAGCGGGGTCATGTAATCGCATATGCCTCTAGACAGCTGAAGCCACATGAGACCCGATACCCAATTCATGATCTTGAATTGGCGGCTATCGTATTTGCATTGAAGATCTGGCGTCATTATCTCTATGGCGAGAAATTTGAGATTTACTCTGACCATAAAAGCCTGAAGTATCTGTTTTCTCAGTCAGAGTTGAACATGTGTTAGCGTAGATGGCTTGATCTACTGAAAGATTTCTGATTGCGAGATCAAGTACTATCCTGGAAAGTCAAATGCAGCGGCGGACGCCTTGAGTCGAAAGGTATGTTCCTTATTATTATCGACGATAGGTGTTTCAAATATGATTGAAGATTGTTGCTTGTCGGGTTTAAAATTTGATACAGCTAGTAGACCTCTACGACTTGCTCCGATTCAAGTTGAACCAGATTTTATTATGCGAATCAAATAAGCGCAGAGAACTGATCAGAATATTCAGAAGTCGATTCAGATGGTCAGATCATGACATCAGTCAGAATATCAGGTACATGATTATGTTCTGTACGTGAATAACCGTCTTGTAGTGCCAGATGTACTAGAATTGAAACAACAGATTATGTCAAAAGCGCACTGTAGTCGGTTCAGTATTCATCCTGGTGGCAGGAAGATGTACAACGATCTAAAGACACAGTTCTGGTGGAAACAGATGAAGTCAGACATTGCCGAATTTGTGTCTAAGTGTTTAAATTGCCAGCAGGTGAAGGCCAAAAGAAAGAAGCCCGGAGGTTTACTTTAGAGTTTATCTATTCCTGAATGGAATTGGGATCACATTTCCATGGATTTCGTGACGAAGTTACCTCGATCATCCCGGGGCTGTGATGCGATTTGGGTCATTATTGACAGATTGACCAAATCTTCTTGTTTTATTCCATACAAAATGACAAACCGACACGATCAGATGTCAGAGTTGTATGTCAGAGAAGTTGTCAGATTACATGGTGTGCCGAAGTTTATCGTATCAGATAGTGATCCATGATTCACTTCTCACTTTTGGCACAGTCTGCAGCAGGCTTTAGGTACGACATTGCACCTGAGCACTGCTTATCATTCCAGACAGATGGACAGTCAGAGCGGACTATCCAGACTTTAGAGGGCATGTTGAGAGCTGTAGTGCTAGACTTTGGCACTAGTTGGCAAGATTCACTACCGTTGTGTGAATTCTCATACAACAACAGCTATCAAACGAGCATAGAGATGGCACCGTTTGAAGCTTTGTATGGCAAGAAGTGCAGATCTCCTCTATATTGGGATGATATATCTGAGGCACCAGAACTTGGGCCTGATATGATTCCTGATATGACTGAGAAAGTGAAGATAATCCAGAAAAGAATGAAGACGGCACAGGATAGACAGGCCAGGTATGCCAACATCAGACGTAGACCGTTATTATTTGAACAGGGAGACAGAGTATTCTTAAAATTTCCCCTTTCCGAGGCGTTGTCAGATTTGGCAAACGCGGGAAGTTGTCTCCTAGATACATCGGTCCATATGAGATTCTTGAAAATATTGGCGATCGAGCATATCGATTGGCTCTTCCTCCTTCTCTATCCGGGATACATGACGTTTTTCATGTATCAATGTTGCGAAAATATATGCCTGATGATTCTCAAGTCATTCGGCCTGACGAAGCTGAGCTGGATCAGACGTTGAGTTATGTTGAACAACCGATACAGATTCTTGATCGGAAAGAAAAACAGCTCAGAACGAAGACTATTCCGTTAGTGAAAGTCCAGTGGAGTCGTCATGGCATCGAAGAAGCGACTTGGGAGACAGAAGCAGATATGAGAAAGAAACATCCCGAGCTATTTACATGACGTAAGTAATTCTTCAGTTTTGATTATATTACATTTTATGTATGATTCGATAGATTGCCTACGATTTCAAGGACAGAATCATTTCTTAGAGGGGGAGAAATGTAAGGCTTTAGATTATTAGTCTTTATTGATGTGATACTCGGAAGATATGAGTATGCATGACATGCAACGGGAAGTATTAAGTGAGATGAGATGAGGAAATATTCAAAATAGGACAGAACAGATGGCGCACATGCGCGAAGAAATGCGCGCACATGCGCGATAATTCCAGAAGCATCGGCGCACATGCGCGAGATAAGGCGCGCATATGCGCGACACGTCCAGAGACATTGGCGCACATGCGCGAGATAAAGCGCGCATAAGCGTGACACCTCCAGAAGCTTTGGCGCATATGCGCGAGATGAATCGCGCATATGCGCGAGGTGTTAAGATTTGTATTGCCGAGACTAGTAGGTCTCGCGCATATGCGCGGGTGATGTCGCCCATATGCGCGAGACGTGTTTCTTGAAAATGATAACACTTGTCCTTGCCATGCAATATAAGGGATATGTGTCTTCTTTCCTTCCCATTTATGCTGAGGATTACCGAGAAGCTCCAGAGAAATTCCTCAAAGCTTCAACTCTTTTAGGACTTTGATTTTACAAGATTCAATCATCCAAACGTTAATCCGATTTCGATTTTGAGCTCCTCTCTTCAAGGGCTACAAGAGGATGTAAGTTTCATTCAATTCCTCCATGATTTGAGATATTGTGATTGAGGAAATTGTGAATTACACTAGATTATGTGTTCTTGTGAAGTTGGTGATCATATACTCGTAGTCGGATCGAAGAAATATTATTGTATGCAATTATTATGATTTTCAGCATGTCTTGAATTGGAAATATGGAGGTTTCAGAATTGATATGAGTTTATGATGTATAGAGTATTAGGGATATGAGTTGATGATATTGATTCTTGTTGTGTGAGTTGATCGGTATCGAAATAATACGTCGTTATGCCATCCAAAATGTACCGAGAATGAATATTGTTACGTACATGTATGGATTGAATAGAATGTTGAACTTGTATCTATTGAACATTACCATTTCAGATTCATTGTGCCTCATTTCGACTTCGAGACCTCGACATCGATAAAGGTTCAACAAGAAAGGTATAATTCATGTGACTTTGGGGAGACACAACTCAAATGAGATTCAATTTGAGTTTCCCAACAAAATCACATACTAGATTAGGTTTATATTTTGAATGTTTATGCCTTGTTTATAGATTATATTCAAGCCTTGAGATAGGAGTCATTGACAGATTTGTCAAACTAGATGTTCGGTAGTATCGTCGCATTGGAGTAGTTCGACTCCATGTGTAGACACTCGATACAGACATGACCGAAATCTAGGAATGAGACGTACCGTTATCCCGATTGGGAGGGTAGGTAACAGACAGCGACGTCTTATTCACACCGGGATCCCTAGAGTAGAGTCGAATTGAGTCAGGACATGATTTGATTGATATTGCATGCTTATATTGATTTGGTTTCGTGGACTATGGAACCTATTGCTTTTGATATTATTCAAGATAGTTGTTTCATGATTTATATTTTGTTTATGCATGCATACCATGTTTTATACTGGGATTGGTTCTCACCGGAGTTTCCGGCTATTGTTATGTCTGTATGTGTGCATAACAACAGGTGGGGCAGGATCAGGGTCACGACCGAGATGAGATCGAGATAGAGTGGTGGCTTCGGGCACAGAGGACTGCTAGTGGTTATTGTACTAGACTTGTACTATTTATGATTTGGAGATTGTATGGTATGGAACTTTAGTTTGGTATGAATTTATTAGGACAAACCATGTATTTACGTTTGTTGTAATTAAATAAAGAGAATTCTTATGCTTGGTTTATATACATTTGATTTAAAGTTAAAAGCAAAAATTTGACCCACGTTTTCTAACAACGATCCGATTAATCCCGTAAAGAACTGAGTTAGAGCCCGGGCCCCCACAAGGGTTGTGCCACCGCCAGTTCCGGAAAGCTCAGTCGTCAAGCATCAAATCTTAATGTTTAATTGCTTTACAAGATTTTTATGATGGTACCTGCATGTTTAGAATGTTTATATGTTCAAGTTACATGTTTAAAAGGTTTTTGAAGTTAAATGATATATATGCTTAAAGTTTCTCAAAAAGAGATTATTATATGCTAAATGATTGAAAGCTTAGATTTAAATGCATGTTGGTTACGTTTAAAATTTGGAAAAAAGTTCAGATATAATGCCTCTTGGACGCGCACCTAGTAACGATAGGCAAGCTGAGACTAATGAGAATCCTCAAGGGAATGCACCCTCACCTCCTAATGGGGATGCTGCTACTCGTGTTCTATAGGGAGTGGCACGTTTGTTTTTGCGGCAGGCTCAGGGAAATTAAGGCACTTTATGGATGGCATTCGACCTACCATACGCCGTGATGTAATGATGATGCTACCGGCGGATTATGCAGCTGCCACTGCCTGCAGATTCCAAGCTGAGCAAGCCCTGAAAGATATTGATTTTCAGATGCAGCACAAGAGGCAGCAGCACCAGTAGAGTTCTCAGGCAATCAAGAGGCAATTTTCGAGACGTACAAAAGATCAAAGGCAACCAAAGCCCCAAGGACAATGGAAGAAGTCGGGACAGCAAAAGCCACCACCACCTGGAGCACCAAAACCTGAAGAAAGGCCATTATGCAAAGAATGCAATCGCTTACACTATAGCGACTGGATGTGGGGATCATATAGGTGCTTCATATGCAAGGAAGAATGACATAAAGCTTCTAATTACCGGATGAAGAAAGGACCAACGTTGGGCAGAGCTTATGTGATGCACGCTGAAGAAGCCGAGGAGGAGCCATACACGGCTCTAATTACCTGTAACCTAGTTATTTAACATTTTTCTATTACTTTTATTGCATGAAATGTTAAATTGGTTATGAGAATTGATTGGGATAATGAGAAAATAGAAGAAAGTAGATTGCATGCTCTACTACAATTGGTAAGGGATGACATTGAAAATTATTGAAATTGAGCACAAAATATAAGCCTTAATATGTAAAGGAATGAATTGAACTAAAACATAAAATTTTAAGGATTAAAATTGGAAGAATCGAAAACCTTGGACAATTATTGCATAAATTCGAAAACCTACTGGCTAAAGTGCAAAAAACCAAAATTTTAAGGGCTAAATAGCATAAGACCGAAAGTTTAAGGGCAAAACAAAAATTTTCAGTAGTCCAAGGACTGAAATCGAAGAGGGACGAAAATTCTAGTGGAAATCTAGAATTTCCGAAAAATTCACGGATTAAATTGATATTCTCAAAAAACTTAGGGACTAAAATGAAGAGTATTCGAAACTTTAAGGGGTATGAGAAAATAATGATAAAAATTCCTTAAGCTTTAATACGAATAGATTTGATGATATAATTGTCGCAGAAATTATATTTATTTTAGGTGTAGCTACCTACGCATTGCTGGATTAGGGAGCTACACACTCATTCATAGTAAAGACATTCTTCAAGTGACTAAAGATCATACCCGAGGATATGAGATTGGGCTTCAAAGTTTTTATTCCTTCTAGTGATCAAATGGTCACTTCAAACATCGTGAAAAATCTGGAGCTTTGTTTACACGAAGATGTGGTACGGGCAGATCTTATCGTACTCTCAATGCCTGAATTCAACATCATTCTTGGCATGGATTGGCTATCATTGAATGGTGCTCCGATAGATTTTTGGCAGAGGTCGGTGTCTATTCAACCAACCAGCGGGAAGTCTTTCATCTTTGAGGCAACGAGGAACAAGAAAATGCCGCACATCATCTCCTTCATCAGTGCAAGGAAGCTTATTAAGCGAGGCTGCCAAGCTTTTCTATCATGTGTTACTTCAGTACATGTTCCTGTCAGTCAGAAGCTAGAGAATGTTGAGGTCGTCAGTGAGTTTCCTAGTGTCTTTCTTTAAGACGTTTCTGGCATTCCAGCGGACCGAGAGATAGAACTTTCTATTGAGTTGATGTAGGGCATGAAGCGAGACATCTTGCGTTTTTTGTCCGAGTGTTTGACATGCCAGCAAGTTAAGGCTGATCATCATAGGCCAGCCGGAAAGCTTAAGCCACTTCTTATCCTCGAGTGAAAAATGGAAAAATATTACTATGGATTATGTTGTGGGATTGCCAAGGACTATCCAGGGGTTCATTGAAATTTGGGTGATAGTTGATCGTCTTACGAAATCAGTGCATTTTCTACCTATCAAGACGACATTCACCGTGATGCAGCATGCAAAGCTGTATATTCGAGAGATAGTCCGATTACATGGGATTCCAGTGTTTATCGTTTCTGACCGAGATCCGATGTTCACCTCGTCTTTTTGGAAGAGTATACATGCAACGATGGGGACAAGGTTGTTATTCAGTACAACATCCCATCTTCAAACCGATGGTCAGTCCGAAAGAGTAATTAAAATTTTGGAAGATGTACTCCGAGATTGTGTGATTGATTTTCAAAGAATTTGGGAACCAAAGTTATCTCTAGTGGACTTCACCTATAACAATAGCTACCAATCGTCTATAGAAATGGTTCCTTACGAGGCATTATATGTGAAAAGTTTACAAATAAAAAACTACTAGAATTTTTTTAAGCTATTTTCGAAAATTACTCAACACATGTATTTTAAAAAAATTCATTCAACTACTGAATTAAAATACTACAATTAAATAATTTAACCTCGTCAAAATCCTAAACTACACATGTATACTACATGCAACATATAGTGCGAAAAACATAAGGTCCTCGGATTAGCGTGCGCACTCCTAGCTCCGCCTACTCAGTCTTCGGCGCCTCCAGTCTCCACATCATTATGCTAACCTGCATCATTGACACCTAGTGTGAAACATCTACTATTTAAAAATGCTACTAATAATTTTTTTTATAAGCTTATTTTCCAAATTCTTAAAATTATGAGTGCATGCGACACTACTGAAAAATATGCCTTTTAAAAATAATCGTAGTCAAATAACAAATAAAATACTGCAGTTTAAAATTTGCCAACTCGGCTATCATAAATTTACAAAGAAATAAATCACGTAAAAATCCTGATAACAAACATCATGTCAAAACCAAGCGTAGAAAAATGTTCATATCCACTCTAAATTCATAAAAGCGTGATGTGCGGAAAATATGGTCCTCGAGTAATGTGCACACATCCAGCCCTATCTACTCAGAATTCGGCACCTCCAGCCTTCTCATCGACATGCTCACCTGCATCAAACACGCCTAGTTATTCTAAAGACTCAACATACCTGAATCGTTAATAGCAAATACATATACATAACAAGAAACACTGAAAAGTGCTGAAATAAAATACGTTTCATGATCTTAAAAACGTAAACGTAAACATATCGTAAAAGCATACGTGTCAAAAGAGCTCATCATCTCATTATATACTTATACATTTACTTTAAGTGAATTCAGTTCATTAGTTGTGACTTTCGTATCAGCTCAAATCGTATCAGCTCTATCGTATCAGCTCTATTCGATAGATCTATCTACGTATAACCGTGGTACCTGACGACTGTCGGACATCAGCGGCAGTATTACCTATCCACTGAGTCTAGGCCTCATCATCATCGTATACATATATCGTCAGTCACAAGCAAATCCCATCTTTCAAAAACATAGTCATTTGCATCACTTATCAAAATCATGCATATACGTAATTTTTCTTAAAATCAAGCATGCAAAACCTTTTCCATAATTCATAAAAATCATGCTCGTGATACATAAAAATTTAAACAAAACATGTCAAATTGTGCTCAGGGTGATGCCAGGACTAAAATCTCGACTCATGTGCAAAATTACCATTTTGCAACTGGAAACCCAAAATGACAATTTTACCCCTGGAACTTTAAATTTAGACCGGAATGTTACTAAACTCCTTAAAATATCTCAAAACATATTTATAAGCATTTATAAGACATAAAATCGAGCTCGTATCAAAACTTAATCGACTTGATTAAAAACTTCGACCTGGGTCTCGGTTTTAACCCGAACCTATCCAAAATTTAACTGAATTTTTCTCAACTTAATATGTGACTTAAACCTACCTGCCCAGCCTATAAACCACTTGTTCCAGCCCCATTATGAACCACGAAACACGCCCCAAGATTGCTGGAATTTTCCAGCGACTCACGAACTTCAACCCTGGTCCACCAAACGTGCAACCCTTCGACTCTAGGCCCTACCAGCTTGGACCAGTCCTTCCTAGCCCAGCTTAAGACCCCACTTGACCCATATAAGCACAATCATCAGCCCCATGCACACGCCCCACTTGAAACACCAAGATAAGCGCACGCCCGAGCGTCCCTCGAAGAACCTCGGCTCCTAACCTATGGACCTCCCTTCTACCCGAGACCAGCTAAGTATGGACCTCTCCTAGACCTCAGTTGGACCCTCTTGAATTTCACTTTAGCCTGGTTCAGCCCTCCCTCAACCGAGCCTACCATAATCTTTCACAAGCCAACCCAAAACCCTAGCCGCCAATGAGAATCCATTCGGCCTTCACCTAACCCTTGCACACCCTTGACCCGAGCATCATGTCACCTTAATTTACAGCATACACGCACCTTAGAAATCATAAAAATTGGCATCCCCTTTGTAATGCCCGAGATTTTAGCTTAATACTTTTGAGTTATTATGTATTATGAATAAAGGAATAGAAGAATAGATATGGAGAAGCGACGTTTCCATTTGAATTTAGTTGCAAAGTATAGTGTTGGAGTAGAAAGACCAGTGCACCCGCAGTAAAAGAGCCAGCGCACCCGCGGTGGTTCTTCCGAAATTTTGGAGTTGGTACAGTAGAGTCACCACACCCGCGGTCAAAAATGCACCGCACCCGTGGTCGTGCCTTCTGAAATTGTGGAAGTAGTACAGCATGCTCAGCGCACCCGCAGTCCAAGGGCTAGCGCACCCGCGGCGAGACGTACAGAACATGCAATGAGCCACCTAGCCTCTCAAGCAACATGTATATATATATATATATCATCTTCATTTCTTGAGAGAAGACAATCGAGAAACCTTCAGAAATCCCTCAAACTTCACTTTGGTTTCAATTTAAGATTTTGTGGAATCCGTCCGTCTGATTTTAATCTGACTTCAGTACCGAGTTCCTAGCGACGACAGCTACAACTGGACGTAAATTTTATTGGATTCTGGTATCATTTGAAATTATGATATTGGGGGAATTGTGATTTGACTGATATATTGTGTTCTGGGTATACTGATTAGTATATAACTGAAGACAGATCGAAGAACGGTTAGTGTATGTAATTTTTATGATTGTTTTGAAGTAATATGATCGAGATTGTACAGATTTTATATCGTGACCTATTCTTATTGAAGATTATGATTCCTATTGATATCGATTATGAATTATGGTATTATTTCTGTGATGTTGAGACTGACGGGGCGATCAATACTGTATTGTTATGCCGTCGAAACATCAGTAGATTGATTGTGATCAGATTCAGTATTGATTGAGATTGTATCATGATATCGTTGATATGGATCAGATTTTGTTTTATTTGAGTATTGATCAGAACATGTTTTGAATTGAAATGCATATTGATATTATGCCTATGCGATATTGTCATTTCAGATTGATATGGACAGATTTGACTTCGAGACTTCGACTTCGTCAGACCGAGAAGAGAAAGGTATAAATTGATGTTGATGCGAGATTGCACAACTCGAGTTAGATATAACTTGAGTTTTCCAAAATCACATATATTTGCAATTGATGTGATTGATATCTTTGATCTATTGAGTTATGTCTTGAGTCATAGGCGGATCGCCTAGTCGTAGACTATTGATCTCATGACAGAGGTACCAAATAGTGATAAAATCGTCACTGGGCCATTGCACATTGTCACAGAGGTTCGGCAAGATATGCCAGGGCGGATGTGCCTAGTCTTGGACAGAACCGCCAAGACACCGGTTGTTTGGTTATATCGAAGTGGATAGAATTGGAGTTTCTTCTATTACTGGTGTTCGATATGGAAAGAGCCAAAGTCCGTTAATAAGAACGTGCCACCACCTCGATCGGGAGTGTAGGTTGGTGTATGTTCTTATTCAAATCGGGATCCCTAGATTAGGATGAGTCGAGTTAGAGTCTAGGAATCACAGCGTGTGATTCGGAGTTTATATTGATTCATGTTCTGATTTTGATACATGTTATGAATATCTGTTTCATGCTGTTATATCTGTTTATATGGAATGCATGTTTGCATGATTTATACTGGGAATGTAATTCTCACCAGAGTTATCCGGCTGTGGTCTTGTTTGTATGTATGCATGACAACAGGTGGGACATGATCAGGATCAGGAAGAGGATGAGAGATGTTAGTTAGCATGGAGATCCGGGGCCAGAAGTAGAATATGATTCAGCACTTGATGTATAGATGTTGAACCTAGTCGAGATAGAAACTTGTAGTACATGATTTGTACTTTTATACTGACATGTATATTAAATAAATTACATTACGTTTCCGCATTAATATTTTAAAAAAAAAGAAAATTTAGTCCCACTTTTCTTAATTGTTATAATTGATATTAATAATGATTAAGACATGAATTAGCGTCCGGGTCCCCACAACAGGTGGTATCAGAGCTATAGATCCTTTAGATTGAGAAAGAAGCTAGTGAGCGGGGTAGATTGAGTGTTTTTTTTTCTTCTTTTGCTAGGCTAGCATGAGCTTATGAAGTACTGCTTTGAAATGCATGTTTACTTGATTTTCTGATTAATTATAAACGTGTGTTATTGGGAATGAATCAGAACCGATTCTTGATCAGCAGTAAGATGATCAGAGGAGGACTGTAACAGGTTTGTTGTATTTGGTTACTAATTCTTTTGGTAATCAGATATACCTCCTCGAAGAATTCCAGAATCAGGTAGTACTTCGGTTTATCAGATAGATGTGTCAGAAGCTCCGATTGAAATAATGCTGAAGAGATTCCAGTCATTTCAACCGCCGAGTCTGAAGGGTACTGAGACGTCTGAGGATTGTGAGAGTTGGCTGACTGATATTGAAGTGTTGTTTGATTCACTGGACTACTCAGATGAACGCCGAGTTAGATTGATTGGGCATCAATTGCACGAGATCGCAAAGAGTTGGTGGATCGCAACTAAGGAAGCCTTGGAACAGCATGGTACCGTAATTACATGGAAAATCTTTAAAGCTGAGTTTCATAAAAGATTTCTTCCAGTATCGTACCGACAAGATAAGAGTACCGAGTTTGCCAACTTGAAATAGGGCCAGCTGAGTATTGAAGAATATGTGGCAAAATTCTCTACTTTATTACGTTTTGCTCCTAATGTGGCTGGGAATGATAAAGCTATAGTTGAGCAGTTCATTAGCGGATTGAATCCTGAAATATCGGCACTGGTAAGTGTAGAACGACCCTATTATTTTGCCGACGCCTTGAACAGGGCAAAGAGAGCCGAGGCCAGTTTGATTCAACAACGAGGAATGTCGTATGTTGTTCACCCACAGAAACAACAACCTCCAGCTCAATTCTTGCAAGCACCGTCTAGATTTGATAGTGGTAGTAGTAGTAAGGGGAAAGAAGATTTCCTGAAAGCTCGCAAGAAACAGTTTAAGAAGCTAGGGAGTGGTTCATCTAGCTCCAGCAGTTCTAGCTCGAGTTATAAAGAAGAGTACTGCAGAACTTGTGGAGGAAGACATTCCACAGAGCAATGCCGAGGTGTGGTTGGTAGTTGCAACGTCTGTCAGCAGCCAGAAGATTTTGCTAGAGTATGTCCATTGAGAGCTTCCCGACGATCTCAGGGAGCAGAACCATCTGGACCAGTGCCACTGCTTGATAGACAATCACCGGTTGTTCACTCTTCTCAACCACCGACAACTTCTCAATCACAATCAAGGCCAGGACATACCTGACGAGGTAGTGGCAGGTACTTATTTATTGTATGGTTATTTTGCATATGTATTGATGATACTAATGCATTCCATACGATTATTTTTGAATGAATTGCACTGATCTATGCTTTGAATATGGAGTTATTATATGCTGTAGTTTCGATCTCTTTTATGTTTGAGAGAGGTTTTGTATTAGTGATATCTATTAGACATGGTATGCTACAGTAGGACAGATATGAGATTGAGGTAGATGATAAGGTACTTGAGTTATCTGAATGGGATTACATTACTGGGACTGATATGTTGACAAAGTACAAAATTACCGTTGATTATTTCCAACAGATTGTGGAATTCAGGCCGGATATGGCTGATAAATAGAAATTTTACGGTAACAATTTTAGATTAGGATTCCTTGGATAAGGGTGATATTGAGGACTCGATTGTTATAGAAAGGAGCGGAGAGATTCCATGTCTATTCAGTTGATTACTTAAATCGAGTCTATCATTGGCTGATTTGCCAGTGATATGAGAGTTACTGATGATTTTCCCCAGATGAGATTCCGAGTTTGATTCAAGTCAGGGGGATTGATTTCAGCCTTGACTTGATACCAGGTACAATTTTATTTTAAACACAGTACTGAATGATACCGATTGAATTGAGGGATTTCAAAGATCAGATAGCAGATTTATTAACCGAGAGTTACATCTGATTGAGTATTTCTCTTTAGGAATGTATCAGCCATGTTGTGAGTTGATCAACTCTGTGTTCAGAATATTTTGATGATTCTCTGATTAGTTGATCTATGATATTCTGGGATATTCGAAGATTATGACTTATTTTGTTGAATATCTGAGTGTTGTATTGAATATTCTGAAAACTGGAAAGTTGGATACAGAAACTGTTGAAATATGCATCTTGATTGTGACAGATTGTACTCAGGGTGTTATATCTGAAGATAATATATCTGTTGATTCTAGTATAGTGAAGCCGTGATTAGTTGACTGAGGTCGACATCAGTGTCAGAAATTTGTAGTTGCATGAGTTAACAGGCTACTGTATCTGATTGTAATTCTGAATTGCTTGAGAATGATTATTTTCTGCAGCAGTATTTGATACTGATTGTATATAGTTGAGACTCGATACCGTACAAGCCGAATTAGAGCTGATGTTGAGAGTTGAAACAGTCCAGAAAGTTAATCAGAATGGGCAGAAATTGATTATCGATAGTCAGAACAGGGTATCCATCAGAATATCAGGTAAGTGATACTGTGTTGTATGTGAATAATTGATGGGTTGTGCCAGATATCTCAGATTTAAAATGACTAATGTTGTCAGAAATGCACAATAGTTGATTTCGTATTCGTACTGATAGCAGAAAGATATATGATAAATTGAAAAGACAGTTTTGATAGAAACAGATGAGATTAGATGTGGCAGAATTTGTACTGAATTGTCTGAATTGCCGATAGATGAAGACAAAAAGAATGAAACCAGGAGATGGGTTATATAGCTTTTCGATTCCTGAATGGGAAGGGGATTACATTTCCAAGGATATCGTGACAAAGCTACAGCAATACTTCCGGGATTGAGTATTGATTGAGTTAGGAGTGATAGACTGACCCAGTCTGCGAGTGCTAGCTCGTACATGAAGATGTATAGATATGATTATATTACTGAGATTTATGTCAGAAAAGTGATTAGATTACACAGAGTGTCGAGAGTTGATTATATCAGACCATGATTTTGGTTGACTTTGCACGTTTGGCGGGAAGTACAGCAAGAGTGGGTACGAGATTATATATGATTATTGCATATCATTCACCGACTGACGGACAGTCAGAATGGGTTATCCGGATTTTGTAGAATATGCTTAGAGTTATAATGCTTGATTTTAGCACTAGTTGGCAAGATTTATGTCATGTCGTGAGTTTTCGTACAACAACAGCTATCAGACGAATATCGAGATGGCACCATTTGAAACGTTGTACGGTAAGAAGTGCAGGTTCCCTCTTTAGTGGGATGATATCTCTGAGGTTCCTGAGATTGGACCTGATAAGATCAGAGATACAACTGAGGAAGTGAAGCTGATTCAAAAGAAAATGAAGACAGCTCCGAATAGACAGACTAGATGTACCAATGTCGGATGATGACCGTTGGTATTTGAGACAGAAGATTGCATAGTGAAATTGACTGGGATTAAAAAGATTTGATTACAGCTGTTGCTGTTGATTTACTATGAGCTGTGGACTGGTATATACGGATGCTGTATAGCCAGTATTTTGAGATTGATTTTATCAGAGTTACTTTGAGCTATATTATGATATTATATTCTTGAAGTATTACTCCAGAATGAAATCAGAAACAATAGAATAAATATAGTTCGGAATGAAAATTATTCCGTTGTTGAAAGTTCAAATGAATGGTTAGGACATCTAGGAAGCTCTTTAGAAGACAGAATCTGGAATGAAATAAAGACTCTAGAATTGTTTCAGTGGGGTAAGTTTTCTTTTAACTTCTGTATATATATCTCCTTCTTTTATCAGATTTTGTATCTGATATGATTACCTGTTATATACAAGTTGATTGCCTGTGATTTCGGGGACGAAATCGTATTTTAGGGGGGGAGAAATGTAATGCCTGAGATTTTAGCTTAATACTTTTGAGTTATTATGTATTATGAATAAGGGAATGGAAGAACAGATATGGAGAAGCGACGTTTCAATTTGAATTTAGTTGCAAAGTATAGTGTTGGAGTAGAAAAACCAGTGCACCCGCGGTAAAAGAGCCAGCGCACCCGCGGTGGTTCTTCCGAAATTTTGGATTTGGTACACTAGAGTCACCACACCCGCGGTCAAAAATGCATCGCACCCGCGGTCGTTCCTTCTGAAATTGTGGAAGTAGTACAGCATGCTCAGCGCACCCGCGGTGCAAGGGCTAGCGCACCCGCGGCGAGACGTGCAGAACATGCAATGAGCCACCTAGCCTCTCATGCAACATGTATTTATATATATATCAGCTTCATTTCTTGAGACAAGACAATCGAGAAACCTTCAGAAATCCCTCAAACTTCACTTTGGTTTCAATTTAGGATTTTGTGGAATCCGTCCGTCTGATTTGTAATCTGAATTCAGTACCGAGTTAAGAGCGACGACAGCTACAACAGAACGTAAGTTTTATTGGATTCTGGTATCATTTGAAATTATGATATTGGGGAATTGTGATTTGACTTATATATTTTGTTCTGGGTATACTGATTAGTATATAACTGAAGACAGATCGAAGAACGGTTAGTGTATGTAATTGTTATGATTTTTTTGAAGTAATGTGATCAAGATTGTACAGATTTGATATCATGACCTATTCTTATTGAAGATTATGATTCCTATTGATATCGATTATGAAATATGGTATTATTTCTGTGATGTTGAGATTGACGGGGTGATCAAAACTGTATTGTTATGCCGTCGAAATATAAGTAGATTGATTGTGATCAAATTCAGTATGGATTGAGATTGTATCATGATATCGTTGATATGTATCAGATTTTGTTTGATTTGAGTATTGATCAGAACAGGTTTTGAATTGAGTTGCATATTGATATTGTGCCTATGCGATATTGTCATTTCAGATTGATATGGACATATTTGACTTCGAGACTTCGACTTCGTCAGACCGAGAAGAGAAAGGTATAAATTGATGTTGATGCGGGATTGCACAACTCGAGTTAGATTTGACTTGAGTTTCCCAAAATCACATACTTTACTGTATTGCCCTGATATTTGCAATTGATGTGATTGATATCTTTGATCTATTGAGTTATGTCTTGAGTCATAGGCGGATCGCCTAGTCGTAGACTATTGATCTCGTGACAGAGGTACCAAATAGTGATAGAATCGTCATTGGGCCATTGCACATTGTCACAGAGGTTCGACAAGATATGCCAGGGCGGATGTGCCTAGTCTTGGGCATAACCGCCAAGACACCGGACGTTTGGTTATATCGAAGTGGATAGAATTGGAGTTTCTTCTATTACTGGTGTTCGATATGGAAAGAGCCAAAGTCCGTGAATAAGAACGTGCCACCACCCTGATCAGGAGTGTAGGTGGGTGTATGTTCTTATTCAGATCGGGATCCCTAGATTAGGATGAGTCGAGTTAGAGTCTAGGAATCACAGAGTGTGATTCGGAGTTTATATTGATTCATGTTCTGAATTTGATACATGTTATGAATATCTGTTTCATGCTGTTATATCTGTTTATATGGAATGCATGTCTGCATGATATATACTGGGAATGTAATTCTCGCCGGAGTTATCCGGCTGTTGTCTTGTTTGTATGTATGCATGACAACAGGTGGGACATGATCAGGATCAGGAAGAGGATGAGAGATGTTAGTTAGCGTGGAGATCCGGGGCCAGAAGTAGAATAAGATTCAGCACTTGATGTATAGATGTTGAACCTAGTCGAGATAGAAACTTGTAGTACATGATTGGTACTTTTATACTGACATGTATATTAAATAAATTACATTACGTTTCCGCATTAATATTTAAAAAAAAATTTAGTCCCACTTTTCTTAATTATTATAATTGATATTAATAATGATTAAGACATGAATTAGCGTCCGGGTCCCCACACCCTTGCAACCATACAAAAAAAATGTGAGCATGAGTCAAAAATGCAAAGTTTCATGTCAAACTTGCATAAAAAATGCAAACTCAAGGTAGATCATAAAGTTTTCGTTCAAATACATAAATTCATCATAATATTGGCTTGAATGAGGAGAAAAGGAAGATACATGTGTGCCTTAGCGATTAGGTGATCAAAAACTCGAAGAACTATGCATGGGACGTGAACAGAAGAGGCGGGGAGGAAGCTTTTTTTGAAAACTTAAAGGGGCCGAATGTTGCTGCTGATTGCTGGTAGAAAAACGTGAAAATGGCTGCTGGAATAAGGGGTGGATGGCTGCTAGGGTCTTATTAGGGTTAGGGTTAGTGTAGGGTAGTGTTTAAATAAACACGCTAAGCACTAATGGGCCATAAATTACATTTTAAAGGATTAAAAGGGTTTTGAGCCCATTAAGCCTTAACATAAACACGTCAAGTCCAATAACACTCCCGAAAAATATTTCGTTTAGGTACGTTTTTGAAAATATTTCCCGAGCCCTCGAAAAGTACATCGAATCGTTAAAAGTTTCGTTCCGGTTAAAAATATAGCCCGACGGGCTCATTTTTAAAAATCATACTTAAAACGCCTCATATTTAAATAATAATAAAAAATTATTTAATAAAAATATTTTTCATGAATATCCACGGTCTCCGTTCCTTGTTCGAGCGTGAAATGCAACTTAGAACTCTAATGCATGAAACTTTAAATAATCATGAAATAAACTCTAACTATGCAATAATCATGCTTTAAATGCATAAAAATCCTTAAACACATCTTGTAAGTAAAACCCTAGATTGCATGTATTCAAGTTATGTAGATCGAATTTCCTAGACCTTACAATTTTCCACCCCTTAAATTGAATTTCGTCCTCGAAATTAAAACATACTGAAAACTCCTAGTAGCGACTCCTCATCTCAGTATCCGTCTACCAAGTAACCTCTTCCTCAAAATAATTTAGCCACTTGACTTTGACCATGTATATCACCTTGTTCCGGAGTGTCCTTTCCTGTCTGTCTAGAATCTGAGTGGGTATCCCCTCAAAGGACAGGTTCGGTGTCAGCTGAAGTGGATCATAGTTCAGTACATGCGAAAGATTCGACATGTACTTCCACAGCGTGGTGACATGGAACACATTATGAACTGCCGCCAGATTCGGCGGTAATGCAACTCTGTATGCAAGTGTCCCATTTCTTTACAGGATCTAAAATGGCCCTATGTAACTCGGACTGAGCTTGCCCTTCTTCCCAAATCTCATCACGCCCTTAATCGGTGCGATCTTCAAGAACACATTATCACCTACGGCAAACTCAAGATCTCTGCGCCGCTGATCTGTGTAACTCTTCTGCGGCTCTGAGCGGTCTTCATCCTATCTCAGATCTTGGCCACTAACTCTGCAGTATGACTGACAATATCCGGCCCTATCTCTGCCCTATCTTCTACCTCGTCCCAATACACTGGAGACCTACACTTCCTCCCGTACAATGCCTAATATGGAGCCATAACTGTTGTTGTACGTGAACTCCACAAGAGGTAACTTTGGCTCCCAGCTGCCCTGGAAGTCGATCCTACAAGCTCTGAGTAGGTCTTCCAAAATAGGAATAACTTTCTCTTACTGTCCGAGATAGGGAATCGGTTACGGTTGTCCGGATGCGCAACGGAAGTTTCAAAAACATTTTACAATAGTAAAAACTGAGCACCCTACTTAGTGTGTCTAAAATAACAAATAACACATTATCATACATAAAGTGTTTAAGAATTTACCTATCAATCACAAGGATTGATTATTGGATCCAACAAAGTTTTAAACAACTTACCTCTTGAAGGGTTGACCCAATCTACAAGCTTCCAAAAGCACACCTTGCTCAAGAGAATTCTTTCCTTCAAATTAAGTCCACCACTAGCTTCAAAGATCCACTCTACACTTGCACTAGAAAAGGTAAAGTATTTTTCTTTGAGAATTTTATGCTTTCATCAGCAAAATGAAGAAGAAAAAATTCTAAGAAAATTAGATGGAAGTTTCGGCCATAAAGG
Organism: Primulina tabacum; assembly: GCF_025594145.1. Lineage (NCBI taxonomy): Eukaryota > Viridiplantae > Streptophyta > Magnoliopsida > Lamiales > Gesneriaceae > Primulina > Primulina tabacum. Next base: position 14,101,861 of record NC_134562.1, read on the forward strand.
CTTGGAGGAGAGAAGGAAGAGTTTTTCTTGGTGCTTGAAAAAGTTAAAAGTTCATGTGCAAGACTTGCCTTGTTTATTGAAAAAGTTGTCTCCCAACTCTTCACCTCTCTTGAATGCAATTTGGGTTGGTGACATATACAAAGCTCATGGACTATTATTTAAATATCTCAAACACATTTGAGATCAATTAAATATTTACTTGATTTTACTCAAGCTCACTAGTTGAATAATTATTTCTAATTGGGCTCTACATGACCCAATGTTATTTAATTAATTCAACACTTGAATTAATTTAATTATTTGGACTCTACTAGGTCAACTAGTGTTTAATTAAATCAACGCTTGAATTAATTTAATTTAGTACATAATAATATTTATGAAAATCACAATTTCCAAATACATTATTTATTTGAGCCAACTTTTAATTTAGGAACACTTCTACAAATTAAAAGTTACATTCCCCATAATCTTCTTATAGAAGTCACACTTCTATTTTTCTTTGCGCTTATAAACTCCTGTTTAAGCCGTTCAACACATTGAACTATTTTTCTTGTCAACGAGGTCTAGAAAGTTAGAACTTGTGTGACCTTCAATGGCACAATGATACAAGTAGCCATGTGTTCACATCTCAATGTGATTCGGGACTAAACATGTCCTTATACGAGCATACCTTAGTTGCTTCATTCTTAATTATCAACTGCTTGATAATAAGAACGTCTGAACTCAAGCCTGATAATACCCGGTTAACCAATCATGTTAAACGCCTAGCCGCATCGCTTACATGATTCCCTAGGTATCAAATGATAGTGTCTGGAAGAACCATTCCATTATGGTTAGCGTACAGTATAGTCCCTTCATCTCATATATCCCAACTGATTCGACAACTATTGGTATATCGAGAGTTGTCAAATAATCGATACTATGTGTCATGTCATAGTTGCATCGATGGTGTAATCTAATAAACCCTTTTTTAATTACCACCAACACTCTGATCAGAGATTTCAAACTATTTACACATGAGATCACATAGGATATCCATATCCGGAGGTAAGCGGTGAATCCATGACTACAATACATTGATTCCTATATCTTTCAACAAAACACCCAACCTTGCCACCTGATGACCTCATATGAGTCGGTAAACAAGCCAAAGTGCAATGCTAGCATATAGAGTCTAAATTTTGTCCCGGGTCATAAGGACTAATGGTGTACAACCATAAACTAGGACGTTTCCACTCGATAAGTGAGAACCACTTGGAAAGACCTTGGTGGAGGGTTGTTCAGTGCACTCTACAAGGATCAACTATCTGCATGCTCGGACATCACAATGTCCCCTAGCAATGAAACATGGTACTCACATTGCAGATACTAGTCTCAAACTCGAGCGGCCTTTATCCTTGTTAATGGCGACTGAATCGACTAGAAACTTTTTAAAATATACATTATTCAAAATATCAGTTTCATGATACTCATCATATGAGCATCTCATATTATTTCTACTATTTTTATATATTCAAGGACTTTATCTATGCAACTAGTATGGGTATACAGATAAAGATGTGTCCAAAGATTAATTTCAAATATAATTAAAATAAAGATTGTTTGTACATAGAGTTTCAATGTGAACCCTCGGCCAACACTTGGCTCGATGGGCACCTACTCTAACAATCTCCCACCTGCACTAGAGCCAACTACCCATATGCTTCAAACCCATCGATTCGCGATTCTTCTCGAATAATGGTACAGGTAAAGGCTTAGTTAGTGGATCAACAACATTATCTGCGGAGCCGACTTTGTCAATCGACACTTCTCCTCTTTCCAAAATCTCTCGGTTGATGTGGTACTTTTTCAATACATGTTTGGATTTCTGATGAGACCTTGGCTCCTTCGCCTGAGCAATGGCTCCCGTGTTGTCACAAAACAACGGGACATGAGCAACTCCATTAGGAATCACGCCCAACTTTTGGACGAAATTCTTTAACCAAACAGGGTCCTTTGTTGTAACTGATGCAACAATGTATTCGACCTTATTGGTGGAATCCGCAGTACTGTCTTATTTGGAACTCTTCCATGAGACAGCAGCACCATTGAGCATTAATACAACCCCAAAGTTTGACTTCGAGTCATCGATATCGCTTTGGAAGCTAGAGTCGGTATAGCCTTCAAATTTCAGTTCTCCACCTCTATAGACCAAGAACTATTTATGGGTCCTTCTCAAATACTTGAGGATGTCTTTCACAGCTTTGCAGTGTGGAAGACCAGGGTTCGATTGATATCTGTTCACTACACTTAGTGCAAAAGCCACGTCAGGACGTGTAGATATCATCCCAAACATGATACTACAAATTGCAGATGCATTAGGAATACTTGTCATCGCAGCTATCTCTACATCAGTCTTGGAAGATATGGACTTGGATAGGACACGCCATGACACATTAGTATATATCCTCTCTTGGACTCATCCATCGAGAACCGCTTAACGATGGTATCAATGTATGTGGACTGAGTGAGATCAAGTAATCTTCTTGATCTATCTTTATAGATCTTTATTCCCAATAAAAAAGATGCTTCACCCAAGTCTTGCATCGAGAAATTTCTCTCTACCTTATTTTAGTTGATTGCAACATCCCTACATCATTACCAATTAGTAAAATGTCATCAACATAAAGAATCAGGAATGCCACAGCACTCTCACGGACCATCTTATACACACAGGGTTCCTAAAGATTCTTAGTAAAACCAAACTCTTTGATTTTACCATCGAATATGAGGTTCCAACTCCTAGATGCCTACTTTAGACCATAAAAAGATCTCTGAAGTTTGCATACCATATGCTCACTTCCGATAGATATAAACCCTTCAAATTGAGACATGTAAATCTCTTCCTTAATATCTCCATTAAGAAAGGCTATCTGTAGATCCATCTTCCTTATCTCAGAGTCAGACCATGCAGCTATGGCTAGCAATATCCTTATACACTTGAACATTGCAGCAGGAGAAAAGGATTTTTCAAAGTCATCTCCCTGTCTTTGAGTATAGCCTTTTGCTACCAGTCGCGCCTTGAATGTCTACATTCCCATCCGCCCCAAGTTTCCTCTTGTAAATACATTTACACCCTGTGGGAACACTTCCCTCGGGTGGATCCATAAAATTCCACACTTGGTTTGAATGCATGGAATTCATCTCAGATTCCATAGCTTCAAGACATTTGGATGAATCGACATCAGATAACGCTTCCTTGAAGGTCATTGGTTCACATTCATGGTTAGGCTCATCATGGCCCTCTTCAAGAAGCAGACTATACCTCATTGTTTGTCTCGAGACTCTCTCGGATCTTATAGAATCTTGTGTATCTCCTCTCTTGGCTCTTCGGGTGTGGGTTCTACAATCGTGGGTGTCTCTCGAACCTCTTCAAGTTCTATCATATCTTTTTTTTATCCAATAGAAATTTTTTTTCGTAAAAAAGTTGCATTCAAAGAAACAAACATCTTTGTTTCTTCGGGATGATAGAAATAATATTCAACTGAATTCCTTGGATATCCCCCAAAGTAACATAAAATGGATCAACTATCCAATTTATCTCCAACTATCTGCTTCACATAAGCAGGACATCCCCATATTCTAAGATAAGAATATTTGGGAGGGTTACTTATCCATATCTCATATGGTGTCTTATCAACTGCTTTTGAATGGACATTGTTCAACAACAGTGCCGCTGTCTCAAGAGCATATCCTCAAAAGGATGGCGGCAACTCCGTGAACCCCATCATAGACCGAACCATGTCTATCAAAGTCCGGTTACGACGCTCTGAAACACCATTCAATTGTGGTGTAGCAAGCGGAGCCCACTGCGAGAGAATCTCATTCTCCCTAAGATACTCTTGGAATTCGGCACTCAAGTCTTGTAGAGCCCAAAAATCAGTACACGTAAAACCCATGCATTTATTTAATTGTTAAATTATTTATTTAAGTTTAAAATAATTTTTTTAGTGATGCATGATTTATTAAATTGCATTATTTTAATTATTTATGTTTATGTGATGAACGTTAAATGTTTTCTTGAGTTTCATGTTTCAGGCGATTCTTCGATGCGGGATCGAGGAAAAGAGACCGGCGATGATTTGGGTGATTTTAAAGGGTTGTATTTTATTTTAAATTAGGATTGGGGCATTTTAAAAGAGTTATTTATTTTTAAGAATTTTTAAACCATAATTGATTTAATTAGTGATTTTAGGATTTTAAAACTTTTAAAGTTTAGCAAGTGTGCATTTCAGTTTAAATTAAGATATTGTTATTTTAAGTTAGAAGAAGGTTAGTATTTTAATTAATTGTTTATTATTAATTAAGCACATTATTTAACCTAATTCACACCTAAACTCACGCACACCCACTAACACACACATACATTCACGCTTAAACACACAACACACACATACACATTTCATTTTCAGATTTTATTGGAGAAATTATGGTTCTTAGAACAAGAGTGCAGCCGCCTTCATCCTCTGAATATTTTCCAGCGAGTTTTGTTACTTTTATTTAAGGAAAATCGTCCCACATTCGTCCTGGATCAACCCTCGCTCTGTTCCCGCTTCGGTATCGTCGGTTCGGTAATTTTAATATCAAAAGGAATATATAATCTTTTGTTTCTGTATCGATCTCGTTATATTATATGTTCTTATGTTATTATGCGTAAAAATCCATATATGATGTAAAACGTTTGAGCAAAAATTTGTTGGATCGGTTTTGAAACGATTTTAGATCTGAAAACTCGAAATTTGCTGTCATTTTAAATACTGCGACTTTTCGATCGATTTTCTGGAAAAAATTTCAACATATAAAACGTAGAACTTTTTGATACCTTCGATTTGATAGTAAATTTGAAATATTTGGATAATAATGAGTGAGTAATGATGATCTTTTTAATGGGACTGCTCAAACAGCGTTTTTCTGAAAAATACTTTTTTGATGTGTTCTTGAAGTTTTATTGTTGCAGGCTTCGTTGGGGATTGACGGGTGATCGCTGCTGCATTTAAGTACATCGAGAATGATGTTGGGATAATTTTTGGTGTTTCGTTTCGTGTCGTTAGGCACTCGGTTGAATTAGAAGTCGTAAGAATTGATTTGGTGTCAAATGTCGTGTTCATGGATTGGGTTGCGTCGTTTGTGACTCATAGTTGTTTTGGAGTGTTTGTTGGAGTTTTATTAAGTGTCATAGCATCCTAGGATGGGTCTCGAGGCATTGGTTCATGGTCCGTATCATCGAGTTAGGTGGAATAAGACTTAGGTGTAGTGATTTCCTGTTAGTTCGCGTTTTCAGCACCTACACGGACCTGTAGCCGGACCCTAGAACGGAGTCCGTGCACTTTTTCCTTCAAAATGCAAATTTCCAGTGCCTACCCGGACTCGTACACGGGGTCCATGTACCCCTTTTTTCAATTTTTTTTTAATTTATATGAATTTAAAATATAGGATTTATTTTGTGGTTATGAATTTAAATATAAGATTTATGTTGTTATTATGAATATAAAATATAGGACTTGGTTTGGGGTTTTATGTCAAGATTTAGTACGATGATTAAACGAGGTGAAGTCCCGAGTGATCTAGAATGTCATAAGCTATTTAATTTCTTCGGTGGTGAGCACGAGAACCTACGTCTAAGCTATGAAAGATAAGGGTTGGAGCTTATGTTAGTATGTGCAGCAGTGGCCCCAAGCGAGATCCAACGAATCTCTCGACGCCAAGTAAGTATGTTCAACGTGCAAAAGAAAATATTTTCATGTTTTTGAGGTATGCTAAATATTTTGTGACCAAATTATGAATAGGTTTAGAAGTCGGTGAACGTGGCCGAAGACCTCTCCACCCCGGTAAAGTATGACAGGGTTTAGATCAGGATCGGAAAGCGGTAAAGTATGACCAGGGACCAATCCACCCGTTAAATTATGAACGGGGATCTCATGTATGTGGTAGTGTACTTTCCCTGCCAGCTCAGTACTGTGTTTTAGTCTGATCAGGCGTATGTATGTATGAGTCACTTGCTTTGAAACATCTCTCTACGCAAAATGATGTTATCTATGCTCAAGTATATATGATGCAAGTATGGTTAAGAAAATTCTTATGGTGATGGCACGTCTACGTTTATGCTACTACGTTCATGTTTCAAGTACGTTTATGCTTTTACGTTCAAGTTTCAAGTATGTACGTCTTATTTTAAAGATGCATGTGGTTTTATTACGTATTACTTGTTATTTCCAGTTTATGCATGTTGAGTCTTTAGACTCACTAGACTTGATCGATGCAGGTGAGGATGAATTTGAGGAGACGAGAGGTGAGGATCAGTGAGCTGGCTTGGACTAAGCGGGAGGCTAAACCCGAGAACCGCCCATGTTTTTAAGTTTTTATACAATGCTTCAACTACTCTGATTTTACGTTTTGGTTTATGATGTTTAAACAAGTATTTTTCTTTAGGAAACTTTATATGTGATTTTTCTTATTGCAAATACTTTTCGTTGGACAATTTATTTATAATAACAATTTGAAATTTTATTTTATATTTAAGGAATTTTTTATTTTTCCACAAATTTCAAGTAGTTCAAAATACGATACGTTACAGTTGGTATCAGAGAGGTGTTCTTTTAAAGGGTTATGCCTGCTGTCAGTTGAGAGAAGCTCACGAAGCCACACCTCATGTCTGTAAGTTTTAAGGTTTTGAATTATTCCATGTATTAAGTATTAAGTGATGATTTCAGCATGTCATGTTTCAAGTTCAAATTACGTGCATCTTATGCTATTGATATTATATTCATGCACATTTGGTTTACGTGTTGGGTAAATTGTTGGATCAGTATGCCTCCTAGACGGATGATTAACCTGGAAGCAAGGGATGAGGACAAGGAGGCTCGAGAGGAAGGGAGAGACGCTCCTCCTCCTCCACCGCCAGATATGCAGGCACATATGCTTGCAGGTATGACTCAGTTCTTCGCACAGTTTGCGGGGAACCAGGCTACAGTGGACACGGGGGCGAGGCCTAGACCAGAGGCTGTGTACGTAAGGTTTAGAAGGATGGATCCTAAGGAGTTCTCGGGGACTACTGACCCGATGATAGCTGAAGGATGGATTAATTTCATCGAGGTGATTTTCTCTTTCATGGAGCTGCAGGATGCAGACAGAGTTATATGTGCCACCTTTTTGTTGATAGCGGACGTCACGCTGTGGTGGGAGAGTACGTCTGTGTTGGTTAATTTGCAGGCTTTGAATTGGAACGGTTTCAAGGAGGTCTTTTACTCCAAGTACTTCACTGAGGAAGTAAGCTCCAGATTGACTAGGGAGTTCATGACGCTGCGACAGGGAGAAATCAGCGTGGCAGACTTCGTCAGGAAATTTGAGAGGGGGTGTCACTTTGTACCCCTGGTTGCGAATAATGCCCGGAAAAAGTTGAGGCATTTTATGGATGGGTTGCGGTCGATCTTGCGCCATGACGTCAGGGTTGCTAGTCCTACTACCTATGCCTTTGCCGTATCTAGAGACTTGGCGGCAGAACAGGACCAAAGGTGATGAAAACATGGTTGGCCAAGCACCAAAGAAGGCATGGGAGTTGTTGGAGTTGCCCGAAGGACCTATAACTAGGGGACGTAGTAAGAATTTTAAAAAAGCACTTCAAGGACTCATGAAAAGCTATCAAGGAAGTCCTACAAGTCGGGTGTATAAATTAGAGAAGCTTGGTGAACATGGGCACAAAGATGGAAGTATTTGGAATGTTATTCAAGTGATAAAAAACCATGAGGACAGCAGCACACGCGCCACAGTGCATGATAACGCGCACCCGCGCGCATAAAACCGAGAGCGCCGCGCCCCCGCGCGACTTCCCAACCGGCGCTACCGCGCGCCGGAGGCTGCCCTTGTGCGGGAACCTGCGCGCATCCGCGCGAGTTCTTGCACCACCGCGCGCCCTTCCGTGTCAAAATTTTTATCTACTTTTATTAAGCCTTTTCACACAACTTTTCTTGTATTTTATTGTTTATTTAATGCAGTGTAAGGACTATGAACAAAACATTATTGAAGATTGATAAAAATATTTTGAGGAGTTTCTCTCAAATTTGCAAGGCATCTTGCTTTGTTCAACACAAATCAAACTTATTAAATATTGTATCTTTGTGGCGTTTGTCGATTGTTTTTCGCTTGGATTGTCAAAATAAGATCTTTGAAGGTTCGTTTGAAATTCAATTGTTTTATCGTTGATATTTGTTGCTAAGTTTTAATAACTTAGAGGTGAATATCACAAACCGTTACTTGTTTCAAAAGATCGGGACAACAAATCGATCCTTGTTTGTTATTGAGTCGAGGGTGCGATTTCGATAATCGTGTTTGCTTCTCATTCGTACGAGGATTCGCATCATTTGGTATCAGAGCTTTGGCTCATTGAATTCAAGTAAGTTATCGTTGTTGTTATTTTTCAGATCTGTCTCAAATTTCATTCTGTTCTCAGATCTGTGGTATCCTTTTGTTTCTATTGTCATATCTACCAAAAACAAAAACAAAAATTCGTTCTATTTCAGTTTTGTGTTATCCTTTGTTCGATCTGCGTTATTTCTATCATCCTTTGTTATTTGATAATCCAGAATTCTCGAAAAATTTGTTCTGTGTTATTCTATCGTTCTTGTTTTTGAGCAATCCAAGTGAGACAGTTGCAAGTGTTCACAAGTTGAATCTTGTTAGTTTGATAAAAATATATATATATATATATAAAGATTGATCACATCTTTGAAAGAACTATCAAATTCGAGTGAAAAATATTTGAGTGCGAGTGTTATTTCTTTGGAGTGATCGTGAGAATTTGGGTAAGAAAAATCTTTTATTTCTACTAACATTTTCTTGCAGGTACAAAATCTAAAAGTAAAATGGAGAGGGAAGTAGGAGAAAGTTCGAATCAGGGGTTGTCTAAGGTTCAAATGGAGGCGTTATATGGGTATTTTAGTAGAATGATGATGGCTGAGTTGGATCCTTTATTTGAGAGGTTGGATAGGCTTGAGGTTAGCACTAGTGAAAAAAAATCTAAGCCTAAAGGTTTGGGTACAGTTGAAGAAGAAGAGGATGATTATGATTTGGGTGTAGAAGAGGAAAGTCAAAATGAGAACTAGGGTAGGAGCGGACGAAGTAGAGGAGGATTTGGTAGGGGAAGAAGAGAAGCTGTACGGGGTAGGTACAATGATGGGAATAAGGAAGATAGTAACATAGGAAGCATTAAAATGAAAATTCCATCGTTCCATGGTAAGTCAGACCCTGAAGCTTATTTAGAATAGGAAAAGTGAGTTGAATTTGTTTTTGATTGTCACCATTATTCTGAACTCAAAAAGGTTGGGTTGGCCGTGGTTGAATTTGTTGATTATGCACTTATTTGGTGGGATCAATTAGTGACCACTAAAAGAAGATGCAATGAGCGACCTATAGAAACTTGGGCTGAAATGAAGAACGTAATGAGGAAGAGGTTTGTACCAAATCACTACTATAGAGAAATGTTTAAGAAGTTACAAACCTTGAGACAGGGTGTGAAGAGTGTTGAGGACTACTATAAAGAGTTGGAAGTAGTCATGATTAGAGAAAACATAGATGAGGATAGTGAGGCTACTATGGCTCGTTTTATGTGTGGTTTGAACAGGGAAATTCAAGACCAAGTGGAGCTTAGACATTACTTGGATCTAGATGAAATGGTGCAGATGGCAATAAAAGTGGAGCAACAACTCAAGAGGAGAGGAGTTGGCCGTACCACACAAGCTGGGAATACATCAACACCTTGGCGTTCCAACGTTGTTAAATGTGAAGAAAGCAAGGTAGTGGTCAAGCCCAAAGTTGACATTAAACAGGAGGCGCCTAAGCAGGGAATGCAAGGGAATCCTGAAACTCCTATTAATCGTTCTAGATATATTAAATGTTTTAGGTGTCAAGGAGTTGGACATATTGCTAGCCAATGTCCCAATAAAAGGGTGATGGTGTTGAATAATTATGGGGAGTATGAATCTCATAGTGAGGGAGATGATGGAGAGGGTGAAGATGAGATGCCTGCATTAGAGGATCCTGATGAGGGATATGAGGCAGTTGTGGGTGAAGCGTTAGTGACTAGGCGTATAATGAGTACCCAAGTCAAAGAAGAAGAAACAAACCAAAGGGAAAACTTATTCCATACTAGGTGTTTTGTCAATGGCAAGGTTTGCAATCTTATTATAGATGAAGTTGTAGCAATGTTGCTAGTCTTGAGATGGTTGAAAAATTGAGCTTTCCTACTTTGAAACATCCTCAACCATATAAGCTACAGTGGTTGAATGACTGTGCTGAAGTGAAATTGAACAAACAAGTCTTGGTTGCGTTTTCGATTGGGAAGTATATTAATGAGGTGTTATGTGATGTGGTACCAATGTATGCTTGTCATATTTTGTTAGGGAGACCATGGCAATATGATAGACAAGTGACACATGATGGGTTTAAAAATAGATATTCTTTTGTACTCAAGAAAGAACCCATTGTTTTACTTCCTTTGTCCCCAAAACAAATAATGGAGGACCAACGAGAAAAGAAAAAAAGGGATGAGGCCGAAAGAAAGAGTGAATTAAAAAGTGAGATGGCCTTTGAAAAGAAAAATGAAATGGCTAAAAACAAAAGTGATAAAAAAATTGAGATAGCCATACAAAAGAAAAATGAGGAAAAAAAAAAGAGAGGAAAGAGGCTAAAAAGAAAATATATATGGCCCAAAAGAGTGATATAAAACAATTGTTGCACACACATGATACACTTGTGTTGATCCTGTACAAAGAGATTCTTTTTAACACAAGTGATATAGCCGGAAATCTTCCGAGCTTTGTTGTTTCCCTTTTGCAGGAGTTTGATGATATATTTCCGGAGGAACTACCTCAAGGAATACCACCATTGAGGGGGATTGAGCACCAAATTGATTTTGTGCCCGGAAGTGCATTGCCAAATCGTCCAGCTTATAGAAGCAATCCGGAGGAGACTAAGGAGCTTCAACGGCAGGTAAGTGAGTTGTTAGATAGGGGTTTTGTGCGTGAGTCCATGTCTCCTTGTGCTGTACCTGTTTTATTAGTTTCTAAGAAAGATGGTTCATGGCATATGTGTGTGGATTGTAGGGCAATCAATAATATAACCATGAAGTATAGGCATCGCATACCTAGACTAGTTGATATGTTAGATGAGTTGCATGGTGCATGTATTTTTAGTATGATTGATTTAAAAAGTGGTTATCATCAAATTAGAATGAGGGAAGGTGATGAGTGGAAAACGGCATTTAAAACCAAATATAGGTTATATGAGTGGATGGTCATGCCTTTTGGCTTAACTAATGATCCTAGCACCTTTATGAGGTTGATGAATCATGTTTTGCGTGCTTACATAGGAAAATTTGTTGTGATTTATTTTGATGATATTCTTGTGTATAGCAAAGATTTGGATGAGCATGTTAAACATTTAAGACTTGTACTGATAACACTTAGGGATGAACAATTATATGCTAATCTTAAGAAATGTGATTTTTGTACAAGCAAGCTTGTTTTTCTTGGTTTTGTGGTAAGTTCACAGGGGATACAAGTGGATGAGGATAAGGTAAGTGCTATTCGAGATTGGCCAACACCTGCTAATGTTAGTCAAGTTCGAAGCTTTCATGGTCTTGCAAGCTTCTATAGGAGGTTTGTAAAAGATTTTAGCACACTGGCTGCACCGATGACGGCGGTGATTAAGAAGAACGTTCCATTTCATTGGGACGAGGAGCAAGAGAAGTCTTTTAATATTATTAAACAAAAATTAATTAATGCGCCTTTACTTGTTTTGCCTGATTTTTTCAATACTTTTGAAATTGAATATGATGCTTCAGGTGTAGGTATTGGTGGTGTTTTGATGCAAGGAGGACGACCAGTGGCGTACTTTAGTGAGAAACTCAATGGAGCAGCGCTGAACTATCCAACGTATGACAAGGAGTTGTACGCGCTTGTGAGGACTTTGGAGATGTGGCAACACTACTTGAGGCCTAAGGAGTTTGTGATCCATACCGATCATGATTCTCTAAAGTACCTTAGGGGACAACAGAAACTGAACAAGCGGCATGCAAAGTGGGTGGCATTCATAGGGACATTTCCATACATAATCAAATACAAACAAGGTAAGGATAATGTAGTGGCCAACGCACTATCAAGGAGGTACGTACTAATCTCTACCTTGGATTCGAAAATCTTGGGATTTGAGCATGTGAAAAAGTTATATTTGTTGGATGAGGATTTTAAGGAGATATTTGAAACATATGCATGGTCCACATGATAAATTTTATTTGCATAATGGTTTTTTGTTTAGAGAAGATAGATTGTGCATTCCTAAGTCATCGATTCGTGAATTATTTGTGAGGGAGGCACATGGTGGTGGTTTGATGGGGCACTTTGGTGTGGCTAAAACTTTGAGTTGTTTGCATTAGCATTTTTATTGGCCACGTATGAAACGTGATGTTGAACGTGTTTGTGAAAAATGCATTACTTGTAGACAAGCAAAGTCTAGAACACAACCACATGGCTTGTATACACCACTTCCTGTTCCTAGTGAACCTTAGATTGATATTTCTATGGATTTTGTTTTAGGTTTGCCGAGGACTAAGAAGGGGAGAGATTCAATATTTGTTGTTGTTGATAGATTTTCTAAGATGGCACATTTTATTGCTTGTAACAAAACTGATGATGCATCAAACATTGTGGATTTGTTCTTTAAGGAAGTTGTTAGGTTGCATGGTATGCCTAGGACAATTGTATCTGACCGTGATGTTAAATTTTTGAGTTACTTTTGGAAAACTTTGTGGGCTAAACTTGGCACTAAACTGATGTTTTCTACTATATGTCATCCACAAACGGATGGACAAACGGAAGTTGTTAATAGAACTCTAGGAACACTTTTGCGTGCTATACTCAAAAAGAACTTGAAAAATTGGGAAGAATGTTTGTCATTTGTTGAGTTTGCTTATAACCGTAGCGTGCATTCTACTACGAATTATTCACCATTTGAGATTGTTTATGGTTTTAATCCTTTAACTCCTTTGGATTTGATGTCTTTGCCTGTGAGTGAAAGGTTGAACATGGATGGCAAAAAGAAAGCTGAATTCGTTAAGTTTGCATGAGAAGGTCAAGGATAACATCGAGAAGAAGAATTTACAATACACGAAGCAAGCCAATAAGGGGAGGAAAAAGATGGTTTTTGAAAAGGGAGATTGGGTGTGGTTGCACTTGAGAAATGAAAGATTTCCAGAAAAACGCCAATCGAAGCTCTTACCCAGGGGTGATGGACCATTTCAAGTGATTGAAAGGATCAACGATAATGCCTACAAATTAGACCTACCAGGTGAGTACAATGTTAGTTCTACATTTAATGTTAGTGATCTTTAATTGTTTGATGTAAGAGATGATCAAGATTTAAGGACAAATCCTTTTCAACAAGGGGAGGATGATGAAAACATGGTTGGCCAAGCACCAAAGAAGGCATGGGAGTTGTTGGAGTTGCCCGAAGGACCTATAACTAGGGGACGTAGTAAGAAGTTTAAAGAAACACTTCAAGGACTCATGAAAAGCTATCAAGGAAGTCCTACAAGTTGGGTGTATAAATTAGAGAAGCTTGGTGAACATAGGCACAAAGATGGAAGTATTTGGAATGTTATTCAAGTGATAAAGGACAATGAGGACAGCAGCACACGCGCCACAGCGCATGATTCCGCGCACCCGAGCGCATAAAACCGAGAGCGCCGCGCCCCCCGCGCTACTTCCTATGCGGCAGCGCGCGCGCCACAACCGGCGCTACCGCGCGCCGGAGGCTGCCCTTGTGCAGGAACCAGCGCGCATCCGCGCGAGTTCTTGCGCCACCGCGCGCCCTTCCGTGTCAAAATTGTTATCTACTTTTATTAAGCCTTTTCACACAAGTTTTCTTGTATTTTATTGTTTATATAATGCAGTGTAAGGACTATGAACAAAACATTATTGAAGATTGATAAAAATATTTTGATGAGTTTCTCTCAAATTTGCAAGGCATCTTGCTTTGTTCAACACAAATCAAACTTATCAAGGATTGTATCTTTGTGACGTTTGTCGATTGTTTTTCGCTCGGATTGTCAAAACAAGATCTTTGAAGGTTTGTTTGAAATTCAATTGTTTTATCGTTGATATTTGTTGCTAAGTTTTAATAACTTAGAGGGGAATATCACAAACCGTTACTTGTTTCAAAAGATCGAGACAACAAATCGATCCTTGTTTGTTATTGAGTCGAGGGTGCGATTTCGATAATTGTGTTTGCTTCTCATTCGTACGAGGATTCGCATCCAAAGGGATATTGGGAGTGATAGGCAGGGCAAGAGGCCCTATCAGGCACCTCAGCAGCGAACCCAGTTTAAGAGGCCTTTCCAGGGGCAGCAGGGGAAGAGGCCATTTCATGGACCGCCAAAAGGCAAGGGTCATATTCCTCAACAAAAGGCTCCTCAGAGACCCGTTGAGTACCCAGTGTGCCGGAAGTGCAACCATCAGCATCCGGGACAGTGTTTATGTAGATCGGGCAAGTGCTTCAAATTCCGAGCCAGTGATCATATGCTGAAGGACTGCCTACAATGGAGGCAGCCGACCCAGGGTAGAGTTTTCGCTATGCAGGCAGAGGAGGCGAACCCAGACACGACCCTGCTGACTGTTAACTAATTTAATCCAGCACCGAATGGTTCTTGCTATGCATGTTTTGAATTGTATTTGGGATTATTAGTGTGCTAGTTAATATTTTGGCAACTTCCAATATAAATTTCTACTATGCTTGAGGTTAAGATTAGAATTTTTGGAATATAAGCTTTTGTATTGTACCAACGTCTCTCAGGGAATATTTTCAGAAAAAGAGTCGCCACGAAGGCCTTGATAGATTTAGGGGCCACCCACTCTTTTATCTCAGAGACGTTCGTGAATCATCTAGACGTCAAGTCTATTTGACTCGACGTGAGCTATTCAATGACAGTCCCATCAGGGTAAGAATTATCAGCCACTAGCGTGGTCAGAGACATCGATCTTGAACTGCAGGGCCACCTAGTATATGCCGATCTGATCTTCTTGCCGATGCTAGAATTTGATATCATTTTGGGGAAGGACTGGCTGACGAAGAATAGAGTTCTTATCGATTTCCAGAAAAAGGTCAGTGTTTGTAAGACCTTTGAGCATGGAGCAGTTTCTCTTTGAGCCAGGAAGATGGAAGAGTTTCCCTCGCATGATCTCTTGCATGCAGGCGCGGAGACTTATGCACAAGTGTTGTCAGGCTTTCTTGGCCAGCATTGTGTCTGAAGGTGACGTGCCAACTCCGTCAATCGCTGATGTGCCAGTAGTCAGAGATTTTCCTGACGTCTTCCCGCATGACGTCGCAGGCCTTCCACCAGAGAAAGAGGTGGAGTTTTCAATTGATCTTTTGCCAGGCACCGTGCGAATCTCTAAGGCACCGTACCGGTTAACATCAGGTGAGATGTTAGAGCTCAAGCAGCAGATTCAGGAGCTCCTAGACAAAGAATTCATCCGCCCTAGTTTCTCACCATGGGGCGCACCCGTGCTCTTTGTGAAGAAGAAAGACCGGAGCATGAGGATGTGTATCGATTACCAATCACTAAACAAGGTAACGATCAAGAATAAAAATCCACTTCCAAGGATCAAGGACTTGTTCGATCAGTTGCAGGGAGCTACAGTGTTCTCTAAGATAGATCTTTGATCGGGGTATCACCAGTTGAAGGTGAAAGATGCAGACATTCATAAGACAGCCTTTAGAACCAAATATGGGCATTACGACTTCTTAGTGATGCCGTTTGGACTGACAACGCTCCAGCAATTTTTATGGAACTCATGAATTGAGTATTTCAGCCCTACCTAAACCAGTTCGTCACAGTGTTCATTGGCGATATTCTCATTTACTCAAAGAGCCATGAGGAGCAAGTTCAGCATTTGGGTACAGTTTTGCAGGTCTTGCAGAGTCGCAAGTTGTTTGCAATATTCAGTAAGTGTGAATTCTTGTTGGAGAATGTAGCATTTTTGGGTCATATAATATCCAGCAGCGGTATCGAGGTGGATCCAGCTAAGGTAGCAGTAGTTAAGGAATGGGTTCAACCGAAGAACGCGTCAGAGATCCGCAGTTTCCTAGGCCTAGTAGGCTACTACAGGAATTTCATTCAGGGATTTTCTTCGATGGCATTGCCACTCACTTCATTGACTAAGAAAAAAGCTAAATTCATTTGGCGTGACGAGTGCCAGAAGAGCTTTGACACTTTGAAGCAAGCACTTATAACAGCGCCAGTGTTAGCCAAGCCAGCAGGTCAAGGAAATTTTGGGTTGTACACCGATGCATCTATGCTCGGGTTAGGCGCAGTGTTGATGCAGCATGGTCGAGTTATATCTTATGCTTCCAGGCAGTTGAAAGTGCATGAGAAGAACTACCCGACTCATGATCTTGAGTTAGCTGCAGTTGTCTTTGCGTTGAAGATATGGAGACACTATACGTATGGTGAGAAATGCCAAATATTTACCGATCACAAGAGTCTCAAATATTTCTTCACGCAGAAAGAGCTGAACATGAGACAAAGACGGCGGTTGGAGTTGGTAAAAGTCTACGATTGTGAAATTAAATACCATTCGGGGAAAGCTAATGTTGTGGCAGATGCCTTGAGCCGTAAAGTTGCAGTAATAGCACAACTATTAGTACAGAGACCTCTTCAGTAAGAGATTCAGATATTTGGGTTAGAGGTTTATCCTAAGGGCAGAGCTTCTAAAATGTCTAATCTGACAGTCGAGTCTTCTTTTTTTGACTGAATCCGTAGAGGTCAGCCTACAGATGAGCAGCTACAGAAATGGAGACTGAAGGATGAAGCCAAGGGCATTGTACTCTACACAGTGTCCGATGGTATTGTGAGGTACAGAGGAAGGATGCGGGTGCCTAGTGTTGATTCGATCAGAGAAGATATTCTGACGAAGGCACATACATCTTCATTTTCTATCCATCCAGGAGGTACCAAGATGTATATGGATTTGCAGATTTTGTATTTGTGGCAAGGTATGAAGCGAGATATCCGTCGATTTGTGTGGGGATCCGGACGCTAACTCATTCTTCTTAATCATCATTAGTATTAAATGGATCAATTAAATAATCTGGGTCGTAAATTTTTTTTAAAATGTTGAACACCTTATAGACAAGTGTACAAATTTCTATAATAAAATAGGTCTCATCTCATTCATATCACAAGATCAAGTTAAATATGTACAACATGATCCATACGTACAAGTCTAGTACAAAAGAAAATCATAACAAACTAATGTTCATTCACTACATATCAAGTGGCGAAAACAACTCTACTTCTGGGTCTAAATCTCCACTCTAAACTCAATCATTCATCCTTTTCTCGACCCTGATCCTGTCCCACCTGTTGTCATGCACACATACAAACACAACAACAGTCGGATAACTCCGGTGAGAAATATATTCCTTGTATAAACAACGTATACATGCAATCATATAAGCATATATAAAAGCATAGAACAGTAATCAATAATATATATCATAATCTGAAAAGCATGAATCGATATAAAACTGTAAATCAAACTCTTTGATTCTTAATCTCGACTCGACTATTATCTAGGGATCCCGGTCAAATAAGAACGCAACAGTCTCTCACCTACTCTCCCAGCTAGATGGTTGTACGCTCTTATTCCTAGATTTGGCCTTCTATATTGAATCTCTACAATAGGGATCGATCTACTCCTAAGCAACATCGATGTAAACCAAATGTCCAGTGACTTGGCACCTCTGCCAAAGACATGGCACATCTGCCATAGACTCAATACATGCTTTGCTATAAATAATTAGACTAAGCATATCAATCTCATGAATTGAAAATATAAAAGCAATTACAATACATTATGTGGTTTTGGGAAACTCAAGTCGAATCTAACTCGAGTCGTATCTTCCCGGTTGAACATTGGTTTATACCTTTCTTTTGTCGATCCGACGAAGTCGAAGTCTTGAATTCGAAACTGTCAATACTTAATCTGGCAATGACATTCGAATATACAATATCACTATACAACTAAAATCAATACTGGATAAATCAAAATTCAATCTAACTCTGTTTCGATGGCATAACGGCACAATCTTGATATACCCAAAAATACAATATCAATAGATACAAATCTCAACAACTCATAATCAATCTATAAACACAATTTCAATACCAAATCTGTATATTCTCAATCAAATTCAATCTGAAAATGATAACAATTTCATATGGTATCCGTTCTTCAATCTAATTTCGATTATATGATTACAACAATATCTGGAACAGATAATATCAATCATATCATGATTTCTTCAATATCATATTTTCAAATCATGCTGGAAAGTAATCAAACTTACATATTCTTGAAGCTCTTATTGAGAGGAGCACGGTACTACTTTCGGATTGAAATTCTGACTGTCGGATCTTGTACAATCAAAGTCTTACTCTCTAAAGAAGTTTTGATACTTTCCTAAGGAGCTTCTTGGTTCTTTTGCTGCCAATTCTGAAGGAATTAGGAATTATACCTATTATATTTGCATCATAAGGACGTGTGGCTTATTTTTTGTGCAGCACGTCTCGCGCATATGCGCGACCATCATCGGCGCATATGCGCGAGACCTTCTGTCTAGTCGCAACATAATTCCTCTGCTCGCGCATATGCGCGCCCCATCTTCGAGTATATGCACGAGACCTACTGCCTCGGCACTTACCAATGATACATTCTCGCGCATATGCACGGTCTCTTCTCGCGAATATGCGCGAGGTCTTCTGTCATGCTCGCGCATATGCGCGGCTCGTGTCGCGCATATGCGTGAGACCTTCTGTCCTCGCACAAACCATATCACATGCTATCTCAAATCGTGTCTCAGAGTGGTCCGTCTATAATCACATCAATTCATCAATCAATAATTTCAGATTAACAGAATAAAAATCTCGGGCATTACAATTCTCCCCCTCTAAGATCTGATTTCGTCCACGAAATCACAGGCAATCAAATCACATACAAGAAGGAGATATACAGAAGCTAAATAAGAAAACTCACATCAATGAAATTGTGGGGACCCAGACGCTAATTCATCTTCTTAATCCGCATTAGGATCAAATGTAACAATTAAGTAAACTGGGTCATAATTATTTTTTAAAAAATATATACATGCGCAACATATGATAATCAATCTTATTTCATTTACAAGATCAAGTTTAAAATCTAAAACATGATCTATAGTACAAGTCTGGTACTAAAGAAACTCATAACAAACTATTGTTCATCGACTACATATCAAGTGATGAAAACAACTCTGCTTCTGGGTCCGAATCTCCACTCTAATCTCAATCTCTCATCCTCTTCTCGACCCTGATCATGTCCCACCTGTTGTCATGCACACATACAAACACAACAACAGCTGGATAACTCCGGTGAGAAATATATTCCCAGTATAAACAATGTACACATGTAATCATATAACCAAATATAAAAGCATGGAACATTTATCAATAAAATGTATCGTAATCTGAAAGAAATGAATCGATATAAAACTGTAAATCAAACTCTTTGACTCTTAATCTCAGACTCGACTCTTATCTAGGGATCTCGATTCTCGGACTTTAGTACATCATATCGAATCTCTACAATAAGAGTCGATCTACTCCTAAGAAACATCGATATAAAACAAATGTCCAATGACTTGGCACCTCCGCCAAAGACTAGGCACATCTGCGATAAACTCAATACATGCTTTTCTATAAATCAATAGGCTAAGCATATCAATCTCATGAATTGCAAACATCAATGCAATACAAAAAAGTATGTGGTTTCGAGAAACTCAAGTCGAATCTAACTCGAGTCGTATCTTCCCGGTTTAACATTGATTTATACATTTCTTTTGGTCGATCTGACGAAGTCGAAGTTTCGAATTAGAAGCTGTCAATACTCAATCTGTCAATAACATTATTGAGAAGTACAATATCAATATACAACGCAACCAATAATAGATATAATCAGAACTCAATCTAAATCTGTTTCGACGGCATAACTGCACAATCTCGATATACCCAGCAATACAATATCAGCAGCTACAAATCATAACTTCTAATCGATAACAAACACAATTTGATATTCCAAAATCTGTATATTCTCAATCAAATCAAATCTGAAAATGATAACAATTTCAAACGGTATCTGTTCTTCAATCTGATTTCGATTATACAATTACTACAATCTCAGGAACACACAATATAGATCAAATCATGAGTACTTCAATACCGTATTTTGAATCATGCTGAAAAGAAAATAAACTCACATATTCTTGAAGCTCATACCGAGAGAAGCACGGTACCAAACTCGGATTCAAATTCTGACGGCTGGATCTTGCACAATCGCAAATCTGAAATACGGAAAGTTTGAAGATTCTTTCCAAGGATTTTCTTTAACGTCCCAGATTCGACGACTGTCCTCACTATATAAAGACGAGTCTTTCCAGCGTGCTTATTGTCCTCACTCACACGCACCCCGAGAAACTTCCCAGGAGGTCACCCATCCCAAAATTGCCCCAAGTCAAGCACGCTTAGCTTTGGAGTTCTTATGTGATTAGGTACCGAAAAGAAGATGCACCTTCGTGATATGAGTAATACAAATCAAATCTTTTAAGCCTTCTTCAACTGTACAGTCCATTACATTGAACAGTCTCGGAGTCCCTCTAATTCCGGTTTTGGATCAGTTCATTCATGTTCCCTCCACCTAAAAGTCTGCCAGGAGCCGCTCATTGTCCGTGCAACCTTATGGCACCGGCGATCACCCACCGCCCTTTTCGGCCCCGGGCCTCACATGCCCACCAGCTTCCGCTTGGTTCGTCCCCGAACCACACCGTACTAAGAGAGGTCGGCTCTGATACCAACTGAAACGTCTGCTTATTCGTTTTGTTAAAAAGTACTAGAATTTTTTTTTCTCAAACCTCACATAGTATTCGGCGAATCATAAAATATTTTGGAACCATTTTAAAAGTAAAACAACCAACTATTTTATCAATCCAAAAATATTATTTGAAAAGTATAGCCCAAACTATAACCTCTCAAAAATCACTTATAAATAAATTTTCGAAAAAATACCTTTAACATCACTTAAAATCATAAATCATAACTAGTGCGGAAAACTAGCGTAGGTCCTCGGGTTATGTGCACCTTCAGTCCAGTCAGATCAACCATCAAGACCTCCATAAACATTATTATCATAATCACCTGCATCAATCACACCTAGTGAGTCTAAAGAATCAACACGTCATATCATTGATAACAAGTAATACGTAATACAGTTAACATATAACAGTGAAAAATACTAGTACTTAAAATATCGTTTTCATGAAGATGCGTAAACTTTAAACAAAACATTTTTCATAAACTTTAAACATAAACATTTTCACATAAACATATTCATATTCGTATCCATATTCATATCCACATATTCATATCATCATATTCATATTCATATCATTCTCAACATATTCATATTCATATTATCATCAACATATACGTATTCCTTTTTCCTTTCGTTGAATTCAGATCGTTAATTGTGACTTTCGTGTTCGTCTACGTCTGCGTCTACGTGTTGGGCGATGGATCCATCTACATATAACCACAGTACTGGGCGGCGGGGACACCAGCAACACTCTCACCGGTCAACTAGGCCTTGGCCATACGTATTAACATATCATCGTATACATCTACATGTCTGTATCCAAGGAAACACGATTGTCGGGCTCCCACTGGGACCATAACCCTCACGAAATTTCCAACATATCATCGTATTAGTCACAATTACTTCACTTCCTTCAACGTTTCATATTCTCATCACTTTATAAAATTTAAACATGCATATAACGTTTTTCTTTTAAACCAAGCATGCAACATGTCTTTTAAATGTTCACGTTAAATCATAAAATCCATATACATTTTAAAAAATAACATTTTAACATATAAATACCCATGAACATTTTAAATAATCATATTATCATAATAAATGTTTAAAATAAACATTTAAACTAATCCAAAAACATAAAAATCCATAAACATTTAAAATAATCTTTTTAACATATAAAATTCCATAAACATCCATAACCATTAAAAATAGTCATATTAGAACATAAATCAACATTTAGGACACTGCCATGACGTTTACTAATTTTTAGGTGTAAAAAGACCGTTTTACCCCTGGACGTATAATTTCCCGTTTTTGACATTTTCTTAATTTCATTGACTCTAACATGTCCCAAATAATTATTTAAGCCTACACGAATTTTTCTATATTTTTATTTTGCTTAAATCGATGACTTTTAATTTAATCTTTAAATGTGACGTATTAATGCGTTTTAATCCCGAATTAAACC
Organism: Primulina tabacum; assembly: GCF_025594145.1. Lineage (NCBI taxonomy): Eukaryota > Viridiplantae > Streptophyta > Magnoliopsida > Lamiales > Gesneriaceae > Primulina > Primulina tabacum. The sequence continues at coordinate 14,124,322 of NC_134562.1, forward strand.
AAACCTAAATAGAAAATTCCCAAATTAAAAACTTAGACTTATAATAATTATTTTAGCTTAATACTAATTTTTCATAATTTTATAAAGCTTAAAACTAGGCTTTTCAATTATCTCGTTAATTAGCGTTTCGTGCGGCGATTAAATCCCGAATAAATCCAAAACTCGTTATTTTGATCCCAAATTTTAAACATGGCCTTTTTAATATTTATTCTACCCTTCCAAGTCATGAGCCACCCTCATGGACCCTTGGATTTAATTTTAGCTTTATTATTTTTGTTTTTGACACCTTATCGCACACACCGAGCCATCTCTTAATTTACTCAATCCACGCCGGAGCCACTTTGAGCCAAAACCTAGCCAACTCATCTAGGGACCCTACTGTTCAAGCCCAGCCCAAAAAAACCACCCCTATGTCGCACAATCCCTGCTGGAACTTGACTCAAAATACTGCATGTTTTGTGTGTGAGTCTCCTAGGATATTTAGGACTCCTGGCCCAACTAGGACACTTCCAGCCCCTAACCACTTGACCCCTCATGACCCTAACCTCCACTAGACCACGTCCAGCCCAAGCCTAGACCAGCCCAGCCCTTAGAACTCAATTTGCGAACCACTGGACTACATGACAGCAACTTCACGCCTAACTTGCTACCAAGAGCTTCTCCCTCACGTTTTCCACCTCCAGCTGAGCCAGCAGCGAACCCTCTTGAGCCAACCTCAACCCAGACCTCCTATGGACCCTACTGAACCCTTAGAACCTATTAACTCGACCCCAGCCCCTGAAACCGAAGACACAACATAAGCTGCAGCAACACAGCCGAGAAGACCCACTTGACAAAGACCATTGTTTCCTTGCTTAGCCACCTAACCCACGACCCAGCTCTTAAACCTGCATGTTGTTCACTCAACTAGGACCCCAAAGGGTCGATTTAACCCATCCCAGGACCCCTGGACCGAACCTAATCTCCCTGCACAAACCTGCAAACCTGCGCAACTTTCCTTGCCTCTCTCGGGTGGGGGTCCTTGTTGTCAAGGACTCCTCCTAGCCCACTTAGCTCGAGTCCTAGCCATAGCATAGCTAGGACTCTACCCCTGACTCCCCCACGGCCCTGGCTAGCCCTTGGTCCTAGACACAGCCCAGCCGAACCGTGAAGAACCAACAACCGCACCCTAGATCACACATGACAGCCCCATGCTTCCAGCTTACGTTTTTTTTTCTTTTCCTTTTCGTTGTGCAGGGTTTTAGGTGATGATTTTAGACTTTAAATTCATGTAAAACAATGCTTGATCAATACCTATATCATGGCAGCCCTCTTAAACATATATAACATGATTTTTTTTTAAAGAATTTAAAGAAAATACAAGCTAAAACTTGACATATGCCATAACTCCGAAAATAACACAAAGTGCCACTTGATTTCCATTCTTTTCATGCATAAAAGTATACTATGGTGTGATGATGAGTAAAAGGAGAATATGGCGTGCCTTTGCGTATTAAACGCACGAAAACGAAGCGACGATGCGAAGAACGACGACGAGGAACGACGGCTTGAAAACCTTGCAACTTTTGATGCTTTCCCTTGAATTTACAAAAGTTTAGCTTCGAAATATATTGTGTGTGCCGTGAGTTTGATGAAGTGGAAAGAATTCTGAAGGTAGCGTGGGAAACTTTGGGTTTAGGGTGGGGTTTAGAACTTTAAATACTAATTAAAATCACTAACAAAAGTTTAGGCCCACTAAGAAGTTAATTAGGCCCAATTAAGCTCATTAGTACTTAATTAAAATATTAAAAATAATTTTGTTTAATAAAGTTTGTGATTTTATTAGACGGGTTGCCAAAACGTTCGTATTTTTGTTGAAAATCCAACACCGATAAAAATTATGTCCCGGCATATAAAATCACCTCAAAATCCCATATTTTTTTTAAAAATAAGAAAAAACATCACCCTTAATTTAAATAATTAAAAACGAATAACCAATAAAAACATTTTCTATTTTTCAGCCCTCGGTCTCCGTTCCTCGATCACAACTCGAATAACCTTTTAAAATACATTTTAATGCAATTATGAATAAAGATATATTTTAAACATGTAAATATGCACAACATTTTTAATTTATACAATTAAAACATTCAATTAAAATACAAAAGAATTTAATAATTCGTGCATGTGGTTCGCGTGGACTTTTAAATTTTCGGGGCGTTACAATCTTCCCCCCTTAAATTGAATTTCGTCCTCGAAATTCGCTTAAACTTAATAACCCAAAAACAATATAGTCTAATTCCACCACAAAGCCAACATGCTTTGAAATCAAATAATTTCTTATTTCATAATGTATCACGTATAAAAATTCAAAAGCATATATATCATATACCCAAAAAGCTAGCAAACATGTAACTAAACATATTATTCATGTCATCATGCGGGTAACACCATATTAAATCATAAAAAGCATGTAAACTTACAAATTGAGGCTTGACGACCGATCTTTCTGGCGCTGATGGTGGCACAACCCTTTACAAGACCTTTGCTCTTATACCAACTGAAACGTCCCAGATTCGACGACTGTCCTCACTGTATCAAGACGAGTCTTTCCAGCGTGCTTATGTCCTCACTCACACGCACCCCGGGAAACTTCCCAGGAGGTCACCCATCCCAAAATTGCCCCAAGTCAAGCACGCTTAACTTTGGAGTTCTTATGTGATGATCTACCGAAAAGAAGATGCACCTTCGTGATATGAGTAGTACAAATAAAATCTTTTAAGCCTTCTTCAACTGTACAGTTCATTACATTGAACAGTCTCGTAATCCCTCTCATTCTGGTGTGGGATAAGTTAATTCATGTTCTCTCCACCTAGAAGCCTGTCAGGAGCCGCTCATTGTCCGTGCAACCTTATGGCACCGGCGATCACCCCCTTCCCTCTTCGGTCCCGGGCCGCACATGCCCACCAGCTTCCGCTTGGTTCGTCCCCAAAACACACTGTACTAAGAGAGGTCGGCTCTGATACCAACTGAAACGTCTGCTTATTCTTTTTCTTAAAAAGTACTAGAATTTTTTTTCTCAAACCTCACATAGTATTCGGCCGAATCATAAAATATTTTGGAACCATTTTAAAAGTAAAACAACCAATTATTTTATCAACCCAAAAATATTATTTGAAAATTATAGCCCATAATATAACCTCTCAAAAATCACTCATAAATAAATTTTCGAAAAAATACCTTTAACATCACTTAAAATCATAAATCATAACTAGTGCGGAAAACTAGCGTAGGTCCTCGGGTTATGTGAACCTTCAGTCCAGTCAGATCAACCATCAAGAGCTCCATAAACATTATTATCATAATCACCTGCATCAATCACACCTAGTGAGTCTAAAGACTCAACACGTCATATCCTTGATAACAAGTAATACGTAATACAGTTAACATATAACAGTAAAAAATACTAGTACTTAAAATATCGTTTTCAAGAAGATGCGTAAACTTTAAACAAAACATTTTTCATAAACTTTTCATGATGCATAAACTTTAAACATAAACATTTTCACATAAACATTTTCATATTCGTATCCATATTCATATCCACATATTTATATCATCATATTCTATTCATATCATCATCAACATATTAATATTCATATTATCATCAACATATACGTATTCCTTTTTCTTTCGTTGAATTCAGATCGTTAATTGTGACTTTCGTGTTCGTCTACGTCTACGTCTACGTGTTGGGCGATGGATCCATCTACATATAACCACAGTACTGGGTGGCGGGGACACCAACAACACTCTCACCGGTCAACTGGGCCTTGGCCTTACGTATTAACATATCATCGTATACATCTACATGTCCGTATCCAAGGAAACACGATTGTCGGGCTCCTACTGGGACCATAACCCTCACGAAATTTCTAACATATCATCGTATTAGTCACAATTACTTCACTTCCTTCAACGTTTCATATTCTCATCACTTTATAAAATTTAAACATGCATATAACGTTTTTCTTTTAAACCAAGCATGCAACATGTCTTTTAAATGTTCACGTTAAATCATAAAAACCATATACATTTTAAAAAATAACATTTTAACGTATAAATACCCATGAAAATTTTAAATAATCATATTAACATAATAAATGTTTAAAATAAACATTTAAACTAAACATTTTAACATAAAAATCCATAAACATTTAAAATAATCCTTTTAGCATATAAAATTCCATAAACATCCATAACCATTAAAAATAGTCATATTAGCACATAAATCAACATTTAGAACACTGCCATGACGTTTACTAATTTTTAGGTGTAAAAAGACCGTTTTACCCCTGGACGTATAATTTCCCGTTTTTGACATTTTCTTAATTTCATTGACTCTAACATGTCCCAAATAATTATTTAATCTTTAAATGTGACGTATTAATGCGTTTTAATCACGAATTAAACCAAAACTTAATAGAAAATTCCCAAATTAAAAACTTAGACTTACAATAATTATTTAAGCTTAATCCTAATTTGTCATAATTTTATAAAGCTTAAAACTAGGCTTTTCAATTATCTCATTAATTAGCGTTTCGTGCGGCGATTAAATCCCGAATAAATTCAAAACTCGTTATTTTGATCCCAAATTTTAAACATGGCCTTTTTAATATTTATTCTACTCTTCCAAGTCATGAGCCACCCCCGTGGACCCTTGGATTTAATTTTAGCTCTATTATTTTTGTTTTTGACACCTTATCGCACACACCGAGCCATTTCTTAATTTACTCGAGCCACGCCCGAGCCACCTTGAGCCAAAACCTAGCCAACTCATCTAGGGACCCTACTGTCCAAGCCCAGCCCAAAAAAACCACCCCTAAGTCGCACAATCGCCGCTTGAACTTGACTCAAAATACTGCATGTTTTGTGTGTGAGTCTCCTAGGATATTTAGGACTCCTGGCCAAACTAGGACACTTCCAGCCCCTAACCACTTGACCCCTCATGACCCTAACCTCCCCTAGACCACGTCCAGCCCAAGCCTAGACTAGCCCAGCCCCTAGAACTCAAGCTGCGAACCACTGGACTACATGACAGCAACTTCACTCCTAACTTGCTGCCAAGAGCTTCTACCTCACGTTTTCCACCTCCAGCTGAGCCAGCAGCGAACCCTCTTGAGCCAACCTCAACCCAGACCTCCTATGTACCCTACTGAACCCTTAGAACCTATGGACTCGACCCCAGCCCCTGAAACCGAAGACACAACATAAGCTGCAGCAACACAGCCGAGAAGACCCACTTGACAAAGACCCTTGTTTCCTTGCTTAGCCACCTAACCCACGACCCAGCTCTTAAACCAGCCTGTTGTTCACTCAACTAGGACCCCAAAGGGTCGATTTAACCCATCCCAGGACCCCTGGACCGAACCTAATCTCCCTGCACAAACCTGCAAACCTGCAACTTTCCTTGACAACAAGGACCCCCACCCGAGAGAGGCAAGGAAACCTTCGCAACTTTCCTTGCCTCTCTCGGGTGGGGGTCCTTGTTGTCAAGGACTCCTCCCAGCCAACTTAGCTCGAGTCCTAGCCATAGCATGGCTAGGACTCTACCCCTGACTCCCCCACGGCCCTGGCTAGCCCTTGGTCCCAGACAAAGCCCAGCCGAACCGTGAAGAACCAACAACCGCACCCTAGATCACACATGACAGCCCCATGCTTCCAGCTTACGTTTTTTTTCTTTTCCTTTTCGTTGTGCAGGGTTTTAGGTGATGATTTAAGACTTTAAATTCATGTAAAACAATGCTTGATCAATACCTATATCATGGCAGCCATCTTAAACATATATAACATGATTTTTTTTTAAAGAAAATACAAGCTAAAACTTGACATATGCCATAACTCCGAAAATAACACAAAGTGCCACTTGATTTCCATTCTTTTCATGCATAAAAATATACTATGGTGTGATGATGAGTAAAAGGAGAATATGGCGTGCCTTTGCGTATTAAACGCACGAAAACGAAGCGACGATGCGAAGAACGACGACGAGGAACGACGGCTTGAAAACCTTGCAACTTTTGATGCTTTCCCTTGAATTAACAAAAGTTTCTCTTCGAAATATATTGTGTGTGCCGTGAGTTTGATGAAGTGGAAAGAATTCTGAAGGTGGCGTGGGAAACTATGGGTTTAGGGTGGGGTTTAGAACTTTAAATACTAATTAAAATCACTAACAAAAGTTTAGGCCCACTAAGAAGTTAATTAGGCACAATTAAGCTCATTCGTACTTAATTAAAATATTAAAGATAATTTTGTTTAATAAAGTTTGTGATTTTATTAGTCGGGTTGCCAAAACGTTCGTATTTTTGTTGAAAGCCATACCAGAATTCGTTCCAGCTTGTTTCTGTGTGTGAGTGCAGCATGTTTGTGCGTTTTCTAGGATATTAAAACGTGTGTAAACCTTCCCTTATCAATCTACCAGACCCTAGGATGGCCCCTTACCAAGCCCCAGCCAAGACAAGCCTTTAATTCCCTTAACCGACACCTCCTCACACCATGACAACAACTTGCTACCTACTTGCATGTTTCTTGTTTATGTGATTTTGTGTGTTTCTAGGCCTTCAAACCCATGTAAAACAATATGTGATCAAAACCTAAATCATGGCAGCCCCTTTTTAACATATTAAACATGAATTTGAAACAAAACCCAAGCTTTAAAAATTCCATGATCATGAAAAACGAAAATAAATAACATGTCACTTGTTTTTCATGCAAAACACATTTAAATAAATACTATGGTGAGATTGATGAGTAAAAGGAGAATATGACGTGTCTTTGCGTTTTTAATGCACGATTTTACATCGGCGACGAAGAACGGAGCAAGACCTTGGCTTGACACAACCTTGAGAGCTTTGAAAATCTCCTTCACTTTGCCGTGAGAGTTGTGTCGTGTGTGTTGTGTGTTTTTGGGGTGAAAATTCAGAAAAGAGGCGTGAGTTAATGTGTGTTGGGGAAAGGGTTTTAACATATTATATAGTAAATCATTCCACTAATAGGGCTTAGGCCTATTAAGCCTTCTAATTAAGCCCAATAATCTTTAATTAAATAACCAAAATTATTTTACTTCGGATAGTTTGTGAATTTATTAGCCGGGTTGCCATTAAGTTCATGTTTCAGTTGAAAATCCAACACCGATAAAAATTACGTCCCGGCGTATAAATTCACCTCAAAACCCCTTACTTTCAAAAATAAGAAAAAACATCAATCATATTTTAAATAATTAAAAACGACTATTTAAAAATCATTTTTTAATTTTCAGCCATCGGTCTCCGTTCCTCGATCGCAACTCGAATAACCTTTAAAAATACCTTTTAATGCAACAATGTAGAAAATATATTTTGAACATGCAATTATGCACAACATAATTAATTCATGCAATTAAAACATTTAATTAAAATACAAAGAATTTAATAATTGCATGCATGTGGTTTTCGTGGACCTTTAAATTTTTTCGGGCTGTTACATTTTCGGTTCTTCTCGATCAATTCTTAAGGAATGAAATGAATTTTACATATTATATGCATGTCCAAGCCATGTGGCTAAATCTTCATAGTGCATGTTTCGCGCATATGCGCGACCCTCATCGGCTCATATGCGTGAGACTCTCTGTCTCGGCAATTCTAGATTCTTCAGCTCGCGCATATGCTCGCCCCGTCTTGCGCATATGCGCGAGACCTACTGTCTCAACGCATGATCATTCCAATTTCTCGCGCATATGCCCGTCCTGTCCTCACGCATATGCGCGAGACCTACTGTCTCGGCACTTGGAAATTCTACATGCTCGCGCATATGCACGCCTTTTCTCGCGCATATGCACGAGGTCTTCTTCCTCGGCATGTGCTACTTTCGCATATGCGCGCCTCTCTACCGCGCATGTGTGCGATACCTACTGTATCCCAAAAATGCAATACTCGTGCTTTATCAATTCTAGTCCCGGAGTGGTCCTTCTATAATCACATCAATTCATAATCAATAATTTCATATTAACAGAATAAAATTCTCGGGCATTACAATTCTCCCCCTCAAAGATTTGATTTCATCCTCGAAATCACAGGCAATCAAATCACATACAAGAAGGAGATATACAGAAGCTAAATAAGCAAACTCACATCAATGAAATAACTCTGAGAACTTATGTCTCATATCTGATTCAGTTTTCCATGTAGCTTCTTCAATGCCATGAAGACTCCATCGCACTTTCACAAGCGGAATAGTCTTCGTTCTGAGTTGCTTTTCTTTTCAATCAAGAATTTGGATCGGTTTTTCGAAATAACTCAGAGTTTCATCAAGTTCTGCCTCGTCTGGCTAAAGAACAAGAGAAGCATCAGGAAGATACTTCTGCAGCATAGAAACATGAAAGACATCATGTCTGTACGTCATTCTGTAAGGAATAAATTATGCTGATTTGGTCAATCTGTCGATAACGACCCAAATCGGATCACAACCTCTGAAGGATCGTGGTAGCTTCGTCACAAAATCCATTGAAATGTGATCCAATTTCCATTCAGGAATAGATAAGCTATGAAACAGACCTCCTGGTTTCTTTCTTTCTGCTTTCACATGTTGACAGTTCAAACATCTGGATACAAATTCTGCAATGTCTGCTTTCATCTATTTCCACCTAAAACTGTTTCTTCAAATCATTGTTCATCTTTTTGCCACCAGGATGAATACTCAAACGACTACAGTGCGCTTCAATCAAAATCTGCTTTTAAAGTCTGAAACATCTGGAACAACAAGTCTATTATTCACATACAGTACATCATCACGAACCTGATATTCTGATTGATGCCCTGATCTTACCATCAATATCAAGTTCTGAACATTCTGATCAATTTTCTGTGCTTTTTTAATTCTAACAATCAATTCTGGTTCAACTTGAACAGCATACAATCTCAAAGGTTGACAATCTGTCTCAAATACTAATCCAGAAAGACAACAATTTTCAATCAAATTCAAAACTCCAATTGTCGATAAGGACAAAGAACATACCTTTCGACTCAGTGCATCAGCTGCTGCATTTGACTTTCCCGGATAATATTTGATTTCACAATCAAAATTTTTCAATAAATCAAGCCATCTTTGTTGTCTCATATTCAATTCAGACTGTGAAAATAGATACTTCAAACTCTTGTGATCAGAATAAATCTCAAATTTCTCACCATACAGGTAGTGACGCCAAATCTTCAATGCAAATACAATAGCAGCCAATTCAAGATCATGAATCGGGTAGCGAGTCTTATGTGGTTTCAATTGTCTTGAGGCATAAGCAATAACATGTCCTCGTTGCATCAAAACACAACCCAATCCTCTGTGAGAAGCATCACAATAAACAACAAAATCACCAGTACCTGACGGAATAGTCAACACAGGAGCACTGGTCAGCCTCTTCTTCAACTCTAGGAAGCTAGATTCACACTCCTCTGACCAAAAAAATGGCGCATTCTTCTGAGTCAACTGAGTAATCGGCTTAGCAATACTGGAGAAATCTTTAATGAATCCACGATAGTATCCTGCTAAACTCATAAAACTGCGTATCTCCGGCACTGATGTCGGTCTAGGCCAACTGATCACTGCCTCAACTTTAATAGGATCAACAGAAATACAATCTCCAGATATGATGTGTCCCAAAAATATCACTTGCTTCAGCCAAAACTCACATTTAGACATCTTTGCATACAATTTCTCAGTTATCAGAATCTTCAATACAGTTCTCAAATGCTCACAATGATCATTCAAATTCTTTGAAAAAATCAGAATATCATCAATAAAGATAATCACAAAATCATCTAGATACTTGTGAAATATACGGTTCATCAAACCTACATATACAGCTGGAGCATTCGTTAAACCAAACGGCATGACAATAAACTCATAGTGGCCATACCTAGTTCTGAAAGCTGTCTTCGAGATATCAGAATCTCTGACTCTCAGCTGATGATATCCAGATCTAAGATCGATCTTGGAATAAATAGAAAAACCCTTCAACTGATCAAATAAATCATCGATACGAGGCAAAGGATATTTATTCTTTATCGTAGCCTTGTTCAATTGCCTATAGTCAATGCAAAGTCTCATTGACCATCTTTCTTTCTGACAAATAATACTGGAACACCCCAAGGAGAAACACTCGGTCTGATGTAACCCTTGGCCAGTAAATCTTCTAACTGCTCTTTCAATTCTTTTAGTTCAATCGGTGCCATTCTGTATGGAGTTTTTGAAACAGGAACAGTACCTGGTATCAATTCAATCCTGAAGTCTATTTCTCGGATTGGAGGCAAACCCGGAATCTCATCTGGAAAGATATCAGCAAACACACATACCACTGGCAAATCTGCCAATGACGGACTCGATTTCACTACATCTACTGAATACACAAGGAATCCCTCTGCTCCTTTCTGTAATAATCGAGTCATAGACAACACTGATATCAAAGAAATTCTAGCTCTATAACCCTTACCGTAAAATTTCAATTCATCAGCCATCTCAGGTCTGAATCTTACAATCTTCTAGAAACAATATACGGTAGCTCTGTTCTTGGTCAGCATATCAATACCGATAAGGCAGTCAAAATTAGACAAACCGAGTACGATACAATCTAACTCGATCTGTAATAGCCAAGCCTGGTGAACGGTACGGTCTTAGATTTTATATGATTATTGACTATTTGGTCGAGTTTAGTATGGTTTGGATGTTAAGAATCTTGATTTATGGTTTATAGTATTGTTGTTTATAGTTGTTGTGTGGCAATTATCTTATCATCGTTGCGATTCGATTTTAGTTGCATAGAGTTTGTTGTTGGCTTCAGGTGACAGTGCACCCGCGCTCAAGAGAAGACCGCACCCGCGGTCTTTAATTCAGATTTTTGATGAGATTGCCGAAGTCACACCGTACCCGCGGTGTAAAGGTTACCACACCCGCGGTCGTCATGTTTGGATTTTTGGTTGGAATGCCGAAGGCGTAGCGCACCCGCGGTGCAAGGTGTAGCGCACCTGGGGTCGATGAACAGTAGAAACGTGTTTTCGGATTTAAGTGAGATAAATGGATGAGTTGCTCACTTTACTCTCATTTCTTTCTCATTCTCTCTGTTTCTTTAAAGCAAGGAAGCTAGGGTTCCTTTTCCTTTCATTTCCTTCCTTTGATTCTTGCATCTTGTTGGTTGTTTGTGTTGAGAGCAAGGTTATTTTGGGTTCAAGGAAGCTAAGGTAAGATTTTGGTTTAGTTTATTCTTAGTTTTGGTGTTGGGAGAAATCATGGGTTTGGTGATGGTTTTGGATTTATGGATTAATTGATATGGGTTTATGATTATTGAGATGTTAATGGTTCAATACATGGTTTATTGTTGTAGGTTGTGTACCAAGAGACATATTCAAGGGTTTTATTGGTTGTAAGTGGAATTTCATTCCTTGTGCTCACATGATAGTATATGTAAGGTGTTTCAATGGTTTTATCATGTTATTCCTTTCCATTTGATTCATATTATGTATTGATATACTTGGTTGTATATTAGAGGCAATTATATGTCTCAATTGTGAAAAAGGGAATACAAAAGAAAGAGTATGCAAAGTGTTTGTTTAAATGTCCAAGAGAGAGTTCAAATGATTTATGGATTGATAGATACATAGTCAGAGATTGCATGCAATTAGTTGATCAACGATCATAGGCTTATATCCCTCAGAGTTATCGATTTATGTTGATGGGATATAGGTACAGAGATAGAGTTACTATATAGATATCAATCCAATAGAGAAAAGAGAAATACCATCGTTATTGTTATTCATACTATGATATTCATGTTTCAGAGTTGATGGTATTTAAAGTTTTCAAAGTCATGTTTTTCAAAGTATGCTATGTATCCATTGCTATGTAAGAGTTCCACTTGCTGAGTTTTATACTCATTTCAGTTATTTCATGTGAAGCAGATAAGAGCGACGGGCCGGGACGTTGATTGTGGGCCGGAGTCATATGCATATAGAGAAGGAAGGAAAAAGATATTTTGATAGCATTTTTGGACATGATCACAAAAATGATATTTTGTATTTTGTTGTACCATTTGATTGATCATGTATATGCATTTGTTTGCAAAGGTTTTATGTCAAGAAATTTTAATCCTTTCTCCCTTCAAGAAAATTTTAATTTCCGCTGCTATTTTATTAAAGTAGTTCAGAGGGTGTTACACGATCTCATGGCCATCATACTGCATTATACAACGTTTAATAGATTTCACTGATATAAGACCTCTCCCCAAAAGTGAAGAGACAGATAGTACAGCAGATAATGACTCAACATGCAAATCATGTATCAATGCAAATCGTTCAGATATAAACGTATGGGATGCATCCGTATCAATCAATACATAAGCAGAGTAACCACAAAGAGAACAGTTACCTACAACAACATCATCAGGTGCTTCTTGTGCCTGTTCTTCAGTCAATGCGAATACACTGGCCTGCTGTCTCGGAGGCCGGCCCACAATCTAGCTTCTTCCTGGCCTCAGCTGTGGCTGAGTAGTAGTCAGTGGCTGGAAAGAGTAAACAGCTGATGATCGTCTATCAGTCTGAGCCATTGATCTAGATGATTCTGCTCCCTGGGATCCTTGAGAACTTCGCTGTGGATAGACTCTGGCAAAATGTCCCTACTGTCGACAGATATTGCAACTACAAGATACTCCTTTGCATTGCTTGGTAGGATGTCTTCCTACACAAGTCCTGCAATAGACCCCTGTAAAACTCTGGCTCTGTCGTGAACCACTGGAGCTGGATGAACTACTACCAGACTTCTTGAACTGTTTCCCTCGGGATTTCAAATTATCTTTCTTTCCACTGCTGCTACCGCCACTATCAAATCTGGGAGGGGGTTGTTGGAATGGGACTGAGGTTTGTGGCTGTTTCGGTGCTGGAGCAACATACGAGGCTCCTTTTTGTCTAATCAAACCCGCTTCTGCTCCTTTGGCTCTGTTCAGGGCATCAGCAAAGTTATTCGGTCGCCCAACATTTACCATTGTAAAGATCTCAGGATTCAGTCCATTAATGAACTGATCAGCAACAGCTTCATCGCTCTCAGCAACATGCGAAGCAAATCGTAATGAGGTAGAGAAATTGGCCACATATTCTTCAATATTCAGCTGACCCTGTCTCAAATTGGCAAACTCTGCAAACTTGTCTTTTCTGTACGACACAGGGAAAAATCTTTGATAAAATTCAGTCTTAATGATTGTAATGCCCGAGAATTTTGTTATGGTAATCTGAAATGATTTATTGATAATTGATGTGATTATAGATGGAAAGGATCAGATCGGAAAAGACGGAAAGAAGACTTGAATTATGTGCGAGGAATGAGCCTCGCGCATATGCGCAACTAAGTCAGGCGCATATGCGCGGAGTAGGCAGAGAACCTCGCGCATATGCGTGACATGACCCACGCATATGCGCGAGTATGGCAGAGAACCTCGCGCATATGCGCCGGGCGAGGGCGCGCATATGCGCGAGCAGAGAATGTGTTATGTTCGGAGACCAGTAGGTCTCGCGCATATGCGCCGAGGGAAGTCGCGCATAGGCGCGAGACGTGCAATTTGAGGATTAAGCCACATGGCTTGGAACATGCAAGATATATATAATTTGTCTTCATTTCTTCATAACTCTGCAAGGAAAACGAGAGAATCTCCGGGAGAAGGCTTAAGTTCTTCAAACAAGGAATTTGAAGGTTACGCAAAATCCGTCCGTCCGATTTGCAATCCGACTTCGGAACTGTGTTTCTATCGACGAGAGCTTCAACTGGACGTAAGTTTTCTAATGTTTTGAGATGAGTTGAAAATCTGATATGAGAGGAATCATGATATGACTGTTATTATGTGTTCATGAGATTGTTGTCATCGTATAATCGAAATCGGACCGAAGAACGGATACCGTATGAGATTGTTATCATTTTCAGATTGAATTTGATTGAGATTATACAGACTGGATATCAGATTATGTTTATTGATTGATTATGAATTGAGATTGATATTTATTGATTTCTTTATTGCATGGTATATTGAGATTGTGATGTTATGCCGTCGAAACAGAATTAGAATGGGTTCTGTTTATATCGAGTATTGATTGGGGTATCTGTTGAAACTGTATTCCTCGATTATGATAGGCCAGATTGATATTGAAGATTTGAAAGATAGATCAGAGCCGAACTCCAACAAATAAAATGTATAAATCGATGTTGAACCGGGAGGATATGACTCGAGTTTGATTTGACTTGAGTTTCCCAAAAACCACATACTTTACTTTATTGCATTTATATTTGCAATTCATGAGATTGATATGCCTAGTCTATTGATTTATAGCAAATCAAGTGTCGAGTCATGGGCGGATGTGCCTAGTCATTGGCGGAGGTGCCAAGTCTTTCGCGGATGTGCCAAGACACTGGATGTTTGGTTTACATCGATGTTGCGTAGGAGCGGACTGACTTCTATTGCGGAGATTCGATATAGTATGCCAAATGTCAAGGAACCGGGATCCCTAGATTAGAGATGAGTTGATTCTGAGATGATGAGTCCAGAGTTTATTTACAGCTTTATATCGATTCATGTCTTTCAGATTATGATACATGTTATTGAAATGTGTTTCATGCTTTTATATCTTTTTATATGATTGCAATTATACATTGTTTATACTGGGATGTATTTCTCACCGGAGTTATCCGGCTGTTGTTGTGTTTGTATGTGTGCATGACAATAGGTGAGATAGGATCAGGGTCACGAAGAGGATCAGAGATTCAAGTTTAGCGTGGAGATCCGAACTTAGGAGCAGATTTAGTTTTCAACACTTGATGTAGTTGTTGAACACTAGTGTATCTGAATATCTTTCATACAAGACTTGTACTTTATGTTGATATTTATATCAGACTGATTTCATTATGTTCCGCACATATGTATTTTAAAAAAAAAATTTAGACCCAGATTAATTAAATGATCCTTATAATGATTAAGAAGACGAATTAGGTTTGGGTCCCCACAGCAGGCGGTATCAGAGCAGTAGGTTCCTTAGACTGAGATAGAAGCTAATGAGCGGGATAGATTGAGTTTTCTTTCCTACTTTTGCTATGCTAGCATTGCATTATGTTGTGATGTTTTACTGCTTTGAAATACATGTTTACCTGAATATCTGATTTGATTGGAAACATGTGTTATTGAGAACGAATCAGAACCGATTATTGATCAGTAGTAAGTTGATCAGAGGAGGACTGAAACAGATTTGTTGTATTTGGTTACTAATCCTTTTGATAATCAGATATCACTCCTCGAAGAGTCCCAGAACAGGGTATTACCTCAGCTAATCCTATGGATGTCACAGCAACTCCGATGGAAACCCTACTGAAGAGATTTCAGTCTTTTAAACCACCGAATTTGAAGGGTACAGAGAATTTCTGTTGAGTGCGAGAGTTGGCTCGATGACATTGAGATACTGTTTGACTCACTGGATTATACAGATGAGCGGAGAGTCCGATTGATTGGGCACCAGTTGCATGATGTTGCGAAAAATTGGTGGATCACGACTAAGAGGGCTTTGGAACAACGAGATACAGTGATTACTTGGAAAATCTTTAAGACCAAATTCTATCAAAGATTTTTCCCAGTGTCATATAGAAAAGACAAAGGGGCAGAGTTTGCTAATTTGAGACAGGGTCAATTGAATATAGAAGAGTATGTGGCTAAGTTTTCTACCTTGTTGCGATTTTCACCCCATGTTGCCGAAAAAAAAGAAGCTGTTGCTGATCAGTTTATCAATGGGCTGAATCCTGATATCTTTACATTGGTAAACACAGGGAGA
Source organism: Primulina tabacum (assembly GCF_025594145.1). Classification (NCBI taxonomy): domain Eukaryota; kingdom Viridiplantae; phylum Streptophyta; class Magnoliopsida; order Lamiales; family Gesneriaceae; genus Primulina; species Primulina tabacum. Next base: position 14,140,179 of record NC_134562.1, read on the forward strand.
CCGAATAACTTTGTTGATTCTTTGAACAGAGCTAAAGGAGCTGAAGCAGGTCTGATGAGACAGAAAGTAGCTTCGTATGGTCCTCCAGCACCAAGACCACAGCAACCACCTTCTACTCAGTTTCAGCAACCTCCTCCTAGATTTTAGAGTGGTAGTAGCAGTGGTGGGAAGAAAGATTTCTTGAAAGCCCGAGGAAAACAATTCAAGAAGTCAGGGAGCTGTTCATTTAGCTCCAGTGGTTCTCAACAGAGCCAGAGTAGTACATGGATCTTTTGCAGGACTTGTGGAGGGAGACATCCCACAGAGCAATGCCAAGGAGTACATGGTAGTTGCCGTATTTGCAGACAGCAGGGACATTTTGCTACAGTTTGTCCACAGAGAGGTTCCCAAGGATCCCAGGGAGCAGAATCATCTGGATCAGTGGCTCAGACAGATAGACGAGCTACTGCTGTTCAATCCTTCCAGCCACCACCGACTACTCCTCAGTCACAGCCCAGGCCAGGAGGAAGCCAGACTGTTAGCGAGCCTTCGAGACAGCAGGCCAGAGTATTTGCTTTGACTGAAGAACAGGCCTAGGAAGCATTAGATGATGTTGTTGCAAGTAACTGTTCTTTATGTGGTTATCCTGCTTACGTATTGATTGATACGGGTGTGTCCCATAAATTTATTTCTGAGCGATTTGAATTGAGTCATGCATTGCCTGAGTCTTTATCAGCTGTAGTATCTCTCTCTTCACCTTTGGGGAGAGGTCTTGTATCAGTGACGTCTGTTAGACATTGTATGCTACAGTATGATGGGCATGAGATTGGGTTAGATTGTATCGTACTTGGGTTGTCTGATTTTGACTGTATTATCGGTATTGATATGCTGACCAAGTACAGAGCTACTGTTGATTGTTTCCATAAGATTGTGAGATTCAGACCTGAGATGGTTGAAGAATGAAAATTTTACGGTAAGGGTTCTAGATCGAGAATTCCTTTGATATCTGCATTATCTTTGACTCGATTATTACAGAAAGGAACAGAGGGATTCCTTGTGTATTCAGTTGATGTACTGAAATTGAGCCCATCATTGGTTGATTTGCCAGTGGTCTGTGAGTTTGCTGATGTCTTCTTAGATGACATTCCGGGTTTGCCTCCCATTCGAGAGATAGACTTCAGCATTGAATTGGAACCAGGTACAGTTCCGATTTCTAGAGCTCCGTACAGAATGGCACCGATTGAGTTGAAGGAATTAAAAGATCAGTTGGAAGATTTACTGGCCAAGGGTTACATCAGACCGAGTGTTTCTCCTTGGGGTGCTCCAGTGTTGTTTGTAAGAAAGAAGGACGGTTCAATGAGACTTTGTATTGACTACCGGCAACTGAAGAAGGCTACGATAAAGAACAAATACCCTTTACCTCGTATCGATGATTTATTTGATCAGTTGAAGGGTTCTTCTGTTTATTCCAAGATCGATCTTAGATCTGGATATCATCAGCTGAGAGTCAGAGATTCTGATATCTCGAAGACAGCTTTCAGAACCAGGGCTGGCCATTATGAGTTTATTGTCATGCCTTTTGGTTTAACAAATGCTCCGGCTATATTTATGGGTTTGATGAACCATGTGTTTCAGAGATATCTTGATGATTTTGTCATTATATTTATCGATAATATTCTGATATATTCGAAGAATATGATTGATCATGCCGAGCATTTGAGAACAGTGTTGAGAATTCTGAGAAAAGAGAGACTGTATACTAAGCTGTCTAAAGGTGAATTCTGGCTGAAACAAATTGTATTTTTGGGACATATTATATTTGGAAATGGTATTTCTGTTGATCCTAGCAAGGTTGAGGCTGTGATCAGTTAGCCTAGACCGACATCTCTGCCAGAGATACGCGGTTTTATGGGTTTTGAAGGATATTACCGTCGATTTATTAAAGATTTCTCTAGTACTGCTAAGCCTATTACTCAGTTGACACAGAAGAATGCTCCATTTGTTTAGTCAGAGGAATGTGAGTCCAGTTTTCTTGAATTGAATAAGAGATTGACCAGTGCTCCTATATTGACGAATCCATCAGGTACTGGTGACTTCATTGTTTATTGTGATGCTTCTCACAGAGGATTTTGTTGTGTTTTCATGCAGCGAGGACATGTTATTGCTTATGTCTCGAGACAACTGAAACCACATGAGTCTCGCTACCCAATTTATGATCTTGAATTGGCAGCCATCGTATTTTAATTGAAGATATGGCGACACTATCTATACGGTGAGAAGTTTGAGATTTATTCTGATCACAAAAGTCTGAAATATCTGTTTTCACAGTCAGAATTAAATATGAGGCAGCGAAGATGGCTTGATTTATTGAAAGATTTTGATTGTGAAATCAAATACTATCTTGGAAGTCTAATGCAGCAGCTGATGCACTAAGTCGAAAGTTATGTTCTTTATCCTTATCGACGATTGGTGTTTCGAATTTGATTGAAGATTGCTGTTTGTCTGGATTAGCATTTGAAACATATTATAGACCGTTGAGATTGTATACTATTCAAGTCGAACCAGAGCTGATTTTGAGAATTAAAGCGGCTCAGAAAGTTGATCAGAATGTAAGGAATTCAATATCGATGGTCAGAGCAGAACATCGATCAGAGTATCAGGTTCGTGACAGTGTGTTACATGTGAATAATCGTCTTGTTGTGCTAGATGTTTCAGATTTGAAACGACATATATTGTCAGAAGCGCATAGCAGTCGATTCAGTATTCATCCTTGTGGCAGAATGATGTATAATGATTTGAAAAGACAGTTTTGGTGGAAATAGATGAAAGCTGATATTGTTGAATTTGTATCAAAATGTCTAAAATGCCAACAGGTGAAAGCGGAAAGAAAGAAACCAGGAGGTCTATTACAGAGTTTGTCTATTCCTGAATGGAAATGGGATCACATTTCTATGGATTTTGTGACAAAGCTACCACGTTCCTCCCGAGGTTGTGATGTGATTTGGGTCATGATTGATAGATTGACCAAATCAGCATGTTTTATTCCGTATAAAATGACATACAGACATGACCAGATGGCCGAGATCTATGTCAGAGAAGTGATCAGATTGCACGAAGTGCCTAAGTTGATTGTATCGGACCGTGATCCTCGATTTACTTCGCACTTTTGTCACAGTTTGCAGCAAGCTCTGGGTACTAAATTGCACCTTAGTACTGCATATCATCCACAGACTGACGGACAGTCAGAGCGGACTATCCAGACATTAGAGGATATGCTTAGAGCTGTAGTGCTAGATTTTGGCACTAGTTGGCAAGATTCTTTGCCTCTTTGTTTTCGTACAACAACAACTATCAGACGAGTATAGAGATGGCTCCATTTGAAGCATTGTATTGTAAGAAGTGCAGATCTCCTCTGTAATGGGATGATATCTCCGAGGTGAGTGAGATTGGGCCTAATATGATACGAGATATGACCGAGAAAGTGAAGTTGATTCAGAAGAGAATGAGAACAATTCAAGACAAACAGGCCAAATATGCCAATGTTCATCGTCGACCATTAGGATTTGAGGCAGGAGACAGAGTATTTTTGAAGATTTCTCATTTCAGAGGCCGCGTCAGATTTGGCAAGAAAGGGAAGTTGTCTCCACGATATATCGGCCCTTATGAGTTTCTGGAGAAAATAGGAGATCGTGCCTATCGACTCGCCTTACCGCCTTGTTTATCTGGAATACATGATATCTTTCATGTATCTTTATTACGGAAATATCTCCCTAATGCATCTCATATTATTCAGCCAGATGAGGCAAAACTTGATGAGACTTTGAGTTATTTTGAGAAGCCGATTCAGATTCTTGATCGTAAAGAAAAGCAACTCAGAACGAAGACTATTCCGCTTGTGAAAGTTTAGTGGAGTCGTCATGGCATGGAAGAAGCTACATGAGAGACTGAATCAGACATGAGACAGAAATTCCCAGAGTTATTTCATTGATGTGAGTTTTCTATTTAGCTTCTGTTATACATTTCTTATCGTATCTGATTTGATTGCTTGTGATTTCGGGGACGAAATCAGATCTTAGAGGGGGAGAACTGTAATGCCCGAGAATTTTGTTATGGTAATCTGAAATGATTTATTGATAATTGATGTGATTATAGATGGAAAGTATAAGACCGGGAAAGACGGAAAGAAGACTTGAATTATGTGCGAGGAATGAGCCTCGCGCATATGCGTGACCAAGTCGGGCGCATATGCACGGAGTAGGCAGAGTACCTCGCGCATATGCACCGGGCGAAGGCGCGCATATGCGCGAGCAGAGAATGTGTTATGTGCGGAGACCAGTAGGTCTCGCGCATATGCGCCGAGAGAAGTCGTGCATATGCGTGAGACGTGCAATTTGAGGATTAAGCCACATGGCTTGGAACATGCAAGATATATATAATTTGTCTTCATTTCTTCGTAACTCAGCAAGGGAAACGAGAGAATCTCTGGGAGAAGGCTTAAGTTCTTCAAACAAGGAGTTTGAAGGTTGCCCAAAATCCGTCCGTCCGATTTGCAATCCGATTTCGGTACCGTGTTTCCATCGACGAGAGCTTCAACTAGACGTAAGTTTTCTTATGTTTTGAGATGAGTTGAAAATCTGATATGAGAGGAATCATGATATGACTGTTATTATGTGTTCCTGATATTGTTGTCATCGTATAATCGAAATCGGATCGAAGAACGAATACCGTATGAGATTGTTATCATTTTCAGATTGAATTTGATTGAGATTATACAGACTGGATATCAGATTATGTTTATTGATTGATTATGAATTGAGATTGATATTTATTGATTTCTGTATTGCATGGTATATTGAGATTGTGATGTTATGCCGTCGAAACAGAATTAGAATGAGTTCTGTTTATATCGAGTATTGATTGGGGTATCTGTTGATATTGTATTCCTCGATTATGTTATGCCAGATTGATATTGAAGATTTGAAAGATAGATCAGAGCCGAACTCCAACAAAAGAAAGGTATAAATCGATGTCGAACCGGGAGGATATGATTCGAGTTTGATTTGACTTGAGTTTCCCAAAAACCACATACTTTACTTTATTGCATTGATATTTGCAATTCATGATATTGATATGCCTAGTCTATTGATTTATAGCAAAGCAAGTGTCGAGTCATGGGCGGATGTGCCTAGGCATTGGCGGAGGTGCCAAGTCTTTCGCGGATGTGCCAAGACACTGGATGTTTGGTTTATATCGATGTTGCGTAGGAGCGAACTGACTTCTATTGCGGAGATTCGATATATTACGCCAAATGTCAAGGAACCGGGATCCCTAGATTAGAGATGAGTCGATTCTGAGAAGACGAGTCCAGAGTTTATTTACAGCTTTATATGGATTCATGTCTTTCAGATTATGATACATGTTATTGAAATGTGTTTCATGCTTTTATAGCTGTTTATATGATTGCAAGTATACATTGTTTATACTGGGATTTATTTCTCACCGGAGTTATCCGGCTGTTGTTGTGTTTGTATGTGTGCATGACAATAGGTGGGATAAGATCAGGGTCACGAAGAGGATGAGAGATTCAAGTTTAGCTTGGAGATCCGGACTTAGGAGCAGATTTAGTTTTCAGCACTTGATCGTACAAGGCTTGTACTTTATGTTGATATTTATATCAGATTGATTTCATTATGTTCCGCACTTATGTATTTAAAAAAAATTTAGACCCAGATTATTTAAATGATCCTAATAATGATTAAGAAGACGAATTAGGTTCGGGTCCCCACAAAGATCTTCCATGTAATAACCGTACCTTGATGCTCCAACGCCCTCTTCGTTGTGAGCCACCGATTCTTTTCAACATCATGCAATTGATGTCCAATGTGGGGACCCGGACGCTAATTCAATTCTTAATCATCATTAGGATCAATTTATGAATTCAAGTAATTTGGGTCATAAAAAAAAATTTCTTTAATTGCGGAACGTAATGGAATCTAACTAATATACAAATTCGTATAAATAAAGTACAAGTCATGTACAATCTACATTCAATAAAAACTATGGTTTAACAACTAATTATCAAGTGTTCAACCCTATCTTGAATCCAAGTCCGTAGTCTCCACTCTAATCATGATCTCTCTCTCTTCTTGTCTTGACCCTGATCCTGTCCCACCTGTTGTCATGCACACATACAAACAAGACAACAGCCGGATAACTCCGGTGAGAATTATTGTAGAACCTGTAACTTAGACTACGTATAAGCCATGCATAATTCTAGTATTTAAATTTAAAATGATTTTATTGCATGAGTATTTAAATTTAATTATTTTATTATTTTATGCAGTCGTTTAAATTTTTATCATTTCAGTTAATTCAGTGAGGCCGGACTGGAGTTGGAGTTTTGAGATAGAATTTATGATTAAGAAATCATTTCCAGAATTTATTTTAGCTAGCAAGTAAGTTGATTAAAGTTAAAAAGGAGGTTTGAGGATTTATTTTAATTACTTGAGGTGAGTAGGAAATAAATTCATTTAAGTTCCATAATTAAGGGGTTAGTTCACTAAATTATTTAAAAGATAGGTAAGGCTTTTAAGGGTTATAAATTTAGTAAATAATCAATATTTTCCCTTCATTTTTATTGTGTATTTTCGGCCCCTTAGTTGCTAGATTATTCCTTGCCAACTCAACACCTTTGACCCTTTCTTTGTTATTTAATAAGTAGGATAATTCTTTTATTTTTGGAGCACCATTTAATTAATATTAGATCATATCCAAGCCTTGTATAACATGTAGAAATCGGTCATGCTTTTCCCCCCAAGAAGACTTGATCAACAATTTCAAAATTCAAATGAGAAGTAGACTTAGTCTTGCCATTTGAATCCCTTTATTAGTGGATCCTCCCCTCACTCTCCTAACCATCATTCCCCATCCCTCACCACCGAACTCAGGGCCAATTCTGACTGTAAGAACCGTGGGTTTCATAGCTTAAAACAAGAGAGAAGATCAGTAGCAGACAAGGTAGCAAAAGTGCTTCACCTCCTCCGCGCCAAATCGTCTCATTCTTTCGTTTTTCTTTCAAACGAAAACAGGCATGCATATATTCTTCCTTGAATCTTCAATCAAGTCCTATTATCATTAATTTTACACTTCATGATCATCATTTTCATGCAAAAAACCGAAACACACCAACAATTTTCAGAAAATAAAACATGCAGATTTTTTCGGTTCCATGACAAGCTTCACGGTTTCTTTTGTTTTCATGGTTTCAAGTGTTGGTTCGATTCCAGGCTCCAAAGGCGACATCTAGACATGTAATGGGATGCATTAGGACCATGATAGTCCATACATTTAACCCCATGTACGCTGGAAGTCGAGAAGATGACAGCAACTTCCCATTTGTGTCCATTTGTGTTTCGAAAAATTCAGTTTGCTGTCAAAGGGAAAAGTTTCTGATCATGGCTGCCCAAAAGGCCTATAGCCATGGATAGAACACTTACCTAGCATGTCTAAGATGTGACGAAGTCTCCCTTCTGGTGGCTTGGTCCATGGTGAATCGGTTTTAAAATAAAACCCAATAACAGCCCCTGCACCATTCGGCCCTCTTCTTTTTACAGCTTGTGTTGTTTCGATTTTAGGGAATGGTGTGGATCTTGGCTGGCCTATGGCCCTTAGCCACGGTTTACACCATGCCCCTAGATGTCTAGATCGTGCCATGGCCAATCAAATGGCCACTGGAACGACACGAGACATCAAATGAAGCACAACACTACACACGCATGCAAGGTGTTCTCGGTTGGAACTTTCGGATTGTTGTTGGTGTGATGCGAATTTTTGCTGGCCTAGGGCCCTTAGCCATGGTTGAAATCATTCCTTGGGATGTTGGTAAGAGTCTTTGGTTGGTGGTTCAAGCCCCAATGGCCGGTAGTCTCGAAAACGACACAAGAAATGCAAATGTGCAGCTGCTGTAATTTTGACAGCAAGCGTGCTGTTGTATTCAGGCGTTGTTTGAGTTCTTAGTTGGCTTTTAGCCCATGGAATTGGACTGGACAATGCCTAATTGAGTTAGTAAGTTCATGTTTTTGGCCGTTCGTGATTCGGATCATTTTTGAGGTCGTACGAGAATTTACGGTGCGATGGGCCAAATTGACTCTCGAAAGAGCGTTTCATGTTTTGGCCTCCATTCACCTAGATTTCGACCTTCACCATTTTAAGAGCATAATCTCATCATTTTAAGCATATTTTAATCATGACTATATGATGTTTCAGTGTTGGTTCAGGTTGGTTCGTAGTCATGATTAAATACGAAGTCGTTAGGCGCACTTGTCTCAGTTTTGAGATGTTATTGCATAGTTTGGTCCCATAAAGCTATTGCATATTTTTCATGGCATATGTAGGTTGCAGTGAGCCTGGGAGCGATCCAATCCATTCAGTAAAATTATTACAGGATATTTAATTATGTTAATTAATTATATTACGTGCAAAAATACTTATTTTGAGATTTATGCGATATTGCTCGTGGTCACTTTACTATCATGCTTAAGTCCGGTCGTCAGTTGCCGTTCAGTTCAGTTATTTCACCCAGTATATTGTGGCAATAGTCTGATCAAACGTACATTATTAAGTCCGATCGCCAGTTATCGGTCAGCTCAGTTCAGTTCAGTTCAGTTCAGTTCAGGGACTACTTGCGTAGACCATAATGTCACAAGAAAATTATTACATGCTTTTTCAGTACAGGGCTCCAAGGAGCAAACATTTTCACCATGATTTTCAGTTCAGTTATGCACGTACTATAATTAATCAATGACACGATATTTTCACGATATGCCTCATGACATGATATTTTCACTTGCATGAAACTTTACTATTTATTTACTTGTTATTTACGATATATGCATGTTGAGTCTTTAGACTCACTAGACTTGATTGTTGTAGGTACTGATGATGTCGGGATCGAGGGCGGGGAGCAGTGAGCCAGCTCGAGTCGGCAGTAGTAGGACCCGAGGACCTCAGTTCAGCATATATTATTATTTGATGGCTCAAACATTTTAATTATCGTTGGATAAACTTTTTACTGTTATTTCGAAAATGTTAATTTCTTCTGCTGCCACTTTGAACATCAAACGTTATTTATCAGCCAGTTATGATTGAGGCAATTTTAATTATTCAAAAGAAAAATTTTAAATTTTCCGCAAATTTTCAAGCACGGATTTTTAGGCCTCTACAGCTGGTATCAGAGCAATGGTTCTGTATAGGGTTGTACTACTACTGACCTCGAGAAGCTCACGAAGTCATGTCTTCGGTCTGTAAGTTTTACATTTGCGCATTTTATTCAAGCATGAATTATTTGACAGCATGTTTTCATAAAATGTTTTACGTCCAGATTTATTTTATTTTTCAGTATTTCAATTTAAATAAATCAGGGAATTATGCATGTTAGTTACGTATGGGTTATGTATGGAACAGTATGCCCCTAGACGCATTCTCGAGCGCACTAGAAATGACGAGCCTCGCCGAGAGGACAGGGAGGAGCAGAGACAGGAGAGAGATTTACCACCTCCACCCCCACCGGACATGAATGCCAAGATGCTGGCTGGGATGACTCAGTTCTTCGCACAGTTTGCGGGGAACAATGCTGTGGCGACTAGGCCGACAGGGCCCGAGGCGGTATATGAGAGATTCATGAAGATGCGTCCGAAGGAGTTTTCAGGGACGTTGGACCCCATGATTGCCGAGGGCTGGATCAAGTCCCTCGAGGTTATCTTCGATTTCATGGAGCTTGGGGATGCAGATCGAGTTCGTTGTGCCCCTTATGTGTTCGAAAGAGATGCCCGCTTATGGTGGGAAGGAGCTTCAGTAGCCCTTAACTTGGCTACACTATCTTAGGCACGCTTCACGGAGGTATTCTACTCCAAATATTTTACAGAGGAGGTGCGCACCAGGTTGACCACTGAGTTCATGAGCCTGAGACAGGGAGATTCGACTGTTACGGAGTTCATCCGTAAGTTTGAGAGGGGTTGTCATTTTGTGCCTTTGATTGCGAATGATGCTAGAGCCAATTTGATGCATTTCTTGGTGGTTCTACGGCCGATCTTGCGCCGTGATGTTAGGGTGTCTGACCCTACATCTTATGAGGTCGCTGTCTCTAAAGCCTTAGCCGCAGAGCAGGATCAGCGGGACATCGAGAGAGACCGTCAGGGCAAGCGCCCAATCCAGGTACCACACCGCCCTCCTCCTCAACAGCATCTGCATCAGCACAAGAGGCCTTTTCACGGGCCGTCCAGAAACAGAGGAGGACCTCAGCAGCAGCAGAGACGCGCTGTCCCGAGGACCTTTGAGCATCCGGCTTGCCCTAAATGCTCACGCCGTCATCCCGGAGCATGCATGTATGGCTCAGGGAAATGTTACAAGTGTGGCAGCACAGACCATGTATTGCAGCAGTGCCCCCGAAAGAATCTGCCTACCCAAGGCAGGGTTTTTGCTCTCCATGCTGCGGAGACAAACCCCGATACCATGTTGATGATAGGTACCTTACAGCTTTAAGTTTACATTTGCATTCCAATGTTTTGGGAATCGGGATTAAGATTTTGAACTTAGATTTGCGATAAGATTGCATGCTCTACTTAGTATTTATTTTCGGGATTTAGTTAGAAGAACTGTGACCTTTGCATGTCTATAAGCTTAACTCTTGTGATTATTGGGTTCCGCTTAGTGTTCCGAACTTTCAGGGAGAATTTTCATAGCTGGCTCAGCTACCAAGGCCTTGATAGATTCAGGGGCCACTCACTCATTTATTTCGGAGGTCTTTGCCAATTTCCTCAAAGTCAAGACCATCGAGCTAGATATATCCTATTCAGTAGTATTGCCTTCCGGTGAGGAGATGGCAGCCACCAATGTGATACGAGACATAGATCTTGAGCTCCACGGCAATCTTGTCTATGCGGATCTTATCGTGCTGCCGATGCCAGAGTTTGACATCATCCTAGGGATGGACTGGCTATTGCGGAACAGAGTTTTGATTGACTTCCAGCGGAGATCTGTTTTAGTCCGACCTCCTGGAATGACGCAGTTTTTATTTGAGCCAGACAGGTACTTTCCCTTACCGCGCATTATTCCATATGTTTAGGCTAGGAAGCTCATGCATAGAGGGTGTCGGGCGTTTCTAGCGACTTTTATATCTGTCCCCGAGGCACCCAGTCAGTCAGCTTCAGATGTTTCGATTGTTAGAGACTTCTTAGACGTTTTTCTGGAGGATGTCTCTGGTATGCCACCTGAGAGAGAGGTGGAGTTTTCTATCGAGCTTATGCCAGGTACGGTTCCGATCTCCAAAGCACCGTACCGACTTGCACCGACAGAGATGGCAGAGCTTAAGAAACAGATTCAGGAACTTCTTGACAAGGAGTTCATTCGCCCTAGTTTCTCACCTTGGGGCGCGCCAGTCTTGTTTGTTAAGAAGAAAGATGGCTCTATGAGGCTTTGTATTGACTATCGGGAGTTGAAAAGGGTTACAGTGAAGAATAAATACCCACTTCTGAGGATTGAGGATCTGTTTGACCAGTTGCAGGGAGCTTTGATTTTCTCCAAGATAAATCTGCGTTCCGGTTTTCACCAGTTGAGGGTGAGAGATGCTGATGTTTCGAAGACAGCTTTCAGGACTCGTTATGGCCACTACGAGTTCCTTGTGATGCTGTTCGGTTTGACGAATGCGCCAGCGATCTTCATGGATCTCATGAATCGCGTGTTTAAGACATACCTCGACCAGTTTGTGATAGTGTTCATAGACGACATTCTCGTCTACTCCAAGAATCGGGAGGATCACAGCAGGCATCTGACCACAGTGTTGCAGACATTGCAGAAGCACAAATTATTCGCAAAGTTCAGTAAATGCGAATTCTGGTTAGAGAAGGTTGCATTCTTAGGCCACATTGTTTCCCGCAGTGGCATTGAGGTAGACCCAGCGAAAGTTGCAGCAGTCAGAGATTGGGTTGTGCCGCAGAATGCATCAGAGATCCGCAGTTTTCTTGGCTTAGCAAGATATTATCGGAAGTTCATTAAGGGATTCTCCTCGATTGCAGTTCCACTCACAGCACTGACAAAGAAGAATGTGAAATTTGTTTGGAGCGAGTAGTGTCAGAAGAGCTTCGATACTTTGAAGCAAGCTCTTATCTCAGCACCAGTTTTGGCTGTGCCGTCAGGGTCCGGTGAATTTGTTCTGTATACCGATTCTTCGAAACTCGGTCTTGGCGCCGTATTGATGCAGCATGGGAAAGTGATAGCTTATGCTTCTAGACAGTTGAAAATCCATGAGAAGAACTACCCTACCCATGATCCGGAGTTGGCCGCAGTAGTTTTTGCCTTGAAGATTTAAAGGCACTATCTGTATGGAGAGAAATGCCAGATCTTTACCGACCACAAGAGCCTCAAGTATTTCTTTACGCAGAAGGAGCTGAATATGCGTCAGAGGCGTTGGTTGGAGCTTGTGAAGGACTATGATTGTGACATTAGCTACCACCCGGGTAAAGCTAATGTAGTTGCAGATGCTTTGAGCAGGAAAGTTGCAGTGATGGCCCATTTGACAGTTTCGAGACCTCTTCAATTTGAGATGCAGAGATTTGATCTTGAGACTTATCCTCGAGGTAGAGTTCCCCGTCTATCTATCTTGACCATTCAGTCTTCCCTTATGGACCGTATTCGCAGTTGGCAGTCATCAGATGAGCAGTTAGCAAAGTGAAAGCAGAGAGATGAGGCCAAGGGCAGTGTCTTGTATTCAGTCAGCGATGGTATTGTGAGATACCGAGACAGGATATGGGTTCCTAGCAGTGATTCCATTCGAGCAGATATTCTGTCGGAAGCCCACATGTCACCATACTCCATTCACCCTAGGAGTACAAAGATGTACAAAGATCTACAGCTATTGTATTGGTGGCTTGGTTTGAAGAAGGACATCAGAGGATTTGTATCCGAGTGTTTGACCTGTCAGTTAGTGAAGGCCGAGCATCAGAGACCAGCAGGTTTACTCAAGCCTCTTCCTATTCCCGAGTGGAAGTGGGAGAATGTTACCATGGACTTTGTGACAGGATTGCCGAAGTCAGTCAGAGAATCAAATGCTATTGGGGTGATTGTAGATCGTCTTACCAAATCAGCGCACTTCTTGCCTATTAAGACGACATTCACCATGATTCAGTAAGCAGAGCTGTATATACGAGAGATAGTCCGACTCCATGGCATTCAAGTTTCTATCGTATCTGACAGAGATCCCAGATTCACTTCCTCGTTTTGGAAGAGTTGAATTCGACTATGGGTACGAAGTTGCTGTTTAGCACAGCTTTCCATCCGCAGACAGATGGGCAGTCAGAGCGAGTCATTCAGATTTTGGAGGATCTTCTCCGTGCTTGCGTCATTGATTTCTCTTGGAGTTGGGAGTCGAACTTACCATTGGTTGAGTTCACCTATAACAACAGCTTCCAGTCTTCTATTGGTATGGCTCCGTATGAAGCACTATATGGTCGTAAGTGTAGATCTCCTGTTCATTGGGATGAAGTAGGAGAGAGAGCCGAGTTAGGTCCAGAGATTATTCAGCAGACTGTCGACGTAGTAGCCCGGATCCGTGATAGAATGAGGACTGCTCAGAGTCGACAGAAGAGCTATGCAGATCAGAGGAGGAGAGATTTAGAGTTTGCTGTCGGCGACCATGTCTTTGTGAAGGTGGCACCCTATGAAGGGTGTCATGAGATTTGGGAAGAAAGGGAAGCTCAGTCCGAGATTCATTGGACCATTTGAGATCCTCGACAGAGTTGGGACGCTAGCTTATCGTGTGGCTCTTCCGCCGAATCTGGCCGGAGTACACAATGTGTTCCACGTCTCTATGCTGAGGAAGTACATGGCGAATCCTTCGCATGTGCTGAATTTTGAGTCGTTGCAGCTCACTCCGAACTTGTCTTATGAGAAGAGACCAGTGCAGATCTTAGACAGACAGGAGAAGAAGCTTCGGAACAAGCAGGTTAAGCGAGTGAAAGTCAAATGCTTAACCATTCTGAGGAGGAAGCTACGTGGGAGTCTGAGCCAGAGATGAGGAGTCGGTACCCCGAGTTATTCAGTAAGTCTTAATTTCGAGGACGAAATTTTTTTTAGTGGGGAAGGATTGTAGAACCCGTAACTTAGACTACGTATAAGCCATGCATAATTCTAGTATTTAAATTTAAAATTATTTTATTGCATGAGTATTTAAATTTAATTATTTTATTATTTTATGCCGTCGTTTAAATTTTTATCATTTCAGTTAATTAAGTGAGGCCGGACTGGAGTTGGAGTTTTGAGATAGAATTTATGATTAAGAAATCATTTCCAGAATTTATTTTAGCTAGCAAGTAAGTTGATTTAAGTTAAAAAGGAGGTTTGAGGATTTATTTTAATTACTTGAGGTGAGTAGAAAATAAATTCATTTAAGTTCCATAATTAAGGGGTTAGTTCACTAAATTATTTAAAAGATAGGTAAGGCTTTTAAGAGTTATAAATTTAGTAAATAATCAACATTTACCCTTCATTTTTATTGTGTATTTTCGGCCCCTTAGTTGTTAGATTATTCCTTGCCAACTCAACACCTTTGACCCTTTCTTTGTTATTTAATAAGTAGGATAATCCTTTTATTTTTGGAGCACCATTTAATTAATATTAGATCCTATCCAAGCCTTGTATAACATGTAGAAATCGGTCATGCTTTCCCCCCAAGAAGACTTGATCAACAATTTCAAAATTCAAATGAGAAGTAGACTTAGTCTTGCCATTTGAATCCCTTTATTAGTGGATCTTCCCCTCACTCTCCTAACCATCATTCTCCATCCCTCACCACCGAATTCAGGGCCAATTCTGAGTGTAAGAACCGTGGGTTTCATAGCTTAAAACAAGAGAGAAGATCAGTAGCAAACAAGGTAGCAAAAGCGCTTCACCTCCTCCGCGCCGAATCGTCTAATTCTTTCGTTTTTCTTTCAAACGAAACCAGGCATGCATATATTCTTCCTTGACTCTTCAATCAAGTCCTATTATCATTATTTTTACTTTTCATGATCATCATTTTCATGCAAAAAACCGAAACACACCAACAATTTTCAGAAAATAAAACATGCAGATTTTTTCGGTTCCATGACAAGCTTCACGGTTTCTTTTGTTTTCATGGTTTCAGGTGTTTGTTCGATTCCAAGCTCCCAAGGCGACATCTAGACATGTACTAGGATGCATTAGGACAATGATGGTCCATTCATTTAAGCCCATGTACGCTTGAAGTCGAGAAGATGACAGCAACTTCCCATTTGTGTCCATTTGTGTTTCGAAAAATTCAGTTTGCTGTCAAAGGGAAAAGTTTCTGATCATGGCTGCCCAAAAGGCCTATAGCCATGGTTAGAACACTTCCCTAGCATGTCTAAGACATGACTAAGTCGCCCTTTTGGTGGCTTGGTCCATGGTGAATCGGTTTTTAAATAAAACTCAAGAACAGCCCCTGCACCCTTCGGCCCTCTTCTTTTTACAGCTTGTGTTGTTTCGATTTTAGGGAATGGTGTGGATCTTGGTTGGCTTATGGCCCTTAGCCACGGTTTACACCATGTCTCTAGATTTCTAGATCGTGCCATGGCCAAATAAATGGCCACTGGAACGACACGAGACAGCAAATGAAGCACAACACTACACACGCATGCAAGGTGTTCTCGGTTGGAACTTTCGGATTGTTGCTGGGGTGATGCGAATTGTGGCTTGCCTATGGCCCTTAGCCATGGTTCAAATCATTCCTTGGGATGTTGGTAAGAGTCTCTGGTCGGTGGTTCAAGCCCCAATGGCCGGTAGTCTCGAAAACAACACAAGAAAAGCAAATGTGCAGCTGCGGTAATTTTAACAACAAGCGTGCTATTGTTCTCAGGCGTCGTTTGAGTTCTTGGTTGGCTTTTAGCCCATGTACTTGGACTGGACAGTGCCTCATTGAGTTAGGAAGGTCATGTTTTTGGCTGTTTGTGATTCGGATCATTTTTGAGGTCGTACGAGAATTTACGGTGCGATGGGCCAAATTGACTCTCGAAAGAGCGTTTCATGTTTTGGCCTCCATTCACCTAGATTTCCACCCTCACCATTGTAAGAGCATAATCTCATCATTTTAAGCGTATTTAAATCATGACTATATGATGTTTCAGTGTTGGTTCGGGTTGGTTCGGAGTCATGATTAAATACGAAGTCGTTAGGCGCACTTGTCTCAGTTTTTGGATGTTATTGCATAGTTTGGTCCCATAAATCTATTGCATATTTTTCATGGCATATGTAGGTTGCAGCGAGCCTGGGAGCGATCCAATCCATTCAGTAAAATTGTTACAGGATATTTAATTATGTTAATTAATTATATTACGTGCAAAAATACTTATTTTGAAATTTATGCGATATTGCTCGTGGTCACTTTACTATCATGCTTAAGTCCGGTCGCCAGTTACTGGCCCGGTCGCCAGTTACCGGTCAGTTCAGTTGTTTCACCCAGTATACTGTGGCAGTAGTCTGATCAGACGTACATCATTAAGTCTGTCGCCAGTTACCGGCCCGGTCTCCAGTTACCGGTCAGCTCAGTTCAGTTCAGTTCAGGGACCACTTGCATAGACCATAATCTCACCAGAAAATTATTACATGCTATTTCAGTACAGGGCTCCAAGGAGCAAACATTTTCACCATGATTTTCAGTTCAGTTATGCACGTACTATAATAATCATGACACGATATTTTCACGATATACCTCATGACATGATATTTTCACTTGCATGAAACTTTACTTTTTATTTACTTGTTATTTACGATATATGCATGTTGAGTCTTTAGACTAACTAGACTTGATTGTTGTAGGTACTGATGATGTCGGGATCGAGGACGGGGACCAGTGAGCCAGCTCGAGTTGGCAGTAGTAGGACCCGAGGACCTCAGTTCAGCATTTATTATTTTTTGATGGCTCAAACATTTTAATTATCGTTGGATAAACTTTTTACTGTTATTTCGAAAATGTTAATTTCTTCCGCTGCCACTTTGAACATCAAACCTTATTTATCAGTTCAGTTATGAATGAGGCAATTTTAATTATTCAAAAGAAAAATTTTAAATTTTCCGCAAATTTTCAAGCACGGATTTTTAGGCCTCTACAATTATATTCCCAGTATAAATCATGTATACATGCCTTCCATATAAACAATATAAAAGCATGAAATAAACATTCATAACATGTATCAAAATCAGAACATGGATCAAATATTTATCACATGTATTATAATCCTAAACATGAATCAATATCAAGAATAAATTATATTCTAAACATATACCTTCATCAGGAACATAATTCCATATCAAGTAATGAATCACTCTCCGTGATTCTCAGACTCGACTCAGTCCTAATCTAGTGATCCCGATCGGAATAAGAACATACACCCACCTACACTCTCGATTGGGGTGGTGGTATGTTCTTATTCACGGACTTTGGCTCTTTCCATATCGAACACCAGTAATAGAAGAAACTCTAATTCTATCCACTCCGATATAGCCAAACGTCCGGTGTCTTGACCTAACCGTCATAGACTTTGGCATTTTCACCAATATCCTATCCTGTGACAATGTGCAATGTGCCGGTGACGATTTCATCACTATCCGGCACTACTGTCACAAGATTACTCATTCACAATTAGGCGTATCCGCTTAATGACTCAGTACATAAATCAATAAATCAAAGGTATCAACCTCATACAATTGCAAATATCGATGCAATAAAGTAAAGTATGTGATTTTGGGAAACTCAAGTCAATTGGACTCGAGTTGTGCAATCCCACATCAACATAAATTTATACCTTTGTCTTCGCAATCTGACGAAGTCGAAGTCTCGAAGTCAAATCTGTCCATATCAATCTGAAATACAATATCGCATAGGCAGAATCTCAATATGCAACTCAATTCAAAATCTATTCTGATCAATACTCAAATCAAACATAATCTGATCAATATCGAATCAAGATACACTCTAATCCATATCGACGATATCACGATATAATCGAAATCACTACTGAATCTGATCAATATCAATTTACTGATGTTTCGATGGTATAACAATACAGGCTAAATATCCCCGTCAATCTCAACATCACAGATATATTACCAGAACTCATCATCAGTATCAGTACAACTCATAATCTGAATAACAATACAACTCTGATATCGAATCTCAATCAAATTAACTCCGAAAATCACAACAATTACATACACAGTCTGTTCTTCAATCTGACTTCAATTATACGATGTCTACGATATCATAAACACCATATATGATTCATATTCAATTCTGACAATATCATAATTTCAAATCGTATCTAAAAGTAACAAAACTTACGTCCAGTTGTAGCCTGCGTCGATAGGAACTCGGTACTGAAGTCAGATTTCAAATCAGATGACCAGATCGTACATTACAACTTGAGCTTTCCTCGGCAGCTCGTTTCTCTTCCTTTTTCATTCTGAAGAAATGAAATGTTCATATGTATATATATATCCTGCATGTTCAAGGGACAAATGACCACTTAATCACGCAACACGTCTCGCGCATATGCGCGACCTGTCTCAGCGCATATGCGCGAGACCATAGGTCTCGGCGCGTCGTTCACACGATAGCTCCCGCAAATGCGCGCCCCATCATCGCGCATATGTGCGAGACCTACTGTCTCGTGCAATGCAACTCACGCATATGCGCGAGACCTACTGTCTCGTGCAATGCAACTCACGCATATGCGCGCCTCCATTCGGCGCATATGCGCCAACTTCACGGGACATTTCGCGCATGTGCGCGTCTTTATGTTGCGCATGTGCGCCCAACCTTCTGGACTCAGCACTCACCTGGTGCACATCTCGCGCATATGCGCGCACATATCTCGCGCATATGCGCGAGGTCTTCTGCCACCCACGCGCATATGCGCGGCTCCTTGTCGCGCATA
Source organism: Primulina tabacum (assembly GCF_025594145.1). Lineage (NCBI taxonomy): Eukaryota > Viridiplantae > Streptophyta > Magnoliopsida > Lamiales > Gesneriaceae > Primulina > Primulina tabacum. Next base: position 14,159,138 of record NC_134562.1, read on the forward strand.
TGCGCGAGGTGCTCTGTCCTCGCATATATTCCGTGTTTTCTTCCGTCTTTTCGGTCTAATCCTTTCCATCTATAATCATATCAATTATCGCCAAATCATTTCAGATTATGGTAATCCAAATTCTCGGGACTTACACCCAATCAGTCTAACTCTTCTTTCATCTATATAATCAAGAGAGTCAAACAACATCTCAATATCATCTAGCCAACTCTCACAGTCAACAGAAGTCTCCGTGCCCTTCAGAGTCGGTGGTTTGAACGACTGAAATCTCTTCAGCAGTGTCTCCATGGGTGTCGATGTAACATCCATGGGATTAGTCGAGGTACTACCTTGTTCTGGGATTCTTCGAGGAGGCATATCTGATTATCAAAATGGTTAGCAACCAAATATAACAAATCTGTTTTAGTCCTCCTCTGATCATCTTACTGCTGATCAAGAATCGGTTCTGATTCATTCTCAAGTCATACATGTTTCCAATCAACTCAGATATTCAGGTAAACATGTATTAAAGCAGTAAAACATGCTAGCATTCCAAAAGCAAGAAAGAAAACTCAATCTACCCCGCTCACTCTCTTCTAAGTCATTCTAAGGAACCTACTGCTCTGATACCACCTGTTGTGGGGAGACGGTGATAGACGTGGTTTAACATGTTTTATTGCATTAGTTTGTGTGTGTTTGCATTGTGAACGCGTACATTTCATTTACATTTTGTTCATTTTAGAGTAAACATTTGCATTTGATCATGTCTCACTTGTGTGTGACAAATTTGCAGGAAAAATGACCGGGAAAACCGAATCTGGAGCAAAGTGCGCAAGCCAAAATGAAAATGGCAAAAAGGCTGACGCCGGAGCGGTAGAAAATTACCGCCCAGGCGCGAGAGGTGAATAGCTAAGATGATGTCCAGAAAGCATGGCGCTCGGGCGGTAATTTTCTACCGCCCGGGCGCGAGATTTACCTTCCGAAGAGTCAAATTATAGAAGATGTGGCGCTCGAGCGGTAATTTTATACCGCCCGAGCGCCACCTTTTTTTGGAAAAATATCTTTGCCGATTCCTTACCTTAATCTTGGGATGTGGATGATATGGGAAGGATCTTGGGACGTTTTTGAGGGATTCAGGCATATTGGAAGGCGGCAACAAGCTTTGGAGAGCACCTTTGCGCTTGGAGTCGAAGATTCCAAGATTTTCGGGCGTCGTTGCTTGCATTTTCGTCACGCATAGTATTTCTAATCTAGTTTTTATCATTCAGACATTGTTTTTTTTAGTTTAAATATGAATTCGAGTAGCTAACTTACATATTTGTTGTGATTTAAGGGGATCCTACCCCGAACTTTGATTTAAATTAATTCACATATCGATTTCTGATTTATTCTTGATTATACTGTTGCTTTATCGTGTTGTTAGAGCGTAGCTAACTTTAATAACAATTTTATATTGCGAGTGAGTTCGAGAGAATAACTTGTGATAGGAACGAGTAGTATAATCAGTGGATCTACAATTTATTTAGATATATGAAATTGGATATGCGCCGATATTTATAGTCCTAAGGGTCGAAAACTAGGGGATTTCATAGATCGACATGCAATTCGCTCTTGATAAATACTTAAAGACATTTAATTACTTCATTGAGTAGAATTAGTTTGGCATAGCTCGAGAGAGTGTGTTCAATTGAATTGGAAATCCTGTCGGAAGAATACAGTCATTATCGAACGAATTAATTAATTAAGAGGGGTAGGTGAACTGAAATTTCCAACAAATCCATTTTTCATTGAATTTTAAATCAACCATTTTTAATATCATATTTCATTATTTTATTATTGAATCTTTTTTATTTGCATGTTTATTCGAGCATAGTAGTATTAAACCAGTCAAACAAATTTTCGTTGCTAAAGATTTTATAACTGAAAATAATAATTGTCAAATACAGTCTTCAGTGGAACGATACTCGTACTCACGTACATTATACTATTACTTGACATCCAGCACTTGCGATTAATTTTTGAGCATACAAAATCATATTTTTATTAAAGATTCTACAGTGCAAATTTTGCTCGACCAAGTTTTTGGCGCCGTTGCCGGGGACTGTTAATCTACAATTTTATTTCCATTATTTACTTTAGCTTTCTCTATTTTACTTTGTTTGGCACCTTCGATTTCTTCACAGGTATCTCTCTTGTGCATGCCAAGGTCTCTAGAATCTGAACTAGAGATATTCGATCCCGAGATTTAAAGAACCTTACGCAGGAGACGACAACAGCAGAGGCTTAAAGACATAATGAACAGGAACGAACGTGAGGAGGAGCATCACGAAGATCTAAGGGTCGAGGAGCCAAGCCTCATACCCATGCTTGAGTATGCGCAACCGACACTTGATGGAGCACGTCCAAGCATAGTGCGACCAACTGTCAGGGCAAACTAGTTTGAGATCAAGCCTGCCATAATTCATATGATCTAGAACACTGGCCAATTCGGGGGGAATGCGCTGGATGATCAGAACACTCACATAGCCGACTTCTTAGAAATTTGCGATACTTTTAAATTTAATGAAGTTTGAGATGATGCTGTTAGAATACGTTTATTTCCATTTTCTTTGCGTGATAAAGCTAAATCTTAATTGAATTTTTTGCCTGTAGGATCAATCACAACTTGGGAAGACATGGCTAAGGCATTCCTCTTGAAATACTTTCCCCCATCACCATGAAGCTGCGAGCGGACATAACCACCTTCTCTCAATTTGAGCAGGAGTCACTCTACGAGGCTTGGGATCGCTACAAAGACTTATTGCAAAGATGCCCACATCATGAGTTGCCTCTTGGGTTAGTTGTCCAAACTTTTTATTATGGTTTAATTTCATCTAACCGAACCATGATAAATGCTGCGGCCTGCGGAAATCTGTTGAGAAAAACTGCCAATGATGGGTATGAGTTACTAGAGGAGATGACTGCTAGCAGCTATCACCCTCAATCTGAGAGGAACACTCAGCGAAGGAATGCAGGAGTACACCAGGTAACTGATTTTTCAGCTGTCACTGCACAATTAGAAGAACTTAACAGGAAAATAGACAACATGAACGTAAAAGGGACAGCGATGCGCCTGCAAGAGATATTTTGTGAAAAATGCGGAGGAGAACACTATGTTAAGGACTGTCAAAACAATGGTCCTTTCTATGTGAATGAGGATACACCAGTGAATCAAGTGGGGATTCAAAACCGTCAAAACAATGGTCCTTATTCAAATACATACAATCCTGGATGGAGACAACACCAAAAATTCTCATGGGGTGGTCAAGTCAATCAGGCTCGACCACAAGGAGGACAGCAGTATAGTAAGCAACCGATGTATCGACATGAGCCTCGAGATGAGAAATCTAGTTTGGAGCAAATGATGTCTAAGTTTATTTCAGCCACCGAGACTAGACTGCAAAACCAGGATGCATCAATTAAGAGCTTGTAGAATCAGATAGGTCAGTTGGCTAAAATGATCAAGAGCAGAGAACCGGGCACCTTGCCAAGCAACACGGAAACTAATCCAAAAGAGCAAGTGAAAGCCATAGCATTGAGGAGCAGAAAAGTGCTTGAACAAGAAGAGAAAGAAAAAGAAGATCAACGAAATGGAGCGGTTGACACATCTGTAGGTAAATCTTCTAATTCTACACCCGCACCTACTGCACAATCTACAATTGCGATTCCCCCACCTTTCCCTGCAGCATTAAAAAAGGAAAAATTGGATGCGCAATTCCGTAAGTTCTTAGAGATATTCAAAAAAGTGCACATTAATATTCCTTTTGCTGATGCTCTGATGCAAATGCCGAGCTATGCTAAATTTCTGAAAGACATCTTAGCTAACAATAGGAAGTTGGAGGATCACACGACGGTAAAATTGACTGAGATTTGCTCTGCATTGGTACAAAACCAGATCCCACCAAAGCTAAAGGATCCAGGGAGTTTTTCTATCCCTTGCATGATTGGTGATGTTGTTTTTCCTAAAGCTTTTATATAATCTTGGTGCGAGCATTAATCTTATGCCTTTATCTGTATTCAGGAAACTTGGATTGGGCGAGCCTAAACCGACACAGATGTCCTTGAAACTAGCTGACAGATCAGTCAAACATCCACGAGGAGTCAAAGAAGATGTGTTGGTAAAAGTGGGAAAGTTAACATTTCCTACAGAATTTGTGGTGCTTGACATGGAAGAGGATACGAAGATGCCTTTGATTTTAGGGAGACCGTTCCTTGCAACCGGCAAGGCCGTGATTGAAGTGTAAGAAGGGAAGTTGAGATTGAGAGTAGAAAAGGAAGAAATCACTTTTAATGTTTTTAACACTCTTAAGCACACACTGCACACTAATGATTGTTTTATAGTTGATTCATCGGATTCACTTGTGTGTCAATTTGTGCAGGATGCTATGAAGGACCCATTGGAAGTTACACTCACCACTGAATTGAATGAGGATGAAATTGATGAAGAAAAATCTGCAAGAGTGGCGCACTGTAATGCCAACCATCGATGGAAGAATCCAGAAATGATAAAATTGGAGGACATGAGGGATCGAAGAGATTTGACCCCTCAGAAGTCAAGCATTGAGGAACCGCCAACACGTGAGCTAAAACCACGGCCTCCACACCTGAAGTACGTGTACTTAGAGTGTACAAAGCTAGCACCTGACAAGTGCATCACTTCGAGAGAATTCAAAGAAGGTGAAGCGGTGCTGCTATACAACTCCAAGCTGCGCCTGTTGCCTAGCAAGGTCAAGTCAAGGTGGACGGCCCCTTACATGATCACCAAGGTGTTTCCCCTGGGAGACATAACTATGAGAGATGAAAAAAATGAGCCATTCACAGTCAATGCTCAACGACTGAAGAAATATTTAGGTGCCACAGGGGAACGACAAATTAAAGTCACTCGATTCCAAAACAATCAGAACTGAGGGAAACCTGCAGTATAGCTCTCGACTATAAATTGAGAACTAATTTATTTCCCTCTCTACTTGTTTTAATTTTCTTTCTTGTACTTTTGTTGAGTTTTACAGTTTCAGTATGACTATCTTTAGTAGGGGGATGCAGCCGATGTGCCACCACCGGAGCACGACGAGGAGGAACCTTGAGCAGGGAAGTTCACTGTTTCCCCTTCTTTGCATTTCCATTTTCTACTGCTTTATGTTTTATTTCTAATTGTTGTTTCATTTGGGCATTTATTTTGCATTTGTTTCTGTGTCTGCATTAATGTTTGCATTTGTGTGTCTTCATCTTAGGTGCAATGGGGACATTGCACACACTTAGTATGAGGGGGTCGGTTAGTATGTGTCTCGCATGTGAGTCAGTTGATGGTGAAACAATTAAATTGGTAGCCAATGATGATTTTGGGCTAAATGAACTGCAATTTGCTTAGTCTTATCACTCGTTATGAATCCCTCGGTGAATTAAAATTTTTTTATGCACATTTAGTGGATTTTGATAGTGATGTCGATGACAGTTAAGTTCAACAATAATCTGTGAGGGGAACTAGAGAAACATAAGACGCGAGTAGAACTTGAATGAATTTCTGTTGAAACGAGTGACCGACCAGTAGCACGAACTTGAGTAAAAAATCAAAAGTATACCTCAACTCCCTTCATCCCACTCGTGCATAGGACCTAAAAATTCTCCTCTAGGCCAGATAAATAAGCATACCCTATATTCCAAGCCTAGGGAGTACGCATGAGAAAACTATGCGCCTGGAAAAAAAAATTTAATAATAATAATAAAGAGGGATGTAGAGTGTGGGAGAGTCAAAAAGGAATGAAATCATATCCCAAGGCTAAAAAGATGGAGATGTAAGGCGTTGAGGAATGTCAGAGAAAATTTCTGACAAGGGCATAGTGAAAATGATCTACGTACTCCCAATCTTTTAGAACCACATGAGCATTTATGGCTATTGACTCCCTACATTTTGATGTTCAACTATGAAACTCTACCACTTTTTGTGTTTACTGGTTGGTCCCAAATGGAAACAGAACCCAGGAAAGAGAAACTTGCGTTAACTTGTTGATACGGCGACCCACATGATTTGCGAATAAAACTGTCTGAAACACAAGCTAGAAAAATCCACAGCACACACGATCACACTTCTTGAAAAAATACAAATGTTTTGCGAGGTTTTGAAAAGGGGTATTAATGGATGTTGTGTTTTGACTAATTGGATGTGGTTAACAAACCCGCTGAGGCAGGAGATGTCAGTTTGCTACTTCTCCATCAATCTAGTTATTTTAATACGTTCACTTTGTGTTTGTTTCATGTTTTGGTAGTGGTCTGTAACCTATTTTTGCTTGAGGGCAAGCAAAAAGTTAGTATGAAGGGGTTGATAGACGTGGTTTTTACATGTTCTATTGCATTAGTTTGTGTGTGTTTGCATTGTGCATGCGTATATTTCATTTACATTTTGTTCATTTTAGAGTAAACATTTGCATTTGATCATTTCTCACTTGTGTGTGAAAAATTTGCAGGAAAAATGACCGGGAAAACCGAATCTGGAGCAAAGTGCGCAAGCCTAAGAAGAAAATGACAGAAGGGCTGGCGCCCGAGCGGTAGAAAATTATCGCCCGGGCGCGAGAGATGAATAGCTAATATGATGTCCAGAAAGTATGGCGCTTGGGTGGTAATTTTCGACCGCCCGCGCGCGAGATTTATCTTCCGAATTGCCGAATTACAGAAGATATGGCGCTCGAGCGGTAATTTTATACCGCCCGAGCGCCACCTATTTTTGGAAAAATATCTTTGCCGATTCCTTACCTTAATCTTGGGATGTGGATGATATGGGAAGGATCTTGGGACGTTTTTGAAGGATTCAGACATATTGGAAGGCGGCAACAAGCTTTGGAGAGCACCTTTGCGCTTGGAGTCGAAGATTCCAAGATTTTCGGGAGTCGTTGCTTGCATTTTCGTCACGCATAGTATTTCTAATCTAGTTTTTATTTATCAGACATTGTTTTTTTTAGTTTAAATATGAATTCGAGAAGCTAACTTACATATTTGTTGTGATTTAAGGGGATCCTACCCCGAACTTTGATTTAAATTAATTCACATATCGATTTCTGATTTATTCTTGATTATACTGTTGCTTTATCGTGTTGTTAGAGCGTAGCTAACTTTAATAAAAATTTTATATTGCGAGTGAGTTCGAGAGAATAACTTGTGATAGGAACGAGTAGTATAATCCGTGGATCTAAAATTTATTTAGATATATGAAATTGGATATGCGCCGATAGTTATAGTACTAAGGGTCGAAAATTAGGGGATTTCATAGATCGACATGCAATTCGCTCTTGATAAATAATTAAAGACATTTAATTACTTCATTGAGTAGAATTAGTTTGGCATAGCTCGAGAGATTGTTTTTAATTGAATAGGAAATCTTGTCGGAAGCACACAGTCATTATCGAACGTATTAATAAATTAAGAGGGGTAGGTGAACCGAAATTCCCAACAAATCCATTTTTTACTGAATTTTAAATCAACTATTTTTAATATCACCCGGACGTTAATTCATCTTCTTAATCCTCATTAGGATCAATTGTAACAATTAAGTAAACTGGGTCATATATTTTTTTTTTAAATATATACATGCGCAACATATGATAATCAATCTTATTTCATTTACAAGATCAAGTTAAATATCTACAACATAATCTATAGTACAAGTTTGGTACTAAAGAAACTCATAACAAACTACTGTTCATCGACTACATATCAAGTGATGAAAACAACTCTGCTTCTTGGTCCGAATCTCCACTCTAATCTCAATCTCTCATCCTCTTCTCGACCCTGATCCTGTCCCACCTGTTGTCATGCACACATACAAACACAACAACAGCCGGATAACTCCGGTGAGAAATATATTCCCAGTATAAACAATGTATAAATGTAATCATATAAACAAATATAAAAGCATGGAACATTTATCAATAACATGTATCGTAATCTGAAAGACATGAATCGATATAAAACTGTAAATCAAACTCTTTGACTCTTAATCTCGGACTCGACTCTTATCTAGGGATCCCGGTTCTCGGACTTTGGTACATCATATTGAATCTCTACAATAGGATTCGATCTACTCCTAAGCAACATCGATATAAACCAAATGTCCAATGACTTGGCACCTCTGCCAAAGACTAGGCACATCTGCCATAAACACAATACATGCTTTGCTATAAATCAACAGAATAAGCTTAACAATCTCATTAATTGCAAACATCAATGCAATACAACAAAGTATGTGGTTTTGGGAAACTCAAGTCGAATCTAACTCGAGTCGTATCTTCCCGGTTTAACATTTATTTATACCTTTCTTTTGGTCAATCTGACGAAGTCGAAGTCTTGAATTCGAAGCTGTAAATACTCAATCTGGCAATGACATTATTGAAAAATACAATATCAATATACAACCCAACCAATACTGGATATAATCAGAACTCAATCTAATTCTGTTTCGACGGCATAACAGCACAATCTCCATATACCCAGCAATACAATATCAGCATATACAAATCATAACTCCTAATCAATAACAAACACAATTTGATATTCTCAAATCTGTATATTCTCAATCAAATCAAATCTGAAAAAGATAACAATTTCATGCGGTATCCGTTCTTCAATCTGATTTCGATTATACAATTACTACAATCTCAGGAACACATAATAAAGATCAAATCATGATAACTTAAATACCATATTTTCAAGTCATGCTGAAAAGAAAATAAACTCACATATTCTTGAAGCTCTTACTGCGAGAAGCACTGTACCAAACTCGGATTGAAATTCTGACCGCTGGAACTTGTACAATCACAAATCTAAAATACGCAACGTTTGAAGATTCTGTTGGAACTTTTCAAGTTCGCAATCTTGATTTTGATGTTAACTAAACTTGTTATTGTGTTTCTAACATATTTACTCAAGTGTGAAGTTGCAAACACAAGAAGCAAGCTGAAACTGAATTTTGCACAAACTGAATTTCTGGCGAGTTTCGGTATTTTGATGATATTTCTCAACTGAATTATCCAAATGACAATCCGCCAACTGGACTAATTAGAAAACTCAATTTGGAACAAATCGTATTTCACGTCAGTTGGGAAAATCGGAAGTTATCATGGTCTAACGGATCGCTCAATTACTGAACTGATCACACGAAAACAGCAATCAGTTGAGTTTGAGCAGCTGCGGTATTTTGGTCATATCTCTCAGCTCGGTTATCGAAATGAAGCGATTCAGTAGGCGTTGGAAATATAAGACGATGATCTACAAATCATCTTCAATAGTCAAAGTCTAAATCAAAGCTTAAGATGCTGATAAATGACGATGAAGTTACTGGTTTTGCACAAACTGAAATCAACTAGGCTTATTTCAGCACATCAGCTGAAACTGAACCAACTGAACCAACTGTTGACCAGCTGACCAACCAACTGAACTGAACCAGCTGCTGACCAACTGAAACTGAACCAGACCAGCTGAAGATTAGTTGAACCAGTCCAACTTAACCAGTTGAACTGAACCAGACTAACTGAACCAGTTGAACTGATTGACCAGTTGAGTTGACCAGTTGACCAGAGTTGACCAGTCGAGAAAATGTCCAGCAAGACGAATTTGACCGTTGCAATTCCAGAAACAGCACAGAAACTTTATAACGGTCATATTCTTGTGTCTAATGTATGTATCAGTGTTGGAGCCTATAAATACAACATATTGAAGATCAAACAATAGCTTGGGAAGAGGATTCAAAGCATGGGCAGTTAGCAAGAAAAAATCAGCTAGTTGAGAGCACAAGCCCTTGTGTGAGGATACATTTGAGATGTGCACTGTAAAAGATAAATTCCTCACACACACAATCACTCACACATATACAAGAGAGTTGAACTTCAAAGATTAGTTGAGTGAGTCTTGCACAAAGACAATAAACTTGTGTATGTAGTCTTTGCATATGAGACATTAAACAATATGCTGATTGTAAGGTGCTGCCTACGATCTTGAGTGCTAGGAGTTCTAGTTGGGTGCTGCCCTTCCGGATCGGGTTTGTACAAATAGTTGTATAAATCAAAGTCTTCTAGTGGATCCTTCCCAAGTGGAAGAAGGGGTGACGTAGGAGTGTTTGAAATCTCCGAACATCCATAAACAAATTCGTGTCTATTTGTTTTTTGCATTTGCTTATCATTTTCACTGTTTTTAAAGATGCTTTGTCGAAGCATTTTATGTGTTCTTCAAATATCAAAATATTGTATACCAAGTGTTTGATAAAATGCTTCAACTGAATATTTTTACTCATTCAACTTGCATATATTTTAAATGGTTTACAAAATATTTATTCTGTTTCTACGAAGGATTATTTCGAGTATTTTCCGCTTGGTTTGAACACCAAACTCGATTTAATTCATCGGTGTTCAATATTTCAGGAACCGAGCTATTGTAGCTCAAAGGTGATCCCCCTAACCGATCCTATCAATTGGTATCAGAGCAGGTGTTCTTGAAAGAACATTGAAACTGATTTTGATCTTTAAAATTCGAAAATTTCAGATTTTTTTTACACATATATATGCAAAACTGAATTTTAGCGCAGCTTGCAGCGACCGGAGGAAAAATGGCATATCTCCTTGCTCGAGTGTCCAAATGACGAACTGATTTTTGCGTTGAAACTAGACTCATAGAGCTTTACAGCGGTATAAAATTTGCAGCCTAATTTTGCCCGAGAAAATACAGTTTATTCGTTGAAGGCAGAGCATATGTGCTGCAGCAGAAAATGAGCCATGGAGAAAATTGGTTAGTTATCCTTCTTCTTTTATAATTTTCAAAATTTCAAAAATATAGGGGGAGAACTCATTGTAATTTTAATGGAGTTATTATTTTAAAATATTGAGGGGGAGAAAATTTTGTTTAAAATGTTTTGAAAATATGACTTTTTGATTCACACAAAAAGGGGGAGAAATATGTTAGTTGAGTTGATTGCTTATCCAAGTTTTGTGATCATCAAAAAGGGGGAGATTGTTGGAACTTTTCACGTTCGCAATCTTGATTTTGATGTTAACAAAACTTGTTATTGTGTTTCTAACATATTTACTCAAGTGTAAAGTTGCAAACACAAGAAGCAAGCTGAAACTGAATTTTGCACAAACTAAATTTCTGGCGAGCTTCGGTATTTTGATGATATCTCTCAATTGGATTATCCAAATGACAATCCGCCAACTGGACTGATTAGAAAACTCAATTTGGAACAAATCGTAATTCACGTCAGTTGGGCAAAATCGGATGTTGTCATGGTCTAACTGATCGCTCAATTACTGAACTAATCACACGAAAACAGCAATCAGTTGAGTTTGAGCAGCTGCGGTATTTTTGTCATATCTCTCATCTCAATTATCGAAATGAAGCGATTCAGTATGCGTTGGAAACATAAGATGATGATCTACAAATCATCTTGAGAAGTCAAAGTCCGAATCAAAGCGTAAGATGCTGATAAATGACGATGAAGTTACTTGTTTTGCACAAATTGAAATCAGCTAGGATGATTTCAGCACACCAGCTGAAACTGAACCAACTGTTGACCAGCTGACCAACCAACTGAATTGAATCAGCTGCTGACCAACTGAAACTGAACCAGACCAGCTGAAAACCAGTTGAACCAGTCCAACTGAACCAGACCAACTGAACCAGTTGAACTGATTGACCACTTGAGTTGACCAGTTGACCAGAGTTGGCCAGTCGAGAAAATGTCCAACAAGACGAATTTGACCGTTGCAATTCCTAGAAACAGCATAGAAACTTTCCAACGGTCATATTCTTGTGTCTAACGTAATTATCAGTGTTGGAGCCAATAAATACAACATATTGAAGATCAAAAAATAGCTTGGGAAGAGGATTCAAAGCATGGGCAGTTAGCAAGAAAAAATCAGCTAGTTGAGAGCACAAGCCCTTGTGTGAGGATACATTTGAGATGTGCACTGTAAAAGATAAATTTCTCACACACACAATCACTCACACATATACAAGAGAGTTGAACTTCAAAGATTAGTTGAGTGAGTCTTGCACAAAGACAATAAACTTGTGTATGTAGTCTTTGCATATGAGACATTAAACAATATGCTGATTGTAAGGTGCTGCCTACAATCTTGAGTGCTAGGAGTTCTAGTTGGGTGCTGCCCTTCCGGATCGGGTTTGTACAAATAGTTGTATAAATCAAAGTCTTCTAGTGGATCCTTCCCAAGGGGAAGAAGGGCTGACGTAGGAGTGTTTGAAATCTCCGAACATCCACAAACAAATTCGTGTCTATTTGTTTATTGCATTTGCTTATCATTTTTACTGTTTTTAAAGATGCTTTGTCGAAGCATTTTATGTGTTCTTCAAATATCAAAATATTGTATACCAAGTGTTTGATAAAATGCTTCAACTGAATATTTTTACTCATTCAACTTGCATATATTTTAAATGGTTTACAAAATATTTATTCGGTTTCTACGAAGGATTATTTCGAGTATTTTACGCTTGGTTTGAACACCAAACTCGATTTAATTCATCGGTGTTCAATATTTCAGGAACCGAGCTATTGTAGCTCAATGGTGATCCCCCTAACCGATCCTATCTGATTCTTTCCAAGGATTTTTCGGTTCTTCTCTATCAATTCTGAAGGAATGAAATGGATTTTACATATTATATGCATGTCCAAGCCATGTGGCTAATGCGAGACTCTCTGTCTCGGCAATTCTGGATTCTTCATCTCGCGCATATGCGCGCCCGTCTCGCGCTTATGCGCGAGACCTACTGTCTCAACCCATGATCTTTCCGACTTCTCGCGCAAATGCGCGTCGTGTCCTCGCGCATATGCGCGAGACCTGTTGTGGGGACCCGGACGCTAATTCATTCCTTAATCGTCTTTAAGAATAATTCAAACAATTATATAATAAACAGGGTCTAAATTTTTTGTTTAAAATAAAAAGTGGAAACGTAATGTAATTCAATTCAAATTACATATTAGACATAAACATACAAATATTGTATTATCTACAAGAATTCAACTAGGTTCAACTATATATCAGTGCTGAATCCTAAGTTGCTTCGAAGCCCGGATCTCCACGCTATCTAGTCCAGCCTCGTTCTCTTCTTGACCCTGGTCCTATCCCACCTGTTGCCATGCATACATACAAACAAGACAACAGCCGGATAACTCCGGTGAAAATTACATTCTCAGTATAAATCATGTATACATGCAATCATAAAAACAATATAAAAGCATATAACAGGTATGTCTAACATGTATTCAAATCAGAATATAAATCCATATCAAGAATAAATCCTATTCTAAACATGTACCATCATCAGGAACATAACTCATCATGTACCATATTCAGGAACATAATCAACATAAATCAATATAAACTGTCAATTAGACTCATGACTCCACATTTAAGACTAGACTCAATCCTAGTCTAGGGATCCCGGTTTCCAGAAGTTAGCATTCCCATATCGACCAACAGTAATAGAAAAGACTCCAGTTCTTTCCACGTCGATAGGGTATCGATCACCAGTAATAGAAGAAATACCGATTCTATCCACATCGATATGGTATCGATCACCAGTAATAAAAGAAGCTCGTATTCTATCCACATCGGTATAGTATCGATCACCAGTAATAGAAAGAACTCCGATTCTATCCACATCGATATAATATCGATCATCAGTAATAGAAGAAGTTATAATTCTATCCACATCGATACGGTACCGATCACCAGTAATAGAAGAAGCTCCGATTCTATCCACATCGATATAATATCGATCATCAGTAATAGAAGAAGTTATAATTCTATCCACATCGATAGCCAAACATCCGGTGACAGACTTTGGCACAATCGCCAATACACTATCTTGTGACATCGTGAAATGTGCCCGTGGCGATCCCACCACTATCAGGCACTTCTGTCACAAGATTACCCGTCTAATACCTGCTGTCTATAAATCAAGAGAACAAGTACATCAATCAAATTATTACAATAAGGTAAAGTATGTGATTTAGGAAAACTCGAGCCAAACCTCACTCGAGTTGTGCAATCCCAACTCAACATTAATTTATACCTTTCTCTTCTCGCTCTGACGAAGACGAAGTCCTGCATTCAATCCTGTCCATTCTCAATCTGGTAATAACAATACCGAACAGACACAATATCAGTATATAACTCAATTCAACACCTGTTCTGATCAATACTCAAATCAAAACATAATCTGATTCAATGCCAATCGACTTACGATACAACAATACCATCTAAATCAATACCGAATCTGATCAATATCAATCAACTGATGCTTCGACGGCATAACAATACAGTCTCGATAACCTCGTCAATTCCAACATCACAGATATAATACCAGAACTCATAATCACTATCGATATAACTCATAATTTCAATGATAATATAAATCTGATATCGATTCTCAATCAAATCAACTCCGAAAATCATAATAATTACATAATCAGTCCGTTCTTCAATCTGACTTCAAATATACAATGTCTACTGTATCTGAAACACTATATATGAGTTATATTCAATTCTGACCACATCATATTTTCAAATCGTATCTAAACGTAACAAAACTTACGTCCAGTTGTAGCCTGCGTTGATAGGAACACAGTACTGAAGTCGGATTACAATTCGGACGGGCGGATCTTTCACAAAAGGCGTAAGGATTTTTGGCAAACTTCCTCGACCCTTTTCTCGTTTCTTCTTGCCAAATTTACGTTTGTATGTATATGTATATATACATAACTCGTGCATGATAGAAACGTGGCATGTTCTTGTTCTGCATGACTCATGCATATGCGCGCTCAATTTCCGCGCATATGCGCCGGAAGCCTTATCCAGCTACTGGACTACTCGCGCATATGCGCGCACTGACATCGCGCATATGCGCGAGACCTACTGTCTCCGCATATATCCCGCACATCGCCTCGCGCTTACACGCCGCACATGTGCGCGAAGGCACACCCTCGCACATGTGTTTCGCGTCTGTTCTCGTCTTTCCCGGTCCACTCCGTTCCGTCTATAATCACTTCAATTAATCAAGAAATCATCCCAGATTAATATCAGATTACGGTAAATATACCCAAATCATTTTCGATTACGGTAATCAAATTCTCGGGCCTTACACCTACTGTCTCGGCACTTGGCAATTCTACATGCTCGCGCATATGCGCGTCTCTTCTCGCGCATATGCGCGAGGTCTTCTGCCTCGGCATGTGCTACTCGCGCATATGGGTGCCTCTCTGCCGCGCATGTGCATGATACCTACTGTATCCCAAAAAGGCAATACTCATGCTTTATCAATTCTAGTCCCGGAGTGGTCCTTTAATAATCACATCAATTCATAATCAATAATCTCATATTAACAGAATAAAATTCTCGGGCATTACAGAAATAACTCTGGAAACTTCTGTCTCATGTCCGATTCAGTTTCTCAAGTAGCTTCTTCAATGCCTTGACGACTCCACTCAACTTTCACAAGCGGAATAGTCTTCGTTCTGAGCTGCTTTTCTTTACGATCTAGAATTTGGATCGGTTTATCAAAATAACTCAGAGTTTCATCAAGTTCTCCCTCGTCTGGCTGAAGAACACGAGAAGCATCAGGAAGATACTTCCACAGCATAGATACATGAAAGACATCATCTATACCAGATAGAAAAGGCGGAATGGCAAGTCGATAGGCACGAGTACCAATCTTCTCGAGGATCTCATACGGCCCAATATAACGAGGACATAATTTTCCTTTCTTGCCAAATCTGACAATGCCTCTGAAAGGATAAATCTTCAAAAATACTCTGTCTCTTGTCTCAAATACCAATGGTCGTCGTCAAACATTGGCATATTTGGCCCGTCTGTCCTGAGCTGTCTTCATTCTCTGCTGAATCAGCTTCACTTTCTCAGTCATATCTCGAATCATATAAGGCGCAAGTTCAGGTACCTCAGATATCTCATCCCAATAGAGAGGGGATCTGCACTTCTTACCATACAACGCTTCAAACGAAGCCATCTCTATACTCGTCTGATAGATGTTGTTGTACGAAAACTCACAAAGTGGCAAAGAATCTTTCCAATTAGTGCCAAAGTCTAGCACTACAGCTCTCAGAATATCCTCCAATGTCTGGATATTCTGTTCTGATTGTCCGTCTGTCTGAGGATGATATGCAGTACTCAAATGCAACTTCGTACCTTGATCTTGTTGCAAACTGTGCCAAAAGTGAGAAATAAATCGAGGATCACGATTTGATACAATCGACTTAGGCAAACCATGCAATCAGACCACTTCTCTGACATAAATCTCTACCATCTGGTCCTGTCTTTACGTCATTCTGTACTGAATAAAGCATGCAGATTAGGTTAATCTGTCAATAATGATCCAAATCGTATCGCAACCTCGGGAGGATCGTGGTAGCTTCGTAACAAAATCCATGGAAATGTGATCCCATTTCCATTCTGGAATAGATAAGCTATGCAACAGACCTCCTAGTTTCTTTCTTTCAGGTTTCACCTGTTGGCAATTCAAACATTTGGATACAAACTCTGCAATGTCTGTTTTCATCTGTTTCCACCAAAACTGTTTCTTCAGATCATTGTACATCTTTCTGCCACCAGGATGAATACTCAAACAACTATATTGCGCTTCTGTCAAAATCTGCTGTTACAGGTCTGAAACATCTGGCACAACAAGTCGATTATTCACATACAAACATCATCACGAACCTGATATTCTTATTGATGCCCTGATTTGACCATCAATATCGATTTCTGAACATTCTGATCAGTTTTCTGTGCTTCTTTAATTCGAAAAATCAGTTCTGGTTCAACTTGAACGGCATAAAGTCTTAGAGGTTGACAATCTATCTCAAATACTAATCCAGAAAGACAGCAATCTTCAATCAAATACGAAACACCAATCGTCGACAAGGATAAAGAACATACATTTCGACTCAGTGCAACAGCTGCTGCATTTGATTTTCCCAGATAATATTTGATTTCACAATCAAAATCTTTCAATAAATCAAGCCATCTTCGTTGCCTCATATTCAATTCTGACTGTGAAAATAGATATTTCAAACTCTTGTGATCAGAATAAATATCAAATTTCTCACCGTATAGGTAGTGACGCCAAATCTTCAATGCAAATACGATGGCAGCCAATTCAAGATCATGAATCGGATAGCGAGTCTCATGTGGCTTCAATTGTCTCGAGGCATATGCAACAACATGTCCTCGCTGCATCAAAACACAACCTATTCCTCTGTGAGAAGCATCACAATAAACAACAAAATCACTAGTACCTGACGGAATAGTCAACACAGGAGCGTTGGTTAATCTCTTCTTTAACTCCAGAAAACTAGATTCACACGCCTCTGACCAAACAAATGGTGCATTCTTCTGAGCCAACTGAGTAATCGGCTTAGCAATACTGAAAAAATCTTTAATAAATAGACGATAGTATCCTGCTAAACCAATAAAATTGCGTATCTGTGGCACTGATGTCGGTCTAGGCCAACTGATCACAGCCTCAACTTTGCTAGGATCAACAGAAATACCAACTCCAGATATAATGTGTCCCAAAAATAAAACTTGCTTCAGCCAAAACTCACATTTAGACAGCTTTGCATATAATTTCTTAGTTCTCAAAATTCTCTATACAGTTCTCAGATGCTCAGCATGATCAATCATATTCTTGGAATAAATCAGAATATCATCAATAAAGATAATCACAAAATCATCAAGATACTTCTAAAATATACGGTTTATCAAACCCATAAATACAGCTGAAGCATTCGTTAACCAAACGGCATGACTATAAATTCATAGTGGCCATACCTTGTTCTGAAAGCTGTTTTCGATATATCAAAATCTCTGACTCTCAGCTGATGATATCCAGATCTCAGATCGATCATGCAATAAACAGAAGAACCCTGTAACTGATCAAATAAATCATCAATACGAGGCAAAGGATATTTGTTCTTTATCGTAGCCTTGTTCAGTTGCCGATAGTCAATACAGAGTCTCATTGAATCATTTTCTTTCTGACGAATAGCACTGGAGCACCCCAAGGAGAAACACTCGGTCTGATGTAACCCTTGGCCAGTAAATCTTCTAGCTATTCTTTCAATTCAATCGGTTCCATTCTGTATGGATTTTTAGAAATAGGAACTGTACCTGGTATCAATTCAATACTGAAGTCTATTTCTCGGATTGGAGGCAACCCAGAATCTCATCTGCAAAGACATCAGCATACCCACATACCACTGGCAAATCTGCCAATGATGGGCTCGATTTCAGTACATCTACTGAATACACAAGGAATCCCTCTGCTCTTTTCTTTAATAATCAAGTCATAGACAACACAGATATCAAAGGAATTCTAGATCTAGAACCCTTACCGTAAAATTTCCATTCATTAGCACTCTCAGGTCTGAATCTCACAATCTTCTGGAAACAATCTACGGTAGCTCTGTACTTGGTCAGCATATCAATACTGATAATGAAGTCAAAATCATACAAACCGAGTACAATACAATCTAACTCAATCTCATGGCCATCATACTGCAGTATACAACGTTTAACAGACTTCACTGATATAAGGCCTCTCCCCAAAGGTGAAGAGACAAATACTATAGCAGATAATGACTCAACAGGCAAATCATGTATCAATGCAAATCGCTCAGATATAAAAGTACGGGATGCACCCGTATCAATCAATACATAAGCAGAGTAATCGTAATGAGAACAGTTACCTACAACAACATCATCAGGTGCTTCCTAGACCTCTTCTTCAGTCAATGCAAATACACTGGCCTGCTGTCTCAGAGGCTGGCTAACAGTCTGGCTTTCTCCTGGCCTCGGCTGTGACTTAGTAGTAGGTAGTGGCTGGAAGGAGTGAACAGCAGATGATCGTCTATCAGTCTGAGCCACTGATCCAGATGATTCTGCTCCCTGGGATCGTTGAGAACCTCGCTGTGGACAGACTTTAGCAAAATGTCCCTGCTGTCTACAGATGTTGCAACTACCAAGCACTCCTTGGCATTGCTCTGTGGGATGTCTCTCTCCACATGTTCTGCAATAGACCCCTGTATAACTCTGGCTCTGTCGTGAACCACTGGAGCTAGATGAACTACTACCAGACATTTTAAACTGTCTTCCTCTGGCTTTCAAATAATCTTTCTTTCCACTGCTGCTACTGCCACTCTCAAATCTGGGAGGGGGTTGGTGGAATGGAACTGAGGGTTGTTGCTGTTTCGGTGCTGGAGCAACATACGAAGCTCCTCTCTGTCTAATCAAACCCACTTCTTCTCCTTTGGCTCTATTCAAAGCATCAGCAAAGTTATTCGGTCACCCTACATTTACCAGTGTAAAGATCTCAGGATTCAGCCCATTAATGAACTAATCAGCCACTGCTTCATTACTCTCAGCAACATGTGGAGCAAAACGTAACAAGGTAGAGAACTTGACCACATATTCTTCTATATTCAACTGACCCTTTCTCAGATTGGAAAATTCTGCCCCCTTGTCTTTCCTGTATGATACTGGAAAAAATCTTTGATAAAATTCAGTCTGAAAGATCATCCAAGTAATAATCGTACCTCGATGCTCCAAAGCTCTCTTAGTCGTGAGCCACCAATTCTTTGCAACGTCATGCAATTGATGCCCAATCATTCTAACTCTTCGTTCATCTGTGTAATCTAGAGAATCAAACAACATCTCAATATCATCTAGCCAACTCTCACAGTCAACAGAATTCTCAGTGCCCTTCAAAGTCAGAGGTTTGAACGACTGAAATCTCTTCAGCAGTGTTCCATGGGTGTCGCTGTAACATCCATTGGATTGTTTGAGGTACAACCTTGTTCTGGGATTCTTGGAGGAGGCATATCTCATTATCAAAAGAATTAGTAACCAAATAAAACAAATCTGTTTCTGTCCTCCTCTGATCATCTTAATGCTGATCAACAATCAGTTCTGATTCATTCTTTCAATAATACATGTTTTCAATCAAATAAGATATTTAGGTAAACATGTATTAAAGCAGTAAAACATGCTAGCAGTACAAAAGCAGGAAAGAAAACTCAATCTACCCTGTTCACTCTCTTCTAAGTTAGTCTAAGGAACCTACTGCTCCGATACCAACCGGTGTGGGGACCCGGACGCTAACTCATTTTTCTTAATCATCATTAGTATTAAATGGATCAATTAAATAATCTGGGTCATAAATTTTTTTTAAATGTTGAACACCTTATAGACAAGTGTGTTGGATCTGGTTTTTTACACGCCCAAACGCAGCGAAAGTTTTAAAAAATTTTATTTTATTTTGACAATCAAAATATGATTTGCTTTGGGTGCTCGTATGATTTTAACAAAAACATTCATAGGATGTTTAGAAAATTATACCTTTGTGAATAAATCACTGGACACCAACTGATCCGGTATTGACGGATTAGCTCTTGTTGATTTCCTACGAACTTTCTTCGATGAAATCCTCCTATCAAGTCCACGACTAGATTGTATGTTCCTCTTCCAAATTGCACTAGTAATATGGAAGAGATTTTGCGTAGAAGAGAGAAAAATTGAGAGACGGCTCAATTTTTTCTTATCCCAAAAAAAGTGGCCGAAATTTGTTATTCTTTTTGGAAGTGGAATACGTGAGTTGTGGGTTGGTAGGCTAGGGTTTTTCCTTTTGCATGTATTATTTATAATTAAATAATAGCCTAATTACATAATTAACATTAATGGGCTTGATTTAATTAATTGGGCTAGTCCAACTAGTTTAATTGATTTAATCAAAGCCCATTAAAACTTTAATTATTTAATATGTTGGACTTGTACCCCTACAAGCCCATTAAACATATTATCCACCACATTTAATTTATTAATTAATCAACTCAACTTTTGAGCTTAATAAATTAAATACATTATAAATTCAACATTTGAATTTATTATTTAAATTATAAATTCAACTCCTTGAATTTTTATCACCTCCAAAATTTAATATTTAATAAACCAACATTTGAGTTTAATAAATTAAATTCTCAAATTTTATAAATTCAACTCCTTGAATTTATTCTCTCAAAATTTAATTATCATAAATTCAACTCCTTGAATTTACTATATAATATAAATTCAACTTCTTGAATTTATTCTCTCGACGGAAACAAACAATCCAGTACTTGTGTGACCCTCAATGGTTCAGGGATGTAGTTAGCCGTGGGTTCACAATTCTTTGTGATTCAGGACAGAATCCTTTATTTGGGCTTACCCTAGTTAGCCCCATTCTTTTCATCAACACCTTGATAAAAAATGTCAGAACTCATTTCTGATTGCACCCATCAGATCATGGTAAGAGCGTCTAGTATCATCGCCCCATGATCCCCTAGGTATCACTGATAGTGCCTGCAAGAACCAGTCGATTATGATTAACGTACAGTACGGTCCCTTCATCTCATATATCCCGATCGAATCTGCAACCATTGGTTCATCGAGGGTTGCATAATAATTCGATAACTATATGATAACTTTAATAGTGGCATCGCGTGTTCTATTGGAGAACTCTTTCTCTAACGTACATCTCATACTCTGGCCACAGATCGCATGCACTATTATTACATCAAATCACATAGGATATCCACACCCGCAGGTGAGCGGTGAATCCCCGACTACAATGCACTGGCTCCTATATGTGTCGCAACTGTACCCAACCTCGCCACCTGATGACTCTCCTAGAGCCGGTAAACGAGTCAAAGCACAGCCCTAGCATATAGAGCCTCAGTGTTGTCCCGGGTCGTAAGGATTAATTGTGTACAATCATAACCACAAACTTATCCTCTCGATGAATGATAACCACTTGGAAAGTCCGAGAGAGGGTTGTTCGGTATAGTCATCATATGACTACCCATCTGCATGTTTGGACATCTTCATGCCCTTACCAAGAAACGCAGTACACAACATCACAGATGTTAGTCTCAAGCTCGAGCGACCTTTATCCATGTTTTAGGCGGCTGAATCGACTAGGAACGAATTTAGATTATACAGTGTTTACAAACGAGTTTCAACATCGAATTACGATTCATTTATATTAAAGTATAATCAAGGTCTTTTTCTATGTTTGATAACATGGGTATACAGATAAAGAAATAAAAAAAACCATGATATAATGAATTTTATTAAAATAAAAATTGTTAATTACAACTGAGTCAATAAAATCCCTAGCCAACAGTTGGCTTCCAGGACATCTACTCTAACAAAGTATACAAATTTCTATAATAAAAAAGGTCCCATCTCATTCATATCATTAGATCAAGTTAAATATCTACAACATGATCCATAAGTACAAGTCTGGTACAAAAGAAAATCATAACAAACTAATGTTCCTTCACTACATATCAAGTGATGAATACAACTGTACTTCTGTGTGACACCCTCGACCGGTTTAAACAAAATAACAGTGGAATTTAAAATTTTCTAAAAAGAAAGAAGGATATAAAATACATGTCAATGTATAATCAAAAGTATATACATGATCAATCAAATGATACAACAAAATACAAAATATCATTTTTGTGATCATGTCAAAATGCTAGCAAAATGACTTCTTCCTACCTCTCTCTATATGCATATGACTCCGGCCCACAATCAATGTCCCGGCCCGTCGCTCTTATCTGCATCACATGAAATAACTGAAATGAGTATAAAACTCAGCAAGTGGAACTCTTACATAACAATGGATACATAGCATACTCTGAAAAACATGACTTTGAAAACATTAAATACCATCAACTCATGAAACATGAATAACATAGCATAATATAACAATAAGATGATATTTCTCTTTTCTCTGTTGGATTGATATCTATATAGTATCTCTGTTTATGTACCTATATCCCATCGATATTCATCGATAACTCTGAGGGATATAAGCCTATGGTCGTTGATCAACTAATTGCATGCAATCTCTGACTATGTATCTATCAAAGCATAAAACATTTGAACTCTCTCTTGGGCATTTTAACAAACACTTTGCATACTCTATCTCTTGTATTCCCTTTTACACAATTGAGACATTCAATTGCCTCTAATATACAACAAGGTATATCTATACATAATATGAATCAAATGGAAGGGAATAACACATTAAAACCATTGGAACACAATACATATACTATCATGTGAGCACAAGAAATGAAATTCCACTTACAACCACTTGGAACCTTCGTTCTAAACCTTTGGTTGAATTCCTACAACAATAAACCATATATTGCACCATTATCAACTCAATAATCATAAACCCATATCAATAAATCCATAAAACCAACACAATCACCAAACCCATGATTTCTCCCAACACCATAATCAAGAAATAAACAAACCCATAAACTTACCTTAGCTCCTTGAACCCAAAATAACCTTGCTCTCAACACAAATAACCAACAATAAGCTTGAATCAAAGAAAGGGAAGAAAGAAATGAAGAAACCCTAGTCTCCCCAAGAGCATAAATCGAGAATGAAGGGAAAAGAATGAGAAAAAGTGAACCAACTCATGCCTTATATCACTTAAATCTCGAAAACACGCTTTCACTATTCACGGACCGCGGGTGCGCTAGCCCTTGCACCGCGGGTGCGCTATGCCTTCGGCACCTCATCCAAAAATTCCACAATTGACGACCGCGGGTGCGCTCCACAAAGGACCACGGGTGCGCTCTGGTCTCTGCCCGAACACCGCAGGTGCGCTACACCTTGCACCGCGGGTGCGCTGAGGCTACGGGAAAACAACCGAAATTCTGAAGCATGAGACCGCGGGTGCGGTAACCTCTGTATCCAACAACCAACTCAACGCAACAAAGATCGAATCGCAACGCTGATACAATACAACTACACATCAACTAATATCAACAACACCACAAAACAATTATAACCAACAATACTATAACCCATAATCACAACTCCTAACATCAAAACTATAATTAAACTCAACCAAATAGTCAATAATCATATGAAATCTTAAACCGTACCGTACACCAGGCTTGGCTATTACATTCTGGGTCAGAATCTCCACTCTAAACTAAATCTCTCATTGTCTTCTCGACCCTAATCCTGTCCCACCTGTTGTCATGCACACATACAAACACAACAACAGCCGGATAACTCCGGTGAGAAATATATTCCTAGTATAAACAACGTATACATGCAATAATAAAAGTATATATAAAAGTATAGAACCGTTATCAATTGCTTATATCATAATCTGAAAAATATGAATCGATATAAAACTGTAAATCAAACTCTTTGACTTTTAATCTCGACTCGACTCTTATCTAGGGATCCCGGTCGAATAAAAACGCAACAGTCTCCCACCTACTCTCCCAGCTAGATGGTCGTACGCTCTTATTCCCAGACTTTGACCTTCTATATCGAATCTGTACAATAGGAGTCGATCTACTCCTAAGCAACATCGATGTAAACCAAATGTCCAGTGACTTGGCACCTCTGCCAAAGACATGGCACATCTGCCATAGACTCAATGCATGCTTTGCTATAAATCAATAGACTAAGCATATAAATCTCATGAATTGCAAATATCAAAGCAATTACAATACAATATGTGGTTTTGGGAAACTCAAGTCGAATCTGACTCGAGTCTTATCTTCCCGGTTGAACATTGATTTATACCTTTCTTTTGTCGATCTGACGAAGTCGAAGTCTTGAATTCGAAACTGTGAATACTCAATCTTGCAATGACATTCGAAATATACAATATCATTATACAACTCAAATCAATACTGGATATATTCAGAATTCAATGTAACTCTGTTTCAACGGCATAACGGCACAATCTCAATATACCCAGCAATACAATATCAACATATACAAATCTCAACAACTCATAATCAATCGATAAACACAATTCCAATACCAAATCTGTATATTCTCTATCAAATTCAATCTGAAAATGATAACAATTTCATACGATATCCGTTCTTCAATCTGATTTCGATTATAAGATTACAACAATCTCAGAAACAGATATTATCAATTATTTCATGATTTCTTCAATATCATATTTTCAAATAATGCTGGAAAGAAATCAAACTTACATATTCTTGAAGCTCTTATCGAGAGGAGCACGGGACTATTCTCGGATTGAAATTCTGACGGTCGGATCTTGTACAATCAAAGTCTTACTCTCTGAAGAAGATTTGATACTTTCCTAAGGAGCTTCTCGGTTCTTTTGCTGCCAAATCTGAAGGAATTAAGAATTATACCTATTATATTTTCATGGTAAGGACGTGTGGCTTATTCTCTGTGCAGCACGTCTCGCGCATATGCGCTACCATCATCGGCGCATATGCGCGAGACCTACTGTCTCGCCGCAACAGAATTCCTCTTCTCGAGCATTTGCGCGCCCCATCTTTGCGCATATGCACGAGACCTACTGTCTCGGCACTTAGCAATGCTACATGCTCGCGTATATGCGCGCCCTCTTATCGCGCGAGGTCTTCTACCATGCTCGCGCATATGCGCGGCTCGTATCGCGCATATGCGCGAGACATTCTCTCCTCGCACAAACCATATCACATGCTATCTCAAATCGTGTCTCAGACTGGTCCGTCTATAATCACATCAATTCATCAATTAATAATCTCAGATTAACAGAATAAAAATATCGGGCATTATAATTTGTGTCTGAATGCCTTACTTGTCAACAATTGAAGGCAGAGCATCAGAGGGCAGCAGGAATGCTCAAGCCACTCCTTATCCCCGAGTGGAATTGGGAAAATGTCACCATGGACTTCGTCGTTGGTTTGTCGAGGTCAGTCAGAGGATCCAATGCCATTTGGGTTATAGTGGATCGACTCACTAAGTCGGCACACTTCTTGCCGGTGAAGATGACTTTCTCCATGACGCAGTATACAGAGCTCTATATCAGGGAGATAGTTCGATTGTACGGGATCCCAGTTTCTATTGTATCCGACAGAGACTTGAGATTTACTTATTCCATTTGGAAGAGTTTGCACGCAACCATGGGCACGAAGTTGCTATTCAGTACAGCTTTCCACCCTCAGACAGATGGTCAGTCTGAGCGAGTGATTCAGATTTTGGAGGATTTATTGCGAGCCTGTATAATCGATTTCCATGGTACTTGGGAATCTAAGCTACCTCTAGTGGAGTTTACATACAACAGTTTCCAATCATCTATTGGCATGGCTACCTATGAGGCATTATATGAGAGGAAGTGCAGATCGCCGATTCATTGGGATGAAGTCGGGGAGAGGTCAGAACTTGGTCCAGAGATTATTCAGCAGACAAGATCCGAGATAGGATGAAGATCGCCCAGAGTCGTCAAAAGAGCTATGCTGACAAGAGGATGAGCGATATAGAGTTTGCGTAGGCGATCACGTTTTTGTGAAGATAGCACCCATGAAGGGTGTTATGAGGTTTGGGAAGAGAGGTAAGCTTAGTCTGAGGTTTATTGGACCGTTCGAGATTCTTGACAGAGTTGGGACAGTAGCTTATTGTGTAGCCTTACCGTTGAACCTGGCCGAGGTACACAATGTGTTCAATGTCTCAATGCTAAGGAAGTACCTAATTAGTCCTTCGCATGTATTGAGCTATGAGCCGTTGCAACTTGCTCCAGATCTGTCGTATGATGAAAGACCTCTCCAAATCCTAGACAGACAGGAGCGGAGGCTTCTGAACAAAGTAACTAAATTGGTCAAAGTCCGTTGGCTGAATCAATAATTGGAAGAAGCCACTTGGGAGATTGAAGCAGATATGAGAAGCCGCTACCCGAAGTTGTTTGGTAAGACTTAATTTCGAGGACGAAATTTATATAAGTGAGGGAGGAACTATAGAGCCCAAAAATCAGTACACGTAAAATCCATGCATTTATTTAATTGTTAAATTATTTATTTAAGTTTAAAATAATTTTTTAGCGATGCATGATTTATCAAATTGCATTATTTTAATTATTTATGTTTATGTGATGCACGTGAAATGTTTTCTTGAGTTTCATGTTTTAGACGATTATTCGATGCGGGATCGAGGAAAAGAGATTGGCTACGATTAGGGCAATTTTAAAAGGTGTTATTTTATTTTAAGTTAGGATTGGGCCATTTTAAAACAGTTATTTAGTTTTTATAATTTTTCAAGCATAATTGATTTAATTAGTGATTTTAGGATTTTAAAACTTTTAAAGTTTGGTAAGTGTGCATTTCATTTTAAATTAAGAGATTGTTATTTAAAGTTAGAGGAAGGTTAGTATTTTAATTAATTGTTTATTATTAATTCAGCACATTATTTTGCCTAATTCATCACACTTAAAATCACGTACACACCCACTAACACACACACACATTCACGCTTAAACACACAACACACACATACACATTTCATTTTCAGATTTTATTGGAGAAATTAGGGTTCTTAGAACAAGAGTGCTGCCGCCCCCATCTTCTGAATATTTTCCAGCGAGTTTTGTTACTTTTCTTCAAAGAAAATCGTCCCACGTTCGTCCTGGATCAACCCTCGCTCCGTTCCCGCTTCGGTATCGTCGGTTCGGTAATTTTAATATCAAAAGGCATGTATAATCTTTTGTTTCTACATCGATCTCGTTATATTATATGTTCTTATGTTATTATGCGTAAAAATCTATATATGATGTAAAAAGTTTGAGCAAAAATTTGTTGGATCGGTTTTGAAACGATTTTAGATCTGAAAACTCAAAATTTGCTGTCATTTTAAATACTGCGACTTTTCGATCGATTTTCCGGAAAACATTTAACATATAAAACGTAGAACTTTTTGATACCTTCGATTTGACTATAAATTTGAAATATTTGGATAAGAATTGAGTGAGTTATGATTGTTTTCGTGGGACTGCTCAAACTGAGTTTTTCTGAAAAATACGTTTTTGATGTGTTTTTGAAGTTTTATTGTTGCAGGCTTCGTTGGGGATCGACGAGTGATCGTTGCTGCGTTTAAGTACATCGAGAATGATGTTGGGATAATTTTTGGTGTTTCGTTTCGTGTCGTTAGGAACTCGGTTGAATTAGAAGTCGTAAGAATTGATTTGGTGTCAAATGTCGTGTTCACGGATTGGGTTGCGTCGTTTGTAATGCATAGTTATTTTGGAGTGTTCTTTTGGAGTTTTATTAAGTGCCATAGCATCCTAGGATGGGTCTCGAGGCATTGGTTCATGGTCCGTATCATTGAGTTAGGAGGAATAAGCCTTAGGTGTAGTGATTTCCCGTTAGTTCGCGTTTTAAGCACCTACACGGACCTGTAGCCGGACCCTGGCACGGGGTCCGTGAACTTTTTCCTTCAAAATGCGAATTTCCAGTGCCTATCCGGACACCTACCCGGACCCGTACACGGGGTCCGTGTACCCCCTTTTTAAAAAAATAATAATAACTTTTTTTTATTTATATGGATTTAAAATATAGGATTTGTTTTTTTGTTATGAATTTAAAATGTAGGATTTGTGTTGTGATTATGAATATAAAATATAGGACTTGGTTTGGGGTTTTATGTCATGGTTTAGTACGATGATTAAACGAGGTCAAGTCCCGAGTGATCTAGAATGTCATAAGCTATTTAATTACTTCGGTGGTGAGCACGAGTATCTACGTCTAAGCTATGAAAGATAAGGGTTTGAGCTCATGTTAGTATGTGCAGCAGTGGCCCCAAGGGAGATCCAACGAATCCTCGACGCCAAGTAAGTATGTTCGACGTGCAAAACAAAATATTTTCATGTTTTTGAGGTATGATAAACGTCTTGTGACCAAATTATGAATGGGTTTGGAAGTCGGTGAACATGGCCGAGGACCTCTCCACCTCCGTAAAGTATGACAGGGTTTAGATCAGGATTGGAAAGCGGTAGAGTATGACCAGGGACCAATCCACACGTTAAATTATTAACGGGGATCAAGGGCTCCCCAATAATATGAGCCGAGCACTGAGAACGGGTAGCGTTCATCAGGCATCTATTGTCGATGGAAGACATGGAAATTATAAAAACATTTATAATTCCCCTTTTCGGGTTTGATATTAATTTGAATCTTATTCAAAATGAGGGTTTTGTAATTTTGAAAAGGTCTCATCATTAATTTTATTTAAAAGCTCGTCATGTTTGATCGTATGTTTGCCGGATTCCTGCAACTTTGTTATTATAATAATAATAACGCACATACTCTATAATATATCATGCATATATTATAAACAGTAAACTAATAAGGATGATCAATCGCCCCAGCACTAACGGCCTGTGTGAGCCAAATACGGGCCTAGGTCCAATACTAGTAAATGCATGGGATGCAAATGCACAATTACATAAGCTTCCAATATTTATATGTCCTGGTTTTTCATAATTATCAAGGCCAACTATCTTCCAATCTTGAACTTTCACTATACTAATATCTAAAAATAAATATCCATAGCAAATAGGGATACATCTCATGGGGTCAGAACGGGCTATAAACCAAGCCCACTTATAAATTGATAATTATTACAACCATTCAGCATAAAATATCCTAGCATACGCGTAGCAAATTGGGCTTAGGCTTTTGATCATCTTTCATGCATAATATCACATATTATCCACCATCAATTTATTATCACAATAATCAATTGATCCAATATTATATATCTTAATCCAATCACTAACCGCCACAATTATAAATTAAATAAACAAAGTAAACAAACTCATTTGTTCACTTTTAATTAATTTATTTATAAACGAATTTCTTGCAAATCACCATTTACTATAAATAATTAAAGTCCAACTTCAATTATTTATTTTATGAGAAAATATATACAAATTTTGTAGATTTAAACTTAAGGGCCCAAAAAGACATTTTTCACCAAAAATATTAGGCCCAATTAAATTTCACAAAATATGTCGACCATCTAATGGCCAACAACTCAAGGCCCATGACACTTTGATATTCCAAAACACTTTTCGAAACCCTAGTCGTCATCGTCTTTACCGGAGCTCCGTCGCCGGATTTAGGCCAATAAAAAATTTATTAAAAGGCAGGGGGTTTAAGGCAGCCCTTCGGGCAGCAACATGCTCCCAAAACTGCCCCTCGAACCCGCCTCAATTTTTTGTGACGAATTATCTCATGTGGTTAGAAATAGTCCTCAATATAATATCATGTATTTGGTACACAAAAAGTGACCTAAGCTCTTGATGCCACTTGAAAGGGAATCAGTTACGGGTGTCCGGATGCGCAATGGAAGTTTCAAAAACATTTTACAATAGCAAAAACCGAGCACCCCACTTAGTGTGTAGCAAATAACAAACAACACATTATCATACATAGTGTGTTTAAGAATTTACCTATCAATCGCAAGGATTGATCATTGGCTCCAACCAAGTTGTAAAAAACTTATCTTATGAAGGGTTTACCAAATCTACAAGCTTCCAAGATCACATCTTGCTCAAGAGGATTCTTTCCTTCAAATTAGTTCCACCACTAGCTTCAAAGATCCACTATACACTTGCACTAGAAAATGTAGAGTATTTTTCTTTGAGAAGTTCATGCTTTCATCATCAAAACGAAGAAGAAAAAATTTTAAGAAAATTAGATGGAAGTTTCGGCCATAGGGACTTGGAGGAGAGAAGAAAGAGTTTTTCTTGGTGCTTGAAGAAGTTAAAATTGCATGTGCAAGACATGCCTTGTTTATTGAAAAAGTTGTCTCCCAACTCTTCACCTCCCTTTCATGCAATTTGGGTTTGAAACATGTACAAATTCCATGGACTATTATTTAAATATCTCAAACACATTTGTGATCAATTAAATCTTTACTTGATTTTAATCAAGCTCACTAGTTTAATAATTATTTACAATTGGGCTCTACAAGACCCAATGTTATTTAATTAATTCAACACTTGAACTAATTTAATTTAGTCCATAACAATGTTTATGAAAATCACAATTTTTAAATACATTATTTATTTGAGGCAACTTTTAATTTAGGAACAATTCCACAAATTAAAAGTTACATTCCCTAAAATCCTCGTATAAAAGTCATACTTCAATTTTTCTTTGTTTATAAGCCGTTCAACACATTGAACTA
Source organism: Primulina tabacum (assembly GCF_025594145.1). NCBI lineage: Eukaryota > Viridiplantae > Streptophyta > Magnoliopsida > Lamiales > Gesneriaceae > Primulina > Primulina tabacum. Next base: position 14,190,244 of record NC_134562.1, read on the forward strand.
TTTTTTTCTCAACAAGATCTAGAAAGTTAGCACTGGTGTGACCTTCAATGAATCAATGATACAACTAGCAGTGAGTTCACATCTCAATGTGATTCAGGACTAAATATGTCCTTATACGAGCATACCCCAGTTGCTCCATTTTTAATTATCAACTCCTTGATAATAAGAACGTTAGAACTCAATTCTGATAGTACCCAACCAATCATGTTAAACGCCTAGCAGCATCGCTTACATGATTCCCCAGGTATCAAATGATAGTGCCTGCAAGAACCATTCCATTATGGTTAGCGTACAGTACGGTCCCTTCATCTCATATATCCAGACCGATTCGACAACTATTGGTATATCGAGAGTTGTCAAAGAATCGATATTATGTGTCATGTCATAGTTGCATCGATGGTGTAATCTACGAAACCTCTTTCTTAATTACCACCAACACTCTGATCAGAGATTTCAAACTACATACACATGAGATCACATAAGATATCCATACCCGGAGGTAAGCAGTGAATCTCTGACTACAATGCATCGACTCCTATATGTTTCGACAAAGCACCCAACCTTGGCACCTGATGACCCCATATGAGTCTGTAAACAAGTCAAAGTGCAATGCTAGCATATAGAGTCTTAATGTTGTCCCGAGTCATAAGGACTAATGGTGTACAACCATAAACTAGGATGTTTCCACACGATAAGTGAGAACCACTTGGAAAGACTTTTATAGAGGGTTCTTCAATGAACTCTACAAGGATCACCTATCTGCATGTTTGGACATCACTATGTCCCCTACCAATGAAACATGTCACTCGCATTGCAGATACTAGTCTCAAACTCGAGCGGCTTTTATCCTTCTTAACGGCGACTGAATCGAATAGAAACTGTTTAGAATATATATTATTCCAAATATGAGTTTCATGATACTCATCATATTAGCATCTCATATTCTTTCTACTATTTGTATATTCAAGGACTTTATCTATGCAACTAGTATAGGTATACAGATAAAGATGAGCCAAAACAATAATTTCAAATATAATTAAAATAAAAATTGTCTATACATAGAGTTTCAATGTGAACCCTCAGCCAACACTTGGTTCGGCGGGCACGTACTCTAACAGTCCGTCAGTCTGAAGATGTAAGGCAGTACTGAATAGGAGCTTAGTACCCAATGTCTGATGTAGACTTTTCCATAATGCAAACTTGAATCTCGGATCCCTGTTTGACACGATAGACACTGGAATCCCATGCAATCTGACTATCTCTCTGATGTACAGCTCTACGTACTGAGTCATGGTGAAAGTCTTCCTGATCAGTAAAATGTGTGTTGATTTAGTGAGCCGATCAACGATCACCCAAATTGTATTATATCCTCCAGTCATCCTCGGAAGCCCTGACACAAAATCCAGGGTAATGTTCTCCCATTTCCACTCGGGAATAGAGAGTGGTCTCAACTTTCCTACATGTCCCTGATGCTCAGCCTTGACCCGCTGACATTTCAAGCACTCGGAGACGAAATGCATAATATACCGCTTCATGTCCGACCACCATATAGAGATCGAAGATCCTTATATATCTTCGTACTTCATGGATGGATGGAGGATGGGGTGTTGTGGGCCTCGCTCAAGATATCTGCTCTCAGGGAATCACTGTCAGGAACCCACAGTCGGTCTATATATCTGACAATGCCATGCACAATTGTATAAAATCTCTGTCCCTTATCCTCGTCCCTCTGTCTCCATTTCTGCAACTGCTCGTCAGAAATCTGCACTACCCGAATTCTGTCTCTCAGTGTCGGCTGCACTATAAGGGTAGAAAGATTAGAGGCACTACCCCTTGTATAAATTGCAAGCTCAAACCTAAATCTCTGCCTGCAACGGTCTCTGTACTGATAACTGAGCGATCACTGCAGTCTTTCTGCTCAAGGCATCTGCAACTACATTAGCCTTACCCGGATGCTAGATAATGTAACAATCATAATCATTTACTAGCTCTAGCCATCTCCTCTACCTCATGTTCAGCTCTTTCTGTGTGAAAAAGTACTTAAGGCTCTTGTGGTCAGTAAAAATCCTGCACTTTTCCCCATACAGATATTGTCTCCAGATCTTCAGGGCAAATTTCACTGCTGCTAGCTCGAGGTCATGTGTAATGCCCGGTTACTCTTACAAATGATAATAATGTGTTTATGTCATTTAATATATATTAATTTAGCCCATTATGTTTTACATGTTGATTGAGGTATCGATATTGAGATTGAACATGATTTTTATATCGACCATGGTGTGATGAGAGAAAGAATGCACATTGCCCAGAGTCGACTGAAAAGCTATGCTGATGTGCGACGTCGTCGATTGGAACTTCAGGTCGGTGACCATGTATTTATAAAGATATCACCACTAAAAGGCATTTTGCGTTTTGGTAAGAAGGGAAAATTGAGTCCAAGATATATCGGTCCATTTGAAATCTTGGAAAGAATAGGAGACAGGGCCTACCAAGTTGCTTTACCACCGAATTTGTCAAATGTTCACAATGTTTTTCATGTTTCCTTGCTATGGAAGTATTTGGCCAATCCTTCTCACGTTTTTTTACTACGAACAATTGGAGCTTGCATCGAATCTCTTGTATGAAGAACGGCCGCTCCAAATCCTCGATTAGAAATCAAAAGTGTTACGAAGCGAGGAAATACCCTTGGTGAAACTATTATCGCGCAATCATGCAATTGAAGAAGCAACTTGGGAGCAAGAAGACAAGATTCAACAAAGATATACTGAACTATATGGTACGTCAAATTTCAAGGACGAAATTCTTTGAAGGAGAGGAGAATTGTAATGTCCGGTTACTCGTACAAATGATAATAACGCATTTATGTCATTTAATATATAGTTATTTAGCTCATTATGTTTTACATGTTGATTGAGGATTCGATATTGAGATTGAACATGATTTTTATATTGACCATGGTGTATTGAGAATGAATATGTGTTTAAATAGTGACCTTAAGATGTGTAGGTAAAAGTAGTGTGATGAAGTTGGTATAGGATGAGATGAAATTATGACCGTTCTAACGGGTTTTAGCATAACGATTTCAATATTTATCCAAATTGTGTGAGGCTAAAACCATTAGACAGCTAGGATATAATGCTACAACTTTCATGTTTTGGATTTTGTCCAAATCATTGTGGAAGACAAGCCAAAAGCACCCCGAAGTATGTCGTGTGTATCATTATTCCTATAATGACACAATTTGGTAGATTGAGCATAACTTTGTACTCGAACCTCCAAATGACATTAAACTAATTGAAGATTCAAGCAAAGACATAGGGATACAATTTTCATGTTTACCATTTTTTCAGATTATGAAAGGAAGAAACGTTTCTGGAGCAATCTTTGATGAAGTAATGTGCAAGACAGAATGCTTGGCGCCCGAGCGGTAATATATGACCACCCGAGCGTCCCTATATTGCAAGTTCAGTATTTTTCCAGAGAGTTCTGCGTCCGAGAGGTAGAAAATGGCCGCCCGAGTGCCAGTGCACAACAAGTTTAATACTCAGGCAGAAAGTTCTGCACCAGGGCGGTAATATCTAACCGCTTGAGCGCCGCCTTATATATAAGAAGATACGTTTCAACTTTCTAAGCCATTTCATCAGTTCCTCACCTCCTTTATCAGCAAAAACTCGAAAGGAATACATAGACCCATCCTCCAAAATCTCCCTTCTTCATTCCTTTCATCATTTTGAAGTTAGAACTTAATACTCCATCACAAGAACTTCATAAGAAGTTATGTTTTTATCTCTTTTGGTTATTATAAATGTAGAGGAGCAAACTTCGCCTAGAATAGACATAGTAATTGAATTATTGATATTTTTGACAGCATAGGAACGAGAAACATCGTCTCAAACCAATGTTCTTACGCTTGGACAGTAAGTTGGCATGTTCTTGAAGTAATACATGAGTAATATTATGAATTCCAAATGATTTGCATTGTTTATTGCTATATGTATATTGTTAGTATTCTTATTGATGAAAACATAGCACCATATTCCATTGTTATGTATTAAATATGAAGAAAACTCATGAACATTGAAGTTAGGTGCTATGTCATGAACATGAACATGAACATGAAAGGAAAATGATTGATTTTTTCATGATATAGAGCTTGTTGACATCATGGGTGGTTTTAAGTCCACCAAACCTATTAACCAATATATGTTCATGGGGTGTGGGGTTGCCAAAGGCTGCTCCCTGACGTCCAACACAGTATAAGCTATATTATAAATCAAACACGGTAGTACAGGTCAAATAATGAGGCTCAAGTACAAAAATGAACTTGAATATATGCTATGATATGACATGGTTTAAAGATTCATTGTTGTTACTACTTGATATGTATGTTCCTTCGATGCATATTGATACGTACGAGTGCCAACTTATTGAGTTTTATAAACTCACGTAGCTCATGTATTACAGGATATGGTATGAAGATGCATAGAATGCCGGTTCGCCAATGGATGCTTGTGACGTGCCTTCTTTCGACAAGAACCTGGATGTCTTATTGTATAGCTTTCGCATATGTATTATAGTGAAATCAATGTAAGGGTTGAAACAAGTTTTACAATGTTTAGTATATGTCTATGTGTATATTGATACAAAGTATATTAGTTTATAAGATTACGTTTATATGTACGTATTGTTATTGTTGATTGAGTTGTTGGTATAGACAAAAATATAGGGGGACATCATGCCAAAATTTTTATAAACCGTCAAACTGATGCTCCCTATTTTGAATTGCTTCATACTATAGATATATCAATCAAATCCTATTTTGATTACAAATATAGAGTAAGGGTGTGACATTTTAGTTGGTATCAGATGATGTTACAGGCTTACCCCCAGAAAGAGAGATCGAATTTGTGATTGAAGTTGAGGCAGGAACTCATCCGGTCTCAAAATCTCCTTATCGATTAGCTCCTATAGAAATGAAAGAATTGAAAGAACAGTTACAGGAGTTGCTTGATAAAGAGTTTACTAGACCGAGCTTTTCACCATGTAGTGCACCTTCTTTTATTTGTGAAAAAGAAAGATAGTACCCTTCGTCTATGTATAGATTATAGGGAGTTGAACAAAGTGACAATAAAAATAAATATCCACTCCCCAGAATTAATGATTTGTTTGATCAATTACAAGGAGCTGCCATCTTTTAGAAGATTGATTTACTATCAGGCTCTCATCAACTAAAAGTTAAATCAGATGATATCTCAAAGACTGCCTTCCGAACCAGGTAAGGGCATTATGAATTTCTTGTAATGCCATTTGCACTAACAAATGCACCAGCAACTTTAATGGATTTAATAAACAGAATTTTCAAGCCATTTCTAGACAAGTTCGTGATTGTGTTTATAGATGATATTCTCATCTACTCACGAACTATAGAGGAGCATCGAGAACATCTGTAATTAGTTTTGCAAAATTTGAAAGATAAACAATTATATGCTAAATGGAAGAAATGTGAATTTTGGCTTGAACAAGTAGCATTCTTAGGCCATATTATCTCAAAGGAAGGCATATCAGTAGATCCAAGTAAGATTGAAGCTGTTAATAACTGGCTACGACCAACTATTGTTACTGAGGTACGTAGTTTTCTTGGGTTAGCTGGTTATTACCGTCATTTTATAGCGGGATTTTCCAAGATAGCATTGCCTTTGACTGCTTTAACTCGAAAGAATGTGAAATTTGTATGGAACGAAGCATGTGATCACATTTTCCAAGAGTTAAAGGCAAAATTTACATCATCACCAGTTCTTGCTATTCCAGAAGGGTCTAGAGGTTTTGTGGTATACATTGATGCATCGAAACAAGGTTTAGGAGCAGTTTTAATGCAGCACGGAAAGGTGCTTCCTTATACCTTAAGTGTGGAGACCCGGACGCTAATCATGTTCTTAATCATCATTGGGACTAATTAATCAATTATAACACAGGGTCTAAATTTATTTTTAAAATGCGGAACGTAGTGAAATAAAACGTATATACATCTCAGTATACAAGTACAAGTCCTGTACCACATACATTTATTCAACTAAGGTTTAACAGCTAATATCATGTGTCTAACCCTATCTCTAATCCAAGTCCGGAGCCTCCACTCTAATCACGATCTCTCTGCATCTTCTCAACCTTGAACCTGTCCCACCTGTTGTCATGCACAGATACAAAACAAGACAACAGCCGGATAACTCCGGTGAGAATAAATTCAAGTATAAACAATGTAAACATGCAATCATATAAAAATATATACAAAAGCATATAACAAATATCATTCACATGCAGCAAATCAACAAACATGTATGATATCAAAACTATAAATCAACTAGTCGTAACAGACTTGACTCAAACAACGCGTCGTCTCAGACTCGACTCATTCCTAATCTAGGGATCCCGGTTTTGAATATTGAGAATTATATCGAATCTCAGTCGATAGGAATGACTCAACCCTAAACGGCATCGATATAATTCCTATATCCAGTGTCTTGGCGAAACAGCCACAGAATTGACGAATTAGTCAAGGATTAAGCGAATCAGCCAATAATTAGACGAATCAGTCAGGGACTAGGCAAATCAGCCGATAGCCAGACGAATCAGCCGGTAACTTGGCGAATCAGCCAATGACTAGCGAATCAGCAGTCAATACATGCATTGGCTATAAATCAATAGACTACAAACATCAATCTCATCAATTACAAATATTAATGTAATAAACTAAGTATGTGATTTAGGGAAACTCGAGTCAAACCTCACTCGAGTTGTGCAATCCCAACTCAACATTAATTTATACCTTTTTTCTGATACTTTGACTCTGTCCAAGTCTCGAACTCAAAGCCTGTCAATAAAAATATCGAGGTTACGGTATCAATACACCACTCAATTAATACTGGATATAATCAGAATTCAATCAAATTCTGTTTCAACAGCACAACGTCATAGTATCAATATACCCAGTAATATCATCTCAGTCAGATATCAATTCTAACATCTCATATTTGATAACAATTCAATTCTGATATCAAATCTCAATCAACTCAACTCTGAAAATCATAACAATTCCATATGGTATTTATTCTTCAGTCCGATTTCGATTATACGATGTCTAACATGTCAAGAACATCATATATGAATCCTATCAGATTCTGACAGTACCATCATTTCAAAACATATCAAAACGTAGCAAAACTTACGTCCAGTTGTAGCCTACGTCGATAGGAACTCAATACTGAAGTCGGATTCAAAATCGGACGGGCGGATTTCTCCCGAAAGGCGTAAATATTTTCGGAGCTTCTCTGAATATTTCTTCACGATTCTTTCGTTCGTTTTCTTGTTTTTGACTGAAGGAATCATGTATATATATATATATATATACATACTCGTACATGCAAGAGGACGAGGGGCTCATTCCGCCTATTACACGTGTCGCTCATATGCGCGACATCAACCGGCGCATATGCGCGAGACCTTAAGTCTCGGCGCGTGTCTTCCCAACTGCTGGCGCATATGCGCGACACATTTCCGCGCATATGCGCCCAACTCTCTGGACTCGGCATTCCTGAATACACTTGCTCGCGTATATGCGCGTCATGTCTCGCGCATATGCACGAGACTTACTGTCTCGGCAATCACCCCACATACTTGCCTCGCGCATATGCGCGAGTTGTTCTGTCCTCGCGAAGGATCTTCCGCTTGTACAGGCTCGCGCATATGCGCGAGGTCCTCTGCCCACGTCGCGCATATGCGCGCATCTGTGCCGCGCATAAGCGCGAGGGCTACTGTTCCTCGCACATTTTCATGCATTATCTCGTCTTTCCCGGTCCGATCCTTTTCGTCTATAATCATATCAATTATCCCCAAATCATTTCAGATTAATAGGATAAAATTCTCGGGCCTTACATTTAGACAATTGAAAGAATATGAAATAATTACCCCACACATGATTTAGAACTGGCAGCAGTGGTATTTGCGTTGATAATATGGTGCCATTATCTGTATGGTGAACGGTGTGAAATATACATGGACCACAAGAGTTTGAAATATTTATTCATGCAAAAAGAACTGAATATGCGACAACGACGTTGGTTGGAATTTGTGAAAGATTATGATTGTGTTATTAATTATCATCCATGTAAATCCAATGTTGTTGCAGACGCGTTAAGTTGAAAGTCCACTTCTATGTCCGCAATGCCAATACAAGAACAAATTTTATGGGATTTACAGAACTTGAAGATTGATGTTATTCCAAAGGGAGCTGCAATCCAGTTATCATCCCTCATGGTTCGACCAACACTTGCAGACAGGATTAAGGTCAAACAAAGTGCAGATAATGAATTACAGCAATTGAGACAGCAAGATGAAGAAAAAGGAAATTTGAACTTTGAATTGAATGGGGAAGGAATATGGGCTTATCGAGGTATATTGTTTGTGCCGAAACCAGGAACAATAAGAATTGACATTCTTATTGATGCACATGATACCCCTATTCGATCCATTCAGGAGGCAGAAAAATGTACAAGGATTTGAAACCAATATTTTGGTGGACAGGTATGAAAAAGGGAATTTCTCAATTTGTTGCACAATGTCTAACTTGTCAACAGTCAAGACTGAACATCAAAGACCAGCAAGACTCCTGAAACCGCTACCCATTCCTGAATGAAAATAGGAACATATCACAATGGATTTCATCCTTGGTTTGCCGAGAACACAAAGGTGATTCAATGCTATATGGGTTATTGTGGATCGACTCATGAAATCAGCTCACTTTCTTCCAGTGAAGACCACATACACGATGAATCAATATGCTGAAGAATACATCAAAGAGATAGTGAGGCTTCATGGCATCCTAGTGTCCATTGTATCTGATAGAGATCCCAAATTTACATCTGCATTTTTGAAAAGTTTACATCATGCTATGGGAGCTCGATTAACATTTAGTACAGCATTTCACCATCAAAATGATGGACAATGAGAACAAGTGAATCAGATCTTGGAAGACATGTTGAGGGCTTGTACTATTGACTTCCCAGGTAGTTGGGATAGAAAGCTACCGTTGGCTGAGTTTACATATAACAATAGCTATCAGTCAAGTATTGGAATGGCACCATATACTTCATTATATGGTAGAAAATGTCGCTCTCCGGTACAATAAGATAAAATAGGAGAAAGAAAATTATTAGGCCCTGAATTTGTACAACAGACAGCCGAATTAGTAACCAAGATCATAGAAAGAATGCACATTGCCCAGAGTCGACAGAAAAGTTATGCTGATGTGCGACGTCGTCGATTGGAACTTCAGGTCGGTGACCATGTATTTATAACGATATCACCAATGAAGGGCATTTTGCATTTTGGTAAGAAGGGAAAATTGAGTACAGAATATATCGGTCCATTTGAAATCTTGGAAAGACTGGTAGACATGGCCTACCGAGTTGCTTTACCACCAAATTTGTCAAATGTTCACAATGTTTTTCATGTTTCCTTGCTACGGAAGTATTTGGCCAATCCTTCTCATGTTCTTTACTACAAACCATTGGAGCTTGCATCGAATCTCTCGTATCAAGAATGGCAGGTACAAATCCTCTATAAGAAATCAAAAGTGTTACGAGGCAAGGAAATACCCTTGGTGAAACTATTATGGCGCAATCATGCAATTGAAGAAGCCACTTGGGAGCGAGAAGACAAGATTCAACAGAGTTACCCTGAACTATATTGTACGTCAAATTTCGAGGACGAAATTCTTTGAAAGAGGGGAGAATTGTAATGCCCGGTTACTCGTACAAATGATAATAATGCGTTTATGTCATTTAATATATAGTTATTTAGCTCATTATGTTTTACATGTTGATTGAGGTAACGATATTCAGATTGAACATGATTTTTATATTGTCCATGATGTATTGAGAATGAATATGTGTTTAAATAGTGACAATAAGATATGTAGGTAAAAGTAGTGTGATGAAGTTGGTATAGAATGAGATGAAAATATGACCGTTCTAACAGTTTTTAGCATAATGATTTGAATATTGATCCAAATTGTGTGAGTCCAAAACCATTAGAAAGCTACGATATAATTCTACAACTTTAATGTTCTGGATTTTGTCCAAATCATTGAGGAAGACAAGCCAAAAGCGCCCCGCATTGTGTCGTGTGTATCGTTATTCCTACAATGACACATTTTGGTAGATTGTGCATCACTTTGTACTCAGACCTCCAAATAATATGAAACTAATTGGAGATTCAAGCCAAGACATAGGGCTACAATGTTCATGTTTACCACATTTTCAGATTATGAAAGGAAGAAACGTTTCTGGAGCAATCTTTGATGAAACAATGTGCAGGACAGAATGCTTGGCGCCCGAGCGGTAAGATATGACCGCCTGAGCGCCCCTATATTGCAAGTTCAGTATTTTTCCAGAGATTTCCGCGTCCTAGCGGTAGAAAATGACCGTCCGAGCACCAGTGAACAAGTTTAATACTCGGGCAGAATGTTCCGTGCCCGCGCGGTAATATCTTACCGCCCGAGCGCCGCCTTATATATAAGAAGATAAGTTTCGACTTTCTAAGCCATTTCATCAGTTCTTTACCTCCTTTATCAGCAAAAACTCGAAAGAAATACATAGACCCATCCACAAAAAGCTCTCTTCTTCATTCCTTTCATCATGTTGAAGTTTGATCTTAGTTCTCCATCACAAGAACTTCATAAGGGTGTAAGTTTTCATCTATTTTGGTTGTTATAAATGTAGAGGAGCAAACTTAACCTAGAATAGACATAGTAATTGAAATATTGATATGTTTGACAGCATAGGAACGAGAAACATCGTCTCAAACCAATATTTTTACGCTTGGACAGTAATTTGGCATGTTCTTGAAGTAATACATGAGTAATATTATGAATTCCTAATGCTTTTCATTGTTTATTGCTATATGTATATTCTTAGTATTCTTATTGATGAAAACATAGCACCATATTCCATTGTTATGTATTAAATATGAAAAAAACTCATGAACATTGAAGTTAGGTGCTATATCATCAATATGAACATGAACATGTAAGGAAAAGGATTGATTTTTACATGATATAGAGCTTGTTAACATCATGGGTGGTTTTAAGTCCACCAAACCTATTAGCCAATATATGTTCATGGGACGTGGGGTTGCCAAAGGTTGCTCCCTGATGTCTAACACAGTAGTAGCTATATAATAAAGCAAGCACGGTAGTACAAGTCAACTAATGAGGCTCAAGTACAAAAATGAACTTGAATATATGTTATGATATGGCATGGTTTAAAGATTCACTGTTGTCACGACTTGATATGTATGTTCCTTCGACGCATATTGATACGTACGAGTGCCAAATTATTGAGTTTTATAAACTCACTTAGCTCATGTATTACAGGATCAGGTAGTGAAGATGCATAGGATGCCGGTTCGCCAATGGATGATTGTGACGTGCCTTACCTCGACAAGAACCTGGACGTCTTATTGTATAGCTTCCACATATGTATTATATTGAATTCATTGTCAGGGTTGAAACAAGTTTTACAATGTTTAGTTTATGTCTATGTGCATAATAATACAGAGTATGTTTGTTTATAAGACTATGTTTATATGTTCGTATTGTTATTGTTAATTGAGTTGTTGGTATAGACAAAAATATAGGGACACATCCAAAAATTTTTATAAACCGTCAAACTGATGCCCCTTGTTTTGAATTGCTTCATAATATAGATATATCAATCAAATCCTATTTTGATTACAAGTATAGAGTAAGGGTGTGACATCATGAGTCGGATAAATCTTCCCATTGAACTTCAATTGGCGGGATGCATAGGCTATAACTCTGTCGTGCTGCATCAGAACTACGCCCAAACCAAGCTTCGAAGAATCTGTGTAAACCACGAACTATCCTTGCCCTTATGACTTAGTTAGAACTGGTGCATTGGTCAACGCTTGCTTCAACCTGTCAAAGCTCTCCTGGCACTCAGATCCCAGATGAATTTGGCATTCTTCTTTGTCAAGGCGGTCATAGGCACCGCAATAGAAGAGAAGCCCTGAATAAACTTCCTGTAATAACCAACCAATCCCAAGAAGCTACGGATCTCTGTCACACTATTAGGCACTAGCCAATCTCTGACTGCCTCAAATTTACTAGGGTCGACCTCTATACCATCCCGAGATATAATATGGCCCAAGAATGCCAATCTGTCTAGCCAGAACTCGCACTTACTGAACTTGGCATACAGCCGTCTATCCTGTAAAGTCTGTAGTACGGTCCTAAGGTGCTAACTGTGCTCATTGCTCCTCGAATAAATTAGTATCTCATCTATAAAAACTATGAAAAACTGATCCAAATATGACTGAAACAAGCGATTCATTAGATCCATTAAGATCGCTGGCGCGTTCGTCAAACCGAAGGGCATCACCATAAACTCATAGTGCCTATAACGTGTCCTGAATGCCGCCCTAGGCATGTCAAACTCTGTTACTTTCAACTGATGGTATCCTATCGGAGATCTGTCTTTGAGAATACTGATGCTCCCTGAAGCTGATCAAAAAGATCCTCGATCCTGGGCAATGGATACATGTTCTTGATCGTAACACGGTTCAGCTCCCTGTAGTCAATGCAAAGCCGCATACTGCCATCTTTCTTATTCACAAAAGTACCGCTGCGCTTCATGGAGAAAAGTTACGGAGAATAAAAACCTTATCCAGCAAGTCCTAAATTTGATCCTTCAGTTCTTTCATCTCTGCAGGTTCTAGACGATAGGGCACCTTAGAAATAGGCACGGTACCTGGCATAAGCTCAATAGAAAAATCCACCTCTCTGTCTGGTGGAATGCTCGAAGCAGCATCAGGGAAAACACTGGGAAATATCTGACAACCTCAACGTCCTCTAGTCTCCAACTGGTTGGCTCTGAAACTGACACCATACTGGCCAAAAACGTCTGGCAGCCTCTCTTCATGAGCTTCCTCGCACACGTGCAGGAAATGATGTGCGGCATCTATTGGTGTCTAGCTGCCTCAAAAATAAATGGCTTAACGCTGGGCGGTCGGATAGATACTGATCTCTGTCAGAAGTCTATGAAAGCTCCGTTCAAGGAAAGCCAGTCCATACCAAAAATAATATCAAACTCCAAAAACGGTAGCAAAATCAAGTCTGCCTGCACCGCATATTTCTTTTACCCAAGCTCCAATTTCCTCACTATCAGCGAAGTGAACATCTGATCCCCGGATGGAATCGATACTCTGAATCCTAAATCCATTGCCACCGGTATGATTCCTAGTCGTTGGACGAGTGTCTCGGATATAAAAAAATGTGTTGCTCTGGAATCTAGCAATGCATGCGTGGCTACACCTGAGACATATATCCTTCATGCGACAAAACATACCATCAAATTTGTTCGCATTGAAACTTAAGAAATCTTGTACCAGAAATTATCCCAAAATCCTCAAAAAATTACAAATTTAACCCAAGTGTTCCTCAAAAATTTTTAATTTTAATTCCTCAAAATTTCAAAATTACAAATTGACCCTTAAAGTTTCTGAAAATTACACTTTTGGCCTTATAATTTTAAAAATTTGAAACTTGGCCCCATAAACTATCGAATTTTAGCCGCATAAAATCGTAAAGTCAAAAACTAAGCATTAAATCCCAATAATCAGAAATTTTGAAAATAGCCCCTTAAAGTTTAGAGTTTTGCAATTAGGTCCTCATATTGTAGGTTATTACACTTAGGTCCTTAGAATTTTCAATTCGTGCAATTCAATCTTTAATTCCAACTAGATAGAGCATGCATCCTAATTCCTTCTATGTTCTCAATCCCATAAGTTAATTCTCATAACAACCATAAAACCCATGCAATCAAAACGATAAATTAAAATCTTAAACATAAGGGTTACTGGTGCTCAACATAGAATCTGGCTCCACCTCAGCCTCCTCGGCATGCATCACATATGCTCTGCTATTAGTGGGCCCTTGTTCATAGGGCAGTCTACCTCCTTGTGATCCTCATACCCGCAAATGAAGCATTTGTAGGTCCCCCATAAACATTTTCCGAGGTGGAATCGGTTGCACCGCTTGCATGGCTATCCCTCTGCCGGCTTCGAAGCCCCTGGTACCTGTGGTGGCCTCTGCAGATCAGGCCTCCTAATCTGTCCCTGGGGCTTCTGTTGCCCATGCTACCTCGGTGGCCCAGTAAACTGCCTCTTCTGTGGCTGGGAGCTGGACAAGGCCTGAGATCTCTTCCTCTGCATCTCAAAATCAATATCCCTCAGGGACTGCTCAGCCTAAAAGGCATATGCAGTGGCCTCACCATAGCTCGCGGGTCTCATCAGCATAACATCCCTGCGCAACGTAGGTCTCAAATCCTCCATGAAATGCCTCAGCTTCTGTGCGGCATCTCTCGCAATAAGGGGCACAAAATGACAGTCCCTGTCAAACTTCCTGATAAAGTCGGCCACAGTCAAGTCCCCCTAGCGGAGACTCATAAACTCCCTCGTCATGCGGCCCCTGACATCTGCTGGAAAATACTTGCCATTGAACACCTCATTGAACTGATCCCAAGTTAGGGTAGCCAAGTCCACTCCATGAGCGGCTCCCTCCCACCAAAGGGATGCGTCATCTCTCAACATATAAAGTGGCGCACCTGACCCGGTTGCCATCCGCCATCTGCAAGTACTGCAAATACAGTTCCAAGGATCGAATTCAACCCTCCGCTACGAAAGGGTCAGTAGTACCCCTGAACTCCTTCGGGTTGAGCCGATGAAACTGCTCAAAAATTTCGGTCTGAGGTCGAGGAGCCTGCTGCGCCTGCTCCAAATGTCTAGCCATACACTCCAGCACACGGGTAGTTGCATCCAATGGTGGTGGAGGGGGTGGGTCCCTGTCGCCTCCTGAAATATCATCCTGTCGATCGGTACAGGGGGTGCGTTTGAGAGGCATGATATGTGAATACAGTCCAATTTCTAAACGTAACCCATCATGCAATTTAATAGATATTTTAAAACATTTAATCATGAAAGCAGCTAAACATGTCCTGTAAATCGCTGTAAAACGTAAATCATTCATTCATGCAGGTGATAGCAGTAACTTAATTAAAACATTGAAAATATAAAATCTTACAGACTTGATGCTTGAAGACTGAGCTGCAGAAGCTGGCCGTGGCACAACCCTATACAGGTCCCTTGCTCTAATACCAACTGTAAAGGCCCAGATTCGACGACTGTCTCCACTGTACAAAGACAAGTCTTTCTCTCGTTCTTATGTCCTCACTCACACAACTTCCGAGGGGGTCAACCATCCTAGAACTTCCTCAAGTTAAGCACACTTAACTTTTGATTCATCATGTGATGAGCTACCGAAAAGAAGATTCATATTTTTTATATGAGTATTACATATCAAATATTTTAAGCCCTCTTCAACTACACAGTCCCATACCTGAACAGTTTTGGAATCCCTCTCGTTCCGGTGTAAGATCGGTTCATTCATATTCTCTCCGCCTAGAAGCCTGCCAGGAGCCGCTCATTATCCGTGCAACCTCATGGCACCGGCGATCACCCCCCGTCCTCTTCGGTTCTAGGCCTCACATTTCCAACAGCTTCCGCTTGGTTCGTCGTGAACCACACCGTACTAGGAGAGGTCGGCTCTGATACAAACTGAAACATCTACTACTTAAAAATGCTACTAATTTTTTTTTTTGACAAGCTCATGTTCGAAATTCTAAAAATTATGCGTGCATGCGACATTGCTAAAAAATATGCCTTTTAAAAATAATCGTAGTCAAATAACAAATAAAATACTGTAGTTTAAAATTTTTCAACTCGGCCATCATAAATGTACGAAGAAATAAATCACGTAAAATCATGATAACTAACATCATTTCAAAACCAAGTGTAGAAAAATGTTCATGTCCACTATAAACTCATAAAAGCGTGATGTGCGGAAAATATGGTCCTCGAGTAATGTGCGTACATCCAGCCCTGTCTACTCAGAATTCGGAACCTCCAGCCTCCTCATCAACATGCTCACCTACATCAAACACGCTTAGTGAGTTTAAAGACTCAACATACCTGAATCGTTAATAGCAAATACATATACATAACAAGAAACAGTGGAAAGTGCTGAAATAATATACGTTTCATGATCTTAAAAATGTAGACGTGAACATATCGTAAAAGCAACGTGTCAAAACAACTCATCATCTCATCATATACTTATACATTTACCTTAAGTGAATTCAGTTCATTAGTTGTGACTTTCGTATCAGCTCTAATTGTATCAGCTCTATTCGATAGATCCATCTACGTATAACCGTGGTATCTGATGGATGTAGGACATCAGCGGCAGTATTACCCATCCACCGAGCCTAGGCCTCATCATCATCGTATACGTATATCGTCATTCACAACCAACTACCATCCTTCAAAAACATCGTCATTTGCATTACTTATCAAAATCATGCATATACGTAATTTTTTCTTAAAATCATGCATGCAACACATTTTCCATAATTCATAAAAATCATGCTCGTGATACATAAAAATTTAAATAAAACATGTCAAATTGTGCTCAGGGCACTGCCAGGAATAAAATCTCGAATCGGGTGAAAAATGACCATTTTGCCTCTGGAAACCAAAAATGATTATTTTACGCCTGGACCTCTAAATTTAGACCCGAAAGTTACCAAACTCCTTAAAATATCTCAAAACATATTTATAAGCATTTATTAGACGTAAACTCGAGCCCGTATCAAAACTTAATCGACTTGATTAAAAACTTTGACCGGGATCCCGGTTTTACCCCGAACCAACCCGAAACTTAACCGAATTTTCCAACTTAATATGTGACTTAAACCTACATGTCCAGCCTCTAAACCACTCGTTCCAGCCCCATTATGAACCACGAAACAAGCCCCAAGGTTGCTGGAATTTTCCAGCGACTCACGAACTTCAACCCTAGTCCACCAAATGTGCAACCCTTTGACTCTAGGCCCTACCAGCTCGGACCAGCCTTGGAACAGCCCTTCCTAACCCACCTTAAAACCCTACTGGACCGATCTAAGCACAGCCCTCAGCCCCATGCACAGGCCCCACTCGAAAAACCAAGATAAGCGCACGCCCGAGCTTCCCTCAAAGCACATCGGCTCCTAACCTATGAACCTCCCTTCTACCCGTGACCAGCTGAGTATGGATCTCCCCTAGACCTCGATTGGACTCTCCTGGATCTCACTTTAGCCTGGTTCAGCCCTCACTCAACTGATCCTACCATAATCCTTCACAAGCCAACCCAAAACCCTATCCGCCAAGGAGAATCCATTCGGCCTTCACCTAACCCTTGCACACCCTCAAACCGAGCATCATGTCACCTTAATTTACAGCATACATGCCCCTTAGAAATCATAAAAATCGGCATCCCCTTGCAACCATACAAAAAAAAGTGAGCATGAGTCTAAAATGAAAAGTTTCATGTCAAACTTGTATAAAAAATGCAAACTCAAGGTAGATCATACAGTTTTCGTGCAAATGCATAAACTTCAGAATAATATTGGTGTGAATGAGAAGAAAAGGAAGATACATGCGTGCCTTAGCGATAAGGTGATCAAAAACTTGAAGAACTATGCACGGGACGTGAACCGGAGAGGCGAGGAGGAAGCTTTCTTTGAAAAGTTGAAGGTGCCGAATGTTGCTGTTGCTTGCTGCTAGAAAAACGTTAAAATGGCTAATGGAATAAGGGGTTGGCGGCTGCTAGGGTCTTATTAGGGTTAGGGTTAGTGTAGGGTTGTGTTTAAATAAACATGCTAAGTACTAATGGGCTCTAAATTAAATTTTAAAAGGATTAAAAGGGTTTTGATCCCATTAAGCCTTAACATAAACTCGTCAAGCCCAAAAAAACTCCCGAAAAATATTTCGTTTAGGTACGTTTCTGAAAATATTGTCCGAGCCCTCAAAAAGTCTTCTGAATTGTTAAAAGTTTCGTACGGGTTAAAAATATAACCTGGCGGGTAAAAATACCAAGCCAAGACCCATTTTCAAAAATCATACTTAAAACACCTCATGTTAAATAAAAAAAATTATTATTTAATAAAAATATTTTTCCTAAATATCCCCGGTCTCGGTTTCTCGTTCGAGCGCGAAATGCAACTTAAAACCCTAATGCATGAAACTTTAAAATAATCATGAAATAAATTCTAACCATGTAATAATCATACATTAAATGCATAAAAATCTTTAAGCACATCTTTTAAGTAAAATCCTAGATTGGCATTCAGGTTACGTAGATCGAATTTTCTAGACCTTACATAGTGAGTATAAAGACTCAACACACCTGAAACGCTATAACAGGTACATATACGTAACATGCAAAAGTGAAAAGTACTGTAATTAAAAAACATTTCATGATCATAAATGCATGAACTTAAACCTAACATGACTAAGAATAAACGTATCCATAACATATCTCATCATATCAACATATACGTGTTCATTTCCTTTAATTGAATTCAGATAATTAGTTGTGACTTTCTTATCAGCTCTAATCGATGGATCAATCAACGTATAACCGCGGTACCCGGCGGCGGGGACATCAGTGAAAATATTATCCATCCACTGAGCATTTGCCTTATATGTTTTTGTTCGTATTTGTCACAACCAAATTCCCTCCTTCAAAACATGTAATTGTATTCATCACTTGTAAAAATCATGCATATACGTACATTTTCTTAAACCCAAGCATGCAACGTATTTTCCGTATTTTCATAAAAATTCATGTTCATCTAAACATATACATTTAAAACATGCAATTTTGTTGATCAGGGCGCTGCCAGGACTGCTAACTCGACCCAAGTGCAAATTAAAATGATCATTTTGCCTCGAGAAACCCTAATTGACCATTTTACCCCTAGACCTCAAAATTTCGACCCTAAGCCAACCAAACCTAGTAAAACACCTCGAAACATATTTATAATCATATCCTAGACGTAACCTCGAACCCATTCCGTAACTTTTAAGATTGTTTTAAAACTTGGACCGGGGCCCCAGTTTAAACCCGAATCAAGCCGAAACTTAACCAAACATTCCAAAATTTTAACCACAACTTATTCACACCCTACAAGCCCCTAAAAAACAGAATTCCAGCTAATTTGAACCCCTAATCTTGACTGTAACTTGCTGGAAAATTCTGGACTCATAATCCTAACCCTAGTTGCACCGCCGAGCCAAATCTTCGACCCCACGCCTAACCAACATGGACCAGCCACGAACCAACGCTACCTAGCTCACCTCTGGACCCTCTTGGACCGACCTAGCCCACGCCTACAGCCCCATGCACCGAACCATATTAGGATCACCCGAAGCAAGCCACAAGCCTACTCATCTCGACCCTTGCGCCTCGATATACCCCTAGGCCGCGACCAACCGTGGTTGAGCACTCCTGGACCACGACTCAGACCCTCTAGGTCTGCACCATGACATGGTTTGACTCCCATACGGCCGATCTCTTTCCTTAACCCGATCGAGCCCCAATCATCATCAAAACCCTAGATCCGCTCGACTCTCTCTATGGTTCGAACCAGCTCCATCTTCAGCACCCACACACCTACGATCTCGACATGTACATCCCTAAAAAATTGTGATCTAGCAGCCCCTTAAATACACAATGAAAAACGTTAGCACCATGACTATGTGTATGCAAGTTTTCGTGCAAAATTCGTATAACACCAACACAACATGATAGATCCAAGGTTTCTCATGCAAAATGATACAAATCAACATATATTGATGTGAATGATGAGAAAAATGAGGTATAGGGAGTGCCTTTGCGTATTTACGCTCGAAAACTTTGAGATATTTGCATTGAACGAGCACCGGAGGGACGGGGAAAAATTCTTTTGAAAGATCTTGAGAAAAAGTAGAGAGGAAGAGCTGCTGAAAGTCACGAAATTCTGTTGTTGGACTAGGGAGGAGGGGCGGTTGAAATGAAGGGTAGGGAGATTAGGGTTTGGATGGTAGGTATAATAATTAGTGTATAAAGGTCCCTTAATTAAAAATAATGGGTTTATGAAGGATTTTTGACCCATTAAGTAATAAAATAGTTCCATTAAACCCAAAAACACTCCCATAAATATTTCGTTTATGTACGTTTTATAAAATATTGCCCGAACCCTCAAAAAGTCCTCCGACTTGCTAAATTTTGCGTACCGGTTTAAAATATGATTCGATGAGTAAAAATACCCTACACAGCTCATTTTTTGAAAATCGCCCTTAATTACACCATATACTAAATAATTAAAATTAATTATTTTAAAAAAAAATTTCTTAACTATCCCCGGTCTCCGTTCCTCGTTCGACCGTGAAATAATGCTAAAAGCCCTCGTACATGAAATCTTAACAAATCATGAAATAAAACACCTATCCACATCATTATCATTCATTTAATGCAGTAAAAATAATTAAACACATATTTTAGCAAAACCCCTAGACGTAGTTCGAATTTTCTTGACCTTACAATATGGAAGGAAGTGCAGATCACCCATACATTGGGACGAGGTTGATGAAAGAGGAGAATTTGGTCCGTACTTGATCAAGCAAACAGCGGAACTAGTAGTCAAAATCCGAGATTGGATGAAGACTGCACAAACTCGACAAAAGAGCTACACCGACAAGCGATGAAGAGAACTAGAGTTTGTAGTGGGTGACCACGTATTCGTGAAAGTAGCACCTATGAAGGGTGTTATGAGATTTGGCAAGAAAGGTTCATAGGACCATTTGAGACGCGGAAGATTGGACCATTTGAGATTTTGGAGAAGATTCATAGAGTGGCATTGGGATCTGAGGTTCATAGGACCATTTGAGAATTTGGAGAAGATTGGAACATTATCCTATAGAGTGGCGTTGCCACACATGCTAGTTAGAGTACACAATGTGTTCCATATCTCGATGCTACGGAAGTACAAGTCGAACCCCTCAAATGTTCTAAATCATGAACCTCTGCAGTTGACTCCAAACATGTCATATGAGGAAAGACCTATACAAATTCTGAATAGGCAAGAAAGAAGACTGTGAAACAAGGTTATAGAAATGGTCAAATCAAGTGGCTAAATCAATTGGAGGAAGAAGCTACTTGAGAAACCGAGAAGGACATGAGGAGTTGCTACCCGGAGTTATCCGATAAGTTTTAATTTCGAGCAAGAAATTTCATTTAAGGGAGGGAGGAATTGTAAGGTCCAAAATACGATGACGTATTCCAACTGCGTGCAAATCTAGGGAAAATGGAAAATTATTAGTTAAATAGTTTTAATTGCATAAATTAAATATGATGTGCATGTCTACATGTTTAAAATGTAGTTTTATATTAGAATGCATAAAATGTTTCTTTAAGTTATTTGTGACGCGATCGAGGAACGGATATCGGGGACCATATGAGAGAAAATATTTTATTGAATAATTATTTTTGATTGTTTAATAAGTTGTGTATTTTAAATGAAATTTTCGAAAATGAGATGTTTTTATACGCGAGTCGTATTTTAAACCAGCAATCGATTTTCGATAAAACACTAGTAGAAAATCACTTTTTACTTCGCGTATTCAATGAAGTAATAAGGTAGTTAAGGGCCGAATTATATGGACGTGAAGTAATAGATGTACCTTTTACTTCGCATAATAACCGAAGTTGTATGATTGAAAATACTAAAGTCTTTGGCCGGTTTTCGATGGAAAACCGGTCCAGAATTGGACCGGTGCCGAAGTAAGAAATGCGTTTTACTTCATCGATTATTGTAAGTAATAAAGTAATATATTATATATAACTTCGTCTTAATTATTATTTAGCGAAGTAGTTTATAATATTTTACTTCACAATTTACATTGAGTGACGAAGTAATTCATCTGAAAGACTTCGTAGTTATGTATTTTGGTGAGGTAATAGTCACAAACAAGTTCACAATTTATCCTTTTTGTTGAAGTAAATATAATTTATAACTTCAGCATTTAACCTATTTGTTGAAGTGTTTTATATTATGTTACTTCACAATTTGGCAATAACAACGAAGTAATTTGCCTGTTACACTTCATTATTTTTTATTTTTATGAAGTAATTGTTAAAGAAAGACTTCGCAATATATGACTTAATACACAAATATAATTAAATTCATAAATTATCCATCTAAAAATGATGAATATCCACGAATCCACAATTACATATTCATCAATCCACAAATAACACAAAAATTTATCAACAAAACCAAAAGTATATACTAAAATCCACAATGACAAACAAAATATTTATCCCAACATACACCATCCATTTAAGCACCTAATTGGAGTAAACAAATTCACTTCATTCACTTCGGACCTCGTCATATTGAGATTGGATGTAATATTGGTTCTTGATGCATCCTGCAAATTGAAATTTGAAAAAGAAAATACATTAGATTCTCCTTTTTTTATCACAAATATAAAATATATCACAATGACAACAATTCATCTCAAGCAATTATCTCAACAATAAAACAACAAAATCTGATCTCCACCCAAGGATCATTTTTGCACAAGATTGACTCCATATCAACCATGCCGTAGAGGTAGACAGATGTGGCAAAGATATTTGTAATCCTCTACATGTACAAGTGGCAAATAGAGAAGGCACACAAAGTTGTCCCAAAACCAGTAGACTACATCCTAAAAGTTGAACAAAATAACATTTCTGATTATTTGAGACAAACGTGCACTTGGATTCACTAAAGCTCAAAACTTGTTCAATTTCCTCCACGGCTGATTAACAATGCAGCCACACATAAAAAATAAAAGACATTGCTTTCTCTGCATGCATCAACAGCTGCAAGGTGTCGACTAATAAGGGGTTATATTCATATGTAAAATTCCACCATTATTCTACCAAGAAAAGCAGAAAATGAGAACAAATACAACTTCCCACATTATTTGGATCAAGACCTTATCAATTTCAAAGAATATACCACTTATAAATATAATAAAAATTATTCTTGTAGAGATACTTGAACTACATGAAAGCAAAATCAATTATGACCTGCAATGGGATGCAAGGGAACAAATTAGAGGTGGGCCTGTGATATATCCAGAGTTAAAAGTTTACACATTCTTATTCTTCAACTTTGAATGCAGCAATCACTTTTTCTTCCTTACATGGTGCTTCCTCACGAGCCCCTTTCTCCTTAGTCTAACCTTCTTATAGCCTCTTTCATTCTCATTTTTTGTTCAAACTGAAGCTTGGATCCCAAATGGAGTTTTGTCAACAGCAACACTCTTCTCACTGCTGCCTGAGGGAGGAATAGAAGACGCGGAAGCATTGGAGACTACTCCATCAACAACTGAAGATGCCTCAACAATCAATGCACATCTACTAGTCACAAGAAAAAAAACCTAAATTCTGCACCCAACACATGATTTTGACCACAGAACGATGGCGTTGCTCCAAACCCTGAAAACAAATTATAAACTATCTCATGTTACAAAATTTATAATTCAATTAAAGCTCAAAAAATTCAAACTTTTAATATTACCAAACACTTAAAGAAATTATATGAAGTTCCACTGAGTCAACATCTCCGGCACCCGAGTTCATGAGGCACAATGGTTGAAAACGAAGCATCCTGCGACGAACCCAAACTGTCCCTGAACAGCTGTCTCAATTACAAAGGGTTCATTTGCTACAAACCTTCAAGCTGAGACAACGTGGATAAATCAATTATAACTTTATTGTACTATTGTCTGAACAACTCCAAAATTGGAATAACAAAATCACCATTTCGTGTCTCTGCAATTTTTATTGTTCCTTGCATTTTTTCTCTCTTCCTCAACCTCTACTATAAGCTTCCCTCAAAAAAATTGTGTGTGTATTCCCTCGGGTAGACATATATAATATCCCTGCTTCCTTCAAAAGAAGCTCACACAAGTTAAAAGCTCGTGAATAATCCCCCACTGCTCGCTTTTCATACCTTTCTAACCCCCCACATGAACATATCTGGACATTTCCATCCTCTCTTAAGGTTAAACATTTGAAAGGCGCTGCTAATTTCTCAGTTTCTCCCCGAACCCAGGAGCGATCCTAAATCCAGTTGGGAAGTGAATTGGAAAAGAATATGTAATGCCCTAGATTGTATGTGGATAAAATGAATTGATAAAGTGTTGCTTGAAGAAAGAGACCGCACCCGCGCCCCTTCTGATGCCGCACCCGCGGTGCATGGACAGAAAATTGGTCATTTTACAGTAAGGTCACCGCACCCGCGGTACAAGACAGAGTGCACCCGCGGTTGATGGACAGAGAGTTGGGAATTAATTACAGAAATGACACCGCACCCGCAGTGCTAACGTAACCGCACCCACGGTAATGTCACCGCACCCGCGGTCTTATAGGTACCGCACCCGCGGTCGTCGAATTTCAGAAAATGAAAGGCATGCTATGGGCACAGCGCACCCGCGGTGCTGCATGCGAGAAATCCACCTTTGTTTCTTAAGTTGACACATGGCATGGTATATATATAATTCAAGCATGAGTCATTCTTCCTTCACTTCAGCAGCCGAGAATAAGAACAAGGAGAGAGTTCCTTCAAGCTTCTTTGTGGGAAATGTGAATTGTGAAAGAATTACATGTCCAAAGTGTGAACCAAGTGGAGATTCTTATTCCTTGCATCAAGGGATTCAAAAGGGTATATGTTTTATTAAGTTCAGCATGTTTTGAAGCTGAGCTGTTAAAGGAAATCAGATTTGGTTTCTATTTTGTGTTCTTATGATTGTTGTAAACATATAGTGGAAAAAGAGATAGAATAAATAATACTATATGTGATTGTTATGATTTTCCAGCATGTATGGAATTGAGATGGTGCAGATTTCAGAATAGTACATGTGATTCATGAAGATTTTGGATTATGGTTATTGATTACTTTTATATGAGTTGATCGGTATATCGAGAATCCGCCGTTATGCCGTCGATATTGCATTGAAATGAAATATTGAATCTCATGTGTATTGAGGTATACTAGAGCTTGATAGAATGTACATTGATGATGCCATTTCAGATTTGTATTGGCGACTTTGACATTGAGACTTCGATATTGACAGAGATTGTGCGACAAAAGGTATAATTCATGTTTTGTTTGGGGAAGACACAACTCAAATGAGATTCAATTTGAGTTTCCCAACCAAATCACATACTAGAATTGTTGTTTATCTTTTGATATGAATTTGATTTGTTTATAGATCTATATTCAAATCTCTTGATAGGATGTTGTCTTGTTTATAGATTTATATTCAAGCCTTTGAGCTAGGAGAGTCATTGGCAGACTTGCCAAACTAGACGTTCGGTGGTATCGACGCTTCGGATCAGATTCACTCCGATTGTAGACATTCGATACAGACAGGGCCGAAGTCTAGGAATAAGACGTACAGTTACCCCGATTGGGAGGGTAGGTGACAGACAGTGACGTCTTATTCACACCGGGATCCCTAGAGTAGAGTCGATTCGAGTCAGGACATGATTTGATTTGAGTTTCATGTTTAGATAGATCGGTTTCATAGACTATGGAGCCATTGTTATCGCTTTCATGCATGACTTATGATTTCGTATCAGCATGTATACATGTTTTATACTGGGATTTGTTCTCACCGGAGTTTCTGGCTGGTGTTATGTCTGTATGTGTGCATAACAACAGGTGGGGCAGGATCAGGGTCACTACAGAGATGAGAGATCGAGATAGCGTGGTGACTTCGGGCGCAGCAGATTACTAGTGGTTTCTTTTATTAGACATGTACTATATTTTGATTATGGTTGGGATTGAACACTAGTTTGTATGAATGTATTAGAACAAGACATGTAATTATGTTTATTGAAATAAAATAAAGAACTATCTTGTGCTTGTTTATATACATTTGAATTAATGTTAAAAAGCAAAATTTTGACCCACATTTTGAATAAAGATCCGATTAATCCCGAAAAGAATTGAGTTAGAGCCCGGGTCCCCACAGAATATTTGATCTCAAACTCACTAAACCATTTCTCTTTATACTCTCTCTCTTCATCTCTTAATCTCTCCGACAAAATCTAACTTTCCTTGACTGTCATTGATATCAACCAATTCAACTTTCTCCAAATCCACCATTCTGAAAATCTCCCTGAACCCAGGAGCGATCCTAAATCCAGTTGGGAAGTGAATTGGAAAAGAATATTTGATCTCAAACTCACTAAACCATTTCTCTTTATACTCTCTCTCTCTTCATCTCTTAATCTCTGCGACAAAATCTAGCTTTCCTTGACTGTCATTGACATCAACCGATTCCACTTTCTCCAAATCCACCATTCTGAAAATCTCACTATGAAGTTTAATTATCGAATCCTTAAAATTTTCAGGCACCCCCCAACCCCCTTCTCATCCATCTTATCGCATGTACATGAACTCTCCCACTCAATATCTTCTTTATCTTAGTTATGTTAACATCATTCATTCAACAAACAACCTCATCCTCATTCTGGAGAAATTCCACAAATTTGTGCGTAAATTTAAAGCAAGCATTTCAATGGACAGGGTGAGTAAATACCTGAAGAATATGGGGATACATCCGCAAAAAACACCATTAGCCCTACGCGGTGCGGGTGAAGTCGAAGCCTGGTGATCTTCGTACTTGCGCTTGTTCGATTCTCTACCGGCTGATGAATAGTGCACATCATCCGCCATTTGAGTAGACACGGAGGAGCGAAAACCCTAGACGGTGAATGGAGAGGAATAGATAGTGATTAGTGTGTGTGGACATATTTTTAATTAAACTTATCGGTTCATCTTTTTACTTCAGTATGAACTTATTTTCCTTATTTTTTACTTCATCAACATTGATATGCCGAAGTAA
The DNA here is from genome assembly GCF_025594145.1 of Primulina tabacum. Taxonomy (NCBI): domain Eukaryota; kingdom Viridiplantae; phylum Streptophyta; class Magnoliopsida; order Lamiales; family Gesneriaceae; genus Primulina; species Primulina tabacum. The sequence goes on from NC_134562.1 coordinate 14,217,145, forward strand.
AATATAATAAAAAAATACGGTGAAGCCCGTGTTTTTAAACATCCGAAGTAAAATATATTATTTTACTTCGCTTGTGTTATTACTGAAGTTATTGGTAATGTATTACTTCGTAATTTATTATTGCCGAAGTAACGCCTGCCGAAGTAAAATACGATTTTTCTATTAGTGAAAATATGAACTTTTTGAGAACTCGGCTAATATTTTAACAAATTTTCTTAAACAAAATATTTTAATAATAACTAATGGGCTTAATGGGTCTATTATATAAGGTTAATGGGCCTAAGCTTGTACCATGTGTTTTAATTAAAATAAAAGCCAACAAACCCTCACAAATACACACATAACTCACGCCCCACCCCTCTAAGCAACAAGGACACTTCATCAGCAATAAAACAACACATATCACATGAAATTTTGAAGGCAAAGTCACGTAATTGTGAGGGATTTCAGCAAAGGTCTCCCCCTCGTCAACGTTCTTCGCATCGCAAGTAGATTTTCAAGTTTAATATACGCAAAGGTACGCCTTAATCTTTCTGCAAACATCTTTTACACCATATTATGTATATTTGATTATCCTTGCATGAAAAACATGATGTACCACTTGTATTTTTGTTTTTATGGTTTTATATGAATAAAAGTAGAGTTTTATTTTTAAAAAACTCTTCGTAATGATGCACAAAGTGGCTGGCATTTTATGTTGCATTATTGCTTAAATTGCTAAGTATGGATGCTAGGATTAAATTTAGGTGAATGGAACTTGATGATTTAGGATTCCATGTCTCAAATTTTGCATGCTTTAGGAAGGAATTTTCGAACAAAAGCTTATGTTCCTTACTAAAAATAAATTTTGCCGCTTTCATATTTTTGATTACTAACTCTCGCGTTTCCATTTCCTAAACTTCTAAAAATAGACATCTTATCAAAATCATCCTCGGTTCTCTCGCCTTCGCCATACATCGCTCGCGTATTCGACTGGAGAAAGTTCACATTCATAACATTTGGTTAAATATTCATTAAATCATATCAATACTTAAATATAAATTTAGACCTTTTATTTAAATAGATTTCTAATTTCCTGCATGAATGTTGTTAGTGTGTTTTGGTTTTCGGGTGTTACAATAATCATCTACTGAAGATGGTCATCGATAACCCAACTGCTAGATCAAATTCGGACCAAATTCTCCTCTTTCACCAACCTTGTCCCAATGTATCGGCGATCTAAACTTTCTCCCATAAAGTGCCTCATAAGAAGCCATACCTATGGACGAATGATAGCTGTTGTTATAAATAAACTCCCCTAGCGGCAGCTTCGGCTCCCAACTACCCCGGAAGTTGATCACACAAGCCCGTTGCAATTCCTCAAAAATCTAGATCACTCTCTCCGATTGTTAGTCAGTCTGCGGATGAAAGGCCGTGCTAAACAGCATCTTGGTCTCCATAGCGGAATGAAGATTCTTCCAGAATGATGAAGTAAAGCGCAGATATCTATCGGATACAATAGACACTGAAATCCTATGCAGTCTGACTATCTCTTGAATATACAGTTCGGCATACTATGACATAGATTATGTCGTTTTCACTGGCAGGAAATGTGCTGATTTAGTCAGACAATCCACGACCACCCAAATAGCAGTGTATCCCTTCACAGTTTTCGGCAAACAAACCACGAAGTCCATCGTAATATTCTCCCACTTCAACCCGGGAATAGGGAGCGGCCTCATCAACCTCACTCGTCTCTGATTCTCTGCCTTCACCTGCTGACAAATGAGATAAAAACCTCCGAATTTCACTCTTCATACCCGGCCACCAATAGAGTAACTATAGGTCATCGTTAATCTTCGTACTCCCTTTGTGGATAGAGTACGGCAAAGCATGTGCCTCTGTCATAATCTCGACTCTTAACTAATCACCACTAAGCACCCATAAACGGCCCTTATATCTTACCATGTCATCCTCCACCGTATACAATGTACTTCTCTTCGATTCGTCCCTCATCTTCCACTTCTGCAGCTGCTCATCAGTAGACTGTCTAGTACGAATGCGGTCTCTTAGAGTGAACTGCACCATCAAAGTAGATAATCTCGGTGCATGGCCACTAGCATAAATTTCTAGGCCGAACATATGAATCTTTATCTGGAGAGGTTTCTATACTGCTAGATGGCCTACTACTGCTGTATTTCTTCTCAATGCATCGGCCACCACATTAGCATTCACCGGATGGTAGCTAATGTCACAATCATAGTCATTAACCAACTCCAACCATCGCTTCTATGTCATGTTCAGCTTCTTCTGAGTAAAGAAGTACTTGAGGCTCTTGTGATCGGTGAAAATCTTGCATTTCTCACAGTACAAGTAGCAGATCTCCAATGCAAAAACAAATGCAGCTAATTCAAGGTCGTGCGTCGGGTAAGTTTTCTCATGATTCTTCAGCTGTCTTGATGCATAGGTGATCACCCTATCATTCTGCATCAGTACGGTGCCCAAACGGAGCTTTGAAACATCCGTGTATATCACATAATCCCCTTGCTCAGAAGGCATCGCTAGAACTGGTGCTTCAGTAAGTGCTTGCTTCAACTTTTCGAAACTTTTCTGACACTCGGCATTCCACACAAACTTGACATTTTTCTTCATCAGCGCTGTCAAGGGCACTGCAATGGACGAAGAGCCCTTGATAAACTTGCGACAATAACTAGCCAGGCCTAAGACACTGCGAATCTCGGATACATTCCTAGGCACTGACCACTCCTTCACAGCTTCGACCTTAGACGGTCGACCTCTACTCCATCCCTCGAAATAATATGGTCTAAGAACACCACCTTCTCCAGCCAGAACTCACACTTTCTGAACTTGGCAAACAACTTCCGATCTTGAAGCAGCTGTAGTGCCGTACTCAGATACTGACTGTGCTTGTAGAACCCGTATATCCGTAGACGTATAAGCCATGCATAATTCTAGATTTTTAAATTTAATTGACTTCATTGCATGATTATTTTAAATGCATTTGTTTGAAGTTAATTATTTTATTATTTCGGTTCAGTAGTTTGATTTTTAGCATTTTAGTATTTTCAGTGAGGCCGGACCGGAGTTGGAGTTTTGAGATAGAATTTAAGATTCGAGAAATATTTCCAGAAGTTAATTTAGCTAGCAACCAAGTTCATTTAAGTTAGAAAGGGAGGTTTGAGGATTTAATTTAATTATTTGAGGTGATTAAGAAATGAACTCATTTAAGTTATTAAATTAAGGGGTTAGCTCACTAAAATTATTTAAAGGATTAGTAAGGCTTTCAAGGATTATTAGTTGACTAGATAATCAACATTTCCCTTTATTTTATCATGCATTTTTCGGCCACCCTTAGTGCTAGAAGATTCATTTTCCAACTCATCAACTTTGACCAATTCTTTGCATGTAATTAGTAGGATAATTCTAGGATTTTTGGGAGCACAATTTAATTAATTAATGGACATATCCTAGACTAGAAAATAAGCAAAATTTTGGCCACTACCTCCTAGAAGCATCCACCAACTCATTTGATATCAATTCAAAATTTAAAATTCAAAGGGGAGTGGACTTGGTCTTGATTCTTCCTTATATTGTGCACCCTTCTCCTCACCCCTCATAACCATTTTTCCCCCCTCTCCTTTTCGAAAATTCAGAGTGAATTCACACTCATTTTCAGTAGAAAAAAATCGTGAGGTACCTAGCCAAAAAGAAGAGAGAAAAATCGAGAGCAAGGTAAGGTAGAAAAGAGAAGCGCTCCACCTCCTCCGTGCCGCGTCGTCGTCGTTTCGTTCGTTTTCTTTCGAAACGAAACCAGACATGTCTAGATTTCTTTCAAACCTCAATCAAATCATATTATCATTTATTTTTCAGTACATGATCATGTTTATTCAAGCAAAAATCGAGATCCATGTCAAAACATTTTGAAACCACACATGCAGAATTTTCGATTTCCTTGGCAAGCTTCACGATTTCTTTTGGTTTGTGAGTTTCAGGTATTGGATCGACTCCAGGCTCCCAAGGCGGCTTGTATACATGTAGTAGGATGCATTAGGACCATGTTGGTCCATTCAAACCAGCCCCATGCTTGCTGGAAATTCAGAATGACAGCAACCTCCCCATAGGTGCAGAAATGTTGTTCGAAAAATTCAGTTTCTTGTCATGGAGGAAGGATCTGATCTTGGCTGCCCCAAGGGCCTATAGCCATGGTTGGATCACTTCCCTAGCATTTCTAAGACGTGACTAAGTTGCCCTTTTGGTGGATTTGTCCATGGCCCCTCGGTTTTTAATCAAAACAGCCTCTTTCCCCATTCGGCCCCTTCCATTTTTCAGCATATGGTTTCGTTTCTTTTGTTGCTTGGTATGGATCTTGGTTGGCCTATGGCCCTTAGCCACGGTTCATATCATGCTCCTAGATGTCTATATCGTGCCATGGTCAATCAAATGGCCATTGGAATGACACGAGACATCGATCATAGCATAAACACTACACACGCATGCACGTTGCTCTCGGTTGGACCCTTCGGTTGAGTTTTGGTATGATGCGGATTGTGGCTGGCCTAGGGCCATTAGCCATGGTTCAAATCATTCCTTGGGATGTTGATAAGAGTCTCTGGTCAGTGGTTCACGCCCCTAAGGGCCGATAGTCTCGAAACCAATGCAAGTCTTGTAGTTGCGCAGCTGCTGGAAATTACAGCAAGTTGCTGTGTCGGTTCAGAGGCTCGTTCGAGTTTTTGGTTGGCTTTTAGCCCATGGCCTTGAACTGGACAGTGCCTCATTGAGTTAGGAAGGTCATGTTTTTGACCGTTTGTCATTTGGATCATTTTTGAGGTCGTACGAGAATTTACGGTGCAATGTGCCAAATTGACTCTCGAAAGAGCGTTTCGTGTTTTGGCCTCCATTCCACCTAGATTTCGACCCTATCATTTTAGGAACATTATTTTATGATTTTTCAGCGTATTTTAATCATGACTATACTTCGGTTCAGTGTTGGTTCAGATTGGCTCGGAGTCATGATTAAATGCGAAGTCATTAGGCGTCATAGTCGCATCTTTTGAACGTAAATTGCATAGTTGGTCATGTTTAAGCTATTGCATATTTTTCATGGCACAGTTAGGTTGCAGCGAGCCTGGGAACGATCCAATCCAATCCAGTTGGTAAAATTACAGGAATTTTTATTATGCCAGTTAATTATTTTACGTGTATTAAATAGAAAATGATTATTTTTGAGATTTATGCGATATGGCTTGTGGTTCATTCACTATGTGGGAGTGTTATTTTATACGGTCGCCAGTGACCGATCAGTTCAGTATGGTACCACCCGGTCGCCAGTGATCGGCCAGCTCAGTTCAGTTTCAGCCTCCCCGGTAGCCAGTTACCGATCAGTTCAGCTTAGTGCAGTGGCCACAGGCGTAAAACATAATCTCAACAGAAAATTTTATCAGTTATTTCAGTACAGGCTCCAAGGAGCAAATATTTTTACTGTGATTATAAGTTCAGTTATGCACGTATTATAATTGCTCAGTACAGATTATTTTCAGCATGCCTCAGGACAGGATATGTTAACTCATGCATATTTTAATTCAGATTTTTACTCGTTAGATGCGATTTATGCATGTTGAGTCTTTAGGCTCACTAGACTTGATTGTTATAGGTACTGATGAGGCCAGGGCCGAGGGCGGGGACCAGTGAGCCAGCTTGGGTCGGCATTAGTGGCACCCGAGGACCTCAGTGCAGCAGTTGTTATTTTATTCCGCAAACAATTTTTATCAGTCGTTGGATAATTTTTAAATTGTTATTGTTGGCAAAATTTTATTTTCTTCCGCTGCTATTATTTTAAACATTGAACTTGATTCCCCAGTGATTTTATGAATGAGGCCATTTAAGTTCTTTTAAAAAGAAAAATTTTTAATTTTCCGCAAATTTTCAAGAAGGAGTTTTAGGCCCTTCACAGTTGGTATCAGAGCCAGGTTCTGTATAGGGTTTCACTACTACTGACCGCGAGAAGCTCACGAAGCCACGCCTTTGGTCTGTAAGTTTTTCAGTTCAGCATTTTGTTCAGCATTTTAGTTAAAGCATGAATTAGTTGTCAGCATGCTTCCAGATTTTCAGTATTTCAGAGTTCATTTAAAATAAATTATGGAATTATGCATGTTAGTTACGTATGGGTTATGTTGGAACAGTATGCCACCTAGACGCATTTTAGAGCGCAACAGAGAGGAGGAGCCTCGCCGAGAAGACAGGGAGGAGCGTAGACCAGAGGGAGACCTACCACCTCCTCCACCGCCCCCACCGGACATGAGTGCCCAGATGTTAGCTGGGATGGCACAGTTCTTCGCACAGTTTGCGGGGGGCAATGCCGCAGCCGTAGCCGCAGCCGCAGCCAGGCCGACAGGGCCCGAGGCTGTGTATGAGCGATTCATGAAGATGCGCCCGAAGGAGTTCTCTGGGGCATCTGATCCCATGGTTGCCGAGGGATGGATCAAATCCCTCGAGGTTATCTTCGATTTTATGGAGCTGGGGGACGCAGACCGAGTCCGATGTGCCACATACCTGTTCACTGGAGACGCCCGCTTATGGTGGGAAGGAGATTCGGTAGCCCTGACATTGGCTACACTTTCTAGCCCGAAGCTCCCTACAACTTGTCAAATAGGTCTTCGATCCTCGACACCGTATACTTGTTCTTCACGATCACTCTATTCAACTCTCGGTAATCAATACAGAGTCTCAGACTACCATCCTTATTCTTCAAAAAAAGACTGGCGCGCCCCATGGAGATGAACTCGGACGAATGAAACCCTTGTCTAACAAATTCTGAATCTGATCTTTTAGCTCCTTCATCTCCGTAGGTGCAAGATGATAAGGTGCCTTACAAATTGGCACGGTACCCAGCATCAGCTTAATAGAAAACTCCACCTCTCTCGCTGGTGGAACGTCGGGAAAAACATCGGGGAATTACCTAACTATCTCCACCTCCTCAATAGTCCGACTGGCAGTATCAGGAATCGAGACAACACTAGCTAGGAAAGCTTGGCATCCCTTAACCATCAAATTCCTCACACACAAGCAAGAGATAATGGGCGGCACAAGACTGCTCCAAGCTGCCTCAAATAAGAATGACTCCCCGCCGACTGGATTAATAGATTTGGTCCTCCAACGGAAGTCAATCGAAGCTCCATTTGCTGCCAACCAATCCATACCCAAGATGATGTCGAACTCGGCATAGGAAGTAAAATAAGATCTGCTCGAATAGAATAACCCTGCATTTCGAGCTCCACAGCTGGAACCACGCTAGACGATAGCATCTCCTCTCCTGAAGGTACCATGACTCTAAAACCCAAGTGCAACTGCTCGGGTGTGACCCTCAAACAACTCACAAATGATTAAGAAATAAAAGAATGTTTAGATCCGGAATATAACAGCGCATTCGTGGCTACACCCTCAAGACGGATCTTTCCTGAAATTACAGTGACAGCACACGCGACACAAACTTCTGAACTATTAAGTGCCCAAAATTTCGAATTTCTAGGGTTCACAGTCTAGAATTCCGGACAGTTGCTAAGTTAATCAACAATCATGCCCTATACCACAAGCAATACTAGCATGCCACCTAAATATCAAAAATAAATCGGCAAAGTTAAATGCTGATTAAAATACATGTCATATGAGTAGTGTCCAGCTCAGGCTCCTCTACATGTAAAACATACGCCCTTCTACTTGCAGGCTCCTGAAGCTTAGGACAATTGAGAGCGATATGCCCTTGCTCTCCACATTTGAAGCACTATCCAGAGAACCACAGGCTGTTGCCATAATGATATGGTTGCATTCCTTGCACAATGGCTTCACATCACTCTTCGGAGCACCTGGTTTCTAATTCTGCTTCGGCACTGCCAGAGGCCTCTGTTGACCTTGATTCCTGCTACGACCCGTGTATGGCTTCTTATTCTGCTGACTCGGCTGCTGAGCATGGTTTCTCTTGCGCTGTATCTCCCACTCGATGTCTTTCAGTGACTGTTCAGCTGGAAAGGATTTACCAACAGCAGCTTTAAAGTCGATAGGGTCTTCCAGCAACATATCCCGACCATCAAAGAAAAGTCGTAACTTCTTTGCAGTATCATTTGCAATAAGGGGCACAAAGTGACAACCCAGGTCAAACTTCTGGACGAATTCAGCAACAGACAAATCCCCCTGACAGAGACTCATGAACTCCCTCTTCAACTTCGAACGGACATCGGCGGTGAAATACATCTCAAAGAGTACCCTCTTGAAGCCCTCCCACATCAACGTCGCCAGATTAACCCCTCTCTCCGCTCCCTCCCACCAAAAAGAAGCATCACACTTCAGCAAATAAATAGTACAACGAACCCTGTCAGCGTCCACCATATCCATATATCTAAAGATCACCTCCAAAGATCTGATCCATCCCTCAGCCACAAATGTATCGGTGGTGCCTGAAAAGTCATCGGGATCACTCAGACTGCTTCTTCCTCTCAAACTCGCGATTTATCCAAGCCTTCTTGTAAGGTTTAGGAATTTAATTCACGTAACCTGAATTCATGCAATCTAGGATTTTATTTAAATTATAAGTTTAATTATTTTTATGCATTTTATGCATATTTATTTCATGATAGGATTTATTTCATTAAATTTTAAAAGTTAATGCATTAGGGTTTCTATATGCACTTCGCTCTCGAACGAGGAACAAAGACCGCGAAATTATCAGGAAAATTATTTTTTTTACATGATTAATTTTATTAATTAATATAATATTTTTAAATGTATTTTTCAAGAAATGGGTTTTTTTGGGTATTTTTACCCGCCATAGCATTTTTTTCAGCGATACACTAGTTTTATCGAAACGAATGACTTTTTGAGGGTTCAGATAATATTTTCAAAAACTTATCAAAACGATATATTTTTCGGGATTGGACTTCATGGGCCTATTTTTGAGCTTATTGGACTCAAAACTATTTTAATCCCTTTTAATTTAAAGTTAGGGCCCATTAGCTTATTTGTTATCTATTTAATTAACACCTAATTAACCCTAAACCTAAATACTTCTCCCTTAACAGCCGACACCCCCTCCATTCAGAGTTGTTCTCTCGGTTTCAGCAGCCAAGCCCCAAGGAAGCATCGACCATTCCATTTTCTTGCAAAATAAAATTCTCTAGAGCTTTCCCGACGCTCGCTTCTTCGATGTTCTTGCGTAGAAATCATCAAGGCACACTTTGTATAACTTCTTTACGCATCACACATGTTTTATATGCTGTTGAATGTATTTATGCATGAAAAGTTTCGATCTAGCCTAGTACATGAAGAACATTTCGGTTTTCCGTGTGATTATTGCACTTTTTGTTTCAACTCTCACGTTTTCTTGAATTGTGCAAGAAGTCTGCCATTTTATTGATTCTAAGGGGCCGTTCAGAGCAATATAGTGGAGTCATGAGGCTGTTGTAAGGTTAGGTGGGGTTAGAGTGAAGGCCGAGAGGTGTAGCGGGCTAGGGGTTTCTCGTTTTCTTTGGTTAGATCGGTGGGTAGGCGAGGGCCGGTGGTGCAACGGAGACTCTACACCTTGGACAGACTCTGGTGGGTCTGAAACATGGTCTGGAGAGGCACGAACTCTGCTGTTCCTGTCCTATAAACCGCAAGAGAGAGAGTTGGACGAGTTGGGTTCGATTTGTGTGCTTTGGGGAGAGTAGCGATCGGGCGATCTGTGCTTCATGGATGGGGCTGCTTGCGTGGGTGCAGTTGGTTTAGAGAAATCCTAGGGTGAATGCTTAAAAATATGTTTTGGGATACTTTAAGGATTTTGGTAAGCTTCGGGTCAAATTTTAGAGGTCCAGGGGTAAAACGGAAATTTTGGGTTTCCAGGGGCAAAATGTTCATTTTGCACCCGGGGTGAGATTTTGGTCCTGGCAGCGCCCTGAGCACTAATTTATCCTGTTTTAAATGTTTATGCATCATGATCACAGTTTTTAATATTTTCTGAAAATATACGTTGCATGCTTGGTTTAAGAAAAAATTGCATATGTGCATGATTTTGATAAGTGATGAAAGTGATGATATTTCGAATGATGGGAATTAGTTGTGGTTATCGAAGTATATATAAATGCTGATGATGAGGCCTAGGCACAGTGGATGGGTAATCATGTCACTAATGTCCAATAGTCGCCGGGTACCGCGGTTCTATGTATGATGGATCCATCGTAAATGATGATATATGATAGTCACCTCTAATGAACTGAATTCACCAATAGAAATGATAAATGATGAATGATGATTAACGATGAGCTGTTTTAACACGTCACGATTTTACACGACACGTTTATGTTACGCTTTTAAAGTTCATGAAAGGTATGTTGAAAGAACTATTATTTACGTGTTTTAATGCATTGTGTGAGTCGTATTTTGCATCGTTCTAGGTTATATGGAGTTTGCATTATGTCTATTTCTTCTTATTTTATTGCATTCGATCACCGCTTATATTAATGTGCAGAAAAACGATGGAGAATGAAGAAAGGTCAACAGAAGGAGAAGCTGGTGACAGAACACCTCGTGCTAGGGCGACCAAACTTGACCTCCCAAGCGCGAGAGGCTGAAGAATAATACAGGAGACCTCACGGTAGGGCGGTCAAACTTAAGTGCCCTAGCGCGAGAGGCTGTGGAAGAAACCACCATAGGAAAATTTCCTATTTTGGCTTTTATTCAACTTGGAAGGTGGAAGGCTAGAGGAGGGAACCCTAGGCAAGAAAATTGACATTATTCAGCAGCCAAGGAAGAGGAGGAGGAGAGAAAAAGCTTGAAGAAAGTGCTTGGATTGAAGATTTCGAGATTTTCGGGCACCGTTCTTCGCGTTTTTCGTTAAATCTAGTATTTCTAATTTAGAATTTATCACTTAAACATTGTGTTGTTTATTTTTACTATGAATTCGAGTAGCTAACTTACATATTTGTTGGGATTTAAGGGGATCTTACTCCGAAACTGATTTAGTTAATTCATATTTCGATTTTTGATTTATTCTTGAGTGTGCTACTATTTTTCATTAAGTTATTAGAGCATAGCTAACTTTAATAACAAATTTTATATCGCATGTGAGTTCGAGAGAGTAGCTTGTGATATGTACGAGTAGTATAGTCCGTGGATTAACAATTTACATAGACATATGAAATTGGATACGCGCCGATAGTCATAGTTCGGTAGGACGAAAAATAGGGGATCTTATAGATCGATATGCGATTCACTCTTGATAAATAATTAAAAAAAATTAAATTACTTCATTGAGTAGAGTTAGTTTGGCATAACTCGAGAAAGCATGTTCAATTGAATAGAAAATCGTGTAGGAAGCGTAAATCACTATCGAACAATTAATTAATTAACGAGGGGTAGGTGAACCGATATTTCCAACAAATTCATTTTCCCCTGAAATTTAATTAATCGATCTAGCTTATATATTTCATCATTTAATTCTTGAACTTGTTCTTTAAGTTTTTATTTAATTCTAGTAGTCATAAACAATCATTCAAATTTCGTGCTAAAGATTGGATAATTGGAAATAATAATTGTAAATTCCAGTCTCAAGTGGAACGATACTCGTACTCTCGTACATTATACTAATACTTGACATTGTGCACTTGCGATTAATTTTCGAGCATACAGAACCATATTTTTATTGAGGATTCCACCGTGCAAGTTTAACTCGATCAAATTTTTGACGCCGTTGTCGGGGACTGTTAATTCACAATTTTATTTTTTGTTATTTTCTTTAGCATTTTTTTATTTTGCTTGAGCTAACGCTCCTTTCCGTAGAATAAGACAGCAGCAGAGACTGAAGGAACTGATGGAGAGGCACCAGCACAAGCATGAGGAGGAACACCATGAAGATAGACATGTTGACATACCAAGCCGCATACCGATGCTAGAGTATGCCCAACCTTCTCTGGATGGTGCACGCCCCAGCATTGTGAGGCCTATTGTGCGGGCAAACCACTTCGAAGTCAAGCCAGCTATAATTCAAATGATTCAGAATACAGTCCAGTTTGGAGGATCTGCGGTAGATGACCCAAACATGCACATCGCAGATTTTCTTGAAATTTGCGATACTTTTAAATTTAATGGAGTTTGTGATAATGTTGTTAGGTTGCGTTTATTTCTTTTCTCCTTACGTGACAAAGCTAAAGCATGGTTAAATTGTTTGCCTGTAGGTTCGATCACCACATGGGAGGACATGGCGAAGGCATGTCTCATTAAATACTTTCCTCCATCTAAGAACATGAAGTTGCGGGCAGATATCACCACATTTGCTCAATTCGAGCAAGAATCTTTATACGAGGCATGGGAGCGTTTCAAAGATCTATTGCAAAGATGCCCTCATCAAGAACTGCCACTTGGGTTAGTCGTTCAAACCTTTTATTATGGCTTACTCACTCCTAATAGTACTATGATAGATGTTGCTGCTTGTGGGAACCTATTGAGAAAACTGCCGGGGAAGGATATGAGTTATTGGAGGAGATGGCTGCTAGAAGCTATCATCATCAATCTGAAAGGAACAACCAGCGAAGAAGTGCTGGAGTTCACCAGGTAACTGACCTTTCTGCTATTACCGCGCAACTTGATGTCTTGAAGAGGAAATTGGACGGCTTGAATATGGGTGGCACGGCTATGCGTCTTCAAGAATATTCTATGATAAGTGTGGAGGTGGACACTTTGTGAAGGGCTGTCAAGATAGCAATCCCTTCTATGTGCAGGAAGAGGCACCAGTGAATCAAGTGGGAGTCCAAAACCGTCCAAGGAATGATCCGTATTCGAACACAAATAATCCTGGATGGAGGCAACATCCCAACTTCTCATGGGGTGGTAAAAACAGTGAGAATCGACCACAGGGAGAACAACCATATGGGAAACAACCGATGTACAGATCTGACCCTCCTAAAGAAGAAAAGTCCAATTTGGAGCAAATGATGTCCAAGTTCATCTCAGCCACCGAGACTAGACTCCAAAACCAAGATGCATCGATAAAGGGGCTAGAGAATCAAATTGGACTGTTAGCAAAGATGATAGCAAGTAGAGAGCCAGGCACCTTGCCAAGTAACACAGAAACCAATCCAAAAGAGCAAGTGAAGGCTATTGAGTTGAAGAGTGGGAAAATTTTAGAATCTAGAGAAAAGGAAAAAATTCAAGTACCGGATGAACAGACCGAGACATCCAAAGGTAAGTCTTCTAACTCTACACCAGCACCCACTGCACAATAAAAAATTATTATACCTCCTCCTTTCCCTGCAGCATTGAAAAAAGCAAAACTTGATGCGCAAATCGTTAAGTTTCTTCAGGTGTTTAAAAAATTTCATATTAATATTTCTTTTGCCGATGCTTTGATGTAAATGCCTAGTTATGCTAAATTTTTGGAGGACATCATAGCAAACAAGATAAATTTGGAGGATCACATGACGGTAAATCTAAGTGAAAATTGCTCTGCTTTGGTGCAAAACAAAATTCCACCGAAACTTAAAGACCAAGGGAGGTTTTCTATTCCTTGCATGATTGGTGATGTTGTTTTTCATAAAGCTTGGTGTGATCTTGGTGCGAGTATTAATCTTATGCCTTTATCTGTATTCAGGAAATTCGGATTAGGAGAGCCTAAGCCAACCTGGATGTCCTTGCAAATGGCAGATAGATCTGTCAAATACCCGCGAGGAGTCATAGAGGACGGACGTCCTGGTAATGGTGGACAAATTTATATTTCCTGCAGATTTTTTAGTACTTGACGTGAATGAAAACATGGAGATGCCCTTGATTTTGGGGAGACCATTCCTTGAGACTGGCAAAATCCTGATTGATGTTCAAGAAGGGAAGTTGAGATTGAGAGTGTGCGAGGAAGAAATTACTTTTGACGTCTTTAATGCTCTTAAGCACACACTGCACACTGACGACTGTTTTAGAATTGATGCTGTGGATTCACTTGTGTGTAATTTTGTGCAGGATGCCATGAAAGACCCATTGGAAGCCACCCTCACAACTGAATTAAGAGAAGACGAATTGGATGCAGAGTAAGCAAAAATATTGGCATGCCTCAATGCCAACCATCCATGGAAAAGGCCAATAAAGATGAGTTTAGAGGACTTGGAAGAACGAAGAGACTCGATCCCTCAGAAGTCAAGCCTAGAAGAGCCACCAACTCTGGAGCTCAAGCCATTAACTCCGCATCTGAAATACGTCTATCTAGGTGATAATAATAAACTTCCTGTTATTATTTCTTCTTATTTGACAAATGTGATGAAGTACAGACTGCTGAAAGTCTTGAAAGCGCACAAGAGTGCATTTGCATGGAAAGTGGTGAATATCAAATGGATCAATCCATCAGTATGCATGCACAAGATATTGATGGAAGACAAGTACTCACCCCTTGTGCAACCTTAGAGAAGATTGAATCCAAAGATGCAAGAAGTAGTAAAAGCAGAAACTATCAAACTCCTTGATGCAGGTATTATCTATCCTATATCTGATAGTGCATGGGTAAGTCCTGTTCAATGTGTTCCGAAAAAAAGTGGGATTACTGTTATCATAAATGAACAAAATGAATTAATACCCACTAGGACAGTTACGGGATGGCGTGTGTGCATTGATTATAGGAAATTAAATGATGCTACCCGTAAAGATCACTTTCCACGGCCCTTCATCGATCAAATGCTTGAGAGGTTAGCGGGTCATGTGTTTTATTGTTTTTTGGATGGGTATTCAAGGTATAACCAAATCATGATTGCGCCCAAGGACCAAGAGAAAGCCACTTTCATTTGTCCTTATGGAACTTTTTCTTTTAGACGGATGCCCTTTGGTTTGTGTACTGCCCCTGCCAGTTTTCAGCGATGCATGACCGCTATATTTCATGACATGATAGAAAATTTCCTTGAAATATTTACGGATGACTTCTCGATATTTGGCTCTTCTTTTGATGAGTGTTTGCAGAATTTGAAGGTGGTGTAGATGAGATGTGAGGAGACGAACCTGGTGCTGAACTGGGAGAAGTGCCACTTCATGGTACAAGAAGGAATTGTCCTAGGGCACAAAATTTCGGAACAAGGGATTGAGGTGGACAAAGCTAAAGTGGAAGTTATCAAGAACTTACCACCTCCGACATCCATAAAGGGAGTTAGAAGTTTTCTAGGCCATGCCGGTTTTTATAGGCGTTTTATTAAAGATTTTTCTAAAATTGACAAACCTCTATCTTCCTTGCCTATGAAATATGTGCCGTTTGATTTCAATTCCCACTGTCTACAGCCATACGAGGATTTAAAGGAGCGCTTGGTTACGTCTGCTGTTTTGGTGGCACCGAATTTGGATCTACCCTTCGAGGTCATGTGCGATGCCAGTGATACTACGGTGGGGGCTGTGTTTGGCCAGTGGCAAAACAAGGAATTTCATACAGTTTACTACGCAAGTAAGACCAATTGAATTATGCAACAACCAAAGCGCTTGATAAATTTCATTCATATCTTGTTTTGTCCAAAGTCATTGTTTACACAGACCACTCTGCACTGAAATATTTACTTGCTAAGAAAGATGCAAAGCCACGTAAACTTATGTGGATTTTATTGTTAAAAGAATTTGATCTAGAAATAAATGATAAGAAGGGTGTTGAGAATGTAGTAGCAAATCACTTGTCTAGATGTGAGCTGATTAGTACTGACTTTGTAGATCATGAAAGGGGATCGTTTATGGTGCCCTCTTGCGCAACGTAAGTTTCAAAATTATTTTCATACAAGAACCGAGCACCCTAAACACTATATTGTGTAGTAAATACAATAAAACACAAAATGTCATACATAGGGTGTTTTAAAGATATACTTATCAATCTTAAAAGATTGATGATGGCTCCAACTTAGTTGTCATACAACTAAGCTCTTCAATGGCAAGATTGATCTACAAGCTTCCAATAGCACACCTTGCTCAAAATCAAGCCCACCACCAACAAGAAAGATCTACCTTACACTTGCACTAGAAAAATGTAAGGCATTTTCTTTGAGAAGAGTATGCTTTCAACAACAATTAATGAAGCAAAATGAAGGAGAAATTGACATCAAAATTTCGTCCAAAAGGGGGGAAAGAAAAGGGGTTGGAAGAGTTTTCTTGGTGCTTGAAAAAGTTAAAGTGAGCACGTGCATACCATGTCTTGGATAATGAAAAAGTAACCTCTAACCCTTCATCTCCCTTGAATGCTTTCTACTTGGGCTTGTAACAATTACAAGGCCCATGGACTTTTTATTTAAGTGTCTCAAACACATTTGAGATCATTTAAACTTTATTTGATTTTACTCAATCCCACTAGTTTAATAAATATCTTAATTAAGCTCAACAAGACCCAATGTTATTTAATTAATTCAACATTTGAATTAATTTAATTATTTGGGCAATACTAGGTCCACTAGTGTTTAATAAATTCAACATTTGAATTAATTTAATTTAATAATGTTTATGAAAATCATAATTTTCAAATACATTATTTGTTTGGCCAACTTTTAATTTAGGAACACTTGCATAAATTAAAACTTACATTCTCATTATAGAAGTCATACTTCTATTTTTATTTATGCTTATAAACTCTTTTATAAGCCGTAAAACACATTGAACTATTTTCACTTCTCAACGGGATCTAGAAAGTTAGCACTTGTGTGGCTGTCAATGGTTCATTGATACAACTAGCCATGAGTTCACATCTCCATATGATTCGGGACTAAACATGTCCTTATATGAGCATACTCCAATTGCTCCATTCTTACTTATCAACTCCTTGATAATAAGAACATCAGAACTCAAGTCTGATAGTACCCAACCAATCATGTTAAACGCCTATCAGCATCGCTTACATGATTCCCTAGGTATCAAATGATAGTGCCTGCAAGAACCATTCAATTATGGTTAGCATACAGTACGGTCCTTCAACTCATATATCCCGGCCGATTCGACAACTATTGGTATATCGAGAGCTGTCAAACAATCGATATTATGTGTCATGTCATAGTTGCTTCGATTGTGTAATATATGAAACCCCTTTCATAATTACCACCATACTATGATCAGAGATTTCAAACTACTTACACATAGTGTAGAACCCGTAACTTAGACTACGTATAGGCCATGCATAATTCTAGTATTTTAAATTAAAGTAATTTTATTGCATGAGTATTTAAATTTAATTATTTTATGCAGTAGTTTAATTTTTATCATTTCAGTTATTTCAGTGAGGCCGGACGGGAGTTGGAGTTTTGAGATAGAATTTAAGATTCAGAAAACAATTCCAGGATTTATTTTTAGCTAGCAAGTAAGTTGATTTAAGTTAAAAAGGAGGTTTGAGGATTTATTTTAATTACTTGAGGTGAATAGGAAATAAGTCCATATAAATTCCTTTAATTAAGGGATTAATTCACTAATTATTTAAGGGATTAGTGAGGCTTTTAAGAGTTATAAATTTACTACCTAGAAAACATTTCCCCTCCATTTATTAGTGAGATTTTCGGCCACCCTTATGTCTAGACAACTTCTTTTCCAACTCATCATCTTTGACCTATTCTTTGTTTAGTTAGTATGCAAACCTTTTTAATTAGTGATCAACCTTAATTAATTAATTAATAAGCCATATCCTAACCTATTCCTAGCCTTGAATAATCGGCCACCTCACCCCCTTCAAGCACCAACAAATTTATTGATAGCAACAAAAAATTCAAATTTCAAAAGGTGGAGACTTGGTCTTGATTTATCCCCTATATCTTGCACCCACTTCCCTCACTCTCGTAACCATCTTTCCCCCTCTCCCTTGCTCAAAATCTGAGAGAATTTCAAAGCTAAAAACCGTGGGAATTCAGTAGGAAACAAGAGAGAATAATCGAGTGAAGAACAAGCTAGCAAGAGCGCTCCACTCCTCCGCGCCGCGTCGTCGTCGTTTCGTTCGTTTTCTTTCAAAACGAAACCAAGCATGCATATGTTCTTCCTTGACTCTTCAATCAAGTCCTATTATCAATTATTTTCATTGCAGGATCATGATTTCTTTGGCCATAAACCGAAATCCATCAAGAATTTTCAGAAAAATAAAAGTGCAGAATTTCGGTTTTCATTTCAAGCTTCACGATTTCTTTTGTGTTGATGGTTACAGGTATTGGTTCGACTCAAGGCTCCCAATGCTGCATCTAGACATGTACTAGGACATGTTAGGATCATAATGGTCCATTCACTCAAGCCCCTCACCCGCTGGAAACGAAAATTGACAGCAACTCCCCAAGCACAGCTCATGTGCACTTGATTTCTTGTGTCTTGCTATCAAAAAGGGAAGCTTCTGATCTTGGCTGCCCTAGGAGCCTATAGCCTTGGTTAGATCACTTCCCTAGCATGTTTAAGAAGTGACTAAGTCGCCCTTTTGTTGGCTTGGTCCATGGTTAATCGGTTTTTAAATAAAACTCCAAGAACAGCCCTGCACCCTTTCTCCCATCTTCATTTTACAGCATGTATGGTTCGAATTCTTGTGGATGGTGTGGATCTTGGTTGGCCTATGGCCCTTAGCCATGGTTCATACCATGCCCCTAGATGTCTAGATCGTGCCATGGTCAATCAAATGGTCACTGGAACGACACGAGACAACAATCAAAGCAAGACACCGCACACGCATGTAGGAGTGTTCTCGGTTGAACTTTTCTGATGTTGTTGGAATATTTCGAATGGTGGCTGGCCTAGGGTCCTTAGCCATGGTTCAAATCATTCCTTGGGATGTTGGTAAGATTCTCTGGTCGGTGGTTCAAGCTCCAATGGCCTGTAGTCTCGAAAACGACGCAAGAAACCTAAGCACAGTTGCTGTATTTCTGGACAGCAGCTTGTTGTGACGGTTCAGTGGCTTGTTCGAGTTCTCGATTGGCTTTTAGCCCATGGCCTTGGACTGGACAATGCCTAATCAAGTTAAGAAGGTCATTTGTTTGACCGTTTGGCATTCGGATCATTTTTTAAGGTCGTACGAGAATTTACGGTGCGATGTGCCAAATTGACTTTCGAAAGAGCGTTTCATGTTTTGGCCTCCATTCACCTAGATTTCGGCCCTCACCATTTTAGGAGCATTATTTTATCATTTTAGGCATATTTTTAATCATGACTACATGATGATTCTGTGTTGGTTCGGGTTGGTTCGGAGTCGTGATTAAATACGAAGTCGGTAGGCGTAATTGTCACATTTTTGAAGGTTATTGCATAGTTTGGTCCCATAAAACTATTGCATATTTTACATGGCATATTTAGGTTGCAGCGAGCCTGGGAGCGATCCAATCCATTCAGTAAAATTGTTACAAGATAAATAATTCAGTTATTTAATTATATTACGTGCAAAAATACAAATTTTGAGATTTATGCGATATGGCTTGTGGTCAGTTTACTATCATGATTAAATCCGGTCGCCAGTTACCGGTCCGGTCGTCAGTTATCGGTTATGAGAGCATTACTAAGTCCTGTCGCCAATTACAGGCTCGGTCGCCAGTTACCGGTCAGTTCAGTTGTTTCACCCAGTACTGTGGCAGTGGTCTGATCAGACGTACATTACTAAGTCCTGTCGCCAGTTACAGGCCCGGTCGCCAGTTACTGGTCAGTTCAGTTCAAGGACCACATGCGTAGACCATAATCTCACCAGAAAATTATTACAGACTATTTCAGTACAGGGCTCCAAGGAGCAAACATTTTCAATATGATTTTCAGTTCAGTTATGCACGTATTATAAATAATCATGACACGACATTTTTACGTTATGCCTCATGACATGATATTTTCACTTGCATGCAAGCTTATTATTTATGTATTTACTTGCTATTTACGATATATGCATGTTGAGTCTTTAGACTCACTAGACTTGATTGTTGTAGGTACTGTTGATGTCGGGATCGAGGACGGGGACCAGTGAGCCAGCTCGAGTCGGCAGTAGTGGGACCCGAGGACCTCATTTTTTTTCAGCATTTACTATTTTATGATCAAACATTTTTCAAGTTGCTGGATTATTTTAAATTATTATTTTTACAAACAAACATTTACTTCCGCTGCCATTTCGAACATAAAACTTTATTTTTCAGTTTATTTTATGAACGAGGTATTTTAATTATTTTAAAAATAAAAATTTTAATTTTTCCGCAAATTTTCAAGTACGGATTTTTAGGCCTCTACAGTTGGTATCAGAGCAATGATTCTGTAAAGGGTTGTACTACTACTGATCTCGAGAAGCTCTTGAAGTCACTTCTTCGGTCTTTAAGTTTTACATTTACGCATTTAATTTAAAGCATGAATTATTTTAAACAGCATGTTTCCATGAAATATTTTACGTTCAGATTTTTAATTGTTCATTGTTTATTTAAATTAAAAAATAAATTACGGAATTATGCATGTTGGGTACGTTTGGAATTAGACATGTCTAAGAATTCGAATATTGGGCTTTAGGAGAGGTTGAAAATGATTTGACTATATTAATTTTTAGGTCAGTAGTGTTGATGTCCTCCTTATGGGTTATAAGTTAATCTTGAAAATTATGAATCCTTTTGATACTTGTAGAATGTCTGAGAAATTGTTAATGGTTATTGGTTGTTAGTCGAGTAAATTTTTGAGGATTTCATATAAGCAATAGCGATTTGAAGACTACGACAATCTTTAGGATTATAAATGTACAATTTGAGGATTTTAAGTATCTATGAAAATGTAAGATTAATTATGAGAATTTATTTAGGATGCATTCTCTACATAGTTGGATTTAAGGATTGAATTGCAGGAATTGAGAATTTTAAGGACCTAATTGTAATAAACAATGAATTGAGGACATAAGTTCAAAAATAAAATTTTAAGGGACTATTTTCGAATTTACCAAATTTTGGGATTAAATTTCGAGTTCGAGAATCTAAAAGTTTAATGAGGTAAAGATGGAAAATTTTATAAGGGCAATGATGCAAATTTCGAAGAGTTGTATGGCCAAAATGTAAATTTAGAGAACTGTAAGGGTCAGATTGCAATTTTCAAAATTTTAAGGATTAAATGCGAACTTTTGAGGAATTGGAATTTTAATTATTTATAAGAATGTAAGACATGTTATGGGAATTAATTTTGTGTTTAATAAACTTAAGGCTATTGAACCTATGATGCGGGAAATCTATAAAATGAAATTGGGAATACTGAGGACTAATGGGTAATTGTGCAATTTCGAGATCTAGGGAAAAATTGGATGATATTCGAGGAAAGTAAGAATTAATTTTACAATTTTAAGAAATTTGAGAACTTATTTAGTAGTAAGTGAGAATTGAACGGTTTAAATGATAGGAATTTTCGATTATTTAGGCTCGAAGGAAATATAGAATATTTAGATATTTGGATTAAAATGTTACCATGAATGGTAACCAAGGACATTGTATGATGAATCAATCTTAGGCGTGAAAATTTAAGCGTTAGTGAAATCATGTTGTGGCAAATTAAGGATTTAAAGTGATGATGATTTAAGGTAAATTTGATCGGCTAGTTAAGTTATAAGGATAAACATTGAGTTAGTAAATTTTTGGGAACATAAGTTAGATGTGTCACAAGTTGTGGTCATGATCTTAACAGTTAATATTATACCTTGTGAGAATTTAAAATTTTTAAGAAAGTTGGGTACGATGATGGTTAGTTTAATTAGTAGACGCACGTAAGAGGTGAGGTAGACACCTTGTCTTGAGAAATTTTTGAAGTCATTAACAAACTTGGGACTAAACGGATATGTGTATTGGAATTATTTTATTCAAAGCTATTTGGATTAGGTAAATTTGAATTTCAAATTTATGGGATATTTGTTCATACGGAAATTATGAGTTAAATAAAAACAAAAGGGAATTAGTTGTGTTCAATATAAGTTATCAATTGATAAATATTAAGATTTTTTATCAAGTAAGGAATATAAAAGCTTGATATGGAGATTCTAGAGTTCTATGGTTTATAAGTGAAATTGATTTATTAAAGTTAGTCTAATGTTACCCTGGGCTAACTTATTAAGTTTATATGCTAGAATTAAGTAAGCATTAAGGATACATAAGAATGCGACACTTGTTCCAATGAGGAAGTTCAAAGTCCTAGGCCTCAACTAGATTGTAATTGGGAAGAGGATAGTTTGAGCAGGTAATTGATGCTAGAAGTGTTATTATTAAGGTAGAAGGTCGATGTTGTATAATTGAGTTTTATGGATTAATGTTATTCGAGGTTTAAGATTTACAACGATTTCACATCCGAGATGCACTTGTAAATATTAAGTTACGTAAGTTTAGTGCCGTAGATAAAGATTCGATTCAAGGATTTTAGGCTAATACTACTATGAGGTTGAAATAAGGTGTAACCTTTAAGCGTTCTACTGAGAACAGTAGTCGATCAGTAAATTTTGGTACAAAGGTTTGTTAAGTCGAACTGCATAAATGCTAATATACTAAGTCGATGAATATTACGAATATAGTATAAGAAAAGTAAGGTGCGATAATTTTGGACATCCATCTCTAGTATGAGAAACTGCGGGATAAGTCAAAATTCGGTGCTATAGTTGAATAAACTAAGTCACCATAAGTTGTTTTAAGTTGCGATTCACAAACGAGGATTTTGGTAGACAAATTTATTTAGGATTGAGGAGACATAAGGACAACCTAATATTTATCTTATCAGAGTAGCGCATCGGAAGCGTGGATTATTAGGATTCTAGAATCAAGAGTCTAAACTTTTTGTTTATAAAGAATAAGCGAATTTCGAGGACGAAATTTCTTTGAAGGGGGGAAGGATTGTAGAACCCGTAACTTAGACTACGTATAGGCCATGCATAATTCTAGTATTTTAAATTAAAGTAATTTTATTGCATGAGTATTTAAATTTAATTATTTTATGCAGTAGTTTAATTTTTATCATTTCAGTTATTTCAGTGAGGCCGGACAGGAGTTGGAGTTTTGAGATAGAATTTAAGATTCAGAAAACATTTCCAGGATTTATTTTTAGCTAACAAGTAAGTTGATTTAAGTTAAAAAGGAGGTTTGAGGATTTATTTTAATTACTTGAGGTGAGTAGGAAATAAGTCCATATAAGTTCCTTTAATTAAGGGATTAATTCACTAAATTATTTAAGGGATTAGTGAGGCTTTTAAGGGTTATAAATTTACTAGCTAGAAAACATTTCCCCTCCATTTATTATTGAGATTTTCGGCCACCCTTATGTCTAGACAACTTCTTTGCCAACTCATCATCTTTGACCTATTCTTTGTTTAGTTAGTATGCAAACCTTTTTAATTAGTGATCAACCTTAATTAATTAATTAATAAGCCATATCCTAACCTATTCCTAGCCTTGAATAATCGGCCACCTCACCCCCTTCAAGCACCAACAAATTAATTGATAGCAACAAAAAATTCAAATTTTAAAAGGTGGAGACTTGGTCTTGATTTATCCCATATATCTTGCACCCACTTCCCTCACTCTCCTAACCATCTTTCCCCCTCTCCCTTGCTCAAAATCTGAGAGAATTTCAAAGCTAAAAATGATGGGAATTCAGTAGAAAAAAAGAGAGAATAATCGAGTGAAGAACAAGCTAGCAAGAGCGCTCCACTCCTCCGCGCCGCGTCGTCGTCGTTTCGTTCGTTTTCTTTCAAAACGAAACAAGGCATGCATATGTTCTTCCTTGACTCTTCAATCAAGTCCTATTATCAATTATTTTCATTGCATGATCATGATTTCTATGGCCATAAACCGAAATCCATCAAGAATTTTCAGAAAAATAAAAGTGCAGAATTTCGGTTTTCATTTCAAGCTTCACGATTTCTTTTGTGTTGATGGTTACAGGTATTGGTTCGACTCAAGGCTCCCAATGCTGCATCTAGACATGCACTAGGACATGTTAGGATCATAATGGTCCATTCATTCAAGCCCCTCACCCGCTGGAAACGAAAATTGACAGCAACTCCCCAAGCACAGCTCATGTGCACTTGATTTCTTGTGTCTTGCTGTCAAAAAGGGAAGCTTCTGATCTTGGCTGCCCTAGGAGCCTATAGCCTTGGTTAGATCACTTCCCTAGCATGTTTAAGACGTGACTAAGTCGCCCTTTTGGTGGCTTGGTCCATGCTTAATCGGTTTTTAAATAAAACTCCTAGAACAGCCCTGCACCCTTTCGCCCCTCTTCATTTTACAGCATGTATGGTTTGAATTCTTGTGGATGGTGTGGATCTTGGTTGGCCTATGGCCCTTAGCCATGGTTCATGCCATGCCCCTAGATGTCTAGATTGTGCCAAGGTCAATCAAATGGCCACTGGAACGACACGAGACAAAAATCAAAGCAAGACACCGCACACGCATGTATTAGTGTTCTTGGTTGAACTTTTCTAATGTTATTGGAATATTTCGAATGGTGGCTGGCCTAGGGTCCTTAGCCACGGTTCAAATCATTCCTTGGGATGTTGGTAAAAGTCTCTGGTCAATGGTTCAAGCTCCAATGGCCTGTAGTCTCGAAAACGACGCAAGAAACCTAAGCACAGTTGCTGTAATTCTGGACAGCAGCTTGCTGTGAAGGTTCAGTGGCTTGTTCGAGTTCTCGGTTGGCTTTTAGCTCAGCGCCTTGGACTGGACAGTGCCTCATCAAGTTAGGAAGGTCATGTTTTTGACCGTTTGTCATTCGGATCATTTTTGAGGTCGTACGAGAATTTACGGTGCGATGTGCCAAATTGACTCTCGAAAGAGCGTTTCATGTTTTGGCCTCCATTCACCTAGATTTCGGCCCTCACCATTTTAGGAGCATTATTTTATCATTTTAGGCGTATTTTTAATCATGAATACATGATGATTCAGTGTTGGTTCGGGTTGGTTTGGAGTCGTGATTAAATACGAAGTCGGTAGGCGTAATTGTCACATTTTAAGGTTATTGCATAGTTTGGTCCCATAAAACTATTGCATATTTTTCATGGCATATTTAGGTCGCAGCGAGCCTGGGAGCAATCCAATCCATTCAGTAAAATTGTTACAGGATATTTAATTCAGTTATTTAATTATATTACGTGCAAAAATACAAATTTTGAGATTTATGCGATATGGCTTATGGTCACTTTACTATCATGATTAAATCCGGTCCCCAGTTACCGATCCGGTCGTCAGTTACCGGTTATGAGAGCATTACTAAGTCCTGTCGCCAGTTACAGGCCCGGTCGCCAGTTACCGGTCAGTTCAGTTGTTTCACCCAGTACTGTGGCAGTGGTCTGATCAGACGTACATTACTAAGTCTTGTCGCCAGTTACAGGCCCGGTCGCCAGTTACTGGTCAGTTCAGTTCAGGGACCACATGCGTAGACCATAATCTCACCAGAAAATTATTACAGGCTATTTCAGTACAGGGCTCCAAGGAGCAAACATTTTCACTATGATTTTCAGTTCAGTTATGCACGTATTATAATTAATCACGACACGACATTTTTACGTTATGCCTCATGACATGATATTTTCACTTGCATGCAAGTTTATTATTTATGTATTTACTTGCTGTTTACGATATATGCATGTTGAGTCTTTAGACTCACTAAACTTGATTGTTGTAGGTACTGTAGATGTCGGGATCGAGGGTGGGGACCAGTGAACCAGCTCGAGTCGGCAGTAGTGGGACCCGAGGACCACATTTTTTTCAGCATTTACTAGTTTATGATCAAACATTTTTCAAGTTGCTGGATTATTTTAAATTATTATTTTTACAAACAAACATTTACTTCCGCTGCCATTTCGAACATAAAACTTTATTTATCAGTTTATTTTATGAACATGGTATTTTAATTATTTTAAAAAGAAAAATTTTAATTTTTTCGCAAATTTTCAAGTACGGATTTTTAGGCCTTTACACACAGGATATCCAAACCCGAAGGTAAGCGGTGAATCCCCGACTACATTGCATCGACTCCTATATGTTTCGACAAAACACCCAACCTTGCCACCTGATGACCCCATATGAGTCGGTAAACAAGTAAAAGTGCAATGATAGCATATTGAGTCTCAATGTTGTCCCGGATCATAAGGACTAATGAGCATCTCATATTCTTTCTACTTTTTGTATATTCAAGGACTATATCTATGCAACTAGCATGGATATACAAATAAAGATGTGTCAAAACAATAATTTTAAATATTATTAAAATAAAAATTGTTTATACATAGAGTTTCATTGTGAACACTCGGCCAACACTTGGCTCGACGGGCACCTACTCTAACAATCTCCCACTTGCACTAGACCCAACTACCCATATGCTTCAAACCCATCGATTCGCGATGCTTCTCGAATAATGGTTCAGGTAAAGGCTTAGTTAGCGGATCAGCAACATTATCTCAGGAGCCGACATTGTCAATCGACACTTCTCCTCTTTCCACAATCTCTCGGAGGATGTGGTACTTTCTCAATACGTGTTTGGATTTCTGATGAGACCTTGGCTCCTTTGCTTGTGCTATAGCTCCCGTGTTGTCACAAAACACCGGGACAGGAGCAACTACATTAGGAATCACGCCCAACTCTTGGACGAAATTCCTTATCCAAACAGCCTCCTTTGCTGAATCTGATGCAGCAATGTATTCTGCCTCAGTGGTGGAATCCGCAGAACTGTCTTGCTTGGATTTCTTCCAAGAGACAGCAGCACCATTGAGCATGAATACAAAACCAGAGGTTGACTTCGAGTCATCGATATCGCTTTGGAAGCTAGAGTCGGTATAGCCTTCCAATTTAAGTTCTCCACCCCCACAGATTAAGAACGACTTATTGGTCTTTCTCAAATACATGAGGATGTCTTTCACGGCTTTCCAATGTGGAAGACCAAGGTTCGATTGATATCTACTTACTACACTTAGTGCAAAAGCCACGTCAGGACGTGTAGATATCATCCCATACATGATGCTACCAATCGCATATGCATGAGGAATTCTTGTCATCGCCGCTATCTCTGAATCAGTCTTGGGAGACATATACTTGGATAGGGACACGCCAAGACACATTGGTAGATGTCCTCTCTGTTAGAGTAGATGCCCTGCAAGCCAACGGTTGGCTAAGAAATTTATTGACTCAAGTGTAATAAACAATCATTATTTTAATATAATTTAACTTTTTATGGTCTTGTTATACTTTATCTGTATACCCATGCAAACAGCATAGATAAAGTCCTTTATTATGCTTTAATACAAATGAATCGTAATTCGATGTTGAAACTCATTTGTAAACACTGCATATTCTAAATTCGTTCCTAGTCGATTAAACCGCCTAAAACAGGGATAAAGGTCGCTTGAGCTCGAGACTAGCATCTGTGATGTTTTGTGCTGCGTTTCTTGGTAAGAGCATGGAAATGTCCAAACATGCAGATGGGTAGTCATGTGGTGATTATACCGAACAACCCTCCCTCGGACTTTCCAAGTGGTTATCATTTATCAAGAGGATAAGTCCGTGGTTATGATTGTACACCATTAGTCCTTACGACCCGAGACAACAATGAGGCTCTATATGCTAGGGATGTGCTTTGACTCGTTTACCGGCTCCAGGAGAGTCATCAGGTGGCGATGTTGGGTACAGTTGCGACACATATAGGAGCCAGTGCATTGTAGTCGGGGATTCACCGCTCATTTGCAGGTGTGGATATCCTATGTGATCTGATGAAATAATAGTGCATGGAATCTCTGGCCAGAGTACGAGATGTACGTTGGAGAAGGAGTTCTCCAATAGTACACGCGATGCCATTATTATAGTTATCACATAATTATCGAATTATTATGCAACCCTCGATGAACCAATGGTTGCAGATTCGATCGGGATATATGAGACGAAGGGACCGTACTGGCGTTAATCATAATCGACTGGTTCTTGCAGGCAGTATCAGTGATACCTAGGGGATCAAGGGGCGATGCTACTAGACGCTTTTACCATGATCCGATGGATGCAATCAGAAATGAGTTCTGACATTCTTGATCAAGGTGTTGATAAGAATGGGGCTAACTAGGGTAAGCCCGAATAAAGGAAATGTCCCGAATCACAAAGAGTTGTGAACCCATGGCTAGCTGTATCCCTGAACCATTGAGGGTCACACAAGCACTGGTTTACTTGTTCTCGTTGAGATAATAAATTCAATGAGTTGAATTTATAAGAAATAAGTTTGATATGATCAATCGATAAGCTTATAAATAAAGTTTATAAAAGCTTATAGAAATTTTGAGAGCATTATTGTTAAGACAGTCAAAAGACTACACATGCCTTATTTAGACATTGGTGATCTCGAAATTAAAGTGTGCATCATAATAACAAATAAGTTGAAATTGTCACATCGATGATGATGGATCGTCGGTCGGGATTATGATGATATTAATGTAATGAGAGCATGGATCATGGGCTTGTAAGAGTATAAGCTCATCATGCTAATTTAATTTTTAAAGTTCAAATGAGCTTTAATAATTAAATTATATTTTAATTGAGTTAAAATATAGTTCATTAAGTTTTTATAAAATATGGTATTGATTTATACAATATCAAATATTCATGATACCATGATTTTAAAATCTTTGCACACAAAGAAAATCAATGCATGATATTCTTATAAATATATGCATTAAAAGAAATCGAAATTGGCTACAGTTGACATGCATTTTAGAATATTTTGTTGACTTAATTAATTAGATTAATTAAGTAAAGAAAATATTAGAAAATATGATAATGATTTGTTATTATAATGCATGTAATACATTTCGGTGCAAAGAATACACATAAAAAGGATTCGAGATTGGCAAATATATTGCATGCATTTTAGAATCTTCAATTAACTTAATTAATGAGATTAATTAAGTAAATTAAGGGTTAGAAATATAATAATAAGATTAAGAATCTTATTTTACGTAACAGGGAATTAAAAAGGGCATGAATTGGAAAAACTTTTCGGTAATTTTAAAAAGGAAAAACTGGATCTTCCAAAGTCCATGGCTTACTGCTCTCTCGATTTTTCTTTCTGGTTGCAATAAAAGTTTTGCTCTCAAAATGGTTCTTGAACTATTTTTTTTTCTTGATCTCTACGAAAAATATCTTCTATATTTCTAGTGCAATTTAGAAGAGGAAAAAGTATTCCAGTCGTGGACCTGATTCGCAGATCGAAGAACGTTCGTTGGGACTTATAACAAGAGCTACGTCCGTTTATACCGGAGTAGTTGGAGCCAAGTGAAAATTATTCACTAAGGTATATTTCTAAACATCCTATGAATGTTTACGATAAAATCATACGAGCGTCCAAACATATTTTGATTGTCAAAATAAAATAAAAATTTTAAAACTTCCGCTGCGTTTGGGCATGTAGAAAACCCAGATCCAACAGTAGTATCAGAGCCAATGTTTTTTTTCTAAATCGTATGGTTTGATATTGAATAATTTATTTCTAACCACACAAAAAAATTTTTCAGAAAACTGGTGGAGTCCACTGTGAGAGAATCTCATTCTCTTTTAGATAACCCAAAAATTCAGCACTTCAGTATTCTCCACCTCGATCAGATCGAAGTGCCTTAATACTTCTTTCCAGCTGATTTTCTACTTCAGATCTGAACTCTTTGAACTTTTCAAATGCTTCAGATTTGTGTTTCATCAAATAAACATACCCATACCTCGAATGGTCATTAGTAAAGGTAATGAAGTAGGAATGCCCATATTTTGTGCTAACACTTAGCGGGCCACAAACGTCTGTGTGGATCAAATCCAGTAGACCATGCGCACGTTCCACGTTTCCATCGAATGGAGTCTTGGTCATTTTTCTTTTTAGACAGGACTTACAAGCAGGTAGAGAATTTTTGTCTGACAAGTCAAACATGACTTCTCCCACTAGCTTGTGCCTCCTTCTTTGAGAAATATGACCTAGTCTAACGTGCCATATTTGTGTGGGATTTGGATCATCTAACTTTCTTTTGTTTGTTGTTGAAATCAAGTTTACTTGAACATTCACTTATCATTTCCAGAACATTTCTGGCACAAATAATTTCTTATGTCCAGACTTCTTGCAGTGAAATAAATATGTTCTGACTTATCGGGTTTTGTAAGTCTTTTAAGTGTCTTTCAGAGTTTGCCTCTTATTGGGATTGTTTTTCCTTGTAAAGGGCAGAACATTTCTTTCACTTACCTTGTGAGCCATTTTTCGTCCGACGAAAGGCCCATTATAAAAACAACAATTTTTCTTATTTTATGGTAAAATTGATATTTTTTGAAAATTGGTTCAATTTTTATTTTGAAAATTAATTTTTGAAAAATTGTAATTTTCATGTGAAATAAATAATTAAAATATGATTTTAATTATTTATGGTAAAAATGAGTTTTACGAGAAATCAATTATTATTGATTTAATTGAAAATTAAATAAAGGAGTTTATTTAATTTATTAAATTCTTTAATAATTGTGGTGGTTAGTGATAAATTATTGGATATATGATTGATCAGTTAATTAAATTTGTTTAATAAATTGATGTTAATATTTGATACTAAATGCATGAAGGATGATCGAGAGCCTTAACCAATGTGTTAGGTGTATGTTAGGATATTTTACTATTTTATTCGTTTTGTTAATATTTGATATTATTAAAATGGGCCTGGTTTATGGCCCGTTCCCACCCAATGAGATGTATCCCTTATGTGCCATGGCAATTTAAATGTAATTATTAGAAATAGTGGGAGATCAAGACTGGAAGATGGTGGGCCCGATGAACGAGTTGAAGACATGTAAAATATTGGAAGCTCTTGTAATAGTTGCATTTGCATCCCTGCATTCACCTAGGTTTTGGACCTGGATCCATGTATGGCTCACATGGATATAATAGTGTTGGCAATCGATTATCCTTATTTATTGTTAAATGTCATATTATGATATATGCGATATATAGTAGTATGCATGTATGTATATTATAAGATAATATAGTTGCATGATTCCGGCAAACATACAAACTCGTGGCACGCGATTTTTAAATTAAAATGATGAGACAATTTTAAAATTAAAATCCCTCATTTTGAATATGATTCAAAATTTATATAAAACCGAAAAAGTAAAAATTAAAAGAGTTTAATTTTTTCTTTCCTTCCATCAACCGTGATTGCATGTTGATCGCTACCCGCGGACAGTGTCTGGCTCATATTATTGGGGAGGCCTGTACGCCGGAAAGCTGTGACTTCCACCGGACATATGATGTGAATTGAGTGGAACTCCCATGACTTCGGCTCATATTATTGGGGGAACTCATGGCGACCGTCTACTACAATTCAATATTGATGGGTCAGTTTGACACGCGAAAATAAACGACGTCATATTATTGGGTCCTTATTATAACGTGAGGCAAAACACGCGGAGGTTGCATAGGGATGTAATTGGATTCTACCTTTTAGAAATTATAATTGGCTGATATTATTCGGGATTATAATTGGCTAATTGGACTCTACCTGCCTACTAAGGAAATACGATTTCTCTTTTTCATCAGAGGGTGGTGGAAATGTCAAAATAGTAGGAGGGTAATTTATAAAGAAATCCATATTTTATATCTTAAAATTATTTTAAAATAATCAGCAACTATTATTCTGTTTTCGTATCAGTATATTTTCGATTTCGTCACGTAATAAATTTTTATTATTAACAAGCTAATCGAATCTAATTTCAAGACTGGTTGGGAAAATTGTTCTGAATTCAGAGAAAATGGCATACACACTAATGTCAGTCCTGTTGAACTGACAAAGCATGAAAGATGGTAGGACCATAGTATGCAAACTAAAGTGTAACATGCTCGCTTTTATGTCAAATGAACTGTAGGGACAGTTTGAAGAAATTTTTAATGCTGCTGACATTCGAATGCACGTGCAAGAGTTGCATGGTGCATGAAACTATGCACACCATTTTCAAGGAGCTCATGACTACACATATGCAAGATGGGGCTCTAGCTCATGAGCATGGTGTACATATGACAGTGCTTATTGAGAATGTGGTGGGCCTGGAATATGTGATTCCTAACGAATTAATTGATAACATCAATTTGTTGTCTTTCTATTCCTCATTTGACGGGGTCATGGTGAACTTCAAGTTTAATAAGATATTTGATAGCCTTGAAGAGCTAATCAATATGGTTATGACTTATGAGATCACCATAAAAAGAAAAAGGAACCAAGGTCTCATCAGCGATCCAAACATGTACTGAGGAAGTTCCACATCATACGGGAGATTGTAGGAAGAGGAGACATATCAGTCGAAAGAGTCCCCTCTGCAGATAATGTTGTTGATCCACTTACATAGCCCTTGCAAGGACCATTGTTTGAAAAGCATCGCGAAGCAATGGGATTAAGGGTAGTTGGCTGTAGGGCAAGTGGGAGATTGTTAGAGTAGTGCCCTGCAAGCCAACGGTTGGCTAGAGAATTTATTGACTCAAGTGTAATAAACAATCCTTATTTTAATATAATTTAACTTTTTATGGTCATGTTATACTTTATATGTATACCCACGCAAACGGCATATATAAAGTCCTTGATTATGCTTTAATACAAATGAATCGTAATTCGATGTTGAAACTCATTTGTAAACACTGCATATTCTAAATTCGTTCCTAGTCGATTCAGCCGCCTAAAACAGGGATAAAGGTCGCTTGAGCTCGAGACTAGCATCTGTGATGTTGTGTACTGCGTTTCTTGGTAAGGGCATGGAGATGTCCAAACATGCAGATGGGTAGTCATGTGATGATTATACCTAACAACCCTCCCTCGGACTTTCCAAGTGGTTATCATTTATCGAGAGGATAAGTCCGTGGTTATGATTGTACACCATTAGTCCTTACGACCCGGGACAACACTGAGGCTCTATATGCTAGGGATGTGCTTTGACTCGTTTACCGGCTCCAGGAGAGTCATCAGGTGGCGAGGTTGGGTACAGTTGCGACACATATAGGAGCCAGTGCATTGTAGTCGGGAATTCACCGCTCACCTGCGGGTGTGGATATCCTATGTGATCTGATGAAATAATAGTGCATAGAATCTCTGGCCAGAGTACGAGATGTACGTTGGAGATGGAGTTCTCCAATATTACACGCGATGGATGCCATTATTATAGTTATCATATAGTTATCGAATTATTATGCAACCCTCGATGAACCAATGGTTGCAGATTCGATCGGGATATATGAGACGAAGGGACCGTACTGACGTTAATCATAATCGACTAGTTCTTGCAGGCAGTATCAGTGATACCTAGGGGATCATGGGGCGATGCTACTAGACGCTTTTACCATGATCCGATGGGTGCAATCAGAAATGAGTTCTTACATTCTTGATCAAGGTGTTGATAAGAATGGGGCTAACTAGGGTAAGCCCGAATAAAAGAAATGTCCCGAATCACAAAGAGTTGTGAACCCACGGCTAGCTGTATCCCTGAACCATTGAGGGTCACACAAACACTGGTTTACTTGTTCCCGTTGAGATAATAAATTCAATTAGTTGAATTTATAAGAAATAAGTTTGATATGATCAATCGATAAGCTTATAAATAAAGTTTATAAAAGCTTATAGAAATCTTGAGAGTATGACTGTTAAGACAGTCAAAAGAATACACATGCCTTATTTAGACATTGGTGATCTCGAAATTAAAGTGTGCATCATAATAACAAATAAGTTGAAATTGTCACATCGATGATGATGGATCGTCGGTCGGGATTATGATGATATTAATGTAATGAGAGCATGGATCATGGGTTTTTAAGAGTATAAGCTCATCATGCTAATTTAATTTTTAAAGTTCAAATGAGCTTTAATAATTAAATTATATTTTAATTGAGTTAAAATATAACTCATTAAGTTTTTATAAAATATGGTATTGATTCATGCAATATGAAATATTCACGATACCATGATTTTAAAATCTTTGCACACAAAGAAAATCAATGCATGATATTCTCATAAATATATGCAGTAAAAGAAAACGAAATTGGCTATAGTTGACATATATTTTAGAATCTTTTGTTGACTTAATTAATTAGATTAATTAAGTAAAGAAAAGATTAGAAAATATGATAATGATTTGTTATTATAATGCATGTAATACATTTCGGTGCAAAGAATACTCATAAAAGGGATTCAAGATTGGCAAATATATTGCATGCATTTTAGAATCTTCAATTAACTTAATTAATGAGATTAATTAAGTAAATTAAGGGTTAGAAATATAATAATAAGATTAAGAATCTTATTTTACGTAACAGGGAATTAAAAAGAGCATGAATTGGAAAAACTTTTCGGTAATTTTAAAAAGGAAAAATTGGATCTTCCAAAGTCCATGGCTTACTAAGGTATATTTCTAAACATCCTATGAATGTTTACGATAAAATCATACGAGCGTCCAAACATATTTTGATTGTCAAAATAAAATAAAAATTTTAAAACTTCCACTGCGTTTGGGCGTGTAGAAAACCCAGATCCAACACTCTCTTGGACTCATCCATCGAGAACCGCTTCACGATGGTATCAATGTATGTGGACTGGGTGAGACCAAGCAATCTACTTGATCTATCTCTACAGATCTGTATTCCCAATACAAAAGATACTTCACCCAAGTCCTGCATCGAGAACTTACTCGCTAACCATATTTTAGTTGATTGCAACAGCCCTACTTCATTCCCAATGAGTAGAATGTCATCAACATAAAGCACAAGGAATGTCACAGCACTCCCACTGACCTTCTTATACATACAGGGTTCCTCAGGATTCTTAGTAAAACGAAACTCTTTGATTGTACTATCGAATATGAGGTTCCAACTCCTAGGTACAAACTTTAGACCATAAATAGATCTCTGAAGTTTGCATACCATACGCTCACTTCCGAAAGATGTAAACCCTTCAGGTTGAAACATGTAAATTTCTTCCTTAATATCCCTATTAAGAAAGGTTGTCTTGACATCCATCTGTCATATCTCATAGTCATACCATGCAGCTATGGCTAATAATATCCCTATAGACTTGAATATTGCAACTGGAGAAAAGTTTTCCTCAAAGTCAACTCCTTGTCTTTGAGTATATCATTTTGCCACCAATTGCGCCTTGAAGGTCAATATCTCCCATTCACCCCATGTTTCCTCTTGTAAATCCATTTACACCCTATGGGAACAGTCCCTCAGGTGGATCCACAAGGTTCCTTACTTGGTTTTAATGCATGGAATTCATCTCTGATTCCATAGCTTCAAGCCATTTGGATGAATCGTCATCAGATAACGCTTCCTTGAAGGTCCTTGGATCACATCCATGATTAGGCTCATCATGGCCCTCTTCAAGAGGCAAACCATATCTCATAGGTGGTCTCGAGACTCTCTCGGATCTTCTAGAAGCTTGTATCTCCTATCTTGGCTCTTCGGGTGTGGGTTCTACAATTGTGGGTGTCTCTCAAACCTATTCGAGTTCTATCACCTCCCCTTTTCTATCCAATTGAAATTCTTTTTCCAAAAAGGTTGCATTCCTAGAAACAAACACCTTTGTTTTTTGGGGATGATAGAAATAATATCCAACTGAATTCTTTGGGTATCCCACAAAGAAACATAAAATGGATCGACTAACCAATTTATCTCCCACTATCTGGTTCACATAAGCAAGGCATCCCCATATTCTAAGATAAGAATATTTGGGAGGTATACCCATCCATATCTCCTATGGTGTCGTATCAACTATCTTTGAATGGACATTGTTCAACAACAGTGCCGCTGTCTCAGGCACATATCCCAAAAAGGATGGCGGCAACTCCGTGAACCCCATCATAGGCCGAACCATGTCCATCAAATTCCGGTTACGACACTCCAAAACACCATTCAATTGCGGTGTAGCAGGCGAAGTCCACTGTGAGAGAATCCCATTCTCCCTAAGATACTCTTCAAACTCGGCACTCAATTACTCACCACCTCAATCCGATCGAAGTGACTTAATGCTTCGTCCCAACGGTTTCTCTACTTCACTTCTGAATTCTTTGAACCTTTCAAAGGCTTCAGGCTTGTATTTCATCAAATACACATACCCATACCTCGAAAAGTCATCGGTAAAGGTGATTAAGTAGGCATGTCCATGCTTAGTGGTGATACTAAGAGGACCACACTCTTAGGTATGGATCAAATCCAATAACCCTTTGGCTCGCTCCACATAGCTCTTAAAAGGAATTTTGGTCATCTTTCCTTTAAGACAGGATTCACAAGTTGGGAGAGAATTAATATCACATATCAAACATGCTAACTCCCACTAGCTTGTTCATCCTTCATAGGGAAATATGTCCTAATCGAGCATGCCATAATTGCGCCGTATTAAGAGTATCTTGCTTTCACTTGTTTGTTGTTGTTATTGTTTGGACATTGTTTAGTGGAATATCTTTCAATTTTAAGTTATAGAGATCGTTTTCAAGTTCTCCAGTACCAATCAAACATTCATTCTTGTAAATGTTGCAAACACCTTTGCTAAATAAACAAGAATATTCATATTTATCAAGCATAGAAATGGAAACAATGTTTTTCACCAAATCAGGTACAAACAAAACATCTGTTAAAATCAACTTAAAATCATTGTTCAAAAGCAAGTAAACATCTCCTACGGCCTTGGCAGCAACTCTTGCTCCATTGCCCATCCTCAAGAAGGTCTCACCTTCCCTAAGCCTCCTACTTCTTCCCATCACCTGTAAATCAATACAGAGATGTGAGCAACAGCCGGTATCCAATACCCGAGAAGTAGAGTTAATTGAAATGTTTACTTACCGTTTCAAGAACTCTTTTCGGCAAGATATTCTCTGCAGTTACGCCTCTAATGTCCAGGCCTCTTGCAGTGATGACATATGTCAATAGTCTTGTCAGCTTTAACTGGTGTAGCTGCCACAGCGGGACTCGGAGCTTGCCTCTTCAAGGGCACGTTCTTCTTGGGACGTTGGAAAGAACGCTTCTTTCCCTTCCCAGGTGGACCAGTCTTCGTACCAGATGAAGAGCCCACATAAAGAACCGACTTCTCTTTCTTGATGGTGGCTTCAAACGTAACAAGCATATTCACAAACTCCTCAAGGGTAGGCTCCAGCTTGTTCATGTTGAAATTCAACACAAAAGGATCAAATGAGCTAGGCAGTGACAAGAGCAACACGTTGGTGGTCAACTCCGAAGGCAACGTAAGATCAATGCCAATGAGCTTATCCACGAGCCCAATCATCTTTAGGACATGCTCGTGGACCGATTCCCCATCTCGCATGCGTAAAGTGATTAGCTCCTTGACGGTAGCATGCCTAAGAGGCCGTTTTTGCTCACCAAAGAGCTCCTTGAGATGCAAATGAATGTAAGCTGCACTTTTTGCATCCTCAAAACGCCTCTGCTGCTC
The DNA here is from genome assembly GCF_025594145.1 of Primulina tabacum. Classification (NCBI taxonomy): domain Eukaryota; kingdom Viridiplantae; phylum Streptophyta; class Magnoliopsida; order Lamiales; family Gesneriaceae; genus Primulina; species Primulina tabacum. The sequence continues at coordinate 14,254,502 of NC_134562.1, forward strand.
ATCATTCATAGAAGCCTGCATATAACACTTGGCTCACAATTCATGGTCACACTAATCCATGTAAGTCTGAAATTCCTCAGGAGTGCAGCTAGTCGGAGCCTCAACAGGGAGCGACTCAGTAAGTGTATACGCTATCCTTTCCGAATTCAAGATGATTTTCAGATTTCTTAGCCAATTGAGGTAATTAGGTCCGGTTAATATGTGTCTGTCGAGTATTGCAGATAATGGGTTGCGAATCGAAGACATTGTCAAATTTGTACTGAAAAGTAAAACAGATAAATGTTAATGACTATTTAAAAATATTTAGTAAGATATAAAGTATGGACTTTTACTTCATAAATTTTCGCTCCCACTGTTTTGACATTTTTCACTACCCTCTAGTGAAAACGGAAAACTCCTTTCCTCAGTAGGTACGTAAGGTCCAATTAGCAAATCATGATCCCGAATAATATCAGCCAATCACAATTCCTAAGAGGTATTTTCCAATTGCATCACCATGCAAACCTCTACGTAAACTTTTGTCTCACGTTTGATTAGGACCCAATAATATGACGTCGTTTATCTTTACGTGTCAAGCCTTACCCATCGATGTTGAACCTTAATGGACGGTCGCCATGAGTTCCCTCAATAATATGAGCCGAAATAATGGGAGTTCCACTTAGTTCACATCACCATTCAATGGATGTCACAGCTTTCCGATATCCAGGGCCCCCCCAATAATATGAGCCGAGCCCCGAACACGAATAGCGTTCATCATGCACCCATTGTCGATAGAAGACATGGAAATTATAAACACTTTTATAATTCTCCTTTTCGGGCTTCATATTAATTTTGAATCGTACTCAAAATGAGGGTTTTTAATTTTGAAATGTCTCATCATTAATTTTATTTAAAACCTCGCCATGTTTGATCGTATGTTTGCCGGATTCATGCAACTTTGTTATTATCATAATAATAATGCACATACTCATTATTTACAACATATAATGTATATATTATAAATAGTAAACTAAAAAAGGATGATCAATCGTCCAAAAACTAATGGCCCGTGTGAGCTTTGCACGGTCCTATGTCCAATCCTAGGGAAATGCATGGGATGCAAATGCAACTTTTACATAAGCCACCAATATTTACAAGTCTTCGATCTTCATAATCATCAAGGCCACCATCTTCCAATCTTGATCTTCCACTATATTGATATTTACAAATAAATATCCATGGCAAATAGGGATACATCTCATGGGGTGGAAACGGGACATAAACCAAGCTCATTTTATAAATTGATAATTATTACAATCATTCAACACAAAATATCCTAACATACACCAAGCAAATTGGGGTTGGGCTTTTGATCATCCTTCATGCATAATATCACATATCATACACCATCAATTAATTATCACAATAAACAATTGATCCAACATTATATATCTTGATCCAATCAATAACCGCCACGATTATAAACTAAATTAACAAAGTACCCAAACTCCTTTGTCTACTTTCTAATTAATTTATTTATAACCGAATTTCTTGTAAATCACGCTTTACTACAAATAATTAAAGTCCAACTTCAATTATTTATTTTATGAGAAAATATGTACTACTTTTGTAAATTTAAACTTAAGGGCCCAAAAAATCATTTTTCACCAAAAACATTTTGACATATTTAAATTTCACAAAATATGTCAACCATCCAATCTTTTAAGATTGATAGGTATATCTTTAAAACACCCTATGTATGACATTTTGTGTTTTATTGTATTTACTACACACTATATTGTTTAGGGTGCTCGGTTCTTGTATGAAAATAATTTTGAAACTTCCGTTGCACAAGCGGGCACCTTAAACGATCCACTTTCAACTGGTATCATGAGCTATGGTCACTATTTTGTGTAGCATATACATGATATTTTATTGAGGTCATTTCTAACCGCATGAGACAATCAAAATGACAAATCGTAGGACGGTTTTTGGAACAGTTTTGGGCAGCAAGTTGCTCTCCATTTCGGGCTAGTCGACCCCATTTCGGGCAGCAAGTTCCTTCCCGAACAGCCCCTTTGAAAATTAAAAAAAAATTGGTAGTCGGCCTTAGTTGTCAAAAAACTAAGATCTTCAATGGCAAGATTGATGATCTACAAGCTTCCAAGAGCACACCTTGCTCAAAATCAAGCCCACCACCAACAAGGAAGATCCACCTTACACTTGCACTAGAAAAATGTAAGGCATTTTCTTTGAGAAGAGTAAGCTTTCAACATTATTTGATGAAGCAAAATGAAGGAGAAAGTTACATCAAAATTTCGGCCAAAAGGGGGGAAAGAAAAGGGGTTGGAAGAGTTTTCTCGGTGCTTGAAAAAGTTAAAGTGAGCATGTGCATGTCATGCCTTGGATATTGAAAAAGTAGCTTCCAACCCTTCATCTCCCTTGCATGCTTTCTACTTGGGCTTGTAACAATTACAAGGCCCATGGACTTTTTATTTAAATGTCTCAAACACATTTGAGATCATTTAAACTTTAGTTGACTTTACTCAATCCCACAAGTTTAATAATTATCTCTAATTAGGCTCTACAAGGACACAGTGTTATTTAATTAATTCAACACTTGAATTAATTTAATTATTTGGACACTGTTTAATTAATTCAACATTTGAATTAATTTAATTTTGTCCATAATAATGTTTATGAAAATCACAATTTTCAAATACAATATTTGTTTGGGCAAATTTTAATTTAGAAACACTTCCATAAATTAAAAGTTACATTCTCCTTGTAGAAGTCAAATTTCTATTTTTATTTCCGCTTATAAACTCCTTTATAAGCCGTTCATTACATTGAACTATTTTCACTTCTCAACGAGAACTAGAAAGTTAGCACTTGTGTGGCCCTCAATGGTTAATTGATTCAACTAGCCGTGGGTTTACATCTCTATGTGATTCGGGACTAAACATGTCCTTATATGAGAATACTCCAATTGCTCCATTCTTACTTATCAACTCCTTGATAATATGAACGTGAGAACTCAAGTCTGATAGTACCCAACCAATCATGTTAAACGCCTAGCATCATCGCTTACATGATTCCCTAGGTATCAAATGATAGTGCCTGCAAGAACCATTCAATTAGGGCTAGGGTACAGTACGGTCCCTTCTTGTAGAACCCGTAAATCAGTAGACGTATAAGCCATGCATAATTCTAGATTTTTAAATTTAATTGACTTCATTGCATAATTATTTTAAATGCATTTGTTTGAAGTTAATTATTTATTATTTCAGTTCAGTAGTTTGATTTTAGCGTTTCAGTTATTTCAGTGAGGCCGGACCGGAGTTGGAGTTTTGAGATAGAATTTAAGATCCGGAAAATATTTCCAGAAGTTAATTTAGCTAGCAAGTAAGTTCATTTAAGTTACTAAGGGAGGTTTGATGATTTAATTTAATTATTTGAGGTGATTAAGAAATGAACTCATTTAAGTTATTTAATTAAGGGGTTAGCTCACTAAATTATTTAAGTGATTAGTGAGGCTTTTAAGAGTTATTAATTTAGTAAATAAACAACATTTCTCCTTTATTTTATCATGCATTTTCGGCCACCCTTAGTTGCTAGAAGACTCATTTTCCAACTCATCAACTTTGACCAATTCTTTGCATGTAATTAGTAGGATAATTCTAGGATTTTTGGGAGCACAATTTAATTAAATAAATGGACATATCCAAGACTAGAAAATAAGAAATAATCGGCCATCACCATTCTAGAAACACCCAACATAGATATGATATCAAACCATAATTCAAAATTCAAAATGAGAAGACTTGGTCTTGATTCTTTCCTTATATCTTGCACCCACTTCCCTCACCCTCCTAACCATTTCCCCCCCCTCTCCTTTTCGAAAATTCAGAGTGAAATCAGACCCTTTTTCAGTAGAAAAATCGTGAGCCATAGCTAGGGAGAAAGGCAAGAAAAATCGAGAGTAAAGAAAACAAGAGAAGCGCTCCATCTCCTCCGTGCCGCGTCGTCGTCGTTTCGTTCGTTTTCTTTCGAAACGAAACCAGGCATGTCTAGATTCTTTCAAAACCTCAATCAACTCATATTAGCATTTATTTTTCAGTACATGATCAAGATTTACCATTTCAAAAACCGAAATTTTCAGTAGACAAGAAACGAAAATTCTGCACAGATTTTTTATCGACTTCCATGCTTCACGATTGGTATGTTTTGTTTCGATTTCAGGGATGGATCGTTCCAGGGGCTCGAGGCTGCATATGGACATGTACTAGGACATGTTAGGGCCATGTTAGAACGTTTATTTCAGTCCCATGCTAGCTGGAAAAACAGAAATGACAGCAACACCATTTGTGTCCCTTTTTGAGTTCGAAAAATTTCAGTTTTTATGTCAAGGGGTTGGATCTGATCTTGGCTGCCCTAAGGGCTCTTAGCCATAGTTGGATCACTCCCCTAGCATGTCTAAGACGTGACTAAGTTTCCCTTTTGGTGGCTTGGTCCATGGCTCATCGGTTTTTAATAAAAACATCACAATAGCCCCTATACCCCTTTGGCTACTTCGGTTGGACAGCTTTTGGTTCGTTTCTTTTGGTTGCTTGGTATGGATCTTGGTTGGCCTATGGCCCTTAGCCACGGTTCATATCATGCTCCTAGATGTCTAGATCGTGCCATGGTCAATCAAATGGCTAATGGAACGACGCAAGACATCGATCTAAGCAAAAAACTACACACGCATGCACGTTTGCTCTCTGTTAGACCCTTCGGTTGAGTTTTGGTATGATACGGATTGTGGCTGGCCTAGGGCCCTTAGCCATGGTTAAAATCATTCCTTAGGATGTTGGTAAGAGTCTCTGGTCTTTGGTTCACGCCCCAATGGCCGGTAGTCTCAAAAACAACACAAGTTACACGGGTGCGCAGCTGCTGGAAATTTAAAGCAAGTTGCTGTGTCGTTTAAAAGGCTCGTTTGAGTTCTTGGTTGACTTTTAGCCCATGGCCTTGGACTGGACAGTGCCTCATTGAGTTGGGAAGGTCATGTTTTTGACCGTTCATGATTTGGATTATTTTTGAGATCGTACGAGAATTTACGGTGCAATGTGCCAAATTGACTCTCGAAAGAGCGTTTCGTGTTTTGGCCTCCATTCCACTTAGATTTCGACCCTATCATTTTAGGAGCATTATTTTATGATTTTTCAGCGTATTTTAATCATGACTATATGTCGGTTCGGTGTCGGTTCAGGTTGGCTTGGAGTCATGATTAAATGCGAAGTCATTAGGCGTCATAGTCGCATCTTTTGAATGTAAATTGCATAGTTGGTAAAGTTTAACTATTGCATACATTTTTACTGTGATTATAAGTTCAGTTATGCACGTATTATAATTGCTTAGTACAGATTATTTTCAGCATGCCATAGGACATGATATTTTATCCCATGCATATTTTAATTCCGATTTTTACTCGTTAGATGCGATATATGCATGCTGAGTCTTTAGGCTCACTAGACTTGATTGTTGTAGGTACTGATGAGGCCAGGGCCGAGGGCGGGGACCAGTGAGCCAGCTTGGGTCGGCAGTAGTGGCACCCGTGGACTTCAGTGCAGCAGTTGTTATTTTATTCCGCAAACAATTTTTATCAGTCGTTGGATAATTTTTAAATTGTTATTGTTGGCAAAACTTTATTTTCTTCCGCTGCTATTATTTTAAACATTGAACTTGATTCATCAGTCAATTTTATGAATGAGGCCATTTAAGTTCTTTTAAAAAAAAAAATTTTTAATTTTCCGCAAATTTTCAAGCAAGGAGTTCTAGGGCCTTTTCAGTTGGTATCAGAGCGGTGGTTCTGTGTAGGGTTTCACTACTACTGACCGCGAGAAGCTCACGAAGCCACGTCTTCGGTATGTAAGTTTTTCAGTTCAGCATTTTGTTCAGCATTTTATTTAAAGCATGAATTAATTTGTCAGCATGCTTCCAGATTTTCAGTACTTCAGTGTTCATTTAAAATAAATTATGGAATTATGCATGTTAGTTACGTATGGGTTATGTTGGAACAGTATGCCCCCTAGACGCATTTTAGAGCGCAACAGAGAGGAGGAGCCTCGCCGAGAAGACAGGGAGGTGCGTAGACCGGAGGGAGACCTACCACCTCCTCCACCGCCCCCACCGGACATGAGTGCCCAGATGTTAGCTATGATGGCACAGTTCTTCGCACAGTTTGCAAGGGGCAATGCCGCAGCCGTAGCCGCAGCCGCAGCCAGGTTGACAGGGCCCGAGGCTGTTTATGAGCGAGTCATGAAGATGCGCCCGAAGGAATTCTCTGGGACATCTGACCCCATGGTTGCCGAGGGATGGATCAAATCCCTCGAGGTCATCTTTGAGTTTATGGAGCTGAGGGACGCAGACCGAGTCCGGTGTGCCACCTACCTGTTCACTGGAGACGCCCGCTTATGGTGGGAAGGAGCTTCGGTAGCCCTGACCTTGGCTACACTTTCTTGGACCCGCTTTACGGAGGTTTTCTACTCCAAGTATTTTGCTGAGGAGGTTCGCACCAGGCTGACCACCGAGTTCATGAGTCTGAGACAGGGGGATATGACGGTTACGGAGTTTATCCGTAAGTTCGAGAGGGGCTGTCACTTTGTGCCCCTGATAGCGAATGATGCCAGAGCTAAGTTGATGCACTTCCTGGTGGGTTTACGGCCGATCTTGCACCGGGATGTTAGGGTAATTAACCCTGCTACTTATGAGATTGCCGTCTCCAAGGCCTTAGCCGCAGAGCAGGATCTGCGGGATATCGAGAGGGATCGCCAGGGCAAGCGCCCAGTCCAGGCACCGCACCGCCCTCCTCCTCATCTGCCTCAGCAGCAGAACAAGAGGCCTTTTCATGGACCGCCCAGGAACCGAGGCCAGCAGCAGCAGTAGCCGCAGCAGCGGGGACCCCCAGCCCCGAGGACTCAGGAGCACCCAGTCTGTCCCAGGTGCTCACGTCGCCATCCTGGAGCATGTATGGCTGGCTCAGGAAAGTGTTTTAAGTGTGGCAGTCCAGACCACATGTTGCTGCAGTTCCCTCAGAGGAATCTGCCTACTCAGGGCAGGGTTTTTGCTCTCCATGCCGCGGAAACCAACCCTGAGACTATGTTGTTGACAGGTACCTTTAAACTTTAAGTTATTATTTGAATTTCCGTGTTTTAGGGAATCGGGATTTAGATTTGAACTTAGAACTGTTATAGGATTGCATGCTCTACTCAGATTTATTTTGGGGGAAATTAAGCTAGAAGAACCTTGACCTTTGCATGTCTATAAGTTTAGTTCTTGTAACTACTGGATTCAACTTAGAGCTCCGCTCTTTCAGGGAGAATTTTTATATCTGGTTCCGCTACCAATGCCTTGATAGATTCAGGGGCCACTCACTCGTTTATTTCGGAGGTCTTTGCAAACTTTCTCAAGATCCAAACCATTCGGCTAGATACAGCCTTTTCAGTAGTGTTGCCGTCAGGCGAGGAGATGGCAGCTACTAATGTTATCCGAGATATAGACCTTGAGCTGCACGGTAATCTTGTTTATGCGGATCTGATCGTGCTAACGATGCCAGAATTTGACATCATCCTAGGGGTGGACTGGCTATTGAAGAACAAAGTGTTGATAGACTTCCAGCGGAGATCCTATCTGGTTCGACTGCCTGGAATGGAGCAGTTCTTATTTGAGCCGGACAGGTACTTTCCTTTACCGCGCATTATTCTTTATGTTCAGGCTAGGAAGCTCATGCATAGAGGGTGTCGGGCATTTCTAGCGACCTTTTTATCTGTCCCCGAGGAACCCAGCCAGGCAGCTTCAGATGTTCCGATTGTCAGAGATTTCTTAGACGTTTTTCCCGAAGACGTCTCTGGTATGCCACCCGAGAGAGAGGTGGAGTTTTCCATTGAGCTTATGCCAGGTCCGGCTCCGATATCCAAAGCGCCGTACCGACTAGCACCGACAGAGATGGTAGAGCTTAAGAAGCAGATTCAGGAACTTCTCGACAAGGAGTTCATTCACCCGAGCTTTTCACCATGGGGCGCGCCAGTCTTATTTGTGAAGAAGAAGGATGGCACGATGAGGCTTTGCATTGACTACCGGGAGTTGAATAGGGTTACAGTGAAGAATAAATACCCACTGCCGAGGATTGAGGATCTGTTTGACCAGTTGCAGGGAGCTTCGATTTTCTCCAAGATTGATCTGCGTTCCAATTATCACCAGTTGAGGGTGAGAGATGCTGATGTTTCGAAGACAGCTTTCAGGACTCGTTATGGTCACTACGAGTTCCTTGTGATGCCGTTCGGTCTGACGAAAGCGCCAGCGATCTTCATGGATCTAATGAATCGCGTATTTCAGCCGTACCTCGACATAGTGTTCATAGATGACATTCTCGTCTACTCCAAGAGTCGGGAGGAGCACAGCAGGCATCTGACCACAGTGTTGCAGACATTGCAGAAGCACAAACTATTCGCAAAGTTCAGTAAGTGCGAATTCTGGTTAGAGAAGGTGGCGTTCTTGGGCCACATTGTTTCTAGCAGTGGCATTGAAGTAGACCCGGCGAAAGTTGCAGCAGTCAGAGATTGGGTTGTGCCTCAGAATGCATCAGAGATCCGCAGTTTTCTTGGGCTAGCAGGATATTACAGGAAGTTCATTCAGGGATTCTCATCCATTGCCGTTCCACTCACAGCACTGACAAAAAAAATGTGAAGTTTTTGTGGAGCGAGGAGTGTCAGAAGAGCTTCGATACTTTGAAGCAAGCTCTTATCTCAGCACCCGTTTTGGCTGTACCGTCAGGATCCGGTGAGTTTGTCCTTCATACAGATGCTTCGAAGCTTGGTTTAGGTGCAGTTCTGATGCAGCATGGGAGAGTGATAGCGTATGCTTCTCGACAGCTGAAAATCTACGAGAAGAACTACCCCACCCATGATCTAGAGTTGGCCGCAGTAGTTTTTGCTTTGAAGATTTGGAGGCACTATCTGTATGGAGAGAAGTGTCAGATCTTTACCGACCACAAGAGCCTCAAGTATTTCTTTACGCAGAAGGAGCTGAACATGCGACAGAGGCGTTGGTTGGAGCTTGTGAAAGATTACGACTGTGAAATTAGCTACCACCCGGGTAAGGCTAATGTAGTTGCAGATGCACTGAGCAGGAAAGTCGCAGTGATGGCTCATTTGACGATGCAGAAACCTCTTCAGATTGAGATGCAGAGGTTTGATCTTGAGACTTATCCTCGAGGTAGAGTTCCTCGTTTATCTACCTTGACTATCCAGTCCTCTCTTATTGACCGTATTCGCAGCGGTCAGGCAGCAGATGAGCAGTTGGCACAGTGGAAGAAGAGAGATGAAGCCAAGGGCAGTGTTTTGTATACAGTCAGCGACGGTATTGTGAGATACCGAGACAGGATGTGGGTTCCTAGCAGTGGTTCTATCCGAGCAGATATTCTATTAGAGGCCCACATGTCCCCGTACTCCATTCACCCTGGGAGTACGAAGATGTACAGGGATCTGCAGCTATTGTATTGGTGGCCAGGGATGAAGAAGGACATCAGGCGTTTTGTGTCCGAGTGCCTGACTTGCCAGTTAGTGAAGGCCGAGCATCAGAGACCAGCAGGTTTGCTCAAGCCTCTTCCTATTCCCGAGTGGAAGTGGGAGAACATTACCATGGACTTTGTGACTGGATTGCCGAGGTCAGCCAGAGGATCGAATGCTATCTGGGTGATTGTAGATCGTCTTACCAAATCAGCGCACTTCTTGCCTATTAAGACGACTTTCACCATGGTTCAGTATGCAGAGCTGTATATCCGAGAGATAGTCCGACTCCATGGTATTCCAGTTTCTATCGTATCCGACAGAGATCCCAGATTCACTTCCTCGTTTTGGAAGAGTTTGCATTCGACTATGGGTACGAAGTTGCTGTTTAGCACAGCTTTCCATCCGCAGACAGATGGACAGTCGGAGCGAGTTATTCAGATCTTAGAGGATCTTCTCCGTGCTTGCGTCATTGATTTCTCTAGGAGTTGGGAGTCGAACTTACCATTGGTAGAGTTCACCTATAACAACAGTTTCCAGTCGTCTATAGGTATGGCTCCGTATGAAGCGCTGTATGGCCGCAAGTGTAGATCTCCTGTTCATTGGGATGAAGTAGGAGAGAGAGCAGAGTTGGGTCCAGAGATTGTTCAGCAGGCAGCAGATGTAGTAGTCAAGATCCGTGATAGGATGAGGATTGCTCAGAGCCGACAGAAGAGTTATGCCGATCAGCGGAGGAGAGACTTAGAGTTTGCAGTGGGTGATCATGTTTTCGTGAAAGTGGCACCTATGAAGGGTGTCATGAGATTTGGGAAGAAAGGGAAGCTCAGTCCGAGATTCATTGGACCATTTGAGATCCTCGACAGAGTTGGGACGCTAGCGTATCGTGTGGCTCTTCCGCCGAATCTGGCCGGAGTACACAATGTGTTCCACGTCTCCATGCTGAGGAAGTATATGGCAAATCCTTCGTATGTGCTGATTTTCGAGCCGTTGCAGCTTACTCCGAACTTATCTTATGAGGAGAGACCCGTGCAGATCCTAGACAGGCAGGAGAAGAAGCTTCGGAACAAGCTTGTTAAGCGAGTCAAAGTCAAATGGCTTAACCATTCTGAGGAGAAAGCTACGTGGGAGTCTGAGTCAGAGATGAGGGAGCATTACCCCGAGTTATTCGGTGAGTTCTAATTTCGAGGACGAAATTTCTTTTAAGGGGGGAAGGATTGTAGAACCCGTAAATCAGTAGACGTATAAGCCATGCATAATTCTAGATTTTTAAATTTAATTGACTTCATTGCATAATTATTTTAAATGCATTTGTTTGAAGTTAATTATTTATTATTTCAGTTCAGTAGTTTGATTTTAGCGTTTCAGTTATTTCAGTGAGGCCGGACCGGAGTTGGAGTTTTGAGATAGAATTTAAGATCCAGAAAATATTTCCAGAAGTTATTTTAGCTAGCAAGTAAGTTCATTTAAGTTAGTAAGGGAGGTTTGAGGATTTAATTTAATTATTTGAGGTGATTAAGAAATGAACTCATTTAAGTTATTTAATTAAGGGGTTAGCTCACTAAATTATTTAAGGGATTAGTGAGGCTTTTAAGAGTTATTAATTTAGTAAATAAACAACATTTTCCCTTTATTTTATCATGCATTTTCGGCCACCCTTAGTTGCTAGAAGACTCATTTTCCAACTCATCAACTTTGACCAATTCTTTGCATGTAATTAGTAGGATAATTTTAGGATTTTTGGGAGCACAATTTAATTAAATAAATGGACATATCCTAGACTAGAAAATAAGCAATAATCGGCCATCACCATTCTAGAAACACCCAACATAGATTTGATATCAAACCATAATTCAAAATTCAAAATGAGAAGACTTGGTCTTCATTCTTTCCTTATATCTTGCACCAACTTCCCTCACCCTCCTAACCATTCCCCCCCCCCCCCTCTCCTTTTCGAAAATTCAGAGTGAAATCAGACCCCTTTTCAGTAGAAAAATCGTGAGCCATAGCTAGGGAGAAAGGCAAGAAAAATCGAGAGTAAAGAAAACAAGAGAAGCGCTCCATCTCCTCCGTGCCGCGTCGTCGTCGTTTCGTTCGTTTTCTTTCGAAACGAAACCAGGCATGTCTAGATTCTTTCAAAACCTCAATAAAGTCATATTAGCATTTATTTTTCAGTACATGATCAAAATTTATCATTTCAAAAACCGAAATTTTCAGTAGACAAGAAACGAAAATTCTGCACAGATTTTTTGTCGACTTCCATGCTTCACGATTGGTATGTTTTGTTTCGATTTCAGGGATGGATCGTTCCAGGGGCTCAAGGCTGCATATGGACATGTACTAGGACATGTTAAGGCCATGTTAGAACGTTTATTTCAGTCCCATGCTTGCTGGAAAAACAGAAATGACAGCAACACCATTTGTGTCCCTTTTTGAGTTCGAAAAATTTCAGTTTTTATGTCAAGGGGTTGGATCTGATCTTGGCTGCCCTAAAGGCTCTTAGCCATGGTTGGATCACTCCCCTAGCATGTCTAAGACGTGACTAAGTTGCCATTTTGGTGGCTTGGTCCATGGCTCATCGGTTTTTAATAAAAACATCACAACAGCCCCTATACCCCTTTGGCTACTTCGGTTGGACAGCTTTTGGTTCGTTTCTTTTGGTTGCTTGGTATGGATCTTGGTTGGCCTATGGCCCTTAGCCACGGTTCATATCATGCTCCTAGATGTCTAGATCGTTCCATGGTCAATCAAATGTCCACTGGAACGACGCAAGACATCGATCTAAGCAAAACACTACACACGCATGCACGTTGGCTCCCGGTTAGATGCTTCGGTTGAGTTTTGGTATGATGCGGATTGTGGCTGGCCTAGGGCCCTTAGCCATGGTTCAAATCATTCCATGGGATGTTGGTAAGAGTCTCTGGTCGGTGTTTCACGCCCCAATGGCCGGTAGTCTCGAAAACAACACAAGTTACACGGGTGCGCAGCTGCTGGAAATTTACAGCAAGTTGCTGTGTCGTTTAGAAGGCTCGTTTGAGTTCTTGGTTGGCTTTTAGCTCATGGCCTTGGACTGTACAGTGCCTCATTGAGTTGGGAAGGTCATGTTTTCAACCGTTTGTGATTCGGATTATTTTTGAGGTCGTACGAGAATTTACGGTGCAATGTGCCAAATTGACTCTCGAAAGAGCGTTTCGTGTTTTGGCCTCCATTCCACTTAGATTTCGACCCTATCATTTTAGGAGCATTATTTTATGACTTTTCAGCGTATTTTAATCATGACTATACATCGGTTCGGTGTCGGTTCAGGTTGGCTCGGAGCCATGATTAAATGCGAAGTCATTAGGCGTCATAGTCGCATCTTTTGAATGTAAATTGCATAGTTGGTCAAGTTTAAGCTATTGCATATCTTTCATGGCACAGTTAGGTTGCAGCGAGCCTGGGGACGATCCAATCCAATCCAGTTGGTAAAATTACAGGAATTTTCATTACGTCAGTTAATTATTTTACGTGCATTAAATAGAAAATGATTATTTTTGAGATTTATGCGGTATAGCTTGTGGTTCATTCACTATGTGGGAGTGTTATTTTATACGGTCGCCAGTGACCGATCAGTTCAGTATGGTACCACCCGGTCGCCAGTGACCGGCCAGCTCAGTTTAGTTTCAGCCTCCCCGGTAGCCAGTTACCGATCAGTTCAGCTTAGTGCAGTGGCCACAGGCGTAAAACATAATCTCAACAGAAAATTTTACCAGTTATTTCAGTACAGGCTCCAAGGAGCAAACATTTTTACTGTGATTATCAGTTCAGTTATGCACGTATTATAATTGCTCAGTACAGATTATTTTCAGCATGCCTCAGGACATGATATTTTATCCCATGCATGTTCTATTTCCGATTTTTACTCGTTAGATGCGATATATGCATGCTGAGTCTTTAGGCTCACTAGACTTGATTGTTGTAGGTACTGATGAGGCCAGGGCCGAGGGCGGGGACCAGTGAGCCAGCTTGGGTCGGCAGTAGTGGCATCCGAGGACCTCAGTGCAGCAGTTGTTATTTTATTCCGCAAACAATTTTTATCAGTCGTTGGATAATTTTTAAATTGTTATTGTTGGCAAAACTTTATTTTCTTCCGCTGCTATTATTTTAAACATTGAACTTGATTCATCAGTCGATTTTATGAATGAGGCCATTTAAGTTCTTTTAAAAAGAAAATTTTTTAATTTTCCGCAAATTTTCAAGCAAGGAGTTCTAGGGCCTTTTCACTTCTACTCATATATCCCGACCGATTCGACAGCTATTGATATATCGAGAGCTGTCAATGAATTGATACTATGAGTCATGTCATAGTTGCATCGATGGTGTAATCTATGAAACCTCTTTCATAATTACCATCATATTCTGATCAGAGATTTCAAACTACATACACACAGGATATCCATACCCGAAGGTAATCCCCGACTATAATGCATCGACTCCTATAGGTTTCGACAAAACACATAACCTTGCCACCTGAAGACCCAATATGGGTACGTAAACAAGTCAAAGCGCAATGCTAGCATATAGAGTCTCAATTTTGTCCCGGGTCATAAGGACTAATGGTGTACAACCATAAACTAGCACGTTTCCACTCGATAAGTGAGAACCATTTGGAAAGACCTTTATGGAGGGTTGTTTAGTGCACTCTACAAAGAGCACCTATCTGCATGTTCGGACATCACAATGTTCTCTACCAATGAAACATGGTACTCACATCGCAGATACTAGTGTCAAACTCGAGCGGCCTATATCCTTCTTAGCGGCGGCTGAATCGACTAGGAACTGTTTAGAATATATACAGTATTGCAAATATGAGTTTCATGACACTCATCGTATGAGCATCTCATATTCTTTCTACTATTTGTATTTTCAAGGACTTTATCTTTGCAACTAGCATGGGTATACAGATAAAGATGTGTCAAAACAATAATTTCAAATATTATTAAAATAAAGATTGTTTATACATAGAGTTTCATTGTGAACACTCGTCCAACACTTGACTCGACGGGCACCTAATCTAACAGATCGTTCCATTAATGACTGGTTTCCTGATGAGTAGCTATTTGAGGTGAAACACTGTCCTTGGTATGAAAACATTGCTAACTTTCTTGTCACAGGCACACCACCACCCAATCTATCGTTTCACCAACGAAAGAAATTCTTTTCTGACGTTAAGCATTATTTTTGGGAGGAACCATTTTTGTTTAAGATTTGTGCAGATTCCATGATAAGAAGGTGTGTTGCAGGGGTAGAGTTTGGTCAAATTCTCGACCATTGCCATGACCGTGAGGTAGGTGGTCATTTTGGACCAACAAGGACGACATCTAAGGTACTTGAATGTGGCTTCTATTGGCCGACTTTATTTAAAGATGCTCGTTCTTATGTGCTTGCCTGTGATAAATGCCAGCGGAGAGGTAACATCTCTAACCGTCATGAAATGCCATTAAACAATATCATTGAGTGTGAGGTTTAAGATGTTTGGGGGATAGACTTCATGTGACCGTTTCCCAGTTCGTTCACGAAAAAATATATTTTTGTTGCCTTCGATTATGTGTCTAAGTGGGTAGAGGCAGAAGCATATGCAACTAATGATGCTCAGGTGGTCCTGAAATTTTTAAAGTAAAATATTTTTAATAGATTCGGAACACAACGAGCAATCATTAATGATGGTGCCACCCATTTTTGCAACAAATTATTTGAAAAATTTTTAGGCAAATATGGTGTCACACATAAGATCTGTACCCCCTGTCACCCACATACGAGTAGTCGAATGGAAATATCTAACCGAGAGATCAAGCGGATTTGGGAAAAAGTGGTAGGTTTCAGTCGGAAAGACTGGTCTATAAGGTTAGATGATGCTCTTTGGGCATATAGGACTGCTTTTAAAACACATATAGGCACTACACCATATAGGCTACTGTTTGGTAAAGCATGTCATTTACCTGCAGAGTTAGGGCATCGGGCATACTGGGCAACAAAAGCACTAAACTTTAACTTTACAGATGCAGGTGAAAGATGTCTACTTCAATTGGATCAGTTAGAAGAATTCTGCAATCTGGAATATGATCTCGCATTATCATACAAGGAGAAGACAAAGAGGGCACATGACAGGCGAATCAACGAAAGGGAATTCAAGGAAGGCAAAAATTTCATAATCTACAACTTGCGGTTGCGACTGTTTCCCAGAAAATTTAAGTCGCAATGGTCTGGTCCATTCGTGATTTCTAAATTATACCCATCGGGAGCTGTAGAATTGCAAGATGGAAAGGATGTGAAATTTACGGTCAATGCCCAGCGACTGAAGCACTAATGGGTTGCACGATTGCGCCACAACTTGGAATCACCTGGTTCCAAGACAATCCAAACTAAAACTGACCGACAATCAGACTCTCGACTATAAATTGAGAACTACCTCTCTTCCTCTTATCTTGTACTTAATTCAATTTTGCTATTTCAGTTTATTTATTTTACCTAATCATTTGATTAAAAAATATTTTCAAAAAACCGAGGAGCTTGTGCTGGGGCGGTAATATTCTACCGCCCCAGCGCGACTCCATGGCAACGCAGGGGACAGTGGGCATCGCGCTAGGGCGGTAAAACTTGACCGTCCCAGCGCGACCCCTTTGAATTTCACCAGAACGCAAGGAGTTTGACCGCCCCAGCGCGCCGCGTTATAAAGCCGGCCCCTTCCTTTCTCCTTCTAATTCTACGCGCACAAACTCTCTCCCCACACAGAAATTTCTGAACACAAAGGCTCTCACCATCCATATCTTCCTCTCCAATTCGCAGGTACTCCAGTCCCTACACTCCCATGCCACTCCAGCACGCCATAGACTCCACTTTTCTCTCAAATCTGCAAAGCCAAGCGGATTAGCCATCTCATCTCTCCACACGCACATCCCTACATGGCTTCGAAAAAATCGAAGGTAACGCTCGCCTCTTTTTCCTCGTCATCTGAAAATAGAGGCAAATTTGTTAATGAGGATGCCCGGAATCGATATGAACACGTTAAGGTGCATAGGCGCCCCATTCCGGAGCGGGGGTTTGATTTCTCCGCTGGATCGCTACATCTGTTGCAAGATATTGAGGATCGCGGTTTGGAGTCTTTCTGTGGTAAACCTAAGGCTGCGATAGTCACAATTGTGCGTGAATTTTACGCCAAAACTGTCGATCGGACTGATGGAGCGGCTATGGCACGGGGTAGGTTAGTCTCTTTCTACTCAACCACACTAAATGCATTATTGGTTACCCTTGTAGTTGATGAGCGTGATTTAAAGGAGTTAATCGCCAATCCGAATTTCGAATTGATTATGGAAACAATATGTTACCCGGGGGCTAGGTGGAAGACTCCGAGTTGTTTTCTGGAAAAATATTAGTTGTTCAGGCCAATGTGGTATGCATTTATATTGAAGCGATTGATGCCGGTGTTTGGGGACCCGGGCTCTAACTCAGTTCCTTACGGGATTAATCGGATCGTTGTTAGAAAACGTGGGTCAAATTTTTGCTTTTAACTTTAAATCAAATGTATATAAACCAAGCATAAGAATTCTCTTTATTTAATTACAACAAACGTAAATACATGGTTTGTCCTAATACATCCATACCAAACTAAAGTTCCATACCATACAATCTCCAAATCATAAGTAGTACAAGTCTAGTACAATAACCACCACTCTATCTCGATCCCATCTCGGTCGTGACCCTGATCCTGCCCCACCTGTTGTTATGCACAGATACAGACATAACAACAGCCGGAAACTCCGGTGAGAACAAATCCCAGTATAAAACATGGTATACATGCATATACAAAATATAAATCATGAAGCATACTGTCATGAATAAAATCAAAAGTAATAGGTTCCATAGTCTATGAAACCAAATCCATATGAGCATGCAATTCAAATCAAATCATGTCTTGACTCGACTCGACTCTAACTCTAGGGATCTCGGTGTGAATAAGACGTCAATGTCTGCCACCTACCCTCCTACTCGGTGTGACGGTACGTCTTATTCCTAGACTTCGGTCATGTCTGTATAGAATGTCTACAATCGGAGGAAGTCTGCTCCTATGCTTCGATACACCGAACATCTAGAAGTTTGGCAAGTCTGCCAATGACTCTCCTATCTTAAATGCTTGTATATAAATCAATATAAAGCACAACATAATAAGGTATAGAAATCTAGTATGTGATTTTGGGAAACTCAAGTCAAATCTAACTCGAGTTGTGCAATCCCGCATCAACATGAATTATACCTTTCTTGTTGAACTTTTATCAATGTCGAGGTCTCGAAGTCGAAGTCAGGCACAATGAATCTGAAATGATAATGTTCAATAGATACAAGATCAACATTCTATTCAATCCATACATGTACGTAACAATATTCATTCTCGGTACATTTTGGACGGCATAACGACGTATTATTTCGATACCGATCAACTCACACAACAATAATCAATATATCAACTCATATCCCTCATACTCTATACATCATAAACTCATAACAATTATGAAACCTCCATATTTCCAATTCAAGACATGCTGAAAATCATAATACTTGCATACAATAATATTTCTTCGATCCGACTACGAGTATATGATCACCAACTTCACAAGAACACATAATCTAGTGTAATTCACAATTTCCTCAATCACAATATCTCAAATCATGCAGGAATTGAATGAAACTTACATCCTCTTGTAGCCCTTGAAGAGAGGAGCTCAAAACCGAAATCGGATTAACGTTTGGATGATTGAATCTTGTAAAATCAAAGTCCTAAAAGAGTTGAAGCTTTGATGAATTTCTCTGGAGCTTCTCGGTATTCCTCAGCTGAAATGGGAAGGAAAGAAGACACATATCCCTTATATTGCATGGCAAGGACAAGTGCTATCATTTTCAAGCAACACGTCTCGCGCAATGCAAATCTTAACACCTCGCGCATATGCGCCAAAGCTTCTGGAGGTGTCACGCATATGCGCGCTTTATCTCGCGCATGTGCGCCAATGTCTCTGGACGTGTCGCGTATATGCGCGCATTATCTCGCGCATGTGCGCCGATGCTTCTTGAATTATCGCGCATGTGCGCGCATTTCTTCGCGCATGTGCGCCATCTGTTCTATCCTATTTTGAATATTTCCTCATCTGATCTCACTTAATACTTCCCATTGCATGTCATGCATACTCATATCTTCCGAGTATCACATCAATGAAGACTAATAATCTCAAGCCTTACATTTCTCCCCCTCTAAGAAATGATTTCGTCCTCGAAATCGTAGGCAATCTATCGAATCATACATAAAAAGTAATATAATAAAAACTGAAGAATTACTTACGTCATGTAAATAGCTCGGGATGTTTCTTTCTCATATTTGCTTCTGTCTCCCAAGTCGCTTCTTCGATGCCATGACGACTCCACTGGACTTTCACTAACGGAATAGTCTTTGTTCTGAGCTGTTTTTCTTTCCGATCAAGAATCTGTATCGGTTGTTCAACATAAATCAACGTCTGATCCAGCTCAGCTTCGTCAGGCCGAATGACATGAGAATCATCAGGCATATATTTTCGCAACATTGATACATGAAAAACGTCATGTATCACGGATAGAGAAGGAGGAAGAGCCAATCGATATGCTCGATCGCCAATCTTTTCAAGAATCTCATATGGACCGATGTATCTAGGAGACAACTTCCCTCGTTTGCCAAATCTGACAACGACTCGGAAAGGTGAAATCTTCAAGAATACTCTGTCTCCCTGTTCAAATAGTAACGGTCTACGTCTGATATTGGCATACTTGGCCTGTCTATCCTGTGCCGTCTTCATTCTTTTCTGGATTATCTTCACTTTCTCAGTCATATCACGGATCATATAAGGCCCAAGTTCTGGTGCCTCAGAGATATCATCCCAATATAGATGAATCTGCACTTCTTGCCATACCAAGCTTCAAACGGTGTCATCTCTATGCTCGTTTTATAGCTGTTGTTGTATGAGAATTCACACAACGGTAGTGAATCTTGCCAACTAGTGCCAAAGTCTAGCACTACAGCTTTTAACATGTCCTCTAAAGTCTGGATAGTCCGCTCTGACTGTCCGTCTGTCTAGGGATGATAAGCAGTGCTTAGGTACAATGTCGTACCTAAAGCCTGCTGCAGACTGTGACAAAAGTGAGAAGTGAATCGTGGATCACGATCTGATACGATAGACTTCGGCACACCATGCAATCTGACTACCTCTCTGACATATATCTCAGCCATCTGATCGGGTCGGTATGTCATTCTGTATGGAATAAAACACGCTGATTTGGTTAATTTGTCGATAATGACCCAAATCGCATCACAGCCTCGGGATGATGGAGGTAACTTCGTCACGAAATCCATGGAAATGCGATCCCATTTCCATTCTGGAATAGACAAACTCTGAAGTAAACTTCCGGGCTTCTTTCTCTCAGCCTTCACCTGTTGGCAATTGAAACACTTAAGACACAAATTCGGCAATGTCTGACTTCGTCTGTTTCCACCAAAACTGTGTCTTTAGATCGTTGTACATCTTCCTGCCACCAGGATGAATACTGAACCGACTACAGTGCGCTTCTGACATAATCTGTTGTTTCAATTCTGGTACATCTGGCACTACAAGACGGTTATTCACGTACAGAACATAATTATGTACCTGATATTCTGACTGATGTCCTGATCTGACCATCTGAATCGACTTCTGAATATTCTGATCAGTTCTCTGCGATTTTTTGATTCGCATAATCAAATCTGGTTCAACTTGAATCGAAGCAAGTCGTAGAGGTCTACTAGCTGTATCAAATGTTAAACCCGACAAGCAACAATCTTCAATCATATTTGAAACACCTATCGTCGATAATGATAAGGAACATA
Organism: Primulina tabacum; assembly: GCF_025594145.1. Lineage (NCBI taxonomy): Eukaryota > Viridiplantae > Streptophyta > Magnoliopsida > Lamiales > Gesneriaceae > Primulina > Primulina tabacum. The sequence continues at coordinate 14,274,944 of NC_134562.1, forward strand.
CCTTTCGACTCAAGGCGTCCGCTGCTGCATTTGACTTTCCAAGATTGTACTTGATCTCGCAATCAAAATCATTCAGTAGATCAAGCCATCTTCGCTGCCTCATGTTCAACTCTGACTGAGAAAACAGATACTTCAGGCTTTTATGGTCAGAGTAAATCTCAAATTTCTCGCCATAGAGATAATGACGCCAGATCTTCAATGCAAATACGATAGCCGCCAATTCAAGATCATGAATTGCGTATCGGGTCTCATGTGGCTTCAGCTGTCTAGAGGCATATGCGATTACATGACCCCGCTGCATAAGAACACATCCGAGCCCTCTGTAGGATGCATCACAATATACAACGAAATCGCCAGTACCTGAAGGAATCATCAAAACAGGTGCACTGGTCAGCCTCTTCTTCAACTCTAGGAAGCTAGACTCGCAATCCTTAGACCACACAAATGGTGCATTCTTCTGTGTCAACTGGGTAATCGGCTTCGCAATACTGGAGAAATCTTTGATGAATCGTCTATAGTACCCTGCTAGACCCATGAAACTGCGTATCTCAGGCACCGAAGTCGGTCTCGGCCAACTGATCACAGCTTCAACTTTACTTGGATCCACAGAAATACCATCTCCAGATATGATATGACCCAGGAAGACAACCTGTCTCAACAAGAATTCACACTTGCACAGTTTGGCATACAATCTCTCTTTTCTCAATGTCTGTAATACAATCCTCAAATGATTGGCATGCTCAGTCATATTCTTAGAATACACCAGAATGTCATCAATAAAAACAATCACAAACTCATCTAAATATCTCTGAAAGACGCGGTTCATCAGTCCCATAAACACCGCTGGAGCATTCGTTAAACCAAAAGGCATGACAATGAATTAGTAATGTCCATACCTGGTTCGAAATGCTGTCTTTGGTATATCAATATCTCGTACTCGCAGCTGTTTATATCCGGATCTCAAATCAATCTTAGAATAAACACATGATCCCTGCAACTGATCAAATAAATCATCAATGCGAGGCAAAGGATACTTGTTCTTCACTGTTGCCTTGCTCAGTTTCCTGTAATCGATACATAATCGCATGGAACCATCTTTCTTTCGCACAAATAGCACTGGTGCGCCCCAAGGAGATACACTAGGTCTGATATATCCCTTGGCTAGAAGATCTTCTAGTTGTGCTTATAATTCTTTCAGCTCTATCGGTGCCATCCTATACGGGGCTCGAGATATAGGAACAGTGCCTGGCATAAGATCTATATTGAAATCAACTTCTCGTACTGGAGGTAACCCTGGAATCTCCTCTGGGAATACATCCGCAAATTCGAAAACCACTGGCAAATCTGCCAACGTCAAGCTCGGCTTCAGTAAATCTACTGAATAAATAAGGAACCCTTCTGCTCCTTGTTGCAACAATCTCCTCATAGTCAAAGCAGATACTAAGGGAATCCAAGATCTGGAACCCTTCCCATAGAATTTCCACTCCTCTGCCATTTCAGGTCTGAATTTGACGATCTTGTGGACACAGTCTTCGGTGGCTCCGTACTTGGTTAGCATATCAATCCCAAAAATACAATCAAAATCAGCCAATCCAAGAACAATGCAATCTAAGTCAATCTCATGACCCTCGAATTGTAATATACAATTTCTAACTGTAGTCACAGATACAAGACCACTTCCCAACGGAGAAGAAATAGATACTACGGTCGACAATGACTCAATAGGTAATGAATGCAATAATGCAAAACGTTCAGAGATGAATGTATGCGATGCACCTGTGTCTATCAACACATATGCAGGATAACCGCAAAGAAAACAGTTACCTGCAATCACATCGTCTGGCGCATCTTGGGCCTGCTCCTCTTTCAATGCGAACACCCGAGCCTGTTGTCTGGGAGGTTTGCTCACTGTGTGGCCACCTCTGGCTCGAGGCTGTGTAGGTAACGGCTGAAAGAAATGAACTGATGAGGCTTGCCGCTCAGGCTGAGATACTGAACTAGATGTTCCTGCACTCTGAGCTGGTTGTGCACCTTTCTGGGGACAGACTCTGGCAAAGTGTCCCGGCTGCCTACAAATATTACATCTGCCCAACACTCCTTGACACTGCTCAGTGGCATGCCTACCTCCACAAGAACTGCAATAAACACCAGTATACTCTGCACTCTGGCCAGGACCACTCTTTCTTGACCCACTGGAGCTCGACGAACTGCTCCCTGATTTCTTAAACTGTTTGCCCTTTGCTTTCAGAAAATCCTTCTTGCCACTACTACTGCTTCCACTATCAAATCGAGGAGGAGATGGTGGAAACTGGGCGGCGGCCTGTGGCGGTCTCTGACTCTGAGCACTATAGGAAGCTCCTCGCTGCCTAATCAAGCCAGCCTCTGCTCCTTTCGCTCAGTTCAATGCATCAGAAAAGGTATTGGGTCGTCCCGTGTTCACCAAGGTGAAAATGTCAGGATTTAAGCCATTGATGAACTGATCCGCGACGGCCTCGTCATTTCCTGCCACATGGGGTGCAAACCGAAGCAAGAAAGAAAACTTCGGAAACATACACTTCTATGTTCAATGGCCCCTGTCTCAAATTGGCAAATTCTGCCCCTTTGTCTTTGCGGTAGGAGACTGGAAAGAAACGATGATAAAACTCATCTTTAAATACCTTCCAAGTAATATTGATGCCTCGATGCTCCAAGGCTCGTTTCGTCGTCAGCCACCAACTCTTTGCCTCTTCTTGGAACTGATGTCCAATTAGCTTCACTCTTCGTTCATCTGTATAGGCAAGAGATTCGAACATCATCTCTATGTCGTCTAACCATCTTTCACAATCCACTGCATTTTCTGTACCTTTCAGTGTTGGGGGTCGGAAAGACTGAAATCGTTTCAACAGAGTCTCCATCGGTGTAGCAGTAACGTCCATCTGATCACCGGAAGTACTGCCCTGCTCTGGCACCGGAGGACGTAAAGGCACAACCGCTCTTCTAGGAGGCATATATGATAATCAAACAGATTAGTAAACAATCTATACAAGCTGTCTCAGCCCTCCTCTGATCATAAACCTCTGATCCAGAATCAGTTCTGATTCAGTCATTACAATTACATGCTGCAATAATTCAAATAGCAATACAACATGTAATAGGGAAATCAATAAATCATGCTAGCACATCAAAAGCAAGGAAGAAGACTCGATCTATCCCGCTCATTCTACTCTATCTCAGTCTAAAGGATCTATCGCTCTGATACCACCTGTTGTGGGGACCCGAGCTCTAACTCAGATCTTTACGGGATTAATCGGATCGTTGTTAGAAAACGTGGGTAAAATTTTTGCTTTTAACTTTAAATCAAATATATATAAACCAAGCATAAGAATTCTCTTTATTTAATTACAACAAACGTAAATACATGGTTTGTCCTAATACATCCATACCAAATTAAAGTTCCATACCATACAATCTCCAAATCATAAGTAGTACTAGTCTAGTACAATAACCACTAGCAGTCCTCTGTGCCCGAAGCCACCACACTATCTCGATCCCATCTCGGTCGTGACCCTGATCCTGCCCCACCTGTTATTATGCACACATATACAGACATAACAACAGCCGGAAACTCCGGTGAGAACAAATCCGAGTATAAAACATGGTATACATGCATATACAAAATATAAATCATGAAGCATACTGTCATGAATAAAATCAAAAGTAATAGGTTCCATAGTCTATGAAACCAAATCCATATGAGCATGCAATTCAAATCAAATTATGTCTTGACTCGACTCGACTCTAACTCTAGGGATCCCGGTGTGAATAAGACGTCACTGTCTGCCACCTAACCTCCCACTCGGGGTGACGGTACGTCTTATTCCTAGACTTCGGTCATGTCTGTATCGAATGTCTACAATCGAAGGAAATCTGCTTCTATGCGTCGATACACCGAACATCTAGAAGTTTGGCAAGTCTGCCAATGACTGTCCTATCTTGAATGCTTGTATATAAATCAATATAAAGCACAACATAATAAGGTATAGAAATCTAGTTTGTGATTTTTGGAAACTCAAGTCAAATCTAACTCGAGTTGTGCAATCCCGCATCAACATGAATTATACCTTTCTTATTGAACTTTTATCGATGTCGAGGTCTCGAAGTCGAAGTGAGGCACAATGAATCTGAAATGGTAATGTTCAATAGATACAAGATCAACATTCTATTCAATCCATACATGTACGTAACTATATTCATTCTCGGTACATTTTGGACGGCATAACAACGTATTATTTCGATACCGATCAACTCACACAACAAGAATCAATATCATCAACTCATATTCCTCATACTCTATACATCATAAACTCATAACGATTCTGAAACCTCCATATTTCCAATTCAAGACATGCTGAAAATCATAATAATTGCATACAATAATATTTCTTCGATCCGACTACGAGTATATGATCACCAACTTCACAAGAACACATAATCTAGTGTAATTCGCAATTTCCTTAATCACAATATCTCAAATCATGCAGGAATTGAATGAAACTTACATCCTCTTGTAGCCCTTGAAGAGAAGAGCTCAAAACCGAAATCGGATTAACGTTTGGATGATTGAATCTTGTAAAATCAAAGTCCTAAAAGAATTGAAGCTTTGAGGAATTTCTCTGGAGCTTCTCGGTATTCCTCAGCTGAAATGGGAAGGGAATAAGACACATATCCCTTATATTGCATGGCAAGGACAAGTGTTAACATTTTCAAGCAACACGTCTCGCGCATATGCGCGACATCACCCGCGCATATGCGCGAGACCTACTGGTCTCGGCAATGCAAATCTTAACACCTCGCGCATATGCGCGCTTCATCTCGCGCATATGCGCCAAAGCTTCTGGAGGTGTCACGCATATGCGCGCTTTATCTCGCGCATGTGCGCCAATGTCTCCGGACGTGTCGCGCATATGCGCGCCTTATCTCGCGCATGTGCGCCGATGCTTCTGGAATTATCGCGCATGTGCGCGCATTACTTCGCGCATGTGCGCCATCTGTTCTGTCCTATTTTGAATATTTCCTCATCTCATCTCACTTAATACTTCCCGTTGCATGTCATGCATACTCATATCTTCCGAGTATCACATCAATGAAGACTAATAATCTCAAGCCTTACACGGTGTCAAATACCAGTGATGTTCAAAAAGACGATGCCATCCTGGTCTACGCACTAATGGAGGGCATTCCAATTAATATGGGCCGACTAATCTTTTCTCAGATAATGTAGTCCATACACAGCTCGAGCATCGCCTATTCATTCCTACTATTATTATAGAGTTGTGTGTGCGAGCCGGGTTAGTAGTCAATGTGGAGTACGAATGGTTACAACAATTGAATCCCATTGACGACTCGTGGATGAAGATGAAGAGAGGCAAGCGTGCTATCGACTTCCCAGAAGCACCTGAGGAGGAGGCAGCCGCCAACCACCCATCACTACTCCCACACCCTCGCCGACGGTCCATTATTGATAAAGTTGACGAGTTGTGTGCCTTTACGGTCCATCAAAATTAGTATAACACTGTCAACAGAGCTCACATGGCATCGATGGAGTCTCTGGTACGCAGGATGGCCTCGCACATGGGCCTTGACACCGCAGCTTACCCACCACCACCGGCATTCCCACCTCCATTCCCATTCCAGTATGCTTATCCTCACGCCGATGATCAGGAGCATCGAGTTGTGCCACCCGAGGACGAGAAGGATTACCAGTGATCAGGGGAGTCTTCCCGGATCCCTTCTCTTTGCAAATGTTTACATATTTCATTCTATTTGCATTTTGTTTAGCATTTAATTTTTTTGTTACTCTGTTAGTTTGTCTACTTGTTTTAGTATTGTTGTGCACTGGGGACATTGCGCATTTATGTTTGGGGGGTGGGTGTTTAATTTGTTTTTTTGTGTTTAGGTTATATGTTCAGTTCGTTTTTGGTATTGCATTTGTCTCGTGTTATTGGTGTTGTCACTTGAGAAGTGGTTTGTAGTGGTGTTAGATTGGTGAGCGGTAGCCAATGATGATGTTGAATGGGTCACACACACGCATGTCCATTTTTGTCACGGCGCTAGTTTAGAACACACGAGGGGTCAGCACATGAAAATCTGAACTGGATAATGAAATTTTCGGCGCGAATGTTGGCTAAAGAAAAATGCATGACATAGTGAACTTGGACATTGTCTGTGGGGATTTTTAAATGCATTAGGTGACTTAAACTTGAACACATCCCTTGACATGAACACTGCCCAGCAGGATGAGAATTAGTTAGGCACATCTTTGCTAGACCAATTCATTTAACCAAGCTTACAAAAAAATATATATAACTACGATGCTTGTACCCATGTATCTAGCCGTGCTTAACCTTATTGATGTACCTTTGAAATTGAACCTTAGCCATACACCCATATTTCTTGTTCCTATCTGAGGGAGGACAGAAGAATTCAACTAAAGTATGCTGCACACAAAGATAGAGATGTAAGGTGTGGGGAGCCAAATAAAGGAATGAAATTCTATTCCTAGGCTAAAAGAATGGAGATGTATGGAGTTGAAGGAAATCAGACGCAAAGTCTGAATGTGCGCAAATATTACACCACTACACCTCCCTCAATATCCATTCCAGCCTAGTCGAGACGCCCCTATCCTGCACTGATTTTTGCATACCGAGTCCTATCTGTCTATGCTGCGAATCGGTAACGAGTGAAGAGGGATGAGAGAAAGGAATTGTACACTTATGTGTTGATTGAAGTCTCTGACGACGTTGAAAATTTCACTGTGGGAATTCATGATGCTTGAGCCAACATTGTACACACACATGTTTTAAAAATACATGAAAGATTGTAATTTTGAACATTTGCAGTGAAATTTGAAACTAGTGACTTTTGTTAGTGGAATAGTGGATAAAAGTTGTGTTGATATTCGCTGAGGTAAACCAGAACCATGAATGCACCGACATACTACTTCTCGAGTTGTTTTATCCTGCAACCTATTTTGCTCGAGGGCGAGTAAAAGGTTAGTATGGGCGGGTTGATAGAGGTAATATTTATGTGTTTTAAAGCATTGTTTGAGTTGTATTTTGCATCGTTCTGGGTTATATGGAGTTTGCATTATGTCTTTTTCTTCTTATTTTATTGAATTCGATCACCGCTCACTGAAGTTATATTAATGTGCTGAAAAAAAAAGTAAAATGAAGAAAGGTCAACTGAAGGAGAAGATGGGGACAGAAAACATCGCGCTAGGGCGGCCAAACTTGACCGCCCCAGCGCGAGTGCATCAAAAAGAAATGCAGAGCAGAACACCTCGCGCTAGAGCACGAGAGGCTGAAGAATAATATAGGAGACCTCGCGCTAGGACCGCCCCAGCGTGAGAGGCTGTGGAAGAAACCAACATCACAGAAGACGTCGCCCTAGGGCGGTCAGAAGACGTCGCCCTAGGGCGGTCAAGTTTGACCGCCCCAGCGCGAGTAAAAAAGGAAAATTTTGACCGCCCCAGCGTGAGAGGCTGTGGAAGAAACCAACATCACAGAAGACGTCGCCCTAGGGCGGTCAAGTTTGACCGTCCCAGCTCGAGTATAAAAGGAAAATTTCCTATTTTGTCTTTTATTCAACTTGGAAGGTGGAAGGCTAGAGGAGGGAACCCTAGGCACGAAAATTGACATTATTCAGCAGCCAAGGAAGAGGAGGAGGAGAGAAAAAGTTTGGAGCAAGTGTTTGGATTGAAGAATTTGAGATTTACGGGCATCGTTCTTCATGTTTTTCGTCAAATCTAGTATTTCTAATTTAGAATTTATCGTTTAAACATTGTGTTGTTTATTTTTACTATGAATTCAAGTAGCTAACTTACATATTTGTTGTTATTTAAGTGGATCCTACCTCGAAACTGATTTAGTTATTTCATATTTGGATTTTTGATTTATTCTTGAGTGTGCTACTGTTTTTCATTACGTTATTAGAGCATAGATAACTTTAATAACAAATTTTATAGCGCGAGTGAGTTCGAGAGAATAGCTTGTGATAAGAACGAGTAGTATAGTTCGTGGATTTACAATTTACATAGACATATGAAATTGGATACACGCCGATAGTCATAGTCCTGTAGGGCGAAAACTATGGGATTTCATAGATCGTTATTCGATTCACTCTTGATAAATAATTAAAGAAATTTAATTACTTCATTAAGTAGAGTTAGTTTAGCGTAACTCGAGAAAGCATGTTCAATTGAATAGAAAATCCTGTCGGAAGCGTAAATCACTATCGAACAATTAATTAATTAACGAGGGGTAGGTGAACCGATATTTCCAACAAATTTATTTTCCCCTGAAATTTAATTAATCAGTCTAGCTTATATATTTCAACATTTAATTCTTGAACTTGTTCTTTAAGTTTTTATTTAATTCTAGTAGTCATAAACAATCATTCAAGTTTCGTGCTAAAGATTGGATAACTGGAAATAATAATTGTAAAATCCAGTCTCCAGTGGAACGATACTCGTACTCTCTTACATTATAATATCACTTGACATCGTGCACTTGCGATTAATTTTCGAGCATACAAAACCATATTTTTATTGAGGATTCTACAGTGCAATTTTAGCTCGATCATATGTTAAGTATGTTATTTTTCACTGCTGTGTGCTACGTATATATATTCGTTACTTCTAGTATAAGACTGTTGAGTACTTAGACTCACTAGGCGTGTGTGATGCAGGTGAGTTCGATATCGAGGGCACTGGAGGTGCTGAAATCTGAGTAGGCAGACCTGGTGGGCGACACGATCCGAGGACCTCATGTATTCCGCACATTTATGATTTTACGATATTGAGAGGAAATGAGTATTTTCTTTACGCTGATTTATTTCACTATTGGATGTTGGGATTTTTACTCGTTTATTTTCTGTGGTATTTTAATGGTAATTACTTACAATTATTTTCAAAAGATATTTTCAGTGGGACTGTGTGCATGCAAATTATTCAAATGCTTATTTTCAAAATGTGAGCTTTTAAAAAAAAATTTCGCATTTTTAAAATAGTAGACGTTAAAGTTGGTATCAAAGCAAGGGTCCTGTATAGGGTTGTGCCCCCGCCAGCTTCTGCAGTTCAGTCTTCAAACCTCAAGTCTGTAAGCTTTTATGATTTAAATGTTTTATATGATTTACTATTATCACCTGCATGTTAACATGATTAACGCTTTATGTGGATCTACGATATATGTTTAACTGCTTTTATGATTTAATGATTTATTGCTTTAAAAACTAGATTAATTGCATGATGGGTTACATTTATAAATCGGACTGTATTCAGATATGCCTCCGAGACGTGCTCCCAGTGCAGATAGGTAGGATGAGATTCCTGGAGGTGGGAGAGGCCCTCCACCACCACCGCCAGGGGACCCAGCTACCCGAGTTCTGGAGGGTATGGCTAGGCTACTGGAGCAGCTACAACATGCTCCTAGGCCTCAGGTGAACGTTTTTGAGCAGTTCAGGCGACTTAACCCAAAGAAGCTCGGGGGCACTGCTGATCCATTCATAGCAGAGGGATGGATTCGATCTCTGGAGCTGCACTTTGAGTATCTTCAGATGTGAGATGGCGACCAGGCCAGGTGCGTCATCTATATGTTGAGAGACGATGCGTCTCTTTGGTGGGAGGGTGCCGCTCATGCTGTTGACTGGGTTACCCTTACATGGGCCAGGTTCAAGGAGTTGTTCTATGGGAAATGCTTTCTAGCTGACGTCAGGGGCCGCTTGACGAGAGAGTTTATGAGTCTCCGCCAGGGGGACTCATCTGTGGCTGAGTTCATCCGTAAGTTTGACTGGCCTGCCATTTTATGCCCGTGATAGCGAGGGATGCCGATCAGAAGCTGAGGCAATTTATGGATGGATTGAGACCCACCCTTTGCCGGGATGTCATGCTGATGAGGCCGACAGGTTATGACGAGGCCACCGCCTGCTCTTTTCAGGCGGAGCAGGCTCTGCGGTATATAGACTTTGAGATGCAGAGAAAGCGGCATCAGACACAGTCCAGTTCCCAGCATCAGAAGAAACAGTTCTCAGGGCCACTTAGACAGCACGGGTAGCAGAAGCCCCAAGGTCAGTTTAGGAGGCCCCAGTAGCAGAGATATCCTCAGGCGCCAGGGGCGCCTAAGCCAAATGACAGGAAGCCATGCCCGTAGTGCAGCAAGTTCCATGTCGGCAGGTGCTTATGGGGGACCTTCAGATGCTTCGTTTGTGGACAGGATGGCCACAAAGCAGCGGACTGTTCAAAGAACACGGGCCCCACTACTGCCCGAGCCTATGTGATGCATGCCGAGGAGGCCGATGTAGAGCGAGACTCGATATTGATTACTGGTAACCCTTTTGTTTAAGATTTTAATTTATCATACAATTGCATGGATTTTATGCTTGTATAAGGAGTTATTTTTGGGATTGATAACATAAAAATAATTAGGATGCATGTTCTACCTGGTTGGGATTAAGAATTTAATTGTTTTAACGGATAATGTTAGGGTTTAATTGTAATAACCAATAAATTGAGGAATTGATGGCTAAAACTCAAGATTTTTGGGTTCAATTTTCGAAATTTAAGGGCATAATTTGCAATTTTTATTCTTCTGAAGATTAATTTCGAATTTTTGGAAACGATGTTTGGGTTAATGCAGTGATCTTTCGAGGATTTTGGGTTAATTTCCGACAAGAGATTCCTTAAGTTCAATACTATTAGATTTCATGTTATGTTTTGTCGCAGGGAGGATATATATTACAGGTGTAGCCACCCATTCATTGCTAGATTCAGGGGCTACGCATTCTTTCTTATCTGAATCCTTCGTCAGGTGACTAGGAATCAACCAGTAGCGATGGATTCAGGGTTTAGAGTATCGATCCCATCAGGGAATCAGATGTTCACCTCCCAGATAGTGAAGAGATTGGAGCTTCGGTTACAGAAGTATATGGTGCACGCAGATTTGATAGTGCTACCACTACCGGAGTTCGACATCATCTTGGGTATGGACTGGCTATCTTCTCATGGAGCAGTCATAGTTTTTTGACAGAGGTCAGTGTCTGTCAGACCGCCTAGTGGGAAGCCATTTGTTTTTGAGGCAGCTAGACATCCGCAGATGCCGCACGTCATTTCCTGCTTGTGTGCGAGGAAGCTTATAAGGAGAGTCTGCCAGGCGTTTTTGGCCAGCATCGTGTCAGTGTCTGAGCCACTCGAGCAGAGGCTATAGGACGTTGATGTGGTCAGGGAGTTCTCCAGTGTTTTCCCTGACGTTGTTTCAGGCATCCCACAAGAAAGAGAGGTGGACTTTTGATTGGGATTATGCCAGGCACAGTTCCGATATCTAAAGCACCCTACCGGTTAGCGCCTGCAGAGATGAAGGAGCTCAAAGATCAGATTTAGGATCTGTTAGATAAGGGTTTCATTCGCCCTAGTTTTTCTCCTTGGGGCGCACTAGTTCTTTTTGTCAAGAAGAAGGATGGCAACATGCGACTGTGTATTGATTACAGAGAGCTGAACAGATTCACAGTTAAGAACAAGTATCCATTGCCAAGGATCAAGGATTTGTTTGATCAGCAGCAGGGAGCATCAGTGTTCTCAAAGATAGATCTTCGATCCGATTACGATCAGCTGAAGGTGAGAGAGACTGACGTGCATAAGACAGCCTTCCGGACGCGTTACGGGCACTATGAGTTTATGGTGATGCCCTTCGGCGCTACAAACGTGCCAGCGATCTTCATAGATCTCATAAATCGCGTATTTCAGCCATATATACTTGGATCAGTTCGTCATGGTTTTCATTGATGATAACCCGATCTATTCAAAGAGCAGGGAGGAGCACACTCAGCACCTAAGGACAGTACTACAGACTCTAGAGGACAGACGGCTATATACATGTTCAGTAAGTGTGAGTTCTGGCTTGACAGAGTGGCATTCGTGGGCCACATTGTATCTCAGGATGGTATAGAGGTCGACCCCAGTAAGGTCGAGGTAGTCAGAGATTGGCCAGTGCCTAAGAGCGTGACAGAGATTCAGAGTTTCTAGGGATTAGCAGGTTACTACAGGAAGTTCATTAAGGGCAGCTCTTCTATTGTGGTGCCTATGACCTTCTTAACGAAGAAGAATTCCAAGTTCATCTGGGGATCTGAGTGCCAGGAGAGCTTTGACAGACTGAAGCACGCTTTGACCACTGCACCAGTTCTAGCTATGCCATTAGGGAAAGGAGAGTTTGTGATATATACAGATGTATCGAAGCCATGGTTGGGCGCGGTTCTGACGCAACAGGACATAGTGATTGCCTATGCGTCCAGACAGCTGAAGGTCCATAAGAAGAATTATCCGATTATGACCTCGAACTAGCAACAGTGGTATTTGCCCTGAAGATCTGGAGACACTATATATATGGGGAGAAGTGCATGATTTTTACAGATCATAAGAGCCTGAAGTACTTCTTCACACAGAAAGAGCTGAATATGCAACAGAGGAGGTGGCTTGAGCTGTTAAAGGATTATGATTGTGACATTACCTAGCATCCGGGTAAGTTTAATGTGGTTGCATACACTCTGAGCAGGAAGCACGCAGTGATTGCTCATTTTTCGGTGCAGAGAGAGCTACAGGCTGAGATTCAGAGATTTGAGCTTGCCGTTTATGCCAAGGGCGAGGCCCCAAATCTTGATACTCTGACTGTACAACCAACTTTGAGAGACAGAATTCGAGCAGGGCAGACTTCTGTCGAGCAGTTACAGAAGTGGAGAGAGAGGGACGAAGCTAAGGGCCAGATACTGTATTCAGTTGTGGACGACATAGTCATATATAGGGACCGTCTATGGGTTCCTTACAGTGATTCCCTTTGAGCGGATATCTTGATCGAGGCCCACAGCACCCCATACTCCATCCATCCAGGGAGTACGAAGATGTATAAGGATCTACAGACTTTGTATTAGCTGCCGGGAATGAAGCAAGATATTCTGCGATTCGTCTCTGAGTATTTAACTTGTCAGGAGGTCAAGGAAGAGCATCAGAGACCTGCAGGGAAGCTGATACCACTCCCTATTCCCGAGTGAAAATAGGAGAACATTACTATGGATTTTTTGACAGGGCTTACAAGGACTACTGGAGGATTGAATGCCATTTGGGTTATTGTTGATCGGCTCACTAAAAAACTCATTTCTTACCGATTAAGAAGAAATTCACAATGACTCAGTACACAGAGCTGTACATCAGAGAGATAGTCAGGCTCCATGGGATTCCAGTGTCCATCATGTCAGACAAGGATCTGAGGTTCACGTCTGCATTCTGGAAGAGTCTTCATCAGGCGCTAGGTATAAGTTATTGTTCAGTACTGCTTTCCGTCCTCAAAAAGACGGTCAGTCACAGAGGGTTATTCAGATTCTAGAGGATCGGCTCCGAGCATGCATGATCGACTTCCAGGGCAGCTGGGAGCCAAAGTTACCTCTGGTGAAGTTCACATACAACAACAGTTATCATGCATCGATAGGTATGGCACCATACAAGGCACTGTACGGGAGGAAGTGTAAGTCACCAGCTTATTGGGATGAGGTGGGAGAGCGAGCAGAGTTGGGTCCGGATATTGTCAGACAGACAGCAGAGTTAGTAGCCAAGATTCGGGAAAGGATGAAGACTCCACAGATCCGCCAAAATAGTTATGCATATCAGAGGCGACGAGATATTGAGTTCGCAGTAGAGTAGGTGATCATGTCTACGTGAAGGTCGCACCGATGAAGGGTGTGATGAGTTTCGGGAAGAAGAACAAGCTCAGCTCTAGATTCATCGGATCATTCGAGGTCCTAGAGATAGTTGGGGCACTTGCATACAGAGTTGCATTACCGCCGAAGATGGCAGGAGTACATAATGTGTTCCACGTCTCCATGCTGCGGAAGTACATGTCGAATTCTTCGCATGTGCTTAACTATGATCCACTTCAGCTGACACCGCACCTGTCATTCGAAGATAATCCCACTCAAATACTGGACAGACAGGAGAAGAGGCTCTAGAACAAGGTGATCCAGATGTTCAAGGTCAAGTGGTTGAATCATTCCGAGGAGGAGGCCACGTGGGAGACCGAGACCGAGATGAGGAGTAACTACCCGGAGTTATTCGGTACGTTCTAAATTTCGAGGATGAAATTTTATTTAAGGGGAAGAGAGTTGTAAGGTCCAGGAATTTAATTCTCGTAACGGGAATGCATGAAATCTAGGATTTTATTTAAATTATGGGTTTAATTATTTTTATGAATTTTATGCATAATTATTGCATGATAGAATTTATTTCATGAAATTTTAAAAGTTCATGCATTAGGGTTTCTAGATGCATTTTGCGCTCGAATGAGGAACGGAGATCGGTGAATTATCTGGAAAATTATTTTTATAACATGATTAATTTTTATTAATTAATATAAGATGTTTTAAATGTATTTTTCAAAAAATGGGCTTTGTTGGGTAATTTTACCGCCAGAGCATATTTTTCTGCGGTATGCAAATTCTATCGAAACGAAGGACTTTTTGAGTATTTGAGTAATATTTTTAAAAACTTATCAAACCGATATATTTTTCGGGAGAGTGTTTGGACTTGATGGGACTATTTTTGAGCTTATTGGACTCAAAACTCTTTTAATCCCTTTTTATATAAAGTTAGGGCCCATTAGCTTATTTGTTATCTATTTAATTAACACCTAATTAATCCTAAACCTAAATACTTCTCCCCCACCAACCGTCACCCCCTCCATTCAGAATTTGTCTCTCGGTTTTAGCAGCCAAACCCCAAGGAAGCATCGGCCATCCCATTTTTTGCAAAATAAAATTCTCCGGCGCTTTTCGACGCTCGCTTTTTCGACGTTCTTGCGTAGAAATCATCAAGACACGATTTGTATCACTTATTCATGCATCACACACGTTTTATATGCTGGTGAATGTATTTATCCATGCAAAGTTTTGATCTAGCCTAGTACATGAAGAACATTTCGGTTTTACGTGTGATTATTGCACTTTATGTTTCAACTCTCACGTTTTCTTGAATTGTGCATGGAGGCTGCCATTTTGTTGATGCTAAGGGGCCATTCAGAGCAGTATAGTGGAGTCATGAGGCTGGTGTAAGGTTTTGTGGGGTTAGAGTGAAGTCCGAGAGGTGTAGCGGGCTAAGGTTTTCTCGTTTTCTTTGGTTAGATCGGTGGGTAGGCGAGGGCCGGTGGTGCAAGGGCAACTCTATATCTTTGACAGACTCTGGTGGGTCTGAACCATGGTCTAGAAAGGCACGAACGCTGCTGTTCCTGTCCTAGAAGCCGCAAGATAGAGAATTGGACGAGTTGGGTTCGATTTGTGTTTTGGGGAGAGTAGCGATCGGGCGATTTGTGCTTCATGCATGGGGCTGATTGCGTGGGTGCAGTAGGTTCAAGGAAGTCCTAGGGTGGTATAGTAAAGGCTGAGCCGTGCCTGGTTCCCTCGGTGGTGGGCTAAGACGTAAAATTTGGAGGTAGTGTAATAGGGTAGGCGTAAATGGGAAGGGGCTGATTTTGAGCATCTTGTATGGTCTGATCGTAATATTAATGGGACGAGTCTAGTTGGTTTTAGGGACTTTTAAGTATTTATGGGGTGTGGTAGAAAGTTGGGAGAAATTTGGTTAAGTTTCGGTTCGATTCGGGTTGAAACCGGGACTCTAGTCCACGTTTTAAAACGAATCGATTAAGTTTTTTATCGGGCTCGAGTTTAAGTCTAGGAATGCTTAAAAATATGTTTTGGGATATTTTAAGGATTTTGGTAAGCTTGGGGTCAAATTTTAGAGGTCCAGGGGTAAAACGAAAATTTTGGGTTTCTAGGGGCAAAATGGTCATTTTGCACCCGGGGTGATATTTTTGTCCTGGCAGCGTGCTGAGCACAAATTTACCCTATTTTAAATGTTTATGCATCATGATCACAATTTTTATGATTTTATGAAAATGTACGTTGCATGCTTGATTTAAGAAAAAATTACATATGTGCATGATTTTGATAAGTGATGAAAGTTATGATATTTCGAATGATGGGAATTAGTTTTGGCTATCAAAGTATAGGTATATGCATAAGACATATATGTAAATGCTGATGATGAGGCCTAGGCACAGTAGATGGGTAATCCTTTCACTGATGTCCGATAGCCGACGGGTACCACGGTTTTATGTATAATGGATCCATCATAAATAATGATATACGATAGTCACCTCTAATGAACTTAATTCACCAATGGAAATGATAAATGATGAATGATGATTAACGATCAGCTGTTTTGACACGTCACGATTTTACACGACACGTTTATGTTACGCTTTTAAAGTTCATGAAAGGTATGTTTAGTATGTTATGTTCACTGTTGTGTGCTACGTATATGTACTCGTTACTTCTGGTACAGGTTTGTTGAGTCATTAGACTCACTAGGCGTGTGTGATGCAGGTGAGTTCGATATCGAGGGGACGGGAGGTGCTGAACTCTCAGTAGGCAGACCTGGTGGGCGACACGACCCGAGGACCTCATGTTTTCCGCACATTTATGATTTTACGATATTGAGAGGATATGAGTATTTATTTATGCTGATTTATTTCACTGTTGGATATTAGGATTTTTACTCGCTTATTTTCTGTGATATTTTATTGGTAATTACTTACGATTATTTTAAAACGATATTTTCAGTAGGACTGCGTGCATGCAAATTATTCAAATATTTATTTTCAAAATATGAGCTTTTCAAAAAAAAATTCCGCATTTTTAAAAGAGTAGACGTTTGTAATGCCCGAGAATTTGATTACCGTAATATGAGATTAATCTGGGATGATTTCTTAATTAATCAAGGTAATTATAGACGAAAAGTATTAGACCGGAAAATGTGAGAAATGACGCAAAATATATGTGTAAGGAGGTGTGCTCGCGCACATGCGCGACGCAATGCGCGAGCCATGCGCGGAGTGGACAAAAGACCCCGCGCATATGCGCGGCGTGAGGACGCGCATATGCGCGAGGTGTACAGTAGCCTAATGGAGTGCTCGGCGCATATGCGCGACGTGAACGGCGCATATGCGCGAGCAGGGCAGGAAGGTTGGCGCACATGCGTGGCAGAAGGCACGCATATGCGCGAGTTGATATATGCGGAGACAGTAGGTCTCGTGCATATGCACGATGTCAGTGCGCGCATATGCGCGAGTAGTCCAGTTGCCGGACAGTACTTCCGGCGCATATGCGTGGACCTTGGGCGCGCATATGCGCGCGACAAGCAGAACAAGAACAAGCCACTTGTCTCTTTCATGGGCGACGTATATATATATATATATGTACAAGCGATTGTTCCTCAGAATTGAAAGAGGACGAAGCCGAGGGAAGCTTCGGGAGAAATTCAAGTTACGAGCAATCCGTCCGTCTGTTTTCGAATCCGAGTATAGTAATGTGTTCTTAACGACGTAGGCTACAACTGGACGTAAGTTTTACTACGTTTTGATATGTCTTGAAATTATGATATTGCCAGAATTGAATGGAATTCATATATGATGTTCTTGACATAGTAGACATCATAGAATCGAAGTCAGATTGAGAAACGGACTGATTATGAAATTTTTATGAATTTTTGAGTCGATTTGATTGAGAATCGATATCAGATTTATATTATCGTTGAAATTATGAGTTATATCGATAGTGATTATGAGTTATGGTATTATATCTGTGATGTTGGGACTGACGGGGTTATCGAGACTGTATTGGTATGCCGTCGAAACATCAATTGATTGATATTGATCAGACTCGGTTTTGGTTGAGATGGTATTGTGGTATCATATGTCGATTGGCATTGATTAGATTATGTTTTGATTTGAGTATTAATCAGAACAGGTTTTGAACTGAGTTATATATTGATATTGTATCTATTCGATTGTTATTAGCAGATTGGGTATGGACAGAGTAAACTTCAATACTTCGTCTTCGTCGGACCGAGAAGATAAAGGTATAAATTAATGTTGAGTTGGGATTGCACAACTCGAGTGAGGTTTGGCTCGAGTTTCCCTAAATCACATACTTTACCTTATTGTATTGATTTGATTGATGTACTTGTTCTCTTTATTTATAGACAGCAGGTATTAGACGAGTAATCTTGTGACAGAAGTGCCTGATGGTGGTGGAATCGCCACGGGCACATTGCACGATGTCACAAGATAGTGTATTGGCGATTGTGCCAAAGTCTGTCACCGGATGTTTGGCTATCGATGTGGATAGAATCATAACTTCTTCTATTACTGATGATCGATATTATATCGATGTGGATAGAATTGGAGTTCTTTCTATTACTGGTGATCGATACTATACCGATGTGAATAGAATACGAGCTTCTTCTATTACTGGTGATCGATACCATATCGATGTGGATAGAATTGGTATTTCTTATATTACTAGTGATCGATACCCTATCAACGTGGATAGAACTAGAGTCTTTTCTATTACTGCTGGTCGATATGGGAATGCTAACTTCTGGAAACCGGGATCCCTAGACTAGGATTGAGTCTAGTCTTAAATGTGACGTCATGATTCTAATTGATAGTGTATATTGAGTTATGTTTATTATGTTCCTGAATATGGTACATATTGATGTATGTTCCTGATGATGGTACATGTTTAGAATAGGATTTATTCTTGATATGGATTTATATTCTGATTTGAATACATGTTAGACATATCTGTTATATGCTTTTATATTGTTTTTATGATTGCATGTATACATGATTTATACTGAGAATGTAATTCTCACCGGAGTTATCCGGCTGTTGTCTTGTCTGTATGTGTGCATGGCAACAGGGGGATAGGATCAGGGTCAAGAAGAGAAAGAGGCTGGACTAGATAGCGTGGAGATCCGGACTTCGAAGCAACTTAGGATTCAGTACCGAGATATAGTTGAACCTAGTTGAATTCTTGTAGATAATACAAGATTTGTATATTTATGTTTAATATGTAATTTGAATTGAATTACATTACGTTTCCGCTTTGTATTTTTAGAAAAAAAATTTAGACCCTGTTTATCTTAATTGATAATTAAATCTCAAAGATGATTAAGAAGATGATTAGCGTCCGGGTCCCCACAACAGGTGGTATCAGAGCATTAGGTTTTAGAACAGTAGGTTCTAGAACTGTAGGTTCTTAAGATTGAGATAGAAGCTAGTGAGCGGGGTAGAATGTGTTTTCTTTCCTTGCATGTAATTGCTAGCATGTGATTGATTATAATGTTGAATTACATGGTGTGTGCTAGCATGATGTTATGTGTTATTGCTTGAAGTTACAAAGCATCTGATTGAATATAATGTTGAAATTACCTTGTATATGCTAAAATTTCAGTATGTTTTTACTGTATATTAATCTACATGTTACCTGAATATCTGAGTTGATTTGGTAATATGTATTATTTGAAACTGGATCAGAACCAATTTTTGATCAGAGGTAAGCTGATCAGGATTGGGATTGAGACGGAATTGTCTTCTGTTACTACTAACATCTGTGATTATCAGATATTCCTCCTAGAAGAGTTCCAGAACGAGGTAGTACTTCGACTGATCTGATAGATGTGTCAGAAACTCAGATGGAAATAAAGTTGAAGGAGTTTCAATTACTTCAGCCGCCGATTCTGAGTGGTATCGAAACGTCTGAAGATTGTGAGAACAGGTTTGATGACATTGAAATACTGTTTGATTTATTTGATTGTACGGATGAACAGAGAGGTAAAATGGTGCCTAACCAGTTAAAAGAAGCTGCCAGGAGTTGGTGGATTACAAGTAAAACAATGTTAGAACAGAGAGGTACAGTGATTTCGTGGGAAACATTCAGAACTGAATTTTATCGAAGATTTTTCTCAGTTTCGCACCGAGAGGACAAGAGAGCAGAGTTTGAGAATTTGAGACAAGGCCAACTGAATATTGAAGAATGTGTTGCTAAATTCTCTACTCTACTGCGTTTTGCTCCTCATGTAGCTGGGAATGATGAAGCTGTAGCGGATCAGTTCATCAGAGGATTGAACTCGGAGATAGTTGAATTGATGAATATGCAGCGACCCCACCATTTTGCTGATGCCTTGAGTAGAGCGAAGAGAGCGGAGGCGAGTCTGATTAAACAATTAGAAAGGTTGTGTGCAATGCAACCCCAGACACAACAATCCCCTCTCCGATTTGATCGCGGCAGCACGAGTGGGAAGCAAGATTTGCTGAAAGCTCGAAAGAAAAAGTTCAAGAAGTTAGGGTGCGGTTCATCTAGCTCCAGTGGTTCTAGCCCGAGTTATACTGGAGTTTATTGCAGGACTTGCGGAGGGAGACATCCCATGGAACAGTGCCAGGGAGTGACTGGTAGGTGCAATATCTGTAAACAGCAGGGACACTTTGCTAGAGTCTGTCCACAAAAAGGTTCCCGAAGATTTCAGGGAGCAGAATCTTCTGGTGGTAGTGATCGAAGAACAGACCCAGGACACACGTGATGATATAGTGGCAGGTAATAATCTTTTATGATTATGTTGCATATGTATTGATATATACTCATGCATTCCCTACGATTATCTTTGACTGAGTTGTATTGATATATGTAGTACCTGCGGGGTCTGTATTACTGTAGTATTGATCTTTGTACCTTTTGGGGAAAGGAATTGATATCAGTTAATTCTGGGAAATATTGTGTACTGCAGTAAGATGAGAATGAAATCGAGTTAGATTGTGTTGTACTTATGTTGTCTGATTCTGACTACATTATTGATAGTAATATGCTAACAAGTACAGAACTATTATAGATTCTTGCGAGGAGATGTTAAGATTCGGACCTGAAATGGCCGATGAACGAATGATATACGGTAAGGATTCTCGATTTTGAATTCCTTGATATCCGTATTATGTATGATTCGATGATTATCGAAAATAATGGAGTAATTCCTTATGTATTCAGTTGATTACTGAAGTTGAGCCTATCTGGAAATGATTTGTCAGTAGCAGGAGAGTTGCTATAGTCGTCCCAGATGAAATTCCGGGTTTGTCTTATATCAGGGAGAGCGACTTCAGCCTTGATTTGATATCAGGTATGGATTTCATTTTAGACTTCTGTACAGAATGATATTGATTGAATTGAAAGAATTGAAATGTCAGTTAGAAAATTTACTGCCTGAGAGTTGGAGTTACATTTGATTATGTGTTTCTCTGGGAAATACTTCAGTTTTGTGTATGGGTTGATAAATCCTGTGTTCCGAAGTGTTCTGATGATTTTATGCTCGTTTTCTCTGATATTGTGATATATTCGCAGCGTAGGATTGATTGAATCGAACAGTTGAAATTGTATTGAATATTCTGGGAACTAAGATTGTTGTATACAGAATTATTCGGCCATGAATCCAGATTGCAACAGATTGTATTCAGAGTCTGTGATATCTGAAGATAGTATACTGATTGATTGTAGCACAGTTGAGACAGTGATTAGATTGTTCAAAACTTGATCTCGATAGTCATAACAGTATGTCAATCAGAATACCAGGTAGGTAATACTTTATTTTATAAAATTAGCTGATTTGTTTGTGCCAGATATTTCGAATTTGAAATGACAGGTATTGTCAGAGGCACACAGTAGTGGATGCAGTATTATTCCGGTAACACGAGATATGTGATAATTCGAACGGACAGTTTGGATGTAAACAAATGAAATCAGTTATGTCAGAATTTGTATTGAAATGTCTAAATCACTGACAGATGAAGACAGAAAGATAGAAACCAGAAGACTGATTATACAGATTATCGATTCCTGAATAGAAATAGGAGTATAATTCTATGGATCTGGTGATAGACTTATCGAAATCGTGCCAAGAATGTACTAGGATGTGGTTATGATTGAACAATTGTTCAAATCTGCATATGTATGTTGTACAGGATGATGTACAGATATGACAAGATTACTGAGAGGTATGTCAGAAAAGAGGTCAGATTGTATTGAATGCCAGAGTTAATTATATCATACCATGATTTTTGGTTGATTTTATACTTTTGGCAGAATGTATAGCATGATTTTTATCTATGGTTTATAGATTGACGGATAGTTGGAGTGAACTATCTAGATACTGGAGGATATCCAGGAATTATAGTGCTGGATTTTCGCACTAGTGACCTGATGTCTTGTCACTTTATGAATTATTGTACAATAATAGCTATTAGAGGAGTATCGAGATAGCTCTCGTCGAGGTATTGTGCAGTGAGGACTGCGGATTTTCTCTGAATGAGAATGATATTACGGTGATATTTGAGATTGAATTTGATAACAGCTGATGATATTGATTGGGTATGAGCTGTTGATTGGTATATACGGATGTTGTATAGCCAATATTTGCACTTAATTTTATCAGAATGGTTTGATAGAATGAATTTTCTGAAATAACCTTGAGTATACATTCCTTCCTTATCTGAATTGATTGTTTGTGATTTCGAGGACGAAATCATATCTTAGAGGGGGAGAAATGTAATGCCCGAGAATTTGATTACCGTAATCTGAGATTAATCTTGGATGATTTCTTGATTAATCAAGGTAATTATAGACGAAAAGTATTAGACCGGAAAAGGTGAGAAAAGACGCGAAATATATGTGTAAGGAGGTGTGCTCGCGCACATGCGCGACGTAATGCGCGAGCCATGCGCGGAGTAGACAGAAGACCCCGCGCATATGCGCGGCGTGAGGACGCGCATATGCGTGAGGTGTACAGTAGCCTAGTGGAGTGCTCGGCGCATATGCGCGACGTGAACGGCGCATATGCGCGAGCAGGGCAGGAAGGTTGGCGCACATGCGTGGCAGAAGGCACGCATATGCGCGAGTTTATATATGCGGAGACAGTAGGTCTCGCGCATATGCGCGATGTCAGTGTGCGCATATGCGCGAGTAGTCCAGTAGCCGGACAGTACTTCCGGCGCATATGCGCAGACCTTGGGCGCGCATATGCGCGCGACATGCAGGACAAGAACAAGCCACTTGTCTCTTTCATGGGCGACGTAAATATATATATATGTACAAGCGATTGTTCCTCAGAATTGAAAGAGGACGAAGCCGAGGGAAGCTTCGGGAGAAATTCAAGTTACGAGCAATCCGTCCGTCTGTTTTTGAATCCGAGTATAGTACTGTGTTCCTAACGACGTAGGCTACAACTGGACTTAAGTTTTACTACGTTTTGATATGTCTTGAAATTATGATATTGCCAGAATTGAATGGAATTCATATATGATGTTCTTTACATAGTAGACATCATAGAATCGAAGTTAGATTAAGAAACAGACTGATTATGAAATTGTTATGAATTTTTGAGTCGATTTGATTGAGAATCGATATCATATTTATATTATCGTTGAAATTATGAGTTATATCGATAGTGATTATGAGTTCTGGTACTATATCTGTGATGTTGGGACTGACGGGGTTATCGAGACTGTATTGGTATGCCGTCGAAACATCAGTTGATTGATATTGATCAGACTCGGTATTGGTTGAGATGGTATTGTGGTATCATATGTCGATTGGCATTGATTAGATTATGTTTTGATTTGAGTATTAATCAGAACAGGTTTTGAACTGAGTTATATATTGATATTGTATCTATTCGATTGTTATTAGCAGATTGGGTATGGACAGAGTTGACTTCAATACCTCGTCTTCGTCGGACCGAGAAGATAAAGGTATAAATTAATGTTGAGTTGGGATTGCACAACTCGAGTGAGGTTTGGCTCGAGTTTCCCTAAATCACATACTTTACCTTATTGTATTGATTTGATTGATGTATTTGTTCTCTTGATTTATAGACAGCAGGTATTAGACGAGTAATCTTGTGACAGAAGTGCCTGATAGTGGTGGAATCGTCACGGGCACATTGCACGATGTCACAAGATAGTGTATTGGCGACTGTGCCAAAGTCTGTCACCAGATGTTTGGCTATCGATGTGGATAGAATCATAACTTCTTCTATTACTGATGATCGATATTATATCGATGTGGATAGAATTGGAGTTCTTTCTATTACTGGTGATCGATACTATACCGATGTGGATAGAATACGAGCTTCTTCTATTACTGGTGATCGATACCATATCGATGTGGATAGAATTGGTATTTCTTCTATTACTGGTGATCGATACCCTATCGACGTGGATAGAACTTGAGTCTTTTCTATTACTGCTGGTCGATATGGGAATGTTAACTTCTGGAAACCGGGATCCCTAGACTAGGATTGAGTCTAGTCTTAAATGTGACGTCATGAGTCTAATTGATAGTGTATATTGAGTTATGTTTATTATGTTCCTGAATATGGTACTTATTGATGTATGTTCCTGATGATGGTACATGTTTAGAATAGGATTTATTCTTGATATGGATTTATATTCTTATTTGAATACATGTTAGACATATCTGTTATATGCTTTTATATTGTTTTTATGATTGCATGTATACATGATTTATACTGAGAATGTAATTCTCACCGGAGTTATCCGACTGTTGTCTTGTCTGTATGTATGCATGGCAACAGGGGGGATAGGATCAGGTTCAAGAAGAGAAAGAGGCTGGACTAGATAGCGTGGTGATCCGGGCTTCGAAGCAACTTAGGATTCAGCACCGAGATATAGTTGAACCTAGTTGAATTCTTGTAGATAATACAAGATTTGTATATTTATGTTTAATATGTAATTTGAATTGAATTACATTACGTTTCCGCTTTGTATTTTAAAAAAAAAATTTAGACCCTGTTTATCTTAATTGATAATTAAATCACAAAGATGATTAAGAAGATGATTAGCGTCCGCGTCCCCACAACGTTACACTTCTGATTTAGCTTAAAAAGATTCTCTGCCACAATAGTTGTTGATCAACTTCAAGCTATGTGAAAGTCTGTCAATAGCCTAAAGATCAAGCACTTTGCTCACATGGTTTCCTTTGATAAGTTAGGCTCAAGTACTCAAGATATAAGCTCGTTTGCAAGCACTTCCTATTGCGAAAACAATGAAGAATCAAGCCACAAAGATTAACTAGGAACTCGCAGTACAAATTACAAGATTTCATTATCATATGCGGCCTGATCATCTATACACTGCCCTTGGTATCCAACTGCAAGAAATCTTGTAATACGTGTAGTGTGGTGATGCGACTTTGATTGTTGCACTTCCAAGAGCTGGTTATCCACAAGTAGTACAATTCGGTGAGTTCGATATCGTATCCACAGGGAAGCTAAGGTAATTACAAGTCCACTACAATGTCTTTTTGTTTTGTTTTTGTTTTTTGTGTTTTTAATTGTTTGAATCTTTAATTGGTAATTATTAATTGTTCAAATTTTAATTTAAGTAGTTCAGATTAAAGGATCCACTCTTGGTATTTAATAAAATTAAAATTATTGAATATTATTGAAATCCACTTAATAAAATGGTTTCAACTTATTAAATAATCATATTTATATTATGTTATATATTATTATCTTATAAGTATATAATATATATCAAAACTTATAAATATTGTCAAGTATTTATTGTGCTATATATAATTGTAAACACTAAATCAAGGTTCCCACTTTAAATAGATGGTAAAACCAAACTAACATTTTAATTGTACCAAGAAATTAATATTATAATATATTGATATAATCAATCAAGGCATCCACTTTAAATGGTTGGTAAAACCAAACAAACATTTAAATATTACCAAAAAATTAATATTATGATATATTCATATATAATAAATAAAGGCATCCACTTTAAATGGTTGGTAATACCAAACTAACATTTAAATGGTTCCAATAATTTAGTGTAACATATAGCAACAATAAATCAAAACTCTCACTTATATGTACGGTATAATAATGCTTAAATCAATAAATATAACACAAACAATAAATAATAATTAAATAATATAAAACATGGATTTTTACCTTTTAATAACCTTATTATAATGCAGGAGTTTCACCTTTTCATCTCAACTTTGGGAAGTTAGCTACTCATTATTCAAAGTGTAAAACTTTGAATATAAAATTAACATACTAATTATATTTAAATAAAGTAATAAAGGAAAAACAAAGAGAGAAATATTATGAACTTAAAGGTTTGTTCATAAATGAGGGATATCTCAATATATTACAATGCACTCATATTTATAGCCAAATTTGAGGAGTCACCCAAAAATAAAATATTAATTTTTTACGCATAAGTCTTCATTGGTGTTCCAAAAATTATGTCATTATACACATCACTTTTGAAAATATTCCAATCTGAATTTTATTTTCCACATAAAACAAAACATGTAGATAATTGAGTTTGAGTTGTGGTAATTTTTTTTACCATTTTACCAAATAATTTGAGAGATATGGTCAAAATCCTAGAACATGGTAAAACTGTCACTCCTTTTTAACTTTATTTGTTGCTTAATTTGATCCCAATTGTGAGAAGATTTTTATCTCATGCTTGTCACCAATATTGTAGATATTATCATCATCTTTCTAAAGGTCCAAGAATCATCTTAATCTCATTTGCAACGCCAAGATTATTCTTGTTTTATCGAACCTGTAAAAATAGTAAAAACTCATAATTACACAACAACTTATTTTTTATACCATTTATTATAAACCATAAAATATTTAAACATTTAATAAAACAAAAACTATAAATTTATATTATAATACATTTAATTAATGTACAATTTTTATGTTTATCACACCCCCAACCAGCTTATTGCTAGTCCCTAGCAATTTAAGCGTTAAGAGCAATACAAAACATATTGATTAATTTAAATAGAAATGTAATCGGAACTATCCAAGTGTTTAAATTAAATTTGAAAATGTCAAAGTTATATCAAGATCATCATAATTATAATTTATGAAATAATCTAAGCTGATCAATTCAAAGCTTATTTTCAGGTAAATAAATGTACATGGTGTAAGGCCTGAGATTTATTAGTCTTCATTGATGCGATATTCTAAGACATGTAATGAGAAGCAATAAATGAGATGAGGGAAGGAGAAACATGAAAAATTAGAATTTTTAATGAAGGACAGACCGCACCCGCACCATGAAAGATACAGCACCCGCGGTGGATGGACAGAAAATTGGTCATTTTTACAGTAGGGTCACCGCACCCGCGGTCCAAGAAAGAGTGCACCCGCGGTTGATGGACAGAGAGTTGGAAATTATTTACAGAAATGACACCGCACCCGCGGTTCAAACGTAACCGCACCCGCGTTGATGTTACCGCACCCGCGGTCTTATATGTAGCGCACCCGCGGTCGTCGATTTTGGAAAATGAATAGACTGCCGAAGCTTGAGCGCACCTGCGGTCTAGATGGAGTGCACCCGCGGTGCAGCATGCGAGAAAGCCACCTTTGTTTCTTATGATGACACTTGGCATATATATATATAGAACTGTGCTGAGTCTTCATTTTTAACACTTCCATCAGCTGAGAAACGAAGAAGAAAAGGGTTCCAAGCTTTCTTCCATCTTTACTATTTGATTGTATAAGATTTACTTATCCAAAAGTTAATCCAAGCTTAAATTCTTGTTCCTCACTTCAAAGGCTACAAAAGGATGTATTTTCATTCATTTCCTGCATGATTTGAGATAGTGATGTTGGGGAAACTTGGATATGCTTGTAGATATATGTTCTTATGATTATAAGCAACGGTTATTCGCAACCGGATCGAAGAAATGGTACCGTATGTAATTGTTATGAATTCCAGCATATGTAAGATTTAACATGTTCAGATTTCAGAGTTAATGTGTATTATGAAGAGAATGGTGAATGGTTGATATTGATTATATTGTGTTGATTTATGAGTTGATCGGTATATCGAGAATCCGCCGTTATGCCGTCGAATTGTATTCAGATTAAAGATTGAGTCCTATATGTATTGATAGAATGCACTTTGATCATGCCATTCCAGATTATATTGGCAACTTTGATAGCGAGACTTCGACTACGACAGATTGTTCGATGAAAGGTATAATTCATGTTCTGTTTGGGGAAGACACAACTCAAATGAGATTCAATTTGAGTTTCCCAACCAAATCACATACTAGAATTGTTGTCTATCTTTTGATATGATTTTAATTTGTTTATGGACTTATATTCTAATCCCTTGATATGATGATTCCTTGTTTATAGATTTATATTCAAGCATTTGAGATAGGAGAGTCATTGGCAGACTTGTCAAACTAGACGTTCGGTGGTATCGACGCTTCGGATCAGATTCACTCCGATTGTAGACATTCGATACAGACAGGGCCGAAGTCTAGGAATAAGACGTACAGTTACACCGATTGGGAGGGTAGGTAACAGACAGTGACGTCTTATTCACACTGGGATCCCTAGAGTAGAGTCGAGTCGAGTCAAGACATGAGTTGATTTGAATTGCATGCTCATATAGATTGGTTTCATAGACTATGGAACCCATTGTTATTGCTTTCATGCATGATTTATGATTATGTATTAGCATGCATACATGTTTTATGCTGGGATTTGTTCTCACCGGAGTTTCCGACTGTTGTTATGTCTGTATGTGTGCATAACAACAGGTGGGGCAGGATCTGGGTCACGACAAAGATGAGTTCGAGATAGCGTGGTGACTTCGGGCGCCGAAGATTACTAGTTGTTTCTTACTAGACTTGTACTACTTGTGGTTGTAGTTTGTATTAAACACTGGTTTATATGAATGTATTAGAACAAGACATGTAATTATGTTTATTGAAATAAAATAAAGAACTATCTTGTTCTTGTTTATATACATCTGAATTAATGTTAAAAAGCAAAATTTTGACCCACGTTTTTGAATAAAGATCCGATTAATCCCGAAAAGAATTGAGTTAGAGCTCGGGTCCCTACAACAGGTGGTATCAGAGCAGTAGGTTTTGTAGACTGAGATAGAATAGAATGAGCGGGTAGATCGAGTCTCCTTCCTTGCTTTTGATGTGCTAGCATGATTTATTGTTTTCCCTATTACATGTTGTATTGTTATCTGAATTGAGTTACAGCATGCACTTGTAAAGACTGAATCAGAACCGATTCTGGATCAGAGGTATATGATCAGATGAGGACTGAGACAGATTGTACAGACTGTGTACTAATCTAATTGATAATTAGATTATGCCGCCTAGAAGGATACCACAACCAGCTGCAGGGCAAGTGCCAGAACAGGGTAGTACGTCAGGTACTCAGATGGATGTTACAGCTACACCTATGGAAACCTTATTTAAGAGATTTCAATCATTCCATCCTCCGACTTTGAAGGGCACGGAAAATGTAGTGGATTGTGAGAGCTGGCTAGACGATATAGAGATGTTGTTTGAATCTCTTGCCTATATAGATGAACGGAGAGTGAAGTTGATTGGGCATCAATTCCACGAAGTGGCAAAAAGTTGGTGGCTTACAACGAAACGAGCCCTGGAGCATAGTGGTATCGATATTACTTGGAAAGTATTTAAAGATGAATTTTATCAACGTTTCTTTCCAGTGTCGTATCAAAAAGACAAAGGGGCCGAATTTGCCAATTTGAGACAGGGGCAGTGGAACATAGAAGAGTATGTTGCCAAGTTTTCTTCTTTGCTCCGATTTGCGCCACACGTGGCAGGAAATGACGAAGCGGTCGCGGACCAGTTCATCAATGGTTTGAACCAGGATATTTTTACTTTGGTGAACACGGGACGACTTAAGACCTTTTCTGATGCATTGAACCGAGCAAAGGGAGCTGAGGCTGGCTTGATCAGGCAGCGAGGAGCTTCTTATAGTGCTCAGAGTCAGAGACCGCCACAGCCTGCCGCCCAGTTTCCACCACCTCCTCCTCGATTTGATAGTGGAAGCAATAGTAGTGGCAAGAAGGATTCTTTGAAAGTTAAGGGTAAGCAGTTTAAGAGATCATGGAGTAGTTCGTCGAGCTCCAGTGGGTCACGACAGAGAGGTCCTGGCCAGAGTGCAGAGTATACTGGTGTTTATTACATTTCTTGTGGTGGCAGGCATGCCACTGAGCAGTGTCAGGGAGTTATGGGCCGATGCAATATTTGTATACAGCAGGGACACTTTGCCAGAGTCTGTCCACAGAGAGGTGCACAGCAAACTCAGAGTATTGGGGCGTCTGGTTCAGTATCTCAGCCGGAGCGGCAAGCATCATCTGTTCATTCCTTCCAGCCGCCACCTGCACCGTCCCAGTCCCGAGCCAGAGGTAGCCAGACAGTGAGCCAACCTCCCAGACAGCAGGCTCGAGTGTTCGCACTGACAGAGGAGCAGGCCCAGGATGCGCCAGATGATGTGATTGCAGGTAACTGTTTTCTTTGCGGTTATCCTGCATATGTGTTTATAGACATAGGTGCATCCCATACATTCATTTCTGAACATTTTGCATTGACACATGGATTGCATGTCGAGTCATTGTCTACTGTAGTATCTATTTCTTCTCCGTTGGGAAGTGGTCTGATATCTGTGACTTCAGTTAGACATTGTATACTACAGTTTGAGGAGCATGAGATTGATTTAGACTGTGTTGTGCTTGGTTTATCTGATTTTGATTGTATTGTTGGGATTGACATGTTAACCAAGTACAGAGCTACTGTAGATTGTTTCCAAAAGATTGTCAGGTTCAGACCAGAGATGGCTGAAGAATGGAAATTCTACGGTAAGGGTTCCAGATCTCGGATTCCCTTAGTATCTGCTTTGACTATGAGTAGATTGTTGCAGAAAGGAGCAGAGGGATTCCTTGTCTATTCTGTAGATCTACAGAAATCGAGCCCGGCATTGGCAGATTTGCCAGTAGTACGGGAGTTTGCAGATGTATTTCCTGACGAGATTTCAGGGTTACCCCCAGCCCGAGAGGTAGATTTCAGCATAGATCTTGTTCCAGGTACCGTTCCTATTTCTAGAGCTCCGTATAGAATGGCACCTATTGAGTTGAAAGAATTGAAGGCACAGTTAGAAGATTTGCTAGCCAAGGGATATATCAGACCCAGTGTATCTCCTTGGGGCGCACCAGTGCTATTTGTGCGAAAGAAAGATGGTTCGATGCGATTGTGTATCGATTACAGGCAACTGAACAAGGCAACGATAAAGAACAAGTATCCTTTGCCTCGCATTGATGACTTATTTGATCAGTTGCAGGGATCATCTGTTTATTCTAAGATTGATTTGAGATCAGGATATCACCAGCTGAGAGTTAGAGATGGTGATATACCGAAGACAGCATTCCGAACCAGGTATGGACATTATGAGTTTGTTGTCATGCCTTTTGGTTTAACGAATGCTCCAGCGGTGTTTATGGGATTGATGAACCATGTCTTTCAGAGGTATTTGGATGAGTTTGTGATTGTTTTTATTGAGGATATCTTGGTTTATTCTAAGAATCTGAATGAACATGCCAATCATTTGAGAATAGTGTTGCAAACATTGAGAAATGAAAGATTATTTGCTAAACTGTCAAAGTGTGAGTTTTGGCTGAGACAGGTTGTCTTCTTGGGTCATATCATATCTGGAGACGGTATTTCTGTAGATCCGAGTAAAGTTGAAGCTGTGATCAGTTGGCCGAGATTGACTTTTGTGCCAGAGATACGCAGTTTCATGGGTCTGGCAGGGTACTATCGACGATTCATTAAAGATTTCTCCAGCATTGCGAAGCCAATTACCCAGTTAACACAGAAGAATGCGCCATTTGTGTGGTCTGCGGATTGTGAATCCAGCTTTCTAGAGTTGAAGAAGAGGCTGACCAGTGCACCTGTCTTGATGATTCCTTCAGGTACGGGCAATTTCGTTGTATATTGTGATGCATCTCACAGAGGGCTGGGATGTATTCTTATGCAACGAGGTCATGTGATCGCATACGCCTCGAGACAGCTGAAGCCACACGAGATTCGATACCCCATTCATGATCTTGAATTGACGGCTATCGTATTTGCATTGAAGATTTGGCGTCAATATCTTTATGGCGAGAAATTTGAGATCTACTCTGATCACAAGAGCCTGAAGTATCTGTTTTCTCAATCAGAATTGAATATGAGACAGCGTAGATGGCTCGATTTGTTGAAAGATTTTGATTGCGAGATCAAGTACTATCCAGGGAAGTCAAATGCAACAGCAGATGCCTTGAGTCGAAAGGTATGTGCCCTATCCTTATCGACGATAGGTGTTTCGAATTTAGTTAAAGATTGCTGTTTGTCTGGTTTAGCATTTGATACAGATAGTAGACCGCTGAGACTTGCTTCGATTCAAGTTGAGCCACATTTGATTATGAGGATTAAAGAGGCACAAAGAACAGACTAGAATGTTCAGAAGTCGATTCAGATGGTCAGATCAGGACATCAGTCTGAATATCGGGTACATGATTATGTTCTGTATGTGAATAACCGTCTTGTAGTGCCAGATGTTTCAGACTTGAAACAACAGATTATGTCAGAAGCGCACTGTAGTCGGTTTAGTATTCATCCTGGTGGCAGGAAGATGTACAACGATCTAAAGACACAATTCTAGTGGAAACAGATGAAGTCAGATATTACAGAATTCGTGTCTAAGTGCTTGAATTGCCAATAGGTAGAGGCCGAGAGAAAGAAGCCCAGAGGTTTACTTCAGAATTTATCTATTCCTGAGTGGAAATGGGATCACATTTCCATGGATTTCGTGACGAAATTACCTCGATCATCCCGGGGCTGTGATGCGATTTGGGTCATTATTGACAGATTGACCAAATCAGCGTGTTTTATTCCATACAGAATGACATATCGACATGATCAGATGGCTGAGATTTATGTCAGAGAGGTAGTCAGATTGCATGGTGTGCCGAAGTCTATCGTATCAGATCGTGATCCACGATTCACTTCAAACTTTTGGCACAGTTTGCAGCAGGCTTTAGGTACGACATTGCACCTGAGTACTGCATATCATCCCCAGACAGATGGACAGTCAGAGCGGATTATCCAGACTTTAGAGGACATGTTGAGAGCTGTAGTGCTAGATTTCGGCACTAGTTGGCAAGATTCACTACCGTTGTGTGAATTCTCGTACGACAACAGCTATCAAACGAGCATAGAGATGGCACCGTTTGAAGCGTTATATGGCAAGAAGAGCAGATCTCCTCTATACTGGGATGATATATCTGAGGTACCAGAACTTGGACCTGATATGATTCGTGAAATGACTGAGAAGGTAAAGATAATCCAGAAGAGAATGAAGACGGCACAGGATAGACAAGCCAAGAATGCCAATATTAGACGTAGACCGCTAGTATTTGAACAATGAGACAGAGTATTTTTGAAGATTTCTCCTTTCAGAGGCATTGTAAGATTTGGCAAACGCGGGAAGTTGTCTCCAAGATACATCGGCCCTTATGAGATACTTGAAAAGATTGGCGATCGAGCCTATCGACTGGCTCTTCCTCCTTCTTTATCTGGGATACATGACGTTTTTCATGTATCGATGTTGCGTAGATATATACCAGATATTTCTCATGTCATTCAGCCTGACGAAGCCGAGCTTGATCATATGTTGAGTTATGTTGAGCAACCGATACAGATTTTTGATCGGAAAGAGAAGCAGCTCAGGACGAAGACTATTCCACTTGTAAAAGTCCAGTGGAGTCGTCATGGCATCGAGGAAGTGACTTGGGAGACAGAAGCAGATATGAGACAGAGATATCCCGAGTTGTTTACATGATGTGAGTATTTATTCAGCTTTTGATTATATTGTTTTTCATTTATGATATGATTGATGCGATATTCAAAAATACGAGAATGCATGACATGTAATGAGAAGCAATAAATGAGATGAGTGAAGGAGAGACATGAAAAATTAGAATTTTTAATGAAGGGCAGACCGCACCCGCACCATGAAAAATACAGCACCCGCGGTGCATGGACAGAAAATTGGTCATTTTTACAGTAGGGTCACCGCACACGGGGTTCAAGAAAGAGTGCACCCGCGGTTGATGGACAGAGAGTTGGAAATTATTTACAGAAATGACACCGCACCCGCGGTTCAAACGTAACCGCACCCGCGTTGAGGTTACCGCACCCGCGGTCTTATATGTAGCGCACCCGCGGTCGTCGATTTTGGAAAATGAATAGACTGCCGAAGCTTGAGCGCACCTGCGGTCTAGATGGAGCGCACCCGCGGTGCAGCATGCGAGAAAGCCACCTTTGTTTCTTATGATGACACATGGCATATATATATATCGAATTGTGCTGAGTCTTCATTTTTAACACTTCCATCAGCTGAGAAACGAAGGAGAAAAGGGTTCCAACCTTTCTTCCATCTTTACTATTTGATTGTGTAAGATTTACTTATCCAAAAGTTAATCCAAGTTTAAATTCTTGTTCCTCACTTCAAAGGCTACAAAAGGATGTATTTTCATTCATTTCCTGCATGATTTGAGATAGTGATGTTGGGGAAACTTGGATATGCTTGTAGATATATGTTCTTATGATTATAAGCAACGGTTATTCGCAACTGGATCGAAGAAATGGTACCGTATGTAATTGTTATGAATTCCAGCATATGTATGATTTAACATGTTCAGATTTCAGAGTTAATGTGTATTATGAAGAGAATGGTGAATGGTTGATATTGATTATATTGTGTTGATTTATGAGTTGATCGGTATATCGAGAATCCGCCGTTATGCCGTCGAATTGTATTCAGATTAAAGATTGAGTCCTATATGTATTGATAGAATGCACTTTGATCATGCCATTCCAGATTCTTCTATTGGCAACTTTGATAGCGAGACTTCGACTACGACAGATTGTTCGACGAAAGGTATAATTCATGTTTTGTTTGGGGAAGACACAACTCAAATGAGATTCAATTTGAGTTTCCCAACCAAATCACATACTAGAATTGTTGTCTATCTTTTGATATGATTTTGATTTATTTATGGACTTATATTCTAATCCCTTGATATGATGATGCCTTGTTTATAGATTTATATTCAAGCATTTGAGATAGGAGAGTCATTGGCAGACTTGTCAAACTAGACGTTCGGTGGTATCGATGCTTCGGATAAGATTCACTCCAATTGTAGACATTCGATACAGACAAGGCCAAAGTCTAGGAATAAGACGTACAGTTACCCCGATTGGGAGGGTAGGTAACAGACAGTGACGTCTTATTCACACCGGGATCCCTAGAGTAGAGTCGAGTCGAGTCAAGACATGAGTTGATATTAATTGCATGCTCATATAGATTGGTTTCATAGACTATGGAACCCATTGTTATTCCTTTTATGCATGATTTATGATTATGTATTAGCATGCATACATGTTTTATACTGGGATTTGTTTTCAACGGAGTTTCCGGCTGTTGTTATGTCTGTATGTGTGCATAACAACAGGTAGGACAGGATCTGGGTCACAACAAAGATGAGTTTGAGATAGCGTGGTGACTTCGGGCGCCGAAGATTACAAGTTGTTTCTTATTAGACTTGTACTACTTGTGGTTGTAGTTTGTATTAAACACTGGTTTGTATGAATGTATTAGAACAAGACATGTAATTATGTTTATTGAAATAAAATAAAAAACTATCTTGTGCTTATTTATATACATCTGAATTAATGTTAAAAAGAAAAATTTTGAACCACGTATTTGAATAAAGATCCGATTTATCCCGAAAAGAATTGAGTTAGAGCCCGGGTCCCCACACATGGCCTTCAGAAATTCTTAGTAAGAGTCTCAACTCCATATCCTCACAGGTTAATAAATGTTTCAATTCATGGAAAGGATTTCTCTTATAGAGTTGGAATACAGATAAATGCTTAGAAAAATGGTTTACAGAATGCATACAGACAAACGAGCCAAATTAATCAAAAGATAGGAAATCTATTGATTCAAAATCTAGTTATTCTTATTATATATATTTTTTTCCTGATCTTTTTTTAATAACAATACAGAATCAGACTAAGTTTATGCTTCTTGACCACATATTTATTTAATTTGTACAATATATTTCTCTCTTTCTATTTTTTTCTTTTTTTCTTTTTTTTTCTTCTTTTTTTTATAAGAGATAAATGAGTCGTACCATATAATTTTAAAATTATATAGATCTTCAACATCTTTCTTTTTTTTCTCTTTTTTTTTCATAAAATATCATTTGTTTTTTTTTTCAAAATAAGAACTCAAGATCTAAACAATAGATAGCATCTCTCATAATCAATAAAGGCTCGCAAGCTGTTTTCTCAATCCTCTCCACTCACTCACAAAATATATGTGAGTTTAAAAATTTTAGGCACTCTTATCAGGTATATTTTGGGCCATATACTTTAATAACTAATTTTATCACAATAGTTAATCACTCAAAAAGATTTCATAAATCATATTTTTATAGTTATCAAAATATTAAAATTGACTTTTTTCAAATAAAAATTTAAACATCCTTAGATATGTTAATATATTTTCTAATTTAAACCTTTCAAACATGTAATGTCTGATATTTTTGCAAAAATTACTAAGATACACACAATAAACATGATTTTATTTAAAATAATATTTTTTAAAATATATATTTTTTTAAAATATTTTTTAATTTTATTTTTATATAAATATGATTATTTAAAATATTGGAACCATTTTATTAAGTGGATTTCAATAATATTCATTAATGTTAACTTTATTAAAATATCAAGAGTGGATCCTTTAATCTCAACTACTTAAATTTAAATTTGAACAATTAAAAATTACGAATTAAATATTCAAATAATTAAAAAAAAAACAAAAACAAAACAAAAAGACATTGTACTGGACTTGTAATTACCTTCACTTCCCTATAGATACGATATCGGACTCACCGAATTATACTATTTGTGGACAACCTACTCTTGGAAGTGCAACAATCAAAGTCGCATCAAGTTAATCAGGAAAATTATCGTTAATTGGTGTCATTTCACTAGATGATCATGTTCCTAGTCTCGATAAATGATCGGCTAAGACATTCTCTGTTCCTTTTTTTATCTTTGATCACAATGTCAAATTCTTGGAGCAACAAAATCCATCGTATCAGTCGTGGCTTTGCATCCTGTTTGGTCAATAAATATCTAATAGCAGAATGATCAGTAAACACAATAGTCGTTGATCCAATCAAATAAGAACGAAGTTTATCTAATGCAAATATTATAGCAAGTAGTTCTATTTCAGTTGTGGAGTAATTTATTTGAGCATTGTTTAAAGTTCTACTTGCATAATATATCACATAAGACTTACCGTTTTTTCTTTGACTCAATACTGCACCGATTGCATAATCACTCGCGTCACACATGATTTCAAATGGTAAAGACTAATTAGGAGGTTACATGATTGGAGCTGATGTTAAATGTCGTATGATTTTATCAAAAGCATTTTGACATTATTTAGTCAACTCAAATGCAGTGTTTTTTATTAAGAGGTTACAAATGTGTTTATATATTAAACTAAAGTCCTTTATAAACCTCCTATAAAATCTAGCATGTCCTAAAAATAAGCGAATTTCTTTAATGGTTTTTGGAGGGGGTAAATTGGCAATGACATCAACTTTTGTTTTATGAACTTCAATTCCATGAGATAACACAACATGTCCCAAAACAATCACAGAAGTAATCATGTAATGACATTTTTCCCAATTTAAAATAAGACCTTTTTCTTCGCATCTTTTTAAAACTTTTTCTAAATTTTCAAGAAAATAATCAAATGTATTCCCAAAAACAGTTAAATCATCCATGAAAATCTCCAGACAATTTTCAACCATGTCGCTAAAAATTCTTAGCATACATCTTTGAGATGTTGCTGGGGCATTGCATAATCCAAATGACATCATTCAGAATGCAAATGTTCCAAAAAGACATGTGAATGTAGTTTTATCTTGATCTTCGAGTGCAATGGGAATTTGATAATAGCCTAAATATCCGTCAAGAAACAGTAGTAGGGATGACCTGCTACTCTTTCTAAAATTTGATCCAAAAATGGTAAAGGAAAATGATCTTTTCTAGTGGCGTCATTTAATTTTCTATAATCAATACACATCCGCCAACTAGATGGGACTTGACTTGTTAACAATTCACCTTTTTTTTTTATCACTGTGATGCAAGATTTTTTTGGAACTACTTGTGTTGGGCTTACTCACTTACTATCAGAAATAGGGTAGATAATTCCAACATCAAGTAATTTGAGAACTTCAATTTTCACAACATCTTTCATGTGTGGATTTAATCTTCTTTGTGGTTGTTGAGATGTTTTAGCATTTTCTTCTAAGCAAATTTTGTGAGTGAAAATTAGTGGATTAATGACCTTGAGATCTTTTATTGTCCAACCAATTGTATTTTTATGTCTTTTAAGCATATCAACTAATTTACCTTCTTGATCACTTGCTTGTTTGGAAGAAATTACCACCGGATATGTTTCATCTTATCCAAAAAATGCATACTTCAATTCTTCTGGCAAGGGTTTTAACTCTAATATGGGTGGTTCGTCTTTGTTCTCATATTTTGCCTCAGATTCTTTCTCGGATCTTGGTAACGGGTGATACTTGATAAAATCATCAAGATAAATTTCAATATTTTCTTTAACAGTATCAATTGAACAAATATCTAATTGGTCACGACTACTCCCTTCTTGAATGTTTTCTTCCAAAGGAATTTCAATAAGATTTTCATCTTCACTTTCATCTCTTTTGTCATGTGGTTGCTTACAAAGATTAAAAACATTAAGCTCCAAGGTCATGTTACCAAATCATAACTTCATTATTCCATTCCTGCAATTTATAAGAGCATTAAAAGTTTCTAAAAATGTAATGCCCGAGATTTTAGTTTGATACTTTTGAATTGTTATATATTATGAAAAAGCGATGGAAGAACAGACGTGGAGAAGCGACGTTGCAAATTGAGTTTGTTGACAAAGAGAGAAACCGCAACCGCGCCTCAAATTCGAACGCACTCGCGGTGTGTGGGCAGTGAGTTGGATTGTTGCATACAGACGACAGCGCACCCGCGGTACCAGACAGCGCACACCCGCGGTGTTGCTACAGTAGGGTTAGCGCACCCGCGGTACATGACTGAGCGCACCCGCGGTCGTAGATTCTAGAATTTTGGATGGGATGCCATGAGCTTAGCGCACCCGCGGTCTAAAGGTGATCGCACCCGCGGTAAGGCGTGTTGGCTGAAAAATAAGACACTTGCCCTTGGACATGCAATATTATGTGTCGTCCTTCAATCTTAATCTCTCAACATCAGACTACCGAGAGAAACTCTAGGGAAAGGTCAAGTTTTCTTCAAGCTTAAGTTGTTGGTTTTGAATGATCCGGCCAACCGAATTTAAATCCGAGCTTAGATTCTTGATTCTCTTGATAAGGGCTTCGAAAAAGGTATACATTTTATTGCTTTTCAGCATGTTTTGATACACATGTGTTGGAGGAATTCATATATGCTTGATAGTATAGGTTGTTGAGATGGAAGAGCAAACATATTTGATACCGGATTGAAAAACGGATAGGATATGCCCTTGTTATGAAATTCCAGCATATATGTGTATGAAATGATACAGATTTTGAGTCTGGTGGATTGATGTTGTTGAGGATTATGATTTAATATTATTGAGTGTTTATATGTGAGTTGATTGTTATCGAGACTGTATTGTTATGCCGTCGAAACATCAGTTGATTGATATTGATCAGATTTAGTATTGATTGATATTGTACCTGTTCAATATTGTCATTGCTAGATTGGGAATGGACAGATTTGAACCCGAAACTTCGACTTCGTCAGATCGAGAAGAGAAAGGTATAAATCGATGTTAACTGGGAGATCGACTTGAGTTATATTTAACTCGAGTTTCCCTAAACCACATACTTGTATGGTATTGTTTTTATACCTTTGTGTTGTAATGATTATGTTTATTCTATTGAATTAAAAAGTAGAAAGCAGAGAGCTATTGAGTGAGAGTCACTGACAGAGGGGCTAGAGTATGACAGAGGAGTCATTGGTCCATTGCACATGGCCAGAATAGGGTTAGTCTTGGAAAGACATGCCAAGACACTAGACGTTTGGTATATCGAGATGCTTCAGATACAGATAGCATCCTTATTATAGATTATTCGATATAGACTAGCCCAAAGTCCAGAAATAAGAACGTACCGCCACCGCGACCGCTAGTAGTAGGTGGGAGACCTGTTACATTCTTATTCACCGGGATCCCAAGATTAGATGAGAGATGAGTCGAGTCTGAGATGCCGAGTCATGAGTTGAATTATAGATTGTATAATTTATGTTTTGTAGATTTCAATTCATGTTTTATTTAGAGTTTGATATCGATTCGCATTGTCAGATTATAATACATGTAGTGATAGTTGTTTTATCCTTTATTATACCATGGAATGTACACATTGTTTATACTGGGATTTATTCTCACCGGAGTTATCCGGCTGTTGTCTTGTTTGTATGTGTGCATGACAACAGGTGGGACATGATCAGGGTCAAGAAGATGATGAGAGAGCACAAGTTTAGCGTGGTGATTCCGGACTTGTTGTAGATATGGTTCTAACACTTGAAATCTAGTAGTTGAACCTTAGTCTAGTCTGAATGTGTATTGTATAGAACTGTATTTTTATACTGATATGTATATTAATTAAATTCCATTACGTTCCGCCCTTGCATTGTAAAAGAAAAATTTTAGATCCTTTTTATCTTAATTGATAATTAAATCCCAAAAATGATTAAGAAGATGATTAGCGTCCGGGTCCCCACAACAGGTGGTATCAGAGCATTAGGTTCCAGAACAGTAGGTTCTAGAACTGTAAGGTTTTTTTGACTGAGATAGAGGAGAATGAGCAGGGTAGATTGAGTTTTCTTTCCTGCTTTTGATTGCTAGCATGTGATTTATTATAATGTTGAATTACATTGTGTGTGCTAGCATGATATTATGTGTTACTGTTTTTAAATACATGTTACCTAAATATCTGATTTGATTTGGTAATATGTCTGATTTGAAAATGAATCAGAACCAATTTTTGATCAGAAGGTAAGCTGATCAGAAAGGTACTGAGATTGATTTATCTCATGTGATACTAACTCTTGTAGTAATCAGATATACCTTCTCGAAGAATTCCAGAAAGAGGTAATACTTCGACTGATCAGATAGATGTGTAAAAAACTCCGATGGAAATACAGTTGAAACAATTTCAGTCATTTCAACCGCCGATTCTTAGAGGTACTGAGACATCTGATGATTGTGAGAATTGGTTAGATGATATAGAGATATTTTTTGATTCACTTGAGTATCCAGACGAACAGAGAATTAAATTAGTGCCCAACCAGTTACACGACGTTGCAAGGAGTTGGTGGATTACAACCAAAAGAGTATTAGAACAGCGTGGTACGGTAATTACGTGGGAAATATTTAGAGCTGAATTCTATCGAAGATTTTTCTCAGTTTCGTACCGAGATGACAAGAAAGCAGAGTTTGAGAAATTTGAAACATGGCCAACTGAATATTGAAGAATATGTTGCTAAATTCTCTACTTTATTACGTTTTGCTCCTCTTATAGCTGGGAATGATGAAGCTGTAGCGGATCAGTTCATCAGCGGATTGAATGCTGAGATATCTTCCTTGGTAAAGGTAGAGCAACCCCAGCATTTTGGTGATGCTTTGAATAAAGCAAAGAGAGCTGAGGCAAGTTTGAGTCGACAATGAGGGAGGTTGGATGTGATCCGACCCGAGACACAGTAATCCCCTCTCAGATTTGATAGTGACAGTACGAGTGGGAAGCCAGATCTGTTGAAAGCTCGGAAGAAACAGTTTAAGAAATTAGGGATCGGACCGAGCGGTTTATCTAGCTCCAGTGGTTCTAGCCCAAGTTATACTGGAGTTTATTGCAAACTTGCGGAGAGAGACATCCCATAGAGCAATGCTAGGGAGTGACTGGTAGGTGCAATATCTGTAAACAGCAGGGACACTTTGCTAGAGTCTATCCACAGAAAAGTTCCCGAACATTTCAGGGAGCAAAATCATCTGGTGGTAGTGACCGAGGAACAGACCCAGGAGGCATTTGATGATATAGTGGCAGGTAACTGTTCTTTTATGATTATTTTGCATATGTATTAATAGATATTAATACATCTTATACATAATTTTGTATGAATTGCATTGAGACATGCTTTATCTATTGGGTCTGTATTTACTGGAGTATTGATCTCTTTACTTTTTGGGGAGAGGATTTGATATCAGTGACATTCTGTGAAATAATGTATACTGCAGTAAGATGAGAACGAGATTGAGTTAGATTATGTTGTACTTGTATTGTCTGATTCTGGCAGCATTATTGATATGGATATATTGAACAAGTACAGAGCTATTGTAGATTCTTACCAGGAGATGGTAAGATTCGGACCTGAAATGGCCGAAGAATGAATAATGTACGGTAAGGATTTTCGATTTTGAATTCCTTTGATTTCCGTATTAATTATGATTCGATGATTATCGAAAGGAATGGAGTTATTCCTTATGCATTCAGTTGATTACTGAAAATAAATATACCATGAGCTGATTTGTCAGTAGCAGGAGAATTGCTAAAGTCTTTCTAGATGAAATTTCGGATTTGCCTTATATCAGGGAGAGTGATTTCCGCCTTGATTTGATACCAGGTACTGGTTTTATTTTAGAAGTCCGTACAGAATGATACTGATTGATTTGAAAGAATTGGAATATCAGTTAGAAAATTTACTGACCGAAAGTTAAATCTGATTGTGTGTTTCTCGATAAAATACTTCAGTTTTGATTATGGGTTGATGAATCCTGGATTCAGAGGTATTCTGATGATTTTATGCCGTTTATCTATGATATTTTGTGATATACTCGTGGCATATGACTTACTGAATCGAATATCTTGTATTGAAGGATCTGAGAACTGAAATTGTTGTATACAGAAATTGTTCAGATATGAATCTTGATTGAAACAGATAGTATTCCGAGTATGTGATATCCGAATATGGTATACCGATTGATATTAGCACAGCAGAGGCAGTGATCAGTGGCTGAGAATGACACCAAGTCAGAAATGTCAGAAATTTATTTTTTCATGAGTTTAGCAGATTATGATATGTGACTGTTGTTTTAAAATTTCTTACGAATTGTTATTGTTCTAAAACAGTATTTGAGACAGAGTATATTATTTGGGGACATTACATTCGAAGATGATATAGCAGTTGATCTAAACAACGTTGAAGATGTAATCGGTTAGTCAGATCGACAATATTGTCAGAAATTACGTTCTATGAGTTTATTAGATCAGTATAGTGGATTGATATTTAGAATCTGAGCCGATATTGCTATTATTCTGAATCCGTAGTGATACAGATTGTTGTATATTGTTGAGATTATATACAGTTCAAGCCGAATCAGAGCTGATTTTGAAAGTTACAGCAGTTCAGAAGTTTGATCAGAATGTTCAGAACTTGATTTAGATAAACAGAGTAGGGTGTCAATCAGAATATCAGGTAGGTACTACTGTATTATATGTGAGTAACCGACTTGTTTGTGCCGAATATTTCGAATCTGAAATGATAGATGTTTGTCAGAAGCGCACAGTAGTCAATTCAGTATTCTTGCTGGTAACAGAAAAGATATGATAATTCGAAAAGACAGTTTTTATATAAACAGAGGAGATCAGTTGTAGCAGAATTTGTACGGAAATGTCTGAATCGTCGACAGATGAAGACAGAAAGATAGAAACCAAGAGATTGGTTATCTAGATTATCGCTTCTTGAATAGAAATGGGAGTACGTTTCTATGGATTGTGTGACAATACTACTGAAATCTTGATAAGACTGTGCTGTGATGTGATTATGATTGACAGATTGCTCGAATCTGCCTCTATTATGTTGTACAGGAATATGTACACACATGATCAGATGACTGAGATTTATGTAAGAAAAGGGGTTTAGATTGTATTGAATGCCAAAGTTGATTATATCATACTATAATTTTTGATTGATTCTGTAATTTTGGCAGAGTATACAATAAACTCTTTTATCTATTGTCTATAAATCGACGGATAATCAGAGCGAACTATCCTGAGACGGGAGGATATCCAGTACATGTAGTGCTGGATTTTAGAACTAGTTGACATGATTTATTGTCACTTTGTGAATGATCGTATAACTATAACTATCAGATGAGTATTGTGATAGCTTCGGTTACGGTATTATACAGTGAGAACTGTAAATTTCCTTTGCATAGAGATAATATCTCAGAGATACCTGAGATTGGATCTGATAAGGTCAGAGATACGATAAAGAAAATGCAACTGATTCAGAATATAACGAAGACAGCTTAGAATAGACAGACTAAATAAGCCAACGTCTAACGATGACTGTTGATATTTGAGGCTGAAAATTGAATATAGCACTGACAGGGATAAACAGAGGTGGTAGAAAATGCTGATATTGATTTGTTATGAGCTGTGGATTGGTATATACGGATGTTGTATAGCCAGTATTGCAAGATTGATTCGAACAGGGTTTTTCCGAAGGATATTATGATATTATACTTTTTGAATTATTACTCCAGTCTGGAATCAGACATCCGTGAAAGAAAGAAAATTCAGAACAAAGACTATTCTACTGTTGAATAGACAGTAAAGTCATCAGGGCATTAAAAATGTTGCTTGAAAGACAGAATCTGATATGAGACTGAGATTTCAGGATTGTTTCTGGGAGATGAGTTTTCTGAGTAACCTCTCTTATACATTTCTTTCAAATATATATCTGATTTGATTACCTGTGATTTCGGGGACAAAATCATATCTTAGGGGGGGAGAAATGTAATGCCCGAGGTTTTAGTTGATACTTTTGAATTGTTATATATTATGAATAAGGCGATGGAAGAATAGACGTGGAGAAGCGACGTTGCAAATTGAGTTTGTTGACAAAGAGAGAGACCGCAACCGCTCCTCAAATT
Source organism: Primulina tabacum (assembly GCF_025594145.1). Lineage (NCBI taxonomy): Eukaryota > Viridiplantae > Streptophyta > Magnoliopsida > Lamiales > Gesneriaceae > Primulina > Primulina tabacum. The sequence continues at coordinate 14,319,876 of NC_134562.1, forward strand.
CGAATGCACCCGCGGTGTGTGGGTAGTGAGTTGGATTGTAGCATACAAACGACAGCGCACACGTGGTACCAGACAGCGCGCATCCGCGGTGTTGCTACAGTAGGGTTAACGCACCCGCGGTACATGACTGAGCGCACCCGTGGTCGTAAATTCTAGAATTTTGGATGGGATGCCGTGAGCTTAGCGCACCCGCGGTCTAAAGGTGAGCGCACCCGCGGTAAGACGTGTTGGCTGAAAAATAAGACACTTGCCCTTGGACATGCAATATTATGTGTTGTTCTTCACTCTTTATCTCTCAACATCAGACTACCGAGAGAAACTCCAGGGAAAGGTCAAGTTTACTTCAAGTTTAAGTTGTTGGTTTTGAATGATCTGGACAACCAAATTTAAATCCGAGATTAGATTCTTGATCCTCTTGATAAGGGCTTCGAAAAGGGTATACATTTATTGCTTTTCAGCATGTTTTGATACACATGTGTTGGAGGAATTCATATATGCTTGATAGTATAGGTTGTTGAGATGGAAGAAGCAAACATATTTGATACCGGATTGAAAGACGGATAGGATATGTCTTTGTTATGAAATTCCAGCATATATGTGTATGAAATGATACAGATTTTGAGTCTTGTGGATTCATGTTGTTGAGGATTATGATTTAATGTTATTGAGTGTTTATATGTGAGTTGATTGGTATCGAGACTGTATTGTTATACCGTCGAAACATCAGTTGATTGATATTGATCAGATTTAGTATTGATTGATATAGTACCTGTTCAATATTGTCATTGCTAGATTGGGATGGACAGATTTGAACCCGAAACTTCGACTTCGTCAGATCGAGAAGAGAAAGGTATAAATCGATGTTAACTGGGAGATCGACTTGAGTTAGATTTAACTCGAGTTTCCCTAAACAAGATACTTGTATGGTATTGTTTTTATACCTTTATGTTTTAATGATTATGTTTATTCTATTGAATTAAAAAGTAGAAAGCAGAGAGCTATTGAGTGAGAGTCACTGACAGAGGGGCTAGACTATGACAGAGGAGTCACTGGTCCATTGCACATGGTCAGAATAGGGTTAGACTTGGACATACATGCCAAGACACTGGATGTTTAGTATATCGAGATGCTTCAGATACAGATAGCATCCTTATTACAGATTATTCGATATAGACTAGACCAAAGTCCAGAAATAAGAACGTACCGCCACTGCGACCGGTAGTAGTAGGTGGGAGACCTGTTACGTTCTTATTCACCGGGATCCCTAGATTAGATGAGAGATGAGTCGAGTCTGAGATGCCGAGTCATGAGTTGAATTACAGATTGTATAATTTATGTTTTTTAGATTTCAATTCATGTTTTTTTTAAAGTTTGATATCGATTCGCATTGTCAGATTATAATACATGTATTGATATCTGTTTCATGCTTTATTATACCATGGCATGTACACATTGTTTATATTGGGATTTATTCTCACCGGAGTTATCCGGCTGTTGTCTTGTTTGTATGTGTGCATGACAACAGGTGGGACATGATCGGGGTCAAGAAGATGATGAGAGAAGACAAGTTTAGCGTGGTGATTCCGGACTTGTTGTAGATATGGTTCTAACACTTGAAATCTAGTAGTTGAACCTTAGTCTAGTCTGAATGTGTATTGTACAGAACTGTATTTTATACTGATATGTATATTAATTAAATTCCATTACGTTCCGTCCTTGCATTGTAAAAGAAAAATTTTAGGCCCTGTTTATCTTAATTGATAATTAAATCCCAAAAATGATTAAGAAGATGATTAGCGTCCGGGTCCCCACAACAGGTGGTATCAGAGCATTAGGTTCCAGAACAGTAGGTTCTAGAACTGTAAGGTTTTTTTGACTGAGATAGAGGAGAATGAGCAGGGTAGATTGAGTTTTCTTTCCTGCTTTTGATTGCTAGCATTTGATTTATTATAATGTTGAATTACATTGTGTGTGCTAGCATGATATTATATGTTACTGTTTTTAAATACATGTTACCTAAATATCTGATTTTATTTGGTAATATGTTTGATTTGAAAATGAATCAGAACCAATTCTTGATCAGAAGGTAAGCTGATCAGAAAGGGACTGAGATTGATTTATCTCATGTGATACTAACTCTTGTAGTAATCAGATATACCTCCTCGAAGAATTCCAGAAAGCGGTAATACTTCGACTGATCAGATAGATGTGTAAGAAACTCCGATGGAAATACAGTTGAAACAGTTTCAGTCATTTCAACTGCCGATTCTGAGAGGTACTGAGACATCTGATGATTGTGAGAATTGGTTAGATGATATAGAGATATTGTTTGATTCACTTGAGTATCCAGACGAACGTAGAATTAAATTAGTGCCCAACCAGTTACACGACGTTGCAAGGAGTTGGTGGATTACAACCAAAAGAGTATTAGAACACCGTGGTACGGTAATTACGTGGAAAATCTTTAGAGCTGAATTCTATCGAAGATTTTTCTCAGTTTCGTACCGAGAGGACAAGAAAGCAGAGTTTGAGAAATTTGAAACAGGGCCAACTGAATATTGAAGAATATGTTGCTAAATTCTCTACTTTATTACGTTTTGCTCCTCTTATAGCTGGGAATGATGAAGCTGTAGCGGATCAGTTCATCAGCAGATTGAATGCTGAGATATCTTCCTTGGTAAAGGTAGAGCGACCCCAGCATTTTGGTGATGCTTTGAATAAAGCAAAGAGAGCTGAGGCAAGTTTGAGTCGACAACAAGGGAGGTTGGATGTGATCCGACCCCAGACACAGTAATCCCCTCTTAGATTTGATAGTGGCAGTACGAGTGGAAAGCCAGATCTGTATAAAGCTCGAAAGAAACAGTTTAAGAAATTAGGGAGCGGACCGAGCGGTTTATCTAGCTCCAGTGGTTCTAGCCCAAGTTATACTGGAGTTTATTGCAGAACTTGTGGAGGGAGATATCCAACAGAGCAATGCCAGGGAGTGACTGGTAGGTGCAATATCTGTAAACAGCAGGGACACTTTGCTAGAGTCTGTCCACAGAAAAGTTCCCGAAGATTTCAGGGAGCAGAATCATCTGGTGGTAGTGACCGAGGAACAGACCCAGGAGGCACTTGATGATATAGTGGCAGGTAACTGTTCTTTTATGATTATTTTGCATATGTATTAAGAGATATTAATACATCTTATACATAATTTTGTATGAATTGCATTGAGACATGCTTTATCTATTGGGTCTGTATTTACTGGAGTATTGATCTCTTTACCTTTTGGGGAGTGGATTTGATATCAGTGACATTCTGTGAAATATTTTATACTGCAGTAAGATGAGAATGAGATTGAGTTAGATTATGTTGTACTTGTATTGTCTGATTCTGGCAGCATTATTGATATGGATATATTGAACAAGTACAGAGCTATTGTAGATTCTTACCAGGAGATGGTAAGATTCGGACCTGAAATGGCCGAAGAATGAATAATGTACGGTAAGGATTTTCGATTTTGAATTCCTTTGATTTCCGTATTAATTATGATTCGATGATTATCGAAAGGAATGGAGTTATTCCTTATGCATTCAGTTGATTACTGAAAATAAATATACCATGAGCTGATTTGTCAGTAGCAGGAGAATTGCTAAAGTCTTTCTAGATGAAATTTCGGATTTGCCTTATATCAGGGAGAGTGATTTCCGCCTTGATTTGATACCAGGTACTGGTTTTATTTTAGAAGTCCGTACAGAATGATACTGATTGATTTGAAAGAATTGAAATATCAGTTAGAAAATTTACTGACCGAAAGTTACATCTGATTGTGTGTTTCTCAATAAAATACTTCAGTTTTGATTATGGGTTAATGAATCCTGGATTCAGAGATATTCTGATGATTTTATGCCGTTTATCTATGATATTTTGTGATATACTCGTGGCATATGACTTACTGAATCGAATATCTTGTATTGAAGGATCTGAGAACTGAAATTGTTGTATACAGAAATTGTTCAGATATGAATCTTGATTGAAACAGATAGTATTCCGAGTATGTGATATCCGAATATGGTATACCGATTGATATTAGCACAGCTGAGGCAGTGATCAGTGGCAGAGAATGACACCGAGTCATAAATGTCAGAAATTTATTTTTTCATGAGTTTTGCAGATTATGATATGTGACTGTTGTTTTGAAATTTCTTACGAATTGTTATTGTTCTAAAACAGTATTTGAGACAGAGTATATTGTTTGGGGGACATTACATTCGAAGATGATATAGCAGTTGATCTAAACAACGTTGAAGATGTAATAGGTTAGTCAGATCGACAATATTGTCAGAAATTACGTTCTATGAGTTTATTAGATCAGTATAGAGGATTTATATTTAGAATCTGAGCCGATATTGCAGTTATTCTGAATCCGTAGTGATACAGATTGTTGTATATTGTTGAGATTATATACAGTTCAAGCCGAATCAGAGCTGATTTTGAAAGTTACAGCAGTTCAGAAGTTTGATCAGAATGTTCAGAACTTGATTTCGATAAATAGAGTAGGGTGTCAATCAGAATATCAGGTAGGTACTACTGTATTATATGTGAGTAACCGACTTGTTTGTGCCGAATATTTCGAATCTGAAATAATAGATGTTTGTCAGAAGCGCACAGTAGTCAATTCAGTATTCTTGCTGGTAACAGAAAAGATATGATAATTCGAAAAAAGAGTTTTTATATAAACAGAGGAGATCAGTTGTAGCAGAATTTGTACGGAAATGTCTGAATCGTCGACAGATGAAGACAAAAAGATAGAAACCAGGAGATTGGTTATCTAGATTATCGGTTCTTGAATAGAAATGGGAGTACATTTCTATGGATTGTGTGACGATACTACTGAAATCTTGATAAGACTGTGCTGTGATGTGATTATGATTGACAGATTGCTCGAATCTGCCTCTATTATGTTGTACAGGAATATGTACACACATGATCAGATGACTGAAATTTATGTAAGAAAAGGGGTCAGATTGTATTGAATGCCAAAGTTGATTATATCATACTATAATTTTTGATTGATTCTGTAATTTTGGCAGAGTATACAATAAACTCTTTTATCTATTGTCTATAAATCGACTGATAGTCAGAGCGAACTATCCTGAGATGGGAGGATATCCAGGACATGTAGTGCTGGATTTTAGCACTAGTTGACATGATTTATTGTCACTTTGTGAATGATCGTATAACTATAGCTATCGGATGAGTATTGAGATAGCTTCAGTTACGGTATTATACAGTGAGAACTGTAAATTTCCTTTGCATAGAGATAATATCTCGGAGATACCTGAGATTGGATCTGATAAGGTCAGAGATACGATAAAGAAAATGCAACTGATTTAGAAGAGAACAAAGACAGCTCAGAATAGACAGACTAAATAAGCCAACGTCTGACGATGACTGTTGATATTTGAAGATGAAAATTGAATATAGCACTGACTGGGATAAACAGAGGTGGTAGCAGATGCTGATATTGATTTGTTATGAGCTGTGGATTGGTATATACGGATGTTGTATAGCCAGTATTTCAAGATTGATTCGAACAGGGTTATTCCGAAGGATATTATGAAATTATACTTTTTGAATTATTACTCCAGTCTGGAATCAGAGATCCGTGAAAGAAAGAAAATTCAGAACGAAGACTATTCTACTGTTGAATATACAGTATAGTCATCAGGGCATTAAGAATGTTACTTGAAAGACAGAATCTGATATGAAACATAGATTTCAAGATTGTTTCAGGGAGATGAGTTTTCTGAGTAACCTTTCTTATATATTTCTTTCATATATATATCTGATTTGATTACCTGTGATTTCGGGGACGAAATCGTATCTTAGGGGGGGAGAAATGTAATGCCCGAGGTTTTAGTTTGATACTTTTGAATTGTTATATATTATGAATAAGGCGATGGAAGAACAGACATTGAGAAGCGACGTTGCAAATTGAGTTTATTGACAAAGAGAGAGACCGCAACCGCGCCTCAAATTCGAACGCACCCGCAGTGTGTGGGCAGTGATTTGGATTGTTGCATACAGACGACAGCGCACACGCGGTACCAGATAGCGCGCACCCGCGGTACATGACTGAGCGCACCCGCGGTCGTAAATTCTAGAATTTTTCATGGGATGCCGTGAGCTTAGCGCACCCGTGGTCTAAAGGTGAGCGCACCCGCGGTAAGACGTGTTGGCTGAAAAATAAGACACTTGCCCTTGGACATGCAATATTATGTGTTGTCCTTCACTCTTCATCTCTCAACATCAGACTACCGAGAGAAACTCCAGGGAAAGGTCAAGTTTTCTTCAAGCTTAAGTTGTTTGTTTTGAATGATCCGGCCAACCGAATTTAAATCCGAACATAGATTCTTGATCCTCTTGATAAGGGCTTCGAAAAGGGTATACATTTTATTGCTTTTCAGCATGTTTTGATACACATGTGTTGGAGGAATTCATATATGCTTGATAGTATAGGTTGTTGAGATGGAAGAGCAAACATATTTGATACCGGATTGAAAAACGGATAGGATATGCCCTTGTTATGAAATTCCAGCATATATGTGTATGAAATGATACAGATTTTGAGTCTCGTGGATTGATGTTGTTGAGGATTATGATTTAATGTTATTCAGTGTTTATATGTGAGTTGATTGGTATCGAGACTGTATTGTCATACCGTCGAAACATCAGTTGATTGATATTGATCAGATTTAGTATTGATTGATATTGTACCTGTTCAATATTGTTATTGCTAGATTGGGAATGGACAGATTGAACCCGAAACTTCGACTTCGTCGGATCGAGAAGAGAAAGGTATAAATCGATGTTAACTGGGAGATCGACTTGAGTTAGATTTAACTCGAGTTTCCCTAAACCACATACTTGTATGGTATTGTTTTTATACCTTTGTGTTTTAATGATTATGTTTATTCTATCGAATTAAAAAGTAGAAAGCAGAGAGCTATTGAGTGAGAGTCACTGACAGAGGGGCTAGACTATGACAGAGAAGTCACTGGTCCATTGCACATGGTCAGAATAAGTTTAGTCTTTGATAGACATGCCATGACACTGGACGTTTAGTATATCGAGATGCTTCAGATACAGATAGCATCCTTATTACAGATTATTCGATATAGACTAGACCAAAGTCCAGAAATAAGAACGTACCGCCACCGCGACCGGTAGTAGTAGGTGGGAGACCTGTTATGTTCTTATTCACTGAGATCCCTAGATTAGATGAGAGATGAGTCGAGTCTGAGATGCCGAGTCATGAGTTGAATTACAGATTGTATAATTTGTGTTTTGTAGATTTCAATTCATGTTTTATTTAAAGTTTGATATCGATTCGCATTGTCAGATTATAATACATGTAGTGATATCTGTTTCATGCGTTATTATACCATGGCATGTACACATTGTTTATACTGGGATTTATTCTCACCGGAGTTATCCGGCTGTTGTCTTGTTTGTATGTGTGCATGACAACAGTTGGGACATGATCGGGGTCAAGAAGATGATGAGAGATGACAAGTTTAGCGTGGTGATTCCGGACTTGTTGTAGATATAGTTCTAAAACTTGAAATCTAGTAGTTGAACCTTAATCTAGTCTGAATGTGTATTGTACAGAACTGTATTTTTATATTGATATGTATATTAATTAAATTCCATTACGTTCCTCCCTTGCATTGTAAAAGAAAAATTTTAGACCCTGTTTATCTTAATTGATAATTAAATCCCAAAAATGATAAAGAAGATGATTAGCGTCCCGGTTCCCGCATAAATAAACGACCCAAAATTACAGGAATTGCATTACAAGCTTCGATAGGTTGTGTGTCAAAAACTATGAAATCGACAGGATATACAAAGTTATTAACTTGGACCAACATGTCTTCTACCATACCTCTTGGAACTTTAACATATATATCGGCAAGTAAAATTGTTACCGAATTAGGTTTTAACTGGCCTAGATTGAGTTCTTGATAAACTGAATATGGAAATAAATTCACACTAGCTCCAAGATCAAGCAAGGATTTTTAAATCTTTCGTTCTCCAATAATAAATGAAATAGTAGGACAACCAGGGTCTTTGTATTTCAAAGTATTATTATTTTGAATGATTGCACTTACTTGTTCGGCTAAAAATACTTTCTTTTTCACATTCAATTTTCTTTTCACAGTGCACAAGTCTTTCAAAAATTTGACATTTGATGGTACCTGCTTTATTGCATCAAATAAAGGAATATTAACTTTTACTTGTTTAAAAATATCATATATATAAGAAATCAATTTTGATTTTTTTGTATTTTTCAATGCATGAGGAAATGGTGGTGGTACTTTCTGTTGATCCTCCTCTTCGCAAGTTATGGCTGTTAAAGTAGTTGTCCGTCGAGCCAAGTGTTGGTCGAGAGTTCATGTTGAAACTCTATGTATAAATAATTTTTATTTTAATAAAATTTGAAATTATTGTTTTGGCACATCTTTATCTGTATACCCATGCTAGTTGAATAGATAAAGTCCTTGAATATACAGATAGTAGAAAGAATATAAAATGCTCATATGATGAGGAGTATCATGAAACTCATATTCGCAATACTGTATATTCTAAACAGTTCCTAGTCGATTCAGCCGCCGCTAAGAAGGATTTAAGCCGCTCGAGTTCGAGACTAGTATCTGCGATGTGAGTACCATGTTTCAATGGTAGGGGACATTGTGATGTCCGAACATGCAGATAGGTGCTCCTTGTATAGTGCATTGAACAACCTTCCATATAGGACTTTCCAAGTGGTTCTCACTTATCGAGTGGAAACGTCCTATTTTATGGTTGTACACCATTAGTTCTTATGACCCGGGGCAACATTGAGTCTCTATATGCTAGCATTGCACTTTGACATGTTTACCGACTCTCATGGGGTCATCAAGTGGCAAGGTTGGGTATTTTTCGAAACATATAGGAGTCGATGCATTGTATTCGGGGATTCACCGCTTACCTTCGGGTATGGATATCCTATGTGTATGTAGGTTGAAATCTCTGATCAGAATATGATGGTAATTATGAAAGGGGTTTCATAGATTGCACCATCGATGCAACTACGACATGACACATAGTATCGATTCTTTGACAGCTCTCGATATACCAATAATTGTCGAATCGGTCGGAATTTATGAGATGAAGGGACCGTACTGTACGCTAACCATAATAGAATGGTTCTTGCAGGCACTATCATTTGATACCTAGGGAATCATGTAAGCAATACTGCTAGGTGTTTAACATGATTGGTTGAGCACTATCAGACTTGAGTTCTGACGTTCTTATTATCAAAGAGTTGATAATTAAGAATGGAGCAATTAGGGTATGCTCATATAAGGACATGTTAGTCCTGAATCACATTGAGATTTGAATCCACGGCTAGTTGTATCATTGAACCATTGAGGGCCACACAAGTGCTAAATTTCTAGATCCCGTTGAGAAGTAAAAATAGTTCAATGTATTGAACAGATTATAAAGGAGTTTATAAGCGCAAGGAAAATTAGAAATATGACTTCTATAAGGGGAATGTGACTTTTAATTTGAGAAATTGTTCCTAAATTAAAAGTTTGTCAAACAAATAATGTATTTTAAAATTGTGATTTTCATAAAATTTATTATGGATTAAATTAAATTAATTCAAGTGTTGAATTAATTAAACATTAGTGGACCTAGTAGAGTCCAAATAATTAAATTAATTCAAGTGTTTAATTAATTAAACAACATCGGGCCTCGTACAGCCCAATTAGAAATAGTTATTAAACAAGTGAGCTTGAGTAAAATCAATTAAAGTTTAAATGGTCTTAAATGTGTTTGAGACATTTCAATAAAAATCCATGGGCCTTGTATGAAAGGGTATCGGTTACGGTGACCGGAAGCGCAACGGAAGTTTAAAAAATCAAATTTTGCTTGGAATTTTTCGGCCACCCCTTATAATGTGTAGCAAATACAATAAAACACAAAAATGACATTCATAGTGTGTTTAGAATTTTACCTATCAATCACAAAGATAGATGTATGGCTCCAACTAAGGTGTAAACACCTTAGTTCTTCAATGGTAGAAACTATCTTCAAGCTTCCTTTGAGCACTCCTTGCTCAATTATTAAGCCCACCACCAACTAGGTAGATCCTCTCTTAATTTGCACTAGAAAACTAAGAGGATTTTTCTTTGAGAAGTGAGTGTTTTCTCCAACAATTGAAGAACACAAAAATGAGAGAAAACTTGAGAGAATTCCCTTCAATATTTCGGCCATAGTCGATGGAATGAGGGAGAAGGGAGACTTGTCTTGGTCTTGCCAAAAAGCAAAAAGCAAAAACACCTTTTTGCATGCCATGCCTTGATAACCCAAAAAGTAGTCTCCAACCCTTCACCTCCCATGCATGCATATATTATATGGTTTTTAACAAATTAAAAACCCATGAACTTAATTTAATTATCTCAAACATTTTTGAGATTAATTAAACATTACTTGAATTTACTCAAGTCCACTAGTTAAATAATTTATTTAAATTGAGCTCTACAAGACTCAATATGATTTAATTAATTCAACACTTGAATTAATTTAATTAGTTGTACTCTACTAGGTCCTCTAGTGTTTATTTAATTCAACACTTGAATTAATTTAATTTAGTCCATAATAATGTTTATGAAAATCACAATTTTCAAATACATTATTCACTTGGCCAACTTTTAATTTAGGAACACTTCCATAAATTAAAAGTTACATTTCTCTCATAGAAGTCATACTTCTATTTTTCTTTACGCTTATAAACTCATTTATAAGTCGTTCAACACATTGAACTAATTTCTCCTTTATAGAAGTCATACTTCTAGTTTTCCTTACGCTTATAAACTCCTTTATAAGCCGTTCAACACATTGAACTATTTTTACTTCTCAACGGGATCTAGAAAGCTAGTACTTGTATGGCCCTCAATGGTTCATTGATACAACTAGCCGTGGGTTCACATTTTCATGTGATTAGGACTAAACATGTCCTTATATGAGCATACCCCAATTGCTCAATTCTTACTTATCAACTCCTTGATAACAAGAACGTTAGAACTCAAGTCTGATAGTACCCAACCAATCATGTTAAAGGCCTAGCAGCATCGCTTACATGATTCCCTAGGTATCAAATGATAGTGCCTCCAAGAACCATTCAATTATGGTTAGCGTACAGTACGGTCCCTTCAACTCATATATCCCGACCGATTCGACAACGATTGGTTTATCGAGAGTTGTCAATGAATCGATACTATGTGTCATGTCGTAGTTGCATCGATGGTGTAATCTATGAAACCCCTTTCATAATTACCACCATACTCTGATCAGAGATTTCAACCTACACATACATGAGAACACATAGGATATCCATACCCGAAGGTAAGCGGTGAATCCCCGACTACAATGCATCGACTTCTATGTGTTTCGACAGAACACCCAACCTTGCCACCTGATGACCCCTTGAGAGTCGGTAAACAAGTCAAAGTGTAATTCTAGCACATAGAGTCTCAATGTTGTCCCGGGTCATAAGGACTAATGGTGTACAACCATAAACTAGGACGTTTCCACTCGATAAGTGAGAACCACTTGGAAAGTCCTTTATGGAGGGTTGTTCAGTGCACTCTACCAGGAGCACCTATCTGCATGCTCGGACATCACAATGTCCCCTACCAATGAATCATGGTACTCACATCGCAGATACTAGTCTCGAACTCTAGCGGCCTATATCCTTCTTAACGGCGGCTGAATCGACTAGGAACTGTTTAGAATATACAGTATTCCAAATATGAGTTTCATGATACTCATCGTATGAGCATCTCATATTCTTTCTACTATTTGTATATTCAAGTTCTTTATCTATGCAACTAGCATGGGTATACAGATAAAGATTTGCCAAAAAAATAATTTCAAATATTATTAAAATAAAGATTGCTTATACATAGAGTTTCATTGTGAACACTCGGCCAACACTTGGCTCGACGGGCACCTACTCTAACAATCTCCCACTTGCACTAGAGCCAACTACCCATATGCTTCAAACCCATTGATTTGCGATGCATCTCGAATAATGGTTGAGGTAAAGGCTTAGCTAGTGGATCATCAATATTATCTGCGGAGCCGACTGTGTCAAAATACACTTCTTCCTCTTTCCACAATCTCTCCGAGGATGTGGTACTTTCTCAATACATGTTTGGACTTCTGATGAGACCTTGGCTCATTTACTTGAGCTAAAGCTCCCGTGTTGTCACACAACACCGGGAGAGGAGCAACTCCATTAGGAATGACGTCCAACTCTTAGACGAAATTCCTTATCCAAACAGCCTCCCTTGCTGCATCTGATGCAGCAATGTATTCGGCCTCTGTGCTGGAATCCGCAGTATTGTCTTGCTTCGAACTCTTCCAAGAGAAAGCAGCACCATTGAGCATGAATACAAACCCAGAGGTTGACTTCGAGTCATCGATATCGCTTTGGAAGCTAGAGTCGGTATAGCCTTCCAGTTTCAGTTCTCCACCTCATAGACCAAGAACAATTTATTGGTCCTTCTCAACTACTTGAGGATGTCTTTCACAGCTTTCCAGTGTGGAAGACCAGGGTTTGATTGATATCTACTCACTACACTTAGTGCAAAAGCCACGTCGGGACGTGTAGATATCATCCCATACATGATGCTACCAATCGTAGATGCATAAGGAATGCTTGTCATCGCCGCTATCTCTGCATTAGTCTTGGGAGATAGACTTGGATAGGGACACGCCATGACACATTGGTAGATGTCCTCTCTTTGACTCATCCATCGAGAACCGTTTCACGATGGTAACAATGTATGTGGACTGGGTGAGACCAAGCAATCTTCTTGATCTATCTCTATAGATCTGTATTCCCAATACAAAAGATGCTTCACCCAAGTCCTGTATCGAGAACTTACTTGCTAACCATATTTTAGTTGATTGCAACATTCCTACATCATTCCCAATGATTAGAATGTCATCAACATAAAACACCAGGAATGTCACTACACTCCCACTGACATTCTTATACACACAGGGTTTCTCAGGATTCTTAGTAAAACCAAACTCTTTGATTGTACTATCGAATCTGAGGTTCCAACTCCTAGATGCCTGCTTTAGACCATAAATATATCTTTGAAGTTTGCATACCATATGCTCACTTCCGATAGATGTAAACCCTTCGGGTTTGAGACATGTAAATCTCTTCCTTAATATCCCCATTAAGAAAGGATTTCTTAACATCCATCTGCCATATCTCATAGTCATACCATGCAACTATGGCTAGCAATATCCTTATGTACTTGAACATTGCAACTGAAGAAAAGGTTTCCTCAAAGTCAACTCCTTGTCTTTGAGTATATCCTTTTGCCATCAATCGCGCCTTGAAGGTCAATACCTTCCCATTCGCCCCAAGTTTCCTCTTGTAAATCCATTACACCCTATGGGAACAATTCCCTCAGGTGGATCCACGAGATTCCACACTTGGTTCGAATGCATGGAATTCATCTCAGATTCCATCGCTTCAAGCCACTTGGATGAATCGGCATCAGATAATGCTTCCTTGAAGGTCCTTGGATCACATCCATGGTTAGGCTCATCATGGCCCTCTTCAAGAAGCAGACCATACCTCATAGGTGGTCTCGAGACTCTCTCGGATCTTCTAGGAGCTTGTATCTCCTCTCTTGGCTCCTCGGGTGTGGGTTCTACAACTGTGGGTGTCTCTCGAACCTCTTCGAGTTCTATCATCTTGCCTTTTCTATCTAATAGAAATTCCTTTTCTAAAAAAGTTGCATTCCTAGAAACAAACACATTTGTTTCTTGGGGATGATAGAAATGATATCCAACTGAATTCCTTGGATATCCCACAAAGTAACATAAAATGGATCGACATTCCAATTTATCTCCCACTACCTGCTTCACATAAGCAGGGCAGCCCTATATTCTAAGATAAGAATATTTGGGAGGCTTACCCATCCATATCTCATATGGTGTCTGCCTTTGAATGGACATTTAGTGGAATATCTTTCAATTTTAAGTTTTAGAGATCGTTTTCAAGTTCTCCAGTACCAATTAAACATTCATTCTTGTAAATGTTGCAAACACCTTTGCAAAATAAACGAGAATATCCATTTTTATCAACATATAAATGGAAACAATGTTTTTCAATAAATTAGGTACAAACAAAACATCTCATAAAATTAACTTAAAACTATTGTTCTACAATAAGTAAACATCTTCAACAGCTTTGGCAGCAACTCTTGCTCCATTGCCCATCCCCAAGAAGGTCACACCTTCCCTAAGCTTTCTAATTCTTCCCATCACCTGTAACTCATTACAGAGATGTGAACCAGAACCGGTATCTAATATCCAAGAAGTAGAGTTAATTGAAATGTTTACTTCAATTTAGAACATACCATTTTCAGAACTCTTCTGGGCCAGATATTCCTTGCAATTTCGCCTCCAATGTCCAGGCTTCTTGCAGTGATGACAAACATCACTAGTCTTGTCAGCCTTAACTGGTGTGGCTGCCTCAACGGGATTCGGAGATTGCCTCATCAAGGGCACGTTCTTCTTGGGACGTTGGAAAGAACGCTTCTTTCCATTCCCATGTGGATCAATCTTCGTACCTGATGAAGAACCCACATAAAGAACCAACTTCTCTTTCTTGATGGTTGATTCAAACGTAACAAGAATATTCACCAACTCCTCAAGGGTCGGCTCCATCTTGTTCATGTTGAAGTTCACCACAAAAGGATCAAATGAACTAGGCAATGATAACAGCAACACGTCGGTGGTCAACTCCGAAGGCAAGATCAGATCCATGCCAACGAGCTTGTCCACGAGCCCAATCAACTTTAGGCCATGCTCATGGACCGAGGCCCCATCTCGCATGCGCAAAGTGATCAGCTCCTTGACGGTAGCATGCCTAAGAGGCCGTGTTTGCTCACCAAAGAGCTCCTTGAGATGCAAATGAATGTCAGCAACACTCTTTGCATCCTCAAAACGCCTTTGCAGCTCATCATTCATAGAAGTCAGCTTATAACACCTGGCTATCAAGTCATGGTCACACCATTCCTTGTAAGCCTGCAATTCCTCAGGAGTGCAGTCAGTCGGAGCCTCAACAGGGGGCGACTCAGTCAGTGTATATGCTACCCTTTTCGAATTAAAGACGATTTTTAGGTTTCTTATCCAAGTGAGGTAATTAGGTCCAGTTAATATGTGTTTGTCGAGTATTGCAGATATCGGATTGCGAATCGAAGACATTGTCAATTTGTACTGAAAAGTAAAAACAGATAAATGTTGATGACTATTTTAAAATATTTAGTAAGATATGAAGTTAGGACTTTTACTTCATAAATATTTGCTCCCACTGTTTTGACATCTTTCACTACCCTCTAGTGAAAACGGGAAACTCCTTTCCTCAGTAGGTACGTAAGGTCCAATTAGCGAATTATGATCCCGAATAATATCAGCCAATCACAATTCCTAAAAGGTAGTTTCCAATTGCATCACAATGCAACCCTTCTACGTAAACTTTTGTCTCACGTTTGATTAAGACCCAATAATATGACGTCGTTCATCTTCACGTGTCAAGCCTTACCCATCGATGTTGAACCTTAATGGACGGTCTCCATGAGTTCCCCCAATAATATGAGCCGAAATCATGGGAGTTCCACGTAGTTCACATCACCATGTCAATGGATATCACAGCTTTCCGGCACCCAGGGCCCCCCAATAATATGAGCAGAGCCCCGAGTACGGGTAGCGTTCATCATGCACCCATTGTCGATGGAAGAAAAGGAAATTATAAAAAAATTTATAATTCCCCTTTTCGGGCTTGATATTAATTTTGAATCTTATTCAAAATGAGGGTTTTTTAATTTTGAAAGGTCACATCATTAATTTTATTTAAAAGCTCGCCATGTTTGATCGTATGTTTGCCGGATTCATGCAACTTTGTTATTATCATAATAATAACGCACATACTCATTATTTATAACATATCATGCATATATTATAAACAGTAAACAAAACAAGGATGATAAATCGCCCCAATACTAACGGACCGTATGAGCTAAACACGGGCCTAGGTCCAATCCTAGGGAAATGCACGGGATGCAAATGCAACTATTGCATAAGCTTCCAATATTTACATGTCTTCGATCTTCATAATAATCATGGCCACCATCTTCCAATCTTGATCATCCACTATATTAATATTTACAAATAAATATCCATGGTAAATAGGGATACATCTCATGGGGTGGGAACAGGCCATAAACCAAGCCCACTTTAAATTTGATAATTATTACAATCATTCAATACAAAATATCCTAGCATACACCTAGCAAATTGGGCTTGGGCTTTTGATCATCTTTCATGCACAATATCACATATCATACACCATCAATTAATTATCACAATAATTAATTGATCCAATATTATATATCTTGATCCAATCACTAACCGCCACGATTATAAACTAAATTAACAAAGTATACAAACACATTTGTCTACTTTCCAATTAATTTATTTATAACCGAATTTCATATAAATCACAATTTACTATAAATAATTAAAGTCCAACTTCAATTATTTATTTTATGAGAAAAATTTGCAACTTTTGTAATTTTAAACTTAAGGGCCCAAAAACTCATTTTTCACCAAAAACATTTTGGCCCATTTAAAATTCACAAATATGTTAACCATCGAATGGCCCAACAACATCTAGGCCCATGACACTTTGATTATCCAAAACACTTTTGGAAACCCTAGTCGTCATCGCCGTCGCAGGAGCTCCGTCGCCGGACTCCAGCAACAAAAAAAAAATTTTTTTTTTTTAAAAAAAGGGGGGGTTTCGGGCAGCCCAAACTGCCTATTTCGGGCAGCCCCTCGGGCAGCTTGGGCGGCCCGAAATGGGCAGCAACAAGCTGCCGAAATGTGCCCCAAGGTGGCCTTGATTTTGTTGCAAAATTTTGCTCTCATGCGGTTAGAAATCAATCTCAATATAATATCTTGTAAATGCTACACAAAATCGTAACCATAGCTCGGATACCACTTCAAAGGGGATCGGTTACGGTGACCGGAAGCGCAACGGAAGTTTAAAAAATCAAATTTTGCTTGGAATTTTTCGGCCACCCCTTATAATGTGTAGCAAATACAATAAAACACAAAAATGACATTCATAGTGTGTTTAGAATTTTACCTATCAATCACAAGGATTGATGTATGGCTCCAACTAAGGTGTAAACACCTTAGCTCTTCAATGGTAGAAACTGTCTTCAAGCTTCCTTTGAGCACTCCTTGCTCAACTATTAAGCCCACCACCAACTAGGTAGATCCTCTCTTAATTTGCACTAGAAAACTAAGAGGATTTTTCTTTGAGAAGTGAGTGTTTTCTCCAACAATTGAAGAACACAAAAATGAGAGAAAACTTGAGAGAATTCCCTTCAATATTTCGGCCATAGTAGATGGAATGAGGGGGAAGGGAGACTTGTCTTGGTCTTGCCAAAAAGCAAAAAGCAAAAACACCTTTTTGCATGCCATGCCTTGATAACCCAAAAAGTAGTCTCCAACCCTTCACCTCCCATGCATGCATATATTATATGGTTTTTAACAAATTAAAAACCCATGGACTTAATTTAATTATCTCAAACATTTTTGAGATTAATTAAACATTAGTTGAATTTACTCAAGTCCACTAGTTAAATAATTTATTTAAATTGAGCTCTACAAGACTCAATATGATTTAATTAATTCAACACTTGAATTAATTTAATTATTTGGACTCTACATGGTCCTCTAGTGTTTATTTAATTCAACACTTGAATTAATTTAATTTAGTCCATAATAATGTTTATGAAAATCACAATTTTCAAATACATTATTCAATTGGCCAACTTTTAATTTAGGAACACTTCCATAAATTAAAAGTTACATTTATCTCATAGAAGTCATACTTCTATTTTTCTTTACGCTTATAAACTCATTTATAAGCCATTTAACACATTGAACTAATTTCTCCTTTATAGAAGTCATACTTCTAGTTTTCCTTACGCTTATAAACATCTTTATAAGCCGTTCAACATATTGAACTATTTTTACTTCTCAACGGGATCTAGAAAGCTAGTACTTGTGTGGCCCTCAATGGTTCATTGATACAACTAGCCGTGGGTTCACATCTTCATGTGATTAGGACTAAACATGTCCTTATATGAGCATACCCCAATTGCTCCATTCTTACGTCAACTACTTGATAACAATAACGTCAAAACTCAAGTCTGATAGTACCCAACCAATCATGTTAAATGCCTAGCAGCATCGCTTACATGATTCCCTAGGTGTCAAATGATAGTGCCTGCAAGAACCATTCAATTATGGTTAGCGTACAGTACGGTCCCTTAAACTCATATATCCTGACCGATTCGACAACCATTGGTTTATCGAGAGTTGTCAATGGATCGATACTATGTGTCATGTCGTAGTTGCATCGATGGTGTAATCTATGAAACCCCTTTCATAATTACCACCATACTCTGATCAGAGATTTCAACCTACACATACATGAGAAAACATAGGATATCCATACCCGAAGGTAAGCGGTGAATCCCCAACTACAATGCATCGACTCCTATGTGTTTCGACAGAACACCCAACCTTGCCACCTGATGACCCCTTGAGAGTCGGTAAACAAGTCAAAGTGTAATTCTAGCACATAGAGTCTCAATGTTGTCCCGGGTTATAAGGACTAATGGTGTACAACCATAAACTAGGACGTTTCCACTCAATAAGTGAGAACCACCTGGAAAGTCCTTTATGGAGGGTTGTTCAATGCACTCTACCAGGAGCACCTATCTGCATGCTCGGACATCACAATGTCCCCTACCAATGAAACATGGTACTCACATCGCAGATACTAGTCTCGAACTCTAGCGGCCTATATCCTTCTTAGCGGCGGCTGAATCGACTAGGAACTGTTTAGAATATACAGTATTCCAAATATGAGTTTCATGATACTCATCGTATGAGCATCTCATATTCTTTCTACTATTTGTATATTCAAGGTCTTTATCTATGCAACTAGCATGGGTATACAGATAAAGATTTGCCAAAACAATAATTTCAAATATTATTAAAATAAAGATTGCTTATACATAGAGTTTCATTGTGAACACTCGGCCAACACTTGGCTCGACGGGCACCTACTCTAACATTGTAATTGTTACAAGCCAAAGTAAAAAGAATGCAAGGGAGGTGAAGGGTTGGAGGCTACTTTTTCAACATCCAAGGCATGACATGCACATGCTCACTTTTACATTTTCATACACCAAGAAAAACACTTCTTCAATTGTTGAAGAAAAACATTCCCTTCTCAAAGAAAAATGCCTTATATTTTCTAGTGCAATTGTAAGGTGGATTTTCCTTGTTGGTGGAGGGCTTGATTTTTGAGCAAGGTGTGTTCTTTGAAGCTTGTAGATCAATCTTGCCATTGAATAGCTTAGTTGTTTGACAACTAAGTTGGAGCCAATAATCAATTTTTTGTGATTGATAGGTAATTTCTAAAACTCCCTATGCATGACATTTTGTGTTTTATTGTATTTGTTACACACTATAGTTTAGGGTGCTCGATTTTCTTGCTTGAAAAATAATTTTGAAACTTCCATTGCGCAAGCAAGCACCTTATCGATCCCCTTTCAATGGGTTCCACTTCCTTACCCTTTGGAGTTGATTTATCATCATCTTCACAAGGTTCAAAAATGGATTTTTCCCCAACCTTACCACTGCGAAGTGTAATAACATATTTTACCTGATCCGTCGTTTGAGTTCCAGAAGTTCCAGTTTGTGAATGATGATCCTTTGGATTAGGCTGTGGTTGTGAAAGAAATTTACCTTTTTCATTAACATTAAGTTCAGATGCAAATTTAGCAAGAGTATCTTTTAAATCTGTCATGGTTTGAGCAGTTTGAGTATTAATAGACTCTTGCTTTGCAATGAAAGAATTCAATATATCTTCCAAGTTCCTTTTAGGTGGAGGAACATTAGGTGCATAATTTTGAAAATTTTGTTGATTTTGGATATGTGGTTGTGAAAATTGTGCAGCATTATCATTCCTACAATTAAAATTTGGATGATTTCGCCAATCTGGATTGTAACTTTGACAAAAAGGTTCAAACTTTGGCCTTTTGAAATTGTTCAAAACATTGGCTTGTTCATTGAGACATTCTTTAAAAGAGGGCAAAGTGGGACAATCTTTTGTAGAATGATAACTTGTATCACAGATGTGACACACAATTTCTTGAACCGATTTTAATTGACCATTCTTTTTCAATTCAAATGCCTCAACTTTTCTTACCAAAGAGGTAAATCTAGTTTGGAGATCATGTTCATCTTTGACAATGTACATACCTTCACCAGATGTGGAAGATTGAACCTTGTTGGATCGTTCGATTGTAGCTATAGTGTCTTAATTTTGAACATTTTCAGCTAATGAATCAAGATACTCAATTGCCTCGTTTTGATATTTATCTTCAAATGTTCCATTACACATAAATTCAACAATTTGCCTATCTTTAGGTGTTAAGCCTTCATAAAATTGAGAAACAACTCTCCAAATTTCAAAACCATGATGTGGACAAAGATTAAGCAATTTTTTGTATCTATCCCTAACACCGATAAAAAGTTTCTCCTTGTTTTTAAGTGAAAGTGATTATTTGCCTTTTGAAAAAATTTGTTCTATGAGATAGAAAAAACTTTTTCAAAAATTGTTGTTGCAATTCATCCCAAGTTCGAATGGATCCCGGTCTAAGATTTTGTAGCCAAGTTTTAGCTTTATCTTTTAAAGAAAAAGGGAAAAGCATAAGTCGAATGGTGTTCATGCTACAATTTAAATCATTATATGCGTTGCACACTTCTTCAAACTCTCGTAAATGCATGTATGGATTTTCAGAATCTAAGCCATGAAAGTTGGGTAAAATTTTGATAATACCAGGCTTAAAATTGAAATGAGATGCATCAGGTGGAAAGACTATACATGAAGGTGCACTAGTACGTGTAGTATTCATGTGATCTCTAAGTGTTATTCGTCTATCATGATCATGTTGAGATTGAATTTTATCTTTATTTTCTTGGATGGGTTCTTCCGCCATGTTTTGTGAAAATAAAGGATTATTTTGAATGAGTCGACCATTTAGAGTACGTGACTAAATGCTTATGCCAATGCAAAATAAAAACACACAAAAACAATAAAAATTCAAAGGAAAAAAACAAACTAATAACAAAATTAATTAGACTTGAAATTAAATTATACCCCGACAACGGCGCCAAAAACTTGATGCGACTTTGATTGTTGCACTCTCAAAAGCAGGTTGTCCACAAGTAGCATAATTCGGTGAGTCTGATATCGTATCCAGAGAGAAGCTGATTTAATTACAAGTCCATTACAATGTCTTTTTGTTTTTTTTTGTTTTTTTTTTATTGTTTGAGTCCTTAATTGGTAATTTTTAATTGTTGAAATTTTAATGTAAGTAGTTGAGATTAAAGAATCATCTCTTGGTATTTTAATAAAGTTAACATTAATGAATATTATTGAAATCTACTTAATAAAATGGTTCCAATATATTAAAAAATCATATTTATATTATGTTATATAT
This sequence comes from Primulina tabacum, assembly GCF_025594145.1. Taxonomy (NCBI): domain Eukaryota; kingdom Viridiplantae; phylum Streptophyta; class Magnoliopsida; order Lamiales; family Gesneriaceae; genus Primulina; species Primulina tabacum. The sequence goes on from NC_134562.1 coordinate 14,341,595, forward strand.
TATTATCTTATAAGTATATAATATATACCAAAACTTATAAATGTTGTCAAGTATTTATTGCGCTATATATATATTTGTAAACACTAAATCAAGGTTCCCACTTTAAATGGTTGGTAAAACCAAACTAAAATTTATATGGTACCAAGAAATTAATATTGTGATATATTGATATATAATAAATCAACGCATCCACTTTAAATGGTTGGTAAAACCAAACAAACATTTAAATGTTACCAAGAAATTAATATTATGATATATAATAAATCAAGGCATCCATTTTAAATGGTGGTAATACCAAAATAACATTTATATAGATCCAAGAATTTAGTGTAACATATAGCAACAATAAATCAAAAATCCCACTTATAAGTAGGGTATAATAATGCTTAAAGAAATAAATATAACATAAACAATAAATAATGATTAAATAATATAAAAAATAGATTCTTACCTTTTAATAACCTTATTATCATGCCAAGAGTTTCACTTTTTCATCTCAACTTTGGGAAGTTAGCTACTCATTATTCAAAGTGTAACATTTTGAATATGAAATTAACATGCTAATTATATTTAAATGAAGAAGTAAAGGAAAAACAAAAAGAGAAATATTATGAACTTAAAAGTTTGTTCATAAAATGAGGAATATCTCAATACATTACAATGCACCCCTATTTATAGCCAAATTTGGGGAGACAATCACAAATAAAATATTATTTTTTTACACATAAGTCTTCATTGGTATTCCACGAAATTATGTCATCATACACATCACTTTTGAAAATCTTCTCATCCGAATTTTCTTTTCCACATAAAACAAAACATGTAGATAATTGCGTTGTTAGAATTGTTGTATATTTTTTTTACCATTTGACCAAGTAATTTGAGATATATGATCAAAATGCTAGAGCATGGTAAAACTGTCACTCCTTTGGTAACTTTATTTGTTGCTTAATTTGATCCCAATTGTGAGAAGATTTTTGTAGAGCACAAAATCCAGTACACGTAAAACACCTTCATTTATTAAATAGTTAAATTATTTATTAAAGTTTAAAATGATTTATAGCGATGCATGACCTATTTAAATTGCATTATTTTAAATTATTTATGCTTATGTGATGCAAGTTAAAATATTTTCTTGAGTTTCATGTTTCAGGCGATTATTCGATGCGGGATCGAGGAAAAGAGACCAGTGACGATTTTGGCATTTTTTTAATGTAGTGTTTTATTTTTAAGTTAAGGTTGGGGCATATTAAATAATTTAATAAGTATCAGCATTTTAAAGCCAAAATTATGTATTTAATGAGTTTAGAATTTTGAAACTTTTAAAGTTGGCTTTGTGCATTTTATGTTGTTAAAAAGGAGAATTTTATAAAATTAGTGTGTATTTATTTTAATTGAGGAGTTTGTTTAAGATTAGTGTGAGTTAATCTTTTTATTCGAATTTTAATTAGTTAATTTAGCAATAATTTCTCCTAATTAAAACACACACACACACACACACACACATTACACACATTCACACACAATTACATGTTTTTACACCCACCAAAACACACAACACACACCTACACATTTTATTTTCATAATTTGAGAGCAAAACCTCGGGTTCTTGGTCTAGAATAGAAGCCGCCCCTTCCTCTATCTTTTCCAGCAAATTTTCGTTGATTTTTTTGCAAGGAAATCGAGCCACAATCGGCCGGGATCAAACATCGCTTCCTTCCCGCTTCGGTATCGTCGTTTCGATAACGTTAAAGATTCAAAGACATGTATATTCTATTTTTCTTGCATCGATCTAGTCATATTATGTGTTGCGATGTTTTTATGCGAGAAAATACATGTGTGATGTGTAGAAGTTTGAGCAATTATGTTTGGATCACTTTTCAAATCATTTTTGGGATCTCAAAACACGTTTTTGCTGATCTTTTAAATACTGCGATTTTTCAATCACTTTTCTGGAAAAAATTTCAACATATGAAACGTAGAACTTTTTGATACTTTCGATTTGATATAAAATTTGAAATATTTGAATAAACATTGAGTGAGTTATGGTGTTTTTCGTGGGACTGCTCAAACTGCATTTTCTGAAAGTTTCATAATCGATGCATTCTTGAAGTTTTTGAGTTGCAAGCTTCGTTGGGGATCGATGGGTGATCGCTGCTGCATTTAGACAGGTTGAGGATGATGTGGGATTTGTTTTTGGTGTGTCGGTTAGTGTCGAGGGGCACTGAAATTCATTTAGAGTCGTAGGAATTGATTTGGTGTCAAAGTCCGTGTTCACGAGTTGTAATGTGCCGTAGGGTGGACGTCGTTGCTTTGGGGTGTTTTTACGAGTTTGGTTCAATGTCATAAAATCCTAGGATGGGTTTCGAGGTGTCGATTCATAGTTCGTACAATCGAGCTAGGGAGAATAATCATCATGTGTATTGGATTTCGTTGGCTTGCAGTCACAGCATGTACACGGACCCCTTCCCGGACCCTGACACGGGGTCCGTGCTAGTGTTTCACTCGAGGTGTAGATTTTCAGTAAGTACGCGGACCTTCACCCGGACCTCTACACGGGGTCCGTGCTCTTGTTTCTTCCGAAGTGTCAAAAATCAGTGTCTACACAGACCCCTACACGGACCGAGACACAGGGTCCGTGCCTTCCCTTTCCTTCGCATGCATTTTACAGTACCTACACGGACCCGGAGCCGAACCTGGGCACGAGGTCCGTCTATCTCCTGTTTGGGAATAGTTTAGGAATTTCATGATGGTATGTGCAGCAGTGGTCCAAGCGAGATCCAACGAATCCCTCAACGCCAAGTAAGTATGCTCGACGTGCAAAGAAAATACTTTTAAGTTTTTGAGGTATGCTAAATGTCTTGTGACCAAATTATGTATGGGATTAGAAAGCGGTAAAGTATGACCAGGGACCAATCCACCCCGTTAAATTAAGAACGGGTTTAGATCAGGATTAGAAAGCGCTAAAGTATGACCAGGGACCAATCCACCTGTTAAATTATGAACGGGGATCTCATGTATATGGTAGTGGATCTTCTTTGTCAGCCCAGTACTGTGATTTAGTCTAATCAGGCGTATTTATGTATGGGTCACTTGCTTTGATACATGCCTCTACGCAAAATGATGAAGTTTTTGTATATTCAAGTATGTACGAAGTAAGCATGTTTAAGAAAAATTTTGTGTCGATGGCACGTCTATGTATGTATGTACGTATGCTTAATCTTATTTATGCAAGTTCAAGTTCCAGTATGTACATTCTATTTTAAAGCTGCATGTGATCTTATTACGTAGTACTCGTTACTTGTAGTTTATACATGTTGAGTCTTTAGACTCACTAGACTTGATCGATGCAGGTGAGGATGAGTTTGAAGAGACGAGAGGTGGGGACCAGTGAGATGGCTTGGACTGAGCAGGAAGCTAAATCCGAAGACCGCCATATTTTAAGTTTTTATGAAATTTTCAAAATACTCTGATTTTACGTTTTAGTTTAAGATCTTTAAACAAGTATTTTTCTCTAGCAAACTTTATATGCGATCTATCTTTTTGCAAATATTTTCGGTTAGACAGTTCATTTTTGATCACAGTTTGAAAGCTTATTGGTATTTATGAAAATTTTTATTTTTCCGCTAATTTCAAGTAGTTAAAAGTACAGTACGTTACAGTTGGTATCAGAGCCAGGTTCTTGCAAAGGGTTATGCCTACTGCTAGCTGCGAGAAGCTCACGAAGCCACACCTCAAATCTGTAAGTCTTAAAGTTTTGAATTATGTTATGGATTAAGCATTAAGTCATTATTTCAGCATGTCCATGTTTTAAGTTCGATTTACGTTCATCTTATGCTATTGATATTGTGTTCATGCATATTGGGTTTACGTGTTGGGTAAATCGTAGGAACAGTATGCCTCCTAGACGCTTGATTAACCATGAAATAAGGGATGAGGACAGGAAGGATCGGGAGGAAGGGAGAGACGCTCCTCCTCCACCACCGCCAGATATGAAAGCACAGATGGATGCAGGTATGACTCAGTTATTCGCACAATTTGCGAGGAACCAGGTTGCAGTTGATACGGGGGCTAGACCCAGACCAGAGGCGGTGTATGAGAGGTTCGAGTGGATGAACCCAAAGGAGTTTTCAGGGATTACTGACCCGATGATAGCTGAAGGATGGATTAAGTCCATTGAGGTGCTATTCAAGTTCATGGAGCTGCAGGATGCAGACCGGGTTAGGTGCGCAACCTAATCATTGACTGGAGACGCCAGGATATGGTGGGAAAGTGCATTAGTGTCAATTAACTTGCAAACACTGACGTGGAATGGATTTAAGGAGGTTTTCTACTCCAAGTACTTCACCGAGGAAGTACGATCCAGATTGACAAGAGAGTTCATGTCGCTGCGACAGGGAAACAGCAGCGTGGCAGACTTTGTCAGGAAGTTCGAAAGGGGGTGTCACTTTGTGCCCCTGATAGCTAATAATGCCCAGGGAAAACTGAGGCATTTTATGGATGGGTTGCGGCCGATCTTGCGCCGCGATGTAAGGGTTGCTGGCCCGACTACCTATACCATTGCAGTATCTAGAACCTTGGCAGCAGAGCAGAACCAGAAAGATATCGAGGTCGATAGGGAAGGCAAGAGGCCCTATCAGGCCCCACAGCAGCAGCAACACCGACCTCAGTTCAAGAGGTCATTCCAGGGGCAGCCAGGGAAGAAGCCATATTAGGGACCGCCGAAAGGCAAGAGTCTTATTCCACAGCCGAAGGCTCCTCAGAGGCTGGAGTACCGAGTGTGCCCGAAGTGCAACCGCCGGCACCTGAGGCATTGTTTATATGGGTCGGGCAAATGTTTCAAATGTGGAGCTAGTGATCACATGCTAAAGGAGTGCCCACAGTGGAGGCAGCCAACCCACGGGAGAGTGTTCGCCATGCATGCTCAGGAGGCAAACCCAGACATGTCACTATTGACTGGTAAACCCATTTAGTTAAGCACCGTATTATTCTACCATGCATGTTTTGAATTGTATTTGGGATTTTAGCGTGCTAGTTAATACTTTAGCGACTTGGGATAGAAATTTCTTGCTATGCTTGAGTTTAAGATTAGAATTTTTGGGATATAAGTTTTTGTGTTGTACCAACGTCTCTCAGGGAACATCTTCATAAAGAGAGTATCCACGAAGGCCCTGATGGACTCAGGAGCCACGCACTCTTTTATTTCGGAGACGTTCGCTAGTCACCTGGACGTCAATTCTATTGGACTGGACGTGAGATACTCAGTGACAGACCCATGAGAGGAAGAATTATCAGCTAATATTGTGGTCAAAGACATCGATCTGGAACTGCAGGGCCACCTAGTGTATGCAGATTTGATTGTGCTGCCAATGCCAGAGTTTGATATCATTTTGAAAATGGACTGGCTGACGAAGAACATAGTTCTCATTGATTTCCTGAAAAGGTCAGTGTTAGTAAGACCATTGGGCATGGAGCAGTTTCTATTTGAACCAGCGAGATGGAGGAGTTTCCCTCGCATGATCTCTTGCATGCAGGCGCATAGACTCATTCACAAAGGGTGTCAGGCTTTCTTGACCAGTGTTATTTCTCCACCTGACGTACACACTCCGTCAATAACTTATGTGCCCGTAGTCAGAGATTTTCCTAACGTCTTTCCAGATGACGTCACAGGCCTTCCACTAAAGAGAGAGGTAGAGTTTTCAATTGACCTTTTGCCAGGCACCGTGCCAATCTCTAAGGCACCGTACTGTCTAGCTCCAGCTGAGAAGTTAGAGCTCAAGCAGCAGATTCAGGAGCTTCTAGACAAAGAATTCATCCGCCCTAATTTCTCACCATGGGGTGCACCAGTGCTCTTTGTGAAGAAGAAAGACGGGAGAATGAGGCTGTGCATCGATTACCGAGAACCGAAAAAGTTAACGATCAAGAATAAATACCCACTTCCAAGGATCGATAACTTGTTCGATCAGTTGCAGGGAGCCACAGTGTTCTCTATGATAGATCTTCGATCAGGGTATCATCAATTGAAGTTAAAAGATGCAGATGTTCATAAGACAACTTTCAGAACCAGATATGGGCATTACGATTTCTTAGTTATGCCGTTTGGAATGATGAATGCTCCAGCGATTTTCATGGACCTCATGAATCGAGTATTTCAGCCCTACCTAGACCAGTTCGTCATAGTGTTCATTGACAACATTCTTATATACTCGAAGAGCCATGAAGAGCACAGTCAGCATCTGAGTACAGTTTTGCTGGTTTTGTAGAGTCGCAAACTATTTGCGAAATTCAGTAAGTGCGAATTTTGGTTGGAGAAGGTAGCACTTTTGGGTCATATTATATATAGCAGTGGTATTGAGGTGGATCCAGCTAAGGTAGTAGCAGTTAAGAAATGGGAGGAACCGAAGAATGCGTCAGAGATTCGAAGTTTCCTAGGCCTAGCAGGCTACTAAAGGAAATTTATTCATGGATTTTCTTCGATGCCAGTGCCACTCACTTCACTGACACAGAAGAATGCTAAATTCGTATGGGGTGATGAATGTCAGAAGAGCTTGGATACTTTGAAGCAAGCTCTTATTTCAGCACCAATTTTAGCCATGCAATCGGGGCAAGGAGATTTTGTGTTGTACACCGATGCATCTAAGCTCGGGTTAGAGGCAGTGTTGATCCAGTATGGTTGGGTTATAGCTTATGCTTCATGGCCGCTGAAAGTGCATGAGAAGAACTACCCGACTCATGATCTTGAGTTAGCCGCCGTGGTCTTTGCGCTGAAGATATGGAGACATTATTTGCACGGCGAGAAATGCCATATATTCACTGATCACAAGAGTCTCAAGTATTTCTTCACGCAGAAAGAATTGAATATGAGACAGAGACGGTGGTTAGAGTTGGTGAAAGACTATGATTGCGAAATTAGCTACCATCCAGGGAAAGCTAATTTTGTGGCAGATGCCTTGAGCCGAAAGGTTGCGTTCGTAGCAGAGCTGTCATTGCAGAGATCTCTTCAGTCAGAGATTCGGGTTGTAGGTTTATCTTAAGGGCAGGGCTCCTAAACTGTCTAATCTGACAATCCAGTCTTCCTTGCTAGACCGAATCTGTGCAGGTCAGTCTTCAAATGAACAGTTACAGAAATTGAGACTGAAGGATGAAGCCAAGGGCAGTATACTTTACTCAGTGTCTGATGGTATTGTGAGATACAGAGGTATAATGTGGGTGCCTAGTTTGGATTCAATCAGAGAGGATATTCTGATAGAGGCACATGCATCTCCATATTCTATCCATCCAGGAGGTACGAAGATGTACAAGGATTTACAGATTTTGTATTGGTGGCCAGGTATGAAGCGAGACATCTGTCGATTTGTGTCAGAATGTATCACTTGTCAGCAGGTGAAGGCAGAGCACCAGAGGCCAGCAGGAATGCTCAAGACACTCCCTATCCCCCTGTGGAAATGGGACAATATCACCACGGACTTCGTTGTTGGATTGCCGAGGTCAGTCAGAGGATCCAATGCCATTTGGATTATAGAGGATCGACTTACTAAGTCGGCACATTTCTTGCCAGTAAAGACGAATTTCTCCATGACGCAGTATGCAGGAGCTCTATATCATGGAGATAGTACGATTGCATGGAATCCCAGTTTCTATTATGTCCGAGAGGGACCCAAGGTTTACGTCGTCCTTTTGGAAGAGTATGAATGCAACCATGGGGACGAAGTTGCTATTCCGCACAGCTTTTCACCCTCAGAGAGATGGCCAATCTGAGCGAGTGTTTCAGATTTTGGAGAATTTATTGCAAGCCTGTATGATCTATTTCCATGGGACTTGGGAATCTAAGCTACCTCTAGTGGAGTTTACCTATAACAACAGCTTCCAGGCATCTATTTGTATGGCTCCCTACGAGGCATTGTATGGGAGGAAGAGCAGATCGCCGATTCATTGGGATGAAATCGGTGAAAGAGCATAACTTGGTCCATAAATAGTTCAGCAGACTGCAGATGTGGTGGTCAAGATCCAAGACAGGATGAAGACTGCACAGAGTCGTCAAAAGAGCTATGCTGACAAGAGGAGGAGAGATCTAGAGTTTGCCATAGGTGATCACATTTTTGTGAAGATAGCACCCATGAAGGATGTTATGAGATTTGGGAAGAGAGGCAAGCTTAGTCCTAGGTTTATTGGATCATTTGAGATTCTTGACTGGAGTTGGGACACTAGCTTATCTTGTAGCCTTACCGCCGAATATGGCCTATGTACACAATGTGTTCCACGTCTCGATGCTGAGGAAGTACTTAGCGAATCCTTCGCAAGTTTTGAGTTTTGAGCCGTTGCATTTGGCTCCAGATCTATCATATGAGGAAAGACCTGTTCAAATCCTAGATAGACAGGAGCGGAGACTTCGGAACAAGGTAACCAAGTTTGTCAAACTCCTGTGGCTGAATCAAGCAGTGGAGGAGGCCACTTGGGAAACAGAAGCAGATATGAGAAATTGCTACCCGGAGTTGTTTGGTAAGATTTAATTTCGAGGACGAAATTTATATAAGTGGGGGAGAAACTGTAGAGCCCAAAATCCAGTACACGTAAAACACATGCATTTATTTATTAGTTAAATTATTTATTTAATTTTAAAATGATTTATAGCGATGCATGACCTATTTAAATTGCATTATTTTAAATCATTTATGCTTATGTGATGCACGTTAAAATATTTTCTCGAGTTTCTTGTTTCAGATGATTATTCGATACGGGATCGATGAAAAGAGACCGGTGACGATTTTGGCATTTTCTTAATGTGGTATTTTATTTTTAAGTTAAGGTTGGGACATATTAATTAATTTAATAAGTTTCAACATTTTAAAGCCTAAATTATGTATTTAGTGAGTTTAGAATTTTGAAACTTTTAAAGTTGGCTTTGTGCATTTTATGTTGTAAAATAGGATAATTTTATAAAATTAGTGTGTATTTATTTTAATTGAGGAGTTTGTTTAAGATTAGTGTGAGTTAACCTTTTTATTAGCATTTTATTAGTTAATTTAGCAATAATTTCTACTAATTAAAACACACACACACGTTACACACACTCACACACACACCACCAAAACACACAACACACACCTACACATTTCATTTTAAGAATTTGAGAGCAAAACCTAGTGTTCTTGGTCTAGAACAGCAGCCGCCCCTTCCTCTATCTTTTCCAGCATGTTTTCGTTGATTTTGTTGCAAGGAAATCGAGCCACAATCGGCCCGGATCAAACCTCGCTTCCTTCCTGCTTCGGTATCGTCGTTTCGGTAACGTTAAAGATTCAAAGGCATGTATATTCAGTTTTTCCTGCGTCGATCTAGTCATATTATGTGTTGCGATGTTTTTATACGAGAAAATACATGTGTGATGTGTAGAAATTTGAGCAATTATGTTTGGATCACTTTTCAAATCATTTTTGGGATCTAAAAACACGTTTTTGCTGATCTTTTAAATACTGCGATTTTTCAGTCGCTTTTCTGGAAAAATTTCAACATATGACACGTAGAATTTTTTGATACCTTCGATTTGTTATAAAATTTGAAATATTTGAATAAAAATTGAGTGAGTTATGGTGTTTTTTGGGGGACTGCTCAAACTGCATTTTCTGAAAGTTTCATAATCGATGCATTCTTGAATTTTTTGAGTTCCAGGCTTCGTTGGGGATCGATGGGTGATCGCTGCTGCATTTAGACACGTTGAGGATGATGTGGGATTTGTTTTTGGTGTGTCGGTTAGTGTCGAGGGGCACTGGAATTCATTTAGAGTCGTAGGAATTGATTTGGTGTCAAAGTCCGTGTTCAAGAGTTGTAATGTGCCGTAGGGTGGACGTCGTTGCTTTGGGGTGTTTGTACGAGTTTAGTTCGATGTCATAACATCCTAGGATGGGTCTCGAGGTGTTTGTTCTTAGTCCGTACAATCGAGTTAGGGAGAAAAAGCATCATGTTGGTTTGCACGGGGTCCGTGCTAGTGTTTCACTCAAGGTGTAGATTTCTAGTAGGTACACGGACCTTCACCCGGACCTCTACATGGGGTCCGTGCTCTGTTTTCTTCCGAAGTGTCAAAAATCAGTGTCTACACGAACCCCTACACGGACAGAGGCACGGGGTCCGTGCCTTCCCTTTCCTTCACACACATTTTACAGTACCTACACGGACCCGGAGCCGGACCTGGGCACGGGGTCCGTATACCTCCTGTTTGGGAATAGTTTAGGCTTCTCTTTGAGATTTGTTTTGGGGTTCTATGTCATGGTTTGGTACGATAATTAAACGAGGTCAAGTTCCGAGTGATTTAGAATGTCATAAGCTATTTATTTGATTCAATGGTGAATACGAATACCTATGTCTAAATTATGCAAGATAAGTGTTGAAATTTCATGATAGTATGTGCAGCAGTGGCCCAAGTGAGATCCAACGAATCCCTCAACACCAAGTAAGTATGTTTGACGTGCAAAGAAAATACTTTTAAGTTTTTGAGGTATGCTAAAAGTCTTGTGATCAAGTTATGTATGGGATTGGAAAGCGGTAAAGTATGACCAGGGACCAATCCACCCTGTTAAATTATGAACGGGTTTAGATCAGGATTGAAAAGTGGTAAAGTATGACAAGGGACCAATCCACCCGTTAAATTATGAACGTGAATCTCATGTATGTGGCAGTGGATCTTCCCTGTCAGCCCAGTACTGTGGTTTAGTCTGATCAGGCGTATTTATGTATGGGTCACTTGCTTTGAAACATGCCTCTACGCAAAATGATAAAGTTTATGTATGTTCAAATATGTACGAAGTAAGCATGTTTAAGAAAAGTTCTATGTTGATGGCACGTCTATGTATTTAGGTACGTATGCTCAATCTTATTTATTCAGTTCAAGTTCCAGTATGTACGTTCTATTTTAAAGCTGCATGTGATCTTATTATATAGTACTCATTACTTCTAGTTTATACATGTTGAGCCTTTAGACTGACTAGACTTGATCGATGCAGGTGAGGATGAGTTTGAAGAGACGAGAGGTGCTGACCAATGAGTTGGCTTGGACAGAGCGGGAGGATAAACCCGAGGACCGCCAAATTTTAAATTTTTATGAAATGTTCAAAATACTTTGATTTTACGTTTTAGTTTATGATCTTTAAACAAGTATTTTTCTCTAGCAAACTTTATATGCGATCTATCTTTTTGCAAATATTTTCGGTTGGACATTTCTTTTATGATCACAGTTTGAAAGCTTATTGGTACTTATGAAAATTTTATTTTTTCGCAAATTTCAAGTAGTTTAAAAGTACGGTACGTTACAATTTTTATCTCATGCTTGTCACCAATATAGTAGATATTATCATCAAATTTCTACAGGTCCAAGAATCATCTTAATTCCATTTGCAACGCCAAGGTTATTCTTGTTTTATCGAACTTGTAAAAATAGCAAAAACTTATAATTACATTAAACTTATTTTTTATACAATTTAATATAAACCATATAATATTTAAACATTTAATAAAACAAAAACTATAAATTTATATTATAAATCATTTAATTAATGTAAAATTTTATGTTTATCATGTGGTGATGCCAAAAAGGGAGAATATTATAAGAAGCTGGAAGAACAAATGAGAAAAGCCGGAAAATAAAAATACAAAGAGCCCCAGATGGCTAAAGATGATAGAATAACAAAACAAGAAGAGGATACCAGAGGAAAAAGAGGTGGTGGCAGTGGTTCGAGTATCAAAAGATAAGTTTTTCCTCATTTTATGTATGTGTAATAGGATTTACATTTTTGTGCTTGATTGTAACAATGTAATTTTCATTCACTCAATGAAATACATTATTTTCATATTGTGTTTTATATTGAATAGGCTTCATATGTCTCTCTAGCATTTAGTCTAGCAACTTAGTTTTGTCATAACCAAAATGAGGAAAATTATTAAATTGAATATATTCTAGGTTTTGGTAGTAAAAACAGTTTTTCAATGTTTCAAGATTTAGATGTTGTTTACGTGTATTCACAGGTTTCTAATTGGATGCCGTGAAATCAAGCTGAACTACACTTTTGTTGATTGATTCATATAAATTAATCTGTGAACAATTTCAAGCTGCACTCCAACCGGACCGCATACTCTAGTTGGTCAACTCTATTAGATAAAATATCATTGACGGATAATGAACAGTATCCTACCAATTCTTGATTTACAAGAATGTTTTGTAAAATGTCAAGTCAATAATTTCTCAGAAGCCAAAGTCATAAAAAACAAGAAGCTTAAAATGATCATTAAATGTAGTATACTATGAAGAGAATTTGACAATATCATATATTCATATGTTAGTATATATGATTGTTGAAAAGTTTTTTGACGTTAGGAGGTTTTTTATTATAAATACGCAGATTCAAGATTGAAAAAGATATAAGATGGAAGCTTTTACAATCTGTAAAATACAAGTCTCGAGCATTTTTATTCTTTCAATATCAAGTTGCTCACTAACACATGCTTAGATTCCATGTCAGATCATCAAGGACCATTTTGTGTTACTTCATCAACTCTAGTTGTTCAAAGTTATCTGTTGAATAGTCGTGCTATATCTGTGATATGATCGGTTAACTGGTGAAAGAGTGTTTAGAAGGGGGGTTGAATAAACACTCACGATTTTCACAATCTTTTCGATTATTGAGTCAGCTTTATTACAAACTTAAATTTGGAATCTTTTCAGTCGATATCAATCAGTTAACAATGAAGTGCGGAAAATAACTGACTGATAGATATAATGAAAACTGAAATAAGAACACACAAGATTTTATGGATGTTCGGAGATTTCAATCACTCCTACGTCACCCTTTCTATCACAAGGATAGGATATCCCCTAAAAAACTTTGATCGATACAAACACTTGTACAGACCCACTTCAGTTTTAAAAATTTCAAACTAAAACTTTTAGTTTTCAATAAAATTAACAGTACTCAACTGATAAAACTTAGCACAACTGATCTATTTAAGATCGAGTGTAACAACAATAGTTTGTGCTAGAAAGCTCGAAATATAACCTTGAATGCTATAAGTGTATACGATAAGTGTAAGCTCAACTTTCAGCAGAGTGATAGTAAGATCGAATAGAATAGTATCTCGTTTTGTATCATGTGTCGTTCTGTAGAGGCTCGAAATTCGTTTTTAAAAATTTGCGGAAGAATTCAAAATAGCAGCGGAAGTAATTATTGTTTGCAAAATAACAATTTAAAATAATCCAACAAAAGATAAAATGTTTGGGCATAAAAATGATAAATGCTGAAAATGAGGTCCTCGGGTTCCACTACTGCCGACCCAAGATGGCTCACTGGTCCCCGCCCTCGATCCCGACTTCGTCAGTACCTACAACAATCAAGTCTAGTGAGTCTAAAGACTCAGCATGCATATATCATAAGTAACAAGTAATAATAATAAAATTTCATGCAAGGTTAAAATATCATGATTCTGGCGTAACGTAAAAATATCATGTCATGAGTAATTATAATACGTGCATAACTGAACTAAAAATCATAAGTGAAATGTTTGCTCAATGGAGCCTGTCATAAAATAACATGTCATAAATTTTCTGTTGAGAATATGTTCTACGCTAGTGGCCCCTGAACTGAACTGAACTGAACTGAATCACCTGATCAGACTAAACAACAGTATACTAGGCGGTAGAGATCTACCAATACATGAACATGAACTGAACCGGTCAGTTACCACCGGATGAAGTAATAATCCCATGATAAGTTGCTATCCCATGAAGTGAGGTGGCCACAAGCAATATCGCATATATCTCAAAAATAAACTTTTATATTTTTGCACGTACTATAATTAAATATCCTGTATTATTTTACCAAATGGGTTGGATCGTTCCTAGGCTCGCTGCGACCTAATTCTAACATGAAAAATATGCAAATGATTTAACTTGACCAAAACTTGTAATTGAATCCAAAAACGAGACAATTACGCCCAACAACTTATTATTTAATCATGACTCCGTGCCAACCCGAACCAACACCGAACAATCATTTAGTCATGATTAAAATATCCCTAAAATGATGAAATAATGCCCCTAAAATTAGAGCACTCGAAATTTTTGTGAATGGAGGCCAAAACATGAAACGCTCTTTCTAGAGTCACTTTGGCGCATTGCACCGTAAATTCTCGTACGACCTCTAAACTTAACCGAATCACAAATGGCCAAAAACTTGACCTTCCTAACTTGATGAGGCACTGTCCAGTCCAAGGCCACAGGCTAAATGCCAACCAAGAACTCAAACGAGCCTCTGAACCGAAGCACAACTTGCTGTCACAAAAATACAGCAGCAACGCTTGCGTTCCTTTGCGTTGTTTGCAAGGCTAATGGCTATTGGGGCTTGAACCACTGACCAGAGCCTCTTCCCAACATCTAAAGGTGTGGCTTGAACCATGGCTAAGGGCCCTAGGCCAGCCACAATCCAAGCAACACCATGGATCACACGAAACTCCCACCCGAGAGGCGAATCTGCGCGCATGGGGAGAGTTGCTTCGTTTGCTGTCATGGACAATTCCAGTAGCCATTTGATTGACCATGGCATGATCTAGACATCAAGGGGTATGGTATGAACCGTGGCTGAGGGCTAAGAAGCCAACCAAGATCCACACCAACCCACCAAAACCGAGAGTACACATGCAAAAATTGAAAAAGGGGTCGAAGAGGGTGCTTGTCTTGTTTTATTTTAAAAAACAGATGTAGCCATGGAACAAGTCTTGAAAGGCCGACTTGGTCTCGTCTTAGACATAACAAGGAGATGTTCTAACCATGGCTATGGCCCCTAGGGCAACCAAGATCAGAAACATCACCCTTCACAGCAAACTGAAAAATTCGAGACTCATTGTGACACTAGGGAAGAGTTGCTATCATTTCTGATTTCCAGCATGCATGGTATGGGCACCCGGACGCTAATTCATGTCTGAATCATTATTAATGTCAAATATAACAATTAAGAAAAGTGGGACTAAATTTTTTTTCTTTTTTTTAAAAATTATAAATGCGGAAACGTAACAGTAATCTATCTGATATACATGTCAGAATTAAAGTACAAATCATGTACTACATGTCTCTATCTCAACTAGGTTCAACGACTATACATCCAGCGCTAAATCTTATTCTGCTTCTGGGCCCGGATCTCCACGCTAACTATAATCTCTCATCCTCTTCCTGATCCTGATCCTGTCCCACCTGTTGTCAAGCACACATACAAACAAGACAACAGCCGGATAACTCCGGTAAGAATTACATTCCCAGTATAAATCATGTATACATGCATTTCATATAAACAGGTATAACAGTATGAAAAAAATATTCATAACATGTATCAACATCAGAAACATGAATCAATACAAACTCTGAATCACACTCCGTGACTCTTAGACTCCGACTCGACTCATCTTAATCTAGGGATCCCAATCGGAATAAGAACATACACCCAGCTACACTCCCAATCGGGGTCGTGGTACGTTCTTATTCACGGACTTTGGTTCTTTCCATATCGAATATCAGTAATAGAAAAAATTCCAATTCTATCCACTTCGATATAATCAAACATCCGGCGTCTTGGCGAATCAGCCACATACTAGGCACATCAGCCCTGGCATAACCTCCCAAACATCTGTGACAATGTGCAATGGCCCAGTGACGATTCCATCACTATCTGGTACCTCTGTCATGAGATCAATCGTCTACGACAAGGCGCATCAGCCTATGACTCAATACATAAATCAATAGACCAAAAATATCAATCACATCAATTGCAAATATCAATGCAATAAGATGAAGTATGTGATTTTTGGAAACTCAAGTCGAATCGGACTCGAGTTGTGCAATCCCGTATCAACATCAATTTATACCTTTCATTTCGTTCTGTCGATCTGACTCTGTCGAAGTCTCAAACTCACTGCCTGTCAAATAAATCTTGCAATAACAATATTGAATACACTGTATCAATTTATAACTCAATTCAAAACATGTTCTGATCAATACTCAACTCAAACATAATATGATCTATATCAACGATATCATGATACAATCTCGGAATACCGGCAATACAATATCAATATATACAATCAACAACTCCTTTGATCCAAATCTGAATAATATCAATATACCCAGCAATACAGTATCAATCAGATATCAATCCCAACACTTCATAATTGATGACAATACAATTCTGATATCAAATCGGTCTAATCACAATCACATCAACTCTGAAAATTCATAACAATTTCATACGGTATGTGTTCTTCGATCCGGTTTCAATTATACGATGTCTACTATGTCAAGAACAGCATATGTCAATCATATCTGATTCTGGAAATATCATAATTTTAAATCACATCAAAACGTAATAAAACTTACGTCCAGTCGAAGCCCTCGTCGAGAGGAACACGGTACTGAAGTCGGATTATAATTCAGACATACGGATCGCTCCAAATCACGAATCTACGATGAAAAGCTTGAAGTTACTTAGGGAACCTCGTTTTTCTTCTTTCCGAATTGCTGAGAAGCAATGAAGATACAATATTTATATATATATATATCATGCATGCACGGTGCAAGTGGCATCCTTCTTTGTCCAACACGTCTCGCGCATATGCGCGACCATCCTCGGCGCATATGCGCGAGACACTAAGTCTCGGCGCGTGACTACACGGTAGCTCGCGCATATGCGCGCCCTCATTCGGCGCATATGCGCGAGGTCCTTCACCATTCTTCACAACTCTCGGGTACCCTCGTGCGCGGATCCATGTCTCGCATATGCGCGAGGTCCTTTGCCTGCCTCGTGCATATGCGCCCGGCGGGGTCGCGCATATGCGCGATGTCTTTTCCTCGCACATAATTCCAACTTCTTTCCGGCTTCCCCGGTCTGATCCGTTCAATCTATAATCATATCTCAATTATCCACAAATCATATCAGATTAGGATAATCAAATTCTCGGGCCTTACATTTCTCCCCCCTAAGATATGATTTCGTCCTCGAAATCACAATCAATCAACTCGTATGTCACAGGTAATCATATCAGATACCAAATCAAATGTAAGAAGGAGATATACCGAAGTTAAGATGAAAACTCACCTCAATGAAACAATTCTAGAATCTTTATCTCATCTCAGATTCTGTCTTCCAAGTAGCTTCTTTGATGCCCTAACCATTCCCTTGAACTTTCAACAACGGAATAGTCTTCATTCTGAATTATCTTTCTTCTATTGATTCTGATTCCCATCTGGAACAATAATTCAAGAAGTATAATGTCATAATACAACTCGAAGTAACTTTAATAGAATCAATCTCAGAATATTGGCTATCAATATCCGTATATACCAATCCAGAGCTCATAGCAAGTCAATACCATTACCGGCCACCAAATCGGTTTACTCTAAATCAATTCAATATTCAAATTCTTGTTATAAATATCAACTGTCGTCGTTTGACGTTGGAATATTTGGTTTGTCTATCTTGTGTTGTTTTCATTTTCTTCTGAATCAGCGGTACTTTCTTTGTCATATCTCTGATCATATCAGGTCCAATCTCAGGTACCTCAGAGATACTATTCTAATAAAGAAGGTAATCTGCACTTCTTGTCGTACAATACTTCAAACAATGTTATTTCAGTACTCGTTTAATAAAAGTTGTTGTACGATAATTCTCACAATGACAACGAATCTTGTCAACTAATGCCAAAATCAAGCACTACAGCTCTAACTATATCTTCCAGTATCTGGATAGTCCGCTCTGACTATCCCTCACTCTATGGGTGATATGTGGAAGAACCTGCTATACACTCTGCCAAACGTGTAAGGCTAACCAAAATCATGGTCTGATATAATCAACTCCCGGCACTCTGTGTTGTCTACTAACTTTTCTAACAAAAATCTCAGTAATCTAGTAATATCTGTACGTCTACATGTACGAAATAAAACTTGCAGACTTGATCAGTCTGGCACTCCTAACTCAATCAATGCTCAATTTCGAGAGGAATGCGGTAGCTTCATCACGATATCCCTGGAAATGAAATCTCATTTCCCTTCAGGAATCGATAAGCTATATAACAAATTTTCGGGTTTCTTTCTTTCTGTCTTCATCTGTTGGCAATTCAAACATTTCAGTACAAACTCTGCCATATCTGATCTTATCTGTTTCTATCAAAATTGTCCTTTCAGACTATTATACCTCTTTCTGCCACCAGAACGAATACTGAATCGACTACTGTGCGCTTCAGACAATATCTGTCGTTTCAAATCTGAAATATCTGGCAGAAAAAGACGATTACTAACATCAAACACGCTGTCACAAACCTGATGCTCGGATCGATGCCTTGCTCTGACTGTCGATATCGAGTTCTGAACATTCTGATCAACTTTTTGAACTCTTTTGACTTTCAAATTCAGCTCTGGTTAGGCTTGGACAGTATCGAGTCTCAACTGTATACAATCTGTATCAAATACTGCTCCAAAAAATAATCATTCTCAAGAAATTCAAAATAACACTCATATACAGTAGCCTGCTAAACACATGCAACTACAAATTTCTGACACTGATATCAATCTTAGCCAATTGATCATGGCTTCACTCTGCTAAGATCAACAGATATATCATTTTCAGATATAACAAGCCCTGAATACAATCTGTCTTAATCAAGATTCACATCTGAACAGTTTCTGTATACCACTTTCCAATTCTCAGAATATTCAATACAATACTCAAATATTCAACAAAATCAGTCATATTTTTCGAATATACCAGAATATCATAGATCAACTAGTTAGAGAATCATCAAAATATTCTGAACACAGAGTTTATCAACTCACAACCATAACTGATACATCCCCAAGAGAAACACTCAATCAGATGTAACTCTCGGCTAGTAAATCGTCTACCTGATTTTCAAATCCTTCAATTCAATCGGTATCATTCGGTACGGTGTTTTAAATTAAAACAGTACCTGGTATCAAGTCAAGGCTAAAACCAATCTCCCTGGCTGGAATCAAACCCGGAATCTCATCTGGGGAAAACATCAGTAACTCTCATGTCACTAGCAAATCAGCCAATGATGGACTCAACTTTAGTAAGTCAACTGAATACATAAGGAGTCCCTCTGCTCATTTCTATAATGATCGAGTCATAGATAATACGAATATCAAGGAATTCTCAATCTAGAATACTTACCGTACAATGTTCATTCTTCGGCCATTTCAGGTCTGAATCTTACCATCTTCTGGAAATAATGTACGGTAGCTCTGTACTTGGTCAGCATACCAATATCAGTAATGCAATCATACTCAGACAATACAAGTATAATACAAGCTAACTCAGTCTCATTCTCATCTCACTGTAGTATACGATGTTTCATAGAGTTCACTGATATTAAAATTCTCCCCAAACGGTAAAGAGATAAAATACTACAGCAGACACTGACTCAACAGATAAAGCATACATCAATGCAGTTCATTCAGAAATCATACATAGGATGTACGAGAATCTCTCAATACATACACGGAATAATCATAAAAGAACAGTTACCTGCCACTATATCATCAAGTGCGTCCTGGGTCTGTTCCTCGGTCACTGCCACTACTCTGCCTTCCTTCTGGCCCTGGTTGTGTCTGAGTAGGGGTTCTTGGAAAGAGCAAACAACAGATGATGGTCTATCAATTTAAGTCACTGATCCAGATGATTCTGCACCCTGGAATCTTCGGGAACCTCTTTGTGGACATACTCTCGCAAAATGTCCTGATCGTTTGCAGATACGGCAACTACCAATTACTCCTTGGCATTGCTCAGTGGGATGTTTCCCTCCGCAAGTGTTACAATAGACCCCGGTGTAACTCTGACTAGAACCACTAGAACTAGACGAACCGCTTCCCAACTTCTTGAACCGTTTCCTTTGGGCTTTCAAATAGTCTTTCTTTCCAGCACTGCTACTACTAGTCTCAAGTCCGAGAGGTGGTTGCTGTGGTCTCGATGCTGGAGGCACAAACGAAGCTCCTTTCTGTCTCATCAGACTGGCTTCGGCTCTCTTTGCTCTACTCAGAGCATCAGCAAAATTATAGGGTCGGCCTGTGTTTACCAATATCAATATCTCAGGGTTCAATCCCCTTAAAAATTGATCAGTCACAGCTTCATCATTCTCAGCCACGTGAGGCTTAAAACGTAGCAAGGTAGAAAATTGAGCAACATATTCTTCAATGTTTAGCTGGCCCTGTTTCAAATTTTCAAATTCTGCCCTCTTATCTTCTCTGTACGAAACTGGGAAAAACCTTCGATCAAATTCCACTTTGAAGATTTCCCACGTAATCACCGTTTCACGCTGTCCTAAGGCTTCTTTGGTTGCAATCCACCAGCTCTTTGCGATCTCCTGTAACTGATGCCCAATCAGTTTAACTCTACATTCATCCGAGTACTCAACTGAATACATAAGGAGTCCCTCTGCTCCTTTCGGTAATACTCAAATCATAAATAACACGGATATCTAAGGAATTCTAAATCTAGAATCCTTACCGTACTATATTCATTCTTCGGCCATTTCAGATCCGATTCTTACCATCTTCTAAAATCCGTTTATGGTAACTCTGTACTTGATCAACATAGCCACATTAGTAATGCAGTCATACTCAGACACACAAGTACAATAACAGCTAACTCAATCTCATTCTCACCCCACTGTAGTATACGATGCTTACCGAATTTACTGATATCAAATCGCTTCCCAAAACTAAAGAGAGAAACTACTACAGCAGATAAGTACTCAACAGATAATACATAAATCAATGTATTCTTTCAAAAATAACGTATAGGATGCACTATATCTATCAATCCCAATACAGGATAATCATAAAGAACAACTACCTCTCACTCTATCATCAAATGCATCCGGGGTCTGTTCTTTGGTAACTGCCACCAGATGCTTCTATTCCCTAGACTCTTTGGGAATCTCTTTGTGGACATACTCTAGCAAAGTGTCCTTGCTGTTTGCAAATGTTGCAACTACCAAGTACTCCTTGGCATTGCTCTGTGGGATGTCTCCCTCCGCAAGCGCTGCAATAAACTCCAGTATAACTCTGGCTAGAACCACTGGAACCAGACAAACTGCTGCCAGACCTCTTGAACTGTCTTCCTTTGGCTTCCAAATAATCTTTCTTTCCACCACTGCTGCCACCAATCTCAAGTCTGAGAGGTGGTTGTTGTGGTCTCAATGTTGGAAGTACAAACGAAGCTCTTTTCCGTCTCATTAGACCAACTTCGGCTCTCTTAGCTTTACAAAAAATATCAATAAAAGTATAGGGTCAGCTCACACTTATCAATGTCAATATCTCATGATTCAATCCCTCGATGAAACGATCAATCACAGCTTCATCATTCTCAGCCACGTGAGGAGCAAAATGTAGCAAAGTAGAAAAGTGGGCAACATATTCTGCAATGTTTAGTTGACCCTGTTTCAAATTTTCAAATTCTGCCTTCTTGTCCTCTCGGTACGAAGCTGGGAAAAACCTTCGATAGAATTCAACTTTGAAGATCTTCCAAGAAATCACTGTACCACGTTGTTCAAAGACTTCCTTGGTTGCAATCCACCAGCTCTTTGCGACTTCCCGTAACTGATGTCCAATCAGTTTAACTCTTCGTTCCTCTGGATACTCAAGTGAATCAAACAGTATCTCTATTTCATCTAGCCAACTTTCGCAATCAATAAACGTCTCAGTACCCCTTAAAATCGGCGGTTGAAATGACTGAAACCTCTGTAACTGTGTTTCCATCAAAGTTTCTGACACATCCATCTGATCAATCAAGATACTTCTCTGTTCTGTGATTCCTCGAGGAGATAGATCTGATTATCAAAATCATCAGTAACCAGATATAACAGTTCTGTTTCAATCCTCCTCCGATCATCTTACAGCTGCTCAAGAATCGGGTCTGATTCATTCTCAATCATATATATTATCAAATCAATTCAGATATTCAGGAAATCAAGTATTAAAGCAATAAATCATGCTAGCAATCACGAGCAAGGAAAGAAAACTCAATCTACCCCGCTCATTCTATCTTCTATCTCAATCTAAAGGATCTATCGCTCTGATACCACCTGTTGTGGGGACCCGGACGCTAATTATCTTCTTAATCGTTATTAGGATCAATTTACTAATGAAGTAATTAGGGCCATAAAATTTTTTTCTTTAAACTGCGGAACGTAATGGGATTAATCTAATATACAAATAGTATAAAACTACAAGTTTTGTACAACAGGCATTCTAGTTCCAAATTAAGGTTCAACTACTACAATCAAGTAATGAAACCTATCTACATCAAAGTCCGGAATTACCACTCTAATCTCGATCTCTCATCATCTTCTCGACCCTGATCATGTCCCACCTGTTGTCATGCACACATACAAACAAGACAACAGCCGGATAACTCCGGTGAGAATTTAATCCCAGTATAAATCATGTATACATGCATTTCATATAACAGCATATATAAAAGCATGAAATAGATATCAAGACATGTATCATAATCTGAAATCATAAATTGATATCAAACAGTAGATCATACTCTGAACATGTATCACATAAGAAATATGAATCAATATAGACTCTGAATCACACTCTGTGATTCTAAGACTCTGACTCAATCTCTCAGACTCGACTCATCTCTCATCTAGGGATCCCTGTCTGAATAAGAACGTAACAAGTCTCCCACCTACTACTACCGGTCGCGGTGGCGGTACGTTCTTATTTCTGGACTTTGGTCTAGTCTATATCGAATAATCTGTAATAAGGATGCTATCTGTATCTGAAGCATCTCGATATACCAAACGTCCAGTGTCTTGGCAGATCTGCCAAAGACTTGTCATGTCTGCCAATCCTATTCTGACAAGGTGCAATGGGCCAATGATCGCTCTGTCAAAATCTAGCCCCTCTGTCAATGACTCACACTCAATAACTATCTTTTATTTACTGCTCTATATACATCAATAAAATCAACATACTTAGACAAAGCATACAAAAATATGAAAACAATAACATACACGTATGTGGTTTAGAGAAACTCAAGTCTAATCTGACTCAAGTCGATCTCCCGGTTAACACTGACTTATACCTTTCTTTTCGTTCTGTCGATCTGGTTCTGTCGAAGTCTCAAACTCACTGCCTGTCCAAAACAATCTGGCAATAACAATATCGAATACACTGTATCAATGTATAGCTTAATTCAAACTCTGTTCTGATTAATATCCAATCTACTGTATCAATATTCAATTCAATTTAAGATCTCTCAGTCTTATCAAATTTTGACGGCACAATGGTCCAATTTCCAAGTACCGGTAGTACAGATCAGTGTATATCAATCTCCATAACTCATAATCAATCGATTAACTAAATCGGCATCATTTCAATCCTATCAAATCTGATAAATTATGATCAGTATATCCAGCACACATAATAATAATCAACTCTCAATTCATAATCAGTAACAATACAAATCTGATATCGATTCCTACTCAATATCTTCCAAAATTCATAATAATTCCATACCATATCTGTTCTTCAATCCGGTTTCGATTCTACGATGTCTACTATGTCTAGAACACCATATATGAATCCTATTCGATTCCATCAACCTCATATTTTTAAATCAGATCAAAACGTAGTAAAACTTACGTCCAGTTGTAGCTCGTGGCGAGAGGAGCACGATACTGCGTTCGGATTCAAATTCTGATACACGGATATTTTAAAATCACGATTTAAAGGTATGGGAAGCTTTGAGGAATTTGCTGAGGGAAAATCACGATTTCTTTTTCTGAAATCGTGAGGAATCAAGATCTATATATATATCTCAATTGCATGTAAAACAGGTGGCTAAATCTTCATACTGCACGTCGCACCGCGGGTGCGCTATACCTTGGACCGCGGGTGCGCTCGGTGTACTGATATACATCAATTTTTCCAGAAGCAAGAATCGCGGGTGCGCTATGCTTTATACCGCGGGTGCGCTCACCTTACTGTAGCAACACCGCGGGGGCGCTCTGTCTGGTACCGCGCGTGCACTGTCTTCTTTCACCAAACACGTACCCTACTGGCCAGTCACCGCGGGTGCGGTAGAATTTCTTGGCGCGGGTGCGGTCTCTCTTTGCCAAAACACTCAAATTGCAATGCCGCTTCTTCCAGTCTGTTCTTCTATCGCCTTATTCATAATATATACCAATTCATAAGTATCACACTCAATTCTCGGGCATTACAGCACACATGCGCGGATCCATGTCGCGCATATGCGCGAGGTCCTCTGCCTTCCTCGCGCATATGCGTCCGGCGGTGTCGCGCATATGCGCGAGGTCTTTTCCTCGCTCATAATTTCAACTTCTTTCCGGCTTCCCCGGTCTGATCCGTTCTGTCTATAATCACATCTCAATTATCCACAAATCATATCAGATTACGATAATCAAATTCTCGGGCCTTACACATGGGGCTTGAACTAATGGACCAACATGGTCTTGACACACCCTATTATGTGTCTAGGTGCATCCTTGGGAGCCTAGGGTCGAGCCAATTACATGAAATCATCAAAACGGCCGAAACCATGAAGAGCACAAGGAAGACAAGAAAATCTGTACATGTTTCAAAGAAGTGCCTTGAACAATTTCGGTTTTTGCTTCATAAAAATCATGATCATGAAATGTTTAAAAATCATATTATGACTTGATTGAAGAGTAAAAGAAAATATAAACAAGCCTGGATTTGTTTTGACCGAAAAACAAATGAAAACAACGACTACGCGGCGCGGAGGAGACGGAGTTCTTCGCTTTCTCACTCGATTTTCTCTCTTATTTTCTCAAGGCCTTCTCACGATTTTTCCTCTCTGAAACCTACTGGATTTCGGTGATATGGTGAAGGAGAAATGGCTAGGAAGAAATGAGGGAAGGTTGCTAGATGAATGAGACTTAACTGGCAAGATAAATCTTTCTATCTGTTGGGACTTTGATTGTTGCACTCCCAAGAGCAGGTTGTCCACAAATAGTATAATTCGGTGAGTCCGAATATCGTATCCACTGGGAAGCTAAGGTAATTACAAGTCCATTACAATGTCTTTTTATTTTTATTTTTTTTAGTTGTTTGAATCTTTAATTGGTAATTTTTAATTGTTCAAATTTTAATTAAGTAGTTGATAAAGGATCCATTCTGGGTATTTTAATAAAGTTAACATTACTGAACATTATTGAAATCCACTTAATAAAATGGTTCCAATATATTAAATAATCATATTTATATTATGTTATACAGTATTATCTTATAAATATATAATATATACCAAAACTTATAAATGTTGTCAAGTATTTATTGTGCTATATATATATTTGTAAACACTAAATCAAGGTTCCCACTTTAAATGGTTGGTAAAACCAAACTAACATTTAAATGGTACCAAGAAATTAATATTATGATATATTTATATATAGTAAATCAAGGTTCCCACTTTAAATGGTTGGTAAAACCAAACAAACATTTAAATGGTTCCAAGAATTTAATATTATAATATATTCATATTGAGAGGCCCGGGGCCGAAGAGGGTGGGGGGTGATCGCCGGTGTCATCAGTTGCATGGACAATGAGCGGCTCCTGGCAGGCTTCTGGGTGGAGAGAACATGAATGAACCGATCCCACACAGGGAATTCGAGGGATTCCGAGACTGTTCAATGTAATGGACTGTATAGTTGAAAAATGGCTTAAACAATTTGATTTGTACTACTCATATCACGAAGGTGCTTCTTCTTTTCGGTAGCTCATCACATAAGAACTCCAAAGTTAAGCGTGCTTGACCATCCCCAATTTTGGGATGGGTGACCTCTTGGGAAGTTTCCCAGGGTGCGTGTGAGTGAGGACATAAGCACACTGGAAAGACACGTCATGATACAGTGAGGACAGTCCTCAAATCTGGGGCGTTACAGTTGGTATCAGAGCCGACCTCTCTTAGTACGGTGTGGTTCGGGGACGAACAAGCGGAAGCTGGTGGGCATGAGAGGCCCGGGGCCGAAGAGGGCGGGGGGTGATCGCCGGTGCCATCAGTTGCACGGACAATGAGCGGCTCCTGGCAGGCTTTTAGGTGGAGAGAACATGAATGAACCGATCCCACACGGGAATTCGAGGGATTCCGAGACTGTTCAATGTAATGGACTATACAGTTGAAGAAAGGCTTAAACGATTGATTTGTACTACTCATATCACGAAGGTGCTTCTTCTTTTCGGTAGCTCATCACATAAGAACTCCAAAGTTAAGCGTGCTTGACTTGGGGCAATTTTGGGATAAATGACCTCCTGGGAAGTTTCCCAGGGTGCGTGTGAGTGAGGACATAAGCACGCTGGAAAGACACGTCTTGATACAGTGAGGACAGTCGTCGAATCTGGGGCATTACACATATATAATAAATCAAGGCATCCACTTTAAATGATTGGTAATACCAAACTAACATTTAAATGGTTTCAAGAATTTAGTGTAACATATATCAACAATAAATCAAAACTCCCACTTATAAGTAGGGCAAAAAATGCTTAAAGAAATAAATATAACATAAACAATAAATAATGATTAAATAATATAAAACTTAGATTCTTACCTTTTAGTAACTTTATTATCATGCCAAGAGTTTCACATTTTCATCTCAACTTTAGGAAGTTTGCTATTCATTATTCAAAGTGTAAAACTTTGAATATGAAATTAATATGCTAATTATATTTAAATGAAGAAATAAAGGAAAAATATAGAGAGAAATATTATGAACTCAAAGGTTTGTTCATAGAATGAGGGATATCTCAATACATTACAATGCACCCCTATTTATAGCCAAATTTGGGGAGACAACCACAAATAAAATATTATTTTTTTACACATAAGTCTTCATTGGTGTTCCAAGATATTATATTATATTATACATCACTTTTGAAAATCTTCTTCTCCGAATTTGCTTCTTCACATAAAAAAAAACATGTGGATATTTGAGTTGTCTAGTTGTGGTATTTTTTTCAAACCATTTGACCAAGTAATTTGAGAGATATTGTCAAAATACTAGATCATGGTAAAACTGCCACTCCTTTGGTAACTTTATTTGTTGCTTTATTTAATCCCAATTGTGAGAGGATTTTTATCTCATGCTTGCCACCAATATTGTAGATATTAACATCAACTTTCTACAGGTCCAAGAATCATCTTAATCTCATTTGAAACGCCAAGTTTATTCTTGTTTTATCGAACCTGTAAAAAATAGTAAAAACTTTTAATTACACAACAACTTATATTTTATACAATTTATTATAAAACATATAATATTTAAACATTTAATAAAACAAAAACTATATATTTATATTATAAAACATTTAATTAATTTACAATGTTTATGTTTATCACACCTCCCAACCAGCTTATTACTAGTCCCTAGCAATTTAAGCGTTAATAGCAATACAAAACATATTGATTAATTTAAATAGAAATGTAATCAAAACTATCTAAGTGTTTAAATTACAATTAAAAATTGTCAAAGTTATATCAAGATCATCATAATTATAATTTATGAAATAATTTGAGATGATCAATTCAAAGCTTATTTCAGGTAGTTAAATGTACACGGCCTTCAAAAATTCCTAATAAGAGTCTCAACTCCATATCCTCACTAGTTAATAAATGTTTCAATTTATGGCAACGATTTCTCTCATGGAGTTGGAATACAGATAAATACTCAGAAAAATGGTTTAGAGAATGCAAACAGACAAACGAGCCAAACTAATCAAAAGATAGAAAATCCATTGATTCAAAATCTAGTTGTTCTTATTATATATTTTTTCCTGATATATATATATATATTTTTTCATAACATCATGGAATCAGATTAAGTTTATGCTTCTTGACCACATATTTATTTAATTTGTACAATAAATTTCACTCTTTCTTTCTTTTTTTTTTTATGAGAGATATATGGGTCGTAGCATATAACTTAAAATTTACATAGATCTTCAATATCTTTCTTTTTGTATTTTTCTCCTTTTTTTTTCAAGAAATATCATTTTTTTTTTCAAAATAAGAACTCAAGATCTAAACAATAGATAGTATATCTCATGATCAATAAAAGCTCGAAACCTGTTTTGTCAGTCCTCTCCACTCACTCACAAAATATGTGTGAGTTTAAAATTTTAGGCACTCTTATAAGTTATATCTTAGACCATATACTTTAATACATGATTTTATCATAATGGTTAATCACTCAAAAAGATTTCATAAATCATATTTTTATATTGATCAGAATATTAAAATTAAATTTTTATTTCAAATAAAATTTTAAACATTCTTAAATAGATTAATGCATGTTTTAATTTAAATCTTTCAAACATGTAATGTATGACATTTTTGCAAAAATTACTAAGATACAAACAATAAACATGATTTTATTTTAAAATAATATTTATTATTTCTTTTTAAGATTTTTTTAATTTTTTTTATAAGTTTGTTCTCCCCCCAATCAGAATATGACATTGTTCCTAATGTCAAAATAACTATTAATAAATAGTACATAATGAAAGGGATATCACCTTGAATTTTATTGAAGATAACAAACGTAAACCAATCCACGACTTTTGAATCAATGATCCAACTTCCTTTTCTTACTGCTTGATTGCGACCAATTGATCTTTGTTATCATCGGATCAGGCTTATGAACAAAAGCTTTCAAATCATCAATTAATTGGTCGACAGTCGAAGCACAGATGAGCATCCGTCGTGAATTTTCTGAAATGAAATTATGTTCCACAGCTTTATCAAGAAATGTCAACAAACTGTCATAATAATTATTGATATTCAACAAGCCCATAGGTTTATTATGGATATTAAGTTGTGCCCAAGAAACAATGTGAAAAATTTCTTCTAATGTACCAAAACCACCTGGTAGTGCGATAAAAGCATCAGAATTTTCAATCATTTGAGTGATTCTTTCATACATAGAAAAAACTTTTAATTCTCCCCAATCGTAACACCTGTAATATTTCCTTCAGCTAAAGCTGTAGGAATAATACCCAAAACCTGACTACCTCCAAGATGAGCAGATGTTGAAACAGATCCCATTAACCCATTATTACCTCCCCCATATACCAAGTGAATTTTTCTCTCAGCCAATATCTTTCCAAGATTATTCGCTGCTTCTACAAACACTTCATTTTTTCCAGGACTCGACCCACAAAATACACAAATATTTTTCAATGTTTGTGTAGAGGATCCAACCATGTTTTTACTTTCTTTTTTTTTGTCTGCGAAAATAGAGAAAAAGATGAGAGATTTTATAGGGGTAATATGTTATCATGACAAAACTATGGGTCACAGCTGTAAACAGAATAAATAGTAAAAACAATAATGACACACATGCATATAAACAGTAGTGTGATAGTGGCTCATAATTTTCCTCTGGTTTTACGTCCAGAAACGGCTTCAACGCCTTCTATGAGTCAAGGATATGCTTCCCATCCAATTTTCGTATAAATTGACAAACGGGGTCTTTTTTAGTCAGATTCCCAAGACTATGATGCTCATCTTGGAATTGTTTCTATAAACGGAGAAGTTCAATATGCACATGTTCACTAGAATGCGTCTCAAGAGTCAATAAGATGTTATCTAAAGACTCCTTACTCAGCCCATTCTTAATGAAACCAATTTTATCTTCTCTGTTATTGGAAACACATCCAAAAGATCTGCATCGTTTGTCGCAAGTTCATCTTGCACACTTATGACAAACCCCCTAGACTTTTGGCCCTTCGTTTTTTCGCATAAGTGCTTTTTCCTAATCCAGGCAAATACCGAATGAGCAATGATTGTGGAACTTCTCCTCCTAATCGGACCTTAGCTTCTATTACAAGACGAATATCTTTTGAAATTCCTTTTTGCATTAGCAATCTCAATCTTTCACACCTTCCTGCATAAATTTTTCTTAGAACATTTTCAGAAACAGAGGGAAAATATTTACAAATTTTTGAGAGAATTTCATCCATTTTGAAAAGAAAAGAAATGATTTTTTTTTTATTTTTGTATCAGCAATTGTGGGAAACTGATTTAACCGACTATGAGAGTCACGGAGTACTATTATCCGCCATTTAACCGGGAAAATAAAAAGATTAAGAAAACCTGAAATAAAAACAAACAAACTTAAATGCAACACAAAAAAAATAAAAAAAAATCAAGGATCAGAAAGGGAAATAAACTCTTCTTGAAAGATTTCATTTTCTAAAAATGGTTTAAGCCTTTGTCCATTTACTTTAAAAAAATCACTATTTTTAGGATTTTCAATATCCACAGCTCCATAAGTATACACATGCTTTACAACATATGGGCATGTCCATCTTGATCGTAATTTTCCTGGGAATTTGTGAAGTCGAGAATTATAAAGCAAAACTTTTTTACCAATCTCAAAAGATTTTCTAAGAATTGTTTTATCATGAAATGATTTGATTTTTGCTTTATAAATCATTGAATTCTCATACGCGTCATTTCTGAGTTCATCAAGTTCATTAAGTTGCAATTTACGCAATTTGTTGGCATCATCCATACTTGAATTTAAAGTTTTGATCGCCCAATAAGCTTTATGTTCCAATTCCACAGGCAAATGACAATATTTTTCATAAACCAACCTATAGGGAGACATATTCAATGATGTTTTAAAAGTTGTTCGATATGCCCAAAGTGGATCATTAAGTCGCAGAGACCAATATATTCTATTTGGGTTAACAGTTTTTTTCAAAATTTGCTTTATCTCCCTATTAGCTAATTCAACTTGTCCATTTGTTTGAGGATGATAAGAAGTAGTTACTTTATCAGTAATACCATGTTTTTTCATTAATGAAGCAAATGGTTTATTAACAAATCACTTATCATGGCTCGAGGAATTCCAAATCTACTAAAAATATTTTCTTTCAAAAATTTGATGACGATTTTATGATCATTTGTTCGACATGGAATTGCCTCTATCCATTTGGAAACATAATCAACTGCAACTAAAATATACAAGTATCCAAACGACGGTGAAAAAGGTCCCATAAAATCAATTCCCCAACAATCAAAGATTTCAATTTCAATGATAGGATTCAAAGGCATCATGTTTCTTTTTGAAATCACACCCAAATTTTGACAATTTTCACAGATCTTGCAGATTTCGTGGGTGTCTTTAAACAAAGTGGGCCAATAAAATCCACACTGCAAGATTTTTGCAGCCGTTTTCTTTGAAGAAAATGTCCTCCGCATGCTTCCGAATGACAAAATTTAATGACACTACTTACCTCATTCTCGGGCATGCAACGTCGAAAAATTTTATCTGGACAATACTTGAACAGATACGGATCATCCCAATAAAAGTTTTTTACCTCATTCAAAAATTTTCTTTTATTTTGAGAACTCCATTGCGGTTGCATTTTTCCTGTCACAAGAAAATTTACTATGTTAGCAAACCAAGGTGTAGTAGTAACTGAAAATAAATGTTCATCAGGAACATTACCGTTAATTGGTGTCATTTCACAAGATGATCCTGTTACTAGTCTCGATAAATGATCGGCTACGACATTCTAGGTTCCTTTTTTATCTTTGATCACAATGTCAAATCCTTGGAGCAACAAAATCCATCGTATCAGTCGTGGCTTTGCATCCTGTTTGGTCAACAAATATCTAATAGCAGAATGATCAGTAAACACAATAGTCGTTGATCCAATCAAATAAGAACGAAATTTATCTAATGCAAATATTACAGCAAGTAGTTCTTTTTAAGTTGTGGTGTAATTCATTTGAGCATTGTTTAAAGTTCTACTTGCATAATATATCACATAAGGCTTACCGTTTCTTCTTTGACCCAATACTGCACCGACTGCATAATCACTCGCATCGCACATGATTTCAAAATGGTAAAGACCAATCAGGAGGTTGCATGATAGGAGCTGATGTTAAATATCGAATGATTTTATCAAAAGCATTTTGACATTCTTGAGTCCACTCAAATGCATTGTCTTTTGTTAATAGGTTACAAATGGGTTTAAAGATTAAACTAAAGTCCTTTATAAACCTCGTATAAAATCCAGTATGCCCCAAAAATGAACGAATTTCTTTAATGGTTTTTGGAGGGGGTAAATTGGCAATGACATCAACTTTTGCTTTATCAACTTCAATTCCATGAGATGACACGACATGTCCCAAAACAATTCCAGAAGTAATCATGTAATGACATTTTTTCCAATTTAAAATAAGACCTTTTTCCTCGCATCTTTTTAAAACTTTTTCCAAATTTTCAAGACAATTATCAAATGTATTCCCAAAGACAGTTAAATCATCCATGAAAAATTTCCAAACAATTTTCAACCATGTCGCAAAAAATGCTTAGCATACATCTTTGAAATGTTGCTGGGGCATTGCATAATCCAAATGGCATCCTTCTAAATACAAATGTTCCAAAAGGACATGTGAATGTAGTTTTATCTTGATCTTCGAGTGCAACGGGAATTTGATAATAACCTGAATATCCATCAAGAAAACAGTAGTATGGATGACCTGCTACTCTTTCTAAGATTTGATCCAAAAATGGTAATGGAAAATGATCTTTTCTAGTGGCGTCATTTAATTTTCTATAATCAATACACATCCGCCAACTAGATGGGACTCGACTTGTTAACAATTCACCTTTTTCATTTTTTATCACTGTGACGCCAGATTTTTTTGGAACTACTTGTGTTGGGCTTACCCACTTACTATCAGAAATAGGGTAGATAATCCCAACATCAAGTAATTTGAGAACTTCAGTTTTGACAACATCTTTCATGTGTAGATTTAATCTCCTTTGTGGTTGTTGAGATGTTTTTGCATTTTCTTCTAATGACAACTTCATTACTCCATCCTGTAATTTATAAGAGCATTAGAAGTTGCTAAAAATGGACGTCCCAGAATTACAGGAATTGCATTACAAGCTTCGATAGGTTGTGTATCTAAAACTATGAAATCGACATGATATACAAAGTTATCAACTCTGACCAATACGTCTTCTACCATACCTCTTGGCACTTTAACAAATCTATCTGCAAGTAAAAGTGTTACCGAAGTAGATTTTAGCTCGCTTAGATTGAGTTCTTGATAAACTGAATATGGAAGTAAATTCACACTAGCTCCAAGATCAAGCAAGGCTTTTTTAATCTTTTGTTCTCCAATAATACATGAAATAGTAGGACAACTAGGGTCTTTTTATTTCAAAGTATTATTATTTTGAATGATTGCACTTACTTGTTCGGCTAAAAATGCTTTCTTTTTCACATTCAATTTCTTTTCAGAGTGCACAAGTCTTTCAAAAATTTGGCATATGATGGTACCTATTTTATTGTATCTAATAAAGGAATATTAACTTTTACTTGTTTAAAAATATCATATATATCAGAATTCAAATTTGATTTTTTTGTATTTTTCAATGCATGAGGGAATGGTGGTGACACTGTCTGTTGAACCTCTTCTTCGCAAGTTATGGGTTCCACTTCCTTACCCTTTGGAGTTGATTTATCATCATCTTCACAAGGTTCAAGAATGGATTTTTCCACAACCTTACCACTCTGAAGGGTAATAACAGATTTTACCTGATCCATCGGTTGAGTTCCAGAAGTTTAAGTTTGTGAATGATGATCCTTGGGATTAGGCAGAGGTTGTGAAGGAAATTTACCTTTTTCATGAACATTAAGTGCAGATGCAAATTTAGCAAGAGTATCTTTCAAATCTGTCATGGTTTGAGCAGTTTGAGTATTGACAGACTCTTGCTTTGCAATGAAAGAATTCAATGTATCTTCCAAATTTCTTTTAGGTGGAGGAACATAAGGTGCATAATTTTGAAAATTTTGTTGATTTTGGAAATGTGGTTGTGAAAATTGTGCAGCATTATCATTCCTCCAACTAAAATTTGGATTATTTCGCCAACCTGGATTGTAATTTTGAAAAAATGGTTCAAAATTTGGCCTTTTGAAATTGTTCAAAACATTGGCTTGTTCATGGGGACATTCTTTAAAAGAGGGCAAAGTGGGACAATCTTTTGTAAAATGATCACTTGTATCACAGATGTGACACACAATTTCTTAACAGATTTTAATTGACAATTCTTTTTCAATTCAAGTGCCTCAACTTTTCTTGCCAAAGACGTAAATCTAGCTTGAAGATCATGTTCATCTTTGAGAGTGTACATACCTCCACCAGATGTAGGAGATTGAATCTTGTTTGATGGTTCGATTGTACCTATAGTGTCCCAATTTTGAGCATTTTCAGCTAATGAATCGAGATACTCAATTGCCTCGTTTGGATCTTTATCTTCAAATGTTCCATTACACATAAATTCAACCATTTGCCTATCTTTAGGTGTTAAGCCTTCATAAAATTGAGAAACAACTCTCCAAATTTCAAAACCATGATGTGGACAAAGATTAAGCAATTCTTTGTATCTATCCCAACACTGATAAAAAGTTTCTCCTTGTTTTTAAGTGAAAATGATTATTCGCCTTTTGAAAAAATTTGTTCTATGAGATAGAAAAAACTTTTTCAAAAATTGTTGTTGCAATTCATCCCAAGTTCGAATGGATCCCGGTCTAAGATTTTGTAGCCAAGTTTTAGTTTTATCTTTTAAACAAAAAGGGAAAAGCATAAGTCGAATCGTGTTCATGCTACAATTTAAATCATTATATGCGTTGCACACTTCTTCAAACTCTTGTAAATGCATGTATTGATTTTCA
Source organism: Primulina tabacum (assembly GCF_025594145.1). Classification (NCBI taxonomy): domain Eukaryota; kingdom Viridiplantae; phylum Streptophyta; class Magnoliopsida; order Lamiales; family Gesneriaceae; genus Primulina; species Primulina tabacum. Next base: position 14,376,387 of record NC_134562.1, read on the forward strand.
GAATCTAAGCCATGAAAATTGGGTAAAAGTTGGATAACCAGGCTTAAAATTGAAATTAGATGCATCAGGGGGAAAAACTAGACATGAAGGTGCACTAGTACGTGTAGGATTCATGTGATCTTTAAAGTGTTCTTCGTCTATCATGATCATGTTGAGATTGAATTTCATCTTCATTTTCTTGGATGGGTTCTTCCGCCATGTTTTGTAAAAATAAAGGGTTATTTCGAATGAGTCGACCACTAAGTGTACGTGACCAAATGCTCATGAAAATGCAAATGCAAAAGAATAAAAACACACAAAAGCAATAAAAATTCAAACAAAGAAAAATAAAATATAAACAAAATTAAATAGACTTGAAATTAAATTATACTTCCCCGGCAACGGCGCCAAAAACTTGTTGCGACTTTGATTGTTGCACTCCCAAGAGCAGGTTGTCCACAAATAGTATAATTTGGTGAGTCCGAATATCGTATCCACAGGGAAGCTAAGATAATTACAAGTCCACTACAATGTCTTTTTATTTTTATTTTTTTTTAATTGTTTGAATCTTTAATTGGTAATGTTTAATTGTTCAAATTTTAATTAAGTAGTTGAAATTAAAGGATCCACTCTTGGTATTTTAATAAAATTAACATTAACGAACATTATTGAAATCAACTTAATAAAATGGTTCCAATATATTAAATAATCATATTTATATTATGTTATATAGTATTATCTTATAAATATATAATATATACCAAAACTTATAAATGTTGTCAAGTATTAATTTTGCTATATATATATTTGTAAACACTAAATCAAGGTTCCCACTTTAAATGGTTGGTAAAACCAAACTAACATTTAAATGGTACCAAAAAATTAATATTATGATATATTTATATATAGTAAATCAAGGTTCCCACTTTAAATGGTTGGTAAAACCAAACAAACATTTAAACGGTTCCAAGAATTTAATATTATAATATATTCATATATAATAAATCAAGGCATCCACTTTAAATGGTTGGTATTACCAAACTAACATTTAAATGTTTCCAAGAATTTAGTGTAACATATATCAACAATAAATCAAAACTCCCACTTATAAGTAGGGCATAAAAATGCTTAAAGAAATAAATATAACATAAACAATAAATAATGATTAAATAATATAAAACTTAGATTCTTACCTTTTAGTAACTTTATTATCATGCCAAGAGTTTCACCTTTTCATCTCAACTTTAGGAAGTTAGCTATTCATTATTCAAAGTGTAAAACTTTGAATATGAAATTAACATGCTAATTATATTTAAATGATGAAATAAAGGAAAAATATAGAGAGAAATATTATGAACTCAAAGGTTTGTTCATAGAATGAGGGATATCTCAATACATTACAATGCACTCCTATTTATAGCCAAATTTGGGGAGACAACCACAAATAAAATATTATTTTTTTACACATAAGTCTTCATTGGTGTTCCAAGATATTATATTATATTATACATCACTTTTGAAAATCTTCTTCTCCGAATTTGCTTCTTCACATAAAAAAAACATGTGGATATTTGAGTTGTCTAGTTGTGGTATTTTTTTCAAATCATTTGACCATGTAATTTGAGAGATATGATCAAAATACTAGAGCATGGTAAAACTGCCACTCCTTTGGTAACTTTATTTGTTGCTTAATTTATCCCAATTGTGAGGATTTTTATCTCATGCTTGCCACCAATATTGTAGATATTAACATCAACTTTCTACCGGTCCAAGAATCATTTTAATCTCATTTGCAACGCCAAGTTTATTCTTGTTTTATAGAACTTGTAAAAAATAATAAAAACTTGTAATTACACAACAACTTATATTTTATTTAATTTATTATAAAACATATAATATTTAAATATTTAATAAAACAAAAACTATATATTTATATTATAAAACATTTAATTAATGTACAATTTTTATGTTTATCACTATCCTAGAATTTGTTAGATGGTTTGATATCAAAAGATTTGAAGGCTATCAAGGAGTGCACTTTGTCGATTTTTGAGTCTAGGAACAAGGGAGAAAAATTGTTTGAGCATTTATTTGTTGGTGATTTAAAAGTGGGAGAATTATCTAACAAGAAAAGGATTAGGAAAGAATCAAAGGAATGGGTTGTCAAATATTTTTTATCTAGGAAAGGAGGGGGACGATTTTTATCAACTAAGGTAGGGTAGGAAATTACTTAATTATTAATTAAATGAAGATTTAAAATGAGATGATTATCTATGCCATTAAAGGATTAAGGAAAAATATTAAAATGGAGAGTTGGCAATTAATTAAATCCTTAAAAGTGAAATGGTCGAAAATTTTAATAAAATGGAGGGGAAAATATTTCTTAGATATTGTATTTTAAATCTTTAGTGTTTTATCTACTCATTAAATATTTTAGTGAATTAAGAAATTAATTATGGAATAACATTATCTTGCTTGCATGACTAAACATTTAAATTACTTAAATAATTCCTTAAACATTCTTTTACATTAAATTAACTTATTATTTATTTAAAATAAATTCTGGAAATGTTTTCTTAATATTAAATTTTATCTCAAAACTCTAACTCCAGTCCGGCCTCACTTAAATAACTAAAAAGGTAATAACTAAACTACTGCATAAGATAATTAAATTCAAAGGAAAGAATTTAAATCCTCATGCATAAATATTATTAAATTTAAATACTAAAAATTATGCATGGCTTATACGTAATCTGATTTACGGGTTCCACACGTTCAATCTTTTCTCTGTTGTTCTTCTCTGCAATTTATAGGCTTCTCTTTAACGGTAACAATAAATACAATTTTAATCTTTATATCCATTATTGCCACGTCAACATTCCTTCTGACATTCGTACACTGCATCTTTTTGAAATGCGGCGTTCCCACTATTAGTTGCAGTCTGCTTTGTATTGTTGTCGGTTGATTGTCCTTTTCTTGATGTGTACAGCAAAAGGATCAGCTGATAGACAATAGCTGATAAACTCACAACTGATTGTAGCAACTGATCAGTTTCCAACTTATCAGTCAGTTTTTTTTCTAGTTCAGTTCAGCTGGTTCAGTTGCATTCGATAATCTGCGCATTAATCTTCAGTTATCGGCGAGTGTTAGTTTGCATACTTTAGATCAGTTACTATCGAACTTCTTGATCAGTTAGTTCAATCGTTTAATCGATTAGTTTGTCAAACATCCGAAATTTAGTTTCCAACAATCTGTCTAAACCAAGGGTTCCAAAAGATAGTCAGAGTTTTCAGTGTTATTTAAGTTGTCACTAAGAGTTTCATTTTATACTGTGACAAGTCCTAAACGAAGTATGTTTATAAAAAATTGTAGTATAAATCAAAGTCTTTTAATGAATTCCTTCCTATGTGGAAGAAGATTTGATATATGAGTTGTTATTCTCAACATCTATAAAACCTTATGTTCTTTACTTTGAACTTTATATTTCTGTCTATTTTTATTTAATTCTCTAGCCACATTGTTAAAATCTTTCTACATTGAATATATTATCTCACTAGTCTAGCTGTACTGTTTTCGTACTGTAAACACTTTTCAATGGTTCAGCTATCTCTAGCCATCCAGGAAAAAATATTACAACTAATAATTGTTAAGTCATCTCGAGTTTTCAGAAAATTTTAAAATAGTTTCTTCACACCCTCCTAAAATTTTTCCTGATCCCAGCTGAATGAATACATGTTATGGATACTACTTACTATGGGCATTACTCCTTAGAGGAGTAAACATAAGAGACTGATATCAGTTTAACCATGAAGAATGTAGTTATTTTAGTGTATTTGAAAAATAGGATTCTTGTTAATATTGAATAATTATTCTTGATTTTTGTTATTCCAAAATTATTTTATTTTCGTCAAGATCTACTATTATATACATATTTTTCAAAACTGAGAGCCGCTTGCGAAGTAACCTTCAAGTTAAAAACGAAAATGTGGAGGAGAACGTGAAAGAGATCAAAGAGAACCACATTACTGGGTCGGTAGATATTTGATATTGTTGATTTACTGATGTTAATGAAAGAATTATGTGTAAGGTCCAAAATGCGATAACGTAATACATTTGCATGCAAATCTAGGAAAAAATGAAAAAATGACTAATTGAATTGTTTTAATTGCATTAATTAAATTTAGTAGGCATGTTTATATGTTTAAAATAGGATTTTATATTAGAATGCATAAAACTGTGTTTTAAGGGTTATTCGAGATGCGATCGGGAACCATAAAAAGAAAATATTTTTTATTAAATTATTATTTTTAATTATTTACCATATGGTATATTGTAAATGAGAATTTAAAAAATAAGGCTTTTTGAGATGTGCCGAATCGTGTTTAAAACCGATGATCAATTTTTGACGAAAATAAGGATTTTTTGAGAACACGACTAATATTTTCGAAACTTTCCTAAACGAAATATTTTACCTACACTATAATGGGCCTATTATAACAAGGTTATTGGGCCTAGATTTTTACCCAATTATTTATATCAAAAGATATAGTTTTCTAAACCCAAAACACTTCAAACCACATGTTTAAAACACTAGAAACCTAGGGCTTTTTCCACCATCAGCACACAAACAAACTACACGTTTTTTTTAAAGCTATTCACGTGGATTTGAAGGAATTTTAGCAAGGTATTCTCCCCCGTCTCTCCGTCAACGTCTCTCGTGTCAAGGATTGTTTTCGTGCGTGTAATACGCAAAGTCACGCCTTAATTTCCTTCACTCATCATTCATACCATATTATGTGTATTTAACATGATTGCATGAAAATATGATGCACCTTCTTTTATTTTCATTTTTATGTCAAAAGATGAACAAAACTTGAGTTTTTTTGTTTCTAAATTCATTATTATGATGCACAAAGGGGCTTCCATGATAGGACTAAGGGAAGGGAGTTTTTTCAGTATGTTTATGGGTCTATAGGAGCATGGATATAGGCTGAACAAGATAGGGAAACATGCTGAACGAAAATTTGGGTTTTAACAAGACTAGGGATTCGGTTTTAGATAGCTTGAAGGGGCAACCTATGGGCTGCTGTTAGATCATGTCTAGAGGTCCGTAGAGAGTCGAGTCATGGTCCTAGATAAGCTAAGGGATGGCTGGTACAAGGGCTAGGGCATGGGACGCTAGGTTGGATCGCGCAAGCTTGAAGGGCACGGCTTGATGGTTGCAAGTTCTAACAGCTGTAGGGCTGATCCAGTATGGTCTAAGGGGTTTGGTTAGTGTCCCATCAGGTTCAGCTAGGGTTTGGTGGTTCGGCCATGGGCTAGGGTTGAAGGAATTGAGCGTTTGTCAAGCTAGGGTTTCTTCGAAATTGTGCAGATTTTTCAGCAAGGTTATAGGATTGTTCAAGGGTTCTAAATGGTTTATTTGGGTTGTATAGGGTATGGTTAGGTGTTAATAAGCTATGGTTCAAGTTTGGTTAAGTTTCGAGTCGATTAGGGTTAAAATCAGGACATAGGTTCAAGTTTTAAAACAAATTGGGAATTTAGTCGAGGAGCTTAAGTTTACATCTAAGAAATGCTTATGGGTGTATTTTAAGGTGATATGATAAGTTTGGATGCAGTCAGACCATCGTTTTAAGGTCCAAGGGTAAATTGGGAAAGTTAGGGTTTAAGGGGCAAAACAGTCATTTTACACCTAAAAAATGTTATACGTACTGGTAGTGCCCTGAATGTTGTAATGAATGTTAAAATTTTTATTTAAAATTTTATGGAATTTTATTATGCAAAATGATCAATGTTAAAAAAGTGTCGTATGCTTGGTTTAAAAGAAAATGATATTATTGCATGTTTTTTTATAAAGTGATTGAAATGAGGAAAAATGTTTTAAAGAAGTTATTTAATTGTGATGGTAAGGAAATGGAGATACGTGAGGGACGAAGCCCAAGAGGGAGCACGTTTATGGGAGAAAAAGCCCCAGAGGGAACCCGACAACCGAATTTCCATCGAAAGGATATGATAATATGTAAGGCCAAAGCTCAGTTGACGGATGAGAGTGTCGTTGATGTTCCCGTTGACTATAGGCTAAGGCACACAACGGAAAAGTGGTTAATGTTGCTTCGCCTCCTAGTACCATGGCTACAGCTGAGATTGATCAATCCACCGAATGATTAAAAGATAGTCACAATTAATGAACGGAATTCACCTTAAATGGAATGTATATGTATATGTTTATGATGAATGGAAAATGATATGATAAAAGAAAAAAGGTTTAATTTATGCATGTTCATGAAAAGCTATTTTTATTAAAAGTATTTTCATCATCGCATGCGTATGTATATGTACTACTTGCTATAATAGTTAAGGTTTTCTGAGTAAATAGACTAACTAGGTGTGAATGATGCAGGTGAGAATACTTTTGACGATGGAGGACTTGATGGTTGAACTGGCTGGGCTCATGGTGCATATAACCCGAGGACCTTGGCTAGTTATTCCGCATTAGTATGATTTTAAAAATTTTATGTCGTTTATGAATTTTGATGCTTTTGAGTAGTTTTAAGAGGATTTAAGATTCTTATACTTTTTTTTGAAAAAAAGCTAATTTTAGGTTTGGTTTGACGATTTACGATTTCATGTTTTGAATTGTGTTCTTTTGGATTTTCAAATAATAGGTTGGTTGGCTTATTTTAAAGGTTGCAAAGTACACACACACACACACATATATATATATATATATATATGGACATTTCGGCCGAAGGTATATAAGAAAAAAAAAATTGTAATATATTTTAAAGAAAAACGAGTAGTAGACGTTTCAGTTTATATGAGAGCAATGTTCTTGCAAGGGGTTGTGCCACCGCCAGTGAAACGTCAACTACTCGTTTTCTTTAAAATGTACTAGAATTTTTATTTTTTTCTCTAAATCATTCGGTCGAAACACTAAACTTAAAAATATAAATATTTTGCACCATTTAAAAATAAACCCCCCAACTATTATTTGAAAATCCAAAAGAATTTAATTTAAAATATAAAGTCGTAAAACGTCAACAAACCTAACTAACATTATTTCAAAAATAATTTAACTCTAACATCATCTCAAAAACCTCTCAAAAGCATCAAAATAATTTAAGTAATCATAAATCATACCCTTATTTTATTTGTTGAAAACTAGCGACGGTCCTCGGGTTGTGTGTACCTTCAATCCAGCAAGATCAACCATCAAGACCTCCATTAACATCAATTTCATGATCACCTGCATCGATTACATATAGTAAGTCTATTGACTCACTAAACCTTAACCATGATAACAAGTAATAAATATACATTCACAGACAACAGTGAAAATATTTTTACTTAAAATTGCGTTTCATGAACATAAATTAAACATTTTCCTTTCAACATATCATATAATATTATATTTCCTTTCATCATATACATATATGTTTTCCTTTTTATTGAATTCAGATCATCAATTGTGACTTTCGTATTAGTTAAAGGTCGATGGATCTATCTATGTATTACCACAGTACTGGACGGCGGCGACATCAGCGACACTCTCACCCATCAACTGAGCCTTGGCCTATCATATCATTATATCATGTCAATGGAAATACGATCATCGGGCTCCCTCTAGGGCCTTCTCCCGTAAAAGGGATCCCTCTGGGCCTTTTCCCTCGCGATATCCTCAATGTTATTATCGTATCATCGTATCATCGTATTAGTCACAATTAATTCACCTCCTTTAACTTTTCGTATTTCCATCTCTTATACAAAATCATTCACATATACATCATTTTTTTTCTTTTGAACCTAGCATGAAACATATCTTTTTGCATTAACGTTTCATCATAAAATATCATAACATTTAAAATAAACATATTAACATATTTTACAGAATTCAGGGCAATGCCAGACGTCTAACAATTTTTTGGTGTAAAATGACCGTTTTACTCCTAGAAGCATAATTTTTCATAATCACTCTTAGACCTCGAAACGACGTCCAAAATCTTTTCAAACTTAACATATTACCTTAAAACACCTCCATAATTATTTCTTAGACGTAAACTTATGCCCATCGACTAATTTCCCAAATCATTTTTAAAGCTTAGACGTACATCCTAGTTTTGACTCGTATTGACTCGAAACTTAACGAAACTTTACCAAATTTGCACCAAGGCTTAATAACACCTAACTAAACCATATGCAACCCAATTCAAGCCAATAAACACCACCCAACCAGCCTAACTCAGCAACTGAAATTTCTGCACTCTTTTTCCGAAACCCTAGCTTGAACCAATCATATGCCCTTTCATTCCGAGGCCTCTACCGAACCACCCAGCCCTTAGCTCACCCTTCTGGGACCCTAACCAAACCCCTTAGAGCCTACTAGACCAGCCCTATAGCCCTTGCACGTTAGAGCCCTCAAACCCGTGAAACCTTGGACTCACACGACCAACCTTCACCCTATAGCCCTTTCTCCTTGCACCAGTGTAATGCCCGAGATTTTTATCTGTTAATCTGCAATTAGTGATTGATGAGTTGAAAGGATTATGAAAGGATCAATCGGGACACCGAGAAAAGTATTTAAAAATGAAATTATGAAGTATATTGCAGTAGATACCGCACCCGCGCCATAAACTCTACCGCACCCGCGGTCGTGTATCATGAAATGTTGGAAATTTACAGTAGCATGAGCGCACCCGCGCCAGAAAAGCCACCGCACCTGCGGTGTTGGGCCAGAAAGTCCACCGCACCTGCGGTGTTGGGCCAGAAAGTCCACCGCACCCGCAGTATAAAAGTTAACGCACCCGCGGTCCTTGTTTCTGAAAAATGGATTTGGATCAGTACGCTGAGTGCACCCGCAGTCCAAAGATGAGCGCACCTGCAGTGAAACGTGTGTGTTGAAGAATGAGCCACACGTCCTTTGCATGCATTGATATATATAACTTATGCAATTCCTTCAGACTCAAGGAGAGGAAAACGAAGGGAATTCCCTAGAAAAAACTTCAAAGTTCCTTGAATGGTAGAAATTTGATTTATGAGCGATTCGTCCGTCTGATTGGAAATCCGAGTTCAGTACTGTACTCCTATCATCACGAGCTACAACGGGACGTAAGTTTCATTGAGTTCTGTTATCATTTGAAATTGTAATATTACAGAAATTATGATTTGGTTGATATATGGTGTTCTTGACATAGTAGACATTGTAGAATTGAAACCGCACTGAAGAATAGATACTGTATGGAATTATTATGATTTTCAGAAGATATTGATTGAGATTGATATCAGATTTGTATCGTTACTGATTATGAATTGAGAGTTGATGATTCTTATATGTTCTGGATATACTGATCAGTATATATTTCGAATCAGATCGAAGAACAGACAGTATATACAATTGTTATAATTTTCTGAATGAATATGATCGAGATTGCACAGATTTGAGATTATGATCTATTATTGTTGCGATTATGGTTGATATTGATATTGATTATGAGTTGAGACTGATATCTGTGATGTTGAGATTGACGGGATTATCGAGATTGTATTGCTATGCCGTCGAAAAATCAGTAGATGGATTTCGATAAGATTCAGTATTGATTGAGATTATAACATGATATCGTTGATATGGATCAGATTATGTTTGATTTGAGAATTGATCAGAACATGTTTTGAATTGAGTTGGGTATTGATATATATATTCCTCGATATTGTCATTTTAGATTGATTGACATTGACAGATTAAGATTCCAGACTTTGACTTCGACAGACCGACGGAAAGAAAGGTATAAATCGATGTTAACTGGGAGATCGACTTGAGTTAGATTTAACTCGAGTTTCCCTAAACCACATACTTGTATGGTATTGTTTTTATACCTTTGTGTTTTAATGATTATGTTTATTCTATTGAATTAGAAAGTAGAAAGCAGAGAGCTATTTAGTGAGAGTCACTGACAGAGGGGCTAGACTATGATAGAGGAGTCACTGGCCCATTGCACATTGTCAAAATAGGTTTAGTTTTGGACAGACATGCCAAGACACTGGACGTTTGGTATATCGAGATGCTTCAGATACATATAGCATCCTTCTTACAGATTATTCGATATAGACTAGACCAAAATCCAGAAATAAGAACGTACCGCCACCGTGACCGGTAGCAGTAGGTGGGAGACCTGTTATGTTCTTATTCCCCGGGATCCCTAGATTAGATGAGAGATGAGTCGGGTCTGAGATGCCGAGTCATGAGTTGAATTACAGATTGTATAAATTATGTTTCGTAGATTACAATTCATGTTTTATTTACAATTTGATTTCGATTTGCAATGTCAGATTATGATACATGTAGTGATATCTGTTTCCTGCTTTATTATACCATGGCATGTACACATTGTTTATACTGGGATTTATTCTCACCGGAGTTATCCGGCTGTTGTCTTGTTTGTATGTGTGCATGACAACAGTTGGGACATGATCGGGGTCAAGAAGATGATGAGAGAGGACAAGTTTAGCGTGGTTATTCCGGACTTGTTGTAGATATGGTTCTAACACTTGAAATCTAGTAGTTGAACCTTAGTCTAGTCTGAATGTTTATTGTACAGAATTGTATTTTTATAATGATATGTATATTAATTAAATTCCATTACGTTCCGCCCTTGTATTGTAAAAGAAAAAAAATTTAGACCCTGTTTATCTTAATTGATAATTAAATCCCACAAATGATTAAGAAAATGATTAGCGTCTGGGTCTCCACAACAGGTGGTATCAGAGCCATAGATCCATTAGATTAAGATTGAGATAGAAGCTAGTGAGCGGGGTAGAATGAATTTTCCTTCCTTGCATGTGAGTGCTAGCATGAGTTGCTATTTTGTTAAGACATGTTACTTGATTATCTGATTTGATTTAGTAATATGCATTTTTGAGGTTGAATCAGAACCGATTCTTGATCAGCTGTAAGATGATCAGAGGAGGGCTGAAATAGGTTTGTTGTATTTGGTTACTAATTCTTTTGGTCATCAGATATACCTCCTCGAAGAATTCCAGAATTAGGTGGTACTTCGGTTTATCAGATGGATGTGTCAGAAACTCCGATGGAAATAATGTTGAAGAGATTTCAGTCATTTCAACCGCCAATTCTGAAGGGTAATGAGAGATCTGATGACTGTGAGAATTGGCTAGATGATATAGAGATACTGTTTGATTCACTTGAGTACCCAGATGAACGAAGAATTAAACTGATTGGGCATCAGTTATGAGAAGTCGCAAAGAGTTGGTGGATTACAACCAAGGAAGTCTTAAAACAACGGGGTACGGTGATTACTTGGAAGATCTTCAAAGTTGAATTCTATCGAAGGTTTTTCCCAGTTTCGTACCGAGAAGACAAGAAGGCAGAATTTAAAAATTTGAAACAGGGTTAGCTAAATATTGAAGAATATGTTGCTCAATTCTCTACTTTGCTACGTTTTGCCCCTCACGTGGCTGAGAATGATAAAGCTGTGACTGATCAGTTGGTTAAAGGATTGAATCCTGAGATATTCACATTGATAAATGTTAGCCGACCCTATACTTTTGTTGATATTCTGAGTAAGGCTAAGAGAGTCGAAGCTAGTCTAATGAGGCAAAAGAAAGCTTCGCACGTTTTTCCAGTACCGAGACCACAGCAACCACCGTTCAGACTTGAGATTGGTGGCAGCAGTGGTGGAAATAAAGACTATTTGGAAGCCAAAGGAAGACAGTTCAAGAGGTCTTGCAGCAGTTTGTCTAGTTCCAGTGGTTCTAGCCAGAGTTATACTGGAGTCTATTGCAGCGCTTGCGGAGGGAGACATCTCACAGAGCAGTGCCAAGGAGTACTTGGTAGTTGCAACATTTGCAGATAGCAAGGACACTTTGCTAGAGTATGTCCACAAAGAGATTATCGAAGAGTCCAGGGAATAGAAGTATTTGGTGACAGTGACCGAAGAATAGACCCAGAATACATTTGATGATATAGTGACAGGTAAATGTACTTTAAGATTAGCATGTATTGGGATTGATAGATACTAGTGCATCCTATACGTTATTTTTAAATGAATTGCATCGACTTATGCATTATCTGTTGAGTACTTGTCTGCTGTAGTAGTTTATCTCTTCAGTTTGGGAGGCGAGTTGATATCAGTGAATTCTGTAAGCATCGTAGACTACCGTGGGATGAGAATGAGATTGAGTTAGCTTATATTGTACTTATGTTGTCTGAGTATGACTGCATTACTGATATGGTTATGCTGATCGAGTACAGAATACCATAAACTGATTTGAGAAGATGGTAAGAGTCGGACCTGAAATGGCCGAAGAATGAATATAGTACAGTAAGGATTCTAGATTTAGAATCCCTTTGATATCCGTATTATCTCTGACTTGATTTTTCCAGAAAGGAACAAAGAGCTTTCTTTTGCCTTCAGTTGATTTACTGAAATTAAGATTATCATTGGCTGATTTGCCAGTGGCATGAGAGTTGCCAATGGTTTCCAGATAAGATTTCGGGTTTGATTCTAATCAGGAAGATTGATTTCCGTTTTGACTTGATATCAGGCATTGTTTTGTTTCTATAACTCTGTACCTAATGATATTAATTGAATTGGAAGAGTGGAAAGATCAGATAGAAGATTTACTAGCCGAGAGTTACATCTGATTTAATGTTTCTCTTTAGAGAGGTATCAGTTATGTTGTGAGTTGATAAACTCGGTGTTCAGAATATTTTGATGATTTTCTGCTTAGTTGATTTATAATATTCTGGTATATTCAAAGAATATGACTGATTATGCTGAACATTTGAATACTGTATTGAATACTCTGAGAACTGAGATATGCTATACAGAAACTGTTGATGAGACAGATGGTATCTGAAGAGAATATATCTGTTGATCTTAGCAAAGTTAGGCCGTGATAAGTTAAGTGAGATTGACGTCAGTGTCAGATATTTGCAGTTCCATGAGTGTAGCAGGCTATTATCTATAACTGATGTTCTGAAGTTGATTTGAAATTTCGGTTGTTCTGGATGAGTATTAAGGACAGATTGTAAACCATTGAGATTTGATATTGAGCCAGCCGAATAGGATTTGGGTTTGAGAATTAGATGTTAGAGTAGGTGCCCGTCGAGCCAAGTGTTGGCCGAGTATTCACAATGAAACTCTATGTATAAGCAATCTTTATTTTAATAATATTTGGAATTATTGTTTTGGCACTTCTTTATCTGTATACCCATGCTAGTTGCATAGATAAAGTCCTTGAATGTACAAATTGTAGAAAGAATATGAGATGCTCATATGATAAGTATCATAAAACTCATATTTGGAATACTGTATATTCTAAACAGTTCCTAGTCGATTCAGTCGCCGCTAAGAAGGATATAGGCCGCTCGAGTTCGAGACTAGTATCTGCGATGTGAGTACCATGTTTCATTGTTAGGGGACATTGTGATGTCCGAACATGCAGATAGGTGCTCCTTGTAGAGTGCACTGAGCAACCCTCCATAAAAGGACTTTCCAAGTGGTTCTCACTTATCGAGTGGAAAAGTCCTAGTTTATGGTTGTACACCATTAGTCCTTATGACCCGGGACAACATTGAGACTCTGTGTGCTAGAATTACACTTTGACTTGTTTACCGACTCTCATGGGGTCATCAGGTGGCAAGGTTGGGTGTTCTGTCGAAACATATAGGAGTCGATGCATTGTAGTCGGGGATTCACCGCTTACCTTCGGGTATGGATATCCTATGTGTATGTAGTATGAAATCTCTTATCAGAGTATGGTGGTAATTATGAAAAGGGTTTCATAGATTACACCATCGATGCAACTACAACATGACACATTGTATCGATTCATTGACAACTCTCGATAAACCAATGGTTGTCGAATCGGTCGGGATATATGAGTTGAAGGGACCGTACTGTACGCTAACCATAATTGAATGGTTCTTGCAGGCACTATCATTTGATACCAAGGAAATCATATAAGCGATGCTGCTAGGCGTTTAACATGATTGGTTGGGTACTATCAGACTTGAGTTCTAACGTTCTTGTTATCAAGGAGTTGATAAGTAAGAATGGAGCAATTGGGGTATGCTCATATAAGGACATGTTTAGTCCGAATCACATGGAGATGTGAACCCACGGCTAGTTGTATCAATGAACCATTGAGGGCCACATAAGTGCTAGCTTTCTAGATCCCGTTGAGAAGTTAAAATAGTTCAATGTGTTGAACGCCTTATAAATGAGTTTATAAGCGTAAGGAATAATAGAAGTATGACTTCTATGAGAGAAATGTAACTTTTAATTTATGAATGTGTTCCTAAATTAAAAGTAGGCCAAGTGAATAATGTACTTGAAAATTGTGATTTTTATAAACATTATTATGGACTAAATTAAATTAATTCAAGTGTTGAATTAATTAAACACTAGTGGGCCTAGTAGAGTCCAAATAATTAAATTAATTCAAGTGTTGAATTAATTAAATAGCATTGGATCTTGTAGAGCCCAATTGGAAATAATTATTTAACTAGTGGGCTTGAGTAAAATCAAGTAAAGTTTAATTGGGCTCAAATATGTTTTAGACAATTAAAAAGTCTGAATATGAAATTAACATGCTAATTATATTTAAATGATGAAATAAAGGAAAAATATAGAGAGAAATATTATGAACTCAAAAGCTTTTTCATAGAATGAGGGATATCACAATATATTACAATGCACCCCTATTTATAGCCAAATTTGGGGAGACAACAACAAATAAAATATTAATTTCTTACACAAAAGTCTTCATTGGTGTCCCAAGATATTATATTATATTACACATCACTTTTGAAAATCTTCTTCTCCGAATTTGCTTCTTCACATAAAAAGAAACATGTGGATAATTGAGTTGTCTAGTTGTGGTATTTTATTCAAACCATTTGACCAAGTAATTTGAGAGATATGGTCAAAATTCTAGAGCATGGTAAAACTGCCACTCCTTTGATAACTTTATTTGTTGCTTAATTTGATCTCAATTGTGAGAGGATTTTTATCTCATGCTTGCCACCAATATTGTAGATATTAACATCAACTTTCTACAGGTCCAAAAATCATCTTAATCTCATTTGCAACGTCAAGTTTATTATTATTTTATCGAACCTCTAAAAAAATAGTAAAAACTTGTAATTACACAACAACTTATATTTTATACAATTTATTATAAAACATATAATATTTAAACATTTAATAAAACAAAAACTATATATTTATATTATAAAACATTTAATTAATGTAAAATTTTTATGTTTATCACACCTCCCAACCAGCTTATTGCTAGTCCCTAGCAATTTAAGCGTTAATAGCAATACAAAACAAATTGATTAATTTAAATAGAAATGTAATCAAAACTATCTAAGTGTTTAAATTAAATTTGAAAACTGTCAAAGTTATATCAAGATCATCATAATTATAATTTATGAAATAATTTGAGATGATCAATTCAAAGCTTATTTTAGGTAGTTAAATGTACACGGCCTTCAGAAATTCCTAGTAAGAGTCTCAACTCCGTATCCTCACAAGTTAATAAATGTTTCAATTTATGGCAACGATTTCTCTCATGGAGTTGGAATACAGATAAATGCTCAGAAAAATGGTTTAGAGAATGCAGACAGACAAACGAGCCAAACTAATCAAAAGATAGAAAATCCATTGATTCAAAATCTTGTTGTTCTTATTATATATTTTTTCCTGATTTTTTTTTGCATAACATCATGGAATCAGACTAAGTTTATGCTTCTTGACCACATATTTATTTAATTTGTACAATAAATTTCTCTCCCTTTTTTGTTTTTTTTTTATGAGAGATATATGGGTCGTAGCATATAACTTAAAAATTACATAGATCTTCAATATCTTTCTTTTTGTATTTTTCTCCCTTTTTTTTCAGGAAATATCATTTTTTTTCTTCAAAATAAGAACTCAAGATCTAAACAATAGATAGTATATCTCATGATCAATAAAGGCTCGAAAGCTGTTTTGTCAGTCCTCTCCACTCACTCACAAAATATGTGTGAGTTTAAAATTATAGCCACTCTTATAAGGTATATCTTGGGCCATATACTTTAATACCTGATTTTATCACAATGGTTAATCACTCAAAAAGATTTCATAAATCATATTTTTATATTGATCAGAATATTAAAATTGACTTTTTTTCAAATAAAAATTTAAACATTCTTAAATATATTAATGCATATTCTAATTTAAATTTTTCAAACATGTAATGTATGACATTTTTGCAAAAATTACTAAGATACAAACAATAAACATGATTTTATTTTAAAATAATATATATTTAATTTTAATTTTTTTTATAAGTTTGTTCTCCCCCTAATCAGAATATAACATTGTCCCTAATATCAAAATAACTATTAATAAAGAGTACATAATGAAAGAGATATCACCTAAAATTTTATTGAAGATAACAAACTGAAACAAACGCAAACCAATCCACGACTTTTGAATCAATGATCCAACTTCCTTTTCTTACGGCTTGATTGCGACCAATTTATCTTTGTTATCATCGGATCAGGCTTATGAACAAAAGCTTCCAAATCATCAATTAATTGGTCGGCAGTCGAAGCACAGATGAGCATCCGTCGTGAATTTTCTGAAATGAAATTATGTTCCACAGCTTTATCAAGAAATGTCAACAAACTGTCATAATAATTATTGATATTCAACAAGCCCACAGGTTTATTATGGATATTAAGTTGTGCCCAAGAAACAGTGTGAAAAATTTCTTCTAATGTACCAAAACCACCTGGTAGTGCGATAAAAGCATCAGAATTTTCAATCATTTGAGTGATTCTTTCATACATAGAAAAAACTTTTAATTCTCCCCAATCGTAACACCTGTAATATTTCCTTCAGCTAAAGCTGTAAGAATAATACCCAAAACCTGACTACCTCCAAGATGAGCAGATGTTGAAACAAATCTCATTAACCCATTATTACCTCCCCCATATACCAAGTGAATTTTTCTCTCAGCCAATATCTTTCCAAGATTATTCGTGTAACGTCCCAGATTCGACGACTGTCCTCACTGTATCAAGACGAGTCTTTCCAGCGTGCTTATGTCCTCACTCACACGCACCCTGGGAGACTTCCCAGGAGGTCACCCATCCCAAAATTGCCCCAAGTCAAGCACGCTTAACTTTGGAGTTCTTATGTGATGAGCTACCGAAAAGAAGATGCACCTTCGTGATATGAGTAGTACAAATCAAATCTTTTAAGCCCTCTTCAACTGTACAGTCCATTACATTGAACAGTCTCGGAATCCCTCTCATTCCCGTGTGGGTTCGGTTCATTCATGTTCCCTTCACCTAGAAGCCTGCCAGGAGCCGCTCATTGTCCGTGCAACTGATGGCACCGGCGATCACCCCCCGCCCTCTTCGGTCCCGGGCCTCACATGCCCACCAGCTTCCGCTTGGTTCGTCCCCGAACCACACCGTACTAAGAGAGGTCGGCTCTGATACCACTTGTAACGTCCCAGATTCGACGACTGTCCTCACTGTATCAAGACGAGTCTTTCCAGCGTGCTTATGTCCTCACTCACACGCACCCTGGGAGACTTCCCAGGAGGTCACCCATCCCAAAATTGCCCCAAGTCAAGCACGCTTAACTTTGGAGTTCTTATGTGATGAGCTACCGAAAAGAAGATGCACCTTCGTGATATGAGTAGTACAAATCAAATCTTTTAAGCCCTCTTCAACTGTACAGTCCATTACATTGAACAGTCTCGGAATCCCTCTCATTCCCGTGTGGGTTCGGTTCATTCATGTTCCCTTCACCTAGAAGCCTGCCAGGAGCCGCTCATTGTCCGTGCAACTGATGGCACCGGCGATCACCCCCCGCCCTCTTCGGTCCCGGGCCTCACAATTCGCTGCTTCTACAAACACTTCATTTTTTCCAGGACTCGACCCACAAAATACACAAATATTTTTCAATGTTTGTGTAGAGGATCCAACCATGTTTTTACTTTCTTTTTTTTTGTCTGCGAAAATAGAGAAAAAGATGAGAGATTTTATAGGGGTAATATGTTATCATGACAAAACTATGGGTCACAGCTGTAAACAGAATAAATAGTAAAAACAATAATGACACACATGCATATAAACAGTAGTGTGATAGTGGCTCATAATTTTCCTCTGGTTTTACGTCCAGAAACGGCTTCAACGCCTTCTATGAGTCAAGGATATGCTTCCCATCCAATTTTCTTATAATTGACAAACGGGGTCTTTTTTAGTCAGATTCCCAAGACTATGACGCTCATCATTGAATTGTTTCCATAAACGGAGAAGTTCAATATGCACATGTCCACTAGAATGCGTCTCAAGAGTCAATAAGATGTTATCTAAAGACTCCTTACTCAGCCCATTCTTAATGAAACCAATTTTATCTTCTCTGTTATTGGAAACACATCCCAAAGATTTGCATCGTTTGTCCCAAGTCCATATTGCACACTTATGACAAACCCCTAAACTTTTGGCCCTTCGTTTTTTCGCAAAAGTGCTTTTTCCTAATCCAGGAAAATACCGAATGAGCAATGATTGTGGAACTTCTCCTCCAAATCGGACCTTAGCTTCTATTACAAGACGAATATCTTCTAGAATTCCTTTTTGCATTAGCAATCTCAATCTTTCACACCTTCCTGCATAAATTTTTCTTAGAACATTTTCAGAAACAGAGGGAAAATATTTACAAATTTTTGAGAGAATTTCATCCATTTTGAAAAGAAAAGAAATGATTTGATTTTTTTTTATTTTTGTATCAGCAATTGGGGGAAAATGATTTAACCGACTATGAGAGTCACGGAGTACCGTTATCCGCCGTTTAACCGGGAAAATAAAAATATTAAGAAAACCTGAAATAAAAACAAACAAACTTAAATGCAACACAAAAAAAAATCAAGGATCAGAAAGGGAAATAAACTCTTCTTGAAAGATTTCATTTTCTAAAAATGGTTTAAGCCTTTGTCCATTTACTTTAAAAATATCACCATTTTTAGGATTTTCAATATCCACAGCTCCATAAGTATACACATGCTTTACAACATATGGGCATGTCCATCTTGATCGTAATTTTCCTGGGAATATGTGAAGTCGAGAATTATAAAGCAAAACTTTTTTACTAATCTCAAAAGATTTTCTAAGAATTGTTTTATCATGAAATGATTTGATTTTTGCTTTATAAATCCTTGAATTCTCATACGCGTCATTTCTGAGTTCATCAAGTTCATTAAGTTGCAATTTACGCAATTTGTTGGCATCATCCATGCTTAAATTTAAAGTTTTGATCGCCCAATAAGCTTTATGTTCCAATTCCACAGGCAAATGACAATATTTTCCATAAACCAACCTATAGGGAGACATATTCAATGATGTTTTAAAAGCTGTTCGATATGCCCAAAGTGCATCATTAAGTCGCAGAGACCAATATATTCTATTTGAGTTAACAGTTTTTTTCAAAATTTGCTTTATCTCCCTATTAGCTAATTCAACTTGTCCATTTGTTTGAGGATGATAAGAAGTAGTTACTTTATGAGTAATACCATGTTTTTTCATTAATGAAGCAAATGGTTTATTAACAAATCACTTATCATGGCTCGAGGAATTCCAAATCTACTAAAAATATTTTCTTTCAAAAATTTGATGACGATTTTATGATCATTTTTTCGACATGGAATTGCCTCTATCCATTTGGAAACATAATCAACTGCAACTAAAATATACAAGTATCCAAACAACGGTGGAAAAGGTCCCATAAAATCAATTCCCCAACCGTCAAAGATTTCTATTTCAATGATAGGATTCAAAGGCATCATGTTTCTTTTTGAAATCGCACCCAATTTTTGACAATTTTCACAGATCTTGCAGATTTCGTGGGTGTCTTTAAACAAAGTAGGCCAATAAAATCCACACTGCAAGATTTTTGCAGCCGTTTTCTTTGAAGAAAAATGTCCTCCGCATGCATCTGAATGACAAAATTTAATGACACTACTTACCTCATTGTCGGGTATGCAACGTCGAAAAATTTGATCTGGACAATACTTGAACAGATACGGATCATCCCAATAAAAGTTTTTTACCTCATTCAAAAATTTTGTTTTATCTTGGGAACTCCATTGCGGTGGCATTTTTCCTGTCACAAGAAAATTTACTATGTTAGCAAACCATGGTGTAGTAGTAACTGAAAAAAGATGTTCATCAGGAAAATTATCGTTAATTGGTGTCATTTCACAAGATGATCCTGTTACTAGTCTCGATAAATGATCGGCTACGACATTCTCGGTTCCTTTTTTATCTTTGATCACAATTTCAAATTCTTGGAGTAACAAAATCCATCGTATCAGTCGTGGCTTTGCATCCTGTTTGGTCAACAAATATCTAATAGCAGAATGATCAGTAAACACAATAGTCGTTGATCCAATCAATTAAGAACGAAATTTATCTAATGCAAATATTACAGCAAGTAATTCTTTTTCAGTTGTGGAGTAATTCATTTGAGCATTGTTTAAAGTTCTACTTGCATAATATATCACATAAGGCTTACCATTTCTTCTTTGACCCACTACTGCACCGACTGCATAATCACTCGCATCGCACATGATTTCAAATGGTAAAGACCAATCAGGAGGTTGCATGATAGGAGCTGATGTTAAATGTCGAATAATTTTATCAAAAGCATTTTGACATTCTTTAGTCCACTCAAATGCAGTGTCTTTTGTTAAGAGGTTACAAATGGGTTTAGAGATTAAACTAAAGTCCTTTATAAACCTCCTATAAAATCCATCGTGTCCCAAAAATGAGCGAATTTCTTTAATGGTTTTTGGAGGGGGTAAATTGGCAATGACATCAACTTTTGCTTTATCAACTTCAATTCCATGAGATGACACGACATGTCCCAAAACAATTCCAGAAATAATCATGTAATGACATTTTTTCCAATTTAAAATAAGACATTTTTCCTCGCATCTTTTTAAAACTTTTTCCAAATTTTCAAGACAATTATCAAATGTATTCCCAAAGACAATTAAATCATCCATGAAAATTTCCAAACAATTTTCAACCATGTCGCAAAAAATGCTTAGCATACATCTTTGAAATGTTGCTGGGGTATTGCATAATCCAAATGGCATCCTTCTAAATACAAATGTTCCAAAAGGACATGTGAATGTAGTTTTATCTTGATCTTCGAGTGCAACGGGAATTTGATAATAACCTGAATATCCATCAAGAAAACAGTAGTATGGATGACCTGCTACTCTTTCTAAAATTTGATCCAAAAATGGTAATGGAAAATGATCTTTTCTAGTGGCGTCATTTAATTTTCTATAATCAATACACATCCGCCAACTAGATGGGACTCGACTTGTTAACAATTCACCTTTTTCATTTTTTATCACTGTGATGCCAGATTTTTTTGGAACTACTTGTGTTGGGCTTACCCACTTACTATCAGAAATAGGGTAGATAATCCCAACATCAAGTAGTTTGAGAACTTCAGTTTTGACAACATCTTTCATGTGTAGATTTAATCTCCTTTGTGGTTGTTGAGATGTTTTAGCATTTTCTTCTAAATGAATTTTGTGTGTGCAAATTAGTGGATTAATGCCCTTGAGATCTTTTAGTGTCCAACCAATTGCATTTTTATGTCTTTTAAGCATATCAACTAATTTACCTTCTTGATCACTTTCTAGTTTGGAAGAAATTACCACCGGATATGTTTCATCTTCTCCAAGAAATGCATACTTCAATTCTACTGGCAAGGGTTTTAACTCCAATATGGGTGGTTCGTCTTTGTTCTCATATTTTGAATCAAATTGTTTTTCTGATCCTGGTAATGCGTGATACCTGATAAAATCATAAAGATCAATTTCAATATTTTCTTTAACAGTTTCAATTGAACAAATATCTAATTGATCACGAGTACTCCCTTCTTGAATGTTTTCTTCCACAAGAGTTTCAATAAGATTTTCATCTTCACTTTCATCTCCTTTGTCATGTGGTTGCTTACAAAGATTAAAAACATTGAGCTCCGAGGTCATGTTACCAAATGACAACTACATTATTCTATTCCTGCAATTTATAAGGGCATTAGAAGTTGCTAAAAATGGACGACCTAGAATTACAGGAATTGCATTACAAGTTTCGATAGGTTGTGTATCTAAAACTATGAAATCGACAGGATATACGAAGTTATGAACTTGGACCAATACGTCTTCTACCATACCTCTTGGCACTTTAACAGATCTATCGGCAAGTAAAAGTGTTACCGAAGTAGATTTTAACTCGCCTAGATTGAGTTCTTGATAAACTGAATATGGAAGTAAATTCACACTAGCTCCAAGATCAAGCAAGGCTTTTTTAATCTTTCGTTATCCAATAATACATGAAATAGTAGGACAACCAGGGTCTTTGTATTTCAAAGTATTATTATTTTGAATGATTGCACTTACTTGTTCGGCTAAAAATGCTTTCTTTTTCACATTAAATTTTCTTTTCACAGTGCACAAGTCTTTCAAAATTTGGCATATGATGGTATCTGTTTTATTGCATCTAATAAAGGAATATTAACTTTTAATTGTTTAAAAATATCATATATATCATAATTCAAATTTGATTTTTTTGTATTTTTCAATGCATGAGGGAATGGTGGTGACACTGTCTGTTGAACCTCCTCTTCGCAAGTTATGGGTTCCACTTCCTTACCCTTTGGAGTTGATTTATCATCATCTTCACAAGGTTCAAGAATGGATTTTTCCACAACTTTACCACTTCGAAGGGTAATAACAGATTTTACCTGATCCATCGATTGAGTTCCAGAAGTTCCAGTTTGTGAATGATGATCCTTGGGATTAGGCAGAGGTTGTGAAGGAAATTTACCTTTTTCATGAACATTAAGTGCATACGCAAATTTAGCAAGAGTATCTTTCAAATCTGTCATGGTTTGAGCAGTTTGAGTATTGATAGACTCTTGTTTTGCAATGAAAGAATTCAATGTATCTTCCAAATTTCTTTTAGGTGGAGGAACATAAGGTGCATAATTTTGAAAATTTTGTTGATTTTGGAAATGTGGTTGTGAAAATTGTGCAGCATTATCATTCCTCCAACTAAAATTTGGATTATTTCGCCAACCTGGATTGTAATTTTGAAAAAATGGTTCAAAATTTGGCCTTTTGAAATTGTTCAAAACATTGGCTTGTTCATGGGGACATTCTTTACAAGAGGGCAAAGTGGGACAATCTTTTGTAAAATGATCACTTGTATCACAGATGTGACACACAATTTCTTAACAGATTTTAATTGACAATTCTTTTTCAATTCAAGTGCCTCAACTTTTCTTGCCAAAGACGTAAATCTAGCTTGAAGATCATGTTCATCTTTGAGAGTGTACATACCTCCACCAGATGTAGGAGATTGAATCTTGTTTGATGGTTCGATTGTACCTATAGTGTCCCAATTTTGAGCATTTTCAGCTAATGAATCGAGATACTCAATTGCCTCGTTTGGATCTTTATCTTCAAATGTTCCATTACACATAAATTCAACCATTTGCCTATCTTTAGGTGTTAAGCCTTCATAAAATTGAGAAACAACTCTCCAAATTTCAAAACCATGATGTGGACAAAGATTAAGCAATTCTTTGTATCTATCCCAACACTGATAAAAATTTTCTCCTTGTTTTTGAGTGAAAGTGATGATTTGTCTTTTGAAAGAATTTGTTCTATGAGATGGAAAAAACTTTTTCAAAAATTGTTGTTGCAATTCATCCCAAGTTCGAATGGATCCCGATCTAAGATTTTGTAGCCATGTTTTAGCTTTATCTTTTAAAGAAAAAGGAAAAAGCTTAAGTCGAATGGTGTTCATGCTACAATTTAGATCATTATATGTGTTGCACACTTCTTCAAACTCTCGTAAATGCATGTATGGATTTTCAGAATCTAAGCCATGAAAATTGGGTAAAAGTTGGATAATACCAGGCTTAAAATTGAAATGAGATGCATCAGGGGGAAAAACTAGACATGAAGGTGCACTAGTACGTGTAGGATTCATGTGATCTCTAAGTGTTCTTCGTCTATCATGATCATGTTGAGATTGAATTTCATCTTCATTTTCTTGGATGGGTTCTTCCGCCATGTTTTGTAAAAATAAAGGGTTATTTCGAATGAGTCGACCACTAAGTGTACGTGACCAAATGCTCATGCAAATGCAAATGCAAAAGAATAAAAACACACAAAAGCAATAAAAATTCAAATAAAGAAAAATAAAATATAAACCAATATTAAATAGACTTGAAAATAAATTATACTTCCCCGGAAACGGCGCCAAAAACTTGTTGCGAATTTGATTGTTGCACTCCCAAGAGCAGGTTGTCCACAAGTAGTATAAATCGATGAGTTCAAATATCGTATCCACGAAGAAGCTAAGGTAATTACAAGTACACTACAATGTCTTTTTATTTATTTTTTCTTTTAGTTGTTTGAATCTTTAATTGATAATTTTTAATTGTTCAAATTTTAATTTAAGTAGTTGAGATTAAAGGATCTACTCTTGGTATTTTAATAAAGTTAACATTAACGAATAATATTGAATTCCACTTAATAAAATGGTTCCAATATATTAAATAATCATATTTATATTATGTTATATATTATTATCTTATAAGTATATAATATATACCAAAACTTATAAATGTGGTCAAGTATTTATTGTGCTATATATATTTGTAAACACTAAATCAAGGTTTCCACTTTAAATGGTTGGTAAAACCAAACAAACTTTTAAATGGTACCAATAAATTAATACTATGATATATTCATATATAATAAATCAAGGAATCCAATTTAAATGGTTGGTAAAACCAAACTAACATTTAAATGGTTTCAAGAATTTAGTTTAATATATAGCAACAATAAATCAAAACTCCCACTTATAAGTAGAGTATAAAATTGCTTAAAGAAATAAATATAACATAAAGAATAAATAATAATTAAATAATATAAAACATAGATTCTTACCTTTTAGTAACCTTATTATCATGCCAAGAGTTTCACCTTTTCATCTCAACTTTAGGAAGTTAGCTATTCATTATTCAAAGTGTAAAACTTTGAATATGAAATTAACATGCTAATTATATTTAAATGAAGAAATAAAGGAAAAATATAGAGAGAAATATTATGAACTCAAATGTTTGTTCATAGAATGAGGGATATCTCAATACATTACAATGCACCCCTATTTATAGCCAAATTTGGGAAGACAACCACAAATAAAATATTATTTTTTTACACAAAAGTCTTCATTGGTGTTCCAAGATATTATATTATATTACACATCACTTTTGAAAATCTTCTTCTCCGAATTTGCTTCTTCACATAAAAAGAAACATGTGGATAATTGAGTTGTCTAGTTGTGGTATTTTATTCAAACCATTTGACCAAGTAATTTGAGAGATATGGTCAAAATTCTAGAGCATGGTAAAACTGCCACTCCTTTGATAACTTTATTTGTTGCTTAATTTGATCTCAATTGTGAGAGGATTTTTATCTCATGCTTGCCACCAATATTGTAGATATTAACATCAACTTAGTACAGGTCCAAAAATCATCTTAATCCCATTTGCAACGTCAAGTTTATTATTATTTTATCGAACCTCTAAAAAAATAGTAAAAACTTGTAATTACACAACAACTTATATTTTATACAATTTATTATAAAACATATAATATTTAAACATTTAATAAAACAAAAACTATATATTTATATTATAAAACATTTAATTATTGTACAATTTTTATGTTTATCAAAGTCAATGTGTCCTTTGTAAATGTTACAAGCCCACTAGGTTTTGCATGCTTGGAAGGTAAAGGGGTGTGAATACTTTTGATTAAAATATTGCATGGCATGCAACCTTTTTAGATCAACTTTTTGCACAACCAAGACAACTCATCCTCCCTCATTCAACACTCATGTTGGCCGAAATTTGAAGGGGCAATTCTCTCAAATTTTTCTCTCATTGTGTTCTTCAATTGTTGAAGAAAAATACACACTTCTCTTTGAAAAATCTTCTTATTTTTCTAGTGCAAAATAAGAAGGGTTCTAGCTTGCAAGTGGTGGGCTTGATTTTTGAACAAGGAGTGTTCAAAGGAGGAAGCTTGTAGATTGCCATCCACTTCAAGAGCTTTATTGTTTGACAACAAAGTTGGAGCCATCATCAACCTCAAGAGGTTGATAGGTATAATCTCTAAAACACACTATGAACGTTTTTGTGTTTTTGTATTTGCTACACCTAGTACACATGGTGGCTGAAATTTTATGTGTAAAATTCGAAAATTTTTTGCTTCCGTTGTGCATTTCGATCACCTAAATCGATCCCTTTCATGTGGTATCAGAGCTAAGGGTACTAGTTTTTATGTAGCATATACATAAAATTATATTGAGGGCGATTTCTAACCGATTGAGATGAAAATTTGCAACAAATATCAAGGTGTTTTGGGGCATATTTCGGGCAGCATGTTGCTGCCCGTTTTGGGCAGCTCGGGCTTCCCGAGGGGCTGCCCATTTCGGGCAGCTAGGGCAGCCCCTCCTTCAAAAATTAAAAAAAAAATATTTTTTGTTAGCAGAATCCGGCGACGGCGATGACGACTAGGGTTTTTAAAAGGTGTTTTGAAATATCAAAGTGTCATGGGCCTTGAGTTGTTGGGCCATGGGATGACTAACATATTTGTGAATTTTAAATGAGCCAACATGTTTTTGGTGAAAAATGAGTTTTTGGGCCCTTAAGTTTAAAATTACAAAAGTTGCAAATTTTTCTCATAAAATAAATAATTGAAGTTGGACTTTAATTATTTATAGTAAATTTTGATTTATAAGAAATTCGGTTATAAATAAATTAATTGGAAAGTAGACAAAGGTGTTTGTATACTTTATTAATTTAGTTTATAATCGTGGCGGTTAGTGATTGGATCAAGATATATAATATTGGATCAATTAATTATTGTGATGATTAATTCATGGTGTATGATATATGATATTATGCATGAAGGATGATCAAAAGCCCAAGCCCAATTTGCTTGGTGTATGCTAGGATATTTTATGTTGAATGATTGTAATAATTATCAATTTATAAAGTATGCTTGGTTTATGGCCCGTTCCCACCCCCATGAGATAGTATCCCTATTTGCCATGGATATTTATTTGTAAATATTAGTATAGTGGATGATCAAGATTGGAAGATGGTGGCCATTTTGATTATGAAGATCGAAGACATGTAAATATTGGAAGCTAATTTAATAGTTGCATTTGCATCCCATGCATTTCCCTAGGATTGGACCTAGGCCCGTGTTTAGCTCACACGGGCCATTAGTGTTGGGGAGATTGATCATCCTTGTTTGTTTACTGTTTATAATATATGCATGATATGTTATAAATAATGAGTATGTGCGTTATTATTATGATAATAACAAAGTTGAATGAATCCGGCAAACATACGATCAAACATGACGAGCTTTTAAATAAAATTAAGGATGAGACCTTTCAAAATTAAAAACCCTCATTTTGAATAAGATTCAAAATTAATATCAAGCCCGAAAAGGGGAATTATAAATTTGTTTATAATTTCCATGTCTTCCATCGACAATGGGTGCATGATGAACGCTACCCGTACTCGGGGCTCGGCTCATATTATTGGGGGGGCCCTGGGTGCCGGAAAGCTGTGACATCCATTGACATGATGATGTGAACTACGTGGAACTCCCATGATTTCGGCTCATATTATTGGGGGAACTCATGGCGACCGTCCATTAAGGTTCAACATCGATGGGGTAAGGCTTGACACGTGAAGATGAACGACGTCATATTATTGGGTCCTAATCAAACGTGAGACAAAAGTTTACGTAGAGGGTTGCATTGTGATGCAATTGGAAACTACCTTTTAGGAATTGTGATTGGCTGATATTATTCGGGATCATAATTCGCTAATTGGACCTTGCGTATCTACTGAGGAAAGGAGTTTCCCGTTTTCACTAGAGGGTAGTGAAAGATGTCAAAGCAGTGGGAATAAACATTTATAAAGTAAAAGTCCATACTTTATATCTTACTAAATATTTTAAAATAGTCAACAACATTTATCTGTTTTTACTTTTCAGTACAAATTAAGAATGTCTTCGATTCGCAATCCGATATCTGCAATACTCGACAAACACATATTAACTGGACCTAATTACCTCACTTGGCTAAGAAACCTGAAAATCGTCTTGAATTCGGAAAGGGTAGCATATACACTGACTGAGTCGCCCCCTGTTGAGGCTCCGACTGACTGCACTCCTGAGTAATTGCAGACTTACAAGGAATGGTGTGACCATGACTTGATAGCCAGGTGTTATATGCTGAGTTCTATGAATGATGAGCTGCAGAGGCGTTTTGAGGATGCAAAGAGTGCTGCTGACATTCATTTGCATCTCAAGGAGCTCTTTGGTGAGCAAACACGGCCTCTTAGGCATGCTACGGTCAAGGAGCTGATCACTTTGCGCATGCGAGATGGGGCCTCGGTCCATGAGCATGGCCTGAAATTGATTGGGCTCGTGGACAAGTTTGTTGGCATGGATCTGATCTTGCCTTCGGAGTTGAACACCGACGTGTTGCTGTTATCGCTACTAGCTCATTTGATCCTTTTTTGGTGAACTTCAACATGAACAAGATGGAGCTGACCCTTGAGGAGTTGGTGAACACGCTTGTGACCTTTGAGTCCACTATCAAGAAAGAGAAGCTGGTTCTTTATGTGGGTTCTTCATCTGGTACGAAGATTGATCCACATGGGAAGGGAAAGAAGCGTTCTTTCCAACGTCCCGAGAAGAACGTGCCCTTGTTGAGGCAATCTCCGAATCCCGTTGAGGCAGCCAGACCAGTTAAGGCTGACAAGACTGATGATGTATGTCATCACTGCAAGAAGCCTGGACATTGGAGGCGTAACTGCAGGGAATATCTTGCCCAGAAGAGTTCTGGAAACAGTGTGTTCTAAATTGAAGTAAACATTTCAATTAACTCTACTTCTTTGGTATTAGATACCGGTTGTGGCTCACATCTCTGTAATGAGTTACATGTGATGGGAAGAAGTAGGAAGTTTAAGGAAGGTGTGACCTTCTTGAGGATGGGCAATGGAGCAAGAGTTGCTGCCAAGGCTGTTAAAGATGTTTACTTATGGTTGAACAATAGTTTTAAGTTAATTTTATGAGATGTTTTGTTCGTACCTAATTTTGTAAAAAACATTGTTTCCATTTCTATGCTGATAAAAATGGATATTCTTGTTTATTTGGCAAAGGTGTTTGCAACATTTACATGAATGAATGTTTGATTGATACTGGTGAACTTGAAAACGATCTTTATAACTTAAAATTGAAAGATATTCCATTAAATGTCCATTCAAATGCAGACACCA
This sequence comes from Primulina tabacum, assembly GCF_025594145.1. Lineage (NCBI taxonomy): Eukaryota > Viridiplantae > Streptophyta > Magnoliopsida > Lamiales > Gesneriaceae > Primulina > Primulina tabacum. The sequence goes on from NC_134562.1 coordinate 14,405,843, forward strand.
TATGAGATATGGATGGGTAATCCTCCCAAATATTCTTATCTTAGAATATGGGGAGCCCTGCTTATGTGAAGCAGGTAGTGGGAGATAAATTGGATAGTCGATCCATTTTATGTTACTTTGTGGGATATCCAAGGAATTCTTTTGGATTTTATTTCTATCATCCCCAAGAAACAAAGGTGTTTGTTTCTAGGTATGCATCCTTTTTGAAAAGGAATTTCTATTGGATAGAAAAGGGGAGATGATAGAACTCGAGGAGGTTCGAGAGACACCCACAGTTATAGAACCCACACCCGAAGATCCAAGAGAGGAGATACAAGCTCCTAGAAGATCCGAGAGAGTCTCGAGACCACCTATGAGGTATGGTCTGCTTCTTGAAGAGGGCCATGATGAGCCTAACCATGGATGTGATCCAAGGACCTTCAAGGAAGCGTTATCTGATGGCCGATTCATTCAAGTGGCTTGAAGCAATGGAATCTGAGATGAAATCCATGCATTCGAACCAAGTGTGGAATCTCGTGGATCCACCTGAGGGAATTGTTCCCATAGGGTGTAAATGGATTTACAAGAGGAAACTTGGGGCGGATGGGAAGGTATTGACTTTCAAAGCGCGATTGGCGGCAAAAGGATATACTCAAAGACAAGGAGTTAACTTTGAGGAAACCTTTTCTCCAGTTGCAATGTTCAAGTCCATAATGATATTGCTAGCCATAGCTGCATGGTATGACTATGAGATATGGCAGATGGATGTCAAGACAGCCTTTCTTAATGGGGATATTAAGGAAGAGATTTACATGTCTCAACCCGAAGGGTTTACATCTATCGGAAGTGAGCATATGGTATGCAAACTTCAAAGATCTATTTATGGTCTAAAGCAGGCATCTAGGAGTTGGAACCTCAGATTCGATAGTACAGTCAAAGAGTTTGGTTTTGCTAAGAATCCTGGGGAACCCTGTGTGTATAAGAAGGTCAGTGGGAGTGCAGTGACATTCCTGGTGTTGTATGTTGATGACATTCTACTCGTTGGGAATGATGTAGGAATGTTGCAATCAACTAAGATATGGTTAGCGAGTAAGTTCTCGATGCATGACTTGGGTGAAGCATCTTTTGTATTGGGAATAAGAATCTGTAGAGATAGATCAAGTAGATTGCTTGGTCTCACCCAGTTCACATACATTGATACAATCGTGAAGCGGTTCTCGATGGATGAGTCCAAGAGAGGACATCTACCAATGTGTCATGGCGTGTCCCTATCCAAGTCTGTCTCCCAAGACTGATGTAGAGATAGCGGCGATGACACGCATTCCTTATGCATCTGCTCTATTGGTAGCATCATGTATGGGATGATATCTACACGTCCTGACGTGGCTTTTGCACTAAGTGTAGTGAGTAGATATCAATCGAACCCTGGTCTTCCACACTGGAAAGCTGTGAAAGACATCCTCAAGTAGTTGAGAAGGACCAATAAATTGTTCTTGGTCTATGGGGTGGAGAACTGAAATTGGAAGGCTATACCGACTCTAGCTTCCAAAGCAATATCGATGACTCGAAGTCAACCTCTGGGTTTGTATTCATGCTCAATGGTGCTGCTGTCTCTTGGAAGAATTCCAAGCAAGACAATACTGCGGATTCCAGCACAGAGGCCGAATACATTGCTGCATCAGATGCAGCAAAGGAGGCTGTTTGGATGAGGAATTTCGTCCAAGAGTTGGGCGTCATTCCTAATGGAGTTGCTCCTATCCCGGTGTTGTGTGACAACACGGGAGCTATAAATCAAGCAAAGGAGCCAAGGTCTCATCAGAAGTCCAAACATGTATTAAGAAAGTACCACATCCTCGGAGAGATTGTGCAAAGAGGAGAAGTGTCTTTTGACATAGTCGGCTCCGCAGATAATGTTGCTGATCCACTAGCTAAGCCTTTACCTGGACCATTATTCGAGATGCATCGCGAATCAATGGGTTTGAAGCATATGGGTAGTTGGCTCTAGTGCAAGTGGGAGATTGTTAGAGTAGGTGCCCGTCGAGCCAAGTGTTGGCCGAGTGTTCACAATGAAACTCTATGTATAAGCAATCTTTATTTTAATAATATTTGAAATTATTGTTTTGGCACTTCTTTATCTGTATACCCATGCTAGTTGCATAGATAAAGTCCTTGAATGTACAAATAGTAGAAAAAATATGAGATGCTCATATGATGAGTATCATGAAACTCATATTTGGAATACTATATATTCTAAACAGTTCATAGTCGATTCAGCCGCCGCTAAGAAGGATATAGGCCGCTCGAGTTCGAGACTAGTATCTGCGATGTGAGTACCATGTTTCATTGGTAGAGGACATTGTGATGTCCGAACATGCAGATAGGTGCTCCTTGTAGAGTGCACTGAGCAACCCTCCATAAAAGGACTTTCCAAGTGGTTCTCACTTATCGAGTTGAAAAGTCCTAGTTTATGGTTGTACATCATTAGTCCTTATGACCCGGGACAACATTGAGACTCTATGTGCTAGAATTACACTTTGACTTGTTTACCGACTCTCATGGGGTCATCAGGTGGCAAGGTTGGGTGTTCTGTCGTAACATATATGAGTCGATGCATTGTAGTCGGGGATTCACCGCTTACCTTCAGGTATGGATATCCTATGTGTATGTAGTATGAAATCTCTGATCAGAGTATGGTGGTAATTATGAAAGGGGTTTCATAGATTACACCATCGATGCAACTACAACATGACACATAGTATCGATTCATTGACTACAACATGACACATAGTATCGATTCATTGACAATTCTCGATAAACCAATGGTTGTCGAATCGGTCAGGATATATGAGTTGAAGGGGTCGTACTGTACGCTAACAATAATTGAAAGGTTCTTGCAGACACTATCATTTGATACCAAGGGAATCATGTAAGCGATGCTGCTAGGCGTTTAACATGATTGGTTGGGTACTATCAGACTTGAGTTCTGACGTTCTTGTTATCAAGGAGTTGATAAATAAGAATGGAGCAATTTTGGTATGCTCATATAAGGATATGTTTAGTCCGAATCACATGGAGATGTGAACCCACGGCTAGTTGTATCAATGAACCATTGAGGGCCACACAAGTGCTAGCTTTCTAGATCCCGTTGAGAAGTTAAAATAGTTCAATGAGTTGAACGGCTTATAAATGAGTTTATAAGCATAAGGAAAAATAGAAGTATGACTTCTATGAGAGAAATATAACTTTTAATTTATGAATGTGTTTCTAAATTAAAAGTAGGCCAAGTGAATAATGTACTTGAAAATTGGGATTTTTATAAACATTATTATGGACTAAATTAAATTAATTCAAGTGTTGAATTAATTAAACACTAGTGGGCCTAGTAGAGTCCAAATAATTAAATTAATTCAAGTGTTGAATTAATTAAATAACATTGGGCCTTGTAGAGCCCAATTGAAAATAATTATTTAACTAGTGGGCTTGAGTAAAATCAAGTAAAGTTTAATTGGACTCAAATATGTTTGAGGCAATTAAAAAGTCCATGGGCCCTTTGTAAATGTTACAAGCTCACTAGGTTTTGCCTGCTTGGGAGTGAAGGGGTTTGAATACTTTTGATTAAAATATTGCATGGCATGCAACCTTTTTGGATCAACTTTTTGCACTACCAAGACAACTCATCCTCCCTCATTCAACACTCATGTTGGCTGAAATTTGAAGGGGCAATTCTCTCAAATTTTTCTCTCATTGTGTTCTTCAATTGTTGAAGAAAAATACACACTTCTCTTTGAAAAATCTTCTTATTTTTCTAGTGCAAAATAAGAAGGGTTCTAGCTTGCAAGTGGTGGGCTTGATTTTTGAACAAGGAGTGTTCAAAGGAGGAAGCTTGTAGATTGCCATCTCATTCAAGAGCTTTGTTGTTTGACAACAAAGTTGGAGCCATCATAGGTTGATAGGTATAATCTCTAAAACACACTATGAATGTTTTTGTATTTGCTACACCTAGTACACATGGTGGCCGAAGTTTTATGTGTAAAATTCGAAAAATTTTTGCTTCTGTTGTGCATTTCGGTCACCTAAATCGATCCCTTTCATTAGAGTAGCTCAAAAAGTTGATCAGGATGTTCAGAACTTGATATTGATAGTCAGAACAGAGTATTGATCATAATATCAGGTATGTGACACTGAATGGTATATGAATAACTAATTTATTGTGCCAGATGTTTCGGATTTGAAACAACAGATAGTGTCAGAAGTGCACTATGATTGAAAAGACAGTTTTGATAGTAACAGATAAGATCAGATATGACAGAGTTGGTAATGAATGGTCTAAATTGCCGATAGATAAAGACAGAAAGAATGAAACCATGAGAATGGTTCTATATCTTATCGATTCCTGAACGGAAATAAAATTACATTGCTAGGGATTTTGTGGCGAAGCTATCATATGTATCCTGAAATTACAATGTGATTTGGATAGTAGGGGTAGATTGACCAAATCAGTATGTGTTATCTCGTACACGAAGACATATAGATATGATTAGATGACTGAGACCTATGTCAGAAAAGTGATCTGATTGTATAGAGTGCTGAAAGTTGATTATATCAAACTGTGATTTCGGTTGACTTTGCATTTTTGGCAGAGTGTACATCAAGATTTGGGTACGAAGTACATCTGAATACCACATAGCATCCACGGACTGATGGACAGTCAGAACGGACTATCTAGACACTAGAAGATATACTGAGAACTGTAGTGCTTGATTTCAGCACTAATTGGCAGGATTTTGCTACTATTGAGAAGCATTGTATGACAATGACTATCAGATAGGTATTGAAATGGCACTATTGTACCGAAAGAAGTATAGATTCTTTTAGTGAACGATATCTAGGAGGTACCTGAGATTGGACCTGACATGATTAGAGATGTAACTGAGAAAAAAAAGCTTATTCAGAAAATAATGAAGAATGCTCAAGCCAGACGAGGCCGAGCTTGATGAGACATTGAGTAATGTCAAGAAATCGATTCAGATTTGATCGAAAAGAAAAACAACTTAGAATGAAGATTATTCCGCTTATGAGAGTTCAGTGGAATCGTCATGACATTGAAGAAGCTACCTGGGAGACTGAATCAGGCAGGAAACAGGAATTCCCAGCACTATTTCTCTAATGTGAGTATTTGTTTTAGCTTCTATTATTTCTTCTTGTCTATTGCATTTGATTTAATTGCATCTGATATGATAGCCTGAGATTTCGGGGACGAAATCGTATCTTAGAGGGGGAGAAATGTAATGCCCGAGATTTTTATCTGTTAATCTGCAATTAGTGATTCATGAGTTGAAAGGATTATGAAAGGATCAATCGGGACACCGAGAAAAGTATTTAAAAATGAAATTATGAAGTATATTGCAGGAGATACCGCACCCGCGCCATAAACTCTACCGCACCCGCGGTCGTGTATCATGAAATGTTGGAATTTTACATAAGCATGAGCGCACCCGCGCCAGAAAAGCCACCGCACCCGTGGTGTTGGGCCAGAAAGTCCACCGCACCTGCGGTATAAAAGTTAACGCACCCGCGGTCCTTGTTTCTGAAAAATGGATGTGGATCAGTACGCTGAGCGCACCCGCAGTCCAAAGATGAGCGCACCTGCAGTTAAACGTGTGTGTTGAAGAATGACCCACACGTCCTTTGCATGCATTGATATATATAACTTATGCAATTCCTTCAGATTCAAGGAGAGGAAAACGAAGGGAATTCCCTGGAAAAAACTTCAAAGTTCCTTGAATGGTAGAAATTTGATTTACGAGCGATTCGTCCGCCTGATTGGAAATCCGAGTTCAGTACTGTACTCCTATCATCACGAGCTACAACGGGACGTAAGTTTCATTGAGTTCTGTTATCATTTGAAATTGTGATATTACAAAAATTATGATTTTGTTGATATATGATGTTCTTGACATAGTAGACATTGTAGAATTGAAACCGCACTGAAGAATAGATACTGTATGGAATTATTATGATTTTCAGAAGATATTGATTGAGATTGATATCAGATTTGTATCGTTACTGATTATGAATTGAGAGTTGATGATTCTTATGTGTTTTGGATATACTGAGCAGTATATATTTCGAATCAGATCGAAGAACAGACTGTATATACAATTGTTATAATTTTCTGAATGAATATGATCGAGTTTGCACAGATTTGAGATTATGATCTATTATTGTTGCGATTATGGTTGATATTGGTATTGATTATGAGTTGGGACTGATATTTGTGATGTTGAGATTGACGGGATTAACGAGATTGTATTGCTATGTCACCGAAACATCAATAGATGGATTTCGATCAGATTCAGTATTGATTGAGATTATATCATGATATCGTTGATATGGATCAGATTATGTTTGATTTGAGTATTGATCAGAACAGGTTTTGAATTGAATTGTGTATTGATATATATACTCCTCGATATTGTCATTTCAGATTCAGATTCCAGACTTTGACTTCGACAGACCGACGGAAAGAAAGGTATAAATCGATGTTAACTGGGAGATCGACTTGAGTTAGATTTAACTCGAGTTTCCCTAAACCACATACTTGTATGGTATTGTTTTTATACCTTTGTGTTTTAATGATTATGTTTATTCTATTGAATTAGAAAGTAGAAAGAAGAGAGCTATTGAGTGAGAGTCACTGACAGAGGGGCTAGACTATGACAGAGAAGTCACTGGCCCATTGCACATTGTCAAAATAGGTTTAGTTTTGGACAGACATGCCAAGACACTGGACATTTGGTATATCGAGATGCTTCAGATACTTATAGCATCCTTCTTACAGATTATTCGATATAGATTAAACCAAAATCCAGAAATAAGAACGTACCGCCACCGTGACCGGTAGCAGTAGGTGGGAGACCTGTTATGTTCTTATTCAACGGGATCCCTAGATTAGATGAGAGATGAGTCGAGGTCTGAGATGCCGAGTCATGAGTTGAATTACAGATTGTATAAATTATGTTTCGTAGATTACAATTCATGTTTTATTTACAATTTGATTTCGATTTGCAATGTCAGATTATGATACATGTAGTGATATCTGTTTCCTGCTTTATTATACCATGGCATGTACACATTGTTTATATTGAGATTTATTCTCACCGGAGTTATCCGGCTGTTGTCTTGTTTGTATGTGTGCATGACAACAGGTGGGACATGATCGGGGTCAAGAAGATGATGAGAGAGGACAAGTTTAGCGTGGTGATTCCGGACTTGTTGTAGATATGGTTCTAACACTTGAAATCTAGTAGTTGAACCTTAGTCTAGTCTGAATGTTTATTGTACAGAATTGTATTTTTATACTGATATGTATATTAATTAAATTCCCTTACGTTCCGCCCTTGTATTGTAAAAGAAAAAAAATTTAGACCCTATTTATCTTAATTGATAATTAAATCCTAAAAATGATTAGGAAGATGATTAGCGTCCGGGTCCCCACAACCAGCCTTCCCTCAAGCCATCTAGGACTATGACTAGACACTATTAGGACCCCTGGACATGTCTCTATAGCAGCCAACAGCTCAACCATTAAAGGGACCCAAAACCGAAACCCTGGCTTCCCCTGAAACCCCGATACACACATCCCTCTCCTAGCTTGCGTCCAGCCCTTGCACAGCACATCTAAGACCATGTATAATCTCTCTTAGAACCCTTGAACACATCCCAAATAGTAGCAACAGCTGTGCCCACCTAGAACCCAAGTTTCGAAACCCTAGGACTCTAGAATCTCATATTTTCATTCATCCTCTTGTCCTCTCCTTTTCAGCCTTTAAACATTCACCTAAGGGCCCCTAAACATGTGGAAAACATTTCTTCTAGTAACCCTACAATGGCAATCCTTTTGTGCTTCATAAGCAAGAGTTTTGAAATATGAAAACTCTATTTTTATCATGTTTATGCTATAAAAACGAAAATATATAAATTGTATCATATTTTTGATGCAATCATGTATCAAACACATAATATGGTGTGATAGATGATAAAAAGAAGATTACGGCGTGCCTTTGAATATATTACGCTCGAAAATCAACTTGCGATGCGAGGAACGTTGGCGGAGAGACGGGGGAGGAAGCCTGCTGAATTTTTCTTCAAGGGGCGTGAGTTGTGTGGAGAAGAAGAGTCCTAGTATTAATTTAGGTGAAGTGGCGTGAGTTTTGTGGGGTTTTGGGGAGGGTTTTTGGCTTTTATTTTAATTAAAACATCAGGTGAAAGTTTAGGCCCATTAACCTAGTATACTAGGCACATTAAGCCCATTAGTAAATATTTTTTGTTTAGGATAGTTTGTGAAAATATTAGCCGAGTTCTCGAAAAGTTCATATTTTTTTCGAAAATCAAATACCGTTTAAAAATACGACTCTGAATATAAAAACAACTCAAAACATGTCATTTCCAAAAATTACATTTTAAATGCACCCCCACCTTAAACAATTATAAATAATTATTTAATAAAATATTTTCCCTTATATGGTTCACGGTCTCCGTTTCTCGATCGCGTCTCGAATAACTTTTAAAAACACAGTTTTATGCATTCTAATATAAAACTACATTTTAAATATGTAAACATGCCTACCATAATCAATTTATGCATTTAAAACAATTTAATTAAAATACATAAGAAATTTGAACGTACTTCAATAAATTATCAATAGCTTGTCTCTATTGGTTTACATAATACATCCATGGAACCAAAATATTGATACCCGTTTAATGACCTGGCCCGAGTCCGACCCAAACCGTTAAATATCCGAGCCCATTTATAAAGGTATGATGTGCCCTGTTTGACACAATTAATACAAACTAAGAACCAACGTCTAGTGTGGAACCTGAACTAATCTTAGCCCGATCGGGAAAAAGTTTTGTAAAAAAAGAAGGCCCGGATAGTTGAGCTCATATCAAGTGAGAGTCGAGCCCACATGAATATTGCGCTTATGACATCTCATTATAATAGTGTGATATGATATACATAATTATTTAAACATAACTAATATTATATACACCATATTATTACCATAAAATTATACAAATACATACATTTATTTTTTTTACACCAACGGTCTTAGACGGTAACAAAACAGCTAGTTTTTGCCCTATAAATATAATCTCACAAACACATTTAATCACTCCAACTTTCTCTTCTTCTCTAAAAATTATTCTTAATCAAATTTTCGAAGAAAAAATAAGATGGCTTTCTCAAGGTTATTTTTAATTATTTTGGTTATAATACTCACGAATCTTGTATTTATCGGAGAATATCATCCTCGTGTGTTTTCTTTATTTTTACGAATGCTTGTACTTGTTGTTTATCCATTACTTTATATTGCAATATTCATTAACTAATAAAATGCATCATAATTTTTTTAGTACCACCATGTCAAATTTGGCAAAGCTCGAATTCATTGCTCTTGATATTACGGGGAAAAATGTTTAAACAAACAACAAGTACATTGCTTGTTGTCAAACTTGGCAAAGCTCGAATTCATTGCTCAAACAACAAGTACATTGCTTGTACTTGTTGTTTATCCATTACTTTATAATACATGCTTAAGTAACATGTTTAAAGTTTTTTTAAAGTTAATTGATATCTATGCTTAAGTTGCTCGATAAAGGACTTTTATATGCAGCATGGTTAGAAGCTTAGATTTAAATGCCTTCTAGACGCGCACCTTGTAATAATAGGCAAGCTGAGACTCATGAGGATCGTAGAGAGAATGCACCCCCACCTCCCCATGGGGATGCTGCTACTAGAGTGTTGGAGGGTATGGCACGTTTTTTTGAGCACCAGGCTCAGCAGGCTCTGAGGCCACAACACGATATGTATGATAAGTTCTGGAGGCTGGGTCCGAAGGAGTTTTCAGGCACCACCGACCATTTGCTACCGAGGGTTGGATTAGATCACTTGAGGTGCACTTTTGTTACCAATATGGGAGATGCTGACCGTTTTAGGTGTGCTAATTATATGTTGTGAGATGATGCTTCTCTTTGATGGGAAGGAGCTGAACATGGTATTAATCTAGCCACCCTCACTTGGGTGTAATTTAAGAACATCTTCTATGAGAAGTATTTTACTGCTGACGTCCTAGGACGCTTGAAGGGAGAGTTTATAAGTCTTCATCGGGGAGACATGTCTGTGGCTATATACATTAGGAGGTTTTATAGGAGTTATCAATTTGTGCCCCTCATTTCTAGAGATGCTGCCGAGAAACTAAGGCACTTCTTAGATGGCCTTCTACCTACTATATGCCGTGATGTGATGTTGATGCGACCGACGGATTATGCAGCTGCCATTGCTTGTGCTTTCCAAGCTGCGCAAGCCTTGAAGGATATTGATTTTGAGATGCAGCGCAAGAGGCATCAACACTAGCAGAATTCTTAGCCGAATAAGTAGCAATTTACGGGACCTCCCGAAGCTCAAGGGCGGTAAAATCCCCAAGGATAGCTGAAGAAAACGAGGCAACAGAAGCTACCAGAGTTTGGAGCCCCAAAACCTGAAGAGAGGCAGTTGTGCAAAAAATGCAATCATCAACACTTTGGCATATGCATGTGGGGAACATACAATGTTTTATATGCATGGAGGAAGGACATAAAGCCATGGATTGCCCAAAGAATAAAGGACCTACTGTTGGCAGAGCTTATGTAATGCATGTTGATTAGGCTGAAGCTGTCACACCCTTACTCTATACTTGACATAATTACCATAATCAAAATAGGGTTTGTATGATTTACCTATATTATGTATCAATTCAAATAAGGGGCATCAATTTGACGGTTTATAAAAATTTTGGCATGATGTCTTTATATTTTGTCTATACCAACAACTCAATCAACAACAATAACACGTACGTATAATCGTATTTTGACATACAAAATATATTCTGTATCATTATATACATAGACATAAACATCGTAAAACTTGTTTCAAACCCTGACATCAAATTCATTATAATACATATGCGGAAGCTATACAATAAGAAGTCCTGGTTCTTGTCGAGGTGAGGCACGTCACAAGAATCCATTGGCGAACCGGCATCCTATGCATCTTCACTACCTGATCCTGTAATACACGAGCTACGTGAGTTTATAAAACTCAATAAGTTGGCACTTGTACGTATCAATATGCGTCGAAGGAACATACATATCAAGTCGTGACAACAATGAATCTTTAAACCATGTCATGTCATAGCATATATTCATGGTCATTTTTGTACTTGAGCCTCATTAGTTGACCTGTACTACCGTGCTTACTTTATTATATAGCTACTACTGTGTTGGACGTCAGGGAGCAACCTTTGGCAACCCCACACCCCATGAACATATATTGGCCAATAGGTTTGATGGACTTATAACCACCCATGATGTCGACAAGCTCTATATCATGTAAAATCAGTCATTGTCCTTTCATGTCCATGTTCATGTTCATGACATAGCACCTATCTTCAATATTCATGCATTTCTATCATATCTCATGCATAACAATGGAATATGGTGCTATGTTTTCATCAATAATCATACTAACAATGTACATATAACAATAATCAATGGAAGGCATTTGAAATCATAATATTACTCATGTATTACTTCCATAACATGCCAACTTACCGTCCAAGCGTAAGAACCTTGGGTTGAGACGATGTTTCTCGCTCCTATGCTGTCAAACATATCAATAAATCAATTACTATGTCTATTCTAGATGAAGTTTACTCCTCTTCATTTATAATAGCCAAAAGAGATGAAAACTTACACCCTTATGAAGTTCTTGTGATGGTGAACTAAATTATAACTTCAAAATGATGAAAGGAATGAAGAAGGGAGCTTTTGGGAGGAAGTTTTCTAGGTTTCCCTCGAGTTTTGCTATGAAGAGGATAGTTGAACTGGTGTAGATGCTTAGAAATTCGAAAATTATCCTTTTTTATACTCAGCGGCGCTCGGTAGGTCATTTTCTACCGCCCGGGCGCGGAATGTTCTGCCCGAAAACTAACTTTTTGGTGCACTGGCGCTCGGGCGTCATTTTCTACCACTCGGGCGCTACATGTTCTGTTAAATTGGTAGCCTTCTAGTGTACCAACGCTCGGGCGGTCAATTTCTACCGCTCAGGCGCCACATGTTCTGCCTCTGCCCACTACTTCATCAAAGATTGCTCCAGAAACAGTTCATACCTTCATAATCTGAAAAAGGGGTAAACATAAACGTTGTAGCCCTATGTCTTGGATTGAATCGCCAATTGGTTTCAGGTCATTTGGAGGTATAAGTTAAAAGGTATGCTTATTCTCCTAACATGTGTCAGTAAAGGAATGACGATATACACGACACACTTCGGGGCACTTTTGGCTTGTTTTCCACAATGATTTGGACAAAACGTTATGGCCTCAAAAAATTTGGATAAATATTCTAATCATTATGCTAAAACCCGTAAAAACTACCATATTTTCATCTCATTTCCTACATACTTCATTACATTGCTTCTACCTACACATCTTACTATCACTATTTAAGCACATATTCATTCTCAATACACCATGGACAATATAAAAATCATGTTCAATCTCAATATCGATACTTCAATTATCACGTGAAATCTAATGAGCCAAATAACTACATATTAAATGACATAAACACATTATTATCATTTATACGAGTAACCAGGCATTACAATTATCCCCTTATTCAAAGAATTTCGTCCTCAAAATTTGACGTACCATATAGTTCAGGATTTCTCTGTTGAATCTCGTCTTCTCGCTCCCAAGTTGCTTCTTCAATTGCATGATTGTGCCATAATAGTTTCACCAAGGGTATTTCCTTGCCTCGTAACACTTTTGATTTACTGTCGAGGATTTGGACCGGTCGTTCTTCATATGAGAGATTCGATGCAAGTTCCAATGGTTCATAATGAAGAACGTGAGAAGGATTGCCTATTTAGGTAAAGCAACTCCGTAGGCCCTGTCTCCTATTTTTTCCAAGATTTCAAATGGACCGATATATCTTAGACTCAATTTTCCCGTCTTACCAAAACACAAAATGCCCTTCAATGGTGATATCTTTACAAATACATGGTCACCAACTTGAAATTGCAATCAACGACGTCGCACATCAGCATAACTTTTCTGTCGACTCTGTGTAGTGTGAATTCTTTCTCTAATCTTAGTTACCAATTCGGCTGTTTGTTGTACCAATTCAGGGCCTAATAACTTTCTTTCTCCTATTTCATCCGAATGTACCGTAGAGCGACATTTACTACCATATAATGTAGTATATGGTGCCATTCCAATGCTTGACTGATAGCTATTGTTATATGTAAATTCAGCCAACGGTAGTTTACTGTCCCAATTACTTGGGAAGTCAATAATACAGGCCCTCAACATATCTTCTATGATCTGATTAACTCGTTCTGATTGTCCATCAGTTTAAGGGTGGATTGATGTACTAAATGCCAATCTAGTTCCCATAGAATGATGTAAACTCTTCCAAAATGCAGATGTAAATTTGGGATCTCTATCAGATACAATGGACACTGGGATGCCATGAAGCCTCACTATCTCTTTGATGTATTTTTCAGCATATTGATTCATCGTCTATGTGGTTTTCACCGGAAGAAAGTGAGTTGATTTCGTAAGTCGATCCACAATAACCCATATAGCATTGAATCTTCTTTGTCGTTCTTGGCAAACCAAGGATGAAATCCATCGTGATGTGTTCCCATTTCCACTCAGAATGGGTAGTGGTTTCAAGAGTCATTCTGGTCTTTGATGTTCAGTCTTGACCTGTTGACAAGTTAGACATTGTGCAACAAATTGAGCAATGTCCTTTTTCATATCTGGCCACCAAAATAATGTTTTCAAATCTTTGTACAATTTCGTGCCTCCGGGATGGATCGAGTAGGGAGTAGCATGTGCATCAATAAGAATGTCAGTTCTGATCGTTCCTTGCTTCGGCACGCACAATCTACCTCGATAAGTCCGTATTCCTTCCCCATTCAATTCAAAGTTCAAATTTTCTTTTTCTTCATCTCGTTGCCTGAGTTGATGAAATTCATTATCTGTACTTTGTTCGACCTTAACCATGTCTTGAAGTGTTGGTCGAACCATGAGAGATGATAACTGGATTGCAGCTCCCTCTGGAATAACATCAATCTTCAAGTTCTGTAAATCCTATAAGATTTGTTCTTGCAATTGCATTGCGGATATAGAACTGGACTTTTGACTTGACTCATCTGCAACAACATTAGATTTACCTGGATGATAGTTAATAACACAATCATAATCATTCACTAATTCCAGCCAACGTCGTTGTTGAATATTCAATTCTTTATGCGTGAATAAATATTTCAAACTCTTGTGGTCCGTGTATATTTCACACCGTTCGGCATACAGATAATGGCGCCATATTTTCCACGCAAATACCACTGCTGCCAGTTCTAAATCATGTGTGTGATAGTTCTTTTCATATTCTTTCAATTGTATTGAGTCATAAGAAATCACCTTCCCGTGCTGCATTAAAACTGTTCCTAAACCTTGTTTCGAAGCATCACTGTATACCACAAAATTTCCTGGTCCCTTCTGGTAACGCAAGGACCGGTGCTGATGTAAATTTTGCCTTTAACTCTTGGAAACTGCGATCACATGCTTTGTTCCATACAAATTTCACATTCTTCCAAGTTAAAGCAGTCAAAGACGATGCTATCTTGGAAAATCCCGCTATAAAACGACGGTAATAACTAGCTTGCCCAAAAAAACTACGTACCTCGGTAACAGTGGTAGGTCGTAGCCAATTATTATCAGCTTCAATCTTACTTGGATCCAGTAATATGCCTTTTTTTCAAATGATATGACCCAATAAGGCGACTTGTTCAAGCCAAAACTCACATTTCTTCCATTTGGCATATAAATATTTATCCTTCAACGTCTGCAAAACTAATTTCAATTTTTCTCGATGCTCCTCTACAATTCGTGAGTAGATAAGAATATCATCTATAAATACAATCACGAACTTGTCTACAAATGGCTTGAATATTCTGTTCATTAAATCCATAAAAGCTGCTGGTGCATTTGTTAGTCAAAATGGCATTACAAGAAATTCATAAAGCCTGTACCTGGTTCGGAATGCAGTCTTTCAGATATCATCTGATTTCACTTTTAGTTGATGATAGCCTGATCGTAAATCAATCTTCGAAAAGATGGAAACTCCTTGCAATTGATCAAACAAATCATCAATTCTAGGGAGTGGATATCTGTTTTTGATTGTCAGCTTGTTCAACTCCCTATAATAAATACATAGACAAAGGGTACCATCTTTCTTCTTTACAAATAAAATAGGTGCTCCCCACGGTGAAAAGCTTAGTCGAATAAATCCTTTATCAAGTAACTCCTGTAACTGTTCTTTCAATTCTTTCATTTATGTAGGAGCTAATCGATAAGGAGCTTTTGAGATCGGATGAGTCCCTGCAACAACATCAATTACAAATTCGATCTCTCTATCTGGAGGTAAGCCTGTAACATCATCGGGAAATACCTCTGGAAACTCACAAACAATATCTGTATCTTTTAATTCATGGACCGTTGGATGAATAACTAAAACACAAGCTAAATATCCTTGACACCCCTTCTGTAATAATTTACATGCCTTCATACAAGAGATTATCCGAAGAGGTAAGGATATATCTGCACTTGCTACTGTGAATGGTTCAGCTCCTATTGGCGCAAATTTGATCATTTTCCTGCCACAGTCAATAGTAACCCTGTACTTTGAGAGCCAATCCATTCCCAGTATCACATCAAAGTCAGTCATCCTCAGAACTATCAATTCAGCATACATCTGATGGCCTTGGATATATACTGGACACCCTCGCACAATCTGATCTATTTGTAATTCTTTCCCAAAAGGTAAAGCTATAGCGAGTTGTGTCTCTGTAGTACTTGCTATAATGCCCAGTTTCCTTACAAACGATTCCGAAATAAAGGAATGCGTGGCTCCTGAATCTAGTAAAACAATAGCAGTGATACAAGAAATCAAGAACATACTAGTGATCATCAATGTATCCGCATCCACATCCTCTTTAGTATTGGAGAAAAGGCGTCCCTGTACTTTCTCAGAACTTCCTGGAAAATTCCTGGCGAGATGCTCTGGCTTTTTGCATCGATAACAAACATTGGAACCCTGCATACATTTACCGCCATGGAGTTCGCCGCATTTAGGACAAGGTGGTTTGTGTTGTTCTTTACTTGGAAGGGGACCCTTGCCACGGGGTTCCTCTGGTCGACTACCCCTACTATCAGTCTTTTTTCCTTGTCTTGTTGCTTGGCTTCTTTGAAAGTACTGCTTTCTTCGCTATTGTCTGTCTTTGTCAATGTCTTGTTCATCCTGTTTAGCCATAAGTGCTCTTTCCACTATCTCCCTGTATGTAACAACCTTCGACATCTGCACATCTCTTTTAATTTCATAGCGAAGTCCCCGCATGAAGTGTTCGCCCTTACTTGTGTCATCGTGTGCAATATATTGTACATATTGTACTCCAGCCTCGAATTGTTGTATGTATTCAGTCATTGACATTGTTATGCCCGAGAATTTTGTTATTATAATCGGATATGATTTGTTGATAATTGAGGTGATTATAGATTGAACGGATCAGACCGGGAAAGTTGGAAACGAGAATGAAATTATGTGCGAGGAAGGAGCCTCACGCATATGCGCGACCCAGCCGGGCGCATATGCGCGAGGTAAGCAGAGAACCTCGCGTATATGCGCGACATGGACCGGCGCGTAGGCATGAGCATGGCAGAGAGTTGTGAAGAGCATCGCGCATATGCGCCGAGCGAGGACGCGCATATGCGCGAGCTACCGAGAAAGTTATATGTCGAGACAGTAGGTCTCGCGCATATGCGCGGGGATAAGGCTCGCATATGCGCGAGGCATGCAGAATGGAAAATCGACACTTGGTTTCACCATGCCACTTGATATATATAAAGGTTGGAATTCATTTCAGTCCTCAGAATTCAGAAGGGGAAAACGAGGAGAGCCTCAAAGAAAGTATCGTGAAAATCCTTACGCCTTTTTATATTTTAGATTTGTGATTGTGCAAGATCCGCCAGTCAGAATTTCAATCCGACTTCAGTACTCTGTTCCTATCGACAAAGACTTCAACTGGACGTAAATTTTATTGATTTCTATTATGATTTGAAACAATGATATAAAGGAATCGGATATGATTTATATATGGTGTTCTCGATATATTAGACATTGTATAATCGAAACATGATTGAAGAACTGATACCGTATGAAATTTTTATGATTTTTAGAATGGATTTGATTGAGATTTGATATCAGGTTTGTATTGTTATCGAGTATGAGATGTTGGGATTGATATCTGATTGATATTGTATCGTTGGGTATACTGAGATTATGCAGTTATGCCGTTGAAAAAGAATTTGATTGACTTCTGATTATATTCAGTATTGATTTGACTGGTGTATTGATATTATACTCGTCGATATTGTTATTATAAGATTGAGTATGGACAGATTTGAATTCGAGACTTCGACTTCGTCAGACCGAGAAGAGAAAGGTATAAATTAATATGGATCCGGGATTGCACAACTCGAGCTTGATTTAACTTGAGTTTCCCAAAATCACATACTGAATTGTCATTGCCTCGATATGTTGCAATGTCTGAGAGTGATATGCTTATTCTATTGATTTATATTTAAGCATATGTTATGTGAGGGGTCATGGGCAGATATGCCTAGTCCTTGGGCTGATGTGCCTGATATTTGGCGGAGATGCCAAGTCTTTGGCAGAGGTGCCAAGACACCGGACATTTGGTCATATCAATGTTACCTAGGAGTGGAGCAACTTCTATTGTCGAGATTCGATATAGACAGGACCAAAGTCCGTAAATAAGAACGTACCGCCACCACGTTCGGGAGAGTAGGTGGGACATTGTTACGTTCTTATTCAGATCGGGATCCCTAGATTAGGAACGAGTCGTGTCAGATGGTAGGAGTCATAGTTTGATTTACAGTTATATATCGATTCATGTCTTTCGGATTTGATACATATTATTGATATTCGTTTCATGCTTTTATATCTGTTATATGATTGCATGTATACATAATTTATAATGGGAATATATTTCTCACCGGAGTTATCCGGCTGTTGTTGTGTTTGTATGTGTGCATGACAACAGGTGGGACAGGATCAGGGTGTGGGGGCCCGGATGCTAATCATCATCTTAATCATCTTTGAGATTTAATTATCAATTAAGATAAACAGGGTCTAAAATTTTTTTCTTTAAAATGCGGAAGGTAATGGAATCAATCTATTATACAAACCAGTATAATAATACAAATCTTGTACAACATGCTTCTAGTTCAAACTAATCTAATGTTTAACTACTAAATTTCAAGTATTAAACCAAGTCTACATCCAAGTCCGGAATCACCACTCTAATCTCGATCTCTCATCATCTTCTTGACCCCGATCTTGTCCCACCTGTTATCATGCACACATAGAAACAAGACAACAGCCGGATACTCCGGTGAGAATAAATCCCAGTATAAATGATGTATACATGCAGTTAACTGAATTAACATAAAAGCATGAATTATATCTTATCACATGTAGCATAATCAAACAACATGTATCAATACCAGTCTGTACATAAAACATGAATCATAATCTACGAAACATAAATCAATACGGATATGTAAATCAAATTCTAGTCTCAATATCTAAGACTCGACTCATATCTCATTCTAATCTAGTCTAGGGATCCCGGTGAATAAGAACGTAACAAGTCTCCCACCTACTACTACCAGTCGCGGTCGCGGTACGTTCTTATTTCTGAACATTCTGATCACATTTCTAAACTGCTTGAATTCTCGATATCAGCTCTGATTCGGTTGGAACTGTATATAATCTCAACGGTTCACAATAGTCTGTATCAAACACGGATTCAAATAACAATAATATCGGATCAAATTTGAAACATCAATTATCTATATTGATCTTTGACCCTCGTAAACGATAATTTCTGATAATACTGTCAATTTGGCTACTCGATCATACCTTCGATGTTGTTTAAATTAACTGTTATATCATTTTCAAATGTAATGTCCCCCAAACAATATAATCTGTCTCAATTACTGTTTTAGAACAATAACAATTCTCAAGCAATTTCAAACAACAGTCGTATGAAATAGTCTGCTAAACTCATAAAAATGTAAAAATCTGACATTTACGTCAATCTTGGCCAATTGACCACGACTTCACGCTGCTAAAATCAATATATATATTATATTCAGATATAATAAGCCCTGAATACAATCTGTTTCAGTCAAGATTCACAGCTCTAACACTTTTTTGTATACAACATCTCAGTTCTCAGAATATTCAATATCAGATTTCAAAAATTCGGTTCAGTCAGTAATATACTTCGAATACATCAGAGTATCATTGATAGAATGAGCATAATATCATCAAAATCTTTCTAATCATAAAGTTCCTCACTCATAACTATAATTGAAGCATGCCAAAGAGAAATACTAAATCAGATGTACTCTCGGCCAGTACTAATCTAACTGATTTTTCAATTCTTTTCATTTAGTCAGTGTCATTCTGTACGAAGTTCTAAAATAAGAGCAGTACCTGGTATCGAGTCAAGACTGAAATCAATTTTCCTGACTGAAAGCAAACCCGGCATCTCATCTGGGAAGACTGTAACAACTCTCCTGCTACTGGCAAATCAGTCAAGGATACGCACAGTTTCAATAAATCAACTAAATACATAAGGAATCCTTTTGTTCCTTTCAATAATCATTGAATTATATATAATACGGATATCAAAGGAATTCTAGATCTAGAATCCTTATCATACAAGGTTCATTCTTTGGCCATTTCAGGTCCAAATCTTACCGTCTCCTGGCAAGAATCTACAATAGTTCTGTACTTAATCAGCATAATAATATCAATCATGCAGTCAGAATCAGACAACATAAGTACCCACAGTCTAACTCGATCTCATTCTCATTCTACTGCAGTATACGATATTTTACAGAATTCACTGATATCAACATTTCCCAAAAGATGAAGAAATCAATACTAAAGTACAACCATACCCATTAGATCAAGCATATCTCAATGAAATTCATTCAAAATAATGTATAGGATGTATTAATATCTCTTAATACATACGTAAAATAATCGTAAAAGAACAGTTACCTGTCACTATATCATCAAGTGTGTCCTGGTTCTATTCCTTGGTCACTTCAACCCGATGATTCTGCTCCATGAAATCTTTGGGAACCTTTCTAAGGACAAACTCTAGCGAAGTGTCCCCGCTTTCTACAGATATTGCAGCTACCAGTCACTCCCTGGCATTACTCTGTGGGATGTCTCCCTCCGCAAGTTCTGCAATAAACTCCGACATAACTCGGGCTAGAACCACTGGAGCTAGATGATCCGCTCCCTAACTTCTTGAATTGTTTCTTTCGAGCTTGTAACTATTCTTTCTTTCCACCACTGCTGCTGCCAATCTCAACTCTGGGAAGCAGTTGCTGTGAACTCGGTGCTGGAAGAACATATGAAGCTTCTGTTTGTCTCATCAGAACTGTTTCTGCTCTTTTGGCTCTGTTTAGGGTATCAGCAAAATTATTTGATCGTTTCACATTTACCAATGTACGTATCTCCGGATTCAATCCCTGAATAAACTGATTAGATACAGCTTCATCGTTCCGAGCCACGTGCGGAGCAAAACGTAGCAAGGTATAGAATTGGGCCAAATACTCATCAATATTCAAAGACCCTGTCTCAGATTCCACGTAATCACGGAACTACGTTGTTTTAGAGCTTCTTTGGTTACCAGCCACCAACTCTTTGCGACTTCCCGTAACTGTGGCTCAATCAGCTTAACTCTACAATCATCTGTGAAACCCAGAAATTCAAATAGCATTTCTATGTCATCTAACCAATTCTCACAATCAACTGGTGTCTCAGTACCCTTCAGAATCGGCGGTTGAAACGACTGAAACCTCTTCAACTGTGTTTCTATCAAAATTTCTGACACATCCCTCTGATTAGTTGAAGTACTGCCTCTTTCTGGAATTCTTCGAGGAGGTATATCTGATTACCAAAATCATTAGTAACCAAATACAACAAACCGGTTTCAGTCCTCCTCTGATCATCTTACTGCTGATCAAGAATCAGATCTGATTCATACTCAAAATACATAATACCAAATCAACTCAGATAATCAGGTAAACATGTATTGTAAAGCAGTAAATCATATTGTCATGCTAGCACACCCAATGTAAGTCAAAATTAAAATAAATCTCATGCTAGCAATCACATGCAAGCAAAGAAAACTCACTCTACCCCGCTCATTCTCTTCTATCTCAGTCTAAAGGATCTATCGCTCTGATACCACCTGTTGTGGGGGCCCGGACGCTAATCATCATCTTAATCATCTTTGGGATTTAATTATCAATTAAGATAAACAGGGTCTAAAACTTTTTTCTTTAAAATGCAGAAGGTAATGGAATCAATCTATTATACAAACCAGTATAATAATACAAATCTTGTACAACATGCTTCTAGTTCAAACTAATCTAAGGTTTAACTACTAAATTTCAAGTATTAAACCAAGTCTACATCCAAGTCCGGAATCACCACTCTAATCTCGATCTCTCATCATCTTCTTGACCCCGATCTTTTCCCACCTGTTGTCATGCACACATACAAACAAGACAACAGCCGAATACTCCGGTGAGAATAAATCCCAGTATAAATGATGTATACATTCAGTTAACTGAACTAACATAAAAGTATGAATTATATCTTATCACATGTAGCATAATCAAACAACATGTATCAATACCAGTCTACATAAAACATGAATCGTAATCTACGAAACATAAATCAATACAGATCTGTAAATCAAATTCTAGTCTCAATATCTAAGACTCGACTCATATCATATTCTAATCTAGTCTAGGGATCCCGGTGAATAAGAACGTAACAAGTCTCCAGTCTCAGTTGGTGCTTCGTCAACTGGTATTTGAATGTTATCACTATGCTCTATCAACTGATCATTAGCAACAACTTCCTGTGCATCTAATTTATCCAGTACTTCTGGTTCAGGTGTTTGAAATATGTTTTGATTATTATGACATTCATTTTTGTAATCATCTTCCAAACTGATATCTGTAAATCGATCAACTAGCTCAACTTGATCAGTTGGCTTATCAGTTAGTTCAGTTTCATCGAAATCAACATGAGCTGATTCTTCAACATTTAGGGTTTTTTTGTTGAAGACTCTACAAGCTATACTAACTGATGAGTATCCAAGAAATATTCCCTCTGCAGATTTAGCATCAAACGCTCTTAAATAATTTTTACCATTATCAAGGATAAAACATCTGCAGCCGAATATTTTGAAATAAGTAATTATACTTTTTCTTCCATGCTAGATCTCATATGGTGTTTTCATATGATTCTTATTAATCATTGATCTGTTCTGAGTATAATACGCAGTGTTTACTGCCTCTGCCCAAAACCTTTGAGAAATACCAGAATCAGCAAGCATTGTTCTAGCAGCTTCTTTAAGGGTCCGATTTCTTCTCTCAGCTACACCATTTTGCTGAGGAGTTCTGGCTGCTGAGAGCTCATGCTTAATTCCAACATTCTCTAGAAAATTTGAAAGAGTTTGATTGATGAATTCAGTTCCTCGATCTGATCTGATTCGATCAATTCCAACTGATTTTTCATTTAAAAGTCTTTTGAGCTTTATCAGTTGTGAAGCAGTTTGGTCTTTTGATTTGAGAAAGATAACCCAAGTAAATCTTGAAAAATAATCTACGACTATCAAGGTGTATTTCATTCCCCCTAAGCTTATGACTGGTATAGGACCAAATAGATCCATGTGCAACAGTTCTAAGCATCGGGATGAAGATTTACATCCCTTGTTTTTAAAAGAAGATCGTACTTGTTTACCATACTGACATGTTGAGCAAAGTTTTTCTTTTGAAAATTCTATTTTGGGTAAACCAGTTACAAGATCATGTTTACTCAGATAGGCAATGGATTTAAAGTTTAGATGACTTAGTCTCTTGTGCCACAACCAGTTTTTAGATGATTTGGAAGCAATAAAACACACTGTTGCATAAGTTTGATCATTCCAACTAATTTTATATGTGTTTCCACAAAGTTTGACAGTTAGTATGATTTCATCAGTTGAAGTTTTGACTGAAATGAGTTTTTGTCAAAATGTACTGAGAATCCACTGTCGCATAACTGACTTATGCTGATCAAGTTATACTTCAGGTTTTTAACTAATAGAACATCTTTAAAAGTAAAGTTACCATGGATAAGCTTACCCTTACCCACAGTTCTACCTTTGAAATTGTCCCCAAAACTGATATTTGGACAACTGTATTTGATCAGTTGAGATAGCAAACTTGCATCTTCTGTCATATGTCGCGAACATCCACTGTCCAAATACCATATTGAGTTCTTGTTTGTACCTGTTACCTGCAGTCACACACATAATATAATTTGGTACCCATATCTATTTGGGTCCTGAACGGATTAGTCCCTTAGGAACCCATACTTGGATTAGTCTCACAGACTTTCCAGTTGCTGTATTCCAAATGGTTTTCTCGGTTTTTGTGTGCTTATGTAGTGTACGGATGATACAATATGTGTTTTAGCTTTATTCAACTGATTGTTCAGTCTATATCTCTTCTGAACTGGCTTGCAGTTATAGTAATTGGAATAGTCATTCGAATAGTTTTGTAAAATCTCTTTGATGACTGACTTTGTGAATCAGTTGAGAGTTTTTGACTATAACCAATTCCATATCTTCTAGCCTTGTTCATATTCTCAGTAGGTTGCTCAATCAGTTTACTGGGCTTAATTTGTTCCTGTACCACTGCTAATTTGATAAAGTGAATGTATTTCCCTTTGTCTATTGTTAGCTTTGGTTGAGTATCTTTTGGATACGTTTCTCCTTGAGTGTTGAACCCTAAACTAGTATTATCAGAAACTGATTTTTGTGAATTCTGCATCTCACTTAGTGCAGTTGATGACTTGTTCCAAGACTGAATGAGCCAGTCTGTTTTGAGTTTTCAAGCATCAACTTCTGGATTAATGACTGATTTTTATTTCTCTCTGCTTTTAACTCAGCAATCTCCCTTTTTAGACTCAACCCATCAACTGATTCATCAGTTTTGGTTTTATTGTCTGTGGGATCAGTTTGCTTTGCTTTGATTTTTTCAAATGATGATGCAAGTTTTTGATACTCATTTACCATGTCATGTAGTGTTAGAATGAGTTCTTCTCGTGTAAAATCAGTTGAACTGAAATCAAATACATATTGGCTAGATGACTCTTCTTCTGCATCATTAGCCATCAAACACTTGACTTCCTCATCATCACTGGAGCTGTATGAGCTTTCTGGTTCTGACTCCTCACTGTCAGTTTCTGCCCATTTGGATTTGTTTTTTTCAGCTAAGAGTACTTCATGTTTCTTTCTGAAAGAATTCTTATCTTCCTTGGGTCTTCTTTTGTGTTGATATGGTTTCTTTCTTCTATCAGTTGAGCCTTGACAGTCCTTCTTGGGTTTAGGACAATCAGCAATAAAGTGACCTGATTTGCCACAGTTATAGCAGGCATTTGGTTCATCTTTGGAATTGTTCCTTTGGTATGACTTCTAGAAGTTCCCTTGATTCTTTCTCATGAACCTTCCAAATTTTTTGATGAACAATGACATAGCATCATTACTCAACTGATCAGCAGATTTTTCGACTGAACTGATTGGTTCAGTTCTGACAGCAGCTAGGGCAGTTGTGGCTGCAGGGGTGAATGGTTGTCCTTCTCTAGTCTGCAGCTCGAACTCATAAGCTTTAAATCAGCAAATAAATCATAAAGTTCAATCTGGTTTAGATCTTTCGACTCCCTCATTGCCATGGTTTTGACATCCCATTCCTTGGGAAGACCTCTCATTATCTTGAGGGCAATATCTTTGTTGGCATACACTTTTCCAAGTGCATTTAACTCATTGATGATACTGCTTACTCTTTCATCATACTCGTGCATCGATTCTCCTGATTTCATTTTGATGTTGTCAAACTTTTGCATAGCAACAGAAAGTTTATTTTCCTTGGTTTGATCATTTCCTTCATACAGCTCGATCAGCTTCTCCCAAATTTCTTTGGCTGTTTTACACATCTTTATTTTGCTGAATGTTAGTTTGTCCAGCGTTTTGTACAGAATGTCTTTAGCCACATTATCAAGATTCGCTTTTCTTTTATCTTCAGTTGTCCATTCATCTCTGGGCTTTTCTATTCTTTGTGGTGCTCCTTCTGTAATGGCAACTGCTGTATTTGTTTTTAGAATCTTCATGGGTCCATCAGTTATTGAGATATAATCTGTAACACGATTTTTACGACTTGCTAGTACAGGCTCCAAGGAGCAAATATTTTTACAGTGATTTCCAGTTCAGTTATGCACATATTATAATTGCTCAGTACAGATTATTTTCAGTATGCCTCAGGACAGGATATGTTAACTCATGCATATTTTAATTCAGATTTTTACTCGTTACCTGTGATATATGCATGCTGAGTCTTTAGGCTCACTAGACCTGATTGTTGTAGGTACTGATGAGGCCAGGGCCGAGGGCGGGGACCAATGAGCCAGCTTAGGTCGGCAGTAGTGGCACCCGAGGACCTCAGAGCAGCAGTTGTTATTTTTTTTTCCGCAAACAATTTTATCAGTCGTTGGATATTTTTAAATCGTTGTGGTTGGCAAAACTTTAATTTTCTTCCGCTGCAATATTTTGAAATATGGAACTTGATTCACCAGTGATTTTTATGAATGAGGCCATTTAAGTTCTTCTAAAAAGAAAATTTTTAATTTTCCGCAACTTTTCAAGAAAGGAGTTTTAGGCCCCTCACAAGTGTTGACTCTCTTGTATATGTGTGAGTGATTGTGTGTGAGGAATTTATCATTTACAGTGTATATCTCAAATGTATCCTCACACAAGGGCTTGTGCTCTCAACTAGCTGATATCTTCATGCTAACTGCCAATGCTTTGAATCCACTTCAAAAGCTATTGTTTGATCTTCAATATGTTGTATTTATAGGCTCCAACACTGATATATACGTTAGACACAGGAATATGACCGTTGGAAAGTTTCTGTACTGTTTCAGGAATTGCAACAGTTCAATTCGTCTTGCTGGACATTTTCTCGACTGGTCAACTGCTCAGCTCAACTGGTCAATCAGTTCAACTGGTTCAGTTGGTCTGGTTCAGTTCAACTGGTTCAGTTAGACTTGTTCAACTAGTCTTCAGCTGGTCTGGTTCAGTTTCAGCTGGTTCAGTTCAGCTGGTCTGATTCAACTGGTCTTTAGCTGGTCTGGTTCAGTTTCAGTTGGTCAGCAGCTGGTCCAGTTCAGTTGGTTGGTCAGCTTGTCAGCAGTTGGTTCTGTTGGTTCAGTTTCAGCTGGTGTGCTGAAATCAGCCTAGTTGACTTCAGTTTGTGCAAAACCAGTAACTTCATCGTCATTTATCAGCATCTTAAGCTTTGATTTAGACTTTGACTTCTGAAGATAATTTGTAGATCATCGTCTTATCTTTCCAACTCATACTGAATCGCTTCATTTCAATAACCGAGCTGAGAGATATGACCAAAATACCGCAGCTGCTCAAATTCAACTGATTGCTGTTTTCGTGTGATCATTTCGGTAATTGAGCGATCATTTAGACCATGATAACATCCGATTTTGCCCAACTGATGTGAAATACGATTTGTTCCAAATTGAGTTTTCTAATCAGTCCTCTTGGCGGATTATCATTTGGATAATCTAGTTGAGAGATATCATCAAAATACCGAAGCTCGCCAGAAATTCAGTTTGTGCAAAATTCAGTTTCAGCTTGCTTCTTGTATTTGCAACTTCACACTTGAGTAAATATGTTAGAAACACAATAAAAAGTTTTGTTAACATCAAAATCAAGATTGCGAATTTAAAAAGTTCCAACAATCTCCCCCTTTTTGATGATCACAAAACTTGGATAAACAATCAACTCAACTAACATATTTCTCCCCCTTTTTGTGTGAATCAAAAAGTCATATTTTCAAAACATTTTAAACAAAATTTTCTCCACCTCAATATTTAAAAATAATAACTCCATTAAAATTACAATGAGTTCTCCCCCTATATTTTTGAAATTTTGAAAATTATAAAAGAAGAAGGATAACTAACCAATTTTCTCCATGGCTCATTTTCTGCTACAGCACATATGCTTTGCCTTCAACGAATAAACTGTATTTTCTCGAGCATAATTAGGCTACAAATTTTATACCGTTGTAAACTTCTATGAGTCTAGTTTGCAACGCAAAAAACTGTTCGTCATTTGGACACTCGAGCAAGGAGATATGCCATTTTTCCTACGGTCGCTGCAAGCTGCGCGAAAATTCAGTTTTGCATATATATGTGTAAAAAATCTGAAATTTTCGAATTTTAAACATCAAAATCAGTTTTAATATTCTTTCAAGAACACCCGCTCTGATACCAATTGATGGGATCGATTAGGGGGGTAATCGATTGTTGAGCTACAATAGCTCGGTTCTTGAAATATTGAACACCGATGAATTAAATCGAGTTCGGTTAAAAACCAAGCGGAAGATACTCGAAATAATCATTCGTAAAAACCGATTAAATGTTTTGTAAACCATTTAAAATATATGCAAGTTGAATGAGTAAAAATATTCAGTTGAAGCATTTTATCAAATACTTGGTATACAATATTTTGATATTTGAAGAACTCATAAAATGCTTCAACAATGCATCTTTAAAAATAGTGAAAATGATAAGAAAATGCAATAAACAAATAGACACGAATTTGTTTATGGATGTTCGTCGATTTCAAACACTCCTACGTCATCCCTTCTTCCCCTTGGGAAGGATCCACTGGAAGACTTTGATTTATACAACTACTTGTACAAACCCATTCCGGAAGGGCATCACCCAACTAGAACTCCTAGCACTCAAGATTGTAGGCAGCACCTCACAATCAGCATATTTTTTAATGTCTCATATGCAAAGACTACATACACAAGTTTATTGTCTTTGTGCAAGACTCACTCAACTAATCTTTGAAGTTCAACTCTCTTGTATATGTGTGAGAGATTGTGTGTGAGGAATTTATCATTTATAGTGTATATCTCAAATGTATCCTCGCACAAGGGCTTGTGCTCTCAACTAGCTGATATCTTCATGCTAACTGCCCATGCTTTGAATCCACTTCAAAAGCTTTTGTTTGATCTTCAATATGTTGTATTTATAGGCTCCAACACTGATATATACGTTAGACACAAGAATATGACAGTTGGAAAGTTTCTGTACTGTTTTTGGAGTTGAAACGGTCAAATTCGTCTTGCTGGACATTTTCTCGACTGGTCAACTGGTCAACTCAACTGGTCAATCAGTTCAACTGGTTCAGTTGGTCTGGTTCAGTTAGACTGGTTCAACTAGTCTTCAGCTGGGCTGGTTCAGTTCAGCTGGTCTGGTTCAACTTGTCTCCAGCTGGTCTGGTTCAGTTTCAGTTGGTCAGCAGCTGGCTCAGTTCAGTTGGTTGGTCAGCTGGTCAGCAGTTGGTTCAGTTTCAGCTGGTGTGCTGAAATCAGCTAGGCTGATTTCAGTTTGTGCAGAACCAGTAACTTCATCGTCATTTATTAGCATTTTAAGCTTTGATTTAGACTTTGACTTCTCAAGATGATTTGTAGATCATTGTCTTATCTTTCCAACGCATACTGAATCGCTTCATTTCAATAACCGAGCTGAGAGATATGACCAAAATACCGCAGCTGCTCAAACTCAACTGATTGTTGTTTTCGTGTGATTAGTTCAGTAATTGAGCGATCAGTTAGACCATGATAATATCCGATTTTGCCCAACTTACGTGAAATACGATTTGTTCCAAATTGAGTTTCTAATCAGTCCAGCTGGCGGATTATCATTTGGATAATCCAATTGAGAGATATCATCAAAATACCGAAGCTCGCCAGAAATTCAGTTTGTGCAAAATTCAGTTTCAGCTTGCTTCTTGTGTTTGCAACATCACACTTGAGTAAATATGTTAGAAACACAATAACAAGTTTTGTTAACATCAAAATCAAGATTGCAAACTTGAAAAGTTCCAACAGACTGTGAGTCCAGTTTTCTTGAGTTGAAGAAGAGACTGATCAGTGCTCCGATACCGACTATCTTGTCAAGTACTGGTAATTCTGTTGGTTATCGCAATGCTTCTCACAGAGGGTTGGGTTGTATTTTGATGCAGCGAGAATATGTTATTGCGTATGCCTCAAGACAACTGAAAAAGCCACATGAATCTCGCTACCCAATTCATAATCTTGAATTGGCAGCCATATTAATTGAACTGAAGACGACACTATCTATACGGTGAGAAGTTTGAAATCTATTCTGATCACAAGAGTCAGAAATATATGTTTTCACAATCTGAATTGAATATGAGGTAGCGAAGATGGCTTAATTTATTGAATAATTTTGATTGTGAAATCAAATACAATCCGGGAAATTCTAATGCAGCAGCTAATGCACTGAGTCGAAAGACTATATACTAAACGAGTCAAATAGAGCTGATTTTGAGAATTAAAGCGGCTCAGAAAGTTGATCAGAACGTTCAGAATTCGATATCGATGGTCAGAATAGGGCATTGATCCGAGTATCAGGTTTGTGACAATGTGTTTTATGTGAATAATTGTGGGGACCTGGACGCTAATTCATGTCTTAACCATTATTAATGTCAAATATAAAATTAAGAAAAGTGGGACTAATTATTTTTTTTTCTTTTTAAATTATAAATACGGAAACGTAACAGTAATCTATCTGATATACATGTCAAAGTCAAAGTACAATCATGTACTACATGTCTCTATCTCAACTAGGTTCAACGACTATATATCAAGTGCTGAATCTTATTCTGCTTCTGGGCCCGGATCTCCACGCTAACTAAAATCTCTCATCCTCTTCCTGATCCAGATCCTGTCCCACCTGTTGTCATGCACACATACAAACAAGACAACAATCGGATAACTGCGGTGAGAATTACATTCCCAGTATAAATCATGTATACATGCATTTCATATAAACAGATATAACAGCATGAAACAAATATTCATAACATGTATCAAAATCAGAAACATGAATCAATACAAACCTTGAATCACACTCTGTGACTCTTAGACTCTGACTCGACTCATCCTAATCTAGGGATCCCGATCTGAATAAGAACGTAACAATCTCTCACCTACTCCCTCGGTCGTGGTGACGGTACGTTCTTATTACGGACTTTGGTCCTAGCTATACCAAATATCGGAAATAGAAGTCGCTTTTCTTCTAAGTCACATCAATATGACCAAACGTCCGGTGTCTTGGCGGTTCTGTCCAAGACTAGGCACATCTGCCCTGGCATATCTTGCCGAACCTCTTTGACAATGTGCAATGGCCTAGCGACTATTCTATCACTATCAGGCCCCTCTGTCACGAGATCAATCGCCTACGACTAGGCGCATCAGCCTATGACTCAATACATAAATCAATAGACCAAAGATAACAAATCACATCAATTGGAAATATCAATCCAATAAGATGAAGTATGTGATTTTGGGAAACTCCAGTCAAATCTAACTCGAGTTGTGCAATCCCGCATCAACATCAATTTATACATTTCATTTTGTTCTGTCGATCTGACTCCGTCGAAGTCTCGAACTCCCTGCCTATCAAATCAATCTGGCAATAACAATATCGAATACACTGTATCAATGTATAACTCAATTCAAGACCTGTTCTGATCAATACTCAAATCAAACATAATCTGATCCATATCAATGATATCATGATACAATCTCAATCAATACTGAATCTGATCAAAATCAATCTACTGATGTTTCGACGGCATAACAATACAGTCTCGGTAACCCCGTCAATCTCAACATCACAGATATAATACCACAACTTATAATCGATATTAATACGATTCATAATCTTCAATAATCACAGATAACAATCGTAAATCTATATAATCTTGATAATATCAACTCTAAAAATTATAACAATTATATAATCAGTCCGTTCTTCTATCTGACTTCAATTATATACTGATCAATATACCCAGAACAAATAATATCAGTTAAATCACAATTCTCCCAATATCATAATCTCAAACGATATCAGAATTCAATAAAATTTACGTCCTGTTGTAGCTGTCGTCGCTAGGAACTCGGTACTGAAGTCAGATTCAAATTCGGACGGCCGGATTCCACAAAATCCTAACTTGAAACCCAAGGTGAAGTTTGAAGGGATTTTCAGAGGATTTCCTTCGATTTTTGCGTGTGAAATGCTGAGTATTAACAATATATATATCCCAATGCATGACAAGAAAATGTGGCTCAATATTCATGCTGCACGTCTCGCGCATATGCGCGACCACCGTCGGCGCATATGCGCCAGACCTTCGAGTCTCGGCGCTTGTGTCTCGGCAGCTCGCGCATATACGCGCACCATCGCCGCGCATATGCGCGAGACCTAGTGTCTCTGCATATCACCACTCGCGCATATGCGCGCCCCAATCGACGCATATGCGCCCACTTCTCTGGACTTCCCTTAGGCTTACCGCATAGCTCGCGCATATGCGCGCACACTTATCGCACTTATGCGCGAGGTCTTCTGCCACTGGCGTGCATATGCGCGGTTCCTTGTCGCGCATATGCGCGAGGTGTTCTGTCCTCGCACATAATTCGTGTTTTCTTCCGCATTTTCCGATCTAATCCTTTCCATCTATAATCACCTCAATTATCACAAAATCATATCAGATTACGGTAATCAAATTCTCGGGCCTTACATTTCTCCCCCCCTAAGATCCGATTTCATCCTCGAAATCACAGGCAATCAGATCATATCACAGGTAATCATATCATACCAGGAAGAAATGTATAACGAAAGTTAATCATAACACTCACCACAATAAAATGATTCTGGAATCTCTGTCTCATCTTGGATTCTGTCTTCCAAATAGCTTCTTCGATATTCTAACAACTCTATTGAAATTTCACTTGCAGAATATTCTTCATTCTGAATTATCTTTCTTTTACTGATTCTGATTTCAATCTGGAATAATAATTCAAGAAATATAATATCATAATATAACTCGAAGTAACTCTGATAAAATCAATCTCAAAATACTGGCTATACAACATCTGTGTGACACCTCTGACCCATTTTATAAAATAACAGCGGAATTTAAAATTTTTCTTTAAAGGGAGGAAGGATTCAAAATACATTTCCAATATATATACCATCAAAAGAATATACATGATCCAAAAAATGTTGCGTCAAAATACAAAATATCATTTTGATCATGTATAACAAAATAATCTTCCACTTCCTTCCATCTCTATATGCATATGACCCCGGCTTCAATCAACGTCCTGGTTCGTCGCTCTTATCTGCATCGCATGAATAACTGAAATGAGTATAAAACTCAGCAAGTGGAACTCTTACATAGCAACGTACATAGCATACTCTGTAAAACAAGGCTTTAAAACCATTAAATACCATCAACTCTAAATCATGAATAACATAGCAATAATATAACAATAAGATGGTATTTCTCTTTTCTCTGTTGGATTGATATGTATATAGTATCTCTGTCTCTGTACCTAAATCAAATCGATATAAATCGATAACTCTGAGGGATATAAGCCTATGGTCGTTGATCAACTAATTGCATGCAATCTATGACTATGTATCTATCAATCCATAAATCATTTTAAACTCTCTTTGGGGCATTTAATCAAACACTTTGTAAACTCTTTTCTCTTGTATTCCCTTTTTCACAATTGAGACATTCAATTGTCTCAAATATACAATCAAGTAATTCAATACATAAAATGGATCAAATGGAAGGGAATAACATGTTAAAACCATTGAAACACAATACATATACTATCATGTGAGCACAAGAATGAGATTCCACTTACAACCACTTGAAACCTTGATTCTATACTCTTGGTAGCAATCCTACAACAATAAACCATAATTTGCACCATCAATAACCCAATAATCCAACAACAATACCATAAAAGCCAAAGAATCAACACCATCACAAACCCATAACATCTCCAACACCAAAAACTAAGAAATAACCAAACCAAAAGCTTACCTTAGCTTCCTTGATCCCAAAATAATCTTGCTCTCAACACAAATAACTAACAAGAAGCTTGGATTAAAGAAAAGAAAGGAGAGAAATTGGAACCCTAGTCTCCCAAGAGAAGAAGAAACAAAAAGTGAGAAGGAAGAATGAGAAAAATGAGACCAACTCTTGCATATAAACACTTAAAATCCGAAAACACGTTTTTGTACTGTGCCCGGCGCTCGGGCGGTCGAAAATTACCGCTCGGGCGCCAATGATTCTGCCCGAAACCCAAATTTCCAGAAGTAGTGGCGCTCGGGCGGCCATATATTACCGCTCGGGCGCCACTCTGCGTACAGCCACGTTAAAGATTGCTTCAGAAACGCCTCTTCTCTTACGAACTAGAAAACGTTGTAAACTACAAAGTTGTAGCCCTATGTCGTTCCTTGAATCTCTCCAAATTTCAGATCATTTGGAGGTCTGAGTAAAAAGTTATGCTAAATCTCCCAACATGTGTCACTGGAGGAACGATGAAACGCACGACACACTTCGGGGCTCTTTTGGCTTACCTTCCACAATAATTCGAACACAACTCAAAATAAGAAAGTTACACCACTATGTCTTATCTAATCACTCCAATTGTCCTCATACCAATTGGCTCAACGTACGAATTATCATGAATTTAATCGTAACGCCGCTACAATAGCACTACACATCATCTATAACCAACTATAATATAAATCCTAAATCGAAACTCTTAACATCCAAACTATACTTAAACTTAACCAAGTAGTCAATACACTTATGAAAACTTAAACCGTACCGTACACCAGGCTTGGCTATTATAATCTCCCCTCCTTAAAGGAATTTCGTCGCCGAAATTAACGTCACTGCGCAAACAACTTGGGATACTTCTCTTTCATCTCATCCTCTGGTTCCCACGTGGCTTCTTCAATCAAATGATTCCTCCAAAGAACTTTAACAATGCCGATCTGTTTGTTTCTCAACATTTTAACTTTGCGATCCAGAATCTGGACAGGAATCTCTTGGTACGTCAAATTCGGCGTCAAATCCAATGGCTCGTGACGAAGAACATGGGAAGGATTCGCAATATACTTCTTGAGCATCGAAACATGAAAAACATTATGAACTCTGTCAAGATCTGGCGGTAGGGCTAACCTGTAAGCTCGATCACCAGAGGCAATTTGGAATCCCAACTACCTGAATAATCAATAGTACAAGCTCTGAGCATATCCTCTAGAATCTGAATAACTCTCTCTGATTGACCGTCGCTCTGGGGGTGATATGCTGTACTAAATGCTAACCGTGAACCCATAGCTCTGTGCAAACTCTTCCAAAACTCTGACGTAAATCTAGGGTCACGATCAGACACGATCGACATAGGAACACCATGAAGTCTAACAATCTCTGCTATGTACTCTTCGGCATACTGGTTCATAGAAAACGTCGTCTTGACTGGAAGAAAATGCGCTGACTTGGTCAACCGATCAACAATAACCCAAATAGAGTTAAAACCTTTCTGCGTTCAGGGA
This sequence comes from Primulina tabacum, assembly GCF_025594145.1. Taxonomy (NCBI): domain Eukaryota; kingdom Viridiplantae; phylum Streptophyta; class Magnoliopsida; order Lamiales; family Gesneriaceae; genus Primulina; species Primulina tabacum. The sequence continues at coordinate 14,440,631 of NC_134562.1, forward strand.
AGACCAGTCACGAAGTCCATCGTAATATGCTCCCATTTCCATTGAGGAATCGGCAAAGATAGCAATGTCCCAGCAGGTCTCTGGTGCTCGATCTTCACCTGCTGACAAGTTAGGCACTGAGAAATAAACATGGCAATGTCTTTCTTCATACCTGGCCACCAGTAGAGTCTACGAAGATCCTGATACATCTTGGTGCTGCCTGGATGTATTGAATATGGTGCGGTATTTGCCTCTGTCAAGACGTCTCGTCGAATATCATCGCCAATAGGAACACAAATACGGCCTCTGAAAGTCACCAAACCATCTCCATTCACCCCAAACTCTGAGTTACCTTTCTCCTCTGCTCTGGCTCTCAACTCTGTCAACTGTAAATCATTGACCTGCTCTCTACGGATCCTGTCCGTCAATGTAGCCCGAATAACCAACGCTGAAAAGCGAGCAATGGTTCCCGGAACCACCAAAGCTATCTCTTCTCGCTGCAAGTCCAACAACAATGGCTTCTGAATCAAAGAACTTAAAGAAGAACCCGACTTACGGCTCAATGCATCTGCTACAACATTTGCCTTTCCTGGGTGGTAACTAATAGTCACATCATAGTCTTTGACAAGCTCTAACCACCGCCTCTGTCGCATATTGAGTTCTTTCTGAGAAAACAAATACTTCAAACTCTTGTGGTCCGTGAAAATTTCACACTTTTCGCCATATAAGTAATGTCTCCAGATTTTCAGGGCGAAAACCACAGCTGCCAGCTCCAAATCGTGCGTAGGATAATTCTTCTCGTAGTCCTTCAACTAGCGAGAAGCATAGGCTATAACCTTTCCACGTTGCATCAGCACTGCACCAAGACCCTTCTTCGACGCGTCAGTATAAACAACAAAATCCTCTGAACCACTGGGCAATGCAAGAACAGGAGCTGTCATCAACTTATCTTTCAGCTCTTGGAATCCACTCTGGCATTCATTGGAACACTCAAACTTCATAGTCTTCCTCGTCAGATTGGTTAATGGCAGGGCAATCTTTGAAAAATCTGAAATAAAACGACGATAATAACCTGCCAATCCAAGAAAACTGCGTACCTCTGATACAGTGGTAGGAATAGGCCACTTCTGAATCGCCTCTATTTTCACTGGATCAACAGCTATACCATCCTTTGAAACGACATGGCCTAAAAAAGAAATCTGCTCCAACATGAATTCACATTTCTTCAGCTTAGCATACAACCGCTTCTCTCTCAACAACTGAAGAACAACTCTGAGGTGCTCTGAATGAAGCTCTCTGGTCTTGGAATAAATCAAAATGTCATCGATGAAAACAATGACAAAGCTATCCAAATACGGCTTGAACACCCGGTTCATCAGATCCATAAAGACTGAAGGAGCATTAGTCAGACCAAAACACATCACAAGGAACTCATAATGACCGTACCTGGTCCGGAACGCCGTCTTAGGGATATCAGACTCCCTAACCTTCAACTGATAATAGCCAGATCGCAAATCAATCTTCGAAAACACGGTAGCCCCTTGCAGCTGATCAAACAAGTCATCTATCCGTGGCAACGGATACTTATTCTTGATAGTCACTTTGTTGATCTCTCTATAATCAATACAGAGCCGCAAAGTCCCATCTTTCTTCTTGACAAATAGAACCGGAGCTCCCCAAGGCAAAGAACTCGGCCGAATGAAACCTTTATCCAAAAGATCCTGCAACTGCCTCTTCAACTCCTTCATTTCTGTAGGGGCCATTCTGTACGGAGCCTTGGAAATAGCAACCGTATTTGGAACTAGGTCAATCACAAACTCCACATCTCTGTCCGACGGTAAACCCGGTACATCATCCTCAAAAACATCAGAGAACTCTCTCACAACATCAATATCATCAATATTCAACTTCACAATTTTATCCACATCAACAATCGAAGCCAAAAACCCATCACAACCTCTAAACAACAACTTCTTAGCCTCAAGAAACGAAATAAAAGGAAGGACCAGCGAAGTACCTGCACTGGCGAGCATACCTTCCTTATTGCCATAATCTGCAAATTTCACCATCTTAGCAACGCAATCAATCACTGCACGATAGGTTGATAGCCAATCCATGCCAAGTATAATATCAAACGCAACCATCGGGATAACAATCAAGTCGGCATAAACCACTCGCTCATCAATTTGAACAGAGCACGCATACACAATAGATGTCAGGCACAACACATCCCCCGAAGGCAATACAACATTAAACTGAAGGGGAATAACAGAAGGAACTATATCCAAAGATCTCAAAAATAGTTCAGACATAAAAGAATGAGTAGCACCTGTATCAATTAATGTCGTAGCTACTCTGCCTGAAATTAAAATAGTGCTAGAGATCACAGAAGAATCATGGTTTATACCTTCCTTCGTCATGGTTAAGATGCGACCCTGCACCTTCTCTTTACTCGCTCCTCTTGGACAATCCTTGGCAATGTGGCCTGCAGTGCCACATCGATAACAAGTGTGAGTACCAAATCTGCACTCTCCCCGATGATGTCTACTGCACTTGGGACACAATGGCTTCTCAGGATCAGATGGAACTGTCGGTGGTTTAGGACTCGGCTCTAACTTGCCTTTCCCCTTGAAACGATCCTTTCCTCTTTGATTCGAACCCTGGCCTCTCTGAGCAATGGCCTGCTGCTTCGCCTGTCTTTCCCTGGCAATGTCTTTCTCATCTTGTTCGGCCAACAAGGCTTTAGCCACAATCTCTTTGAATGTCACCGCCTTCGACATATTGATGTCCCTTCTGATTTCTGCTCTAAGGCCTCGAATGAAATGTGCACCCTTGTCATTGTCGTTGGAAGCAATGTATGGGGCAAACAGACAGCCCTCCTCGAACTTCAGAATATACTCATCAACATTCATACCTTCTTGTCGAAGCTCCAAGAACTCAGTCACCTTCCGTGCTCGAAGTACATCTGGTAAGTACTTGTCATAAAAGAGATCAGTGAACTCTGGCCACTTCAATGTCGAAGCATCCACACTAACTTTGGTAGCATTCCACCAAATGCGTGCAGCCTTGACTAACATGAACACTGCACAACTGATTCTGTCTTTGTCTTCGTAGTTGAGATGATCGAAAATCGCCTCAAGTGCCTTGATCCACTCTACGGCCACCAACGGATCGGTGCTTTCTGCAAATTCAGGCGGATCCATCCTCTTGAAAGCAGTAAAGATCCCATCGGTTCCCACTGCCTGAGCCACTTGGCCACTACCCTGTCCTCTACCTTAACCTGTACTTTGCATACGTAGCAACTGTTGGATCTGCTCACTATGGACCTTGACTTGCTCTTTCAACAACTTGCCGAACTCATCGACAACTCTAGAGGAAGAACTATCCTCACCCTCTGCAGCCTTTCTCTTAGGAGGCCTCTATTCCTACAACGTGCTCACACAATACAAATCAATAGATAACAATGAATAGATGTAGAAGAAGACATACCAGGACAGTTGAAAGTAGACGAAGTCATATGCATTGGTCCGAAGAACGGTGCTCTGATACCACTAAATGTGACACCTCTGACCCATTTTATAAAATAACAGCGGAATTTAAAATTTTTCTTTAAAGGGAGGAAGGATTCAAAATACATTTCCAATATATATATACGATCAAAAGAATATACATGATCCAAAAAGTGTTGCGTCAAAATACAAAATATCATTTTGATCATGTATAACAAAATAATCTTCCAGTTCCTTCCATCTCTATATGCATATGACCCCGGCTTCAATCAACGTCCTGGTTCGTCGCTCTTATCTGCATCACATGAATAACTGAAATGAGTATAAAACTCAGCAAGTGGAACTCTTACATAGCAACGTACATAGCATACTCTGTAAAACATGGCTTTAAAAACATTAAATACCATCAACTCTGAATCATGAATAACATAGCAATAATATAACAATAAGATGGTATTTCTCTTTTCTCTGTTGGATTGATATCTATATAGTATCTCTGTCTCTGTACCTATATCACATCGATATAAATCGATAACTCTGAGGGATATAAGCCTATGGTCGTTGATCAACTAATTGCATGCAATCTATGACTATGTATCTATCAATCCATAAATCATTTTAAACTCTCTTTGGAGCATTTAATCAAACACTTTGTAAACTCTTTTCTCTTGTATTCCCTTTTTCACAATTGAGACATTCAATTGTCTCAAATATACAATCAAGTAATTCAATACATAAAATGGATCAAATGGAAGGGAATAACATGTTAAAACCATTGAAACACAATACATATACTATCATGTGAGCACAAGAATGAGATTCCACTTACAACCACTTGAAACCTTGATTCTATACTCTTGATAGCAATCCTACAACAATAAACCATAATTTGCACAATCAATAACCCAATAATCCAACAACAATACCATAAAAGCCAAAGAATCAACACCATCACAAACCCATAACATCTCCAACACCAAAAACTAATAAATAACCAAACCAAAAGCTTACCTTAGCTTCCTTGATCCCAAAATAATCTTGCTCTCAACACAAATAACTAACAAGAAGCTTGGATTAAAGAAAAGAAAGAAGAGAAATTGGAACCCTAGTCTCCCAAGAGAAGAAGAAACAAAAAGTGAGAAGGAAGAATGAGAAAAATGAGACCAACTCTTGCATATAAACACTTAAAATCCGAAAACACGTTTTTGTATTGTGCCCGGCGCTCGGGCGGTAGAAAATTACCGCTCGGGCGCCAATGATTCATCCCGAAACCCAAATTTCCAGAAGTAGTGGCGCTCGGGCGACCATATATTACCGCTCGGGCGCCACTCTGCACACTGCCACGTTAAAGATCGCTTCAGAAACGCCTCTTCCCTTCCGAATTAGAAAACGTTGTAAACTACAAAGTTGTAGTGCTATGTCTTTTCTTGAATCTCTCCAAATTTCAGATCATTTGGAGGTTTGAGTAAAACGTTATGCTAAATCTCCCAACATGTGTCACTGGAGGAATGACGAAACGCACGACACACTTCGGGGCTCTTTTGGCTTACCTTCCACAATGATTCGAACAAAACTTAAAATAAGAAAGTTACACCTCTATGTCTTATCTAATCACTCAAATTGGCCTCATACCAATTGGCTCAACGTACGAATGATCATGAATTTAATCGTAACGCCGCTACAATAGCACTACACATCATCTATAACCAACCATAATATAAATCCTAAATCGAAACTCTTAACATCCAAACTATACTTAAACTTGACCAAGTAGTCAATAAACTTATGAAAACTTAAACCGTACCGTACACCAGGCTTGGCTATTACAATCTGTATATCCCAATCAACAACTCATAACAAATCAACATCGTGATCTGCCATTAAATCTGTTTAAGTTAAATAAATTCAATATTCAATCTGTTATATCAAATACCAACGGTTATCGTCTTACGTTGGCATATTCAATCTGTCTATTCTGAGCTGTCTTCACTTTTCTCTGAATGAGCTTCACTTCTTCAGTCATATCTCTGATCATATCATGCCCAATCTCAGAAACCTCAGAGATATCATTCTAATACAGAAGGTAATCTGTACTTCTATTGGAACTTTTCAAGTTCGCAATCTTGATTTTGATGTTAACAAAACTTGTTATTGTGTTTCTAACATATTTACTCAAGTGTGAAGTTGCAAACAGAAGAAGCAAGCTGAAACTGAATTTTGCACAAACTGAATTTATGGCGAGCTTCGGTATTTCGATGATATCTCTCAACTGGTTTATCCAAATGATAATCCGCCAAGAGGACTGATTAGAAAACTCAATTTTGAACAAATCGTAATTCACGTCAGTTGGGCAAAATCGGATGTTATCATGGTATAACTGATCGCTCAATTACCGAACCGATAACACGAAAACAGCAATCAGTTGAGTTTGAGCAGCTGCGGTATTTTGGTCATATCTCTCAGCTCGGTTATCGAAATGAAGCGATTCAGTATGCGTTGGAAAGATAAGACGATGATCTACAAATCATCTTTAGAAGTCAAAGTCTGAATCAAAGCTTAAGATGCTGATAAATGACGATGAATTTACTAGTTTTGCACAAACTGAAATCAGCTAGGCTGATTTCAGCACACCAGCTGAAACTGAACCATCAGAACCAACTGCTGACTAGCTGACAAACCAACTGACCTGAACCAGCTGCTGACAAACTGAAAATGAACCAGACCAGCTGAAGACCAGTTGAACCAGACCAGCTGAACCGAACCAGCTGAAACTAAACCAGACCAGCTGAAGACCAGTTGAACCAGTCCAACTGAACCAGTTGAACTGAACCAGACCAACTGAACCAGTTGAACTGATTGACCAGTTGAGTTGACCAGAGTTGACCAGTCGAGAAAATGTCCAGCAAGACGAATTTGACCGTTGCAATTCCAGAAACAGTACAGAAACTTTTCAACGGTCATATTCCTGTGTCTAACGTATATATCAGTGTTGGAGCCTATAAATACAACATATTGAAGATCAAACAATAGCTTTTAAAGTGGATTGAAAGCATGGGCAGTTAGCATGAAGATATCAGCTAGTTGAGAGCACAAACCCTTGTGTGAGGATACATTTGAGATATACACTGTAAATGATAAATTCCTCACACATAATCACTCACACATATACAAGAGAGTCAACACTACTCAAAAAGCTTGCTGTCACTCTGTCAAAATCTCAGCTCAATCTTACTTGATATATCCGTAGCAGTTAAGGCTACAATTCGAGCTCATTTGCAAGTTGTAATAATCGTTGAAATTTGATAGTGCTAAGATCAGTTACGCACTGAGAACATTCTGTAATACTAAGAGTTTAAGTTTTTGGCAGTGTTAAGTCCAAACTGAAGTGGGTCAGTACAATTCTTGTATTTGATCAAAGTCTTTTAGTGGATATCCAATCCTTGGGATAGAAGGGGTGACGTAGGAGTGTTTGAAATCTCTGAACATCCATAAACAAATTCGTGTCTATTTGTTTATTGCATTTTCTTATCATTTTCACTGTTTTTAAAGATGCATTGTTGAAGCATTTTATGTGTTCTTCAAATATAAAAATATTGTATACCAAGTGTTTGATAAAATGCTTCAACTGAATATTTTTACTCGTTCAACTTGCATATATTTTAAATGGTTTACAATATATTTAATCGGTTTCTACGAAGGATTATTTCGAGTATCTTCCGCTTGTTTTTTAACCAAACTCGATTTAATTCATCGGTGTTCAATATTTCAAGAACAGAGCTATTGTATCTCAACGATTACCCCCCTAATCGATCCCATCAATTGGTATCAGAGCGGGTGTTCTTGAAAGAACATTGAAAATGATTTTGATGTTTAAAATTCGAAAATTTCAGATTTTTTACACATATATATGCAAAACTGAATTTTCGCGCAGCTTGCAGCGACCGTAGGAAAAATGGCATATCTCCTTGCTCGAGTGTTCAAATGACGAACCGTTTTTTGCGTTGCAAACTAGACTCATAGAGTTTTACAACGGTATAAAATTTTCAGCCTAATTATGCTCGAGAAAATACAGTTTATTCATTGAAGGCAGAGCATATGTGCTGCAGCAGAAAATGAGCCATGGAGAAAATTGGTCAGTTATCCTTCTTCTTTTATAATTTTCAAAATTTCAAAAATATAGGGGAGAACTCATTGTAATTTTAATGGAGTTATTATTTTTAAATATTGAGGGGGAGAAAATTTTGTTTAAAATGGTTTGAAAATATGACTTTTTGATTCACACAAAAAGGGGGAGAAATATGTTAGTTGAGTTGATTGTTTATCCAAGTTTTGTGATCATCAAAAAGGGGGAGATTGTTGGAACTTTTCAAGTTCGCAATCTTGATTTTGATGTTAACAAAACTTGTTATTGTGTTTCTAACATATTTACTCAAGTGTGAAGTTGCAAACAGAAGAAGCAAGCTGAAATTGAATTTTACACAAACTGAATTTATGGCGAGCTTCGGTATTTCGATGATATCTCTCAACTGGTTTATCCAAATGATAATCCGCCAAGAGGACTGATTAGAAAACTCAATTTTGAACAAATCGTAATTCACGTCAGTTGAGCAAAATCGGATGTTATCATGGTCTAACTGATCGCTCAATTACCGAAATAATCACACGAAAACAGCAATCAGTTGAGTTTGAGCAGCTGCGGTATTTTGGCCATATCTCTCAGCTCGGTTATTGAAATGAAGCGATTTAGTATGCTGTTGGAAATATAAGACAATGATATACAAATCATCTTGAGAAGTCAAAGTCTGAATCAAAGCTTAAGATGCTGATAAATGACGATGAAATTACTGGTTCTGCGCAAACTGAAATCAGCCTAGCTGATTTCAGCACACCAGCTGAAACTGAACCAACAGAACCAACTGCTGACAAGCTGACCAACCAACTGAACTGGACCAGCTGCTGACCAACTGAAACTGAACCAGACCAGCTAAAGACCAGTTGAACCAGACCAGCTGAACTGAACCAGCTGAAACTGAACCAGACCAGCTGAAGACTAGTTGAACCAGTCTAACTGAACCAGTTGAACTGAACCAGACCAACTGAATCAGTTGAACTGATTGACCAGTTGAGCTGAGCAGTTGACCAGTCGAGAAAATATCCAGCAAGACGAATTGAACTGTTGCAATTCCTGAAACAGTACAGAAACTTTCCAACGGTCATATTCCTGTGTCTAACGTATATATCAGTGTTGGAGCCTATAAATACAACATATTGAAGATCAAACAATAGCTTTTGAAGTGGATTCAAAGCATTGGCAGTTAGCATGAAGATATCAGCTAGTTGAGAGCACAAGCCCTTGTGTGAGGATACATTTGAGATATACACTGTAAATGATAAATTCCTCACACACAATCACTCACACATATACAAGAGAGTCAACACTTGTGAGGGGCCTAAAACTCCTTTCTTGAAAAGTTGCGGAAAATTAAAAATTTTCTTTTTAAAAGAACTTAAATGGCCTCATTCATAAAAATCACTGGTGAATCAAGTTCCATATTTCAAAATATTGCAGCGGAAGAAAATTAAAGTTTTGCCAACCACAACGATTTAAAAATATCCAACGACTGATAAAATTGTTTGCGGAAAAAAAAATAACAACTGCTGCTCTGAGGTCCTCGGGTGCCACTACTGCCGACCTAAGCTGGCTCACTGGTCCCCGCCCTCGGCCCTGGCCTCATCAGTACCTACAACAATCAGGTCTAGTGAGCCTAAAGACTCAGCATGCATATATCACAGGTAACGAGTAAAAATCTGAATTAAAATATGCATGAGTTAACATATCCTGTCCTGAGGCATACTGAAAATAATCTGTACTGAGCAATTATAATACGTGCATAACTGAACTGGAAATCACTGTAAAAATATTTGCTCCTTGGAGCCTGTACTGAAATATCTGGTAAAATTTTCTGTTGAGATTATGTTTTACGCCTGTGGCCACTGCACTAAGCTGAACTGATCGGTAACTGGCTACCGGGGAGGCTGAAACTGAACTGAGTTGGCCGGTCACTGGCGACCGGGTGGTACCATACTGAACTGATCGGTCACTGGCGACCGTATAAAATAACACTCCCACATAGTGAATGAACCACAAGCCATATCGCATAAATCTCAAAAATAATCATTTTCTATTTAATGCACGTAAAATAATTAACTGGCGTAATGAAAATGTCCCGTAATTTTACCAACTGGATTGGATTGGATCGTTCCCAGGCTCGCTGCAACCTAACTATGCCATGAAAATTATGCAATAGCTTAAACTTGACCAACGATGCAATTTACGTTCAAAAGATGCGACTATGACGCCTAATGACTTCGCATTTAATCATGACTCCGAGCCAACCTGAACCGACACTGAACCGACGTATAGTCATGATTAAAATACGCTGAAAAATCATAAAATAATGTTCCTAAAAGGATAGGGTCGAAATCTACGTGGAATGGAGGCCAAAACACGAAACGGTCTTTCGAGAGTCAATTTGGCACATTGCACCGTAAATTCTCGTACGACCTCGAAAATGATCCGAATGACAAACGGTCAAAAACATGACCTTCCCAACTCAATGAGGCACTGTCCAGTCCAAGGCCATGGGCTAAAAGCCAACCAAAAACTCGAACGAGCCTCTGAACCGACACAGCAACTTGCTGTAATTTCCAGCAGCTGCGCAACTACAAGACTTGCGTTGGTTTCGAGACTATCGGCCATTAGGGGCGTGAACCACCGACCAGAGACTCTTACCAACATCCCAAGGAATGATTTGAACCATGGCTAAGGGCCATAGGCCAGCCACAATCCGCATCACACCAAATCTTAACCGAAGGGTCCAACCGAGAGCATCTTGAATGCGTGTGTAGTGTTTATGCTATGATCGATGTCTTGCGTCGTTCCAGTGTCCATTTGATTGACCATGGCACGATCTAGACATCTAGGAGCATGATATGAACCGTGGCTAAGGGCCATAGGCCAAACAAGATCCATACCAAGCAACAAAAGAAACGAAACCAAAAGCTGTCCAACCGAAGTAGCCGAAGGGGTATAGGGGCTGTTGTGACGTTTTGATTAAAAACCGATGAACCATGGACCAAGCCACCAAAAGGGCAACTTAGTCACGTCTTAGACATGCTAGGGAAGTGATCCAACCATGGCTATAGGCCCTTGGGGCAGCCAAGATCAGATCCTTCCTCCATGACAACAAACTGAATTTTTCGAACAACATTTCTGCACCTATGGGGGCTTGCTGTCATTCTGAATTTCCAGCAAGCATGGGGCTGGTTTGAATGGACCAACATGGTCCTAATGCATCCTACTACATGTATATAAGCCGCCTTGGGAGCCTGGAGTCGATCCAATACCTGAAACTCACAAAACAAAAGAAACCGTGAAGCTTGCCAAGGAAATCGAAAATTCTGCATGTGTGGTTTCAAAATGTTTTGACTTGGATCTCGATTTTTATTTGAATAAACATGATCATGTACTGAAAAATAAATGATAATATGACTTGATTGAGGTTTGAAAGAAATCTAGACATGCCTGGTTTCATTTTGAAAGAAAACGAACGAAACAACGACGACGCGGCACGGAGGAGGTGGAGCGCTTCTCTTTTCTACCTTACCTTGCTCTCGATTTTTCTCTCTTCTTTTTGGCTAGGTACCTCACGATTTTTCTACTGAAAATGAGTGTGGATTCACTCTGAATTTTCGAAAAGGAGAGGGGGGAAAAATGGTTATGAGGGGTGAGGAGAAGGGTGCACAATATAAGGAAGAATCAAGACCAAGTCCACTCCCCTTTGAATTTTAAATTTTGAATTGATATCAAATGAGTTGGTGGATGCTTCTAGGAGGTAGTGGCCGAAATTTTTCTTATTTTCTAGTCTAGGATATGTCCATTAATTAATTAAATTGTGCTCCCAAAAATCCTAGAATTATCCTACTAATTACATGCAAAGAATTGGTCAAAGTTGATGAGTTGGAAAATGAATCCTCTAGCACTAAGGGTGGCCGAAAAATGCATAATAAAATAAAGGGGAATGTTGATTATCTAGTCAACTAATAATCCTTGAAAGCCTTACTAATCTTTTAAATAATTTAGTGAGCTAACCCCTTAATTTAATAACTTAAATGAGTTCATTTCTTAATCACCTCAAATAATTAAATTAAATCCTCAAACCTCCCTTTCTAACTTAAATGAACTTGGTTGCTAGCTAAATTAACTTCTGGAAATATTTCTCGAATCTTAAATTCTATCTCAAAACTTCAACTCCGGTCCGGCCCACTGAAAATACTGAAATGCTAAAAATCAATCTACTGAACTGAAATAATGAAATAATTAACTTCAAACAAATGCATTTAAAATAATCATGCAATGAAGTCAATTAAATTTAAGAAAACCTAGAATTATGCATGGCTTATACGTCTACTGATTTACGGGTTCTACAATCCTCCCCCCCTTAAACAAATTTCGTCCTCGAAATTAGAACTCACCGAATAACTCAGGGTATCGACTTCTCATCTCCGGCTCAGACTCCCACGTAGCTTCCTCCTCTGAATGGTTGAGCCATTTGACTTTGACTCTCTTAACCAACTTGTTCCGAAGTTTCTTCTCCTGTCTGTCTAGGATCTGCACGGGTCTCTCCTCATAAGATAAGTTCGGAGTAAGCTGCAACGGCTCGAAATTCAGCACATGCGAAGGATTTGCCATATACTTCCTTAGCATGGAGACGTGAAAGACATTGTGTACTCCGGCCAGATTCGGCGGAAGAGCCACACGATACGCTAGCGTCCCAACTCTGTCAAGGATCTCAAACGGTCCAATGTATCTCGGACTGAGCTTCCCTTTCTTGCCAAATCTCATGACACCCTTCATAGGTGCCACTTTCACGAAGACATGATCGCCCACTGCAAACTCTAACTCTCTCCTCCGCTGATCGGCATAACTCTTCTGTCGACTCTGAGCAGTCCTCATTCTATCACGGATTTTGACTACTACATCTGCTGCCTGCTGAACAATCTCTGGACCCAACTCTGCTCTCTCTCCTACTTCATCCCAATGAACAGGAGATCTACACTTGCGGCCATACAGTGCCTCATACGGAGCCATACCTATAGACGACTGGAAACTGTTGTTATAGGTGAACTCTACCAATGGTAAGTTCGACTCCCAACTCCCAGAGAAATCAATGACGCAAGCGCGAAGAAGATCCTCCAAAACCTGAATAACTCGCTCTGACTGCCCATCCGTCTACGGATGGAAAGCTGTGCTAAACAGCAACTTCGTACCCAAAGTCGAATGCAAACTCTTCCAAAACGAGGAAGTGAATCTGGGATCCCTGTCGGATACGATAGAAACTGGAATACCATGAATTCAGACTATCTCTCGGATATACAGCTCTGCATACTGAACCATGGTGAAAGTCGTCTTAATAGGCAAGAAGTGCGCTGATTTGGTAAGACGATCTACAATCACCCAGATGGCATTCGATCCTCTGGCTGACCTCGGCAATCCGGTCACAAAGTCCATGGTAATGTTCTCCCACTTCCACTCGGGAATAGGAAGAGGCTTGAGCAAACCTGCTGGTCTCTGATGCTCGGCCTTCACTAACTGGCAAGTCAGGCACTCGGATACAAAACGCCTGATGTCCTTCTTCATCCCTGGCCACCAATACCATAGCTGCAGATCTTTGTACATCTTCGTACTCCCAGGGTGAATGGAGTACGGGGACGTATGGGCCTCTGATAAGATGTCTGCTCGGATAGAATCACTGCTGGGAACCCATATCCTATCTCGGTATCTCACAATACCGTCGCTGACTGTATACAAAACACTGCCCTTGGCTTCATCTCTCTTCTTCCACTGTGCCAACTGCTCATCTGCGGTCTGACCACTGCGAATACGGTCCAAAAGGGAAGACTGAATGGTCAAGGTAGATAGACTAGGAACTCTACCTCGAGGGTAAGTCTCAAGATCAAACTTCTGCATCTCAATCTGAAGAGGTTTCTGCATTGTCAAATGAGCCATCACTGCGACTTTCCTGCTCAAAGCATCCGCAACTACATTAGCTTTACCCGGGTGGTAGCTAATGTCACAATCGTAGTCTTTCACAAGCTCCAACCAACGCCTCTGACGCATGTTCAGCTCCTTCTGCGTAAAGAAATACTTGAGGCTTTTGTGGTCGGTAAAGATCTGACACTTCTCTCCATACAGATAGTGCCTCTAAATCTTCAAAGCAAAAACTACGGCCGCTAACTCTAGATCATGGGTAGGGTAATTCTTCTCGTGGATTTTCAGCTGTCGAGAAGCATACGCTATCACTCTCCCATGCTGCATCAAAACTGCACCTAAACCAAGCTTCGAAGCATCGGTATAAAGGACAAACTCGCCGGATCCTGACGGTACAGCCAAAACGGGTGCTGAAATAAGGGCTTGCTTCAAAGTATCAAAGCTCTTCTGACACTCCTCGCTCCACATAAACTTTACATTTTTCTTGGTCAGTGCTGTGAGTGGAACGGCGATGGATGAGAATCCCTGAATGAACTTCCTGTAATATCCTGCTAGCCCAAGAAAACTGCGGATCTCTGATGCATTCTGAGGCACAACCCAATCTCTGACTGCTGCAACTTTGGCGGGGTCTACCTCAATACCACTGCTAGAAACAATGTGGCCCAAGAACGCCACCTTCTCTAACCAGAATTCGCACTTACTGAACTTTGCGAATAATTTGTGCTTCTGCAATGTCTGCAACACTGTGGTCAGATGCCTGCTGTGCTCCTCCCGACTCTTGGAGTAGACGAGAATGTCATCTATGAACACTATCACAAACTGGTCGAGGTACGGCTGAAATACGCGATTCATTAGATCCATGAAGATCGCTGGCGCATTCGTCAGACCGAACGGCATCACAAGGAACTCGTAGTGACCATAACGAGTCCTGAAAGCTGTCTTCGAAACATCAGCACCTCTCACCCTCAACTGGTGATAACCCGAACGCAGATCTATCTTGGAGAAAATCGAAGCTCCCTACAACTGGTCAAAAAGATCCTCAATCCTCGGCAGTGGGTATTTATTCTTCACTGTAACCCTGTTCAACTCCCGGTAGTCAATGCAAAGCCTCATCGAGCCATCCTTCTTTTTCACGAATAAGACTGGCGCGCCCCATGGAGAAAAGCTCGGGCGAATGAACTCCTTGTCGAGAAGTTCCTGGACCTGCTTCTTAAGCTCTGCCATCTCTGTCGGTGCTAGACGGTATGGCGCTTTGGATATCGGAGCCGTACCTGGCATAAGCTCAATGGAAAACTCCACCTCTCTCTCTGGTTGCATACCAGAGATGTCTTCGGGAAAAACGTCTAAGAAATCTCTAACTATCGGAACATCTGAGGCTGACTGGCTGGGTTCCTCGGGGACAGATAAAAAGGTTGCTAGAAATGCCCGACACCCTCTATGCATGAGCTTCCTAGCCTGAACATATGGAATAATGCGCGGTAAAGAAAAGTACCTGTCCGGCTCAAATAAGAACTGCTCCATTCCAGGCGGTCGGACCAGAACGGATCTCCGCTGGAAGTCTATCAATACTCTGTTCCTCAATAGCCAGTCCATCCCTAGGATGATGTCAAATTCCGGCAACGGTAGCACAATCAGAAAACCTAGAATTATAAAGGGGAATGTTGATTATCTAGTCAACTAATAATCCTTGAAAGCCTTACTAATCCTTTAAATAATTTAGTGAGCTAACCCCTTAATTTAATAACTTAAATGAGTTCATTTCTTAATCACCTCAAATAATTAAATTAAATCCTCAAACCTCCCTTTCTAACTTAAATGAACTTTGTTGCTAGCTAAATTAACTTCTGGAAATATTTCTCGAATCTTAAATTCTATCTCAAAACTCCAACTCCGGTCCGGCCTCACTGAAAATACTGAAATGCTAAAAATCAATCTACTGAACTGAAATAATGAAATAATTAACTTCAAACAAATGCATTTAAAATAATCATGCAATGAAGTCAATTAAATTTAAGAAAACCTAGAATTATGCATGGCTTATACGTCTACTGATTTACGGGTTCTACAACACTATTCAAAATGCTTGCTGTCACTCTGTCAAAATCTCAGCTCAATCTTACTTGATATATTCGTAGCAGTTAAGACTACAATTTGAGCTCAATTGCAAGTTGTAATAATCGTTGAAATTCGATAGTGCTAAGATCAGTTACGCACTGAGAACATTCTGTAATACTAAGAGTTTCAGTTTTTTGCAGTGTTAAGTCCAAACTGAAGTGGGTCAGTACAATTCTTGTATATGATCAAAGTCTTTTAGTGGATATCCTATCCTTGAGATAGAAGGGGTGACATAGGAGTAATTAAATTCTCCGAACATCCAGAAACAACCCTTGCCTATTTTATTTCAGTTTCGTATTCTATCTTTCGGTCAGTTATTTTCCGCAACTACTTTAGTTTAACTGATTGTCATTAACCAACAAGATTCCGAGAATCAGTTTGTAACCAAACTGAACTCAAAATTCGAAAAAATCAGTTTTAATTGTGAGTGTTTATTCAACCCCCTTTCTAAACACTTTTGATATGTTAATCGATCCTATCAACTTCTTATCGTACAATACTTCAAACGATGTTATTTCAGTACTCGTTGAATAGCTGTTGTTGTACCAAAATTCACGACATGACAATAAATCCTGCCAACTAGTGCTAAAATTAAGTACTATTGCCCTAAGCATATCCTCCAGTGCTTGGATAGTCCGCTCTGACTGTCCGTCAGTGTGTGGATGATATGTTGTACTCAGGTATAACCTCATACCTAGAGCCTGCTGCAACTCTGCTCCAAATTACGAAGCAACCGAAGATCACAGTCTGAAACACTCGACTTCGGCACTCTAAACAATCTGACTACTTCTCTGACATAGATTTCTGTCATCTGGTCATGTTTGTATGTCATCTTGTACAAATGAAACATAAAGATTCGGTCAATCTGTCCATCACGACCCAATCACATCTCAACCTCGGGAGGATTTCGGTAGCTTCGTCACAAAATCCATGGAAATGTGATCCCCTTTCCATTCAGGAATAAATAAGCTCTATAATAATTCCCCGGTTTCCTATCTTTCTGTCTTTACCTGCTAGCATTTCAGACATTTCGATACAAATTCTGTAATATCTGATTTCATCTGTTTTTCTCAAAAACTGTCTTTTCAAATCACTGTACATTTTTCTGCAATCAGGACGATTACGGAATCGACTACTGTACATTTCTGACAATATCTGTCACTTCGAATCTGAAATATTCAGTACATTAAGACGGTTACTCGCATATAACACACTGTCACAAACCTGATATTTTGATCGATACTCTGTTTTGATGTCAATATCGAGTTCTGAACATTCTGATCAACTTTCCGAACAGCTTTAATTCTCAAAATCAGCTCTAATTCGGACTGTACAATATAAATTCTTCACTGTTTACTATCTGTTTCAAATACGGATTCAGAACAACAGCAATATTCAATCAGATTCAAAACATCACTCATCGATACTGATCCGCTAAACTCATAAAACAGTACTTTCTGACAATACTATTGGTCTCAGTCAACTGATCACAGCTTTACTGTACTAGAATCAACAGATATATCATCTTCAGATATCACAAACCCTGAATACAATCTCTCTCAATCAAGATGCACATTTCAACAGTTTCTGTATAGCACATGTCAATTCTCAGAATATTCAATGAAATTTTCAAATGTTCGATCTGATCAGTCATATGCTTCAAATATCTCATGATATCATAGATAAAAAGAGCATAAAATCATCAGAATACTTCTGAACACACGGTTCATCAACCCACAAACATAGTTGAAGCATCCCAAATAGAAATACTAAATCAAATGCAACTCTCGGCTAGAAATTTTCTAACTGGTATTTCAAGTCTTTCAATTTAATCGGTATCATTCTGTACTGTGTTCTAGAAATAAGAATAGTACCTTGCATTCATTCAATGCTAGAATCTATCTTTCTGACTGGAAGCAACTCTGAAATTCCAATTGAGAAAACATATGAAATTTCATATACTACTGGCAAATCAGGCAATGATAAACTCGATTTCAGTAATCAACTGAATGCATAAGGAATCCCTCTGTTCCTTTCCATAACAATCGAGTCCTCAACATCATTCATATCTAAGTAATTCTAAATCTAGAATTCTTACCGTAATTTCTGTTCATCAATCTTATCTATCTGAATCTTTCAATCTTCTAGAAAAATCAACGGTAACTTTGTACTTTATCAACATATCATTACCGATAATAAAATCGAAATCGGACAACCCAAGTACAATATAATCTAACTCAATCTCATATCTGTCATACTGTAGCATATAAGATCTAACAGATGTCACTGATACAAGACCTCTCCCAAACAGAAAAGAGATCACTACTACAGCATATAATAACCCAATAGACAACGCATATATCAATGCAATTCATTTAAGAATAATCGGATAGAATGCATTAGTATCTATCAATACATATGCAAAATAACCATACAGGAAACAATTACCTGTCACTATCTTCTCAGATGAGCTCTAGGCCTGTTCCTTGGTCAAGGCACCACTCTGGCCTACTGCCTAGGAGGTTGGCTACCTGTCTGGCTTCCTCCTGGCCCTAACTGTGACTGAGGAGTCGTTGGTGATGTCTGGAAGGAGTGAATGGCAGATACTCGTTTATCTGTCTGAGCCACTGATCTAGATGATTCTGCTCCCTGGAATTCCTGGGCACCTCACTGTGGATAAACTCTAGCAAAGTGTCCTGATTGTCTGCAGATTCGGCAACTACCGAACACCCCTCGGCATTGCTCTGTGGAATGTCTTCCTCCACAAGTGCCACAATACACTCCTGTATAACCCGGGCTAGAACTGCTTGAGCTAGATGAACCACTCCCTAGCTTCTTAAACTGTTTATTGCGAGCTTTCAGGAAATCTTCTTTCCCCTTAGTGTACTACTACCAATATCAAATCGAGACTGAACTTGCAAGAATTGAGCTGGAGGTTGTTGTTTCTGTGGGTGCACAACATACGACATTCCTCGTTGTTGAATCAAACTTGCCTCAGCTCTGTTTGCCCTGTTCAAGGCGTCAGCAGGTCATTCTACACTTACCAATGCAGATATTTCAGGATTCAATTCGCTGATGAACTGCTCAACTACAGCTTTATCATTCCCAGCCACCTGAGGAGCAAAACGTAGTAAAGTAGAAAATTTTGCCACATATTCTTCAATATTCAGTTGGCCTTGTTTCAAGTTGACAAACTCTGTATTCTTATCTTGTTGGTACAATACTGGGAGAAATTTTTTATGAAACTCAGCTTTAAAGATTTTCCACGTAATCACGGTACCATGCTGTTCCAAGGCTTCCTTGGTTGCGATCCACCAACTCTTTGCTACCTCGTGTAAATGGTGCCCAATTAATCTAACTCGGCCTTCATCTGAGTAATCAAGTGAATCAAACAGCACTTCAATATCAGTCAACCAACTCTCACAGTCATCAACTGTCTCAATACCCTTCAGAATCGGCGGTTGAAACGACTGAAACCTCTTCAACTTTATTTCCATCGGGGTTTCTGACACATCCATTTGATAACTCAAAGTACTACCCGGTTCTCGAATTCTTCGAGGAGGTATATCTGATTACCAAAAGAATTAGTAACCAAATACAACAAACCTATTTCAGTCTCCTCTGATCATCTTACTGCTGATCATGAATAGGTTCTGATTCATTTTCAAATAATACATGTTCCCAATCAAATAAGATAAACAGGTAAACATGTATTAAAGCAGTAAATCATGCTAGCAATCAAAAGCAAAGAAAGAAAACTCATTCTACCCCGCTCACTAGTTCCTATCTCATTCTAAAGGATCTATCGCTTTGATACCACCTGCTGTGGGGACCCAGACGCTAATTCATGTCTTAATCATTATTAATGTCAAATATAAAAATTAAGAAAAGTGGGACTAATTAAATTTTTTTTCTTTTTAAATTATAAATGCGGAAATGTAACAGTAATTTATCTGATATACATGTCAAAGTCAAAGTACAATCATGTACTACATGTCTCTATCTCAACTAGGTTCAACGACTATATATCTAGTGCTAAATCCTATTCTGCTTCTGGGCCCGGATCTCCACGCTAACTAAAATCTTTCATCCTCTTCCTGATCCTGATCATGTCCCACCTGTTGTCATGCACACATTCAAATAAGACAACAGCCGGATAAATCCGGTAAGAATTACATTCGCAGTATAAATCATGTATACATGCATTTCATATAAACAGATATAACAGCATGAAACAAATATTCATAACATGTATCAAAATCAGAAACATGAATCAATACAAACTCTAAATCACACTATGTGACTCTTAGACTCTGACTCGACTCATCCTAATGTAGGGATCCCGATCTGAATAAGAACATAACAATCTCTCACCTACTCCCTCGGTCGTGGTGACGGTACGTTCTTATTATGGACTTTGGTCCTAGCTATACCGAATATTGGAAATAGAAGTCGCTCTTCTTCTAAGTCAAATCGATATGACCAAACGTCCGGTGTCTTGGCGGTTCTGTCCAAGACTAGGCACATCTGCCCTGACATATCTTGCCGAACCTCTGTGACAATGTGCAATGGACCAGCGACTATTCTATCACTATCAGGCCTCTCTGTCATGAGATCAATCGCCTACGACTAGGCGCATCAGCCTATGACTTAATACATAAATCAATAGACCAAAGATAACAATCACATCAATTGGAAATATCAATCCAATAAGATGAAGTATGTGATTTTGGGAAACTCCAGTCAAATCTAACTTGAGTTGCGCAATCCCGCATCAACATCAATTTATAACTTTCGTTTGTTCTGTCGATCTGACTCCGTCGAAATCTCGAACTCCATGCCTATCAAATCAATCTGGCAATAACAATATCGAATACACTGTATCAATTTATAACTCAATTTAAGACCTGTTCTGATCAATAGTCAAATCAAACATAATCTGATCCATATCAATGATATCATGATACAATCTCAATCAATACTGAATCTGATCAAAATCAATCTACTGATGTTTCGACGGCATAACAACACAGTCTCGGTAACCCCGTCAATCTCAACATCACAGATATAATACCACAACTCATAATCGATATTAATACGAATCATAATCTTCAATAATCACAGATAACAATTGCAAATCTGTATAATCTTAATCATATCAACTCTAAAAATTATAACAATTATATAATTAGTCCGTTCTTCGATCTGAATTCAATTATATACTTGTCAGTATACACAGAACACAAAATATCAGTTAAATCAAAATTACCCCAATATCATAATCTCAAACGATATCAGAATTCAATAAAATTTATATCCTGTTGTAGCTGTCGTCGCTAGGAACTCGGTACTGAAGTCGGATTCAAATTCGGACAGCCGGATTCCACGAAATCCTAACTTGAAACCCAAGGTGAAGTTTGAAGGGATTTTCAGAGGATTTCCTTCGATTTTTGCGTGTGAAATGCAGAGTATTAACAATATATATATCCCAATGCATGACAAGAAAACGTGGCTCAATATTCATGCTGCACGTCTCGCGCATATGCGCGACCACCGTCGGCTCATATGCGCGAGACCTTCGAGTCTCGGCGCTTGTGTCTCGGCAGCTCGCGCATATGCGCGCACCATTACCGCGCATATGCGCGAGACCTACTGTCTCGGCATATCACACCTCGCGCATATGCGCGCGCCAATCGGTGCATATGCGCCCACTTCTCTGGACATCCCTTAGGCTTACCGCACAGCTCGTGCATATGCGCGCACACTTATCGCGCATATGCGCGAGGTCTTCTGCTACTGGCGCTGTAATACCTGAGATTTTAGTTTGATACTTTTGGGTTGTCTTGTATTATGAATAAGGGAACGGAAGAACAGACATGGAGAAGCGACGTTGCAATTTGAGTTTAGTGGCAAAGAAACCCCGCACCCGCGCTAGAAACACTACGCACCCGCGGTGTTGGGACAGTAAGGGCGGTGCACCTGCGGTCCAAGAGCTAGTGCACCCGCGGTCGTTTCTTCTGAATTTTATGAAGTGGTACAGTACGTTCAGCGCACCCGCGGTCCAATGGCTAGCGCACCCGCGGCGAGACGTGCAGATTAAAGAATGAGACATGTGTCCTTGCCATGCAATATGATGTGTTAAACACCTCTTCATTCTTCATTCTCAGCAGCAAGAACCGAGAGAAAGATCAGAGAATTCCTCCAAACTTCATCCCACCTTAGACATGTGATTGTGAAGAATCCAATCGCCCGATTTTTTATCCGAGTTTAGATTCTTGCTTCTCTCATCACCGGCCACAAAAGAATGTAAGTTTTATTTAGTTTCAGCATGTTTCGAACTTTATGTATGGGAGGAATTATGATTTGAACTCTAAAATATGTTCTTGAGATTACGAGATACGTATATTAGCAACCGGATCAAAGAACGGATAAACTATGCAATTGTCATTGAATTTTCAGCATATATGAATGAGATTATACAAATTTTGAGCTTGTGGATTGATGTGTGTTGAGGATTATGAGTTATTGTTATTGAGTATTGATGTTTGAGTTGACCGGTATCGCGAGATTACGCCGTTATGCCGTCGAAATGTATCGAGATTTAATATTGATCCGTATGTGTATTCCTTTGAGTTAGAGGTTGATATGGTACATTATGTATATGTTAATTCAGATTGGTATTGACAGATTTCATATCAAGATTTCAAGACTTCGACTTGTGCAACCGAGACTACGACAAGAAAGGTATAATTCAATGTTGATTCGGGAAGACACAACTCAAATTAGATCTTAATTGAGTTTCCCAAAATCACATACTAGATTGTTTATAATTTGACATGGTTATGCCTTGTCTATAGAGTTGTAGCAATGCACATTATATAGGTGAGTCGTTGGCAGATATGCCAAGATACCAAATGTTCGGTAGTGTCGAGGTACGTAGGAGAAGATCAACTCCTATTTTAGATATTCGATACAGAGAGGGCCGAAGTCCGGGAATAAGACATACCGCCAACCAGATTGGGAGAGTAGGTGGGAGATTGTTACGTCTTATTCACACCTGGATCCCTAGACTTAGATATGAGTTGAGTCAAAGAATAAGAGTCGAAGAGTTTTATCTATATTCACTAATTTGTTATAAATACTGATTCATGTATTATGATTTTATATTTAATTGCATGATATGCCTGTATACATGTTTTATACTGGGATTTGTTCTCACCGGAGTATCCGGCTGTTGTTGTGTCTGTATGTGTGCATGACAACAGGTGGAACAGGGAAAGGATCAAGGTCAAGGAGAGCGTGACTGAGATTGGATAGCGTGGTGATTTCGGGCGTCGAAGAAAACTAGATGTTCTACTTGTGATATGTAGTTTGTTACCAACACTAATTTGTATAAATGAAATGGAACAAGACATGTACTTCTTATAATGAAATAAATAGAGTTATCACATGTGTATGATCATATACAATAATTTATAATGTTTAAAAGAAAATTTTTTTTTCTGACCCATTTTCTAGCAAAGATCCACTTAATCCCAAAGATAATTGAGTTAGAGCCCGGGTCCCCACAACAGGTGGTATCAGAGCAGTAGGTTCTGTAGACTGGAATAGAAGTGAAGGAGCGGGGTAGATCGAGTCGTTTTCCTTGCTTTGATGATGCTAGCATGCTATTAATCGTATGTTGATTTACATATGTTATATATATGAAAGCATGTTTCTTGCAATAATACATGTTTACATTGTTTATCTGATTGATTGCCACATGTATTAAGAATAAAATGAATCAGAACCGATTCTGGATCAGAGGTATATGATCAGAGGAGGACTGAGACAGATTGTATAGATTGTGTACTAATCCATTTGATAATCAGATATGCCTCCTCGAAGAGCAGCAGTGCCTGTGCGTCCGGTACCAGAACAGGGCAGTACTTCTAATGATCCGATGGATGTTACTGGAACACCGATGGAGACACTACTGAAACGGTTTCAATCCTTTAAACCACCGACATTGAAAGGTACTGAGAGCGCTATTGAGTGCGAAAGCTGGATAGATGACATCGAGATGTTATTTGAGTCCCTTGATTATACTGATGAGCGACGAGTAAAGTTAATTGGCCATCAACTGCAAGAAGTCGGGTAGCAGTTCATCAAGCTCAGGTAGGTCACGACAGAGGGGTCCTGGCCAGAGTTCAGATTATACAGGGGTGTATTGCAGTACTTGTGGAGGCAGACATCCTACAGATCAGTGTCAGGGAGTGGTTGGGCGATGCAATATCTGCAAACAGCAAGGACATTTCGCCAGAGTCTGTCCACAGAGAGGGGCACAGCGATCTCAGGGTGCAGGATCATCTGCATCAGTATCTCAGCCTGAGAGGCAAGCATCATCTGTCCATTCCTTCCAGCTGCCACCTGCACAGTCCCAGTCGAGGCCAGGAGGGAGCCAGACTGTGAGCCAACCTCCCAGACAGCAGGCTCGAGTATTTGCATTGACAGAAGAGCAGGCCCAAGATGCACCAAACGATGTGATAGCAGGTAACTGTTTTCTTTGCGGTTATCCTGCTTATGTATTGATAGATGCGGGTGCATCTCATACCTTCATTTCTGAGCGCTTTGCCTTAATGCATGCTTTACCTGTCGAGTCATTATCAGCCATAGTGTCTATTTCTTCTCCTTTGGGGAGTGGTTTGATATCAGTGACATCGGTTAGACATTGCATGCTACAGTTTGAGGGTAATGAGATTGAGTTAGACTGTGTTGTGCTTGGGTTGTCTGATTTTGATTGTATTGTTTGGATTGATATGTTAACCAAGTACAGAGCCACTGTAGATTGTTTCCAGAAGATTGTCAGATTCAGACAAGAGATGGCTGATGAATGGAAATTCTACGGTAAGGGTTCCATAGCTCGGATTCCCTTGATATTTGTGTTGTCTATGAGTCGATTGTTGCAGAAAGGAGCACAGGGGTTCCTTGTATATTCAGTAGATCTACTGAAATTGAGCCCGTCCTTGGCAGACCTGCCAGTGGTATGTGAGTTTGCCGATGTATTCCCAGACGAGATTCCAGGGTTACCTCCAGTTCGAGAGGTAGATTTTAGCATCGATCTCATACCAGGTACCGTTCCTATATCTCGAGCTCCATATAGAATGGCACCTATTGAATTGAAAGAATTGAAAGAACAGCTCGAAGAATTATTAGCCAATGGTTACATTAGACCGAGTGTGCCTCCTTGGGGTGCTCCGGTACTGTTTGTCCGGAAGAAGGATGGTTCGATGAGACTTTGCATCGATTATCGACAACTTGATAAAGCAACGGTAAAGAACAAATACCCATTGCCTCGTATCGACGATTTATTTGATCAGTTGCAGGGTTCTTCTATATATTCCAAGATCGATCTGAGATCTGGATATCACCAGCTGAGGGTCCGAGATTCTGATATACCGAAGACAGCATTTAGAACCAGATATGGACATTATGAATTTATTGTCATGCCATTTGGTTTAACAAATGCTACAGCTGTATTTATGGGCCTGATGAACCGTATCTTCCAGAAGTACCTTGACGATTTTGTGATTATATTCATTGATGACATTCTGATATATTCAAAGAATAGGACTGATCATGCTAATCATTTGAGGACAGTGTTAAAAACATTGAGAGCAGAAAAATTGTACGCCAAACTGTCGAAATATGAGTTCTGGCTGAAGCAAGTTGTGTTTATGGGGCATATCATATCGGGAGAGGGTATTTCTGTTGACCCTAGCAAGGTCGAGGCTGTGATCAGTTGGCCTAGACCGACATCAGTACCAGAGATACGCAGTTTCATGGATCTAGCAGGCTATTACCGGAGATTTATCAGAGATTTTTCCAGTATCGCAAAACCGATTACGCAGCTAACTCAGAAGAACGCTCCATTTGTGTCGTCAGAGGTTTGTGAGTCTAGCTTCCTCGAGTTGAAGAAAAGGTTAACCAGTGCTCCAGTATTGACTATTCCTCAAGGTACTGGGGATTTCGTTATATATTGTGATGCATCTCACAAAGGGCTAGGATGTATTCTTATGCAGCGAGGACATTTGATTGCATATGCCTCGAGACAGTTGAAGCCACACGAGACTCGATACCCTATTCATGATCTTGAATAGGCGGCCATTGTATTTGCACTGAAGATATGGCGACATTATCTCTACGGCGAGAAATTTGAAATCTATTCTGATCACAAGAGCTTGAAATACCTGTTTTCACAGTCAGAATTGAATATGAGACAGCGTAGATGGCTCTATTTATTGAAGGACTTCGATTGTGAAATCAAGTACTATCCAGGGAAGTCTAATGCAGCAGCAGATGCCTTGAGTCGAAAGGTATGTGCTCTATCCTTATCGACAATAGATATTTCGAATTTGATTGAAGATTGCTGTTTGTCTGGATTAGCATTTGATACAGATAGTAGGCCATTGCGACTTGCTACAATTCAAATGGAACCAGATTTGATTGTTCGCATTAAAGAAGCACAGAAAAATGATCAGAATGTTAAGAAGTCGATTGAGATGGTCAGAACCGGACATCAATCAGAGTATCAGGTACATGATCATGTTTTGTATGTAAATAACCGTCTTGTAGTGCCAGATGTTTCCGATTTGAAACAACAGATTTTATCAGAAGCGCACTATAGTCGGTTCAGTATTCATCCTGGTGGCAAAAAGATGTACAATGATATGAAGATACAGTTTTGGTGGAAACAAATAAAATCAGACATTGCAGAGTTTGTATCTAAGTGCCTGAATTGCCAACAAGTAAAGGCTAAGAGAAACAAACCCGGAGGATTACTTCAGAGCTTATCTATTCCCGAATGGAGATTGGATCACATTTCCATGGATTTTGTTACTAAGTTACCACGATCATCCTGGGGTTGTGATGCGATATGGGTCATAATTGACAGATTGACCAAATTAGCATGCTTTATTCCGTACAGAATGACGTACCGACATGATCAGATGGCAGAGATATATGTCAAAGAGGTAGTCAGATTGCATGGTGTGCCGAAATCTATCGTATCAGATCGTGATCCCCGATTTACTTCACATTTCTGGCACAGTTTACAGCAGGCTTTAAGTATGACATTGCACCTGAGTACTGCATATCATCCTCAGACCGATGGACAATCAGAGTAGACTATCCAGACATTGGAAAATATGCTGAGAGCTGTAGTGTTAGATTTTGGCACTAGTTGGCAAGATTCATTACCACTTTGTGAATTCTCATACAACAACAGCTATCAAACAAGCATCGAGATGGCACCGTTTGAAGGATTATATGGAAAGAAGTGCCGATCTCCTCTGTATTGGGATGATATATCTGAAGTACCAGAACTTGGGCCTGATATGATTCGTGAAATGACTGAGAAAGTAAAACTGGTCCAGAAAAGAATGAAGACGGCACAAGATAGGCAAGCCAAGTATGCGAATGTACGTCATCGACCGTTAGTATTTGAACATGGAGACATAGTATTTTTGAAGATTTCTCCTTTTAGAGGCATTGTCAGGTTTG
Organism: Primulina tabacum; assembly: GCF_025594145.1. Taxonomy (NCBI): domain Eukaryota; kingdom Viridiplantae; phylum Streptophyta; class Magnoliopsida; order Lamiales; family Gesneriaceae; genus Primulina; species Primulina tabacum. Next base: position 14,467,826 of record NC_134562.1, read on the forward strand.
GCAAACGTGGGAAATTATCTCCTAGATACATCGGTCCATACGAAATTCTTGAGAAGATTGGTGATCTTGCATATCGACTTGCTCTTCCTCCTTCGCTATCCGGGATACATGACGTCTTTCATGTATCGATGCTGCGTAGATATATGCCTGATGTTTCTCATGCCATTCAGCCTGATGAAGCCGAGCTTGACGACACTTTAAGTTATATTGAACAGCCAACTCAGATTCTTGATCGAAAAGAAAAACAGCTCAGAACGAAGACTATTCCGCTAGTGAAAGTCCAGTGCAGTCGTCATGACACTGAAGAAGCGACTTGGGAGACAGAATCAGATATGAGACAGAGATATCTAGAGTTATTTCCATGACGTGAGTATTTATTCAGCTTTTGATTATATTGCTTTTTTTACATGCTATGATTGATTGCCTGCGAGTTCGAGGACGAACTCATATCTAAGAGGGGGAGAAATGTAATACCCGAGATTTTAGTTTGATACTTTTGGGTTGTCATGTATTATGAATAAGGGAACGGAAGAACAGACATGGAGAAGCGACGTTGCAATTTGAGTTTAGTGGCAAAGAAACACCGCACCCGCGCCAGAAACACTACCGCACCCACGGTGTTGGGACAGTAAGGGCTGTGCACCTGCGGTCCAAGAGCCAATGCACCCGCGGTCGTTTTTTCTGAATTTTTGGAAGTGGTACAGTACGCTCAGCGCACCCGCGGTCCAATGGCTAGTGCACCCGCGGCGAGACGTGCAGATTAAAGAATGAGACATCTGTCCTTGCCATGCAATATGATGTGTTAAACACCTCTTCATTCTTCATTCTCAGCAGCAAGAACCGAGAGCAAGTTCAGAGAATTCCTCCAAACTTCATCCCACCTTAGACATGTGATTGTGAAGAATCCAACCGCCCGATTTTCGATCCGAGTTTAGATTCTTGCTTCTCTCATCACCGGCCACGAAAGAATGTAAGTTTTATTCTGTTTCAACATGTGTCGAACTTTATGTATGGTAGGAATTATGATTTGAACTCTAAAATATGTTCTTGATATCACGAGATACATATATTAGGAACCGGATCGAAGAACGGATAACCTATGCAATTGTCATTGAATTTTCAGCATATATGAATGAGATTATACAAATTTTGAGCTTGTGGATTGATGTGTGTTGAGGATTATGAGTTCTTGTTATTGAGTATTGATGTTTGAGTTGATCGGTATCGCGAGATTACGTCGTTATGCCGTCGAAATGTATCGAGATTGAATATTGATCCGTATGTGTATTCCTTTGAGTTAGAGGTTGATATGGTACATTATGTATATGTTAATTCAGATTGGTATTGACAGATTTGATATCGAGATTTCAAGATTTCGACTTGTGCAACCGAGACTACGACAAGAAAGGTATAATTCATTGTTGATTCAGGAAGACACAACTCAAATTAGATCTTAATTGAGTTTCCCAAAATCACATACTAGATTGTTTATAATTTGACATGGTTATGCCTTGTCTATAGAGTTGTAGCAATGCACATGAGATAGGTGAGTCGTTGGCAGATATGCCAAGATACCGGATGTTCGGTAGTGTCGAGATACGTAGGAGAAGATCAACTCCTATTGTAGATATTCGATACAGAGAGGGCCGAAGTCCGGGAATAAGACATACCGCCAACCAGATTGGGAGAGTAGGTGGGAGATTGTTACGTCTTATTCACACCGGGATCCCTAGACTTAGATATGAGTTGAGTCAAAGAATAAGAGTCGAAGAGTTTTATCTGTATTCACTAATGTGTTATAAATACTGATTCATGTATTATGATTTTATATTTAATTGCATGACAGGCCTGTATACATGTTTTATACTGGGATTTGTTCTCACCGGAGTATCCGGCTGTTGTTATGTCTGTATGTGTGCATGACAACAGGTGGAACAGGGACAGGATCAGGGTCAAAGAGAGCGTGACTGAGATTGGATAGCATGGTGATTTTGGGCGTAGAAGACAACTAGATGTTCTTGTGAGGGGCCTAAAACTCCTTTCTTGAAAATTTGCGGAAAATTAAAAATTTTCTTTTTAAAAGAACTTAAATGGCCTCATTCATAAAAATTACTGGTGAATCAAGTTCCATATTTCAAAATATTGCAGCGGAAGAAAATTAAAGTTTTGCCAACCACAACGATTTAAAAATATCCAACGACTGATAAAATTGTTTGCGGAAAAAAAATAACAACTGCTGCTCTGAGGTCCTCGGGTGCCACTACTGCCGACCTAAGCTGGCTCACTGGTCCCTGGCCTCATCAGTACCTACAACAATCAAGTCTAGTGAGCCTAAAGACTCAGCATGCATATATCGCAGGTAACGAGAAAAATCTGAATTTAAAATATGCATGAGTTAACATATCCTGTCCTGAGGCATACTGAAAATAATCTGTACTGAGCAATTATAATACGTGCATAACTGAACTGGAAATTACTGTAAAAATATTTGCTCCTTGGAGCATGTACTGAAATATCTGGTAAAATTTTCTGTTGAGATTATGTTTTACGCCTGTGGCCACTGCACTAAGCTGAACTGATCGTTAACTGGCTACCGGGGAGGCTGAAACTGAACTGAGCTGGCCGGTCACTGGCGACCGGGTGGTACCATACTGAACTGATCGGTCACTGGCGACCGTATAAAATAACACTCCCACATAGTGAATGAACCACAAGCCATATCGCATAAATCTCAAAAATAATCATTTTCTATTTAATGCACGTAAAATAATTAACTGGCGTAATGAAAATGTCCCGTAATTTTACCAACTGGATTGGATTGGATCGTTCCCAGGCTCGCTGCAACCTAACTGTGCCATGAAAAATATGCAATAGCTTAAACTTGACCAACTATGCAATTTACGTTCAAAAGATGCGACTATGACGCCTAATGACTTCGCATTTAATCATGACTCCGAGCCAACTTGAACCGACACTGAACCGACGTATAGTCATGATTAAAATACGCTGAAAAATCACAAAATAATGCTCCTAAAATGATAGGGTCGAAATCTAGGTGAAATGGAGGCCAAAACACGAAACGCTCTTTCGAGAGTCAATTGGCACATTGCACCGTAAATTCTCGTACGACCTCAAAAATGATCCAAATGACGAACGGTCAAAAACATGACCTTCCAAACTCAATGAGGCACTGTCCAGTCCAAGGCTATGGGCTAAAAGCCAACCAAGAACTCAAACAAGCCTTCTAAACGACACAGCAACTTGCTGTAATTTCCAGCAGCTGCGCAACTACAAGACTTGCGTTGGTTTCGAGACTATCGGCCATTAGGGGCGTGAACCACCAACCAGAGACTCTTACCAACATCCCAAGGAATGACTTGAACCATGGCTAAGGGCCCTAGGCCAGCCACAATCCGCATCACACCATAACTCAACCGAAGGGTCCAACTGAGAGCATCTTGAATGCGTGTGTAGTGTTTATGCTATGATCGATGTCTCGTGTCGTTCCAATGGCCATTTGATTGACCATGACACGATCTAGACATCTAGGAGCATGATATGAACCGTGGCTAAGGGCCATAGGCCAACCAAGATCCATACCAAGCAACCAAAAGAAACGAACCAAAAGCTGTCCAACCGAAGTAGCCGAAGGGGTATAGGGGCTGTTGTGATGTTTTTATTAAAAACCGATGAACCATGGACCAAGCCACCAAAAGGGAAACTTAGTCACGTCTTAGACATGCTAGGGAAGTGATCCAACCATGGCTATAGGCCCTTGGGGCAGCCAAGATCAGATCCTTCCTCCATGACAACAAACTGAATTTTTCGAACAACATTTCTGCACCTATGGGGACTTGCTGTCATTCTGAATTTCCAGCAAGCATGGGGCTGGTTTGAATGGACCAACATGGTCCTAATGCATCCTACTACATGTATATAAGCCGCCTTGAGAGCCTGGAGTCGATCCAATACCTGAAACTCACAAAACAAAGGAAACCGTGAAGCTTGCCAAGGAATTCGAAAATTCTGCATGTGTGGTTTCAAAATGTTTTGACTTGGATCTCGATTTTTACTTGAATAAACATGATCATGTACTGAAAAATAAATGATAATATGACTTGATTGAGGTTTGAAAGAAATCTAGACATGCCTGGTTTCGTTTTGAAAGAAAACGAACGAAACAACGACGACTCGGCACGGAGGAGGTGGAGCGCTTCTCTTTTCTACCTTACCTTGCTCTCGATTTTTCTCTCTTCTTTTTTGCTAGGTACCTCACGATTTTTCTACTGAAAATGAGTGTAGATTCACTCTGAATTTTTGAAAAGGAGAGGGGGGGAAAAATGGTTATGAGGGGTGAGGAGAAGGGTGCACAATATAAGGAAGAATCAAGACCAAGTCCACTCCCCTTTGAATTTTAAATTTTGAATTGATATCAAATGAGTTGGTGGATGCTTCTAGGAGGTAGTGGCCGAAATTTTGCTTATTTTCTAGTCTAGGATATCTCCATTAATTAATTAAATTGTGCTCCCAAAAATCCTAGAATTATCCTACTAATTACATGCAAAGAATTGGTCAAAGTTGATGAGTTGGAAAATGAATCTTCTAGCACTAATGGTGGCCGAACAATGCATAATAAAATAAAGGGAAATGTTGATTATCTAGTCAACTAATAATCCTTGAAAGCATTACTAATCCTTTAAATAATTTAGTGAGCTAACCCCTTAATTTAATAACTTAAATGAGTTCATTTCTTAATCACCTCAAATAATTAAATTAAATCCTCAAACCTCCCTTTCTAACTTAAATGAACTTGGTTGCTAGCTAAATTAACTTCTGGAAATATTTCTCGAATCTTAAATTCTATCTCAAAACTCCAACTCCGGTCCGGCCTCACTGAAAATACTGAAATGCTAAAAATCAATCTACTGAACTGAAATAATGAAATAATTAACTTCAAACAAATGCATTTAAAATAATCATGCAATGAAGTCAATTAAATTTAAAAATCTAGAATTATGCATGGCTTATACGTCTACTGATTTACGGGTTCTACAATCCTCCCCCCCTTAAATAAATTTCGTCCTCGAAATTAGAACTCACCGAATAACTCAGGGTATCGACTTCTCATCTCCGGCTCAGACTCCCACGTAGCTTCCTCCTCAGAATGGTTGAGCCATTTGACTTTGACTCGCTTAACCAACTTGTTCTGTAGTTTCTTCTCCTGTCTGTCTAGGATCTGCACGGGTCTCTCCTCATAAGATAAGTTCGGAGTAAGCTGCAACGGCTCGAAATTCAGCACATGCGAAGGATTTGCCATATACTTCCTCAGCATGGAGACGTGAAAGACATTGTGTACTCCGGCCAGATTCGGCGGAAGAGCCACACGATACGCTAGCGTCCCAACTCTGTCAAGGATCTCAAACGGTCCAATGTATCTCGGACTGAGCTTCCCTTTCTTGCCAAATCTCATGACACCCTTCATAGGTGCCACTTTCACGAAGACATGATCGCCCACTGCAAACTCTAACTCTCTCCTCCGCTGATCGGCATAACTCTTCTGTCGGCTCTGAGCAGTCCTCATCCTATCACGGATCTTGACTACTACATCTGCTGCCTGCTGAACAATCTCTGGACCCAACTCTGCTCTCTCTCCTACTTCATCCCAATGAGCAGGAGATCTACACTTGCGGCCATACAGCGCTTCATACGGAGCCATACCTATAGACGACTGGAAACTGTTGTTATAGGTGAACTCTACCAATGGTAAGTTCGACTCCCAACTCCCAGAGAAATCAATGACGCAAGCACGGAGAAGATCCTCTAAGATCTGAATAACTCGCTCCGACTGTCCATATGTGTTCGGATGGAAAGCTGTGCTAAACAGCAACTTCGTACCCATAGTCGAATGCAAACTCTTCCAAAACGAGGAAGTGAATCTGGGATCTCTGTCAGATACGATAAAAACTGGAATACCATGGAGTCGGACTATCTCTCGGATATATAGCTCTGCATACTGAACCATGGTGAAAGTCGTCTTAATAGGCAAGAAGTGCGCTGATTTGGTAAGACGATCTACAATCACCCAGATAGCATTCGATCCTCTGGCTGACCTCGGCAATCCGGTCACAAAGTCCATGGTAATGTTCTCCCACTTCCACTCGGGAATAGGAAGAGGCTTGAGCAAACCTGCTGGTCTCTGATGCTCGGCCTTCACTAACTGGCAAGTCAGGCACTCGGATACAAAACGCCTGATGTCCTTCTTCATCCCTGGCCACCAATACAATAGCTGCAGATCTTTGTACATCTTCGTAGTCCCAGGGTGAATGGAGTACGGGGACGTATGGGTCTCTAATAAGATGTCCGCTCGGATAGAATCACTGCTGGGAACCCATATCCTATCTCGGTATCTCACAATACCGTCGCTGACTGAATACAAAACACTGCCCTTGGCTTCATCTCTCTTCTTCCACTGTGCCAACTGCTCATCTGCTGCCTGACCGCTGCGAATACGGTCAATAAGAGAGGACTGGATAGTCAAGGTAGATAAACGAGGAACTCTACCTCGAGGATAAGTCTCAAGATCAAACCTCTGCATCTCAATCTGAAGAGGTTTCTGCATCGTCAAATGAGCCATCACTGCGACTTTCCTGCTCAAAGCATCCGCAACTACATTAGCTTTACCCGGGTGGTAGCTAATGTCACAATCGTAGTCTTTCACAAGCTCCAACCAACGCCTCTGACGCATGTTCAGCTCCTTCTGCGTAAAGAAATACTTGAGGCTCTTATGGTCGGTAAAGATCTGACACTTCTCCCCATACAGATAGTGCCTCCAAATCTTCAAAGCAAAAACTACGGCCGCTAACTCTAGATCATGGGTAGGGTAATTCTTCTCGTGGATTTTCAGCTGTCGAGAAGCATACGCTATCACTCTCCCATGCTGCATCAAAACTGCACCTAAACCAAGCTTCGAAGCATCGGTATAAAGGACAAACTCGCCAGATCCTGACGGTACAGCCAAAACGGGTGCTGAGATAAGAGCTTGCTTCAAAGTATCGAAGCTCTTCTGACACTCCTCGCTCCACACAAACTTCAGATTTTTCTTTGTCAGTGCTGTGAGTGGAACGGCGATGGATGAGAATCACTGAATGAACTTCCTGTAATATCCTGCTAGCCCAAGAAAACTGCGGATCTCTGATGCATTCTGAGGCACAACCCAATCTCTGACTGCTACAACTTTCACCGGGTCTACCTCAATGCCACTGCTAGAAACAATGTGGCCCAAGAACGCCACCTTCTCTAACCAGAATTCGCACTTACTGAACTTTGCAAATAATTTGTGCTTCTGCAATGTCTGCAACACTGTGGTCAGATGCCTGCTGTGCTCCTCCCGATTCTTGGAGTAGACGAGAATGTCATCTATGAACACTATCACAAACTGGTCGAGGTACGGCTGAAATACGCGATTCATGAGATCCATGAAGATCGCTGGCGCATTCGTCAGACTGAACGGCATCACAAGGAACTCGTAGTGACCATAACGAGTCCTGAAAGCTGTCTTCGAGACATCAGCATCTCTCACCCTCAACTGGTGATAACCGGAACGCAGATCTATCTTGGAGAAAATCGAAGCTCCCTGCAACTGGTCAAACAGATCCTCAATCCTCGGCAGTGGGTATTTATTCTTCACTGTAACCCTGTTCAACTCCCGGTAGTCAATGCAAAGCCTCATCGAGCCATCCTTCTTTTTCACAAATAAGACTGGCGCGCCCCATGGAGAAAAGCTCGGGCGAATTAACTCCTTGTCGAGAAGTTCCTGGATCTGCTTCTTAAGCTCTGCCATCTCTGTCGGTGCTAGTCGGTACGGCGCTTTGGATATCGGAGCCGTACCTGGCATAAGCTCAATGGAAAACTCCACCTCTCTCTCTGGTTGCATACCAGAGACGTCTTCGGGAAAAACGTCTAAGAAATCTCTAACTATCGGAACATCTGAGGCTGACTGGCTGGGTTCCTCGGGGACAGATAAAAAGGTTGCTAGAAATGCCCGACACCCTCTATGCATGAGCTTCCTAGCCTGAACATAAGGAATAATGCGCGGTAAAGAAAAGTACCTGTCCGGCTCAAATAAGAACTGCTCCATTCCAGGCAGTCGAACCAGATAGGATCTCCACTGGAAGTCTATCAATACTCTGTTCCTCAATAGCCAGTCCATCCCTAGGATGATGTCAAATTCCGGCATCGGTAGCACAATCAGATCAGCATAAACAAGATTACCGTGCAGCTCAAGGTCTATATCTCGGATAACATTGGTAGCTGCCATCTCCTCGCCTGACGGCAACACTACTGAAAAGGCTGTATCTAGCCCAATGGTCTGGATCTTGAGAAAGTTTGCAAAGACCTCCGAAATTAACGAGTGAGTGGCCCCTGAATCTATCAAGGCCTTGGTAGCGGAACCAGATATAAAAATTCTCCCTGAAAGAGCGGAGCTCTAAGTTGAATCCCACTACAAGATCTAAACTTATAGACATTCAAAGGTCTAGGTTCCTCTAGCTTAATTTCCCCGAAATAAATCTGAGTAGAGCATGCAATCCTATGACAGTTCTAAGTTCAAAATCTAAATCCCGATTCCCAAAACACGGAAATTCAAATAATAGCTTAAAGTTTAAAGGTACCTGTCAACAACATAGTCTCCGGGTTGGTTTCCGCGGCATGGAGAGCAAAAACCCTGCCTTGGGTAGGCAGACTCCTCTGAGGGCACTGCAGCAATATGTGGTCTGGACTGCCACACTTAAAACACTTTCCTGAGCCAGCCATACATGCTTCAGGATGGCGACGTGAGCACCTGGGACAAACTGGGTGCTCCTGAGTCCTCGGGGCTGGGCGTCCCCGCTGCTGCTGCTGCTGCTGCTGGCCTCGGTTCCTGGGCGGTCCATAAAAAGGCCTCTTATTCTGCTGCTGATGTTGATGAGGAGGAGGGCGGTGCGGTGCCTGGACTGGGCGCTTGCCCTGGCGATCCCTCTAGATATCCCGCAGATCCTGCTCTGCGGCTAAGGCCTTGGAGACGGCAATCTCATAAGTAGCAGGGTCAGATACCCTAACATCCCGGCGCAAGATCGGCCGTAAGCCCACCAGGAAGTTCATCAGCTTGGCTCTGGCATCATTCGCTATCAGGGGCATAAAGTGACAGCCCCTCTCGAACTTACGGATAAACTCCGTAACCGACATATCCCCCTGTCTCAGACTCATGAACTCGGTGGTTAGCCTGGTGCGAACCTCCTCAGCAAAATACTTGGAGTAGAAAACCTCCGTAAAGCGGGTCCAAGAAAGTGTAGCCAATGTCAGGGCTACCGAAGCTCCTTCCCACCATAAGCGGGCGTCTCCAGTGAACAAGTAGGTGGCACATCGGACTCGGTCTGCGTCCCCCAGCTCCATAAAATCGAAGATAACCTCGAGGGATTTGATCCATCCCTCGGCAACCATGGGGTCAGATGCCCCAGAGAATTCCTTCGGGCGCATCTTCATGAATCGCTCATACACAGCCTCGGGCCCTGTCGGCCTGGCTGCGGCTGCGGCTACGGCTGCGGCATTGCCCCCCGCAAACTGTGCGAAGAACTGTGCCATCCTAGCTAACATCTGGGCACTCATGTCCGGTGGGGGCGGTGGAGGAGGTGGTAGGTCTCCCTCCGGTCTATGCTCCTCTCTGTCCTCTCGGCGAGGCTCCTCCTCTCTGTTGCGCTCTAAAATGCGTCTAGGGGGCATACTGTTCCAACATAACCCATACGTAACTAACATGCATAATTCCATACTTTATTTTAAATGAACACTGAAGTACTGAAAATCTGGAAGCATGCTGACAAAATAATTCATGCTTTAACTGAAATACTGAACAAAATGCTGAACTGAAAAACTTACAGACCAAAGGCGTGGCTTCGTGAGCTTCTCGCGGTCAGTAGTAGTGAAACCCTATACAGAACCACCGCTCTGATACCAACTGTGAGGGGCCTAAAACTCCTTTCTTGAAAATTTGCGGAAAATTAAAAATTTTCTTTTTAAAAGAACTTAAATGGCCTCATTCATAAAAATCACTGGTGAATCAAGTTCCATATTTCAAAATATTGCAGCGGAAGAAAATTAAAGTTTTGCCAACCACAACGATTTAAAAATATCCAACGACTGATAAAATTGTTTGCGGAAAAAAAATAAGAATTGCTGCTCTGAGGTCCTCGGGTGCCACTACTGCCGACCTAAGCTGGCTCACTGGTCCCCGCCCTCGGCCCTGGCCTCATCAGTACCTACAACAATCAAGTCTAGTGAGCCTAAAGACTCAGCATGCATATATCGCAGGTAACGAGAAAAATCTGAATTTAAAATATGCATGAGTTAACATATCCTGTCCTGAGGCATACTGAAAATAATCTGTACTGAGCAATTATAATACGTGCATAACTGAACTGGAAATTACTGTAAAAATATTTGCTCCTTGGAGCATGTACTGAAATATCTGGTAAAATTTTCTGTTGAGATTATGTTTTACGCCTGTGGCCACTGCACTAAGCTGAACTGATCGGTAACTGGCTACCGGGGAGGCTGAAACTGAACTGAGCTGGCCGGTCACTGGCGACCGGGTGGTACCATACTGAACTGATCGGTCACTGGCGACCGTATAAAATAACACTCCCACATAGTGAATGAAACACAAGCCATATCGCATAAATCTCAAAAATAATCATTTTCTATTTAATGCACGTAAAATAATTAACTGGCGTAATGAAAATGTCCCGTAATTTTACCAACTGGATTGGATTGGATCGTTCCTAGGCTCGCTGCAACCTAACTGTGCCATGAAAAATATGCAATAGCTTAAACTTGACCAACTATGCAATTTACGTTCAAAAGATGCGACTTTGACGCCTAATGACTTCGCATTTAATCATGACTCCGAGCCAACTTGAATCGACACTGAACCGACGTATAGTCATGATTAAAATACGCTGAAAAATCATAAAATAATGCTCCTAAAATGATAGGGTCGAAATCTAGGTGAAATGGAGGCCAAAACACGAAACGCTCTTTCGAGAGTCAATTTGGCGCATTGCACCGTAAATTCTCGTACGACCTCAAAAATGATCCAAATGACGAACGGTCGAAAACATGACCTTTCCAACTCAATGAGGCACTGTCCAGTCCAAGGCCATGGGCTAAAAGCCAACCAAGAACTCAAACAAGCCTTCTAAACGACACAGAAACTTGCTGTAATTTCCAGCAGCTGCGCAACTACAAGACTTGCATTGGTTTCGAGACTATCGGCCATTAGGGGCGTGAACCACCAACCAGAGACTCTTACCAACATCCCAAGGAATGATTTGAACCATGGCTAAGGGCCCTAGGCCAGCCACAATCCGCATCACACCATAACTCAACCGAAGGGTCCAACCGAGAGCATCTTGAATGCGTGTGTAGTGTTTATGCTATGATCGATGTCTCGTGTCGTTCCAATGGCCATTTGATTGACCATGGCACGATCTAGACATCTAGGAGCATGATATGAACCGTGGCTAAGGGCCATAGGCCAACCAAGATCCATACCAAGCAACCAAAAGAAACGAACCAAAAGCTGTCCAACCGAAGTAGCCGAAGGGGTATAGGGGCTGTTGTGATGTTTTTATTAAAAACCGATGAACCATGGACCAAGCCACCAAAAGAGCAACTTAGTAACGTCTTAGACATGTTAGGGAAGTGATCCAACCATGGCTATAGGCCCTTGGGGCAGCCAAGATCAGATCCTTCCTCCATGACAACAAACTGAATTTTTCGAACAACATTTCTGCACCTATGGGGACTTGCTGTCATTCTGAATTTGCAGCAAGCATCGGGCTGGTTTGAATGGACCAACATGGTCCTAATGCATCCTACTACATGTATATAAGCCGCCTTGAGAGCCTGGAGTCGATCCAATACCTGAAACTCACAAAACAAAGGAAACCGTGAAGCTTGCCAAGCAATTCGAAAATTCTGCATGTGTGGTTTCAAAATGTTTTGACTTGGATCTCGATTTTTACTTGAATAAACATGATCATGTACTCAAAAATAAATGATAATATGACTTGATTGAGGTTTGAAAGAAATCTAGACATGCCTGGTTTCGTTTTGAAAGAAAACGAACGAAACAACGACGACGAGGCACGGAGGAGGTGGAGCGCTTCTCTTTTCTACCTTACCTTGCTCTCGATTTTTCTCTCTTCTTTTTGGCTAGGTACCTCACGATTTTTCTACTGAAAATGAGTGTGGATTCACTCTGAATTTTCGAAAAGGAGAGGGGGGGAAAAATGGTTATGAGGGGTGAGGAGAAGGGTGCACAATATAAGGAAGAATCAAGACCAAGTCCACTCCCCTTTGAATTTTAAATTTTGAATTGATATCAAATGAGTTGGTGGATGCTTCTAGGAGGTAGTGGCCGAAATTTTGCTTATTTTCTAGTCTAGGATATGTCCATTAATTAATTAAATTGTGCTCCCAAAAATCATAGAATTATCCTACTAATTACATGCAAAGAATTGGTCAAAGTTGATGAGTTGGAAAATGAATCTTCTAGCACTTAGGGTGGCCGAAAAATACATAATAAAATAAAGGGAAATGTTGATTATCTAGTCAACTAATAATCCTTGAAAGCCTTACTAATCCTTTAAATAATTTAGTGAACTAACCCCTTAATTTAATAACTTAAATGAGTTCATTTCTTAATCACCTCAAATAATTAAATTAAATCCTCAAACCTCCCTTTCTAACTTAAATGAACTTGGTTGCTAGCTAAATTAACTTCTGGAAATATTTCTCGAATCTTAAATTCTATCTCAAAACTCCAACTCCGGTCCGGCCTCACTGAAAATACTGAAATGCTAAAAATCAATCTACTGAACTGAAATAATGAAATAACAAATGCATTTAAAATAATCATGCAATGAAGTCAATTAAATTTAAAAATCTAGAATTATGCATGGCTTATACGTCTACTGATTTACGGGTTCTACAGTTCTACTTGTGATATGTAGTTTGTTACCAACACTAGTTTGTATAAATGAAATGGAACAAGACATGTACTTCTTTTAATGAAATAAATAGAGTTATCACATGTGTATGATCATATACAATAATTTATAATGTTTAAAAAAATTTTTTTTATGACCCATTTTCTAGCAAAGATCCACTTAATCCTAAAGATAATTGAGTTAGAGCCCGAGTCCCCACAGGCGCGCATATGCGCAGTTCCTTGTCGCGCATATGCGCGAGGTGTTCTGTCCTCGCACATAATTCGTGTTTTCTTCCGTCTTTTCCGATCTAATCATTTCCATCTATAATCACCTCAATTATCACAAAATCATTTCAGATTACGGTAATCAAATTCTCGGGCCTTACAATAATCGTCTAGTTATGCCAGATATTTCAGAATTGAAATGGCAGATATTGTCAGAAGCGCATAGCAGTCGATTCAGTATTCATCCTGGTGGCAGAAAGATGTACAATGATTTGAAAAGACAGTTTTGGTGGAAACAAATGAAAACTTATATTGCTGAATTTGTATCCAAAATGTCTGAATTGCCAACAGGTAAAAGCAGAAAAAAAAAGAAACCAGGAGAACTGTTACAGAGTTTATCCATTCCTTAATGGAAATGGGACCACATTTCCATGGATTTTGTAACGAAGCTACCGAGATCCTCCCGAGGTTGTGATGCGATTTGGGTTGTGATTGACAGATTGACCAAATCAGCATGTTTTATTTTGTACCAGATGACATACAGACATGACCAGATGGCAGAGGTTTATGTCAGAGATTTGGTCAGATTGCATAGAGTGCCGAAGTCGATTGTTTTAGACCGTGATCCTCGGTTTACTTCGCACTTTTGGCAGAGTTTACAGCAGGCTCTAGGTACGAAGTTACATCTGAGTACCGCATATCATCCTCAGACCGATGGACAGTCGGAGCGGACTATCGAGATATTGGAAGATATGCTTAGAGCTGTAGTGCTTGATTTTAGCACTAGTTGGCAAGACTCTTTGCCACTTTGTGAGTTTTTGTACAACAACAGCTATCAGACGAGTATTGAGATGGCATCATTTAAAGCGTTGTACGACAAGAAGTGTAGATCCCTTCTGTATTGGGATGATATATCCGAGGTACCTGAGATTGTACCTGATATGATACGAGAGATATGACAAAGAGAGTGAAGTTAATCCATCAGGAAATGAAAACCGCTCAGAACGGAAACTATTCCGCTTGTGAAAGTTCAGTGGAGTCGACATGGCATTGAAGAAGCTACTTGGGAAATTGAATCAGATATGAGACAGAGGTTTTCAGAGTTATTTCATTGATGTGAGTCTTCTTATCTAGCTTCTATTCTTCATTCCTTATTGTATCTGATTTGTTATTTGAGTTGATTTCCTGTGATTTCGGGGACGAAATCAGATCTTAGGGGGGGGAGAAATGTAATGCCCGAGAGTTTTGTTATTATAATCGGAAATGATTTGTTGATAATTGAGGTGATTATAGATTGAACGGATCAGACCGGAAAAGCCGGAAAGGAGAATGAAATTATGTGGGAGGAAGAAGCCTCGCGCATATTCACGACCCAGCCAGCCGCATATGCGCGAGGTAGGCAGAGAACCTTACGCATATGCGCGACATGGACCGGCGCATATGCGTGAGGATGGCAGAGAGTTGTGAAGAGCCTCGCGCATATGCGACGAGCGAGGGCGCGCATATGCGCGATATGCCGAGAAAGTTACATGTCGAGACAGTAGGTCTCGCGCATATGCGTGGGGCTAGGGCCCGCATATGCGCGAGGCATGCAGAATGAAAAATCGACACTTGGTTTCACCATGCCACTTTATATATATAAAGGTTGCAATTCATTTCACTCCTCAGAATTCAGAAGGGAAAACGAGAAGAGCCTCAGAGAAAGTATCGTGAAAATCCTTACGTCTTTTTATATTTTAGATTTGTGATTGTGCAAGATCCGCCCGTCAGAATTTCAATCCGACTTCAGTACTGTGTTCCTATCGACAAAGATTTCAACTGGACGTAAAGTTTATTGATTTCTATTATGATTTGAAACTATGATATTGAAGGAATCGGATATGATTCATATATGGTGTTGTCGATATATTAGACATTGTATAATCGAAACCGGATTGAAGAACTGATACCGTATGAAATTGTTATGATTTTCAAAATGGATTTGATTGAGATTTGATATCAAATTTGTATTGTTATCGAGTTTTAGATGTTGGGATTTATATCTGATTGATATTATATCGCTGGGTATACTGAGATTATGCAGTTATGCCGTTGAAACAGAATTTGATTGAGTTCTGACTATATTCAGTATTGATTTGACTGGTGTATAGATATTATACTCCTCGATATTGTTATTGCCAGATTGAGTATGGACATATTTGAATTTTAGACTTCGACTTCGTCTGACCGAGAAGAGAAAGGTATAAATTAATGTGGATCCGAGATTGCACAACTTGAGTTTGATATTACTTGAGTTTCCCAAAATCATATACTGAATTGTCATTGCCTCGATATGTTGCAATGTCTGAGATTGATATTCTTATTCTATTGATTTATATTTAAGCATATGTTATGTGAGGGGTCATGGGTGGATATGCTTAGTCCTTGGGCTGATGTGTCTGATATTTTGCGGAGAGGCCAAGTCTTTGGCAGAGGTGCCAAGACACCGGACGTTTGTGTTAGAGTAGGTGCCCGTCGAGCCAAGTGTTGGCCGAGTGTTCACCATGAAACTCTATGTATAAGCAATCTTTATTTTAATAATATTTGAAATTATTGTTTTGGCAAATCTTTATCTGTATACCCATGCTAGTTGCATAGATAAAGACCTTGAATATACAAATATTAGAAAGAATATGAGATGCTCATACGATGAGTATCATGAAACTCATATTTGGAATACTGTATATTCTAAACAGTTCCTAGTCGATTCAGCCGCCGCTAAGAAGGATATAGGCCGCTCGAGTTCGAGACTAGTATCTGCGATGTGAGTACCATGTTTCATTGGTAAGGGACATTGTGATGTCCGAGAATGCAGATAGGTGCTCCTGGTAGAGTGCACTGAACAACCCTCCATAAAAGGACTTTCCAAGTGGTTCTCACTTATCGAGTGGAAACGTGCTAGTTTATGGTTGTACACCATTAGTCCTTATGACCCGGGACAACATTGAAACTCTATGTGCTAGAATTACACTTTGACTTGTTTACCGACTCTTTAAGGGTCATCAGGTGGCAAGGTTGGGTGTTTTGTCGAAACATATAGGAGTCGATGCATTGTTGTCGGGGATTCACCGCTTACCTTCGGGTATGGATATCCTATGTGTATGTAGTATGAAATCTCTAATCAGATTATAGTGGTAATTATGAAAGGGGTTTCATAGATTACACCATCGATGCAACTACAACATGACACATAGTATCGATTCATTGACAACTCTCGATAAACCAATGGTTGTCGAATCGGTCGGGATATATGAGTTGAAGGGACCGTACTATACGCTAACCATAATTGAATGGTTCTTGCAGGCACTATCATTTGATACCTAGGGAATCATGTAAGCGATGCGGCTAGGAGTTTAACATGATTGGTTGGGTACTATCAGACTTGAGTTCTGACGTTCTTGTTATCAAGGAGTTGAAAAGTAAGAATGGAGCAATTGGGGTATGCTCATATAAGGACATGTTTAGTCCGAATCACATGGAGATGTGAACCCACGGCTAGTTGTATCAATGAACCATTGAGAGCCACACAAGTACTAGCTTTCTAGATCCTGTTGAGAAGTAAAATAGTTCAATGTGTTGAACGGCTTATAAAGGAGTTTATAAGCTTGAGGAAAAATAGAAGTATGACTTCTATGAGGGAAATGTATTTTTTAATTTATGAATGTGTTCTTAAATTAAAAGTTGGCCAATTAAATAATGTATTTGAAAATTGTGATTTTCATAAACATTATTATGGACTAAATTAAATTAATTCAAGTGTTGAATTAATTAAACACTAGTGGGTCAAGTAGAGTCCAAATAATTAAATTAATTCAACTGTTGGATTAATTAAATAACATTGGGTCTTGTAGAGCCCAATTAGAAATAATTATTAAACTATTGGGCTTGAGTAAAATCAAGTAAACTTTAAATGGGCTCAAATGTGATTGAGACATTTAAATAAAGTCCATGGGCCTTGTAATAGTTACAAGCCCAAGTCACATTGCATGCATGGGAGATGAAAGGTTGGGAGACAACTTTTTGTATAACCAAGGCATGGCATGCCTTTGGGGACATACTTACTTTTTCAAGGACCAAGAAAAGTCTCCCTTCTCTCCTCCCCACCCCCCTTTTGCCGAAATTTGCTTGATTATTTCTCTCAATTTTTGTTCTTTAATTGTTTGAGAAACAATTCTCTTCTCAAAGAAAAATCCTCATATTTTTCTAGTGCAAAATATGAGGGGATCTACCTAGTTGGTGGTGGGCTTTATTTTAGAGCAAGGAGTGCTCTTTGGAAGCTTGTAGAAGTTCTTGCCATACAAGAGCTAAGGTGTTTGCACCTTAGTTAGAGCCATCATCAATCTTTTAAGATTGATAGGTACATTTCTATAAACACCCTATGTATGACATTTTGGTATTCTCGTATTTGCTACACACTAGTATATGAGGTGTTCGAATTTCTTGCCCTTGAAAATATGATTTTCGAAATTTTTAAAACTTCCGTTGCGCATTTGAACACCTTAAAACCGATCCCCTTTCAAGTGGTATCAGAGCTATGAATACTATTTTGTGTAGCTTATACAAGATATTATATTGAGGTCGATTTCTAACCGCATGAGATGATTTGTTGCAACGATTCAAGGCCGGATTTGGGTGGCTTTTGGGCTGCAAGTTGATGCCCATTTCAGGCATCTTGGGCTGCCCGAAACGGGCAGCAAGGCCTGAACAGTTCCCCTATTTTAATTAAAAAAAAAAATTTTTGTGCAAAGTTGGCCGGAATCCGGCGACGGAGCTCCGCGACGGCGATGACGACTAAGGTATCCAAAAATATTTTGGAATATCAAAGTGTCATAGGCCTTGAAGTTGTTGGGCCATAAGATGGCTAACATATTTGTGAAATTTAAATGGGCTAAAATGTTTTTGGTGAAAAATGATTTTTTGGGCCCTTAAGTTTAAATTTACAAAAGTTGCAAATATTTTCTCATGAAATAAGTAATTGAACTTGGAATTTAATTATTTATAGTAAATGATGATTTACAAGAAATTCGGTTATAAATAAATTAATTAGAAAGTAGACAAAGGAGTTTGTATACTTTGTTAATTTAGTTTATAATCGTGGCGGTTAGTGATTTGATCAAGATATATAATATTGGATCAATTAATTATTGTCATAATTAATTGATGGTGTATGATATGTGATATTATGCATGAAGTATGATCAAAAGCCCAAGCCCAATTTGCTAAGTGTATGCTAGGATATTTTGTGTTGAATGATTGTAATAATTATCAAATTTAAAGTGAGCTTGGTTTATGGGCCGTTCCTGTGGGGACCCGGACGCTAATCATCTTCTTAATCATCTCTGGGATTTAATTATCAATTAAGATAAACAGGGTCTAAAAATTTTTCTTTAAAAATGCGGAAGGTAATGGAATCAATCTATTATACATCTCAATATAAAAGTACAATAATGTACAACAATTATTCAAACTAGTCTAAGGTTCAACTATTAAATTTCAAGTATTAAACCAAGTCGACAATAAGTCCGGAATCACCACTCTAACTCATCTTCTCTCATCATCTTCTTGACCCCGATCCTGTCCCACCTGTTGTCATGCACACATACAAAACAAGACAACAGCCGGATACTCCGGTGAGAATAAATCCCAGTATAAAACATGTATACATGCATACGCACAATATAAATCATAAAGCATATTATCATGCATAAAATTCATAACAATAGGTTTCATAGTCTATGAAACCAAATCAAAATAAGCATGCAGTAACAATGGGTTCCATAATATCTGAAACCAAGATAACATAAGCATGCAACTCAATTCAATTAATATCTTGACTCGACTCGACTCTAACTCTAGGGATCCCGGTGTGAATAAGACGTCACTGTCTGTCACCTACCCTCCCAATCGGGGTAACTGTACGTCTTATTCCTAGACTTCGGTCATGTTTGTATCGAATGTCTACAATCGGAGTGAATCTGATCCGAAGCGTCGATACCACCGAACATCTAGTTTGGCAAGTCTGCCAATGACTCTCCTAGGTCAAATGCTTGAATATAAATCTCTAAACAAGGCATCGTCATATCAAGAGATTTGAATATAATTCTATGCACAAATCAATTATATCAAAAGGTAAACAACAACCCTAGTATGTGATTTTGTTGGGAACCTCAAATTGAATCTCATTTGAGTTGTGTCTTCCCCAAAACAAAACATGAATTATAACTTTGTCTTCCTGGTCTGACGAAGACGAAGCCTTGTATTCCAATCTGTCCATAACCAGTCTGGCAATGACAATCGTATAAATACAATATCAGTATATAATTCAATTCAAGACCTGTTCTGATCAATACTCAAATCGGTATATAATCTGATCCATATCTGAACAAGGTACAATCTAATTCATATCGATGATATCATGATTCAATCGAAATCATTACTGAATCTGATCAATATCAATCTACTGATGTTTCGACGGTATAACAATACAGTCACGATAACCCCGTCTATCTCAACATCACAGATATAATACCAGAATTCATAACCAGTATCAGTACAACTCATAATCTGAATAATAACACAACTCTGATATAAAATCTCAACTAAATCAACTCTGAAATTCATAACAATTTCATAAACAGTCTATCCTTTAATCTGACTTCAGTTATACCATGTCTACTGTAGCAGAAACATCATATCTGATTCATATTCAATTCTGACAATATCTTAAATTTAAATCATGTCTAAACATAACAAAACTTACGTCCAGTTGTAGCCTGCGTCGATAGGAACACAGTACTGAAGTCGGATTCACAATCGGACGGATGGATCTCCAAAATCTTCAATCACAAATTGGAATCCTTCCTCGGAGCCTTTTCTTGATTCCTCTCTGAATTGTGAAGAATGACTCGATTGTATATCTACATATATACTGCATGCAACACCAGGAAACGTGTCTTATTTTTCAAGCTGCACGTCGCACCGCGGGTGCGCTCATTCAGTAACCGCGGGTGCGCTCAGTGTAAGGATATACATCAACTTTTCCGAAAGCTTCGACCGCGGGTGCGCTCAGTCCTGTAACGCGGGTGCGCTGACCTCACTGTAGCAGAACCGCGGGTGCGGTGTCACTTCCGTAATTAATCTCCAACTCTCTGTCCATCAACCGCGGGTGCGGTCTTATTCGTAGCGCGGGTGCGCTCATGCTACTGTAATTCTTCCACAATTCATGAGCTCAACCGCGGGTGCGGTCCTTTCCTTACCGCGGGTGCGGTCTATATTTCATGCACCACTTCATAATCTCATTTAGTGCTTCTCATTACATGTCATGCATACTCATATCTTCCGAATATCACATTAATGAAGATTAATAAATCTCGAGCCTTACGGTTCCCACCCCCATGAGATGTATCCCTAATTGCCATGGATATTTATTTGTAAATATTAGAATAGTGGAAGATCAAGATTGGAAGATGGTGGCCATGATGATTATGAAGATCGAAGACATGTAAATATTGGAAGCTAATGTAATAGTTGCATTTGCATCCCTTGCATTACCCTAGGATTGGACCTAGGCCCGGGTTTAGCTCACACGGGCCATTAGTTTTGGGGCGATTGATCATCCTTGTTTTGTTTACTGTTTATAATATATGCATGATATGTTATAAATAATGAGTATGTGCGTTATTATTATGATAATAACAAAGTTTCATGAATCCGGCAAACATACGATCAACCATGGCGAGCTTTTAAATAAAATTAATGTTGAGACCTTTCAAAATAAAAAAACCCTCATTTTGAATAAGATTCAAAATTAATATCAAGCCCGAAAAGGAGAATTATAAATTTGTTTATAATTTCCATGTCTTCCATCGACAATGGGTGCATGATGAACGCTACCCGTACTTGGGGCTCGGCTCATATTATTGGGTGGGCCCTGGGTGCCGGAAAGCTGTGATATCCATTGACATGGTGATGTGAACTACGTGAAACTCCCATGATTTCGGCTCATATTATTAGGGGAACTCATGGCGACCGTCCATTAAGGTTCAACATCGATGGGTAAGGCTTGACACGTGAAGATGAACGACGTCATATTATTGGGTCCTAATCAAACGTGAGACAAAAAGTTTACGTAGAGGGTTGCATTGTGATGCAATTTGAAACTACCTTTTAAGAATTGTGATTGGCTGATATTATTCGGGATCATGATTAGCTAATTGGACCTTGCGTACCTACTGAGGAAAGGAGTTTCCCGTTTTCACTAGATGGTAGTGAAAGATGTCAAAACAGTGGGAGTAAACATTTATAAAGTAAAAGCCCATACTTTATATCTTACTAAATATTTTAAAATAGTCATTAACATTTATTTGTTATACTTTTCAGTACAATTTTTGACAATATCTTCGATTCGCAATCCGCTATCTGCAATACTCGACAAACACGTATTAACTGGACCAAACTACCTCAATTGGCTAAGAAACCTAAAAATTGTCTTGAATTCGGAAAGGATAGCATATACACTGACTGAGTCGCCCCCTGTTGAGGCTCCGACTGACTGCACTCCTGAGGAATTGCAGACTTAAAAGGAATGGTGTGACCATGACTTGAAAGCCAGGTGTTATATGCAGGCTTCTATGAATGATGAGCTGCAGAGGCGTTTTGAGGATGCAAAGAGTGCTGCTGACATTCATTTGCATCTCAAGGAGCTGTTTGGTGAGCAAACACGACCTCTTAGGCATGCTACCGTCAAGGAGCTGATCACTTTGCGCATGCGAGATGGGCCTCGGTCCATGAGCATGGCCTGAAGTTGATTGGGCTCGTGGAAAAGCTCGTTGGCATGGATCTGATGTTGCCTTCGGAGTTGACCACCGACGTGTTGCTCTTATCGCTGCCTAGCTCATTTGATCCTTTTGTTGTGAACTTCAACATGAACAAGATGGAGCCGACCCTTGAGGAGTTGGTGAACATGCTTGTGACCTTTGAGTCCACTATCAAGAAAGAGAAGCTGGTTCTTTATGTGGGTTCTTCATCTGGTACGAAGATTGATCCACATGGGAAGGGAAAGAAGCGTTCTTTCCAACGTCCCAAGAAGAACGTGCCCTTGTTGAGGCAATCTCCGAATCCCGTCGTGGCAGCCACACCAGTTAAGGCTGACAAGACTAGTGATGTTTGTCATCACTGCAAGATGCCTGGACAATGGAGGCGTAATTGCAAAGAATATCTTGCTCAGAAAAGTTCTGAAAATGGTATGTTCTACATTGAAGTAAACATTTCAATTAACTCTACTTCTTGGGTATTGGATACCGGTTGTGGCTCACATCTCTGTAATGAGTTACAGTTGATGGGAAGAAGTAGGAAGCATAGGGAAGGTGTGACCTTCTTGAGGATGGGCAATGGAGCAAGAGTTGCTGCCAAGGCTGTTGAAGATGTTTACTTATTGTAGAACAATAGTTTTAAGTTAATTTTATGAGATGTTTTGTTTGTACCTGAATTGGTGAAAAACATTGTTTCCATTTCTATGCTAGATAAAGATGGATATTCTTGTTTATTTAGCAAAGGTGTTTGCAACATTTACAAGAATGAATGTTTAATTGGTACTGGAGATTTGAAAACGATCTCTATAACTTAAAATTGAAAGATATTCCACTAAATGTCCATTCAAAGGCAGACACCATATGAGATATAGATGGGTAAGCCTCCCAAATATTCTTATCTTAGAATATGGGGGTGCCCTGCTTATGTGAAGCAGGTAGTGGGAGATAAATTGGATAGTCGATCTATTTTATGTTACTTTGTGGGATATCTAAAGAATTAGGTTGGATACTACTTCTATCATCCCCAAGAAACAAAGGTGTTTGTTTCTAGGAATGCAACCTTTTTTGGAAAAGGAATTTCTATTGGATAGAAAAGGGAGATGATAGAACTCAAAGAGGTTCGAGAGACACCCACAATTATGGAACCCACACCCGAAGAGCCAAGAGAGGAGATACAAGCTCCTAGAAGATCCGAGAGAGTCTCGAGACCACCTATGAGGTATGGTCTTCTTCTTGACGGAGGGCCGTGATGAGCCTAACCATGGATGTGATCCAAGGACCTTCAAGGAAGCGTTATCTAATGCCGATTCATCCAAGTGGCTTGAAGCAATGGAATCTGAGATGAATTCCATGCATTCGAACCAAGTGTGGAATCTCGTGGATCCACCTGAGGGAATTGTTCCCATAGGGTGTAAATGGATTTACAAAAGGAAACTTGGGGCAGATGGGAAGGTATTGACCTTCAAGGCGCGATTGGTGGCAAAAGGATATACTCAAAGACAAGGAGTTGACTTTGAGGAAACCTTTTCTCCAGTTGCAATGTTCAAGTCGATGAGGATATTGCTAGCCATAGCTGCATGATATGACTATGAGATATGGAAGATGGATGTCAAGATAGCCTTTCTTAATGGGGATATTAAGTAAGAAATTTACATGTCTCAACTTGAAGGGTTTACATCTATCGGAAGTGAGCATATGGTATGCAAACTTCAGAGATCTATTTATGGTCTAAAGCAGGCATCTAGGAGTTGGAACCTTAGATTCGACAGTACAATCAAAGAGTTTGGTTTTACTAAGAATCCTCACGAACCCTGTGTGTATACGAAGGTCAGTGGGAGTGTTGTGACATTCCTGGTGCTTTATGTTGATGACATTCTACTCATTGGGAATGATGTAGGAATGTTGCAATCAACTAAGATATGGTTAGCGAGTAAGTTCTCGATGCAGGACTTGGGTGAAGCATCTTTTGTATTGGGAATACAGATCTATAGAGATAGATCAAGAAGATTGCTTGGTCTCACCCAGTCCACATACATTGATACCATCATGAAGCGGTTTTTGATGGATGAGTCCAAGAGAGGACATCTACCAATGTGTCATGGCGTGTCCCTATCCAAGTCTGTCTCCCAAGACTGATGCAGAGATAGCGGCGATGACAAGCATTCCTTATGCATCTACGATTGGTAGCATCATGTATGGGATGATATCTACACGTCCTGACGTGGCTTTCGCACTAAGTGTAGTGAGTAGATATCAATCGAACCCTGGTCTTCCACACTGAAAGCTGTGAAAGACATCCTCAAGTAGTTGAGAACGACCAATAAATTGTTCTTGGTCTATGGGGGTGGAGAACTGAAATTGGAAGGCTATACAGACTCTAGCTTCCAAAGCGATATCGATGACTCGAAGTCAACCTCTAGTTTTGTATTCATGCTCAATGGTGTTGCTGTCTCTTGGAAGAGTTCCAAGAAAGACAATACTGCGGATTCAAGCACAGAGGCCGAATACATTGCTGCATCAGATGCAGCAAAAGAGGCTGTTTGAATAAGGAATTTCGTCCAAGAGTTAAACGTCATTCCTAATGGAGTTGCTCCTGTCCCGGTGTTGCGTGACAACACGGGAGTTATAGCTCAAGCAAAGGAGTCAAGGTCTCATTAGAAATCCAAACACGTATTAAGAAAGTACCACATCCTCTGAGAGATTGTGGAAAGAGGAGATGTCTCGATTGACAAAGTCGGCTCCGCAGATAATGTTGTTGATCCACTAACTAAGCCTTTACCTGGACCATTATTCGAGTAGCATCCCGAATTGATGGGTTTGAAGCATATGGGTAGTTGGCTCTAGTGCAAGTGGGAGATTGTTAGAGTAGGTGCCCGTCGAGCCAAGTGTTGGCCGAGTATTCACCATGAAACTCTATGTATAAACAATCTTTATTTTAATAATATTTGAAATTATTATTGGCACATCTTTATCTGAATACCCATGCTAGTTGCATAGATAAAGCCCTTGAATATACAAATAGTAGAAAGAATATGAGATGCTCATATGATGAGTATCATGAAACTCATATTTGGAATACTGTATATTCTAAACAGTTCCTAGTCGATTCAGCCGCCACTAAGAAAGATATAGGCCGCTCGAGTTCGAGACTAGTATCTGCGATGTGAGTACCATGTTTCATTGGTAAGGGACATTGTGATGTCCGAGCATGCAGATAGGTGCTCCTGGTAGAGTGCACTGAACAACCCTCTATAAAGGACTTTCCAAGTGGTTCTCACTTATCGAGTGGAAACGTACTAGTTTATGGTTGTACACCATTAGTCCTTATGACCCGGGACAACATTGAGACTCTATGTGCTAGAATTACACTTTAACTTGTTTACCGACTCTTTAGGGGTCATCAGGTGGCAAGGTTGGGTGTTTTGTCGAAACATATAGGAGTCGATGCATTGTAGTCGGGGATTCACCGCTTACCTTCGGGTATGGATATCCTATGTATATGTAGTATGAAATCTCTGATCAGAGTATGGTGGTAATTATGAAAGAGGTTTCATAGATTACACCATCGATGCAACTACAACATGACACATAGTATCGATTCATTGACAACTCTCGATAAACCAACGGTTGTCGAATCGGTCGGGATATATGAGTTGAAGGGACCGGACTGTACGCTAACCATAATTGAATGGTTCTTGCAGGCACTGTCATTTGATACCTAGGGAATCATTTAAGCGATGCTGCTATGAGTTTAACATGATTGGTGGGTACTATCAGACTTGAGTTCTGACGTTCTTGTTATCAAGGAGTTGATAAGTAAGAATGGAGCAATTGGGGTATGCTCATATAAGGACATGTTTAGTCCGAATCACATGGAGATTTGAACCCACGGCTAGTTGTATCAATGAACCACTGAGGGCCACACAAGTACTAGCTTTCTAGATCCCGTTGAGAAGTAAAATAGTTCAATGTGTTGAACGGCTTATAAAGGAGTTTATAAGCTTGAGGAAAAATAGAAGTATGACTTCTATGAGGGAAATGTATTTTTTAATTTATGAATGTGTTCTTAAAATAAAAGTTGGCCAAATAAATAATGTATTTGAAAATTGTGATTTTCATAAACATTATTATGGACTAAATTAAACTAATTCAAGTGTTGAATTAATTAAACACTAGTGGGCCAAGTAGAGTCCAAATAATTAAATTAATTGAAGTGTTGGATTAATTAAATAGCATTGGGTCTTGTAGAGCCCAATTAGAAATAATTATTAAACTAGTGGGCTTGAGTAAAATCAAGTAAATTTTAAATGGGCACAAATGGGTTTGAGACATTTAAATAAAGTCCATGGGCCTTGTAATAGTTACAAGCCCAAGTCACATTGCATGCATGGAAGATGAAAGATTGGGAGACAACTTTTTGTATAACCAATGCATGCCATGCCTTTGGGGACATACTTACTTTTTCATGGACCAAGAAAAGTCTCCCTTATCTCCTCCCCACCCCCCGTTGGCCGAAATTTGCTTGATTATTTCTCTCAATTTTTGTTCTTCAATTGTTGGAGAAACATTTCTCTTCTCAAAGAAAAATCCTCATATTTTTCTAGTGCAAAATATGAGGAGATCTACCTAGTTGGTGGTGGGATTTATTTTAGAGCAAGGAGTGCTCTTTGGAAGCTTGTAGAAGTTCTTTCTATACAAGAGCTAAGGTGTTTACACCTTAGTTGGAGCCATCATCAATCTTTTAAGATTGATAGGTACATTTCTATAAACACCATATGTATGACATTTTGGTATTCTCGTATTTGCTACACACTAGTATATAAGGTGTTCGAATTTCTTGCCCTTGAAAATATGATTTTCGAAATTTTTAAAACTTCTGTTGCGCATTTGAACATCTTAAAACTTATCCCCTTTCAGTTTGGTCATATCGATGTTGCCTAGGAGTGGAGAAACTTCTATTGTCGAGATTAGATATTTATAGGACCAAAGTTCGTAAATAAGAACGTACCCCACCACAATCGGGAGAGTAGGTGGGAGATTGTTACGTTCTTATTCAGATCAGGATCCCTAGACTAGGAATGAGTGAGTCAGAGAGTAGAAGTCAGAGTTTGATTTACAGTGTTATATCGATTCATGTCTTTCGGATTTGATACATATTATTGATATTTGTTTCATGCTTTTATATCTGTTATATGAATGCATGTATACATGATTTATACTGGGAATATATTTCTCACCGGAGTTATCTGGCTGTTGTTGTATTTGTATGTGTGCATGACAACAGGTGGGACGGGATCAGGGTTAGGATGAGGATGAGAGAGGACAAGTTAGCGTGGAGATCCGGCTCAGAAGTAGATAGGCTTCAGCACTTGATTATAGTAGTTGAACCCTAGTTTGACAGGACTGTATTTAGTACAAGACATTTACTTTTACTTTTGATATGTATATCAGATTGATAACATTACGTTTCCGCACTTGTATTTTAAAAAAAAATTTAGACCCTGTTTATCTTAATTGATTAAATTATTCCCAAGAACGATTAAGAAATGAATTAGCGTCCGGGTCCCCACAGACATAGTTCCTTACTTCAGATTTAGGAAATCGCTGGCTTTCTTAGCTCGTACATCTTTACTGAAATACTTGTTGTAAAACACGGTTTTGAAAGTTTCCCATGTCAATGGTATTGTAGGTAATACATTATTCTGCTACTGCCGGATCGGTACTTCCAATAAATTCAGAAGGATTCAGACGTCGAAAACGATCATATACATCTGTCTGAACAGGCACATGTCTGTGTACTATGCCTTGTGCTTGTGCCTATTCATGAGTAGTCCGTTGCATCTCCAGTAGCTGCTGTATCTGTTCACCATGGACTTTTGCTTGTTGTTGGAGTAATTGAGCGAAGTCGTCTACAGGTCGTGGTGCACTACCTTCACCTTCGACTGATGGGGCCTTGCCCTTAGATTACTCTCCTTTCTGTACCTTACATTTAGGTGGCATCGTCTTTAATCTTAACCTACATATAGGTCACGTAGAAACACATAACTTAGCATAAACTATGGGATACAAAGATACTTACTTGCCGAGTTCCCCATGTATGGATGAAGTGCAGTGTCTTCCCTGTCTAATAACTGTGGGCTCTGATACCACTCTAAAATGTGACACACTTACTCTATACTTGACATAATTACCATAATCAAAATAGGGTTTGTATGATACACCTATATCATGAAGCAATTCAAATAAGGGGCATCAATTTGACGGTTTATAAAAATTTTGGCATGATATCTCTATATTTTGTTTATACCAACAACTCAATCAACAACAATAACACGTACGTATAATCGTATTTTGACATACAAAAAATATTCTGTATCATTATATACATAGACATAAACATCGTAAACCTTGTTTCAAACCCTGACATCAAATTCATTACAATACATAGGCGGAAGCTATACAATTAGAAGTCCCGGTTCTTGTCAAGGTGAGGCACGTCACAAGCATCCATTGGCGAACCGGCATCCTATGAATCTTCACTACTTGATCCTGTAATACATGAGCTACGTGAGTTTATAAAACTCAATAAGTTGGCACTTGTACGTATCAATATGCGTCGAAGAAACATACATATCAAGTCGTGACAACAATGAATCTTTAAACCATGTCATATCATAGCATATATTCATGTTCATTTTTGTACTTGAGCCTCATTAGTTGACCTGTACTATCGTGCTTGCTTTATTATATAGCTACTACTGTGTTGGACGTCAGGGAGCAACCTTTGGCAACCCCACGCCCCATGAACATATATTTGTCAATAGGTTTAGTGGACTTAAAAACACCCATGATGTCAACAAGCTCTATATTATGTAAAATCAGTCATTGTCTTTTCATGTCCATGTTCATGTTCATGACATAGCACCTATCTTCAATATTCATGCATTTCTATAATATCTCATACATAACAATGGAATATGGTGCTATGCTTTCATCAATAAGCATACTAACAATGTACATATAGCAATAATCAATGGAGGACATTCGAAATCATAATATTACTCATGTATTAATTCAAGAACATGCCAACTTACTGTTCAAGCGTAAGAACACTGGGTTGAGACGATGTTTCTCGCTCCTATGCTGTCAAACATATCAATAATTCAATTACTATGTCTATTCTAGGTGAATTTTGCTCCTCTACATTTATAATAACCAAAAAAGATGAAAACTTACACCCTTATGAAGTTCTTGTGATGGAGAATTCAATTATAACTTCAAAATGATGAAAGGAATGAAGAAGGGAGCTTTTGGGACGAAGTTTTCTATGTTTTTCTCGAGTTTTGCTGTGAAGAGGATAGTTGAACTAGTGTAGGTGCTTAAAAATTCAAAATTTATCCTTTTTTATACTCAGCGAGCTCGGGCGGTCATTTTCTACCGCCCGGGCGCGGAATGTTCTGCCCGAAAACTAAATTTTTGGTGCACTGGCGCTCGGGCGGTCATTTTCTACCGCTCGAGTGCCACATGTTCTGTAAAATTGGTAGCCTTGTAGTGCACCAGCGCTCGGGCGGTCATTTTCTACTGCTCGGGCGCCACATGTTCTGCCTCTGCGCACTACTTCATCAAAGATCGCTCCAGAAACTATTCTTACCTTCATAATCTGAAAAAGTGATAAACATAAATTTTGTCGCCCTATGTCTTGGATTGAATCTCCAATTGGTTTCAGGTCATTTGGAGGTCTAAGTAAAAAGTTATGTTTATTCTCCTAACATATGTCAGTTAAGGAATGACGGTATACACGACACATTTCGGGGCACTTTTGGCTTGTCTTCCACAATGATTTGGACAAAATCCAAGACATGAAAGTTGTAGCATTATATCTTCGCCTTTGAATGGTTATGGCCTCATATAATTTGGATAAATATTCTAATCATTATGCTAAAACCCGTAAAAACTGCCATATTTTCATCTCATTTCCTACCAACTTCATTACATTACTTCCACCTACACATCTTACTATCACTATTTAAACACATATTCATTCTCAATACACCATGAACAATATAAAAATCATGTTCAATCTCAATATTTATACTTCAATTATCACGTAAAATCTAATGAGCCAAATAACTACATAATAAATGACATAAACGCATTATTATCATTTTGTGTGTTCTTATTTCAGTTTTTTTTATAATATCTATCAGTCAGTTTATTTCCGCACTTTATTGTTAATTGATAGATATAGACTGACAAGATTCCGAGTTTCTGTTTGTCACTAAACTGACTCAACATTCGAAAAGATTGTGAAATTCTTGAGTGTTTATTCAACCCACTTTCTAAACACTCTTTTACCAGTCAACCGATCCTATCAAGTGGTATCACAGCCGTTGAATCTTGTCTCTGAAAACTCTTATTCGCTAAATTGTTTACCATGTCTTCATTCAATAAAATACAAATGTTTTCCAGATAAGATTTCCATTACTAGAAAATCAGAATGCAGGCTCATTTAGCCGCACAAGACGAC
Organism: Primulina tabacum; assembly: GCF_025594145.1. Lineage (NCBI taxonomy): Eukaryota > Viridiplantae > Streptophyta > Magnoliopsida > Lamiales > Gesneriaceae > Primulina > Primulina tabacum. Next base: position 14,498,451 of record NC_134562.1, read on the forward strand.
GACATATGGTATGTCATTACTGAAGGACCCATAAAAATCTTAAAATCAAATACAGCTATTGCAATAACTGAAGAGGAACCACATCGAGATGAAAAGTCCAGAGAGGAATGGACAACTGAAGATAAGGGGAAAGCCAACTTTGACAATTTGGCTAAAGACATCTTATATAAGACGCTGGATAAAGTCACTTTCAGCAAAATCAAAATGTGCAAAACTGCTAAAAAGATATGGGAAAAACTGATTCAGCTATGTGAAGGAAACGAGCAAACCAATGAGAACAAGCTATCAATTTTTGTTCAGAAATTTGACAATATCAAAATAAAGGGTGGAGAATCTATGCATGAATAAGATGAAAGGGTCAGTGGTATTATAAACGAGCTGAATGCACTTGGAAATGTGTATTCTAACAAAGAAATAGCACTGAAGGTGGTCTGAGATCTTCCCAAAGAGTGGGAAGTCAAGACTATGGATATGCGTGAATCAAATGACCTTACCAATGTTGAACTTCATGATTTGTTTGCTGATCTAAAGGCATACGAATTTGAACTACAAACCAGAGAATGAGAACCTTCTACATCAAATGTCACAACTGCTTTAACTGCTGTCAAGCTGGAACAAACTGGTTCAGTTGACAAATCTGCTGATCAGCTAAGCAATGACGCAATGTCATTGTTTGTCAAGAAGTTTGGAAGGCTTATGAGGAGAAATCAAGGAAACTTCCAGAAAAATATCATAAAAATCACTCCAAAGAAGAACCTTATGCTTGCTACAACTGTGGCAAGACTGGTCATTTCATTGCTGACTGTCCTAAGCCAAAGAAGGACAGTCGAGGATCAAATTAAATGGGAAAGAAGCCCTATGAGCACAGAAGAAGAACCAAGGATGACAAGAAATGTCTCAGAAAGAAACATGAGGTGCTTCTAGCTGAGGAGAGTAAGTCAAAGTGGGCAGAAATTGACAGTGAGGAGTCAGAACCCAAAAGCCCAAGCAGTTCAAGTGATGATGAAGAAGAAGTCAAGTGCTTAATGGCAGATGATGCTGAACTAAAGTCAACAAGTGAATAGGTATTTGACTTCAGCTCTACTGATTTCACTCGTGAGGAACTCATTACCACATTGCATGACATAGTAAATGAGTATCACATACTTGCTCGATCGTTTGAGAAGGTCAGAGCTGAGCAAAATGATCCCAACGATAAAAACTGAAACTGATGAGTCAGTTGAAATGTTGAGTCTAAAAAGGGAGATTGCAAAGAAAAAAGCTGAAATGATTGAGAACCAAGCTTTGATATGTCAGTTAAAAATTTAAATTTCAAAACATACTGAACTGATTCAAACATGGAACAAGTCTTCAGTTACATTGACTGAAATGCAGAACACAAAAATCAGTTGATGATAAAACTGGTTTAGGCTTTAACAGTCATATTGAAAATTCTGCAAGTGATACACAGCCAAGGTTGAATGAAAACAAAGGAAAGTACATTACCTTTGTAAAATCAACTATTGTAAAGGCCTTATTAAAATTTTTATAAATAAATAAATAAATAACTTGCCTTATTTATAAAATAAATCTGTACATAGTTTTCAAACTTAAAATAACAGCGGAAGTCAATATTGTGTTTCAAACAACTTCAAATTAATCCAACATCTTAAAAACAGAATTTGAACGATAAAAAGGTGCATAAACTAAAACATGAGGTCCTCGGGTTTACTACTGCTGCCCCAAGATAACTCACTGGTCTCCGCCCTCCGTCTCGACCTCATCAGTACCTACAACAATCAAGTCTAGTGAGTCTCAAGACTCAACATGTATATATCGGGAATAACAAGTAAATATATCATAAAATCGCATGCAACGTAAAAATAAAGTATCGTAAAGCGTATGATGAAAATCGTATCATGAGTAATTATAAATACGTGCATATCTGAAAATCATACGTAAAAGCTTTGCTCGCTAGAGCTCTGTCATATCATATCATAATTTTTCTGGTAGGGATAATGTTTCTAAGCAAGTGGCACATAACATAACATTAACGCCTGATCATAATAAACCACAGTATACTAGGTGGTAGAGATCACCACAGCCCTTGGACTGGATATCCGTACCCATACATAATCGTGAACCAGTCCTAATTCACCGGGTGGAGAGGTCCTCGGTTGCGCATACCGACTTCCAAACCCATAAACGTAAGGTGGCCACAAGACATATCACATATACCTCAGAAATAAATATTTTATAATTTATGCACGTAATATAATTATAACCCTGTTGTTACCGGACGAGTTGGATCGTTCCCAGTCTTGCCGGGACTTAATTCTAATATGAAATGTATGCAAATAATCTTAACTTGACAAAACTTAACAATCGAACCAAAAACGTGACGTTTAGGACCAACAACTTGGTTTACAATCATGGCTTCGTACCAACCTGAACCAACATTAAACCAACATTTAACCATGATTAAAATACCCCTAACATACTAAAAATATTCATGAGGACTAAAAAACACAAGAATAGGTGAATGGAGGCCAAAATCATGAAACACTCTTTCGAGAGTCACTTTGGCACATTGCACCATAAATTCTCGTACGACCTCTAAACTCGACCAAATCACGAACGGTCAAAAACATGACTTTCCTAATTCATTAAGGTACTGTCCAGTCCAAGGGCTGTGGTGATCTCTACCACCTAGTATACTGTGGTTTATTATGATCAGGCGTTAATGTTATGTTATGTGCCACTTGCTTAGAAACATTATCCCTACCAGAAAAATTATGATATGATATGACAGAGCTCTAGCGAGCAAAGCTTTTACGTATGATTTTCAGATATGCACGTATTTATAATTACTCATGATACGATTTTCATCATACGCTTTACGATACTTTATTTTTACGTTGCATGCGATTTTATGATATATTTACTTGTTATTCCCGATATATACATGTTGAGTCTTGAGACTCACTAGACTTGATTGTTGTAGGTACTGATGAGGTCGAGACGGAGGGCGGAGACCAGTGAGTTATCTTGGGGCAGCAGTAGTAAACCCGAGGACCTCATGTTTTAGTTTATGCACCTTTTTATCGTTCAAATTCTGTTTTTAAGATGTTGGATTAATTTGAAGTTGTTTGAAACACAATATTGACTTCCGCTGTTATTTTAAGTTTGAAAACTATTTACAGATTTATTTTATAAATGTGGCAAGTTATTTATTTATTTATTTATAAAAATTTTAATAATTCCTTAAAAAAAATAAATAAATATGAATACGAAATACGGGCCTTTACAGTTGGTATCAAAGCCAAACCTTTCTTAGTACGGTGTGGTTCGGGGAGGAACCAAGCGGAAGCTGGTGGGCATGTGAGGCCCGGGGCCGAAGAGGGCGGGGGGTGATCGCCGGTGTCATTAGTTTGCACGGACAATGAGCGGCTTCTGGCAGGCTTCTAGGTGGAGGGAACATGAATGAACCGATCCCACACCGGAATGAGAGGGATTTCGAGACTGTTCAATGTAATGGACTGTACAGTTTAAGAGGGCTTAAAAGATTTGATTGGTACTACTCATATCACGAAGGTGCATCTTCTTTTCGGTAGCTCAACACATAAGAACTCCAAAGTTAAGCGTGTTTGACTTGGGGTAAATTTGGGATGGGTGACCTCCAGGGAAGTTTCCTAGGGTGTGTGTGAGTGAGGACATAAGCACGCTGGAAAGACTCGTCTTGATACAGTAAGGACAGTCGTCGAATCTGGAGCGTTACAACTATGGTAAATGAATTCTCTTAACCATGTAAGCCAACTGTTCAATCGACTTAAAGTAAGAACAAATCCAAATGGTATGGAATTGGATATAGCTCTGAGAGTTCAACTGATTCAAGAAACTGGTCACCTAAACGATTCAGTTACAAAAATCAGTACTCAAGGAATGACTATTACAATTACTACAATTGTAAGCCAGTTCAGAAACGGTATCAAAAGAACAGTCAGTTGAAAAAGGGTACAAATCATATTGTTTCTTCCTCACACCACACACTTAATACCCAAAAGTCGAGAAAAACTATTTGGAACACAGCAACTGGAAAGTCAATTAGACTAGTTCAAGTCTGGGTTCCTAATGACTAATCAGTTTAGGACCCAAATGAATATGGGTATCAAGATCATATACTGTGTGTGATTGCAGGTAATAGGTACAAACAAGGAATCCACCTAGTATCTAGATAGTGGCTGCTCACGACATATGACATGGGATGCAAGTCTGCTATCTCAACTGATCAAATACACAGGACCAAACATCAGTTTTGGAGACAACTCCAAAGGTAAAACTGTGGGTAAGAGTAAGCTTATCCATGGTAACTTTACTGTCAAAGATGTTTTACTAGTTGAGAATCTGAAGTATAACTTGATTAGCATAAGTTAGTTATGCGACAATAATTTCTCAGTTCAGTTCGACAGACACACTTGTTCAGTTAGAGACTCAACTGATGAAGTCATCCTAACTGGAAATCGTTGTGGAAATACTTACAAAGTCAGTTGGAATGATCAATCTTATACACCAATTTGTTTCATTGCTTCCAAATCTTCTAGAAACTGGTTGTGGCATAAGAGGTTGAACCACCTAAACTTTAAATCTATTGCCTATCTGAGTAACCATGATCTTGTAACGGGTTTGCCCAAAATAGATTTCTCAAAAGATAAAGTTTTTTCAGCATGTCAGTTTTGTAAGAAAGTAAGATCTTCATTCAAAAACAAAGATTGTAAATCATCCTCCCGATGCTTAGAACTGTTACATATGGATATTTTTGGTCCAATACCAGTCATGAGTTTAGGGGAAACGAAATACACCTTAGTAGTTGTGGATGACTTTTCAAGATTTACTTGGGTTATTTTTCTCAAATCTAAAGACCAAACTGCTGCACAAGTGATTAAGCTCTTCAAAAGATTATTAGATGAAAAATCAGTCGGTTTTGATCGAATAAGGTCTGATAGAGGGTCTGAATTCATCAATCAAAATCTTTCAACATTTTTAGAAAATAATGGGATCAAGCATGAGCTATCAGCAGCTAGAACTCCTCAGCAAAATGGAGTAGCTGAGAAAAGAAATCGGACACTTAAAGAAGCTGCTAGAACAATGCTCGCTGATTCTGGTATTTTTCAAAGGTTTTGGGAAAAAGCAGTAAACACTGCATGTTACACTCAGAATAGATCAATGATTAATAAGAATCATTTGAAAACACCATATGGGATTTGGCATGGAAAAAAAAGTGTGTTATCTACTTCAAAATATTCGGCTACAGATGTTTTATTCTCGATAATGACAAAAATCATTTAAAATCTTTTGATGCTAAATCTGCAGAGGGAATATTTCTTGGATATTCATCAGTTAGTAAAGCTTATAGAGTCTTCAATAAAAGCTCTTTAAATGTTGAAGAATCAATACATGTTGTATTTGATGACTCTATGCTAACTGATAAGCCAACTGATCCAGTTGAGCTAGTTGATCGATTTACAGATATCAGTTTGGAGGATGATAATGAAGAAGAGAATCATATCAATCGAAACATTCTTCAAACACTAGAACCAGAAGTACTGGATCAATTAGTTGAACAGGAAGTTGTTCCTGATAATCAGTTGGTGGAGCATATTGTTAATATTCAATTACCAACTGATACGGCTCCAACTGAAACTGACGAAAACATTCAGTTGCCAACTGAAGCAGTTGCTGGCGCAACAAATACTGAGCTCAGATGGAAGAAATCACATCCTCCAGAATTTGTGATAGGTGATCCATCTGATCCGGTAAGAACTAGAAATCAAATGCTTAATCTATTTATTCATTATGCTTTTGTTTCACAACAGGAACCGAAGAAAACTGATGAAGCTCTTGCTAATCCTAACTAGATAAATGCAATGCAAGAGGAGCTAAATCAGTTTACCCATAACAATGTCTGGAACATAGTTCCAAGACCAGTTTGCAAAACTATTATAGGTACAAAATGGGAATTCAGAAACAAACTGAACGAAGATGGTTCAGTTGCACGCAAGAAAGCAAGACTTGTAGCTCAAGGATACAGGCAAGAAGAAGGAATTGACTATGATGAAATGTATGCACCAGTTGCAAGACTGGAAGCAATCAAAATGTTCCTTGACTATGCATCATTCAAGAACTTTAAAGTATATCAGATGGACGTGAAGAGTGCCTTTCTGAATGGTCAGTTACAGGAAGAAGTTTATATTGAACAATCACCAGATTTTATCAATCACTCTTTTCCTGATCATGTCTATCATTTGAACAAAGCTTTATATGGTCTTAAACAAGCTCCAAGAGCTTGATATGAAACACTTTCAAAATTTCTAACTGATCATGATTTTACAGTTGTATCAGTTGATAAGACCTTGTTCAAATTTTCTAACAATGATCAAATTCTACTTGTGCAAATATATGTTGATGATATTATATTTGGGTCAACTAACCCCAAATTATGTGAGAAGTTTTCCAAGTTAATGCAGGACAAATTTGAGATGAGTATGATGAGTTAACTGACATTTTTCATCGGTCTGTAAGTGAAGCAACTGGAAACTGATATTTTTATCAGTCAGACCAAATATACGAAGGAATTGCTCAAGAAATTTGGCATGGAAACATGTTCAGCTGCAAGTACTCCCATGACTTCATCGGTCGAAATAGAAAATGATCAAGGGAAAATATCAATTGAGACGACACTCTACAGAGGTTTAATATGTTCATTATTGTACATAACTGCTATTCGTCCTTATATTGTATTTGCTACTTGTATGTCTGCTAGATTTCAGGCAAATCATAAGCAATCTCATTTTTCAGCTGCCAAACGTATTTTAAAATATCTTAAAGACACACAAAAAGTGGAATTATCATATGATAAAGACTCTTCTTTCAATTTAGTTGGATATTCAGATGCAGATTATGCAAGATGTAAGCTAGATCGTAAAAGGATCGGTTGATCTTGTTAGTTTCTAGGAGACAGACTGATCTCATGGTTCAGCAAGAAGCAAACATCCATTGCTACTTCTACAACTGAACTAGAATATCTTGCTGCTGTGCCCAAGTGCTCTAGATTCAGCAACAACTGAAAGATTATGGAGTCGATGCAAAAGAATCTTCCATATTTTGTGACAATACAAGCACAATTGCGATCACATACAATCCAGTTCTTCACTCAAAGACCAAGCACATTGATGTCAGGCATCATTTTATGAGAGATCATGCTCTGAAGAAAGAAATCAGACTGGAATTGAAAGGGGATCGGTTACGGTGACCGGAAGCGCAACGGAAGTTTAAAAAATCGAAATTTTGCTTGGAATTTTCGGCCACAACACATTTTGTGTAGCAAATACAAAAACAAACACATGTCATACATAAGGTGTTTGAGAGATATACCTATCAATCTTTAAAAGATTGATTGTGGCTCCAACTTTGTTGTTAAACAACAAAGCTCTTGAATGCAAGAAGATCTACAAGCTTCCTCCTGGAGCACACCTTGCTCAAAATTAGGCCCACCACTTGCTAAGAAGATCCCCTGTTGTTTTGCACTAGAAAAACAAAAGGATTTTCAAAGAGAAGTGTGCATTTTTCTTCAACAATTGAAGAGTAAAATAGAGAGAAAAAAATTTTGAGAGTGTTTTTTTTTTTTATCAAATTTCGGCCACCACACAAAAAATGAGAGAAGGAAGACTTGTCTTGGATGTAGGAAAAGTTGATCCAAAAAGTTGCATGCCATGCAATATTTTAATCAAAAGTATTCACACCCCTTCACCTCCCAAGCATGCAAAACCTAGTGGGCTTGTAACTATTACAAGGCCCATGGACTATTTAAATTGTCTCAAACATATTTGAGCCCAATTAGACTTTACTTGATTTTGCTCAAGCCCACTAGTTGAATAATTATTTCTAATTGGACTCTACAAGGCCCAATGTTATTTAATTAATTTAATACTTGAATTAATTTAATTATTTGGACTCTACTAGGCCCACTAGTGTTTAATTAATTCAACACTTGAATTAATTTAATTTAGTCCATAATAATGTTTATGAAAATCACAATTTTCAAATACATTATTTACTTGGCCTATTTTTAATTTAGGAACACATTCATAAATTAAAAATTACATTTCTCTCATAGAAGTCATGCTTCTATTTTTCTCAACGCTTATAAACTCATTTATAAGTCGTTCAACACATTGAACTATTTTTACTTCTCAACGGGATCTAAAAAGCTAGTACTTGTGTGGCCCTCAATGGTTCATTGATACACTAACCGTGGGTTCACATCTCCATGTGATTCGGACTAAACATGTCCTTATTTGAGCATACCCCAATTGCTCCATTCTTACTTATCAATTCCTTGATAACAAGAACGTCAGAACTCAAGTCTGATAGTACCCAACCAATCATGTTAAACGCCTAGCAGCATCGCTTACATGATTCCCTATGTATCAAATGATAGTGCCTGCAAGAACCATTCAATTATGGTTAGCGTACAGTACGGTCCCTTCAACTCATATATACCGACCGATTCGACAACCATTGGTATATCGAGAGTTGTCAATGAATCGATACTATGTGTCATGTCATAGTTGCATCGATGGTGTAATCTAAGAAACCCCTTTCTTAATTACCACCATACTCTGATCAGAGATTTCAAACTACATATACATGAGAACACATAGGATATCCATACCCGAAGGTAAGCGGTGAATCCCCGACTACAATGCATCGACTCTTATATGTTTCGACAGAACACCCAACCTTGCCACCTGATGAACCCATGGGAATCGGATAAACAAGTCAAAGTGTAATTCTAGCACATAGAGTCTCAATGTTGTCCCGGGCCATAAGTACTAATGGTGTACAACCATAAACTAGGACTTTTCCACTCGATAAGTGAGAACCACTTGGAAAGTCCTTTTATGGAGGGTTGTTCAGTACACTCTACCAGGAGCACCTATCTGCATGCTCGGACATCACAATGTCCCCTACCAATGAAACATGGTACTCACATCGCAGATAATAGTCCTTAACTCGAGCGGCCTATATCCTTCTTAGTGGCGGCTGAATCGACTAGGAACTGTTTAGAATATACAATATTACAAATATGAGTTTCATGATACTCATCATATGAGCATCTCATATTCTTTCTACGATTTGTATATTCAAGGGCTTTATCTATGCAACTAGCATGGGTATACAGATAAAGAAGTGCCAAAATAATAAATTCAAATATTATTAAAATAAAGACTTTTTATACATAGAGTTTAATCATGAACCCTCGGCCAACACTTGGCTCGACGGACACCTACTCTAACAATCTCCCACTTGCACTAGAGCCAACTTCCCATATGCTTCAAACCCATCGATTCGCGATGCTTCTCGAACAATGGTCCAGGTAAAGGCTTAGTTAGTGGATCAGCAAACAATTTTTGGGATTATCTTCCTAGGAGATCTACCCTAAAGAGATTCAGGATCTTTACTCCAATGGCTACGTCACTACTACTGTCAATGGTCAACTGCTGATCATTGATGAGGATTCCTTCAGAAATCTATTTCAGCTGCCTACTGATGGGCTAGCTAATATATTTGAAATCAAAACTGCCGATGTTGAAGAGATGCAATCTGCACTTTCTGCTTATGGACGGAAAATCAAAGTTTCCGATCCAAAGAATGAACTAAATCCAGAAGTTCAGTTGCTGGCTGATATTGTAGCCAAGGGGCTATTAGCGAAGGCATGATCCTTTTCAAGCTATGACTGCTATCATAGCTGACAGGAGACTGAACTGGAAGAATATCATATTCAACATCTTGAAGAACATGTTTCAGTCGTCCAGGCAATCAAAGGGATATGCAGTGCAGCTCAGCTATTTGCTGAAAGTCAAGGGTTTGGTGGGTGATGATTCTGAAAGATCATCCAATCTGAAAATCTTTAATGCCAAGAATTTCCAGCCCCCAAAGCCTAAACATGACATGTCTCCTGAACAATTCTTGAAAGTGAAGAAGGAAATCGGGACGCAGGAAGCCCCCTTAATCTACTCAGATAATCAATAAGACAACTCAGAAAAAGACAATCAAGAGAAAACTGATTGTCAGCGAGTCTGATTCTGAGAAGACTCCTTCACCAAAACTCACCAAGTGACCCAGGACTCTGAAAACAAAACCTGCTGCTATAGTTGGGACCATCCCAACTGAAAGGCTGATTCAGTCAGGAACTCAACAGCCTATTCAGGCTACACCTCTGAGAGCTATACCAACTGAACCATCAATTGAGGTTCAGTTACCTCCTTCTGCTAACCAATCGAAAAAGAAGAAGATCACCAAATGTTGTGATAAAAAGAAATCGACTGGAGACAAGGCTCTTTTGATCACTATTTCTGGTTTCACCATTCTACATTTGCAAGACCCAAAGGGGTAGTGATCACAGAAAGAATTGATGCAACCACATCAGGACTGAGTATTCCTAATGTCCTGACTGATCCTAAAGGCAAGGGGAAGTTGCAAGAAGAACCCCGACCAACTAACATAGTACAGACACGCATTGATCTTATTTGGAAAGATATCAACGAATTTTCCATGGACAAGATGAAAGTTTCCAAGGAATGGACCAGATTCAGAACTAAAGTTTTTGCAAAGCAACTTCAGAAGAAATCAGTTCTCAAGGAATTTATTGATCTTGAAAAAGCTGTTCTGAAGGTGGTCAAAGCTGATTCGGTTGTACGGGCTTTGCTGCGTGAGAATTATTTCTTCGATCAAATACGAGCCAAGCAGTTATCAAAAATGTTGCTCAGTTGCACGTGAATTATGATCCTATCAGTCTGACTGCCTACACTGATAGAGTTGTCTATAGTCAATTGGAAATGGATCTTATCGGGCTACAGACGGAGATTAAACACTGGGAACTGGACCAAGAACTGATTATTCCAGAAAATTCCCAAGATCCTTCGTCAGAAGAACAAGCTGAACAATCAGTTCAAGAGCCAACCAAGGACCCAGCTGCTGAATCATCTCAGCAACCAACTGCTCCTTCTACAACTGATGCACTACCATCATAGACTACACCTCCATCTTCAGCTGCTGAATTTAAACTTTATTTTGATGTTGAGTTATCATTGGCAAATCTTGACGAGGTTATCAAATCAATAAGAACTGATATTCAGCTGGATACTACTAGAGCAGTTGAAAAAGTTTTAGCAAGTGAAGAACCATCCAGTCAGGATGTTTTTACAACTAAAGAACCAGTCACTCCGACTGAAGAACCAGCAGAACAGGCTATTTTTGAAGAGACTGTAGAGCCACTTCAGTCAGCTGTCATGACTGAACAAGCAGTTCTTTAAGAAACTGAAGAGGCTCATTTGCACTCAGTTGAAACTGAAGAAGTGCCAGCTGAAGAGCTAGTCCAAGCTTCAGTCGTTAAACCAAATGAAGAACCAATTTGTGAATCAACTGCGCAACAAATTGAACAACTATCTATTGCTTCAGCTGACCAACAAACTGAAGAGCCGTTAAGAACCTCTGTTGATCTTAATCCATCTCCTATTCCACAACTTCAACAGGAATTATTACATGAAGATGATTCAGAAATTGTGATGCTTAAATCTGATACAACTGACAGATCTTTGGTGATCTTTAATTAAGTAAACAGGGAGGAGATACCAGAAACCTCTGAAGCCATGTCTCCAGGTATATCAATAGATACTGAATCCTTGTTTGAAGAAATCCAATCTGTTCAGAACAACCTTGTCAGTATGACGAATGCCATTTTAAACATCCAGTCAACCCAGCTTGTGCATACCTTGAAGCTCAACTCTTCAAATGAGTTTACTACGGGAAGACTACAGCAAATCCAACAGAATGTGACTTCACTATTTCTCTAGATCGGAGAAATTAAAAAGGACAGAGCGTCAACTGAAGCTCACTTCCAAACTCAAGCCTTAGTCGGAAGAAGCTTTGATTTTCTGGAAAAGACTGTCACTAAAAGAATAGATTTGCTACAAGATATTGTGATGAATGTTGTGTCAGAAATCGCCTCAGATGTTCGTATATTATTCAAAAAGGTTGATGCGTTTGACAAAAAGGGGGAAAAGGAGAAGAAAAAGATCAAAAAGGAGAAGAAAAAGGAAAAAGGAAAAGATGAGGATCAACAGACGTGATCAACTGACTTCAGTTAGAAGTTGAAGACTCTGGCAGATTTTTGAAGATTCTTGAAGATTATTTCAGTCTTTTATTCTTTGTACGAATCTGTACATAGAGAGAATTATTTTATCTACAAAGAGTTTGAAGTTTTTTTAGTTCAGTTGATCAGTTCATATATTCCAAGTTTTGTCAAACACCTAAAAGGGAGAAATTTTTGGAAACTAAATTTCGGTTGTTTGACAAACTGAATGCTTAATCGATTGAATTAACTGAAAAAAAAAACTCAACTGATAGTTGTCATAACTGAAGATTAATGCGCAGATTAACAAAGGCAACTGAACCAGCTAAACTGAACTTACGCAGACAACTGACTGATCAGTTGGAAACTAATCAGTTGCTACAATCAGTTGTGAGCTTATCAGCTATTGCTTATTAGCTGATCCTTCAGCTTTACACTTCATCAGTTAACGAAAAGAACCGACAACAGTACATAGCAAACTGTAACTTAGTGGGAACGCCGTACTTCAAAAGCTGCAGTGTACGAATGTCAGAAGATAGTTGACGTGGCATACAACAGATATAAAGATTCAAATTACATTGATTATTATCGTTGAAGAGAAGCCTATAAATAGCAGAGACGATTAGCTAATAAAAGCTCTCTCGGACAATTATTGTAACACCCCTAAAATTTAAAGGTCCACGCGAACCACATGCATGCAATTATTAAATTCCCGTGCATTTTAATTAAATATTTTAATTGCATGGATTAATTATGTAGTACATATTTGCATGTATAAAATATACTTTTCTACATGGTTTCATTAAAATTTATTTTTAAAAGGTTATTGGAGTTGCGATCGAGGAACGGAGATCGAGGGCTGAAAAATACAAAATATTTTTATTAAATAATTGTTTAAATTGTTTAAAATATGGGTGATGCTTTTTCTTATTTTTTAAAATAAGGAGTTTTTAGGTGATTTTACACGCCGGAACGTAAATTTTATCGGTGTTGGTTTTTCATAAAAAATGCGAATGTTTTAGCAACACAGCTAATAAATTCACAAACTTATTTAAGCAAAATTATTTTTAAAATTTTGATAAAGCACTAATGGGCTTAATTTACATATTTAGTGGGCCTAAGCCTTATTAGTAGCTTAATTAAGTATTTAATATAGAAAACTCACCCCATACCCTACCATATGCATGCCCACTTCCCCAACAAATCTTAAACACTCCAAAACTCTCCCCCACAAGCAAGGTACACGGCACACACACCATCATAACTTGAGGAAAAGTTTCGAAGGTTTTGCAAAGGAAAATCTAGCCATCGTCTTCGTGTCGTCGTTCTTCAATCGTCAACGGTTTTTCGTGCGTTAAATAAGCAAAGGCACGCCATAATTTTCCTTTTACTCATCTATCACACCATAGTATTTATTTAATTATGTTTTGAATGAAAAAAAGTGGCACTTTGTTATATTTTTGTTTTGCATCAAACATTAATTTTTAAAGCATGATATGTGGGTATACAGATAAAGAAGTGCCAAAATAATAAATTCAAATATTATTAAAATAAAGACTGTTTATACATAGAGTTTAATCATGAACCCTCGGCCAACACTTGGCTCGACGGGCACCTACTCTAACAATCTCCCACTTGCACTAGAGCCAACTACCCATATGCTTCAAACCCATCGATTCGCGATGCTTCTCGAACAATGGTCCAGGTAAAGGCTAAGTTAGTGGATCAGCAACATTATCTGCGGAGCCGACTTTGTCAATCGTGACATCTCCTCTCTCCACGATCTCTCTGAGGATGTGGTACTTTCTCAATACGTGTTTGGACTTCTGATGAGACCTCGGCTCCTTTGCTTGAGCAATGGCTCCCGTGTTGTCACAAAACACCATGACAGGAGCAACTCCATTAGGAATGACGCCCAACTCTTGGACGAAATTCCTTATCCAAACTGCCTCTTTTGCTGCAGCTGATGCAGCAATATATTCTGTCTCAGTGGTGGAATCCGCTGTACTGTCTTGCTTGGAACTCTTCCAAAAGACAGCAGCACCATTGAGCATGAATATGAATCCAGAGGTTGACTTCGAGTCATCGATATCGCTTTGGAAGCTAGAGTCGGTATAGCCTTCCAATTTCAGTTCTCCACCCCCATAGACCAAGAACAATTTATTGGTCCTTCTCAAATACTTGAGTATGTCTTTCACAGCTTTCCAGTGTGGAAGACCAGGGTTGGATTGATATCTACTCACTACACTTGGTGCAAAAGCCACGTCAGGACGTGTAGATATCATCCCATACATGATGCTACCAATCGCAGATGCATAAGGAATGCTGGTCATCGCCGCTATCTCTGCATCAGTCTTGGGAGACATAGACTTGGATAGGGACACGCCATGACACATTGGTAGATGTCCTCTCTTGGACTCATCCATCGAGAACCGCTTCATGATGGTATCAATGTATGTGGACTGGGTGAGACCAAGCAATCTTTTTGATCTATCTCTATAGATCTGTATTTCTAATACAAAAGATGCTTCACCCAAGTCTTGCATCGAGAACTTACTCGCTAACCATATCTTCGTTGATTGCAACATTCCTACATCATTCCCAATGAGTAGAATGTCATCAACATACAACACCAGGAATGTCACAGCACTCCCACTGACGTTCTTATACACACAGGGTTCCTCAGGATTCTTAGCAAAACCAAACTCTTTGATTGTACTATCGAATCTGAGGTTCCAACTCCTAGATGCCTGCTTTAGACCATAAATAGATCTTTGAAGTTTGCATACCATATGCTCACTTCCGATAGATGTAAACCCTCCGGGTTGAGACATGTAAATCTCTTCCTTAATATCCCCATTAACAAAGGCTGTCTTAACATCCATCTGCCATATCTCATAGTCATACCATGCAGCTATGGCTAGCAAAATCCTTATGGACTTGAACATTGCAACTGGAGAAAAGGTTTCCTCAAAGTCAACTCCTTGTCTTTGAGTATATCCTTTTGCCACCAATCGCGCCTTGAAGGTCAATACCTTCCCATCCGCCCCAAGTTTCCTCTTGTAAATCCGTTTACACCCTATGGGAACAATTCCCTCAGGTGGATCCACGAGATTCCACACTTGGTTCGAATGCATGGAATTCATCTCAGATTCCATCGCTTCAAGCCACTTGGATGAATCGGCATCAGATAATGCTTCCTTGAAGGTCCTCGGATCACATCCATGGTTAGGCTCATCATGGCCCTCTTCAAGAAGCAGACCATACCTCATAGGTGGTCTCGAGACTCTCTCGGATCTTCTAGGAGCTTCTATCTCCTCTCTTGGCTCTTCGGGTGTGGGTTCTACAATTGTGGGTGTCTCTCGAACCTCTTCGAGTTCTATCATCTCGCCTTTTCTATCTAATAGAAATTCCTTTTTCAAAAAGGTTGCATTCCTAGAAACAAACACACCTTAGTTTCTTGGGGATGATAGAAGTAGTATCCAATCGAATTCTTTGGATATCCCACAAAGTAACATAAAATGGATCGACTATCCAACTTATCTCCCACTACCTGCTTCACATAAGCAGGACACCGCCATATTCTAAGATAAGAATATTTGGGTGGCTTACCCATCCATATCTCATATGGTGTCTTATCAACTGCCTTTGTATGGACATTGTTCAACAACATTGCCGCTGTCTCAAGCGCATATCCCTAAAAAGATGGCGGCAACTCTGTGAACCCCATCATAGACCAAACCATGTCCATCAAAGTCCGGTTACGACGCTCCAAAACACCATTCAACTGTCGTGTAGCGGGCGGAGTCCACTGCGAGAGAATCTCATTCTCCCTAAGATACTCTTGGAACTCGGCACTCAAGTACTCACCACCTCGATCCGATCGAAGTGTCTTGATGCTTCGTCCCAATTGTTTCTCTACTTCACTTCTGAATTCTTTGAACCTTTCAAAGGCTTCAGACTTGTATTTCATCAAATACACATACCCATACCTCGAAAAGTCATCGGTAAAGGTGATGAAGTAGGCATGTCCATGCTTAGTGGTGATGCTAAGCGGACCGCACACATCGGTATGGATCAAATCCAATAACCCTTTGGCTCGCTCCACATGGCCCTTAAAGGGAATTTTGGTCATCTTTCCTTTCAGACAGGATTCACAAGTCGTGAGAGCATTAATATCAGACACATCAAACATGCCTACTCCCACTAACTTGTTCATCCTTCTTAGGGAAATATGTCCTAATCGAGCATGCCATAATTGTGCCATATTAAGAGTATCTTGTTTGCGCTTGTTTGTTGTTGTTATAGCTTTGACATTGTTAAGTGGAATATCTTTCAATTTTAAGGTGTAGAGATCATTTTCAAGTTCTCCAGTACCAATTAAACATTAATTCTTGTAAATATTGCAAACACCTTTGCTAAATAAACAAGAAAATCCATCTTTGTCTAACAAAGAAATGGAAATAATGTTTTTCATCAAGTCTGGTACAAACAAAACATCTCTTAACAACAACTTAAAATCATTGTTCAAAATTAAAGAAACATCTCCAACAGCTTTGGCAGCAACTCTTGCCCCATTGCCCATCCTCAAGAAGGTCTCACCTTCCCTGAGCCTCCTACTTCTTCCCATCACCTGCAAATCATTATAGAGATGTGAGCCACAGCCGGTATCCAATACCCAAGAAGTAGAGTTAATTGAAATGTTTACTTCGATATAGAACATACCGTTTCCAGAACTCTTCTGGGCCAAATATTCCCTGCAATTACGCCTCCAATGTCCAGACTTCTTGCAGTGATGACAGATGTCAACAGTCTTGTCAGCCTTCACTGGTGTGGCTGCCACTACGGGACCCGGAGTCTGCCTCTTCAAGGGCACGCTCTTCTTGGGACGTTGGAAAGAACGCTTCTTTCCCTTCCAAGGTGGACCGGTCTTCGTACCAGATGAAGAGCCCACAAAAAGAACCGGCTTCTCTTTCTTGATGGTGGACTCAAAAGTCACAAGCATGTTCACCAACTCCTCAAGGGTCGGCTCCATCTTGTTCATATTGAAGTTCACCACAAAAGGATCAAATGAGCTAGGCAGTGATAAGAGCAACACGTCGGTGGTCAACTCCGAAGGCAAGATCAGATCCATGCCAACGAGCTTGTCCACGAGCCCAATCATCTTCTCAAGCCATGCTCATGGACCGAGGCCCTATCTCGCATGCGCATAGTGATCAGCTCCTTGACGGTACCATGCCTAAGAGGCCGAGTCTGCTCACCAAAGAGCTCCTTGAGGTGCATATGAATGTCAGCAGCATTCTTTGCATCCTCAAAACGCCTCTGCAGCTCATCATTCATAGAAGCCTGCATATAACACCTAGCCTTCAAGTCATGGTCACACCAATCCTTGTAGGTCTGCAATTCCTCAGGAGTGCAGCTAGTCGGAGCCTCAGCAGGGGGCGACTCAGTCAGTGTATATGCAATCTTTTCCGAGTTTAGGACGATTTTCAGATTTCTTAGCCAAGTGAGATAGTTAGGTCTGGTTAACACATGTTTTTCGAGTATAGCGGATAGCGGGTTGCGAATCGAAGACATTGTCAAAGTTTTGTACTGAAAAGTAAAACAGATAAATGTTAATGACTATTTTAAAATATTTAATAAGATATAAAGTTTGGTCTTTAACTTTATAAATTTTCGCTCCCACTATTTTGACATTTCCACTACCCTCTAGTGAAAACGGAAAACTCTTTTCCTCAGTAGGTACGTAAGGTCCAATTAGCGAATTATGATCCCGAATAATATCAGCCAATCACAATTCCTAAAAGGTAGTTTCCAATTGCATCACAATATAACCCTTACGTAAACTTTTGTCTCACGTTTGATTAGGACCCAATAATATGACGTCGTTCATCTTCACGTGTCAAGCCTTATCCATCGATTTTGGACCTTAATGGACGGTCGCCATGAGTTCCCTCAATAATATGAGCCGAAATCATGGGAATTCCACGTAGTTCACATCACCATGTCAATGGATGTCACAGCTTTCCGGCACCCAGAGCTCCCCCAATAATATGAGCCGAGCCCCGAGTACGGGTAGCGTTCATCATGCACCCATTGTCGATGGAAGACAAGAAATTATAAACAAATTTATAATTTCCCTTTTCGGGCTTGATATTAATTTTGAATCTTATTTAAAACGAGGGTTTTTAATTTTGAAAGGTCTCATCATTAATTTTATTTAAAAGCTCGCCATGTTTGATCGTATGTTTGGCGGATTCATGCAACTTTGTTATTATCATAATAATAACGCACATACTCATTATTTATAACATATCATGCATATATTATAAACAGTAAACAAACAAGGATGATCAATTGCCCGAATACTAATGGCCCGTGTGAGCTAAACACGGGCCTAGGTCTCATCCTAGGGAAACGCAAGGGATGCAAATGCAACTATTACATTAGCTTCCATATTTACATGTCTTCGATCTTCATAATCATCATGGCCACCATCTTTCAATCTTGATCATCCACTATACTAATATTTACAAATAAATATCCATGGCAAATAGGGATACATCTCATGGGGGTGGGAACGGGCCATAAACCAAGCCCACTTTATAAATTGATAATTATTACAATCATTTTTTTAAAACCTCACGTAGTATTCGGCCGAACCATAAAATATTTTTGACATCATTTTAAAAATAAATCAACCAACTCACATTTAAAATCCAAAGGAAAATATTTTAAAGCATAAAATCGTCAAACATTTTACCAAACCTAAAAAACAATAATTTGAAAAGAATAGCCCATACTAAACCTCTCAAAAATCTCTCAAATGCATAAATAAATAAAATTAAAAATCTTTAATCGTAAAGCATGAGTCAAAAGTCATAATGCGGAAAAAGTAGAAGCATTGGTCCTCGGGTTGTGTGCACCTTCAGTCCAGTCAAATCACTCATCAAGTCGTCCCTCAATACGACTTGCATCCATCACACCTAGTGAGTCTAAAGACTCAACACACCATAATCTTTATAACGAGTAATACGTAATACAGTCAACATATAACTGTGAAAAATATTTGTACTTAAAATATCGTTTTCATGAAGATGCATAAACTTAAACATTTTCGTAAACATTTTCCTGATGCATAAAAACATTTTCATAAAAACGTTTTCATATAAACATAAACATGTCACATAAACATATTCATATTCATATCCATATTCGTGTCCATATTCATATTCATATTCATGTTCATGTTCGTGTTTGTTGAATTCAGATCGTGATTGTGACTCGTATTCTTAAACGCATTGGGCGATGGATCCATCTAAAGAAACCACAGTACTGGGCGGCGGGGACACCAGCAACACTCTCACCGGTCAACTGGGCCTTGGCCAACGTATTAACATATTCGTATTCGTATTCGTATCCGTATCCAAGGAAACACGATCGTCGGGCTCCCACTGGGACCATAACCCTCACGATATTTCCAACATGTAGTAGTCACAATCCCTTCACGTCCTTCAACATGTTATCATCACTTAATAAAAATATGCATATAATATCATTTATTTTGAAACCAAGCATGCAACATATCTTTTACATGTCCAATTTAATCTTTAATAATTTCATGAACATTTCAAAATCATATTTACACATATAAAAATTCATAAACATACATAACCGTTGAAAATAATCATATTATCACATAAAACAGCATTCAGGACACTGCCATGACGTTTACTAATTTCTAGGTGTAAAAAGACCGTTTTACCCATGAACGTATAATTTCTAGTTTTTGATATTTTCTTGAATTCATTGACTCTAACATGTCCCAAATAATTATTAAGCCTAAATTAATTTTCTCATTTTTTATTTGGCATAAATCGATGACTTTTAATTTAATCTTTAAATGTGACGTATTAATGCGTTTTAATCCCGAATTAAACCAAACCTTAAAATAAAATTCCCAAATTAAAAACTTAGACTTCTAATAATTATTAAACTTAAATATAATTTTTTATAATTTTATTAAGCTTAAATCTAAGTGTTTTCCTATTCGTTTTAAACTTAGACGTACTTATTAGTTTTGACTCGTATGGACTCGAAACTTAACCAAACTTTACCAAACTTGAACCAAAGCTTAATAACACCTAACTTAACCCATATTCGACCAAATTCAAGCCCATTAAGTCCTTTGAATATGCCTAGAAAGCTACTGAATTTTTCTGCACAAGAGTCCTTGTCCTAATATGATTCGAACCTAGGCTAGCTTCGCCTCTAGCCCTTAACCACCATGTCCAGCCTCTACCCATCCCTCCTATGTAGCCCAATTAAGTCTAGTGGACCCTCCCTAACCGCATCTAGCGGCCGTGACCCTCAAACACTTCTAGTCGAAGAGTCCTTTCCCTTAAGGAGTCTATTTTCGTTTTATTCTTTTTCTATTTTTTTCAGCCTTTAAACATACACCTAGGGACCCTTAAACATGTGGAAAAACATCCTTTCAAGTACCCCTACCATGGCAGCCCCTTTGTGCATCATTATGAAGAGTTTTTTAAAAAAAAACTCTTGTTTTGTGCATGTATAACCATAAAAACGAAAATATAAAGTTGTACCATGTTTTTCATGCAATCATGTATCAAACACATAATATGGTGTGAAAGATGAGTAAAAGGAGAATATGACGTGCCTTTGCGTATTAAACGCACGATAAAACGTTGACGATTTGCGAAGAACGGCGACGAACGATCATGGCTTGAATTCCTGAAGAACCTTCAAACTTTTCTCTTAATTTTGTGATGTGTGTGCCGTGTAGAAATTGGGAGGAAAAGAATTCTGAATTTGTTGGGGAAGGGGGCGTGTAGTTGTAGGTTTAATGGGTGGGTTTTAGTTTTAAATATTGGTTAGAATCCTAATTAAACTTTTATTTCTAGTTTAGGCCCATTAACCGTATTAATTAGTCCCAATTAGACCATTAGTATTTAATTAAAATATTAAAATAGTTTTGTTACTAAAGTCTGTGAATTTATTAGCCGGGTTGCCAACACGTTTGAATTTTTGTTGAAAAACCAACACCGATAAAAATTACGTCCCGGCGTATAAAATCACCTCGAAACCTTTAAAAATAATAAAAAGCATCACCCATATTTTAAATAATTAAAAACAACTATTTAATAAAAATCATTTTCTGTTTTTCAGCCATCGGTCTCGTTCCTCGATCGCAACTCGAATAACTTTTTTTAAAAATACATTTTAATGCAACCATGTAGAAAAATATATTTTAAACATGCAAATATGCACAACATAATTAATTCATGCAATTAAAACATTTAATTAAAATATAAAGGAATTTAATAGTTGCATGCATGTGGTTTTGCGTGGACCTTTAAATTTTCGGGGGCGTTACACATTCAACACAAAATATCCTAGCATACACCTAGCAATTGGGCTTGGGCTTTTGATCATCCTTCATGCATAATATCACATATCATACACCATCAATTAATTATCACAATAATCAATTGATCCAATATATATATCTTGATCCAATCACTAACCGCCACGATTATAAACTAAATTAACAAAGTATACAAACACATTTGTCTACTTTCCAATTAATTTATTTATAACCGAATTTCTTATAAATCACAATTTACTATAAATAATTAAAATCCAACTTCAATTATTTATTTTATGAGAAAAATTTGCAACTTTTGTAATTTTAAACTTAAGGGCCCAAAAACTTATTTTTCACCAAAAACATTTTGCCCCATTCAAAATTCACAAATATGTTAGCCATCCAATGGCCCAACAACTCAAGGCCCATGACACTTTGATAATTCAAAACACTTTTGGAAACCCTAGTCGTCATCGCCGTCGCCGGATTCCGGCAACAAAAAATTTTATTTTTTTTATTTTAAAAAGGGGAGGTTTCGGGCAGCCCTTTGGGCTGCCCTTGCTGCCCGTTTCGGGCAGCCCCTCGGGCAGCTTGGGCTGCCCGAATGGGCAGCAACAAGCTGCCGAAATGTGCCCCAAGGTGGCCTTGATTTTGTTGCAAAATTTTGTTCTCATGCGGTTAGAAATCAATCTCAATATAATATCTTGTAAATGCTACACAAAATCGTAACCATAGCTCGGATACCACTTGAAAGGGGATTGGTTACGGTGACCGGAAGCGCAACGGAAGTTTAAAAAATCGAAATTTTGCTTGGAATTTTCGGCCACCCCACATTTTGTGTAGCAAATACAAAAACAAACACATGTCATACATATGGTGTTTGAGAGATATACCTATCAATCTTTAAAAGATTGATTGTGGCTCCAACTTTGTTGTAAACAACAAGCTCTTGAATGGCAAGAAGATCTACAAGCTTCCTTGTGATGGCCCGAAAATCCTTGCTTTGAAAATTTGCGGAAAATTAAAAATTTTTCTTTTAAAATAAATGGAGTGCCTCATCCATAAAATCAACTGATGAATCAAGTTCAATGTTTAAAAAAAATATAGCAGCGGAAGAAAATAAAGTTTGCCAAAAATAACAATTCAAAGAATGTCCAACAACTGGTAAAAATGTTTGAGCATAAAATGACATGTGCTGAAACTGAGGTCCTCGGGTGCCACTACTGCCGACCCAAGCTGGCTCACTGGTCCCCGCCCTCGGCCCTGGCCTCAACAGTACCTACAACAATCAAGTCTAGTGAGCCTAAGGACTCAGCATGCAAATATCATAGGTAACGAGAAAAATGTAATTTGCATGGATAAAATATCATGTCATGAGGCATACTTAAAATAACTTGTACTGAGCAATTATAATACGTGCATAACTGAACTGAAAATCATAGTGAAAATGTTTGTTCCTTGAAGCCCTGTACTAAAATAACTGATAAAAATTTTCTGTTGAGATTATGGTCTACGCCTGTGGCCCCTGCACTGAACTGAACTGATCGGTAACTGTCTACCGGGGAGTATCAAACTGAACTGAGCTGACCGGTCACTGGCGACCAGGTGGTACCAAACTGAACTGATCAGTCACTGGCGATCGTATAAAATAATGCTCCCATAATAGTGAATTGACCACAAGCAATATCGCATAAATCTCAAAAATAAGTATTTTTTATTTTCATGCACGTAATATAATTAAATGGCATAATGAAAATATCCTGTATATTTTACCAACTGGATTGGATCGTTCCCAGGCTCGCTGCAACCTAAATATGCCATGAAAAATATGCAATAGCTTATACTTGACCAAACTATGCAATTAAGTTTGAAAATGCGACAATTACGTCTAACGACTTCGTATTTAATCATGACTCCGAACCAACCCGAACCAACACTGAACCGACGTATAGTCATGATTAAAATACGCTTAAAATTATGAACTAATACTCCTAAAATGATGAGGGTCGAAATCTAGATGAAATGGAGGCCAAAACAAGAAACGCTCTTTCGAGAGTCAATTTGGCACATCGCACCGTAAATTCTCGTACGACATCAAAAATGATCCGAATCACAAACGGTCAAAAACACGACCTTCCTAACTCAATGAGGCACTTTCTAGTCCAAGGCCATAGGCTAAAAGCCAACCAAGAACTCAAACGAGCCTCCGAACCAACACAGCAACTTGCTGTAAATTTCCAGCAGCTGTACCATCGCGTATCTTGTGTTGTTTTCGAGACTACCGGCCATTGGGGCGTGAACCACCAACCAGAGACTCTTACCAACATCCCAAGGAATTATTTGAAACATGGCTAAGGGCCCTAGGCCAGCCACAATTCTAATTATTCCAGCAACATCAGAAAAGTTACACCCGAGAGCACCTTTGCGCGCATGAGGGGTGCTTTGTTTTGCTTGCTGTCTCGACTCGTTCCAGTAGCCATTGATTGACCATGGCATGATCTAGACATCTAGGGGCATGGTATGAACCGTGGCTAAGGGCCATAGGCCAACCAAGATCCATACCAACCCAACCAAAGCCGAACTCATACATGCTGTCAAAACCGAAGGGGGCCGAGAGGGGAGGGGGCTGTTCTTGCATTTGATTTAAAAACCGATGAACCATGGACCGAGCCACAAAAAGGGCAACTTATTCTCGTCTTAGACATGCTAGGGGAGTGATCTAACCATGGCTATAGGCCCTTAGGGCAGCCAAGATCAGATCCTTTCCCTTGACCTCAAAACAGAATTTTTGAAGCTCAATATGACACTCATGGGGGATGTGCTGTCATTGATGAATTCTACTGTGTATGGGGCTGGAACCAATGTTCTATCATGACCCTAACATGTCCTAGTACATGTTCATATGCAGCTTCGAGCCCCTGGAACGAGCCATCCCTGAAAACGAAACAAAACATACCAATCGTTAAGCATGGTAGAACCAAAAATCTGCATGTTATATTTTTCTTAAAATTCTTGGTGTGTTTCGGTTTTTACATGGAAATGATGATCATGTAATGTAAAAATAATGGTAATAGGACTTGATTGAGGTTTGAAAGAATCTAGACATGCCTTGGTTTTCGTTTGAATGAAAAACGAAAGAATACGACGACTCGGCGCGGAAGAGGTGGAGCGATTTTCTTTCCTATCTTGCTTCTTGCTCGATTTTTCTCTATTGTTTCTAGCTATGAGGGTCACGATTTTCTACTCTGAAATGGCTCTAATTTTCGAGACTAAGGGAGGGGGAATGGTGGTTAAGAGGGTGAGGAGAATGGGTGCAAAATATAGGGAAGAAAATCAAGACCAAGTCTACCTCTCATTCAAATTTTGAATTGGTTTGATCAAGTCTTTTTGGGGGGAGCATGGCCGATATTATCCATGATAATTAGACTAGGATATTGCTTATTAATAAACTAATTAAGGTTGATCAATAATTAAAAAGGTTATCATGCTAAAAAAATGACAAAGAATTGGTCAAAGGTGAGTTGGCATATCCTTGCTCAATCTACTAAGGGTGGCCGAAAATTCATCTAATAAATGGAAGGAAAATGTTTTCTAGCTAGTAAATTTATAACCCTTAAAAGCCTCACTAATCTTTTAATTAATTTAGTGAATTAATCCCTTAATTAAGTAACTTAAATGAGCTTATTTCTTAATCACCTCAAGTAACTTAAATTAAATCCTCAAACCTCCTTATTAACTTAAATTAACTTACTTGCTAGCTAAAATAAAGGTCTGGAAATATTTATCGAATCTTAAATTCTATCTCAAAGCTCCATCTCCAGTCCGGCCTCACTGAAATAACTGAAAAATCAAACTACTGGATGAAATAATAAAATAATTAACTTCAAAGAAAAGCATTAAAATAATCATGCAATGAAGTCAATTTAATTTAAAGTACTAGAATTATGCATGGCTTATACGTAGACTGATTTACGGGTTCTACAATCCTTCCCCCCTTAAAGGAAATTTCGTTCTCGAAATTAGAACTCACTGAATAATTCTGGGTACCGACTCCTCATTTCTGGCTCAGACTCCCATGTAGCTTCCTCCTCAGAATGGTTGAGCCATTTGACTTTGACTCGCTTAACCAACTTGTTCCGAAGTTTCTTCTCCTGACTATCTAGGATCTGCACTGGTCTCTCCTCATAAGACAGGTTCGGAGTAAGCTGCAATGGCTCAAAGTTCAGCACATGCGAAGGATTTGCCATATACTTCCTCAGCATGGAGACGTGGAACACATTGTGTACTCCGGCCAGATTCGGCGGAAGAGCCACACGATAAGCTAGCGTCCCAACTCTGTCGAGGATCTCAAATGGTCCAATGAATCTCGGACTGAGCTTCCCTTTCTTGCCAAATCTCATGACACCCTTCATAGGTGCCACTTTAACAAATACATGATCGCCCACTGCAAACTCTAAATCTCTCCTCCGCTGATCGGCATAACTCTTCTGTCGGCTCTGAGAAGTCCTCATCCTATCACGGATCTTGACTACTACATCTGCTACCTGCTGAACAATCTCTGGACCCAACTCTGCTCTGTCTCCTACTTCATCCCAATGGACAGGAGATCTGCACTTGCGGCCATACAGTGCTTCATACGGAGCCATACCAATAGAAGACTGGAAGCTGTTGTTATAGGTGAACTCAACCAATGGCAAGTTCGACTCCCAACTCCCTGAGAAATCAATGACGCAAGCGCGAAGAAGATCCTCCAAAATCTGAATAACTCGCTCCGACCGCCCATCTGTCTGCGGATGGAAAGCTGTGCTAAACAGCAACTTCGTACCCATAGTCGAATGCAAAATCTTCCAAAACGAGGTAGTAAATCTGGGATCTCTATCAGATACGATAGAAACTGGAATACCATGGAGTCGGACTATCTCTCGGATATACAGCTCTGCATACTGAACCATGGTGAAAGTCGTCTTAATAGGCAAGAAGTGCGCTGATTTGTTAAGACGATCTACAATCACCCAGATAGAATTCGATCCTCTGGCTGACCTCGGCAATCCGGTCACAAAGTCCATGGTAACATTCTCCCACTTCCACTCGGGAATAGGGAGAGGCTTGAGCAAACCTGCTGGTCTCTGATGCTCGGCCTTCACTAACTGGCAGGTCAGACACTCGGACACAAATCGTCTGATGTCCTTCTTCATACCAGGCCACCAATACAATAGCTGCAGATCTTTGTACATCTTCGTACTCCCAGGGTGAATGGAGTACGGGGACATATGGGCCTCTGACAAGATGTCTGCTCGGATAGAATCACTGCTAGGAACCCATATCCTGTCTTGGTATCTCACAATACCATCACTGACTGAATACAAGACACTGCCCTTGGCTTCATCTCTCTTCTTCCACTGTGCCAATTGCTCATCTGCTGACTGACCACTGCGAATACGGTCCATAAGGGAAGACTGAATGGTCAAGGTAGATAGACGAGGAACTCTACCTCGAGGATAAGTCTCGAGATCAAACCTCTGTATCTCAAACTGAAGAGGTTTCTGAATCGTCAAATGAGCCATCACTGCGAATTTTCTGCTCAATGCATCCGCAACTACATTAGCTTTACCCGGGTGGTAGCTAATGTCACAATTGTAGTATTTCACAAGCTCCAACCAACGCCTCTGACGCATGTTCAGCTCCTTCTGCATAAAGAAATACTTGAGGCTCTTGTGGTCGGTAAAGATCTGGCATTTCTCTCCATACAGATAGTGCCTCCAAATCTTCAAGGCAAAAACTACGGCCGCCAATTCTAGATCATGGGTAGGGTAGTTCTTCTCATGAGTCTTCAACTGTCTAGAAGCATAAGCTATCACCTTCCCATGCTGAATCAATACTGCGCCAAGACCGAGCTTCGAAGCATCGGTATACAGAACAAACTCACCGGACCCTGACGGCACGGCCAAAACTGGTGCTGAGGTAAGAGCTTGCTTCAAAGTATCGAAGCTCTTCTGACACTCCTCGCTCCAAACAAATTTCACATTTTTCTTGGTCAGTGCTGTGAGTGGAACTGCAATCGAAGAGAATCCCTTAATGAACTTCCGATAATATCCTGCTAAGCCAAGAAAACTGCGGATCTCTGATGCATTCTGAGGCACAACCCAATCTCTGACTGCTGCAACTTTTGCTGAGTCTACCTCAATACCACTGCTAGAAACGATGTGGCCTAAGAACGCCCCACCTTCTCTAACCAGAATTCGCATTTACTGAACTTTGCGAATAATTTGTGCTTCTGCAATGTCTGCAACACTGTGGTCAGATGTCTGTTGTGCTCCTCCCGACTCTTGGAGTAGACGAGAATGTCATCTATGAACACTATCACAAACTGGTCGAGATACGGCTGAAATACGCGATTCATGAGATCCATGAAGATCGCTGGCGCATTCGTCAGTCCGAACGGCATCACAAGGAACTCGTAGTGGCCATAACGAGTCCTAAAAGCAGTCTTTGAAATATCAGCATCTCTCACCCTCAACTGGTGATAACCAGAGCGCAGATCAATCTTGGAGAAAATCAAAGCTCCCTGCAACTGGTCAAACAGATCCTCAATCCTCGGAAGTGGGTATTTATTCTTCACTGTAACCCTGTTCAACTCCCGATAGTCAATAAAAAGTCTCATAGAGCCATCCTTCTTCTTAACAAACAAGACTGGCGCGCCCCAAGGTGAGAAGCTAGGGCGAATGAACTCCTTGTCCAGAAGTTCCTGTATCTGCTTCTTAAGCTCTGCCATCTCTGTCGGTGCTAGTCGGTACGGCGCTTTGGATATCGGAGCCGTACCTGGCATAAGCTCAATGGAAAACTCCACCTCTCTCTCGGGTGGCATACCAGAGACATCTTCGGGAAAAACATCTAAGAAATCTCTGACAATCGGAACATCTGAGGCTGAGTGGCTGGGTTCCTCAGGGACAGATAAAAAGGTCGCTAGAAATGCCCGACACCCTCTATGCATGAGCTTCCTGGCCTGAACATAAGGAATAATGCGCGGTAAAGGAGAGTACCTGTCCGGCTCAAATAAGAACTGCTCCATTCCAGGCGGTCGGACAAGAACGGATCTCCGCTGGAAGTCTATCAACACTCTGTTCCTCAATAGCCAGTCCATCCCTAGGATAATGTCAAATTCCGGCATCGGTAGCACAATCAGATCCGCATAAACAAGATTACCGTGCAGCTCAAGGTCTATATCTCGTATAACATTGGTAGCTGCCATCTCCTCGCCTGACGGCAACACTACTGAAAAGGTTGTATCTAGCCCAATGGTCTGGATCTTGAGAAAGTTTGCAAAGACCTCCGAAATAAACGAGTGAGTGGCCCCTGAATCTATCAAGGCCTTGGTATCAGAACCAGATATAAAAATTCTCCCTGAAAGAGCGGAACTCTAAGTTGAATCCAGTAGCTACAAGAACTAAACTTATAGACATGCAATGGTCAAAGTTCTTCTAACTTAAATCCCCAAAATAATACTGAGTAGAGCATGCAATCCTATCACAGTTCTAAGTTCAATCCATATTCCCAAAACACGGAAATTCAAATAATAACTTAAAGTTTAAAGGTACCTGTCAACAACATAGTCTCCGGGTTGGTTTCCGCGGCATGGAGAGCAAAAACTCTGCCTTGGGTAGGCAGATTCCTCTGAGGGCACTGCAGCAACATGTGGTCTGGACTGCCACACTTAAAACACTTTCCTGAGCCAGACATACATGCTCCAGGATGGCGGCGTGAGCACCTGGGGCAGACTGGGTGCTCATAAGTCCTCGCGGCTGGGCGTCCCCGCTGCTGCTGCTGCTGCTGCTGGCCTCTGTTTCTAGGCGGTCCATGAAAAGGCCTCTTGTTCTACTGCTGATGATGATGAGGAGGAGGGCGGTGTGGTACCTGGACTGGGCGCTTGCCCTGGCGATCCCTCTCGATATCCCGCAGATCCTGCTCTGCGGCTAGGGCTTTGGAGACAGCAATCTCATAAGTAGCAGGGTCAGACACCCTAACATCCCGGCGCAAGATCGGCCGTAGACCCACCAGGAAATGCATCAACTTAGCTCTGGCATCATTCGCTATCAGGGGCACAAAATAACAGCCCCTCTCGAACTTACGGATGAACTCCGTAACCGTCATATCTCCCTGTCTCAGGCTCATGAACTCAGTGGTCAACCTGGTGCGCACTTCCTCAGCAAAATATTTGGAGTAGAAAACCTCCGTGACGCGTGTCCATGAAAGTGTAGCCAAGGTCAGGGCTACTGACGCTCCTTCCCACCATAAGCGGGCGTCTCCAGTGAACAGATAGGTGGCACATCGGACTCGGTCTGCCTCTCCCAGCTCCATGAACTCGAAGATAACCTCGAGGGATTTGATCCATCCCTCGGCAATCATGGGGTCAGACGTCCCAGAAAACTCCTTTGGACGCATCTTCATGAATCGCTCGTAAACAGCCTCTGGCCCTGTCGGCCTAGTCACCACCGCTTATTCCCCGCAAACTGTGCGAAGAACTGTGTCATCCCAGCTAGCATCTGGGCACTCATGTCAGGTGGGGGCGGTGGTGGAGGTGGAGGAGGAGGAGGTGTCTGCCTCTCTTGTCTCTGATCAACATCGTCCTCGCGACGGTGCTCGCCACTACCTCACGGGTGTCCTACTTGACGTCTAGGGGGCATACTGTTCCAACATAACCCATACGTAACTAACATGCATAATTCCATAATTTATTTTAAATGAACACTGAAATGCTGAAAATCTGGTCGAAATTATTTCATGGAAGCATGCTGTCAAAATAATTCATGCTATAAATAAAATGCTGAACTGTAAAACTTAAAGACCGAAGGCGTGGCTTCGTGAGCTTCTCGTGGTCAGTAGTAGTGTAACCCTATATAGAACCACCGCTCTGATACCAACTATAAAGGCCCGAAAATCCTTGCTTTGAAAATTTGCGGAAAATTAAAAATTTTTCTTTTAAAATAAATGGAGTGCCTCATCCATAAAATCAACTGATAAATCAAGTTCAATGTTTAAAAAAAATATAGCAGCGGAAGAAAATAAAGTTTGCCAAAAATAACAATTCATAGAATGTCCAACAACTAGTAAAACTGTTTGAGCATAAAATGACATGTGCTGAAACTGAGGTCCTCGGGTGCCACTACCGCCGACCCAAGCTGGCTCACTGGTCCCTGCCCTCGGCCCTGGCCTCAACAGTACCTAAAACAATCAAGTCTAGTGAGCCTAAGGACTCAGCATGCAAATATCATAGGTAACGAGAAAAATGTAATTTGCATGGATAAAATATCATGTCATGAGGCATATTTAAAATAACTTGTACTGAGCAATTATAATACGTGCATAACTGAACTGAAAATCATAGTGAAAATGTTTGCTCCTTGGAGCCCTGTACTGAAATAACTGATAAAAATTTTCTGTTGAGATTATGGTCTACGCCTGTGGCCCCTGCACTGAACTGAACTGATCGGTAACTGGCTACCGGGGAGTATCAAACTGAACTGAGCTGACCGGTCACTGGCGATCGGGTGGTACAAAACTGAACTGATCGGTCACTAGCGACCGTATAAAATAATGCTCCCATAATAGTGAATTGACCACAAGCAATATCGCATAAATCTCAAAAATAAGTATTTTCTATTTTCATGCACGTAATATAATTAAATGGCATAATGAAAATATCCTGTATATTTTACCAACTGGATTGGATCGTTCCCAGGCTCGCTGCAACCTAAATATGCCATGAAAAATATGCAATAGCTTATACTTGACCAAACTATGCAATTAAGTTTGAAAATGCGACAATTACGTCTAACGACTTCGTATTTAATCATGACTCCGAACCAACCCGAACCAACACTGAACCGACGTATAGTCATGATTAAAATACGCTTAAAATTATGAACTAATACTCCTAAAATGATGAGGGTCGAAATCTAGATGAAATGGAGGCCAAAACAAGAAACGCTCTTTCGAGAGTCAATTTGGCACATCGCACCGTAAATTCTCGTACGACCTCAAAAATGATCCAAATCACAAACGGTCAAAAACACGACCTTCCTAACTTGATGAGGCACTGTCCAGTCCAATGCCATAGGCTAAAAGCCAACCAAGAACTCAAACGAGCCTCCGAACCAACACAGCAACTTGCTGTAAATTTCCAGCAGCTGTACCATCGCGTATCTTGTGTTGTTTTCGAGACTACAGGCCATTGGGGCGTGAACCACTGACTAGAGACTCTTACCAACATCCCAAGAAATTATTTGAACCATGGCTAAGGGCCCTAGGCCAGCCACAATTCGAATTATTCCAGCAACATCAGAAAAGTTACACCCGAGAGCACCTTTGCGCGCATGAGGGGTGCTTTGCTTTGCTTGCTGTCTCGACTCGTTCCAGTGGCCATTGATTGACCATGGCACGATCTAGAAATCTAGGGGCATGGTATGAACCGTGGATAGGGCCATAGGCCAACCAAGATCCATACCAACCCAACCAAAGCCGAACTCATACATGCTGTCAAAACCGAAGGGGGCCGAGAGGGGAGGGGGCTGTTCTTGCATTTGATTTAAAAACCGATGAACAATGGACCGAGCCACCAAAAGGGCGACTTAGTCACGTCTTAGACATGCTAGGAGAGTGATCTAACCTTGGCTATAGGCCCTTAGGGCAGCCAAGATCAGATCCTTTCCCTTGACCTCAAAACAGAATTTTTGAAGCTCAATATGACACTCATGGGGGATGTGCTATCATTGACGAATTCTATTGTGTATGGGGCTGGAACCAACGTTCTATCATGACCCTAACATGTCCTAGTACATGTTCATATGCAGCTTCGAGCCCCTGGAATGAGCCATCCCTGAAATCGAAACAAAACATACCAATCGTGAAGCATGGTAGAACCAAAAATCTGCATGTTATATTTTTCTGAAAATTCTTGGTGTGTTTCGGTTTTTGCATGGAAATGATGATCATGTAATGTAAAAATAATAATAATAGGACTTGATTGAGGTTTGAAAGAATCTAGACATGCCTTGGTTTTCGTTTGAATGAAAAACGAAAGAATACGACGACTCGGCGCGGAGGAGGTGGAGCGATTTTCTTTCCTACCTTGCTTCTTGCTCGATTTTTCTCTCTTGTTTCTAGCTATGAGGGTCACGATTTTTTACTCTGAAATGGCTCTGATTTTCGAGACTAAGGGAGGGGGAATGGTGGTTAAGAGGGTGAGGAGAATGGGTGCAAAATATAGGGAAGAAAATCAAGACCAAGTCTACCTCTCATTCAAATTTTGAATTGGTTTGATCAAGTCTTTTTGGGGGGAGCATGGCCGATATTATCCATGATAATTAGACTAGGATATTGCTTATTAATAAACTAATTAAGGTTGATCAATAATTAAAAAGGTTATCATACTAAAAAAATGACAAAGAATTGGTCAAAGGTGAGTTGGCATATCCTTGCTCAATCTACTAAGGGTGGCCGAAAATTCATCTAATAAATGGAAGGAAAATGTTTTCTAGCTAGTAAATTTATAACCCTTAAAAGCCTCACTAATCCTTTAATTAATTTAGTAAATTAATCCCTTAATTAAGTAACTTAAATGAGCTTATTTCTTAATCACCTCAAGTAACTTAAATTAAATCCTCAAACCTCCTTATTAACTTAAATTAACTTACTTGCTAGCTAAAATAAAGTCTGAAAATATTTATCGAATCTTAAATTCTATCTCAAAGCTCCAGCTCCAGTCCGGCCTCACTGAAATAACTGAAAAATCAAACTACTGGATGAAATAATAAAATAATTAACTTCAAAGAAAAGCATTAAAATAATCATGCAATTAAGTCAATTTAATTTAAAATACTAGAATTATGCATGGCTTATACGTAGACTGATTTACGGGTCCTACAATATTACTTGCAGACAACCTACACTTGGGTGAATTATTATTTAAGTAGTAGCATATTGTAAGATTGATTCTATCATCAGTTATTCGAGTGGTATTATGAGATTATACTTCTTGAAGCATTATTCCAGATTGAAATCAGAATCAGCAGAAGAAAGATGATTCAGGATAAAACTATTCCGTGGTTGGAAGTTTAAAAGAATGGTTAAGGCACCAAGGAAGCTATTTGAGAGACAGAGTCTGAGATGAAATAAAGATT
Organism: Primulina tabacum; assembly: GCF_025594145.1. Taxonomy (NCBI): domain Eukaryota; kingdom Viridiplantae; phylum Streptophyta; class Magnoliopsida; order Lamiales; family Gesneriaceae; genus Primulina; species Primulina tabacum. The sequence continues at coordinate 14,532,187 of NC_134562.1, forward strand.
CTAGCATCGTTTCCTTGAGGCGAGTTTTCTTTTAGCTTCTGTATATACCTCCTTTGGTATCTGATTGGATATTTGACTTGATTGCTTGTGATTTCGAGAACGAAATCGAATCTTAGGGGGGGAGAAATATAAGGCCCGAGAAATTTATCATGTTAATCTGAAATGATTTAGTGATTAATTGATGTGATTATAGACGGAATGAATCAGACCGGGAAAGACGAGAAAAGACGCGAAATATGTGCGAGGGAGATGCCATCCGCGCACATGCGCGATCTGGCGCGCACACATGCGCGGCGTGAGGGCGCGCATATGCGCGAGGTGTCCAGTAGCCAAGGAGCTATAACAGAACATTGTGCGCACATGCGCGACGTGAGCCGCGCACATGCGCGAGGTAGGCAGAGAGTTGTGCGCACATGCGCGGGGTGAAGTCGCGCATATGCGCGAGCTGCCGAGACACGCGCTGAGAAATTGTGTCTCGCGCATATGCGCCGAGTGATGTCGCGCATATGCGCGAGACATGTTGCACCAAAGATAAGCCACTTGCCCTTGCATGCAACGTGTGTATATATATATTTATACATATCAATCCTTAGCCTTAAGAATGAAAAAGGAAGAGAAACGAGTTGCCGAGGAAAGCTCAAGTTCTAATTTACGATCTGGTCATCTGATTTGAAATCTGACTTCAGTACCGAGTTCCTAGCGACGACAGCTACAACAGGACGTAAGTTTTGTTACGTTTAGATACGATTTGAAATTATGATATTGTCAGAATTGAATATGAATCATATATGGTGTTTCTGATATCGTAGACATCGTATAATTGAAGTCAGATTGAAGAACAGACTGTGTATGTATTTGTTATGATTTTTGGAGTTGATTTGGTTGAGATTCGATATCAAGATTGTATTGTTATGGATTATAAGTTGTACCGATATTGATTATGAACTCGGGTATTATATCTGTGATGTTGAGATTGACGGGGTTATCGAGACTGTATTGTTATACCGTCGAAATATCAGTGGGTTGATATTGATCAGATTCAGTAGTGACTTCGATTATATCGTGATATCGTCGATATGGATTAGATTGTATCTTGATTCGATATTGATCAGATTATGTTTGATTTGAGTATTGATCAGAACAGATTTTGAATTGAGTTGCATATTGAGATTGTGCCTATGCGATATTGCATTTCAGATTGATATGGACAGATTTGAGTTCGAGACTTCGACTTCGTCAGACTGCGAAGACAAAGGTATAAATTTATATTGATGTGGGATTGCACAACTCGAGTCCGATTGACTTGAATTTCTCAAAATCACATATTTTACTTTATTGCATCGATATTTGCAATTGTATGAGATTGATACCTTTGATTTATTGATTTATGTATTGAGTCATAAGCGGATACGCTTAATTGTAAATGAATAATCTTGTGACAGTAGCGCCGGATAGTGATGAAATCGTCACTGGCACATTGCATATTGTTCGAGGATAGGATATTGGTGAAAATGCCAAAGTCTGTGACGGTTAGGTCAAGACACCGGACGTTTGGCTATATCGGAGTGGATAGAATTGAAGTTTCTTCTATTACTGGTGTTCGATGTGGAAAGAGCCAAAGTCCGTGAATAAGAACATGCCACCACCCCGATCGGGAGTGTAGGTGGGTGTATGTTCTTATTCCGATTGGGATCCCTAGATTAGGACGAGTCGAGTACGAGTCCATGAGTCACGGAGTGTGATTCAGAGTTTGTGTTGATCCATGTGTCGGATTGGATACATGTTATATTCCTAGTTTAGATTGATTCATGCTTCTGAATTTGATACATGTTATGAATGTTTATTTCATGCTTTTATATTGTTTATATGAAATGCATGTATACATGGTTTATACTGGGAATATAATTCTCACCAGAGTTATCCGGCTGTTGTCTTGTTTGTATGTGTGCATGACAACAGGTGGGACATGATCAGGGTCAAGACAAGAAGAGAGAGAGATCATGATTAGAGTGGAGACTACGGACTTGGATTAAAGATATGATTTGAATACTTGATAATTAGTTGTTAAACCTTAGTTTTTATTGAATGTAGACTGTACAGGACTTGTACTTTATTTTATACGAATATGTATATTAGTTCATTCCATTACGTTCCGCATTTAAAGAAATTTTTTTTTATGACCCAAATTACTTGATTAGTAAATTGATCCTAATGATGATTAAGAATTGGATTAGCGTCCGGGTCCCCACAAAATATCTAACATAATTAATTTATGCAATTAAAATCATTTAATTAGCTATTTTCTATTTTTCCTAGATTTGCATGCAGTTGAATTACGTCATCTTATTTTTGGACCTTAGATAATCCTTCACATATACTAAAGTATGAACCTCTGCAGTTGACTCCGAATATGTCATACGAGGAAAGGCCTATACAAATTCCAGATAGGCAAGGGAGAAGACTCTGGAATAAGGTTATTCAAATTGTCAAAGTCAAGTAACTAAATCATTCGAAAGGAGAAGTTACTTGGGAAATTGAGATGGACATGAGGAGTTGCTACCCGGAGTTATTCGAAAAGTCTTAATTTCGATAACGAAATTTTATTTAAAAAGGGAGGAATTATAAGGTCCAAAATGCGATAACGTAATCCAACTGAATGCAAATCTAGGGAAAAATAGAAAATGACTAACTGGATTATTTTAATTGCATTAATTAAATATGATAGGCATGTTTACATGTTTAAAATAGGGTTTTATATTAAAATGCATAAAATTGTGTTTTAAGTGTTATTCGAGACACGATCGAATAACAGAGACCGAGGAGACCATAAAGGGAAAATATTTTTTATTAAATGATTATTTTTAATTATTTAATATATGGTATATTTTAAATGAGAATTTTGAAAATAAGACTTTTTGAGATGTTTTTACACTCCGAATCGTGTTTTAAAACGGTAATCAATTTTTGACGAAAATAAGGACTTTTTAGGAAATCGACTAATATTTTCGAAAACTTTCCTAAACGAAATATTTTACCTACACTATAATGGACCTAATGGGTCTATTATAATATGGTTATTGGTCCTAAATTTCTACTCAATTATTTATATCAAAAGATAGAGTTTCCTAAACCAAAACACTTCAAAACACATGTTTAAAACACTAGAAACCTAGGGCTTTTTCCACCATCAGCACACAAACACACACCACACATTTTTTTTTAAATCTATTCACGTGGATTTGAAGGAATTTCAGCAAGGTCTTCTCCCCCGTCTCTCCGTCAACGTCCCTCGCGTCAAAGATTGTTTTCGTTCGTGAAATACGCAAAGACACGCCTTAATCTTCTTTCACTCATCGTTCATAAATATTATGTGTATTTAACATGATTGAATGAAAAATATGATACACCTTATTTTATTTTCGTTTTTATGGCAAAACATGAACAAAACTTGAGTTTTTATGTTTATAAATTCATGATTATGATGCACAAAAGAGCTGCCATGATAGGGCTATGGGAAGAGACGTTTTTCAGTATTTTTAAGGGTCTATAGGGGCATGGCTAAGGGCTTGACAAGATAGGACAACATGCTGAACTAAAATTTGGGTTTTAACAAGACTAGGGTCCCAGCAGTGTCAGCTAGGGCCTGGTTGGTTCGTCCATGGGTTAAGGTCGAAGGAATTGAGGGTTTGTCAAGCTAGGGTTTCTTCGAAACTGTGCAGAATTTACCAGCAAGGTTCTAGGCTTGTTCAAATGATCTAAATGGTTTGATTTGGGTTATATAGGGTATGGTTAGGTGTTAATAAGCTATGGTTCAAGTTTGGTTAAGTTTTGAATCGATTCGGGTTAACACCGGGACGTAGGTTCAAGTTTTAAAACGAATGAGAATTTAGTCGATGAGCTTAATTTAACGTCTAAGAAATGATTAGGGGTTTATTTTAAGGTGATACGATAAGTTTGGATGGAGTCGGGTCATCGTTTTAAGGTCCAAAGATAAATTGGGAAAGTTAGGGTTTCAGGGGCAAAATGGTTATTTTACACCTGAAAAATGTTAGACGTCCTGGCAGTACCATGAATGCTGTAATGAATGTTAAAATTTTTATTTTAAAATTTTATGAAATTTTATGATGCAAAACGATAAATACTAAAAGATGTGTTGCATGTACGATTGGTTTAAAAAAAATGATATTTTTGCATATATTTTTATAAAGTGATGGAAACGAGGAAAAATGTTTTGAAAGAAATGATTTAATTGTGACGGTAAGGAAATGGGGATATATGATGGACGAGGCCCTAGAGGGAGCCCATTTGTGAGAGAAGGTCCCAGAGGAACCCGACGATCTATTTTCCATCGAAAGGATATGATGATATGTAAGGCCAAGACTCAGTTGTGGGTGAGAGTGTCGCTGATGTCCCCACCGACTATAGGCCAAGGCACATAACGTTGAATTCCAAGTAATCTTTACTATATGTACTATATTATAAAGATTTAGCATTTTTTAGAAATTGTTTAGGTCTGACTTGATTATATCAATGTTGAATTCTATATATAACATTGAAAATAATTATTGCTAACTAAAAATTTATGTACAAAAATGTAAAAAGATATCTTATTTTAAATTTTACTCTATTAACGATTGTAGCTTTTCATTGACATCAAAATTCATCAACTTATCTTTTATATAATCTATATTTTTTTATTCTCGTTTTTTCTAATTTGTTAATGATAAAAACTTTAATAATATTCATTCATCTATTTAAAAAAAAAACGATAATATCAATGTTTTACACTACATAAACATCATATGTCCTTGTTTACTGATCAAATCGTACCAACCGTAGCAACGCACCGTAGAGGACCAACCGTAATGCACCCTCGCATCCACGTGAATAAGAATCGTTCATGCGAACACTTCCCTGTGAAATACCCGGAAGCCCCCCCAACCGATTCGAAACCGCTAGCATATTTCCCTCCAGGCCAGGGCTATTTTCATAAATTCGCATTCCTCAGGTTTCAAGCGCCAAGATTTATATAACCTCTTCCTCCTCTCTTCACTCCGAATTTGAAACTCAAAATTTGGGGGAAAAAAAGGGAAAAAAAAAAAAACTGAGAAGAATCCTTCGCGAGATTCTCTTTAATGACGTCCAATTCATTCAATGAAGCCTGCAACATGAGGATAAAGAAAATCAACCCTAAGAAACTGCTCGAATTCGAAAATTTCGCGGGCCCTGGTTTGGTTAGCAAGACTCTGTTCGGATCTTTCAGAGATAACGTTTTGTTATTCGTTCAGAATTTCGCGGAGATTGAGGATTATACGGTTGATGATATGCCTATTTGGTGCACGTTGCTTGTAACTCAAAACGATGGCGCTTTCCCACTGTTTATTGTTGAAGAAACAGTTTGGAATTCCGAGAATCCTTACTGTAATCATTGTAAATTATCAGGTAATTTGAATTTGATGGACAATGTCGTGGTTACAGTTTTCTTGGTGAATTTAAGTTTGATATTTCTGGGTTTCCGTATAAATTTGGTTGAGTATTTGCGTGACTGATTCTTTCTTTTGTTCCACTTGTTCTTGGTTAATTTGAATTTGGATTTCTGTTTTTTGTAATGGGTATTGTTTTTATTTTCACGAACTTTCAGTGATAGTCAGTTATCATGTAATTGAAAATTTTGGTAAGTTTCTTGATGGTTTCTTTGTTTTCATAAATCTCTTCGTGATATTTTTCTTGGGTTTTCGAAGAATAAAGAAATTAATTATGAGTCCTTACTGTAATCATTGTGCATTATCAGGTAGTTTGAATGCGCTGGATACAGTCATGATAATATTTCTTTGTGGGAAATTCTGGTAATCCAATTTGGTAGAGTATTTGCGTAGTTGATTCTATTTTTTGTTACACTTGTTCTTGGTAAATTTGAACTGGGATTGTTATTTTTTTTGGAAATGATTTCGTTCTTTCCATCACTAACTTTCTGTGATCATCGGATATCATGTAATCAAATTTGAATCGTTTGAAAGCTTTTTGATGGTTTCTTTGTTTCATAAAATTCTTCGTTTTAGTTTTTTGGGTTTTTGAAGAATAAGGAAATTAATTATGATTTTGCTTCTTTTGTTCTTGTGATGTATGTATTGTAGGATGGGGCCACCATTTTGTGTGCAAGAGAAAGTATCATTTGATAATCCCATCTTATGAGAAATGGAATAACCCGTTACATGGGGATTTTTCTCAGTTCCAGAACCATAGTTTGTATGGCTTGATTCACTGCAATGGATATGGGCATCTCATCTGCATCAATGGTATAAAATACGGCACAAATTTCATCGGTGTCAGTGAAGTTATGGAATTCTGGAACGGCCTTTGCACGGTTCTTAGAGCCAGGTTAATTTATGATTGGAATTTGGTTAATGGGTGTTTTAGGTTGAAGGTTTTGTAAGATGCTAGTGTCTTTTTCTTGCAGGAAAATTTCGGTTTGCGATGTCTCAAGAAAGGAATCCATTGAGTTGAGATTAATTTATGGTGCAGCTTATGGGCATTCATGGTATTCAAAATGGGGTTACAAATTTTGTGATAGATTTTCTGGAGTTACAGAGCAAGAACTGTGTTCCGCGATGAAAATTCTGAGCTCATTAGATCTTGATAAAATTGTCGGGGATTTCAAGAAGAGGAGAAATGGAAAGGAAATCAAAGAATCGATTAATAAGTACAGAGAAATGAGTGATAAACCATTAGTCACAATCAGTGATTTGTTAAAGTACATGCTGAGATTTAACTCAAGGCTTGCGGTTCCTGTTTTCAAACCTTCTGGGTTTGACTCCAAAACTGGAGAAAAAACGACCAGCTTAGAGTCATTCGTGCATTCAATGGCTAAAGGTGATTGCAGGTGGTCTACAAAGAGGCTGGAGGGAGTGCTCAGAGTGATTGTTGATCTGTTAAATGAGCACAAAACAAATAATTTTGATGGTAAAGACGGTTTGACCAGGCATGAGTTGAGAGAAGAAGCAAGAAAATCTATTGGAGATACAGGTTTGATTGATTTTGTGCTCAAATGTATCAGGTGTTTCCAAGTGGAGAATCAAATCATTCGTCGCACGATAAATCCATATGGTAGATTAGTGGAATTCACCATTCATGACATTATGAAAGAAGCAGAATTGATGAAATGTCAGATTCCAGTAATGGATTTGAGTTGCAGGTGGTCTAGAGAGAAACTGGAGCATGCAGCGAATTCAATTGTGAGTATTTTAAAAGAAAACAAAGGAAATAAGGCCATGCCACGGAAAGAATTGCGTGACAAGGCTAGAGACCTTATTCATGACACAAGGTTGATCGACTTCGTGCTGAAATCATTCGACAATTCAACAGTGGGTAATCAAATAGTACATCGCTCCAAAAACCAAATTACCAAGAGCATCGAGTTCTCCCTTATGAGTGTTTCTGAAAATCTTGAAATGTCAGCCAACTTAAATGGTTCCTTAGGCTTGAATTTGTCAGAAGAAGTGCTGTTTCTTTACAAAAATGTGCTATTAGGATATTCTGAGTTGAACTCAATAGGTTTAGCTGTTAGGCTAATCTTGGACTCTAAAATATTTGTGAAGGAATGGCCGGTAGAAAAAGAGGTTCTGAACCAATTCATGGCACTAACATGTAAAGTATTCCCGAGTTTCGATGAGTTGGAAACCGAGTTAACTCGTCCACTGTCACCAGGTGAAGTCGTGGTGGTCCTGCCTTCGATTACAATTGGTGAACTTAAAGTGGTGGCACAATGCGCGTTGAGAGATACGTACTGTGTAATGGATAACCTTGTGCTGACACAAATTGGAGCGCTAAAGCGAATAGAAGATGAACTGATATTATCTTGTGCTGTGCATCCTGGTTCAGAGGTTTGGGTAAGAGGATCTGGGCTAGACTTGGTCACGAGTCTGAGATATGAAGATGGATCGAATAATACGATGGACACTGAGTCGTATTGAAGAAGGCGCAGCTGGGGGACATTTATAGGAGCAACAGGAAAATATAAAAGAAGTATAGTTGAAGGAGAAGGTTGTAGATGATGAAAAGATATTTTTGTTTAAATTTGAAGTACAAGAATGAAAGAAAGAGTAACAGAAGCAATTCGTTTTCATAATCATTAGCTGCTATCCTAACTCAGCAGTGTAAAGTGGTGGATTAAAACTTAGTACATATGCACATTTCACTTATATATAATAACTTGCTTAGCACATATGCACATTTCATTTTGGCAAAGAAAGAATATCAGTATTGTTTCAAACATAGATCTCATTTCAGAAGAACTATAAGTCATGGACAATCTCCTCTTTTATGAGATTTAATAATTAATTTAACGGACAAAGCTTTTTGATTCAGTGAAACCAAATTAGAAGATGATATCGGAATTGGGCCCACAAACATGGCCCATGCAGGCTTAAGAGGTAGTTGGAATCCTATCAACCGTTCATGTCGTACGGCCCAACAACAAAAGTTATGGCCCACGAGATAAATTATCCAAACTCAGCCCGACAAGAAGAGCATGCGAGTTTGAGACCCATGCATGTGGTCATATAATTTATCAGAATCAAGCTCTGTGAGAAGCAAAGCATTGTTATTCGATCTTATGCTATGATCTTTGCTACGAGTCTACGACTGAGAATCTCATCCCATTTCTATGATATATGTTGTTCTAGATAATATTGTCAAAATCTTGGTCATGTAAATTTATTATAATTCTATATATAATTAGGAAAAATAATTTATTAACCATTGTGTTTGGAGACAAAATAAATTTATATGGATTTGGAAATTCCAAATTCCCATCCCATTTTGCATGTTTGATAATATCATTTGAAGACATCATATTTTACTTGGAAATGAAAAGGATTTGAGGAAAGAAAGATGAAGTTTATATTCAAATAATTTTATTCTCATTTCAAATTCTACTAATTCCCAACAAATCCAAACAATTTTGAAATTTGATGAAAGAAAGATGAAATTTAAATTAAAACAATTTCTGAATTCAAAGTATAGTTTTGTTCATATATATTCATCTTAAAACAATATATGTGGCCTCGAATTGCAATAAAATTATTATATACAACTTGCGGTAGCGGAATCATATACAATATTTTAATTTATAAAAGATAACAAAAATATGAATTCAACGGAAGAGCCACAATTTTGGTAAGTCAATATTTCCATTTTACCGATTTCTATCATATTTGGAGTCCTGAAATCATGTAGCTGGAATTTAGAATAAACAGAAAGAAAACAGAGGTTAAGTCTTTAGGGACCTAATGAGGGAATAAATTGGGCTTATAGTGATGCAATCACGGGTGCTCCTCAGAAGACAACGTGGGACACGTTGGAGATACGGGCAGGGTCAATTACGAGGGGACGGAGCAAGATGTTCAAGGAAGCTCTTCAAGGGTTTAAGGCAAGCTACCAAGAGTACTACAATCAAGTTTGGAGCCACTATAATGTTATTCAAATGTTGAAGGACCAAAAAGAAAGCATCCAAGCCAAGACAGGAGCGCCCCAGTTTATATTTCTGCACGCCCTAGTGCCCAGGGCCGAGACAGACATGCCCCAGTGGAGCTTTTGACCCACCCAAGTGCCCAGGGCGCCCCCCCGTGGAAGAAAATAGCCTCCCCAGCGCGCCTCTTGCACAAAATTTGGGAGACCAATGCGCCCCAGCTGACAGAAATCCCCGCCCCAGTGTGCTACACTGCAGAATCAAACAAGGAAACCCTATATTACAAATTTTAATGTAATTTGACATATAAACAAAAGTTTTTATTGGAAAATAAGTTTCAGATGTTTGACAAACTGAAGGGCTAAAAGTTGGAATAAACTAAACATAATCGGACGCCTCAACTGAATCCGGCAACTGAACTATCCAACCAACTGATCTACGTAACTTGACGCGCAGTCAACTGACTGCAGTTGTGAACTTTATCAACTTCTTCCTTTCAGCTGACCTTTCAGCTGGACACATCATAAGTTAAAAACGACAACCGACAAATAGTACAACAGTCTGCAACTGTTCGTGGGAACGCCGCATTTCAGAAATGGCACACTGTACTATTGGTAGAGGAATTTTGACATGGTACATCAACGGATAGAAAGTTTACACCGCATTCAATATTATCGTTGAAGGGAAGCCTATAAATAGCAGAGAGAAGCAGCTGAAGAAAATAACGAAACTTTACAATCAGTTGCGAAGAGTGAACTAACAATCTTTGTTACTGTTACTCTACTGAAATTGACGCTCACGCTTATCATATACATTCATAGCTGTTAGGCTATCTTTCGAGCATTTTAGCACATTGTTATTACTGTGAAACTTGATCCTAGAGATCAGTTGTGCTAAGTTTATCAATCGAGAAAATTGAGTTGTAAACTAAGAGTTTCAGTTTTGACATTGTTAAGTCCAAACCGAAGTGGGTCTGTACAAATCTTGTATTGATCAAAGTCTTTTAGTGAAAATCCTATCTTCGTGATAGAAGGGGTGACGTAAGAGTAATTGAAATCTCTGAACATCCAGAAACAAACCTTGTGAATCTTTTACAAGCTTTTCAGTTACTATATTCTATCTTTCAGTCAGTTATATTTCGCACTTAACTGTTAACTGACGGTGATCGATTGACAAGATTTTGAGAATAAGTTTCTCACCAAACTGATTCAAACCATTGACAAAGAGTTAAAACCGTGAGTGTTTAGGTTCATTCAACCCCCCTTTCTAAACACTCTTTATCCTCTAATCGATCGTATCAGTTTTAACTTTTAGATGAACAATTAATTGAAGAATTTATCAGATAAATTTGTGAGTTTTCTCTCAAAATTTTCAAAGCTTTGCTTTGTACACACAAAGATCAAACTTATCGAATATTTAATCTTTGTGGCGTTTGTTTATTGCTTTTCACTCGGATTGTCAATGACGAGTTATTTGAAGGTTCATTTGAGATCAATTGTTATCTTCGTGAATATTTGTTGCTAAGTTTTCGTAACTTAGAAGTGAATATCACAAATCGTTGCTTTTTTCCAAAGATCGGGACAATCCAACATTCTTTATTTTATCGAATCGAGAGCGTGACTCCGTTTTTGAACACATTTGCTTTTCGTGTTTGAAGACTCGCTTCATTTGGTATCAGAGCTTTGGTTCCGTTTGAGGTGTTGTTCGGTCATTTTAGTAGGATGATGAGGACCCAGCTGGAGCCCTTACACGAGAGATTGGATAAGCTTGAGGTTAGTTGAAATGTCCACTACTCGTTTTCTTTAAATTATACTAGAGAATTTTTTTTCTTTCTTAAAATACTTTCGGCCGAAGGATGTCAACCAAACCAAAAACTAGTATTTTTCAAAATAAAGTATAAGCATCTTAAATCCTCTCAAAACCACTCAAAAACATCAAAAGTCATAAACGTCATAAAATCTTAAAAATCATACTAATACGGAAAAACTAGCAAAGGTCCTCGAGTTATGTGCAACATCAGCCCAGCAAGTTCAACTATCAAGTCCTCCATCATCATCAAAATTATTTTCACCTGCATCATTCACACATATGAGTCTAATGACTCAGAAAATCTTAACCATGATAGCAAGTAATACATATACATTAACATGCAACAGTGAAAATACTTTTAATAAAATATATTTTATGAATATGCATACTTTAAACCTTTTTTCTTTTCATTATATCCTTTTCCTTTCATCATAAACATATAAATATACATTCCCTTTAAGTTGAATTTCGTTAATTAATTGTGACCATCCTTTCATCCTTCGGTCGATTGATCAATCTCAGCTGCAACCATGGTACCAGGCGACGAGGCAACATTAACCACTTTTTCGTTATGTGCCTTGGCCTATAGTCGTCGGGGACATAAGCGACACTCTCACCGTCAACTGAGCATTGGCATTACATATCATCATATCCTTTCGATGGAAATTCGATCGTTGGGTTTCCACAGAGCTTTGTCCCATAAACGGGTTCCACTGGGGCTTCGTCCCTCACGAATCCCCATTTCCTTACCGTCACAATTAAATCATGTTGGAAACTTAATTTCGGAGTTTGACAAACTGGGCGTAAAAATATTGAGCAACCGATCAACAAGACTGAAAAGAATTGATCTAAATTACGCAAACTATTGGTTTCCTAACTGAAGATTAGTGCGCAGAAAATGAACAGCAACTAATCTAAGCTAACTGAAATATGTAGTCGACTGAATGATTAGTTGGAAATTGATCAGTTACACTACAATCAGTTGAGAGAAATCAGCTTATCCTATCGGCTTTGACAAAACTGATAAAACAGTTTGAGGCACCATCAGTTACGGAATGTAGCTATCAACCGACAATTGTACAAAAGCAGATTGCAACATGTAGTGGTAACGCCGCATTTCAGCAATGCTACAGTGTACTAATGTCAAAAAATGTCGACGTGGCAAACAATTGATATAAAGATTCAAATCCATTCATTGTTACCGTTGGAAGCAAAGCCTATAAATAGTCAAGAAGAGCAGCTGAGAAAAACACTATTGAATTAACCGAGTTGTTATTCTGCTGAAATATTTTCACAAAGCTTTCTATTCATATTCAAAAGATTTCAAAGCTCACGCTTAGCATATACATTCAAAGCATTCAAGGCTATAATTTGAGCTTACAAGCACAAACACTTACTGTTGTAATATTCGATCTTGTAGATATCAGTTGTGCTAAGTAGTTTCAGTTCAGTCGAAGTATTGTAAACTATATCAAAACTAAGAGTTTCAGTTTGGCATTGTTAAGTCCAAAATTGAAGTGGGTTTGTGCAAATATTTGTATTGATCAAATTTTTTTAGTGAATATCCTATCTTCGAGATAGAAGGTGTGACGTAGGAGTGATTGAAATCTCCGAACATCCATAAATCTTGTGTCTCTTAATTCAGTTTTATTATATCTGTTAGTAAGTTTATTTCCGCACTTTCATTAGTTAACTGATCGACATTGACAAACAAGATTCTCGAGTTCAGTTTATCACTAAACTGATTCATTATTCGAAAAAGTTGTAAAATTATTAAGTGTTTATTCAACCCCCCCTTTAAACACTTTGTCACCTCCCAACCAATCCTATCAAGTGGTATCAGAGTAGTTGAATCTTGTTCCTGAATATTTCTATCTACAAACTGATTACCATGTTTTCTTTCAACAAAATCCCAATGTTTTCAAGAGAAGATTTTGACGATTGGAAGATTAGAATGCAGGCTCATCTAGGTGCACAAGATGATGACATGTGGTATGTAACGTCTACCGTTTTAAAAGTGCGAAAATATTATTATTATTTTTCTTATAAAAGTTCGCAATTACAAAATAACATTTAAAATAATCGTACTTTTAAAACGGTAGACGTTATCAACAATAAAATTAGCGCAGTTTAAAAATAACCAACATCATCCAAAATCAACGTAAACGTAAACGTGTAAAAATCGAAATATCAGCAATGTATAAAATGTGTAACTCCTCCCAAAACACATGAATCAATATGCAGAAAAATAATGGTGCTCTGGTCGTGTCACCGCACATCCCGCCTGCCTACTCAGTCTTCGGCACCTCCGGTCCCCTGATCATAATGCTCACCTGCACTACACACGCCTAGTGAGTCTAAAGACTCAACACACCTGTACCAAGAATAACAAGTACATCAACGTAGCACACAACAGTGAAAAATAGTATAATCAACATACATTTCATGTCTGCAGTAAAATCGCATACGTAAATGTGTCCTGTCAAAACGTGGTAAAAATCATAGCATGTACCATCGTATCAGCATATATGTGTTAAATTTCTTAATTTGAGTTCCGTTCATTAGCTGTGACTTTCGTATCATCATGTCAGTCGATAGATCCATCTACGTGTAACCGTGGTACCCGGCGGCGAGGATCATCAGCCACAGCATTACCCGCCCACTGAGTCCCGGCCTTACATGTCATCGTGTCATCATGTTAGTCACAACTAAATCACTTCCTACAAAACGTGTCATCATATTCATCACTTAAATAAAAGCAAGCATATACGTAATTTTTTCTTTAAACCAAGAATGCACCGTATTTATCATAATTGCGTTAAAATCATAAACATGATGAACAAACATTTAAAATATCATAAATTTGTGCTCAGGGCGTTGTCATGACAAAAATTTCACCCTGGGTTCAAAATGATCATTTTGCCCCTGGAAACCTGAAAATTATCGTTTCACCCCTGGACCACTAAAATTGACCCGAAGCTTACCAAACTCCTTAAAATGTCCCAAAACATATTTAAAAGCATTCCTAGACGTAAAATCGAGTCCATTTTACAACTTAACTGATTTGTTTTAAAACTTGGACCGGGGTCCCGGTTTTAACCCGAATCGAACCGTAACTTAACCAAAACTTTCCCAAATTTTTATCACACCTTAAAAACACTATAATGTTCCTAAAACATCAACCTCAGGCCCCCAATCCCTCGGATGATAATTCCAGAAATAACATAAAGTTTCGGCCCTTCCTTATTTGCATTCTATTACCCTCTTATTCCCAAAACTCACGTCCATAGCCTATCCCGATGGCACCAGATCTGAACCAGCCTACCAAGGACCTAGATCAGACCCTAAGGAACCAATCATAACCAAGCCACAAGACCCATGCACGCCGCTAACTGCTAAGAACCGAGAATCATCAACAAGACTCCTACCGAGACCAACTCGTCTCCTCCTGGCTCGATCGATCTTCCCGTCACTCCAGCATGGTTCGAGCCGTTCCAGAACCCAACTCACACCCACCAGGGTCTGGTCCAGGGCTGGAGAAGGCCTTCGCACAGCTGGTGTAGCAGGAAAAATGGATCGAACCCTCCACAAGGCCCACACCCGATCGGTTACCAACGTTTTCAACAAAACCCGACCACAGCTCGACTCTAGTGTCTAAACCACCTCACCCATGACCTTTACAGCCCCTTGCAATCCTATTACAGCAGCCCCTTGCACCAATAATTCAGAAAACGCGAGTAGCAAGCATGGAAGTACAAAAACACGAGAAAAAATCGAAAATCATTCATGCTTATGCCTGGATCGAGAATTTTCATGCACCATGCATTCAACAACATATATAACGTGTGAGATGATAAAAAAATAGATACAATACGTGCCTTATGATGTAAAAACGCGAGAAGAATGAAGAGAGGAGCGCCGGAGAGCCTTGGATGCAAGAACAAGCAAAAACCGAGGCCTTCTTGGGGTTACTGGTGAAGAAGAAACCGAGAGAAAAGTTCTGAAAATGAGGGGGGGTATCGGCTGAATGTTTTAGGTTTAGGTTAAAGAATGGTTTGGTGCCTAATTAAATAGTAATCAAATGTTTAATGGGCCCTAAATTATTTATTAAAGGTTTTAAAAAAATATTTAAGCCCAATAAGTTTAAAAGTAGGCTCATTAAATCCAAACACTTTCCTGAAAAATATCTTGTGTTGGAAAAATTTTGAAAATATTAGCCGAACCCTTAAAAATTCCCACGATTCGATAAAATTTACGTACCGTTAAAAATAAAATCATGCGGGTAAAAATACCCAATAAAATCCCATTTTTGAAAAATACTCTTAAAAACACCATATATTAGTTAACAAAAATTAATCATGTAATAAAAATAATTTTCCTGAAAATTCTCCGGTCTCTGTTCCTCGTTCGAGCGTGAAATGCACCTCGAAACCCTAATACATGAACTTATAAAATTTCACGAATTAACTCCTAGCATGCATGAATTATGCATCAAATGCATAAAAATAATTAAGCACATAATTAAAAATAAAAATCCTAGATTGCATGCATTCTGGTTATATGATTTAAATTCCTAGACCTTACAACTCTCCCTCCCTTAAACAAAATTTCGTCCTCGAAATTAGAACGTACCAAATAACTCCGGATAGAGACTTTTCATCTCGGTCTCTGTCTCCCACGTAGCCTCCTCCTCGGAATGATTCAGCCACTTGACTTTGACAATCTGGATCACTTTATTTCGGAGCCTCTTCTCCTGCCTATCAAAAATCTGAGTGGGTTTCTCCTCGAATGATAAGCGTGGTGTCAGCTGAAGTGGCTTATAGTTCAGCACATGTGAAGGATTCGACATGTACTTCCGTAGCATGGAGACGTGGAACATGTTATGAACTCCCGCCAGATATGACGGTAAAGCAACTCTGTATGCGAGTGTCCCAACTCTCTCTAGGATCGCAAATGGTCCGATGAATCTAGGGCTGAGTTTGCCCTTCTAACCGAACCTCATCACACCCTTCATCGGTGCGACCTTCCGAAAACACGATCCCCTACTGCAAACTCAAGATCTCGTCATCTCTGATCTGTATAGCTCTTCTGACGGCTCTGTGCAGTCTTCATTCTGTCCCGAGTCCTGGCCACTAACTCTTCTGTTTGTCTGACAATATCCGGCCCCAACTCTGTCTGACAATATCTGGCCCCAACTCTGCTCGCTCTCCCAGCTCATCCCAATAAACTGGCGATCTACAATTTCTTCCGTGTAGTGCTTCGTTTGGAGTCATACCTATCGATGCCTGATAGCTGTTGTTGTATGTGAACTCCACAAGAGGTAACTTTGGCTCCCAGCTGCCCTTGAAGTCGATCATGGAAGCTCGGAGTAGGTCCTCCAGGATCTGAATCACCCTCTCTGACTGACCGTCTGTCTGAGGATGGAAAGCGGTACTGAACAATAACTTCGTACCCAACGCCTGATGGAGACTCTTCCAGAATGCAGACGTGAATCTCGGATCCCTGTCTGACACGATGGACACTGGAATCCCATGCAGTCTGACTATCTCTTTGATGTACAGCTCTGCGTACAAAGTCATGGTTAATGTCTTCCTGATCGGTAAGAAATGAGCTGATTTAGTAAGCCAATCAACAATCACCTAGATGGGGTTAAATCCTCCAGTAGTCCTCGGAAGCCCTGTCACAAAATCCATAGTGATGTTATCCCATTTCTACTCGGGAATAGGGAGTTTTCTCAGCTTCCCTGCTGGTCTCTGATGCTCTGCCTTGACCTGCTAACAAGTGAAACACTCGGAGATGCAACACAGAATATCTCTCTTCATGCCCGGCCACCAATACAAAGTCTGTAGGTCTTTATACATCTTCGTACTCCCTAGATGGATGGAGTACGGGGCTCTGTGGGCCTCACTTAAGATATCTGCTCGAAGGGAATCACTGTCAGGGACCCATAGGCGGTCCCTATATCTGACTATGCCGTCCACAACTGTATACAGTCACTGGCCCTTAGCCTCGTCCCTCTGTCTCCACTTCTGTAACTGCTCGTCAAAAGTCTGCCCTGTCCGGATTCTATCTCTCAGAGTCGGCTGTACTGTAAGAGTAGCAAGATTCGAGGCCTCGCCCCTGGCATAAACTGCAAGCTCAAATCTCTGGATCTCAGTCTGTAGCGGTCTCTGCACTGACAGATGAGCAATCACTGCGTGCTTCCTGCTCAGAGCATCTGCAACCACATTAGCCTTACCCGGATGGTAGCTAATCTCGCAATCGTAGTCCTTCACCAGCTCAAGTCATCTTCTTTGTTGCATATTTAGCTCTTTCTGCGTGAAGAAGTAATTCAGGCTCTTGTGATCTGCGAAAATCTTGCACTTCTCTCCATACAGATTGTGGGGACCCGGACGCTAATTATAATCTTAATCATCATTCGGGACAATTTAATCACTAATAATAAACAGGGTCTAAATTTTTTTTTAAATACAATATGAATTGCGGAACGTAATGGAATTCAATCTAATATACATATCAGTATAAAGGTACAAGTCTTGTACTACATACAATCATTCAACTAAGGTTTAACATCTAAATCTCAAGTGTCTAAACCCTATCTTTAATCAAGTCCGTAGTCTCCACTCTAATCACGATCTCCCTTCATCTCCTCGACCCTGAACCTGTCCCACCTGTTGCCATGCACACATACAAACACGACAACAGCCGGATAACTCCGGTGAGATAAATATCCCAGTATAAACAATGTAAATATGCAGTCATATAAAAGCATATATAAAAGCATGAAACACATATCAATAACATGTATCAAATCTGAACAACATGTATCAATACAAACTCTGAATCACACTCTGTGACTTCTAGACTCTGACTCGACTCAATCTAATCTAGGGATCCCGATCTGAATAAGAACGCAACGTTCTCCCATCTAATTTACCCCAGCTAGATGGTGGTACGTTCTTAGTCCCAGACTTTGGCTGTCTATATCGAAGATCTGCAATAGGAGTCGGTCTTCTCTTCAGTTTATCGATATATATCCAAAAGTCCAGTGACTTGGCGGTTCTGCCATGGCGGTTCTACCAAAGACTAGGCGGGTCTGCCCAACTCTGACTCATGCTTTGCTATAATCAATAGAATAAGCATATCAATATCAAGCATTGCAAATATCAAATGCAATAATCATTCAGTATGTGATTTTGGGAAACTCAAGTTAAAGCTAACTCGAGTTGTGCAATCCCGAATCAACATTTATTTATACATTTCTTTCTGTCTATCTGACTCTGTCGAGGTCTCGGATTCGCAGCCTGTTAATATCAATCTGGCAATGACAATATCGAAGGTATCGTATCAATATACCATTCGGATCAATACTGGATATAATCAGAACTGAATCAAATTCAGTTTCAACAGCATAACTGCACAACCTCAATATACCCAGCCATACAAATCAACAGATATCAATTCCAACATCTCATAATCAATACAATACAAATCTGATATCAAATCTCAATCAAATCAACTCTGAAAATCATAGCAATTCTATATGATATCCGTTCTTCAATCCGGTTTCGGTTATACGATGTCTAACATGTCAGAAACACCATATATGAATCATATCCGATTCCTTCAACATCATAATTTCAAGACATGACAAAACGTAATAAAACTTACGTCCAATTGTAGCCTGCATCGATAGGAACACAGTACCAAAGTCGGATTTAAAATCAGACGGGCGGATCTCGCGCAATCTCAATTTGAATTTACGAAGGTGAAAGCTTCTTCCTTGGAGCCCTTTTTGATTTCTTCTATTGCTGTTCGAAGAAATGAAGGCAAATGTATTTATATATTGCATGGTGAGGGCAAGTGGCTCGTTCTTTGCCTTGCACGTCTCGCGCATATGCGCGACCATCATCGGCGCATATGCGCGAGACCTACTGGTCTCGGCGTTTGGCTTCGCAACAGTTGGCGCATATGCGCGACGTATCTCCGCGCATATGCGCCCAACTCTCTGGACTCGGCATTCTTGAATAACACCTGCTCGCGCATATGCGCGTCATGTCTCGTGCATATGCGCGAGACTTACTGTCTCGGCAATGATTCCAAGTACTTGCCTCGCGCATATGCGCGAGGTGTTCTGTCCTCGCGAATGGTCTTTCGCGCATATGCGCGCCTTTCTCCGCGCATGTGCGTGATGCCTACTGGTTTTCAACCTTTGTTCATACTATCCCACGTTCTCTTAAATATCATGTCATCCTCAATTCATACTTCAATTTCCTTTTCGGATATCCCGGTCTGATCCATTTCGTCTATGATTACCTTACAATTAATCAATGAATCATTTTAGATTACAATGCCTCAAATCTCGGGCATTACAATTCTCCCCCCCTAAGATCCGATTTCGTCCCCGAAATCATAGGTAATCAATCAATTATCAATCAGATATAATAAGGAATGGAGAATAGAAGCTAAACAAGAATACTCACATCAGTGAAATAAAGCTGGGAACCTCTGTCTCATATCAGACTCAGTCTCCCAAGTAGCTTCTTCAACGTCATGACGACTCCACTGAACTTTCATAGGTGGAATAGTCTTCGTTCAGAGCTGTTTTTCCTTCCGATCAAGAATCTTAATCGGCTTTTCAAAATAGCTCATTGTCTCGTCCAATTCGTCCTCGTCTGGCAGAATAATATGTGAAGCATCTGGCATGTACTTCCGCAATAATGATACATGAAAGACATCATGTATCCCAGATAATGAAGGCGGTAGGGCTAATCGATAGGCACGATCTCCTATCTTTTCAAGAATCTCATATGGCCCAATATATCATGGAGACAATTTTCCTTTCTTGCCAAATCTGACAACTCCCCGGAAAGGTGAAATCTTCAAGAATACTCGGTCTCCTGCCTCAAATACCAACGGTCTACGTCGAACATTGGCATATTTGGCTTGTCTATCCTTGGCTGCCTTCATTCTCTTCTGAATTAGCTTCACTTTTTCAGTCATATCTCTGATCATATCAGGTCCAATCTCAGGGACCTCAGAAATATCGTCCCAATACAGAGGGGATCTGCATTTCTTACCATACAACGCTTCGAAAGAAGCCATCTCAATACTCGTTTGATAGCTGTTGTTGTACGAGAACTCACAAAGTGGCAAGGCATCTTGCCAACTAGTGCTAAAATCAAGCACTATCGCTCTCAGCATATCCTCCAATGTCTGGATAGTCCGCTCTGACTGTCCGTCGGTCTGTGGATGATATGCGGTACTCAGATTCAATTTCGTACCTAGAGCCTGCTGTAAACTCTGCCAGAAGTGCGAAGTAAACCGAGGATCACGGTCTGATACAATCGACTTCGGCACTCCGTGCAATCTAACCACTTCTCTGACATAAATCTCTGCCATCTGGTCATGTCGGTACGTCATCTTGTACGGAATAAAACATGCGGATTTGGTCAATCTGTCAATCACGGCCCAAATCGCATCACAACCTCGGGAGGATCTTGGTAGCTTCGTCACAAAATCCATGGAAATGTGATCCCACTTCCATTCAGGAATAGCTAGACTCTGTAACAGTCCTCCTGGTTTCTTTCTTTCTGCTTTCACCTGCTGGCAATTCAGACATTTGGATACAAACTCAGCATTATCAGTTTTCATCTGTTTCCACCAAAACTGTCTTTTCAAATCATTATACATCTTTTTGCCACCAGGATAAATACTGAATCGACTGTTGTGTGCTTCTGAAAAAATCTGTCGTTTTAACTCTGAAACATTCGGCACAACCAGACGATCGTTCATATACAGTACACTATCCCTTACCTGATACTCAGATCGATGTCCTGTTCTAACCATCAATATCGAATTCCGAATATTCTGATCAACTTTCTGCGCCGCTTTAATTCTCAAAATCAGTTCTGGTTCAACTTGAACAGCATATAGTCTCAGCGGTCTATAATCTGTTTCAAATGCTAATCCAGACAAACAGCAGTTTTCTATCAAGTTCGAAACACCGATCGTCGATAAGGATAAAGAACATACCTTTCGACTCAGTGCATCTGCTGCTGCATTCGACTTTCCTGGATAGTATTTGATTTCACAATCAAAGTCTTTTAACAGATCAAGCCATCTTCGCTGTCTCATATTCAGCTATGACTGTGAAAATAGATACTTCAAGCTTTTATGATCAGAATAAATTTCAAACTTCTCACCATAAAGATAGTGTCGCCATATCTTTAATGCAAAGACAATGGCTGCCAATTCAAGATCATGAATTGGATAATGAGTCTCATGTGGCTTAAGCTGTCTTGAGGCATAAGCAATGACATGCCCTCGCTGCATCAGAATACAACCCAATCCTCGATGAGATGCATCACAATAAACCACAAAATCACCAGTACCTGATGGGATAGTCAGTATTGGTGCACTGGTCAGTCTTTTCTTTAATTCAAGAAAACTGGTCTCACATTCTTTAGACCAAACAAATGGAGCATTCTTCTGAGTCAACTGTGTAATCGGCTTGGCAATACTCGAGAAATCTTTAATAAATCGTCGATAGTATCCTGCCAAACCCATAAAACTACGAATCTCGGGTACTGAAGTTGGTCTCGCCCAAGAAATCACTGCCTCAACCTTACTGGGATCAACTGATATATCATCTCGGATATAATATGCCCCAAAAATACAACTTGTCTCAACCAAAACTCGCATTTTGACAGTTTAGCATATAATTTCTCAGCCCTCAGAATTTCCAACACAGTTCTTAAATGCTCAGCATGCTCAATCATATTCTTTGAATAAATCAAGATATCATCAATGAATATAATAACAAAATCGTCAGAGATCTCTGAAAGACACGGTTCATCAACCCCATAAATACAGCTGGTGCATTCGTCAAACCAAATGACATGACAATAAATTCATAATGTCCATACCTGGTTCTAAATGCGGTCTTTGAGATATCAAAATCTCTGACTCTTAGCTGATGGTATCCAGATCTCAGATCGATCTTGGAATATACAGATGAACCCTGCAACTGATCAAACAAATCATCAATGCGAGGTAAGGGATATTTGTTCTTTACCGTAGCCTTGTTCAGTTGCCGGTAGTCGATACAGAGTCTCATCGAACCGTCTTTCTTCCTCACAAACAGTACTGGAGTACCCCAAGGAGACACACTTGGTTTGATATACCCCTTGGTTAGTAAATCTTCCAACTGTTATTTCAACTCTTTAAACTCAATCGGTGCCATTCTGTACGGAGCCCTCGAAATCAGAACTGTACCTGGCATTAACTCAATGCTGAAGTCGATCTCTCGAATCGGAGGTAATCCAGGAATCTCATCTGGGAAGACGTCAGCAAATTCACACACCACTGGAAGGTCTGCCAATGATGGACTCGATTTCAGTAAATCAACTGAATACACAAGGAATCCCTCTGCTCCTTTCGGTAACAATCGAGTCATAGACAATACGGATATCAAAGGAATTCTCGATCTAGAACCCTTACCATAGAATTTCCACTCATCAGCCATATCTGGTCGGAATTTCACAATCTTGTGGAAACAATCAACAGTCGCTCTGTACTTGGTCAGCATATCAATCCCGACAATACAGTCAAAATCAGACAATCCAAGTACGATGCAATCTAAATCAATCTCATGCCCATCATACTGTAGTATACAATGTTTTACAGAATTCACTGATATTAAACCTGTCCCCAACGGAGAAGAGACCGAAACTACAGACGATAATGACTCAATAGGCAAAGCATGACTCAATGCAAATTTCTCAGAAATAAATGTATGAGAAGTACCAGTATCAATCAATATATAAGCAGGGTAAACAGAAATAAAACAGTTACCTGCAACAACATCATCTGGTGCCTCCTGAGCCTGCTCCTCTGTCAAAGCGAATACTCCAGCCTCCTGCCCCAACTCAGTCACAGCAGCGGGTCGTCTATCAGTCTGTGCCGCTGATCCAGATGATTCGGCTCCTTGGGATCTTTGGGAACCTCTCTGTGACACACCCTAGCAAAGTGTCCCTGCTGTTTGCAGACGTTGCAACTACCAGTCACTCCTTGGCATTGTTCTGTCGGATGTCTCCCTCCGCAATTTCTGCAGTACACTCCAGTATAGCTCTGGCTCTATCGAGAACCACTCGAGCTAGATGAACTGCTCCCTGATTTCTTGAATTGCTTTCCTCTAGCTTTCAAGAAATCTTTCTTTCCACTACTGCTGCTACCACCCTCAAATCTGGGAGGTGGTTGCTGGGGTTTCGGTGCTGGAGGAACATAGGAAGCTGCTTTCTGTCGAATCAGACCAGCTTCTGCTCCTTTGGCTCGGTTCAGGGCATCAGTGAAATTATTCGGTCGCCCTGTGTTCACCAATGTAAAGATCTCGGGGTTCAAACCATTGATGAATTGATCAGCAATAGCTTCTTCATTCTCGGCCACATGTGGAGCAAATCTCAACAAGGTAGAAAACTTGGTCACATATTCCTCAATATTCAGTTGACCCTGCCTCAAGTTTGCAAATTCCGCTCCCTTATCCTTCCTGTACGACACTGGAAAGAATCTCTGATAAAACTCAGTTCTAAATACGTTCCAGGTAATAGCTGTACCTCGATGCTCCAAGGCCCGCTTGGTTGTAATCCACCAGTTCTTTGCAACATCATGCAACTGGTGCCCTATCAGTTTCACTCTCCGCTCATCAGTGTAGTCCAAAGATTCAAACAGCATTTCAATGTCATCTAACCAGCTCTCACAGTCAACAGAAGTCTCTGTTCCTTTCAGGGTTGGCGGTTTAAATGACTGAAACCTCTTTAACAGTGTTTCCATCGGTGTTGGTGTAACATCCATTGGAGGATTCGAAGTACTACCCTGTTCTGGTATTCTTCGGGGAGGCATATCTGATTACCAAAAGGATTAGTAACCAAATACAACATATCTGTTTCGGTCCTCCTCTGATCATCTTACTGCTGATCAAGAATCGGTTCTGATTCATTCTCAATAAAACACGTTACCAAATCAAATCAGATAACCAGGTAAACATGCGTTATAAAGCAGTAGAACATGCTAGCAATCAAAAGTAGGAAAGAAACTCAATCTACCCCGCTCACTAGCTCCTATCTCAGTCTAAAGGATCTATCGCTCTGATACCACCTGTTGTGGGGACCCGGACGCTAATCATAATCTTAATCATCATTTGGGACAATTTAATCACTAATAATAAACAGGGTCTAATTTTTTTTTTAAAAATACAATATTAATTGCGGAACGTAATGGAATTCAATCTAATATACATATCAGTATAAAGGTACAAGTCTTGTACTACATACAATCATTCAACTAAGGTTTAACATCTAAATCTCAAGTGTCTAAACCTTATCTTTAATCAATTCCATAGTCTCCACTCTAATCACGATCTCCCTTCATCTCCTCGACCCTGAACCTGTCCCACCTGTTGCCATGCACACATACAAACACGACAACATGCGGATAACTCCGGTGAGATAAATATCCCAGTATAAACAATGTAAACATGCAGTCATATAAAAGCATATATAAAAGCATGAAACACATATCAATAACATGTATCAAATCTAAACAACATGTATCAATACAAACTCTGAATCACACTCTGTGACTTCTAGACTCTGACTCGACTCAATCTAATCTAGGGATCCAGATCTGAATAAGAACGCAACGTTCTCCCATCTACTTTACCCCAGCTAGATGGTGGTACGTTCTTAGTCCCAGACTTTGGCTGCCTATATCGAAGATCTGCAATAGGAGTCGGTCTTCTCCTCAGTCTATCGATATCTATCCAAGACTAGGCGGGTCTGCCCAACTCTGACTCATGCTTTGCTATAATCAATAGAATAAGCATATCAATATCAAGCATTGCAAATATCAAATGCAATAATCATTCAGTATGTGATTTTGGGAAACTCAAGTTAAAGCTAACTCGAGTTGTGCAATCCCGAATCAACATTTATTTATACCTTTATTTCTGTCTATCTGACTCTGTCGAAGTCTCGGATTCACAGCCTGTTAATATCAATCTGGCAATGACAATATCGAAGGTATCGTATCAATATACCATTCGGATCAATACTGGATATAATAAGAACTGAATCAAATTCAGTTTCAACACCATAACTGCACAACCTCAATATACCCAGCCATACAAATCAACAGATATCAATTCCAACATCTCATAATCAATACAATACAAATCTGATATCAAATCTCAATCAAATCAACTCTGAAAATCATAGCAATTCTATATGATATCCGTTCTTCAATCCGGTTTCGATTATACGATGTCTAACATGTCAGAAACACCATATATGAATCATATCCGATTCCTTCAACATCATAATTTCAAGACATGACAAAATGTAGTAAAACTTACGTCCAATTGTAGCCTGCGTCGATAGAAACACAGTACAAAGTCGGATTTAAAATCAGACGGGCGGATCTCGCGCAATCTCAATTTGAATTTACGAAGGTGAAACTTCTTCCTTGGAGCCCTTTTTGATTTCTTCTGTTGCTGTTCGAAGAAATGAAGGCAAATGTATTAATATATTGCATGGTGAGGGCATGTGGCTCGTTCTTTGCCTTGCACGTCTCGCGCATATGCGCGACCATCATCGGCGCATATGCGCGAGACCTACTGGTCTCGGCGTTTGGCTTCGCAACAGTTGGCGCATCTCCGCGCATATGCGCCCAACTCTCTGGACTCGGCATTCTTGAATAACACCTGCTCGCGCATATGCGCGAGACTTACTGTCTCGGCAATGATTCCAAGTACTTGCCTCGCGCATATGCGCGTCCCTTCTCGCGCATATGCGCGAGGTGTTCTATCCTCGCGAATGGTCTTTCGCGCATATGCGCGCCTTTTTCCGTGCATGTGCGTGATGCCTACTGGTTTTCAACCTTTGTTCATACTATCCCACGTTCTCTTCAATATCATGTCATCCTCAATTCATACTTCAATTTCCTTTTCGGATATCCCGGTCTGATCCATTTTTTCTATGATTACCTTACAATTAATCAATGAATCATTTTAGATTACAACGGCTCAAATCTCGGGCATTACATAGATAGTGTCTCTAGATATTCAGGGCGAATACCACTGTTGCTAACTCGAGGTCATGAGTCGGATAATTCTTCTCATGAACCTTTATTTGTCTAGACGCGTAGGCTATCACTCTGTCTTGCTGCATCAAAACCGTGCCCAAACCAAGCTTTGATGCTTCTCTACATACCACGAAATCTCCTTGCTCTGATGGCATAGCTAGTACTGGCGCTGTGGTCAAGGCCTGCTTCAGTCTGTCAAAACTCTCCTGACACTCTGATTCCTAGATAAAATTGGCGTTCTTATTTTTCAAGGCGATCATAGGCACCGCAATATAAGAGAAGCCCTGGATGAACTTCCTGTAGTAACCTGCCAAGCCCAAGAAGCTACGGATCTCTGTCACGCTCTTCTGAGCTGACCAATCTCTGACTGCCTCTACTTTGTTGGGGTCGACCTCTATTCCATCCTCAGATACAATGTGAACCAAGAATGTCACTCTGTCAAGCCAGAACTCACACTTACTGAACTTGACATACAGTCGTCTATCCTGTATAGTCTGCAATATTGTCCTCAGATGCTGACTGTGCTCCTCCTTGCTCTTCGAATAGATCATAATATCGTCAATGAAGACCATGATGAACTGATCTAAATACGAATGAAACACGCGATTCATGAGATCCATGAAGATCGCTGGCGCATTTGTCAGACCGAAGGGCATCACCAAGAACTCAGAATGACCGTATCGCGTTCGGAAGGCTGTCTCATGCATATCCGACTCCCTCACTTTCAGCTGATGATAACAGGATCAGAGGTCTATCTTGGAGAACACTGAGGCTCCCTGAAGCTGATCAAATAAGTCATCGATCCTCGGTAGCGGATACTTATTCTTAATTGTGACTCTGTTCAGTTCTCTGTAGTCAATGCACAGTCGCATGCTGCCATCCTTCTTCTTAACAAATAAAACTAGTGCGCCCCAAGGAGAAAATCTAGGGCGAATGAAACCCTTATCCAGCAGATCCTGAATCTGATCTTTAAGCTCCTTCATCTCTGCATGCGCTAATCGGTAGGGTGCCTTAGATATCGACACTGTCCCTGGCATGAGCTCAATAGAGAAATCCACCTCTCTGTCTGGTGGAATGCCTGAAACATCATCAGGGAATACACTGGAGAACTCACTGACCACATCCACATCCTCCAGCCTCTGACTGACTGGCTCTGACATTGATACGATGCTGGCTAAGAGCGCTTGATAGCCCCTCTTGATAAGCTTCCTCGCACACATGCAGGAAATGACGCACGGGAACTGCTGATGTCTAGCTGCCTAAAAAACAAAAGGCTGCCCACTGAGTGGTCTGACAAAACTGACCTCTGTCAAACTCTGGCAACAGTAGTACTATTATATCTGCTTGTACTGCCTTCTGTTGCAATTTAACACCAATCCTCTCAATATCCGGGATGTGAACATCTGATCCCCCGATGAGATCGATACTCTGAAACCCAAATCCATCGCTGTAGGTATGATTCCTAGTCGCTTCATGAAAGATTCGGATATAAATGAGTGTGTAGCCCCTGAATCTAGTAGTGCATGCGTGGCTACACCTGAAATATATATCCTCCCTGCGACAAAAAATACCATCAAATCTAATAGAGTTGAACTTAAGGAACTTCTTATCGACAATTAACCCAAAATCCTCGAACAAACACTGAATGAACCCAATCATTGTTCCCAAAAATTCGAATTCAACCTCAGAAAAATAGAAAATTGCAAATTAACCCCTCAAAGTTTCGAAAATTGCAACATGACCCTATTCTCCTATTCGAATTTAACCCAAAAATTTTTTAAAATTTCGCAAATGTCGCCAACAAATCCCCAAAATTACAGAAGTTTCGAAAATAGCCCCATCTAGGTAGAACATGCATCCTAATCCTTTCTATGTTATCGATCCGAACAGTCAATTCACACACTGATCATACAATTACATGCAATCAAAACGATAAACACATAGATTTAAGCGTAAAAGTTACTAGTGATCAAATTAGAGTCAGGCTCCGCCTCAGCCTCCTCGACGTGCATCACATATGCTCTGCCGGCAATGGGACCCTTGTTCTGAGGGCAATCTGCAGCCTTGTGCCCCTCCTGTTTGCATACGAAGCATATGTAGGTGCCCACATACATTTGCCATAGTGATATTTGTTGCACTGCCTGCATGGCGGTCCTCCCTCCTGCCTAGGAGCCCCTGGTGCCTGAGGTGATCGCTGTTGTCCTGGCCCTCTATGTTGCCCCTGGGGCTTCTGCTGCCCCTGATGTCTCGGTTGCCACGTAAACTACTTCTTCTGTGGCTGAGAACTGGACTGGGTCTGATGCCGCTTCCGCTGCATCTCAAAGTCTATGTCTCGCAGTGCCTGCTCTGCCTGAAAAGCGCAGGCAGTGGCCTCCTCATAACCTGCCGGCCTCATCAGCATGACGTCCCGGCGGAGAGTGGGTCTCAGTCCATCAAGGAAATGCCTCAGCTTCTGGGCGGCATCTCCTGCTATCATGGTCACAAAATGGCAGCCCCTGTCAAACTTGCGGATAAACTCCGGCACAGATAAATCCCCCTGCCGGAGACTCATGAACTCACTCGTCAGGAGGCCCCTGACGTCAGCTGGGAAATACTTCCCGAGGAACATCTCCCTGAATCTGGCACACGTGAGAGTAGCCACATCCACTGCATGTACAGCTCCTTCTCACCATAGGGACGCATCATCCCTCAGCATATAAATGATGCACCTGGCCCGGTCGCCATCCCTCATCTGCAGATAGTCAAAATGTAACTCCAGCGACCTAATTCATCCCTCTGCAATGAATGAATCTGTGGTACTCCTGAACTCCTTCGGGTTAAGTCTACGGAACTGCTCAAAAACATATGTCTGCTGTATGTGAACCTGCTGGCCTAGCTGGGCCTGCTCCATGAGTCTAGCTATCCCCTCAAGTAGTCGGGTAGCGGGATCCCCTGGTGGTGGTGGCGTAGGTCTTCTGTCTCTTCCAGGGATCTCATCCTGCCTATTAGTACTAGGAGCACGTCTGGGAGGCATATCTGGATATAGTCCAATTTAAAATGTAACCCCTCTTGCAATTAATCTAGTTTTTAGAGTAATAAACTTTAAAGCGTAAAAGCAGTTAAACCTAAACAGTAAATCATGAAAGCATGCATGTTATAACAGTAAATCGTTTTAAACATTTTAATAGTAAAAGCTTACAGACTTGAGGCTTGAAGACTGAGCGGCAGAAGCTGGCGGTGGCACAACCCTATACAGGACCTGTGAGACCCCGAGAATAAACAACAGTCCAACAACTTTTAAATAGTTTTGATGGCATTTTTGTAAATAAGTTGAAAAATATTCAATTTATTTTGATGAAAAATTTTTGTAAATAAGTTGAAAAATAATGAATTAATTTTAACGGCAAAATGGTAATTAGTGACACATGTTATGGTTTTTACCGGAACTGTCTGATTATTAGTCTAAATGAAATGAGACCAATTTCATTGGAAAGCTAATACATAGTGTTAAAACTTTCATGTTTTGAGTTTTGGAAAATTTGATCGTTTGACTGGTCCAAAAGAATATACCGGTGTTAAAGTGTTAAATAGTACATATTATATTATATAATATAATATAATATTTTAAAAAATAAATAAATAAACTTGAGTCGGTGGAATTCAATTCCACCGACTCATGTAAGACAGAGAGAGAAATCGGATAGGTGAGAGAGAAGGAAACAAGATTTTGATTTTTCTTTTCGATCTTGCGATTTATAGGTATATCCAATCGACGAACCGACTTCAGTTATGTAATCGTTAACACGAGGTCTTTGATTTGAGGTATAAGTTTTATATTTTTGGTGATGTTTGAAATTCGTTGATTTCTGGAATAAATCCGATAAATTGTTAAATCATACTGAAATTGAAGATTGTTGAATAATGTATGATTTTAACGAAGAAAAGATGATTATAGTGATGTTATTTTGAATTATTCCCAATTTATTATAATTAGGGAATTTTAATCGTTGGAATGAGATTGAAGAATTATTTGTCAGTTGTTATTAATTTTGATTATATATGCGGTAGAATAACCGACAAGAAATCAAGTTTTACAGTTGGAATTGTATTATGCTATGATTTGAATTTGATATGAATTTTTGAAGTTTCAAAAGATATTTGAAACTTTTATTGTTGATTTTGAATGATGTTATTGATTGAAATGAATGTATTACTGATGTAGATAGAATTTATATTCTGAAATCTTCAAGCTACATCAATTGGAAACGAAGAATTGAGGTATGTTGCGACAGGGTAACATACGACAGGTATCTATATTATATGATATATGTTTGATTGACTAGATTGAGAACACATATCTATATGCCTTAATTGTTGAGTTTATGTGGCATACATGACATGAACGTTGAACTATGATCCTTGGAAACTCTGATATGATTTGATTTGATTCTGGGATTTGTGAACCCGATGCTATGTCTGGTATTATATGACCCTTAAAGCATAGTCATTTGTGGCCCCGATGATTGATTGAGATTTGGGATTTGATGACGCTTTGTCGACGTTATCATATGAGTATCCCTGATTGAGGCCGGTGTGCTAGCTCGAGCATTGATTTGATAGCGATACGATTGATTCTGACATGTGCTCAGTGGATGGGCATTTGACCTGATACCTCCACGACATACATGCATTGCATTTCATATATCATTGTTTAGATACTTGTGGTCTATATTGTGGTTGTTTCAGACTGAGCTTTGGTCACCCCAGATGGGGTTGTTGTTGTCTTCGTATGTGGACAATGACTTGGTACTCCAGGATATTAGGAGACTGGAGAGGGTACTTCTGGAGGGAGTCACAGTTTGAGTTGAGGTTTAGTGATCTTTCCCAGTATATGTATATGTATCTATATACTGGGACATGTCCCGAGGATATGAGTTTGGTTGAATGTAATTATTTTGTATTACATGTGGGCTTGTTTTATATTGTGGCTTGTTAGACGAGCTGATATTATATACTATTTTTAGTATTATAATTGCAGTTGACACGTTTTGGGCTCATTGTAAAGAAAAGTTAAATTTGTTTTCCGCTGTAAGTAATTAACTCTAATCACATTGTATTGTAATAACGATTAGTAGTTAAGAACCCCACACAGCTTGGTATCAAATTTCTCCCCAACTTAAAAGATTTCGTCATCGAAATCTCAAACATCTCTATATATATAACATTGGCAAACATATAATATTTCACTAGTTATAGTACATATCAAAACTAAAATCAGTAAATGGATCACGATACATTGAATACAATGGAACATGTGGAATAGAATCAAACAAGTGCGGATATGATTCTCGCATCTTGCTTTCCAATTCCCACGTTGACTCCTCCACACCATGTTGTGTCCATTGCACTCGAACTAGCGGAATCGATTTATTACGCAATATTTCTCCTTCCGATCCATACTGCAAACAAGTTTTTTAACATAGGAAAGAGAATGATCAAGTTCAACCTCATCAGGTGCAAGTACATGTGATGGATCTGGTTCATACTTTCTCGACATAGAAACATGAAATACATCATGAATGGCAGATAAAGCTGGTGGCAATGCTAACCGATAAGCAAGATCCCCAACTCGATCAAGGATCTCATATGGACCAACATATCGAGGTGATAACTTCCCTCGCATGCCAAATCGAACAGTGCCTCTGAAGGGAGATATTTTCAAAAACACTTTATCACCTTTCTGGAATTCTAAGGGTCTTCTTCGTTTATTCGCATAACTCGTTTGACGATTTATGAAACTTAAAATTAATAATTTATTATATGATAAAACCTATATTTTAAAATTTAAGTTTCATTAAAATTATAAAATTATGTTATTTTAGTATTGTTTGTTTATATTTAATTGTCTTATTAAATATGTTTTATTTTCAGGTTTTCTACGTGTTGGTAAAATAATGATAACCCAAGCTAGAAAATTCAAATGGAGGTGACTCAAACATGTTTGGAATCCTTGAGAAATTATCTACAACTTTGCAGAAGACATGATTGCCTAAAAAGTTCATTAAGAAGATCAAATTGTGCAAATATCAAAAGGAGGACAAATTTACTTTTACTATGACCAACATATAATTAAAAAATCATAACTATTTCAATATTTAACCAAATGAGGTGAACCAAGTGGCCAAATTCATCTACAGACAATTCCCCACATGTTTACCGTTTTGGGCAGAGTCAAATTCGGTGATTAATGTTGTGGAACAAAGCATTGAAAGAAGGGACATGAAATTGAACTTGGAGTAGACAAAGAAATACTATTGCAACTACATGGCATTAATAAAAATTTTGACTCTTTCTCTCATTTGGCCTATAAATAGAGGCCTTGTGCTAGCTTGAGAATCATTTTATCTCGTTGTAAAATATAGTGTGAGTGTGTATCAAAGTTCTAAGTTCCAATATATTTTCTTTCAAGTTCTCAACTATGAGTGATATTTTATTGTTGATCAAAAGTAAGCTTATGGCAAGCTAAATCTATTATGTCAAGGTGAAGAGGATGCATTCTTGGTGAAGTAAGATTGTTTATATTTTGTATATTCTTTCTTTATTTCTTTTCATTTAGCTAACTTATTTTTATTGTAAGTATAAAAATGAATTATTTGTTGTTATCAATTTACATCAAATGCTTGATACCACTAAAGTGGTTATCTTGATTTGTTGTTTAATTTTGATACAATAAGTATTTCATCACTTATTATTATTATATATATATATATATATATATTTATATAATAATATCATAATATTTCATTTAGACGATAGTGTGGCTCTGCCGGTTGTTCTAAATGAAAAATTATGATTTAATACTAACATCTAACAATCTAACATTTACTTTATCGCAACTAACTTTTATTTTTCGCATCTAACTTTTACTTTCTCGCAACTAACTTTTACTTTTCCGCAACTAACATTTAATTTATCGCAACTAACTTTTACTTTACTGCAACTAACTTATTAAATCAATATATTTCATTTAGGCAATAGCGTGGCTCTGCCGGTTGTTCTAAATGAAATATAATGATTTAATTTAACATTTACTTTATGCAATTATTTATTTATATAATTATAATTATAATCATAGGTACCATATATAAAATATCGGTTAATTCGGTATTTTCTATAGTGTGAACTATATTATATTATGTGTGTGTTTAATTTTCTTGGAACCATTATTTATGGTAGTTTCTTTTGTTTTACTTTTAGTTAAACAATATTACATAAACCAAGAATAAATCCTCAAGCCTTGACAAAATTTATAATTTGTAAACTTCATTCTTGCATTTGGTAATCTATAAATTAATAAATTTAAACTCAAAATAACCTCTCTGAGGATCGATCTCGTACTTACGAAATATATTACTTGCAGACAACCTACACTTGGGTGAATTATTATTTAAGTAGTAGCAACGATCCTGAGCAGCTTTCATCCGCTGTCGAATTAACTGAACCTTATCATTCATTTCCTGTATCATTTCAGGTCCAATCAATTTCTTTTCACCAATTTCATCCCAGAATAATGGTGATCTATATCGTCTCCCATATAAGGCTTCAAAAGGTGCCATACCAATGCTCGTTTGGAAGCTATTATTATAAGAAAATTCAACAAATGGTAAGGCATCTTGCCATCCAATGTTAAAATCCATCACAATCGCACGTAACATATCTAATAATGTTTGAATTGTACGCTCAGTTTGGCCATCAGTTTGAGGAAGATAAGTAGTACTCATAGCCAAACGCGTACCCATCGCTTCTTGGAAACTAACCCAGAATTTAGAAGCAAACCTGGGATCACGATCTGATACAATTGAGACTGGCACACCGTGCAGTCTCACAATATTCTCAATATATAAACGGGCCATTCTCTGATAAGGATAAGTCCGCTCATACGGAATAAAATGTGCAGATTTCGAAAGCCGATCAATAATAACCCAAATAGCATCACAGCCCTTGGCGAACGAGGTAAATGAGTCACAAAATCCATAACAATATGTTCCCAATTCCACTTTGGGATTTCAAGACTATGGAGTTATCCTCCCGGTTTCATTCTCTCGGCTTTCACTTGCTGGCAGACAAGGCATTTCGAAATAAATTCAGCAATGTCCTTCTTCATACGTCTCCACCAAAATTGAGGTCTCAATGTCAAATACATCTTTCGGCCTCCAGGGTGAATACTGTATTTGCTACAATGTGCTTCTCGAAGAAGGGCAGATTTAAAATAAGAATTATCAGGAACTACCAGCCAACCATTAAGTCGTAAAGAACCATCAGAAGAAATCAGAAATCCAGATTGATGTTCTGCAGATACAAGTTCTTCAGACTTCTGAATCTGAGCATCGCTTCGTAGGGCCTTTCGTATTTTAGATATCAAATTAGGCTCAATTTGCAATGCTGAAACAGTGACAGAATTCCAATTCAAGTGAAAAGTCCAGGCAGAAGTACATCTATCTTCGTGTACTTTGGCGACATTAACAGAACCTAAAACAGAATCATGAACTTTATGAAAGAGGATCGATTAAGGTGCTAGCTTGCGCAACGGAAGTTTTAAAATTATTTTTCTATCAAGAAAATCGAGCACCCTAAACTATAGTGTGTAACAAATACAATAAAACACAAAATGTAATACATAGGGTGTTTAAAAGATATACCTATCAATCTTAAAAGTTTGATGATGGCTCCAATTAGTTGTCAAACAACTAAGCTCCTCAATGGTAAGACAAATCTTCAAGCTTCCAATAGCACACCTTGCTAAAAAATTAAGCCCACCACCAACAAGGAAGATCCCCTCTAATTTTGTACTAGAAAAATTAGAGGATTTTATTTGAGAAGAGAGTGCAATCTTCAACAATTGAAGAAGCAAAATTGAAGGAAAATATGGTGGCCAACATGAAGTGGAGTGAAGGGAGGATGACTTTTCTTGGCGCTTGAAAGAGTTAATGTGAGCATGTGCATGCCATGCCTTGAATATTGAAAAATAGCCTCCAATCCTTCATCTCCCTTGCATGCTTTCTACTTGGACTTGTAACAATTACAAGGTCCATGGACTTTTTATTTAAATGTCTCAAACACATTTGAGACCATTTAAACTTTACAAGATTTTACTCAGGCCCACTAGTTTAATAATTATCTCTAATTGGGCTCTACAAGGCCCAATGTTGTTTAATTAATTCAACACTTGAATTAATTTAATTATTTGGACTCTACTAGGACTACTAGTGTTTAATTAATTCAACACTTGAATTAATTTAATTTAGTCCATAATAATGTTTGTGAAAATCAAAATTTTCAAATACATTATTTGTTTGGCCAGCTTTTAATTTCGGAACACTTCCTCAAATTAAAAGTTACATTCTCCTTATAGAAGTTATACTTCTATTTTTCTTTGCGCTTATAAACTCTTTTATAAGCCGTTCAACACATTGAACTATTTTTACTTCTCAACGGGATCTATAAAGTTAGCACTTGTGTGGCCCTCAATGGTTCATTGATACAACAAGCGGTGGGTTCACATCTCCATGTGATTCGGGACTAAACATCTCCTTATATGAGCATACCTCAATTTTTCCATTTTTAATTATCAACTCCTTGATAATAAGAACGTCAGAACTCAAGTCTGATAGTACCCAACCAATCATGTTAAACGCCTAGCAGCATCGGTTACATGATTCCCTAGGTATCAAATGATAGTGCCTGCAAGAGCCATTCAATTATGGTTAATGTACAGTACGGTCCCTTCAACTCATATATCCCGACCGATTCGACAACTATTGGTATATCGAGAGCTGTCAAAAAATCGATACTATGTGTCATGTCGTAGTTGCATCGATGATGTAATCTATGAAACCCCTTTCATAATTACCACCATACTCTGATCAGAGATTTCAAACTACATATACATGAGATCACATAGGATATCCATACCCGAAGGTAAGCGGTGAATCCCCGACTACAATGCATCGACTCCTATATATTTCGACAAAACACCCAACCTTGCCATCCTGATGACCCCATGAGAGTCGGTAAACAAGTCAAAGTGCAATCCTAGCACATAGAGTCTCAATGTTATCACGGGTCATAAGGACTAATGGTATACAACCATAAACTAGGAAATTTCCACTCGATAAGTGAGAACCACTTGGAAAGTCCTATATGGAGGGTTGTTCAGTGCACTCTACCAGGAGCACCTATCTGCATGCCCGGACATCACAATGTTCTCTACCAATGAAACATGGTACTCACATTGCGGATACTAGTCTCAAACTCGAGCGGCCTATATCCTTCTTAGCGGCAGCTGAATCGATTAGGAACTGTTTAAAATATACAGTATTGCAAATATGAGTTTCATGATACTCATCATATGAGCATCTCATATTTTTTCTACTATTTGTATATTCAAGGACTTTATTTATGCAACTAGCATGGGTATACAGATAAAGATGTGCCAAAACAATAATTTCAAATATTATGAAAATAAAGATTGTTTATACATAGAGTTTCATTGTGAACACTCAGCCAACACTTGACTCGACGGGCACCTACTCTAACACTTTACGGCTAAGGGTATCCGCAGTAACGTTCACCGATCCCGAGTGATATTAAATCTCACGATCAAAGTCCTTCAAGAGATCAATTCATCTGCGTTGCCTCATATTCAAATCAGATTGAGAAAAGAGATATTTCAGACTCTTATGATCTGAATAGATAACAAACTTTTCTCCGTACAAATAATGGCGCCAAATCCTCAAAGCGAACTCAATGGCGGCCAATTCAAGATCATGAATAGGATAACGAGTTTCATGAGATTTCAATTGACGAGACGCATAAGCAACCACTTTGCCATGTTGCATCAGAACACATCCCAAACATTTACTAGACACATCTATACACACCACAAATCCTCTGGTACCTGAGGGAATAGTTAGCACATGTGCTGTGGTCAATCTCGTCTTCAATTCAAGAAAACTAGCTTCACATTCATCTGAAAAAATGAATCTCTGATTCTTCTGTGTCATTTGAGTAATAGGTTTAGCTATTTCGAAAATCCTTCAATAAAACGACGATAATAACTAGCTAAACCCATGAAGCTACGGATCTCAGGAACATTCGTATGTCTCGGTCAATTCAATACAGCTTCAACCTTCGTAGGATCAACATATATCCCATGTTTCGAAATAACATGGCCCAGAAATACTACTTTGTCCATCCAGAATTCGCATTTGGAAAATTTAGCATATAAAAGGCCATTGCGAAGAGTTTGAAGTACCAGTCTCAGATGTTCAGCATGCTCTTTTTTCGATTTCGAATATACAAGAATATCATCAATATATACGATAATGAATCGGTCAAGATAATCTTGAAAGACACGATTCATTAGATCCATAACTACAGCAGGAGCATTCGTGAGACCGAAAGGCATAGCCAAAAATTCATAGTGGCCATACCTGGTACGAAAAGCAGTCTTAGGCACATCTTCTTCTCGAACACGTACTTGATGATATCCTGAACGAAGATCAACCTATGAAACGTCTGCTACTCGTTTTCTTAAAAGTGCTAGAATTTTTTTTTTCAAACCTCACATAGCATTCGGCCGAACCATAAAATATGTTGGAACCCTTTTAAAAGTAAAACAACCAACTTTTACAAAACTTAAAATCATTATTTGAAAAGTATAGCCCATACTATAACCTCTCAAAGATCACTCATAAACATAAATAAAAGTCATAAAATATCATTAACAAAATCTTAAAATCATAAATCATATCTAGTGCGGAAAAATAGCGTCGGTCCTCGGGTTATGTGCACCTTCAGTCCAGCAAAGTCAACCATCAAGAGCTCCAATAACATTATTATCATAATAACCTGCATCAATCACACCTAGTGAGTCTAAAGACTCAACACATCATAATCCTGATAACAAGCAATACATATATAGATCACATACAACAATGAAAAATACTTGTAATTAAAATATCATTTTCATGAAGATGCATAAACTCTAAACATAACCATTTTCATAAACATTTTCATTATGAATAAACTTTAAATAAAAACATTTTCATAATGATGCATCGTCTTTAAACATAAACATTTTCATAAACATTTTCGTGAACCTATTCATATCATCATAAACATATTCATATGAACAAGCATAATTTAAACCTCAACATTTTCTTTTTCATCATTCCTCACATGTATCCTTTCATCATGATCATAAACATTTTTCCTTTTTATTGAATTCAGATCGTTAATTGTGACTTTCCTCAATCCTCAAAAAGTCGATGGATCCATCTACATGTAACCACAGTACTGGATGGCAGGGACATCAATGACTCTCTCGTCAACTGAGCCTTGACCTATCCTCATCGAATGGAAATACGATCGTCGGGCTCCCTCTGGGGCCTTTTTCCTCACGATATCCCCATTCTTATCCTCATATCCTCATAGTCTTAATTACTTCACTTCCTTCAACGTTTTACATTTTCATCACTTTTAAAAAAATAATGCATTTAATATCCTTTCCTTTTAAAAACAAGCATGCACATAACTTTTAACTTTATCGTAAAAATTCCATGAATAATCATGTCATTCCATAAACATTTAAAATCATAATTTAACATATAAAAATTCATAAACATTTGAAAATAAACCTTTTTAACATCATAAAAATCCATAGACATTTAAAATAATCATATTAGCATATTAAATCATAAAAATCCTCAAACCTTTAAAATAAACATTTTGACATGTGAAAATTCATAAACTTTTAAAACAATCATTAACGTTTGATCATAAAATTTAATAAACATTTAAAATAAACATTTTATCATATATTATTGGATTCGGGGCACTGCCAGGACGTCTACACATTTTTTAGTGTAAAATGATTGTTTTACCCATATATGTAAAATTTCACGTTTTGGACATTTTCTTAATTTTGTTGACTCTGATATGTCCCAAATAATTATTTAAGCCTACATGAATTTTCTCGTATTTTCATTTAGCTTAAATCGAGGACTTTTAATTTATTCTTTAAATATAACATATTACTGCGTTTTAATCCCGAATTGAGCCAAATCTTAATATAAAATTCCCAAATTAAATTAGACTTTTACTAATTATTTGAGCTTAAATATAATTTTCATAATTTTATTAAGCTTAAATCTAGGCGTTTCCCGATTCGTTTTTAAACTTAGACGTACTTCCCCGTTTTGACTCATATGGACTCGAAACTTCTCCAAACCTTACCAAACTTTAACCAAGGCTTAATAACACATAACTAAGCCTTATTGAACTCAATTCAAGCCCACAAAGTCCTTGGAACCCGCCCCTACAGCTGCTGGTTTTTCTGCATGGGTGTTCTAGCCCTAATAGGACTCTAACTCCTCCTATTTCGGTTCCAGCCCCTAACCGCTTGGTCCAGGACCTGGTCGACCCTCCTAGGACCTTACCTATCCCATCTAGGACCCTCTTAGCCCAGCCCCCTTGGCCCATGCATGACCACGCACAGTTCTCCTCCACGCACACAGCCTGCAGCTAGGTAGCGCCCAAGCTGCGCTCAACTCTGCTCCAGCCCTTACCAGCTACGCGTGGTCCGCCTTGGCTTGAGGCTAGGACCTTCAAGAGCCCAGCCCTTCACCCAGAAAGAGCCCCACGCTGCATCTTCTCCTGAACCACCCAAAGCCAAGTCCTAATCCCCAATAAACTCTTGCCCATGTGCTGCTATCCTGATCTAGCCCTCGTTCCAGCCTTTGTGCAACCTGTCTAGGACCCTGGCACCACCCTCCTAAGCCCCCTGGACGTGCCCTTGACAGCATCAAGCCGCCGCAAGCCCCAGTGAACCCTAGCCGAAGAGTCCTTGTAACACGAGGATTCTAATTCCCGTCTCCCTTGTCCCATGGTGATGTCCAGCCCTTAAACCTTGGTCTAACTACCCTTATGCACTCTTAAACCCCTCACTTTTGGTGTCCCTATGATGGCAGCCCCTTTATAAAATCATATTTTAAGTATTGGAACAAAAAATCATACCTTAATCATATAAGAATGTATAAAAACGAATTTATTCAATAAGGGATCATGTTTTCATACAAAAGTAATTCAAAACAATAGTGTGGTATGATAGATTAGAAAGAAAGATTTATGGCGTGTCTTTGCGTATTTAACGTTGGCGATTGAAGAATGATGACGAGGAGGGCCTTTCCTTGATTTTTCCTTTGAGAGCTTCGAAAATCCTCTACAATATGTTGTATGTGTCGTGTAGAATAATTTGGGAGAATTTGTAATTGTAAGGGATTGGGGGCCGTGAGTTATAGGGTTTAATGGGGTGAGTTTTGTATATTTTATAGTTAATTAATCCTTAATTAAGCTTAGGCCCATTAAGCATACAAATTAGGCTCATTAGTGCATAATTAGAATTTAATTAAAATATTAAAATAGTTTTATTTAAATAAATTTGTGAATTTATTAGCCGGGTTGCCTTTACGTTCATATTTTGTTGAAAAACTACCACCGATAAAAAATACGTCCCGGCGTATAAAATCATCTCAAAACCCCATATTTTCAAAAATAAGAAAAAGCATCACCCTTATTTTAAATAATTAATAACAAATAACCAATAAAAACATTTTCTATTTTTCAGCCCTAGGTGTCTGTTCCTCGATCGCAACTCGAATATCCTTTAAAAATATATTTTAATGCAACCATGTAGAAAAATATATTTTAAACATGTAAATATGCACAAAATAATTAATTAATGCAATTAAAACAATTAATTGAAATACGCAAGGAATTTAATAAGTCAAATGCATGTAGTTTACGTGGACCTTTAAATTTCAGGGCGTTACAATCTTCCCCCCTTAAATTGAATTTCGTCCTCGAAATTCGCTTATCCTTAATAACCCAAAGTTTAGATTCAGTTCTAGTATCACAAAAGTCCACGCTTCCGCTGCGCTACTCTGATCAAACTTAAGTTCTAGAATTTCCTTACGTCTCCTTGATCCCAATTAAATTTTCCTTTCAAATCCTTATTTTGCAATTCGCAACTTAAAAAGACCCATAATGACTTAGTGATGTTACCATTATAACCTCGAATTTCAACTTTTCTTACAATTCCCAACATAAAAATATGGATGACCATACTTATCGTATATTATTTCCCTTATATTATACCCAAAATATTCATCAACCTATCAATTTCAATCTTAAAATTTCAAGCACATCCGCTAACACTTAGATTTTTCAAGCCTAATATTGATTCATCTTATAAAACCCTTGATTTAACATTCCTTATAACATTATAACCAAGATATCCCAAGGTTCCAAATATTCTTAAAAGTCTAAATCATCAAAAATTCTTCTTATCATTTAACTCAATCAATTCTCGCTTATCGAGAAGATCCTATAATTGTTCTTTCAATTCTTTCAATTCCAGAGGTGCAATGCGATAAGGTGCTTTCGATATAGGCGCAGTTCCCGGCATAAGATCAATACTAATTCAACTTCTCGATGAGGAGGAAAGTCAGGAATCTCATCGGAAAATACATTCGGGAATTCTTTCGCAACAAGAATCTCAGATAATGAAGGCTCATTCTTAGAGACATCAATATCGTAGATAAGATAACCTTCATCCCCGCTAAACAAAAGTCGGGACATTTCCATAGAGGATACCAATGGAGTTTTGTCTTGGAATCCCTTGCCATAAAAATTCCACTTGGATCCATCAATAGGTCGAAATCGAACCACTCCATGAAAACAATCTACAGTAGCTCGATTTGTTGTCAAGGTATCCATGCCAACAATACAATCAAAGTCGTGCATTGAAAGGACAATCAAATTCAAGAATATCACATTATCCTCGTATATCAATACACAATTATGCACAACCTGCTCAGACAGAATAACCTTTCCTGCTGGCGTGGCTATCGACAATGTATCATACAACGGATTACACATGATATCATGCGATGCAATGAATGCATGAGATATGAATGAGTGAGATGCTCATGTATCAAATAAAATACGTGCAGGATAATCGCAAAGCATGCAGATACCTACAATCACACCACCAGGAGCTTCTTTCGCCTGATCCTCAGTAATAGCATATACTCGAACTTGAAGAGGGACTTGAGCAGTCTGACCACCCGGTCCTCGATATCGTGGAACATTCGACTACTGGAAAGAGAGAATAGGAACAGCAGGTCTCATCATACTGGGGCCACCTCTAAATCCTGGCTGGGGTTGAGAAGAAGTCGTATCCTTATTCGGACATAAACGAGAAAAATGACCTTCATGTCCACACTGATAACAAGTACCAAACATATCTCGACACTGCTCGATAGTATGTTTGCCTCCACAATGGCTACAATATGGAGCAATAACGGGAATCCCTCGCTGGGATCTACTGGAACTCGAAGAAGATGAAGAAACAATATAACCAGTCTTCTTAAACTTCTACCTCTCGGACGCAAGGTAGTCTGCTGAGCTGTCACTGGAGGTGGAGGAGTGTACTATGGACCTCCTCTCCTTAATCCAGCTTCATCTGCCTTTGCTGGTTCAACTGCCTCTGCGTCGCTCATAGGCAAACCCGTAATGAAAAAAGTATATATAGCAGGATGCAATCCATTCACAAACCTGTTATATTTTTCTTTTGCATTCGCAGCTACGTGAGTTGCATATTTGAACAGCGTAGAAAACTTCGACGCATATTTTGCAACACTCATCATTCCCTGCTGTAGACTATTAAATTCATTCTCCTGAGCATTGTAATAAGAAGGAGGGGAATACTGCTCCAAAAACTGGGCCTTGAAGACATCCCAAGTGACTTCAATCCCGGCTTCTTTCAATCCAATCTCAGCGGCTTCCCACCAAGATTTTGCTCGGTCTTTCAACTGATAAAGAGCAAGTTTCATTCTCCTAGGCTTGGAGTATTCAACAATATTAAACAGATGCTCGATATCCTTCAACCATGTATCTGCTCTTTCCGCACTCTCAGTGTCAAAGAACCCTGGTGGTTTCAAATCCTGGAATCGATCCATCACCAAATCCATGGACATTCCTTCGAATTGTCCAACCATACTCTCAGTACTACTACTCGTAGTTTCATTTGTGGGATCAATCTACAAATCAACGGATGAATATCACAAATCAATATCAATACACATCATCATCGTCTCATATCATGAATCTCATCAATAACTTACTCAAACTAAATTAAGTAGGAGCAAGTAATATAAATAAATCAAACACAAATGCACAATTCATTTGTGCCTATTAAAGTGTACATAAGACTCAATCGAGCATTCCCAGCTATGCTCTGATACCATGCTGTGTGGGGTCCTTAACTCCTAATCATTATTACAATACAATGTGATTATAGTTAATTACTTACAGCGGAAAACGAGTTTAAATTTCCTTTACAGCGGAAAACGGTACCGTGGCAAGTCCCGAGGATATGAGTTTGGTTGTATGTAATTATTTTGGATTACGTGTGTGCTTGTTTTATATTGTGGCTTGTTAGACGAGATGATATTATATACTATTTTTAGTATTATGATTGCAGTTGACACGTTTTGGGCACATTGTAAAGGAAATTTAAACTCGTTTTCCGCTGTTAGTAATTAACTCTAATCACATTGTATTGTAATAACGATTAGGAGTTAAGGGACCCACAGGACCCTTGCTCTGATACTAACTGTAACGTCTACCGTTTTAAAAGTGCGGAAATATAATTTTTTTATTTTATTTTATAAAGGCTCGCAATTACAAAATAACATTTAAAATAATCGTATTTGATTGCCAATAAAAGTAGCGCAATTAATAAATAACCAATATCATTTAAAATCAACGTAAACGTAAACGTGTAAAAATTGAAATATCACCAACGTATAAAAATGTGTAACTCCTCTCAAAACACATGAATCAATATGCGGAAAAATAATGGTCCTCGGGTCGTGTCACCGCACATCCCGCCTGTCTACTCAGTCTTTGGCACCTCCGGTCCCCTGATCATAATGCTCACCTGCACCACACACGCCTAGTGAGTCTAAAGACTCAACACACCTGTACCAGGAATAACAAGTACATATACATAGCACACAGCAGTGAAAAATATCATAATCAACATACATTTCATGTCTGCAGTAAAATCGCATACGTAAACGTGTCCTGTCAAAACATGGTAAAAATCATAGCATGTATCATCGTATCAGCATATACGTTTTAAATTTCTTAATTTGAATTCCGTTCATTAGCTGT
The DNA here is from genome assembly GCF_025594145.1 of Primulina tabacum. Taxonomy (NCBI): domain Eukaryota; kingdom Viridiplantae; phylum Streptophyta; class Magnoliopsida; order Lamiales; family Gesneriaceae; genus Primulina; species Primulina tabacum. The sequence goes on from NC_134562.1 coordinate 14,576,879, forward strand.
GACTTTCGTATCATCATGTCAGTCGATGGATCTATCTACGTGTAACCGTGGTGCCCTACGGCGAGGATCATCGGCGACAGCATTACCCGCCCACTGAGTCCCGGCCTTACATGTCATCGTTTCATCCTGTTAGTCACAACTAAATCACTTCCTTCAAAACGTGTCATCATATTCATCACTTAAATAAAAGCAAGCATATACGTAATTTTTTCTTTAAACCAAGAATGCACCGTATTTATCATAATTGCGTTAAAATCGTAAACATGATGAACAAACATTTAATATATCATAAATTTTTGCTCAGGGCGTTTTCATGACAAAAATCTCAACCCGGGTTCAAAATGACCATTTTGCCCCTGAAAACCCGAAAATTTTTGTTTCACCCCTAGACCTCTAAAATTGACCCGAAGCCTACCAAACTCCTTAAAATGTTCCAAAACATATTTAAAAGCATTCCTAGACGTAAACTCTATTAGAGTAGGTGCCCGTCGAGCCAAATGTTGACCGAGTGTTCACATTGAAACTCTATGTATAAACAATCTTTATTTTATTTATATTTGAAATTATTGTTTTGGCACATCTTTATCTGTATACCCATGCTAATTGCATAGATAAAGTCCTTGAATATACAAATAGTAGAAATAATATGAGATGCTCATATGATGAGTATCATGAAACTCATATTTGGAATACTGTATATTCTAAACAGTTCCTAGTCGATTCAGCCGCCGCTAAGAAGGATATAGGCCGCTCGAGTTTGAGACTAGTATCTGCGATGTGAGTATCATGTTTCATTGGTAGGGGACATTGTGATGTCCAAGCATGCAGATAGGTGCTCCTGTTAGAGTGTACTGAACAACCCTCCATAAAGGACTTTCGAAGTGGTTCTCACTTATCGAGTGGAAACGTCCTAGTTTATGGTTGTACACCATTAGTCCTTATGACCCGGGACAACATTGAGACTCTATATGCCAACATCGCACTTTGACTTGTTTACCGACTCTCATGGGGTCATCAGGTGGCAAGGTTGGGTGTTCTGTCGAAACATATAGGAGTCGATGCACTGTAGTTTGGGATTCACCGCTTACCTTCGGATATGGATATCCTATTTGTATGTAGTATGAAATCTCTGATCAGAGTATTGGTGGTAATTAAAAAAGGGGTTTCTTAGATAACACCATCGATGCAACTACGATACGAAACATAGTATCGATTCTTTGACAGCTCTCGATATACCAATAGTTGTCGAATCGATCGGGATATATGAGATGAAGGGACCGTCCTGTACGCTAACTATAATTGAATGGTTCTTACAGGCACTATCATTTGATACCTAGGGAATCATGTAAGCGATGCTGCTAGGCGTTCAACATGATTCGTTGGGTACTCTCAGACTTGAGTTCTGACGTTCTTATTATCAAGGAGTTGATAAGTAAGAATGGAGAAATTGGGGTATGCTCATATAAGGACATATTTAGTCCCGAATCACATGGATATGTGAACCCACGGCTAGTTGTATCAATGAACCATTGAGGGCCACACAAGTGCTAACTTTCTAGATCTCGTTGAGAAGTAAAATAGTTCAATGTGTTGAAGGGCTTATAAAGGAGTTTATAAGCGCAAAGAAAAAATAGAAGTATGAATTCTATAAGGAGAATATAACTTTTAATTTATGGAAGTTTCCTAAATTAAAAGTTGGCCAAATAAATAATATATTTGAAAATTGTGATTTTCATAAACATTATTATGGACTAAATTAAATTAATTCAAGTGTTGAATTAATTAAACATTAGTGGACCTAGTAGAGTCTAAATAATTAAATTAATTCAAGTGTTGAATTAATTAAATCATATTGGGTCTTGTAGAGCCCAATATGAAATAATTATTCAACTGGTGGGCTTGAGTAAATTTAGGTAAATTTAATTTGTCTCAAATTTGTTTGAGACAATTAAATTAAAGTACATGGGCTTTGTAATTTTTACAAACCCAAATAGCATTGCATGCTTGGGAGGTGAAGAGTTGGAGGCTACTTTTTCAATATCCAAAGCATGGAATGCACATGCTAACTTTAACTTTTTCAAGGACCAAGAAATTTTTCTCCCTTCTCTCCTCAAGTGCCTTGGCCGAAATTTTGATGCATCATTCTCCTTCATTTTTCTGCTTCAATTGTTGAAGATTGCACTCTCTTCTTAAAGAAAATCCTCTAGTTTTACTAAGGAAAAATTAGAGGGGATCTTCTTTGGTTGTGGTGGGCTTATTTTTGAGCAAGGAGTGCTCATTGGAAAGCTTGTAGAGTGTCAACCATACAAGAGATAAGTTGTTTACAACTTATTTGAAGCCATCATTAATCTTTTGAGATTGATAAGTAATTTTCTAAAACACCCTCTGAATGTCATTTTGCATTTTATTGTATTTGCTACACACTATAGTTCAGGGTGCTCGGTTTTTCTTGCTAGAAAAATATTTTGAAACTTCCGTTGCGCAAGCGGGCACCTTAATCGATCCCCTTTCAAGTGGCATCAGAGCTATGATTACTATTTTGTGTAGCATATACATGATATTATATTGAGGTCAATTTCTAACCGCATGAGATAATTTTTTGCAACAAAAATCAATGCCGGTTTGGGGCGGTTTTTGGGCAGCAATTTGCTGCCCATTTCGGGCAGCATGGGCTGCTCGAGGGGCTGCCCGAAATGGGCAGCAAGGGCAGTCCAAGGGGCTGACCGAACATCACTTCCTTTTAAAATAAATTTAAAAAAAAAAAAAATTTATGCATGTTGGCCGGAATCCTACGACAGAGCTCCGGCGACGGCGGCGGCGATGACGACTAGGGTTTGCAAAAGTGTTTTTAATATCAAAGTGTCATGGGCCTTGAAGTTGTTGGGCCATTAGATGGCTAACATATTTTGTGAAATTTAAATGGGCTAAAATATTTTTGGTGAAAAATGATTTTTTGGGCCCTTAAGTATAAATCTACAAAAGTTGTACATATTTTCTCATAAAATAAATAATTGAAGTTGTACTTTAATTATTTATAGTAAATTATGATTTACAAAAAATTTGGTTATAAATAAATTAATTAGAAAGTAGACAAAGGATTTTGTATACTTTGTTAATTTATTTTATAATTGTGACGGTTAGTGATTGGATCAAGATATATAATATTGGATCAATTGATTATTGTGATAATTAATTGATGGTGTATGATATATGATATTATGCATGAAGGATGATCAAAAGCCCAAGCCCAATTTGATAGGTGTATGCTAGGATATTTGTGTTGAATGATTGTAATAATTATCAATTTAATAAGTAGGCTTGGTTTATGGCCCGTTCCCACCCCATGAGATGTATCCCTATTTGCCATGAATATTTATTTGTAAATATTAGTATAGTGGAAGATCAAGATTGGAAGATTATGGCCTTGATGATTATGAATATCGAAGACATGTAAATATTATAGGCTTATGTAAAAGTTGCATTTGCATCCCATGCATTTCCCTAGGATTGGACCTAGACCCGTATTTAGCTCACACAGGCCATTAGTTTTGGGGCGATTGATCATCCTTGTTTAGTTTAATGTTTATAATATATGCATGATATGTTATAAATAATGAGTATGTGCGTTATTATTATGATAATAACAAAATTGCATGAATCCGGCAAACATACAATCAAACATGACAAGCTTTTAAACAAAATTAATGATGAGACCTTTCAAAAATTAGAAAGCCCTCATTTTGAATAAGATTCAAAATTAATATCAAGCCCGAAAAGAGGAATTATAAAGGTGTTTATAATTACCATGTCTTCCATCGACAATGGGTGCATAATGAACGCTACCCGTGTTCGGGGCTCGGCTCATATTAGTGGGGGGGGCCTTGGACATCGGAAAGCTGTGACATCCATTGACATGGTGATGTGAACTATGTGAAAATCCCATGATTTCGGCTCATATTATTGAGGGAACTCATGGCGACCGTCCATTAAGGTTCAACATCGATGAGTAAGGCTTGACACGTAAAGATGAACGACGTCATATTATTGGGTCATAATCAAACGTGAGACAAAAGTTACGTTAAGTGTTGCATTGAGATGCAATTGGAAACTACCTTTTAGGAATTGTGATTGGTTTATATTATTCGGGATCATAATTTGCTAATTGGACCTTACGTACCTACTGAGGAAATGAGTTTCCCGTTTTCACTAGAGGATAGTGAAAAATATCAAAAACAATGGGAGCGAATATTTATGACGTAAAAGTCCATACTTTATATCTTACTAAATATTTTAAAATAGTCATTAACATTTATCTGTTTTACTTTTCAGTACAAATTTGACAATGGCTTCGATACGCAACCCATTAACTACAATACTCGAAAAACATGTTTTAACAGGACCTAATTACCTCAATTGGCTAAGAAACCAGAAAATCGTCTTGAATTCGGAAAGAATAGCGTATACACTTACTGAGTCGCCTCGTGTTGAGGCTCCGACTAGCTGCACTACTGAGGAATTGCAGACATACAAGGATTGGTGTGACCATGACTTTCGAGCGAAGTGTTATATGCAGGCTTCTATGAATGATGAGCTGCAGAGGCATTTTGAGGATGCAAATAGTGCTACTGACATTCATTTGCATCTCAAGGAGCTCTTTGGTGAGCAAACTCGACCTCTTAGGCATGCTACCGTCAAGGAGCTAATCACTTTACGCATGCGAGATGGGGCTTTAGTCCATGAGTATGGCCTAAAGATGATTGGGCTTGTGGACAAGCTCGTTGGCATGGATCTTACATTGCCTTCGGAGTTGACCACTGACGTGTTGCTTTTGTCACTGCCTAGCTCATTTGATTCTTTTGTGGTGAATTTCAACATGAACAAGCTGGAGCATACCCTTGAGGAGTTGGTGAATATGCTTGTTACCTTTGAGTCCACTATCGAGAAAGAGAAGCCGGTTCTTTATGTGGGTTCTTCATCTGGTGCGAAGACTGGTCCACATGGGAAGGGAAATAAGCGTTCTTTCCAACATCCCAAGAAGAATGTGCCCTTGAAGAGGCAATCCCCGAGTCCCGCTGTGGCATCCATACCAGTAAAAGCTGACAAGACTGTTGATGTATGTCATTACTGCAAGAAGCCTGGACATTGGAGGCGTAATTGCAGAGAATATCTTGCCCAAAAAGGTTCTGAAAATGGTATGTTCTGTATTGAAGTAAACATTTCAATTAACTCTTTTTCTTGGGTATTGAATACCGTCTTGGCTCACATCTCTGTAGTGATTTGCAGGTGATGGGAAGAAGTAGGAGACTTAGGGAAGGTGAGACCTTCTTGAGGATGGGCAATGGAGCAAGAGTTGCTACCAAGGCCGTAGGAGATGTTTACTTGCTTTTGAACAATGATTTTAAGTTAGTTTTAAGAGATGTTTTGTTTGTATCTGATTTGGTGAAAAACATTGTTTCCATTTCTATGCTTGATAAAGATGGATATTCTTGTTTATTTAGCAAAGGTGTTTGCAACATTTACAAGAATGAATGTTTAATTGGTATTGGAGAACTTGAAAACGATCTCAACAGCATAAAATTTAAAGATATTCCACTAAACAATGTCCAAGCTATAACAACAACAAACAAGCGAAAACAAGATACTCTAAATTCATCACAATTATGGCATGCTCGATTAGGACATATTTCTCTAAGAAGGATGAACAAGCTAGTGGGAGTGGACATGTTTGATATGTCTGATATTAATTCTCTCCCAACTTGTGAATCCTGTCTAAAAGAAAAGATGACCAAATTTCCTTTTAAGGGCCATGTGGAGCGAGCCAAAGGATTATTGGATTTGATCCATACCGATGTGTGCGGTCCGCTTAGCATCACCACTAAGCATGGACATGCCTACTTCATCACCTTTACCGATGACTTTTCGAGGTATGGGTATGTTTATTTGATGAAATACAGATCTGAAGCCTTTGAAAGTTCCAGAGAATTCAGAAATAAAGTAGAGAAACAATTGGGACGAAGCATCAAGTCACTTCGATCAGATCGAGGTGGTGAGTACTTGAGTGCCGACTTCCAAGAGTATCTTAGGGAGAATGAGATTCTCGCGCAGTGGACTCCGCCTGCTACACCGCAGTTGAATGGTGATTCGGAGCGTCGTAACCGGACTTTGATGGACATGATTCGGTCTATTATGGGGTTCACGGAGTTGCCGCCATCCTTTTGGGAATATGCGCTTGAGACAGCGGCACTGTTGTTGAACAATGTTCATTCAAAGGCAGTTGATATGACACCATATGAGATATGGATTGGTAAACCTCCCAAATATTCTTATCTTAGAATATGGGGATGCCCAGCTTACGTGAACCAGGTAGTGGGAGATAAATTGGATAGTCGATCCATTTTATGTTACTTTGTCGGATATCCAAGGAATTCAGTTGGATATTATTTCTATCATCCCCAAGAAACAAAGGTGTTTGTTTCTAGGAATACAACTTTTTTGGAAAAAAAATTTCTATTGGATAGAAAAGGAGAGATGATAGAACTCGAAGAAGTTCGAGAGACACCCACAATTGTAGAACCCACACCCGAAGAGCCAAGAGAGGAGATACAAGATCCTAGAAGATCCGAGAGAGTTCAAGACCACCTATGAGGTATGGTCTACTTCTTGAAGAGGGGCATGATGAGCCTAACCATGGATGTGATCCATTGACCTTCAAGGAAGCATTATCTGATGCCGATTCATCCAAATGGCTTGAAGCTATGGAATCTAAGATGGATTCCTTGCATTTGAACCAAGTGTGGAATCTTGGATCCACCTAAGGGAAGTGTTCCATAGGGTGTAAATGGATTTACAAGAGGAAACTTGGTGCGGATGGGAAGGTGCTGACCTTCAAGGCGTGATTGGTGGCAAAATGATATACTCAAAGACAAGGAGTTGACTTTGAGGAAATCATTTCTCCAGTTGCAATGTTCAAGTCCATAAGGATATTGCTAGCCATAGCTGCATGGTATGACTATAAGATACTAGCTCCTAGAAGATCCGAGAGAGTCTCGAGACCACCTATGAGATATGGTCTGCTTCTTGAAGAGGGCCATGATGAGCCTAACCATGGATTTGATCCAAGGACCTTCAAGGAAGCGTTATCTGATGCCTGATTCATCCAAGTGGCTTTAAGCGATGGAATCTGAGATGAATTCCATGCATTCGAACTAAGTGTGGAATCTCGTGGATCCACCTGAGGGAATTGTTCCCATAGGGTGTAAATGGATTTGCAAGAGGAAACTTGGGGCAGATGGGAAGGTATTGACCTTCAAGGCGCGATTGGTGGCAAAAGGATATACTCAAAGACAAGGAGTTGACTTTGAGGAAACCTTTTCTCCAGTTGCAATGTTCAAGTCCATAAGGATTTTGCTAGCCATAGGTGCATGGTATGACTATGAGATATGGCAGATGGATGTTAAGACAGCCTTTCTTAATGGGGATATTAAGGAAGAGATTTACATGTCTCAACCTGAAGGGTTTACATCTATCGGAAGTGAGAATATGGTATGCAAACTTCAGAGATCTATTAATGGTCTAAAGCAGGCATCAAGGAGTTGGAACCTCAGATTTGATAGTACAATCAAAGAGTTTGATTTTACTAAGAATCTTGAGGAACTCTATGTATAAGAAGGTCAGTGGAAGTGCTATGACATTCCTAGTGCTTTATGTTGATGACATTCTACTCATTGAGAATGATGTAGGGATGTTGCAATCAACTAAAATATGGTTAGTGAGTAAGTTCTCAATGCAGGACTTGGGTGAAGTATATTTTGTATTGGGAATACAGATCTATAGAGATAGATCAAGAAGATTGTTTGGTCTCACCCATTCTACATACATTGATACCATCGTGAAGCGGTTCTCGATGGATGAGTCCAAGAGAGGACATCTACCAACGTGTCATGGCGTGTCCCTATCATAGTCTATGTCTCCCAAAACTGATGCAGAGATGGCGGCGATGACAAGCATTTCTTATACATCTACAATTGGTAGCATCATGTATGGGATGATATCTACACGTCCTGACGTGGCTTTTGGACTAAGTGTATTGAGTAGATATCAATCGAACCCTGGTCTTCCACACTGGAAAGCTGTGAAAGACATCCTCAAGTATTTGAGAAGGACCAATAAGTTTTTCTTGGTCTATGGGGGTGGAGAACTGAAATTGGAAGGCTATACCGACTCTAGCTTCCAAAGAGATATCGATGACTCGAAGTCAACCTTTGGGTTCGTATTCATACTCAATGGTGCTGCTGTTTTTGGAAGAGTTCCAAGCAAGACAGTACTACAGATTCCACCACTGAGGCAGAATACATTGCTGCATCAACTGCAGCAAAGGAGGCTGTTTGGATAAGGAATTTCGTCCAAGAGTTAGGCGTCATTCCTAATGGATTTGCTCCTGTGCCGGTGTTTTGTGAAAACACGGGAGCTATAGCTCAAGAAAATGAGCCAAGGTCTATTCAGAAATCTAAAAACGTATTGAGAAAGTACCACATCTTCCGAGAGATTGTGGAAAGGGGAGAAGTGTCGATTGACAAAGTCCGCTCCGCAGATAATATTGTTGATCCAGTAACTAAGCCTTTACCTGGACCATTATTCGAGAAGCATCGCGAATCGATGGGTTTGAAGCATATGGGTAGTTTGCTCTAGTGCAAGTGGGAGATTGTTAGAGTAGGTGCCCTTAGAGCCAAGTTTTGGCCGAGTGTTCACATTGAAACTCTATGTATAAATAATCTTTATTTTAATTATATTTGAAATTATTGTTTGGCACATCTTTATCTGTATACACATGCTAGTTGCATAGATAAAGTCTTTGAATATACAAATAGTAGAAAGAATATGAGATGCTCATATGATGAGTATCATGAAACTCATATTTGGAATACTATATATTCTAAACAGTTCCTAGTTGATTCAGCCGCCGCTAAGAAAGATATAGGCCGCTCGAGTTTGAGACTAGTATCCGCGATGTGAGTACCATGTTTCATTTGTAGAGGACATTGTCATGTCCAAGCATGCAGATAGGTGCTCCTGGTAGAGTGCACTGAACAACCCTCCATAAAGGACTTTCTAAGTGGTTCTCACTTATCGAGTGGAAATGTCCTAGTTTATGGTTGTACACCATTATTCCTTATGATCCGGGACAACATTGAGACTCTATATGCTAGCATTGCACTTTGACTTGTTTATCGACTCTCATGGGGTCATCAGGTGACAAGGTTGGGTGTTCTGTCGAAACATATAGGAGTCTATGCATTGTAGTCGGGGATTTACCACTTACCTTCGGGTATGGATATCCTATGTGTATGTAGTATGAAATTTCTGATCAGAGTGTTGGTGGCAATTAAGAAAGGGGTTTCTTAGATTACACCATCGATGCAACTATGACATGACACATAGTATCGATTCTTTGACAACTCTCGATATACCAATAGTTGTCGAATTGGTCGGGATATATGAGATGAAGGGACCGTACTGTACGCTAACCATAATTGAATGGTTCTTACAGGCACTATCATTTGATACCTAGAGAACCATGTAAGCGATGCTGCTAGGCATTTAACATGATTGGTTGGGTACTATCAGACCTGAGTTCTGACGTTCTTATTATCAAGGAGTTGATAAGTAAGAATGGAGCAATTGGGGTATGCTCAGATAAGGATATGTTTAATTCAAGTGTTGAATTAATTAAATCATACTAGGTCTTGTAGAGCCTAATAGTAAATAATTATTCAACTGGTGGGCTCGAGTAAATTCAAGTAAGGTTTAATGAGTCTCAAATTTGTTTGAGACAATTAAATTAAAGTCCATGGGCTTTGTAATTGTTACAAACCCAAATAGAATTGCATGCTTGGGAGGTGAAGAGTTGGAGGCTATTTTTCAATATCCAAGGCATGACATGCACATGATAATTTTAACTTTTTCAAGGATCAAGAAATTTTTCTCCCCTCTCTCCTCAAGTGCCTTGTCCGAAATTTTGATGCATCATTCTCCTTCATTTTGCTTCTTCAATTGTTGAAGATGGCACTCTCTTCTTAAAAGAAAAATCATCTAATTTTTCTAGTGCAAAATTAGAGAGGATCTTCCTTGTTGGTGGTGGGCTTAATTTTTGATCAAGGAGTGCTCATTGGAAAGCTTGTAGAAGGTCAATCATACAAGAGCTAAGTTGTTTACAACTTAGTTGGAGATATCATCAATCTTTTGAGATTGATAGGTAGTTTTCTAAAACACCCTATGAATGTCATTTTGTGTTTTATTGTATTTGCTACACACTATAGTTTAGGGTGCTCGATTTTTCTTGCTAGAAAAATATTTTGAAACTTCTGTTTTGCAAGCGGGCACCTTAATCGATCTCTTTTCAAACTCGAGCTCATTTTTCAACTTAACCGATTCGTTTTAAAACTTGGACCGGGGTCCCGGTTTTAACCCGAATCGAACCGAAACTTTACCAAAACTTTCCCAACTTTTTATCACACCATAAAGCACCTATAATATTCCTAAAAGATCAACCTCAGGCCCCCAATCTCTCGGCTGATAATTCCATAAATAACATAAAGTTTCGGACCTTCTTTATTTGCCCCCTATTACCCTCTTCTTCCCAAAACTGACGTCCCTAGCCTATCCCGACCGCACCAACCCTGAACCAGCTTACCATGGACCTAGACCAAACCATAAGGAACCTATCAGAACCAAGCCACCAGCCCCATTCACGCTGCTAACTGCTAAGAACCGAGAATCATCAACAAGACTCCTAACGAGACCAACACGTCTCCTCCTAGCCCTATCGATCGTCCCGTCACTCCAGCATGGTTCGAGCTGTTCCAGATCCCAACTCAGACCCACCAGGGTCTGGTGCAGGGCTAGAGAAGGCCTTCGCACAGCTAGTGTAGCAGGAAAAATGGATCGAACCGTCCACAAGCCCCACACCCGATCGGTTCCCAACGTTTTCAACAAAACCCGACCACAGCTCGACTCCATTGTCTAAACCACCTCACCCATGACCTGTACAGCCCTTTTCCATCCTATTATAGCAGCCACTTGCACCAATAATTCAGAAAACATGAGTAGCAAGCATGGAAGTGCAAAAACATGAGTAAAAATCGAAAATCATTCATGCTTATGCCTGGATCGAGAATTTTCATGCACCATGCATTCAATAGCATATATAACATGCGAGATGCGAAAAAAAATAGTTACAATGTGTGCCTTATGATGTAAAAACGCGAGAAGAATGAAGAGAGGAGCGCCGGAGAGCCTTGGATGCAAGAACAAACAAAAACCGAGGGCTTCTTGGGGTTGCTAGTGAAGAAACAGAGATAAAAGTTCTTAAAATTATGGGGGGTGTCGGCTGAATGTTTTAGGTTTAGGTTAAAGAATGGTTTGGTGCCTAATTAAATAGTAATCAAATGTTTAATGGGCCGTAAATTGTTTATTAAAGGTTTTAAAAAAATATTTAAGCCCAATAAGCTTAAAAGTAGGTCCATTAAATCCAAACACACTACTGAAAAATATTTCGTGTTGAAAATATTTTCAAAATATTAGCCGAACCCTTAAAAAGTCCCCCAATTCGACAAAATTTACGTTCCGTTAAAAATAAAATCCCGCTGGTAAAAATACCCAATAAAATTCTATTTTTTGAAAATACTCTTAAAAACACCTTATATTAGTTAACAAAAATTAATCATGTAATAAAAGTAATTTTCTTGAAATTTCTTCGGTCTTCGTTCCTCATTCGAGCGTGAAATGCACCTAGAAACCCTAATGTATTAACTTATAAAATTTCATAAATTAACTCCTATCATACATGAATTATGCATAAAATGCATAAAAATAATTAAGCACATAAATAAAAATAAAAATCCCAGATTGCATGCATTCCGGTTACGTGATTTAAATTCCCGGACCTTACATGGTATGTTGTCACTGAAGGACCCATCAGAATACTGAAAGCAAACACTTCTGTTGCTATAACTTATGGTGCACCACAGCATATTGAAAAGCCCAGAGATGAATGGATAGCTGAATACAAAAGAAAAGCCAATTTGGACAATGTGGCTAGTCATCTTGTACAAAATGCTGGATAAAATTACTTTAAGCAAAGTAAATATGTGCAAGACTGCAAAAGAAATCTGGAAAAGTTAATTCAGCTCTGCGAAGGCAATGAGAAAACCTAAGAAAATAAACTCTCAGTTGCTGTTCAAAAGTTTGATAACATCAAGATGAAGACTGGAGAGTCTATGCACTGCACTAATATGATGAGAGAATCAGCGGCATAATAAACGAACTGAATGCACTTGGAAAGGTATATTCAAATAAAGAAATCGCGTTGAAGGTAGTCAGAGGTCTTCTCAAGGAATTGGATGTTAAGACAATGGCAATGAGAGAATCAAAGGACCTGAATAAGGTCGAACTACAAGATCTATTTGCTGATCTGAAAGCTTATGAGTTTGAGTTACAAACTAGAGAAGGAGAACCTTCTTACACCAGCAGTCACAACTGCTCTTAGTGCTGTCAAACTGGAACCAACTGGTTCAGTTGAAAAATACGCTGATTAATTAAACAATGACGCAATGTTATTGTTTGTCAAAAAAATTGGAAGATTCATGAGAAGATATCAAGGCTCTTTTCAAAGACAATATCAGAGGAATAACTCAAAAAAAAAAAACTAAATGCTTGCTACAATTGTGGCAAAATTGGACACTTTATTGCTGACTGTCCTAAGCCAAAGAAAGATAGTCGATGCTCGGCTGAAAAGGGAAAGAAATCATTTGAGCACAAGAGAAAAACTTAGGATGATAAGAAATCATTCAGAAAGAAACATGAAGTACTTCTAGTTGAGGAAAGTAAGCCCAAATGGGCAGAAATTGACAGCGATGAATCAGAATCTGAGAGCTTGAGTAGCTCCAGCGATGATGAGGAATTCAAGTGTCTGATGGCTGATGACATAGGACTAGAGTTAACCAGTGAACAGGTATTTGATTTTAGTTCAACTGACTTTACACGTGATGAACTTATTTCTACATTACATCAATGATAATAAAACTGAAACTGATGAATCAGTTGAACTGTTGAGTCTTAAACGGGAGATTTCTGAGTTGAATGCTGAAAGAAGCAAGAATCAATCTATGATTCAGTAGTTAACACTTGAGAATTCAAAGCAAACTGAGCTTATTCAAGCATGGAATAAATCATCAGTTGCACTAGTTGAAATACAAGATATGCAAAAATCAGTTACTGATAAAATTGTTTTAGACTTTAGCAACAAAGATGAAACTTCTTCCAGTGATACTCAGCCAAAACCGAACATGGGCAAAGGGAAATACAATCACTTTGTCAAATCAGTTGTGGTATAAGAACAACCTGAGCCAAATAGACCAGTTGAGCAGCCTATTGAAAATAAAAACAAGGCTAAAAGATATGGTATTGGTTATAGCCCTAAAAATTCAACTGTTTCGCGAAGCTGGTCACCTAAAAGGTTCAACAATAATTCTCCAAATGGCTATTCCAATTATCATAACTGTAAGCCAGTTCAGAAAAGATATCGGCTGAACAACCAGTTGAACAAGGCTAAAGCACATATTGTTTCATCTGCACAACACTCCAAGAACACACAAGCCGAGAAAAAACATTTGGAACACAGCAACCGAAAATTCAGTTAGACTGATCCATGTCTGGGTTCATAAAAAACTAATCAGTTTAGGACACAAATAGATATGGGTACCAAAATTATTCATTGTGTCTGATTGCAGGTGACAGGTACAATCAAAGAATCAATCTGGTATCTGGGCAGTGGATGCTCGCGACATATGACAGGGAATGCAAATCTGCTATCCCAACTGATCAAATAAACTGGTCCAAACATCTGTTTTGGAGAGAACTCTAAATGTAAAACTGTGGGTAAGGGTAAGCTTATCCATAATAACATTACTATTAAATATGTGTTACTAGTTGAGAATTTGAAGTATAACTTGATTAGCATCAGTCAATTATGCGACAATAATTTCTCAGTTCAGTTCAACGTACACACTTTCTTAGTTAGAAACTCAACTGATTAGATCAACTTATTTGGCAGTCATTGTGGGAATACTTACAAAGTCAGTTTGAATGATCAACCTAATGCACCAATTTGTTTTATAGCTTCAAAATCTTCTAAAAACTGGTTGTGGCATAAAAGGTTGAACCACCTAAATTTTAAGTCTATTGCTTATATGAGTAACAATGATCTTGTAACTGGTTTGCCCAACATAGATTTTTCAAAAGATAAAATTTGCTCAACATGTCAGTTTGGTAAACAAGTAAGATCTTCATTTAAAAACAAGGGTAGTAAATCATCCTCCAGATGTTTAAAACTGTTACATATGGATCTTTTTGGTCATATACAAGTCATGAGTTTAGGGGGTCACCTTGATGATCGTTGATGATTTTTCAAGATTTACTTGGGTTATTTTTCTTAAATAAAAAGACCAAACTGCCGCAAAACTGGTTAAGCTTTTTAAAAGATAATTAAATTAAAAAACAGTTGGTATTGATAGAATAAGGTCCGATCGAGGGACTGAATTCATCAATCAAAATCTTTCAAAATTTTTAGAAAATACTAGGATCAAGCATGAGCTCACAGCAGCAAGAACCCCTCAGCAAAATGGTGTAGCTAAGAGAAGAAATCGAACCCTTAAAGAAGCTGCTAGAACAATGATTGTTGATTCTGGTATTTCTCAGAAGTTTTGGCAGAAGCAATAAACACGGCATGTTACACTCAGAATAGATTAATTATTAACAAAAATCATTTGAAAACGCCTTATGAGATCTGGCATAAACGTAAAAGTATTGTTTCTTGTTTCAAAATTTTCGACTGCAGATGTTTTATTCTCGATAATGACAAAAATCATTTAAAAGCTTTTGATGCTAAATCTGCAAAGGGAATATATCTTGGCTATTCATCAATTAGTAAATCTTATAGAGTATTTAACAAATGCACCTTGAATGTCGAAGAATCAATTCATGTTGTATTTGATGAATCTGTGCTAACTGATAAGCCAACTGATCCAGTTGAGCTAGTTGATCGTGTAAGGTCCAAAATTAAGACGATGTAATCCAACTGCATGCAAATCTAGGAAATATGAAAAAGGGTCAATTAAATGGTTTTAATTGCTTAATTGATTATGTGACATGTTTATATGATGTTTTAGTAATTTTTTTACTTACATGCATAAAAATGTAATTTTAAAGGTTATTCGAGTTGCGATCGAGGAACGGAGATCAAGGGTAGAAAAAATGAAAAATGTTTTTATTAAATAATTGATTTTAATTATTTAAAATATGATTGATGCTTTTTCTTATTTTTGAAAATAAGTAGTTTTGAGGTGATTTTATAAGCCGGAACGTAAATTTTATCGGTGTTGGATTTTCAACAAAAATACGAACGTGTTGGCAACCCGTCTAATAAATTCACAAACTTTTCTACTCAAAATATTTTTTAATATTTTAATTGAGTACTAATGAGTCTAATTAACCTTCCTAATGGGCCTAAGCTTGATTAGTGTTTTAATTAACTATATAATATACAAAAACCTACCCCATAACCTACCATTCTCTCGCCCCACACCCCATCAAATTACAAACACTTTCTCTCAACATACACGACACACACACAAGCATCAATCAAGGAAAAGTTTCGAAAATAGCAAGGATTTCAAGCCAAGGTCGTTCATCGCCGTTCTTCGCAATCGTCAACGTTTATTCATGCGTAAAATACGCAAAGGCACGCCATATTATTTCATTCAAACATCTATCACACTATATTATTTATTTGATCATGTTTTGAATGAAAACAAACCACACATCTTATTATTTTTGTACATGCATCTTATATGCTTTTTAAAACATGTATTTTGATCTAAAAACCATGAATTTCATGTATCTAAGGGGTTGCCATGATTAGGAAAGGTTTAAGGGTGGTTTTTACATGTTTTAAAGAGTTTCTACATGTTTTAAAGAGTCCTAAGTCACACAATGCATGCTGCACACCAAACACGTCAAGCTGGAAACCAAATTTGATGTTTAGTGATCATGGGGCTCGGGTGTAAGGGTTGGTCTCTTGGCTTGGCTGTGGCTGGACCAGGGTTGGGCTAGGGTCATGTAAGGGTCAGGAAGAGAGTCCTAACCATGATAGGACTTGAGCTCAAGGGTTGCGAAGGAGTCCTAGTGAGCTAAGAGAGAAGGAGCCATGCTGCACGCTTGTGTGTAGCAACGCGCAAGGGCTCAAGGGCTTGGCCAAGGGGCTCGGACTGGGATAGGTCAAGTGGTTAGGGTCCTAGGAGGGTGCTTAAGGGTCAGGGTCAGGGGCTGGCTAGGTCCTAGGCACGCGCATAGAGTCCTAAGTTCTAAAGGAGTTCTCGACCAATTCATGTGCTGGTGTGGTGGTTCAGTTTTCGGGCTAGGGTCAGGTTCCTTTGGTTCTTAGGGTCCAGTAGGGTCTAGGGAAGGGTTGGCTTGATGTTCCCTTAGGCCGGCTCGAGCTTGGCTCGAGAAAATAACAAGATTGCTCGAGGATAGGTGTTCGAGGGGCTTAGGGTTTTATTTCTTGAAAATAAATCGAAACATGGCTCACGGGGGTCGAGTCGTGGTTCACGAGGGCTAAAATATTATAAAAAGTCTAAGGTTTTAATTTGTGAATTTTATATTAAAGGTTGAAATTATTCGGGATTAAAACGCATTAAAGACAAATAATTAAAGATTAATTAAAAAGTCTAGTATTTAAGCTAAATAAAATATGAGAATTTTAATTTAAGCTTAAACAATTATTTGGGACATGTTAGAGTCAATGAAATTAAGAAAAAATCAAGTTCGAGGATTTTTACGTATAGAGGGAAAACGGTAATTTTACACCTAAAAATTAGTAAACGTCATGGCAGTGCTCTGATTGTTGTTTTATATGTTAAAATATTTATTTTAAATGTTTATGGATTTTTATGATTTAATTATGGACATTTAAATGATATGTTGCCTGCTTGGTTTAAAAAGGAAAACAATATTTATATGCATGATTTTTATTAAGTGATGAAAATATGAAATGTTTAAAGAAGTGAAGTAATTGCGACTAATATGATGATATGTTAATTCGTAAGGCCAATGCCCAGTTGACGGTGAGAGTGTCGCTGATGTCCCCGTCGCACAGTACTGTAGTTACATGTAAATGGATCCATCTCCCCCAATACGAATAGAAAAGTCACAATCAACGATCTGAATTCAACGAACACGAATATGAATATGTATATGTTGATGATGATATGGATATATTTATGTTGATATGAAAATGTTTATGCTATTTATGATCGTGAAAATGTTATTTTAAATACAAGTATTTTCACTGTTACATGTGATCTGTATACGTATTATGTTGCTATCAAGATTATGGTGTGTTGAATCTTTAGACTCACTAGGTGTGATCGATGTAGGTGGGTATGATGTTGAGGGTAGTGGAGGTCATGATGCAAGATCTGACTGGACGGAAGGTGCACTTAACACGAGGACCAGCGCTTTTATTTTTCCGCACTTATGATTTTAAATTTATGTTAAAGATTTTACGACTTTTATTTATGCGTTGAGTGATTTTTGAGAGGTTTATAGTATGAGCTATACTTTTCAAATTATTGCTTTTTAGGTTTGGTAAAATGTTTGACGATTTCATTTTTTGATTATTTCTTTTGCTTTTCAAATATTAGTTGGTTGTTTTATTTTTAAAATTGTGTCAAAAATATTTTTATGTGCATAGTATGTGTAAGGTCCAAAATTAAGACGACATAATTCAACTGCATGCAAATCTAGGAAATATGGAAAATGGTTAATTAAATGATTTTAATTGCTTAATTGATTATGTGACATGTTTATATGACGTTTTAGCAGTTTTATATTTACATACATTAAAAATATATTTCTAAGGATTATTCGAGTTGTGATCGAGGAACGGAAACCGAGGGCTGAAAAATAGAAAATGTTTTTATTAAATAATTATTTTTAATTATTTAAAATATGAGTGATGCTTTTTAAAATTTTTTAAAATAAGGGGTTTTGAGGGGATTTTATACGCCAGGACGTAAATTTTATCGATGTTGGTTTTTCAACAAAAATGCAAACGTATTGGCAACCCGGCTAATAAATTCACAAACTTTCATAAACAAATTATTTTTAAAATTTTAATTAAGCACTAATGGGCCTAATTTACCTACTTAGTGGGCTTAAGCCTTATTAGTAACTTAATTAACTATTTGATGTGTTAAACCCCACCTCATAACCCTATTTTTCACGCCACTTTTCAGAATTTGCACACCAATTCTCTCAAGTTACACGACACACGCACACCACCATTTGAAAGGAAAATTCGAAAAGCCTTCAAGAAAAATCAAGCCAAAGTTGTCATCGTTGTTCTTCGCAATCGTCAACGAGAATTCGTGCGTTAAAAACGCAAAGGCACGTATACTTCTTTCTTTCAAAACATCATCACATCATAATATGTTTTTTTGCATGAATATTATGGAAAAACAAGTGACACTTTTGTTATTTTTCGTTTTTGTACATTACATGAAAATTCAAGCATGATTTTTGATCCAAATTGTGTTGCTTAGGTGCATAAAGGGGGCTGCCATGATTAGGACATGTTCGAGCACGGTTTTACATAGGCTTAGAGTCCTAAGAACACACCACAACGTCGCACATCAGAACCGAAACAAGTTGGAACCACTTTCTGTCATAAGATAACATGGGGGCTCGGTTATGATCATGGGGCCCGACTTGGTCTGGGCTTGGGGCCAGGGCTAACCAGGGCTGTGTTTGAGTCGAGGGAAGAGTCCTAGCCATTCTAGGACTCGAACACCAGGGGCTAGGAGGAGTCCTAGCCAACTAGGACTCCTACCCGAGAACGCTTGCAACGTACGCAGGGTGCGCGGGATTGCAAGGATTAAGGGGCTCAAGGTGGGTCTAGGGTGACTCCTTGGGGTCCTAGTTGAGTTCTTGAGAGGCTGGTTTAGGGGCTGGGCTCGCTGGTCAGGTCCTAGGTGCGAACAAGAGCCATGCGTCTACAAGGATTTCTCGGCTGGTTTTGTTGCTGGGTTAGGAGCTTTGACTTCAAGCCTGGGGGCGAGTTCGTGGGTTCCAAAGGTCATGGAGGGTGCCTAAGGGGGTTGGTCAGGGTCTGGTCAAGCATGGCTCGAGGGTGGCTCGAGGACATCGGGACATGGCTCGGGTTGAAACTTGTAGGTCGAGCTAGGGTTTTCTAGTTGGTTAATAATTAGAAACACGGCTCATGAGGTCGAGTCGTGGTTTACGAGGGCTAAAATATTATAAAAAGTCTAAGTTTTGAATTTTTGAATTTTATATTATAGTTTGAAATTTTTTGGGATTAAAACACCTTTAAAACGACTAATTACGAAAAAAATTAAAAAGCCTAGAATTTAAGCTAAATAAAATTATGAGAATTTTAATTTAGGCTTAAATAATTATTTGGGACATGTTAGAGTCAATGAAATTAAGAAAAAGTCAAGAACGTGAAATTTTACGTCTAGGGTAAAACTGTAAATTTACACCTAAAAATTAGTAAACGTCATGGCAGTTTCCTGAATGCTGTTTTATATGTTAATATGATTATTTCAAATGTTTATGAATTTGTATATGTTAAATTATGATTTTTAAATGTTCGTGGATTTTTATGGTTTAATTATGGACATTTAAAATATATGTTGCATGCATGGCTTAAAAGAAAAACGATGTTATTATGCATGTTTTTATAAAGTGATGGAAATATGAAATGTTGAAGGACGTGAAGGGATTGTGACTAATACGATGATATGTTGGAGATATCGTGAGGGTTATGGTCGCAATTGGAGCCCGACGATCGTATTTCCTTGGATACGGATACGCATATGCTAATAGGTTAATACGTTGGCCAAGGCTCAGTTGACCGGTGAGAGTGTCGCTGGTGTCTTCGTCGCCTATGGTTTTTCTAGATGGATCCATCGCCCAATACGAATACGAATACGAGTCACAATCACGATCTGAATTCAACAAATACGAATATGAATATGTTAATATGAATATAAATATGTTGACATGAAAATGATTATGAAAATGTTTATGTTTATGTTTATGCATTATTATGAAAATGTTATTTTAAGTACAAGTATTTTTCATTGTTGTATGTGATATGTATACGTATTATTTGTTATCAAGGATATGATGTGTTGAGTTTTTAGACTCACTAGATGTGATTGATGCAGGTGATTACGATAATAATGTTATGGGAGGTCTTGATGGTTGACCTGACTGGACTGAAGGCGCACATAACCCAAGGACCAGCGCTTCTACCTTTCCGCACTTATGATTTAAGTTTATGATTTACGTTAAAACTTTTAAGACTATTTATTTATAATTGAGTGGTTTTTGAGAGGTTTAGTATGGGCTATACTTTTCACATTTATTGATTTTTAGGTTTGGTAAAATGTTTGACGATTTGACTACTTCCTTTGATTTTCAAATACTAGTTGGTTGTTTTATTTTAAAAATGATGCAAAAATAATTTTTATATATGTATATGTAATCGGCCGAAAGTTGGAATTTTTTAAAAAAAAATTTCTAGTACTTTTTAAGCAAAATGATTAGCAGACGTTTCAGTTGGTATCAGAGCAAAGGTCCTGTAAAGGGTTGTGCCACAATCAGCGCCGGGAAGATCAGTCGTCAAGCCTCAATTTGTAAGTTTCACATTCTTTATATAATTTAATATGATGTTACCTGCATGATTACATGAATAATATGTTTACGTCACATGTTTGCTGGTATTTTGAGTATATGCTTTGTATGCTTAAATTGCTTAATGGATTAAGATATGTCACAAGATTAGAAAACTTAGATTTAAATGCATGTTGGTTACGTTAGAATTTGGAAAATGTTCAGATAAAATGCCTCCTAGACGTGCCCCTGTTAATTAGAACTGAGCTGAGAACAGTGTGAACCAACAAGGGAATGCAGTTACAGCAGGCACCTAGGCCACATCGTGACATAGATGATCAGTTCCGGAGGCTAGGGCCGATGGAATTTTCTGGCACAACCAATCTCTTTGCCGCTGAGGCTTGCATTCGTTCTCTCGACGTACACTTTCGTTATCTGAACATGGGGGATGCTGACCGTGTGAGGTGTATCACTTATTTGTTTAGGGATGATGCTTCTTTATGGTGGGAAGGAGCCGATCATAGTGTTAATCTTGCTGCACTTACATGGGCTCAATTCAAAGAGATATTCTACGAGAAATATTTTACTGCTGATGTTAGAGGGCGATTGAAGAGGGAATTTATGACTCTCCGTCAGGGAGATGCTTCTGTTGCTGAATTTGTGAAGATATTTGATAGGGGTTGTCAGTGTGTACCCCTTATTGCGAGGGATCCTGCAGAGAAGCTTAGACACTTCATGGATGGTCTACGTCCAACAATTCGGAATAATGTTATAATGATGCGTCCTTTGGATTATGCTACTGCTACTACTTATGCATTCCGGTCTGAGCAGTCCTTGAAGGACATTGAGTTTGAGTTACAGCGCAAGAGGCAGCAGCATCAGAATAATAATCAGCCAAACAAGAAGCCATATATGAGTCCTCCTAGAACTCAAGGGCCTCAAAAGCCCCAAGGCCAAGTCAAGAAGCAAGGACAGCAAAAGCCACCACCTGCAGCACCAAAACCTGCAGAGGGACAGCCATTCAAGAAGTGCAATCGACTACACTATGGACCATGTGTGTGGGGTACTGCTAAATGCTTCATATGCAAGGAAGAAGGGCAGAAAGCT
This sequence comes from Primulina tabacum, assembly GCF_025594145.1. Classification (NCBI taxonomy): domain Eukaryota; kingdom Viridiplantae; phylum Streptophyta; class Magnoliopsida; order Lamiales; family Gesneriaceae; genus Primulina; species Primulina tabacum. The sequence goes on from NC_134562.1 coordinate 14,598,740, forward strand.
GCTGATTTCCTGAAGAAGAATGCACCTACTATGGGACGAGCATATGTTATGAATGCTGATGAAGCTAAGGAGGAGGCAGACACTACGCTTATCACGGATAACCTAGTCATTTAACATTTTTATATTGCTTATTATTGCTTGAGATGTTAAATTGGTTATTAGAATTGAATTGGGATTAAGATTAACCTAGTGGAAATTAGGTTGCATGCTCTACCTTAGTTAGAAATTAAGATATGATTTTAGAAACCATAGAAATTGGTATTGAATTTTGTGACTTAATTTATGTGAAGGATGAAGTAATTCCAAATAAAAGTTCTAGGGTCAAAATTAAAGGAAAAATCATAATTTAAGGATTTTTAAGGGTTTCGAATTTTAAAGGGTTCTAAGTGCAATTTTTGAAAAATGTAAGGACCAAAATGCAATTAACCAAAAGTTTAGGGACCTAAGTGAAATTTCCGAATTCTTAAGGGTCAAAAATGTAATTTTTGAAATTTAAGGGACCAAAATGTAAATTTTCGAAAAATTTAACGATCAACTTTCATAAATCCAAAAATTTGTTGACTAAAATGAAAATTTCAAAAAATTGAAGGGCTAAAATGTAATTTTTCAAGAAATGCTTAAGTTCAACGTGTAATCTTCTCCTAACTTTGGGTGAATAATGATAGAAATTTCCTTAAGCTTCAACACGAAAATATTTAAAAGAAGTTTTCGCCGCATGGAGGATTATCATTCAAGGTGTGGCAACCTATGCACTACTAGATTCGGGAGCTACACATTCTTTCATATCTGAAACCTTCATCAAAAGACTGAATTTTATTTCTCAAGATATGGGTCAGGATTTCAAAATTTCTATTCCTTCCGGTGATCAAATGCTCATGTCTAGAATTGTCAAGAATCTAGAGCTTCGTTTATTAAAAGATGTGGGTCGGGCAGATCTTATTGTGCTTCCTATGCCTTAATTTGACATCATTTGGTATAGATTGGTATCAGCGAATGGAGCTTCGATTGATTTTTGTCAGCGAACAGAGTCTATTCAACCGCCTAGTGGTAAATCTTTTGTCTTTGAGGCGGCGAGAAACAAGCAAATGCCACACATTATTTCCTGCTATGTGCGAGGAAGCTTATTAAACGTGGATGCCAAGCTTTTCTAGCATGTGTCACTACCACACATGCTCATATTAGTCAGAAATTGGAAGATGTTAATATTGTCAGATATTTTCCTAGCGTCTTTCCCGAGGACATTTCTGGCGTTCCACCTGATGGTGAAATGGAATTCTCTATTGAACTAATGTCGGGCACAGTACCCATCTCTAAAGCGCCTTATCCTCTAGCACCCGCTGAAATGAAAGAATTAAAAGATAAAATTCAAGAATTGCTAGACAAGGGTTTTATTCGCCCTAGTTATTCTCCATGGGGCGCACCGGTATTATTTGTGAAGAAGAACGATGGTAGCATACGACTTTCCATTGATTGTAGAGAGCTTAATAGGATCACTATCAAGAATAACTATCCACTGCCAAGAACTGAAGACTTATTTGATCAGTTACAAGGAGTATCGATATTTTCTAAAATTGATCTGCGTTCTGGATACCATCAATTGAAAGTGAAAGAGTCTGATGTTCACAAGACAGCATTTCATACTAGATATGGGAACTACGAGTTTATGGTCATGCTGTTTGGGTTGACCAATGTGCCAGCAATCTTCATGAATCTCATGAATAGCGTATTTCAGCCGTATTTAGATCAATTCATCATAGTTTTCATCGTTGATATTTTGATCTATTCTAAGAGTAAAGAGGAGCATAGTTGTCATTTGAGGACAGCACTGCAAGTACTACCAGATATAAAGTTATATGCAAAGTTTAGCAAGTGTGAGTTTTGTCTTGATAGATTGGCTTTCCTAGGCCACATTATTTCTAGTATTGGCGTCGAAGTCGATCCAAGTAAAGTTGAGACAGTGAAAGAGTGGCCAGTACCGAAGAGTGTTACCGAGATTCGAAGTTTCTTGGGACTAGCTGGCTATTATCACAAGTTTATCTAAGGATTCTCATCTATTGCAGTACCTTTGACATCCTTGACTAAGAAGAATGCAAAGTTTATTTGGGGATCCGAGTGTCAAGAGAGTTTTGACAAGTTGAAGCAAGCTTTGATTTCAGCGCCAGTGTTATCTATGCCATCAGGGCAAGGAGAGTATGTTCTATATACAGACGCTTCTAAACTTGTTTTGAGCGCAGTTCTGATGCAAAATGACCGACTTATAGCCTATGCGTCGAGACAGTTGAAAATCCCCGAGAAAACTGCCCTACTCATGATCTTGAGCTTGCAGCAGTAGTTTTTGCATTGAAGATTTGGAGACTTTACTTATATTGGGAGAAGTGCATAATATTCACCGATCACAAAAGTTTGAAATACTTCTTTACTCAAAAAGAGTTGAATATGAGACAGCGTTGATGGCTTGAATTAGTAAAGGACTACTATTGTGACATTAGCTACCATCCGAGAAAAGCTAATGTAGTGGCAGACGCATTGAGTTGAAAAACAGCAGTTATCACTCGAAAGACTGTTGCAGTCCGAGATACAGCAGTTTGAGCTTACAGTTTATGCTAGGGGAGAGGACCCTAATCTTGCCACATTGTCTGTACAGTCAACTTTAAGAGATAGAATTCGTGATGGGTAGTCTACCGATGAGCAATTGCAAAAGTGGAGAGCAAGAGATGAAACCAAGGGCCGAAAGTTGTATTTAGAGCTGGATTGTATAGTTTTTTATCGAGATCGTTTATGGGTTCCTAGTGACAATTCTTTCAGAAATCTCATTATTATGGAATCTCATGACACACCATATTCCATTCATCCGCGAAGCACGAAAATATACAAAGACTTGCAGTCGTTATATTGTTGGCCAGGCATGAAGCGAGATATCCTGCGATTTGTGATCGACTGTTTGACTTGTCAACAAGTTAAAGCAGAGCATTAAAAACAAGCGGGGAAACTTAAGCCACTTCCTATTCCCGAGTGGAAATGAAAAAATATTACTATGGACTTTGCTGTGGGATTGCCGAAGACTATTAAGGGATTCAATGCTATACGGGTGATAGTGGATCGTCTTACAAAATCAGCGCATTTTCTACCTATCAAGATGACCTTCACCATGATTCAGTATGCAGTGTTATATATTCGAGAGATAGTTTGTCTGCATGGGATTCCTGTATCTATTGTTTCTGACAGAGATCCAGATTTACGTCATCTTTTTGGAAGAGTCTGCACGACAGCGATGGGGACCAAGTTATTATTGGAAGAGTCCGAGATTAACGACAGCGATGGGGACCAAGTTATTAATCAGTACAGCATACCATCCTCAGACCGATATTTAGTCCAAAAGGGGTATACAAATTCTAGAAAATCTACTGTGAGCTTGTGTTATTGATTTCCAAGGCAATTGGGAACCAAAATTACCTAAAGTGGAGTTCACCTACAATAATAGCTATCAATCATCAAACAGGATGGGTCTTTTTGAGGCACTTTATAAAAGGAAATGTAGATCTCCTATTCATTGGGACGAGGTTGGTGAAAGAAGAGAGATTGGTCCGGATGTAATTGAAGAGACTGCCGAGCTTTTAGTCAAAATTCGTGAGAGAAAGAAGACTGCACAAAGCCGACAAAAGAGTTATGCTGACAAGAGACGAAGAGACTTAGAGTTTGCAGTGGGAGACCATGTGTTTGTAAATATAGCACCTATGAACGGTGTTATGTGATTTGGTAAGAAAGGCAAGATTAGTCCAAGATTTATTGGTCCGTTTGAGATTTTGGAGGCGATTGGGACACTAACTTATAGAGTGGCATTGCCACCGATGCTTTCTGAAGTTCACAATGTGTTTCATATTTCGATTTTGCGAAAGTACATGTCGAATCAGTCACATGCACTAAATTATGAACCTCTACAATTGATTCCAAATATGACATATGAAGAAAGATCTGTCAAAATCTTGGCAAGGCAAGAAAGACGACTGCGAAACAAAGTCTACCCAATGGTCAAGGTCAAGTGGCTGAATCACTCGGAAGAGGAAGCTACCTGGGAAACTGAGAGGGACTTGAAGAGTCGCTATCCAAAGCTTTTCGGTAAATTCTAATTTCGAGGACGAAATTTTATTTAAGGTGGGAGGAATTGTAAGGTCCAAAATTAAGACGACGTAATTCAACTGCATGCAAATCTAGGAAATATGGAAAATGGCTTAATCGATTATGTGACATGTTTATATGACGTTTTAGTAGTTTTCTACTTACATGCTTTAAACATGTATTTCTAAGGATTATTCGAGTTGCGATCGAGAAACGAAGACCGAGGGCTGAAAAATAAAAAATGTTTTTAGTAAATAATTTTTTTAATTATTTAAAATATGAGTGATGCTTTTTCATATTTTTGAAAATAAGGGGTTTTGAAGTGATTTTATACGCCGGAACGTAAATTTTATCGGTGTTGGTTTTTCAACAAAAAACGTATTGGGAACCCGGCTAATAAATTCACAAACTTTCATAAACAAAATTATTTTTAAAATTTTAATTAAGCAATAATGGGCCTAATTTACCAACATAGTGGGCTTAAGCCTTATTAGTAACTTAATTAACTATGTAATGTGCTAAACCCCACCCCATAACCCTACTTTTCACGCCACTTTTCATAATTTGCACACCAATTCTCTCAAGTTACACGGCACACACACACCACAATTTGAAAGGAAAATTCGAAAAGCCTTTAAGGAAAATCAAGCCAAGGTTGTCATCGCCGTTCTTCGCAATCGTCAACGAGAATTCATGCATTTGGCGCGTATACTTCTTTCCTTCAAAATATCATCACACCATAATATGTTTTTATGCATGAATACTATGGAAAAACAAGTGACACTTTTGTTATTTTTTTTTCTGTACGTAACATGAAAATTCAAGCATGATTTTTGATCCAAATTGTGTTGTTTATGTGCATAAAGGGGGCTGCCATGATTATGACATGTTCGAGCACGGTTTTACACAGGTTTAGAGTCCTAAGAACACACCACAACGTCGCACATCAGAACCGAAACAAGTTGGAACCACTTTCTATCATAAGATAACATGGGGGCTCGGTTATGATCATGGGGGCTCGGCTTGGTCTGGGCTTGGGGCAAGGGCTAACCAGGGTCGTGGTTGAGTCGAGGGAAGAGTCCTAGCCACGCTAGGACTCGAACACCAGGGGCTGGGGGGAGTCTTAGCCAACTAAGACTACTACCCGAGAACGCTTGCAACGTGCGCAGGGTGCGCGGGCTTGCAGGGATTAAGGGGCTCGGACAAGGGGCTCAGGGCTGGGCTAGGGTGACTCCTTGGGGTCTTATGTTAGTGCTTGAGAGGCTGGTTTAGGGGCTGCGCTCGCTGGTCAGGTCCTAGGTGCGCACAAGAGTCCTGCGTCTACTAGGATTTCTCGACTGTTTTGGTTGCTGGGTTAGGGGCTTCGGGTTCAAGCCTGGGGGCGAGTCCGTGGGTTCCAAGGGTCATGGAGGGTTCCTAAGAGAGTTGGTCAGGATCTGGTCTGGCATGGCTTGAGGGTGGCTCAAGGAAATAGGGACATGGCTCGGGTTGAAATTTGTGGGTCGAGCTAAGACTTTCTAGTTGCTTAATAATTCGAAACATGGCTCACGGTGGTCGAGTCATGATTCACGAGGACTAAAATAATATAAAAAGTTTAAGTTTTGAATTTAAAATTTATATTAAAGTTTGAAATTTTTTTGGAATTAAAACGCCTTTAAAACGAATAACTACGAATTAATTAAAAGGCCTAGAATTTAAGCTAAATAAAATAATGAGAATTTTAATTTAGGCTTAAATAATTATTTGGGACATGTTAGAATCAATAAAATTAAGAAAAAGTTAAAAAATTGAAATTTTACTTCCAGGGGTAAAACAGTAATTTTATACCTAAAAATTAGTAAACATCATGACAGTGTCATGAATGTTGTTTTATATGCAAATATGATTATTTCAAATGTTTATGAATTTGTATGTGTTAAATTATGATTTTTAAATGTCATGGATTTTAATGGTTTAATTATGGACATTTAAAAGATATGTTGCATTCTTTGTTTAAAAGCAAAACGATGTTATTATGCATGTTTTTATAAAGTGATGGAAATATGAAATGTTGAAGGACGTGAAAGGATTTTGACTAATACGATGATATGTTGGAGATATCGTGAGGGTTATGGTCCCAATGGGATCCCGGCGATCGTATTTCCTTGGATACGGATACGAATATGTTAATACGTTGGCCAAGGCCCAGTTGACCGGTGAGAGTGTTGCTGGTGTCCCCGCCGTCAAGTACTGTTATTTTTATAAATTGATCCATCGCCCAATACGAATACGAGTCACAATCACGATCTGAATTCTACAAATACGAATATGATTATGTTAATATGAATATAAATATGTTGACATGAAAATGGTTAAGAAAATATTTATGTTTAAATTTATGCATTATTATGAAAAAGTTATTTTAAGTACAAATATTTTTCACTGTAGTATTTGATCTGTCTATGTATTATTTGTTATCAAGGATATGATGTGTTGAGTTTTTAGACTCACTAGGTGTAATTGATGCAGGTGATTACGATAATAATGTTATGGGAGGTCTTGATGGTTGACCTGACTGGACTTAAAGTGCCCATAACCCGAGGACCAGCGCTTCTACCTTTCCGCACTTATGATTTAAATTTATGATTTACGTTAAAGTTTTTAAGACTGTTTATTTATGTTTGAGTGGTTTTTTAGAGGTATAGTATAGGCTATACTTTTTACGTTTATTGATTTTTAGGTTCGGTAAAATGTTTGACGATTTGACTACTTCCTTTGATTTTCAAATATTAGTTGGTTGTTTAATTTTAAAAATGATGCAAAAATATTTTATATATATGTATATGTAATCGGCCGAAAGTTGGAATGTTTAAAAAAAATTTTAGTATTTTTTAAGCAAAACGATTATCAGACGTTTCATTTGATATCAGGCAAAGGTCCTGTAAAGGGTTGTTCCACTATCAGCGCTGAGAAGATCAGTCGTCAAGCCTCAAATTTGTAAGTTTTACTTATTCTATATGATTTAATATGATGTTACCTGCATGAATACATGAATAATATGTTTACTTCACATGTTTGCTGGTTTTTTGAGTATATGCTTTGTATGCTTAAATTGCTTAATGGATTATGATATGTCACATGATTAGAAAACTTAAATTTATATAGATGTTAGTTACGTTAGAATTCGAAAAACGTTCAGATAAAATGCCTCCTAGACGTGCCCCTGTTAATGAGAACCGAGCTGAGAACAGTGTGAACCAACAAGGGAATACAACCCCACCTCATAATGGGGATGCTGCTACTCGTGCCTTAGAGGGGATGACTCATTTCTTCGAGCAGCAGCAGTTACAGCAGATGCAGCAGGCACCTAGGCCACAGCATGACACATATGATCAGTTCTGGAGGCTAGGCCGAACGAATTTTCTGGCACAACCGATCTCTTTGCCGCTGATGCTTGGATTCGTGCTCTCGAGGTACACTTTCGCTATCTGAACATGAGGATGCTGACTGTGTGAGGTGTACCACTTATCTATTTAGGGATCACGTTTCTTCATGGTGGGAAGGAGCCGAGCATAGTGTTAATCTTGCTACACTTACGTGGGCTCAATTCAAATAATTATTCTACGAGAAATATTTTACTGCTGATGTTAGAGAGCGATTGAAGAGGAAATTTATGACTCTCTGTCAGGGAGATGCTTCTGTTGCTGAATTTGTGAAGAAATTTGATAGGAGTTGTCACTTTGTACCCCTTATTGCGAGGGATCCTGCAGAGAAGCTTAGACACTTCATGGATGGTCTACGACCTACCATTCGGAATAATGTTATGATGATGTGTCCTTTGGATTATTCTACTGCTACAACTTATGCATTCCAGTCTGAGCAATCCTTGAAGGACATTGAGTTTGAGTTACAGCGCAACAGGCAGCAACATCAGAATAATAATCAGCCAAACAAGAAGCCATATATGAATCTTCCTAGACCTCAAGGGCCTCAAAAGCCCCAAGGCCAAGTCAAGAAGCAAGGACAGCAAAAGCCACCACCTGCAGCCCCAAAACCTGCAGAGGGACAACCATGCAAGAAGTGCAATCGACTACCCTATGGACCATGTGTGTGAGGTACTACTGATGAAACTTAAAATTAATAATTTATTATATGTTAAAACCTGTATTTTAAAATTTAAGTTTCATTAAAATTATAAAATTATGTTATTTTAGTATTGTTTGTTTATATTTAATTGTCTTACTAAATATGTTTTATTTTCAGGTTTTCTACGTGTTGGTAAAATAATGATAACTCAAGCTAGAAAATTCAAATGGAGGTGACTCAAACATGTTTGGAATTCTTGAGAAATTATCTACAACTTTACAGAAGACATGATTGCCTAAAAAGTTCACTAAGATGATCAAATTGTGCAAGTATCAAAAGGAGGACAAATTTACTTTTACTATGACCAGCATACAGTAAAAAAATCATACCTATTTCAATATTTAACCAAATGAGGTGAACCAAGTGGTCAAATTCATCTACAGACAATTCCCCACATGTTTGCCGTTTTGAGCAGAGTCAAATTCGGTGATCAAAGTTGTGGAACAAAGCATTTAAAGAAGGGACATGGAATTGAATTTGGAGGAGACAAAGAATACTATTGCAACTACATGGCATTAATAAAAATTTTGACACTTTCTCTCATTTGGCCTATAAATAGAGGCCTTGTGCTAACTTGAGAATCATTCTATCTCATTGTAAAATATAGTGTGAGTGTGTATCAAAGTTCTAAGTTCCAATATATTTTCTTTCACATTCTCAACTATGAATGATATTTTAGTGTTGATCAAAAGTAAGCTTATGGCAAGCTAAATCTATTATGTCAAGGTGAAGAGGATGCATTCTTGGTGAAGTAAGATTGTTTATATTTTGTATATTCTTTCTTTATTTCTTTTCATTTAGCTAACTTATTTTTATTGTAGGTATAAAAATGAATTATTTTTTGTTATCAATTTACATCAAATGCATGATACCATTAAAGTGGTTATCTTGATTTGTTATTTAATTTTGATACAATAAATATTTCATCACTTATTATTATATATATATATAGATATATATATATATATATATTTTTATATAATAATATCATAATATTTCATTTAGACGATAGCGTGGCTCTGCCGGTTGTTCTAAATGAAATATTATGATTTAATACTAACATCTAACAATCTAAAATTTACTTTATCGCAACTAACTTTTATTTTTCGCATCTAACTTTTACTTTACCGCAACTAACTTTTACTTTTCCACAACTAACATTTACTTTATCGCAACTAACTTTTACTTTACCGCAACTAACTTATTAAATCAATATATTTCATTTAGGCAATAGCGTGGCTCTGCCGGTTGTTCTAAATGAAATATAATGATTTAATTTAACATTTACTTTATGCAATTATTTATTTATATAGTTATAATTATAATCATAGGTACCATATATAAAATATCGGTTAATTCGGTATTTTCTATAGTGGGAACTATATTATATTATGTGTGTGTTTAATTTTCTTGGAACCATTATTTGTGGTGGTTTCTTTTGTTTTACTTTTAGTTAAACAATATTACATAAACAAAAAATAAATCCTCAAGCCTTGACAAAATTTATAATTTGTAAACTTCATTCTTGCATTTGGTAATCTATAAATTAATAAATTTAAACTCAAAATAACCTCTCTGAGGATTGATCTCGTACTTACGAAATATATTACTTGCAGACAACCTACACTTGGGTGAATTATTATTTAAGTAGTAGCAAGTTTTTGGCGCCATTGCCGGGGAGGTATAAATTAAGTTTATATTTGTTAATTATGTTTTATTTATAAGTATTGTGTTGTTTTTTTTTTTGTATGAGTATTTGGAGTCGAAAAAAAAGTGGTAGACTTATTCGAGTATCTGAAAATAATTTAAACATGGATGATAATTCAAATAATCAAGATAATGATAATAATAATAATAATAATAATCAAGAACATGATCAATTAAGAACACTTAGGCACCATATGAACCCTATTAGAACTAGTGCCCCATCTTGTTTAGTTTTTCCTCCTGATGCATCTAATTTCAACTTCAAACCTCAGATTATTCAACTTTTACCAAATTTTCATGGCTTAGATTCTGAAAATCCATATTTGCATCTAAGAGAATTTGAGGAAGTTTGTAACACTTCTAATTATCAAAATTGTAGCATGGATATAGTTCGATTAAAGCTTTTCCCTTTTTCTTTAAAAGATAAAACTAAAACATGGCTACAAAATTTAAGATCAAGTTCAATAAGAACATGGGAAGAAATGCATTAACAATTTCTCAAAAAAATTTTCCCTTCCCATAGAACAAACTCTTTTAAAAGACAAATTACAACTTTTTCTCAAAAACAAGGAGAAACGTTTTATCAATGTTGGGATAGATATAAAGAATTACTTAATACATGCCCACATCATGGTTTTGAAACATGGAGAATAGTTTCTCACTTTTATAAAGGTCTAATACCTAAAGATAGGCAAATGATAGAATTCATGTGTAATGGAACTTTTGAAGATAAAAACCCAAATGAAGCTATGGAATATTTGGATTCGTTAGCAGAAAATGATCAAAATTGGGATAATATAGGCACAATAGAACCACCAACAACTAAAAACAATAATTCAACAAATGGGGGTGGTATCTATAATCTTAAAGATGATATAGATATTCAAGCTAAACTTGCATCTTTAGCAAGAAAAATTGAGTCAGTAGAAATGAAAAAGAGTGGTCAATTAAAAATATTCAAGAAATTGTTTGTCATATATGTGATACACATGATCATGCTACAAAAGATTGTCCAACATTACCTTCATTTAAAGAATGTCTACATGAACAAGCAAATTATGTTAACAATTATAAAAAACCAATACTAGATCCTTTTTCACCATCATATAATCCTGGATGAAAAATCATCCTAATTTTAGTTGGAGGAATGATAATAATGCACAACCGTCACAACAATATTTTCAAAATAACCAAAATCATCAAGGTTATATTTCTTACGTTACACCTCCAAGAAAAAACTTTGAAGATGTAATTCATGCATTTATCCAAAAGCAAGAGTCTATCAATATTCAAAACAGTCAATCTATGAGTGATTTAAAAGAAACTCTTGCAAAATTTGCATCTGCACTTAATATTCATGAAAAAGGAAAATTTCCATCTCAACCTCAACCTAATCCTAAAAATCAAAATCAAGAATTAAAAAAATGAAAAAATTGATCAAATAAAATCTGTTATTACCCTTAGAAGTGGTAAAATAGTTAATGATCCATATAGTAATGAAAACAAGGATCATTTAAAATCAAAGAATAAGGATGATAATCCTGATACTTTTGAGAATGATGATACCTTAAATTTTAAGAATAATATGGTGAATGATAAATCATCTGAAATAGTAAATAAGTCAAATAAACCTCCACCATTTCCTCATGCATTAACAAATCATAAAAAACAAAAAAGTGATTCTGATATCTATGATGTTTTTAAACAAGTGAAGATAAATATTACATTATTAGATTCTATTATACAAGTACCTTCTTATGCAAAATTTTTAAAATACTTATGTACTGTAAAGAGAAAACTGCATGTGAAGAAAAAAGCATTCTTGGCTGAACAAGTAAGTTCTATTCTTCAAAATAATTCTAGTTTAAAATATAAAGATCCTGGTTGTCCAACAGTTTCATGTATTATTGGAGAAAATAAAATTATAAAAGCTTTGTTGGATTTGGTAGCAAGTGTGAATTTACTTCCTTATTCAGTTTATGAAAAACTTAATTTAGGAGAATTAAAACCCACTTCTGTTACTCTCTTACTGGCGGATAGGTCAATCAAAATACCTAGAGGTATTGTAGAAGATGTGTTGGTTCAAGTTGATAAACTCATATATCCTGTAGATTTTATTGTTTTGGATACACAACCAATAGAAGTACATAATGAAATTCCAGTAATATTGGGACGACCATTTCTAGCAACTTCAAATGCTTTAATTAATTGTCGAAATGGAATAATGAGATTGTCTTTTGGAAATATGACTCTAGAACTTAATGTGTTCAATTTATGTAAACAACCAATTATTAATGAAAATGAATATGATAATGAAATTGAAACAATTGTGGAAGAAAATATATAAGAAGAAAACTTAAATCAACAATCTGAAGTTTTTTTAATAGAAATTTTTGAGTCTAAAAATAATTTTAAAAAAGATGATAATACAAAACTTGAATTAAAAGTTTTACCATTAGAATTGAAATATGTATTTCTTGGTGAAAATAAAACATTTCATGTTGTAATTTCTTCCACTCTTTTGCCAAATCAAGAAGAAGATTTGATTAAATTACTTAAAAAATATAAAAATGCAATTGGATGGACTTTGAAAGATATAAAAGATATGAATCCTTTAATTTGTACACATAAAATTCACTTGGAAGAAAATGCTAAAACATATCAACAACCACAAATAAGGTTAAATCCACATATGAAGGAAGTTGTTAAGAATGAAGTATTAAAACTATTAGACGCTGGAATTATCTATCCAATTTCAGATAGTAAATGGGTAAGTCCAACACAAGTAGTACCTAAAAAATCCGGCATCACTGTTATAAAAAATGAAAAGGGATAGTTATTACAAGCTAGGATTCCATCTAGTTGGCGTATGTGTATTGATTATAGAAAATTAAATGATATAACTAGAAAAGATCATTTCCCGCTACCATTTTTAGATCAAATTCTACAAAAAGTAGCAGGAAATTCTTATTACTATTTTCTTGATGGGTATTCGGGGTATTATCAAATACTTATATCATTAGAAAATCTAGAAAAAACTACTTTTATTTGTCCTTTCGGAACTTTTGCATTTAAAAGAATTCCATTTGGTTTATGTAATGCTCCGGCTACTTTTCAAAGATTCATGTTAAGTATTTTCAGTGATATGATTGAAGAATATGTAGAATTTTTTATGGATGATATAACTGTTTTTGGAAACTCATTTAAAAATTGTCTTAAAAATCTAGAAGAAGTATTAAAAAGATGTGAAGAAAAAAATCTTGTTTTAAATTGGGAAAAATGTCATTATATGGTTAAATCTGGGATTGTTTTAGGACATGTGATATCTGAAAAAGGAATTGAAGTTGATAAAGCCAAAGTTGATGTTATTGCTAATTTAACATCACCAAAAACGGTCAAAGAAGTTCGATCATTCTTGGGTCATGCATGATTTTATAGAAGGTTTATAAAAAACTTCAGCATAATATCTAAACCAATTTCAAATCTTTTAACAAAAGATACACAATTTGAATGGACTCAGAAATGTGAAAATGCTTTTAAAACAATTATTAATCTTTTAGTTATATCACGTATTTTACAACCTCCAGATTGGTCTTTACCATTTGAATTAATGTGTGATGCAAGTGATTATGCTATAGGAGCTGTGTTAGGACAAAGAAAAGAAGGAAAACCTTATGCAATCTATTATGCTAGTAGAACCTTAAATAGTGCCCAAATAAATTATTCAACTACTGAAAAAGAATTACTTTCAGTAGTATTTGCATTAGATAAGTTTCGATCTTATTTAATTGGTTTTACTACTATTGTTTACACCGATCATTCTGCCATAAAATTTTTATCAAATAAACAAGATGCTAAGCCAAGATTAATACGGTGGATTTTATTGTTACAAGAATTTGATATTATAATTAAAGATAAAAAAGGAAAAGAAAATGTTGTAGCCGATCATTTATCTAGAATAATGACTGAATCATTTCATAATGAAATACCAATAAATGAAAATTTTCCAAATGATCAGTTGTTTTATGCCACTATTATGCCCTGGTTTGCTAACATTGTAAATTTTCTTTTGACAAATAAAATGCCTTCTCATTGGAATTCACAGGATAAGAATAAATTCTTGATAGAAGTTAAAAAATTTTATTGGGATGATCCTTACTTATTTAAGTATTGTCCAGACCAAATTTTTCGACGATGCATACCCGACAATGAAGTAAGTAATGTTATTAAATTTTGTCATTCTGAAGCATGTGGATGTCATTTTTCATCCAATAAAACAGCTACAAAAATCTTACAATGTGGATTTTATTGGCCGTCTTTATTCAAAGATACGCATTTATTTTGCAAATCTTGTGAAAACTGTTAGAAGATGGGATCAATTTCAAAACGAAACATGATGCCTTTAAATCCAATCATAATTATTGAAATATTTGATAGTTGGGGGATAGATTTTATGGGTCCATTTCCATTATATTTTGGATATACGTACATTTTAGTCGCTGTTGATTATGTTTCAAAATGGATTGAAGCAATTGCATGTTGAACTAATGATCATAAAGTTGTTATAAAATTTTTAAAAGAAAATATTTTTAGCCGATTTGGAATACCTAGAGCAATAATTAGTGATGGGGGAAGTCATTTTATAAATAAATCATTTTCTTCTTTGTTAAGAAAATATGGCATTACACATAAAGTTTCTACCCCATATCATCCTCAAAGTAATGGTCAAGTTGAACTTGCAAATAGAGAAATAAAACAAATTTTAGAAAAAACAGTTAATCCAAATCGAAAAGATTGGTCTTTAAGATTAACTGATGCATTATGGGTATATAGAACTGCATTTAAAACATCATTAGAGATGTCACCATATAGGTTAGTTTTTGGTAAGCATTGTCATTTACCGGTTAAACTTGAACATAAAGCTTATTGGGCAATTAAAGCATTTAATATTAATTTAGATGATGCATCTAAATTAAGAAAATTGCAAATAAATGAACTTGAAGATTTAAGAAATGATGCATATGAAAATTCAAAGATTTATAAAGATAAAACTAAAGCCTTTCATGATAAAAATATTATGAGAAAGTCATTTAAAATTGGACAAAAAGTTTTGCTTTATAATTCTCGTTTGCATTTATTTTCAGGTAAACTAAGATCAAGGTGGTCAGTACCTTTTATAGTCAAATTTGTTTATCCTCATGGTGCTGTTGATATTGAAAATCCTAAAAATAATGACATGTTTAAAGTTAATGGACAAAGACTTAAGCCTTTTATAGAAAATGAAATTCTTAATAATGAGTTGATGACTTTATATGATCCACAATACTTTTTTGATATTTTCATTTTGTTTTGCAGATTCTAGTTCATTTCCCGGTTAAGTGGCGGATAACGGTACTCCGTGACTGTTTAAGTCGGTTTCTTCAGTTTTCCCAAAATAATTGAAATATATATAATAATAATAATATGGATGCGTGTATTATGAATCTTCGTAAATATTTTGCTTGTTTACCTGATAATGCGTTGAAAAAAATTTATAAAGCTAGATGTGAGCGGCTAAGGTTGATGATGTCATATGGCATACCGAATGATGTCCGTTTGATAATTGAAGCAAAAGTCCGATTGGTTGGGGAAGTAAGTGAATTAATAATAAGATATATGCCAGGATTTGGTAAAAGCACATATGCCAAAAAGTGAAGAGCTAAACGTATAGGTGGATGTCCTAAATGTGCAAGGTGGACTTGTAAGGGAAAATGCAAAAATGTTGGAATGACATCAATGAATAGAGAAGATAAAATTTTATTCATTAAGAATGGTCTGAGTAAAGAGCCTTTGGATAATTTTCTAGAGGTTCTTGATATGCATTCTAGTGGATACGTTCAAAATGAACTTCTTAAACTATGGTGGCAATTTCAACAGGAGGAATATCAATATAGACGGTGGAATCAGCCTTACAAAGATCCTACTGTAGTAACGCATATCTATTTAGATAAGTAAATATATATACATAATTTCGTCTTGGGAATCTGACGTTAAAAGACCATGTTTGCCAATTTATAAGAAAATTGGATGGGAAGCATATCCTCGACTCATAGAAGGCGTTGAAGCCGTTACTGAACGTAAAATCAGAGGAAGATGTGAGCCACAATCACAACTACGCTGTATATATTTGTTTTAATTTTGTCATTTTTATTTTCTTTTAATAATAATAATTTCATGTTCAAATATTGACTTTTGGCATGTTACGCTTATAAATTCATATGCTGTGATCTAACAATTACAAAAAACATATTTCTCAACATGTCAACGTCCACGGTAAGTAAAATCAAAAATATTTGTGTATTTTGTGGATCTAGTGCAGGAAAAGATTCAATTTATGAAGAAGTAGCAGAAAATCTTGGAATAACACTTGCTAAAAAAAAATTTATTTGGTATATGGTGGTGGTGAAGTTGGCCTCATGGGAAAAGTTGCAAAAGCTGCGCATGCAGGTGGAAGTGAAGTTTTAGGCATTATTCCGATTACCTTAGCCAATCTTACAGGACCAACAATAGGAGAAGAAATGAAAGTGGACAACATGTAAGAACGAATTACTCAAATGATTGAACATTCAGATGCTTTCATTGCTTTGTCAGGAGGTTTCGATACTTTGGAAGAAATATTTCATACTGTTTGTTGGGCACAATTAAATATCCACAATAAGCCAATTGGTTTGTTAAATGTTAACAATTATTATGATAAACTGTTATCGTTTCTTGATGATGTTGTGGAACAGGGATTTATTTTATTAGCATCGCGAAGGATGTTAGTTTCTGCTACAAGTGAAGGTGAACTTATTGATTTACTGCAAAGATTTAGTCATGAACCAGATCCATCCTTATCTCAACTTAATTGGCCAACATCCAAAAGTAAGAAAAGAAAATTCATGTGATGCTAAACTTGTGATTCAACGGTATGTTTTAATGTTTTCTTTAAGGTATGAATAATTTATTCTTCTTCTCCTCTTAGTTTTTTTATATAAAAATTAAAATATATACTTATATATAGTCATAATAATAATAATTTTTAGTTCAATGTCGAGTAAGGTGTCAGTAAAATGCACCTGAGACGCATTAGTTAATAATTATTGGAAAATCACAATACACTAGATTTTAATATTCATTATATTCAAAATACAGACTAAAAGAAAAATTAGTTTTTCATATGTACCAATTTATATATATATTTTGATCAATTAATATAAAATATATAATAGATGTGTTCATATATATATATATAATTGTATGTGTTTTCAAATAAAATAATTTCTAAAATTTTTATGAGAATATAGTTAAAAGATATGGTTTGTATGGTTGTTAACATGTATAATTGAAAGAATTCTTTTGTAAAAGTATAATATATACTCACACATCTTTTGTGAGTGAGTGGTGAGAAATGAGAAAAAAATTAATAAACTTTTATTGATTATTAAAAAATGGTTAATTACAAGAATATAACTCCCCTAAAAAAAATATTTATTGAAAAAAGAAAAAAAAAAGAAGTAAATATATACGACTGCAAAATACTTTATTCATTGTAATTTTTTTAGATTTGATTGATGTACTATCAATGTGTTCTAAAAACATCAATATTATGGAGTTGAGGCTTTTACAATAATATTTTAATATTATACATGTTATGGTGGGTGGTGTGAATTATCTTTTTGACTATATTATTATAAAAAATTTAGAAATTTTAAAAAAAAATTATATATATATATTGTTACTTTATATATTATGTGAAAATAAGAATAATAATAAAAACACATTTAATTATGTAATGCCCGAGAATTTGACTATTGTAATCTGAGATGATTTATTGATTATGAACTGAGGTGATTATAGCCGGGCCATTCCGTGATCAGACTGGGCAAAACATATGAAAAGTACAATGTTTGGACAAAACTGTTGGCGCCCGAGCGGTAGAAAATGACCGCCCGAGCGCCAGTGTTCAATAAGAATACCATTCGGGCAGAACCTGTGGCGCCCGAGCGGTAGAAAATTACCGCCCGAGCGCCGGTGGATAACAAATGTAAGTCACGGACAGAGGGTTCCGCGCTCGAGCGGTAAAGATCGACCGCCCGAGCGCCGACTTAAAGTTAAGAAAAACGAGACACGTTTCTTTATCATGCAAATGGATATATATATATCATTCCTTCAATAAAAGGGACGAAAGAAAAGAAGGGAAATCAGAAGGAAAGAACCGAGAAAGCTTTGGAAGAAATCCTTACGCCTTATAGTTTGATCCGTCCGTCTGATTTTGAATCCGACTTCGGTACTGTGTTCCTATCGACGTAGGCTACAACTGGACATTGAGTAGTGACAGGCTTGGGGTTCGAGACTTCGACAGAGTCAGAGTATCAGAAAGAAAGGTATAAACTAATGTTGAGTTGGGATTGCACAACTCGAGTAAGGTTTGACTCGAGTCTCCCTAAATCACATACTTAGTTTATTGCATTGATATTTGTAATTGATGAGATTGATGTTTGTAGTCTATTGATTTATAGTCACTGCATGTATTGACTACTGATTGTTTAGTCATTAGCTGATTCGCCTAGTCACCGGCTGATTCGTCTAGCTATCGACTGATTCGTCTAAACATTGGCTGATTCGCTTAATTACTGGCTGATTCGTCTAGTTATTGGCTGATTCGCTTAATTCTTGACTGATTCGTCAATTCTGCGGCTGTTTCGCCCATACACTGGATATATGAATTATATCGATGCCGTTTATTCATTCCTATCGACTGAGATTCGATATAATTATCAATATCCAGACATTGGGATCCCTAGTTAGAGTTGAGTCGAGTCTGAGATGACGCGTTGTTTGAGTCGAGTCTGTGATGACTAGTTGATTTACAGTTTTATATCATTCATGTTTTTTGTTGATTTGCTACATGTTAATGATAACTGTTACATGCTTTTGTATATGTTTCTATATGATTGCATGTTTACATTGTTTATACTGGGATTTATTCTCACCGGAGTTATCCGGCTGTTGTCTTGTTTTGTATGTGTGCATGACAACAGGTGAGACAGGCTCAGGGTCGAGGAGATGAGGAAAGATCGTGATTAGAGTGGAGGCTCCGGACTTGGATTAGAGATAGGGTTGGACACTTGATATTAGCTGTTAAACCTTAGTTGAATAAATGTACGTAGTACAGGACTTGTACTTTTATACTGAGATGTATATATATTTTATGTCACTACGTTCCGCATCTTATAAAAAAAATTTAGACCCTGTATTACTAATTGATTAATTATTCCCAGAAAGTGATTAAGAACTTGATTAGCGTCCGGGTCCCCACAAATTATATATTATTATATTAAACGAAAAATATATATATATATATATATATAAATCGGTATATGATTTTGTTTTTAATAAATATGCTTGTATTTGAATATATAAAAGGAATAAAGAATCTAGGTTGTAATTTTTCGATAAAGTTTATTACTAAGAGACTAGTAATAAGATAATGTGGGGGTGTGATGAAACATAAAATTAATAATTTATTATATGTTAAAACCTGTATTTTAAAATTTAAGTTTCATTAAAACTATAAAATTATGTTATTTTAGTATTGTTTGTTTATATTTAATTGTCTTACTAAATATGTTTTATTTTCAGGTTTTCTACGTGTTGGTAAAATAATGATAACTCAAGCTAGAAAATTCAAATGGAGGTAACTCAAACATGTTTGGAATCCTTGAGAAATTATCTACAACTTTGAAGAAGACATGATTGCATAAAAAGTTAATTAAGATGATCAAATTGTGGAAATATCAAAAGGAGGACAAATTTACTTTTACTATGACCAGCATATAGTAAAATAATCATACATATTTCAATATTTAACCAAATGAGGTGAACCAAGTGGTCAAATTCATCTACAGACAATTCCCCACATGTTTGCCGTTTTGAGCAGAGTCAAATTCGGTGATTAAAGTTGTGGAACAAAGCATTTAAAGAAGGGACATGGAATTGAACTTGGAGGAGACAAAGAATACTATTGCAACTACATGGCATTAATAAAAATTTTGACCCTTTCTCTCATTTGGCCTATAAATAGAGGCCTTGTGCTAACTTGAGAATCATTCTATCTCATTGTAAAATATAGTTTGAGTGTGTATCAAAGTTCTAAGTTCCAATATATTTTCTTTCATGTTCTCAACTATGAGTGATATTTTAGTGTTGATCAAAAGTAAGCTTATGGCAAGCTAAATCTATTATGTCAAGGTGAAGAGGATGCATTCTTGGTGAAGTAAGATTGTTTATATTTTGTATATTCTTTCTTTATTTCTTTTCATTTAGCTAACTTATTTATATTGTAGGTATAAAAATGAATTATTTGTTGTTATCAATTTACATCAAATGCTTGATACCATTAAAGTGGTTATCATTATTTGTTGTTTAATTTTGATACAATAAATATTTCATCACTTATTATTATATATATATATAGATATATATATATATATATATATATATAATAATATCATAATATTTCATTTAGACGATAGCGTGGCTCTGCCGGTTGTTCTAAATGAAATATTATGATTTAATACTAACATCTAACAATCTAACATTTACTTTATCGCAACTAACTTTTATTTTTCGCATCTAACTTTTACTTTCTCGCAACTAACTTTTACTTTTCCGCAACTAACATTTACTTTATCGCAACTAACTTTTACTTTACCGCAACTAACTTATTAAATCAATATATTTAATTTAGGCAATAGCGTGGCTCTGTCGGTTGTTCTAAATGAAATATAATGATTTAATTTAACATTTACTTTATGCAATTATTTATTTATGTAGTTATAATTATAATCATAGGTACCATATATAAAATATCGGTTAATTCGTTATTTTCTATAGTGGGAACTATATTATATTATGTGTGTGTTTAATTTTCTTGGAACCATTATTTGTGGTGGTTTCTTTGGTTTTACTTTTAGTTAAACAATATTACATAAACCAAGAATAAATCCTAAAGCCTTAAAAAAATTTATTGTAATAGCCAAGCCTGGTGTACGGTATGGTTTAAGTTTTCGTATGTTTATGGATTATTTGGTTTAGATGTTAAGAGTTGTGATTATGGGTCATAGTATTGTTGGTTATTATTGCTTTGTGGCATTGTTGATATTAGTTGATGGTAGTTGTATTGTATCAGCGTTGCGATTCAATTTTAGTTGCATAAGAGTTTGTTTTGGCCGAGACCAGACTGCACCTGCGGTAATTTGTGCAGCGCCCCCGCGGTCTTTATTGCAGCATTTTTGGTGGATTGCCGAACAGACACCGCACCCGCGGTGTGATAGTTACCGCACCCGCGGTAAGTTTTGTACCGCACCCGCGGTCGTCAGTTTCAGAATTTTTGGTTGTGTTGCCGAAGGCACACCGCACCCGCGGTGAGGAAGGTAGCGCACCCGCGGTGCATGAACAGTAGAAGCGTGTTTTCGAGATTTTAATGATATAAGGCATAGATTTGTTCACTTTTCCTCATTCTTTTCCCCTCATTCTCGATTCTTCTCCTCAACTGAAGGCTGGGGTTCCATTTCCTTTTACTTCATCTCTTTGATTCTTGCATCTTGTTGGAGTTTTGTGTTGAGAGCAAGGTTTACTTGGGTTCAAGGAAGCTAAGGTAAGCTTTTGGTTTAGTTTATTCTTGGTTTTGGTGTTGGGAGAAATCATGGGTTTGGTGATTGTGTTGGTTTTATGGATTAATTGTTATGGGTTTATGATTATTGAGATATTGATGGTGTATTTCATGGTTTATTGTTGTAGGAATTCAACCAAAGGTTTAGAACCAAAGTTCCAAGTGGTTGTAAGTGGAATTTCATTCCTTGTGCTCACATGATAATATATGTATGGTGTTTCAATGGTATTAATGTGCTATTCCCTTCATTTGATTCATGTTATGTATTGATACACTTTGTTGTATATTATGGAGGCATTTTTATGTCTCAATTGTGAAAAAGGGAATACAAGATAAAAGAGTCTTCATAGTGTTTGATTTAATGCCAATGAGAGAGTTTAAATGATTTATTGGATTGATAGATACATAGTCAGAGATTGCATGCAATTAGTTGATCAACGACCATAGGATTATATCCCTCAGAGTTATCGATTTATATCGATGGGATATATGTACAGAGACAGAGATACTATATAGATATCAATCCAACAGAGAAAAGAGAAATACCATCTTATTGTTATATTATGCTATGTTATTCATGTTTCAAGAGTTGATGGTATTTAATGTTTTCAAAGTCATGTTTTCAGAGTATGATATATGTATCCATTGCTATGTAAGAGTTCCACTTGCTGAGTTTTATACACATTTCAGTTATTTCATGTGATGCAGATAAGAGCGGCGGGCCGGGACGTTGATTGTGGGCCTGAGTCATATGCATATAGAGAAGGAAGGAAGAAAACTATTTTGATAGCATTTTTAACATGATCACAAAAATGATATTTTGTATTTTTGTTGTATCATTTGATTGATCATGTATATACTTTTGATTATACATTGACATGTATTTTAAATCCTTCTTTCTTTTTAGAAAATTTTAAATTCCGCTGTTATTTTATTAAAACTGGTCGAGGGAGTTACATTTATAATTTGTAAACTTCATTCTTGCATTTGGTAATCTATAAAATAATAAATTTGAACTCAATAAAATCTCTCTGAGGATCGATCTCGTACTTACGAAATATATTACTTGCAGACAACCTACACTTGGGTGAATTATTATTTAAGTAGTAGCAACTACTAAATGCTTCATATGCAAGGAAGAAGGGCACAAAGCTGCTGATTGCCCGAAGAAGAATGCACCTACTATGGGACGAGCATATGTTATGAATACTGAAGAAACTGAAGATGAGGCAGACACTACGCTTATCACGAGTAACCTAGTCATTTAAAATTTTTATATTGCTTATTATTGCATGAGATGTTAAATTGGTTATTAGAATTAAATTGGGATCAAGATTAACCTAGTGAAAATTAGGTTGGATGCTCTACCTTAGTTGGAAATTAAGATATGATTTTAGAAACCATAGAAATTGGTATTGAATTTTGTGCCTTAATTTATGTGAAGGATGAAGTAATTCCAAATAAAAGTTCTAGGGTCAAAATTATAGGAAAAATCATAATTTAAGGATTGTTAAGGGTTCCGAATTTTAAAGGTTCTAAGTGCAATTTTCGAAAAATGTAAGGACCAAAATACAATTAACCGAAAGTTTAGGGACCTAAGTGAAATTTCCAAATTCTTAAGGGTCAAAAATGTAATTTTCGAAATTTAAGGGATCAAAATGTAAATTTTTGAAAAATTTAAGGATCAAATTTCTAAAATCCAAAAATTCGGGGACTAAAATGCAAAGTTCAAAAAATTGAAGGGCTAAAATGCAATTTTTCAAGAAATGCTTAAGTTCAACATGTAATCTTCACCTAACTTGGGGAGAGTAATGATAGAAATTTCCTTAAGCTTCAACACGAAAAGATTTAAAAGAAGTTTTCGCCGTAGGTAGGATTATCATTCAAGATGTGGCAACCTATGCACTACTAGATTCGGGAGCTACACATTCTTTCATATCTGAAACCTTCATCAAAAGGCTGAATATTATTACTCAAGATATGGGTCTGGGTTTCAAAGTTTCTATTCCTTCCGGTGATCAAATGCTCACGTCTTGAATTGTCAAGAATCTAGAGCTTCGTTTATTCAAAGATGTGGTTCCGGTAGATCTTATTGTGCTTCCTATGCCTGAATTTGACATCATTCTCGGTATGGATTGGTTATCAGTGAATGGAGCTTCGATTGATTTTCGTCAGCGAACAGTCTCTATTCAAACGCCTAGTGGTAAATCTTTTGTCTTTGAGGCGGCGAGAAACAAGCAAATGCCGCACATTATTTCCTGTCTATGTACGAGAAAGCTTATTAAACGTGAATGCCAAGCTTTTCTAGCATGTGTCACTACCACACATGCTCCTATCAGTCAGAACTTGGAAGATGTTGATATTGTCAGATATTTTCCTAGCGTCTTTCCCGAGGACGTTTCTGGCGTTCCACCCGATCGTGAGGTTGAATTCTCTATTGAACTAATGCCGGGCACAATACCTATCTCTAAAGCGCCTTATCTTCTAGCACCCGCTGAAATGAAAGAATTAAAAGATAAAATTCAAGAATTGCTAGACAAGGGTTTTATTCGCCCTAGTTATTCTCCATGGGGCGCACCGGTATTATTTGTGAAGAAGAACGATGGTAGCATACGACTTTCCATTGATTGTAGAGAGCTTAATAGGATCACTATCAAGAATAACTATCCACTGCCAAGAACTGAAGACTTATTTGATCAGTTACAAGGAGTATCGATATTTTCTAAAATTGATCTGCGTTCTGGATACCATCAATTGAAAGTGAAAGAGTCTGATGTTCACAAGACAGCATTTCATACTAGATATGGGAACTACGAGTTTATGGTCATGCCGTTTGGGTTGACCAATGTGCCAGCAATCTTCATGGATCTCATGAATAGCGTATTTCAGCCGTATTTAGATCAATTCATCATAGTCTACTTGATGATATTTTGATATATTCTAAGAGCAAAGAGGAGCATAGTCGTCATTTGAGGACAGCACTGCAAGTACTGCAAGATAGAAAGTTATATGCAAAGTTCAGCAAGTGTGAGTTTTGGCTTGATAGAGTGGCTTTCCTAAGCCACATTATTTCTAGTAATGGCGTCGAAGTCGATCCAAGTAAAGTTGAGGTAGTGAAAGAGTGGCCAGTATTGAAGAATGTTACCGAGATTCGAAGTTTTTTGGGACTAGCTGGCTATTATCACAAGTTTATCAAGGGATTCTCATCTATCGCAGTACCTTTGACATACTTGACTAAGAAAAATGCAAAGTTTATTTGGGGATCCGAGTGTCAAGAGAGTTTTGACAAGTTGAAGCAAGCTTTGATTTCAGCGCCAGTGTTATCTATGCCATCAGGGCAAGGAGAGTATGTTCTATATACAGACGCTTCTAAACTTGGTTTGGGCGCAGTTCTGATGCAAAATGACCGACTTATAGCCTATGCGTCGAGACAGTTGAAAATCCACATAGAAAAACTACCCTACTCATGATCTTGAGCTTGCAGCAGTAGTTTTTGCATTAAAGATTTGGAGACATTATCAAGACGACCTTCGCCATGATTCAGTATGCAGTGTTATATATTCGAGAGATAGTTTGTCTGCATGGGATTCCTGTATCTGTTGTTTCTGACAAAGATCCGAGATTTATTCCTGTATCTGCATGGGACCAAGTTATTATTCAGTACATCATTCCATCCTCAAACCGATGTTCAGTCCGAAAGGGGTATACAAATTCTAGAAGATCTACTGCGAGATTGTGTTATTGATTTTCAAGGCAATTGGGAACCAAAATTACCTCTAGTGGAGTTTACCTACAATAATAGCTATCAATCATCAATCGGGATGGCTCCTTTTGAGGCACTTTATGGAAGAAAATGTAGATCTCCTATTCATTGGGACGAGGTTGGTATAAGAAGAGAGATCTGTCCGGATGTAATTGAAGAGACTACCGAGCTTGTAGTCAAAATTTGTGAGAGAATGAAGACTGCACAAAGCCGACAAAAGAGTTATGCTGACAAGAGACAAAGAGACTTAGAGTTTGCAGTGGGAGACCATGTGTTTGTGAAAATAGCACCTATGAAAGGTGTTATGCGATTTGGTAAGAAAGGCAAGATTATTCCAAGATTTATTGGTCCGTTTGAGATTTTGGAGAGGATTCGGACACTAGCTTATAGAGTGGCATTGCCACCGATACTTTCTGGAGTTCACAATGTGTTCCATATTTCGATGACGCGAAAGTACATGTCGAATCCATCAAATGTACTAAATTATGAAACTCTACAATTGACTCCAAATATGACATATGAAAAAAGACATGTCCAAATCATGGCAAGGCAAGAAAGAAGACTACAAAATAAAGTCTACCCAATGGTCAAGGTCAAGTGGCTGAATCACTCGGAAGAGGAAGCTACCTGGGAAACCGAGAGGGACTTGAAAAGTCGCTATCCAGAGCTTTTCGATAAGTTCTAATTTCGAAAACGAAATTTTATTTAAGGGGAGAGGAATTGTAAGGTCAAAAATTAAGACGACGTAATTCAACTGCACGCAAATCTAGGAAATATGAAAAATGGTAAATTAAATGATTTTAATTACTTAATCGATTATGTGACATGTTTATATGAAGTTTTAATAGTTTTCTACTTACATGATTTAAAAATGTATTTCTAAGGATTATTCGAGTTGCGATCGAGGAACGGAGACCGAGGGCTGAAAAATTGAAAATGTTTTTATTAAATAACTGTTTTTAATTATTCAAAATATGAGTGATGCTTTTTCGTAATTTTTAAAATAAGGGATTTTGAGGTGATTTTATACGTCAGGACGTAAATTTTATCGGCGTTGGTTTTTCAACAAAAATGCAAACTTATATGCAATTCGGATAATAAATTCAAAAACTTTCATAAACAAAATTATTTTTAAAATTTTAATTAAGCACTCATGGGCCTAATTTACCTACATAGTGGGCTTAAGCCTTATTAGTAACTTAATTAACTATTTAATGTGTTAAACCCCACCCCATAACCCTACTTTTCACGCCACATTTCAGAATTCGCACATCAATTCTCTCAAGTCACACACACACACACACCATAATTTGGAAGTAAAATTCGAAAAGCATTCAAGGAAAATCAAGCCAAGGTTGTCGTCGCCGTTCTTCGCAATCGTCAACGAGAATTAGTGCGTTAATTACGCAAAGGCGCGTATACTTCTTTCCTTCAAAACATCATCACACCATAATATGTTTTTATGCATGAATAGTATTGAAAAACAAGTTACACTTTTGTTATTTTACGTTTTTGTACGTAACATGAAAATTCAAGCATGATTTTTGATCCAAATTGTGTTGTTTATGTGCATAAAGGGGGCTGCCATGATTAGGACATGTTCGAGCACGGTTTTACACAGGTTTAGAGTTCTAAAAACACACCACAAAGTCGCACATTAGAATCGAAACAAGTTGGAACCACTTTCTATCATAAGATAACATGGGGGCTCGGTTATGATCATGGGGGCTCGGCTTGGTCTAGGCTTGGGGCCAGGGCTTGCCAGGGCTGTGACTGAGTCGAGGGAAGAGTCCTAGCCATGCTAGGACTCGAACACTAGGGGCTGGGAGGAGTCCTAGCCAAGTAGGACTCCTCCCCGAGAACGCTTGCAACCTGCACAGGGTGCGCGGCCTTGCAGGGATTAAGGAGGTCGGACAGGGGCTCAAGGCTGGGCTAGGGTGACTCCTAGGGATCCTAGGTGAGTTCTTGAGAGGCTGGGCTCACTGGTCAGGTCCTAGGTGCGAACATGAGTCCTGCGTCTACAATGATTTATCGGCTGGTTTGGTTGCTGGGTTAGGTTCTTCGGGTTCAAGCCTGGGGGCGAGTCCGTGGGTTCCAAGGGTCATGGAGGGTGCCTAAGGAGGTTGGTCAGGGTCTGGTCCAGCATGGCTCGAGGAAATCCGGACAAGGCTCGGGTTGAAACTTGTGAGTTGAGCTAGGGTTTTCTAGTTGCTTAATAATTCGAAACACGGCTCACGGGAGTCGAGTCGTGGTTCATGATGGCTAAAATAATATAAAAAGTCTAAGTTTTGAATTTGGAAATTTATATTAAAGTTTGAAATTTTTTTGGGATTAAAACGCCTTTAAAACGACTAAATACGAATTAATTAAAAAGTCTAGAATTTAAGCTAAATAAAATTATGAGAATTTTAATTTAGACTTAAATAATTATTTGGGACATGTTAGAGTCAATAAAATTAAGAAAAAGTCAAAAAAGTGAAATTTTAAGGGGTAAAACGGTAATTTTACACCTAAAAATTAGTAAACGTCATGGCAATGTCCTGAATGCTGTTTTATATGCTAATATGATTATTTCAAATGTTTATGAATTTGTATATGTTAAATTATGATTTTTAAATGTTCATAGATTTTTATGGTTTAATTATGGACATTTAAAAGATATGTTGCATGCTTGGTTTAAAAGAAAAACGATGTTATTATGCATGTTTTTATAAAGTGATGGAAATATGAAATGTTGAAGGACGTGAAGGGATTGTGACTAATACGATAATATGTTGAAGGTATCGTGAGGGTTATGGTCACAGTGAGAGCCCGACAATCGTATTTCCTTGGATACGGATACGAATATGTTAATACGTTGGCCAAGGCTCAGTTGACCGGTGAGAGTGTTGCTGGTGTCCCCGCCGCCCAGTACTGTGATTTTTATAGATGGATCCATTGCCCAATATGAATACGAATACGAGTCACAATCACGATCTGAATTCAACAAATATGAATATGAATATGTTGACATGAAAATGGTCATGAAAATGTAAGGAATCGTACTATTTAACTACTTTAAATTTGCGGAAAAATAAAAATTTCTTAAATAAGTAGAAATTATCAAACTTCGTTAATAAATAATTGCTCGTCTAAAATATTTATAATAAAACAACTACCAACAAGTTGCGATAAGTAAACGTTTAAAACATTGAAAACACCACTCCTTAAAATCATAATAATTGAACATGCATAAAATCTTATAACATGGGCGGTCCTCGGATTTAGCCTCCCGCTCAGTCCAAGCCAGCTCACTGATCCTCACCCCTTGTCTCCTCAAATGCATCCTCACCTGCATCGATTAAGTCTAGTGATTCTAAAGACTCAACATGTATAAACTGGGAGTAACGAGTAATACGTAATAAAATCACATGCAACTTTAAAATAGAGCGTACGTACTTAAAACTTGAACTTGCATACTTAAAAGCCTGAACGTAACATACTTGAAACTTGTGCATACATACATAAACATAGAAGTGCCATCATCATAAGACTTTTCTTAAACATGCTTGCATACTTGTACATACTTGAACATTCATAAACTTCATCATTTTGCGTAGAGGCGTGTTTCAAAGCAAGTGACCCATACATAAATACGCCTAATCAGACTAAATCACAGTACTGGGCTGACAGGGAAGATCCACTGTCACATACATGAGATCCCCGTTCATGCTTTAACGGGTGGATTCGTCCTCGTTCATGCTTTAACGCTTCTCAATCCTGATCTAAACTCGTTCATGCTTTAACGGGGTGGAGAGGTCCTCAGCCACGTTCACCGACTTCCAAACCCATTCATAATTTGGTCACGAGACATTTAGCATACCTCAAAAACTTAAAATATTTTCTTTTGCACGTCGAACATACTTACTTGGCGTTGAGGGATTCGTTGGATCTCGCTTGGGGCCACTACTGCAACATACTAACATGAGTTCAAACACTTATCTTTCATAGCTTAGACGTAGGTACTCGTTCTCACCACCGAAGTAAATAAATGGCTTATGACATTCTAAATCTCTCGGAACTTGACCTCGTTTAATAATCGTACTAAGCCATTATATAGAACTTCAAAACAAATCCTATATTTTTACATAAATAAATTTTAACCATCGTACTAAACCATGATATAGAACCCCGAAGCAAATTCTAAATAATTTTTTTTTTTTTAAGATGGGGGTACACGGACCCCGTGTAGGGGTCCGGGTAGGCACGAAAATTTCATGTTTTTGAAGAAAAACGGACACGGACTCCGTGACAGGGTCCGGGAAAGGGTCCGTGTAGCCTCTGGACGTGGAAATTCACTAACTTAATGATTCATTCTTCCAACCCAAGCCTAAGGACCATGAACCAACACCTCAAAACTCATCCTAGGATGCTATTACATTGATTCGAACCCGTACAAACACCCTAAACATCCCCAAGCATCGTCAAACAACTTCAATACACAATAACCCGTAACTCGACATCGTTTCGCTTCCTACGACTTCTATTACATCCCAAGCCAATCCCGACCCAAACGAACCACCAAATAACACCTAAACACATCTCAAAACATATCTAAATGTAGTAGCACAAGCCCGGCTGTAATGCCCTAGATTTTATATCATGTTAAGCGAAGATTATTGAATTTGAATTGATGTGATTATAGCCGGGCCATTACGAGACCAAATTGGGCCAAGCATATGAATTACACAACTTATGGACAGGGAGTCTGGCGCCCGAGCGGTAGTTTTTGACCGCCCGAGCGCCAGTTTTCATCAAAGATACGCTTCGAGCAGAAGGTGCGGCGCCCGAGCGGTAGTTTAGGACCGCTCGAGCGCCAATGTGTAATCCGAATGAGCTCGGACAGAGAATGCCGCGCTCGAGCGGTAGTTTAGCACCGCCCGAGCGTCGACCGAAATTCATGAAAAATAGACACGTATCATTAACCGAGCAACTTGATATATATATACGTATATCTTGCTATATTCTTCAAAAACCAGCAGAAGGAATCGAGAAAAGGTTTCTGTGAAAGAGTGAAAAATCCTTACGCCTTTATACTTCAATCTGTCGGTCCGAATTGTAATCTGACTTCAGTACTGCAATCCTATCAACGTAGGCTACAACTTGACGTAAGTTTTGCTACGTTTTGACATGCTTTGAAATTATGTCATTGTCAGAATTGAATAGGATTCATATATGATGTTCTTGACATGTTAGACATCATAGAATCGTAGTCAGATTGAGAAACAGACTGATTATGGAATTGTTATGATTTTCTGGTTATATTGATTTGAAATCGGACAGATTTAGATTATGAATGAGTTACAGACTATATCGGATATGAGTTATGATTTGTAATTGATGTCTGTTGATATGGTAGTGACGGGGATACTGAAATTGTTCCGTTATACTGTGATTTGAATTGAATCCAGATTAATCAGATTCAGTTTAGAACTAATATTGCTTCAGACCGAGACTACAAACGGAAGGTATAAGTCAATGTGGTATTGGGAGATCGACTTGAGTCGGTTTAGACTTGAGTTTCCCTAAATCACATACTTTACTTTATTGCATTGATGTCGCATTGATTTGATTGATATACTTGTTCTCTTGATTTATAGATAGCAGGTATTAGAAGATTAATCTTATGACAGAAGTGCCTGATAGTGGCGGGATCACCACGGGCACATTGCACGATGTCATAAGATAGTATATTGGTGATTGTACCAAATTCTGTCACTGGATGTTTGGCTATCGATATGGATAGAATTGTAGCTTCTTCTATTACTGGTAATCGGTACCGTATCGGTGTGGATAGAATTATAACTTCTTCTAGTACTGATGATCGATGTCATATCGATGTGGATAGAATCGGAGTTTCTTCTATTACTGGTGATCGATACTATACCGATGTGGATAGAATCATAGCTTCTTCTATTACTGGTGATCGATACCATATCGACGTGAATAGAACTGGAGTCTTTTTTATTACTGTTGGTCGATATAAGAATGCCAACTTCTGGAAATCGGGATCCCTAGACTAGGATTGAGTCTAGTCTGAATTGCACAGTTAAGAGCATTGTCGACAGCCTGATATTGATTATGTTTCAGATTTGATACATATTGCTGATATTGTTACATGCTTATATTTGTTTATATGATTGCATGTTTCGTTGATTTATACTGGGATTTTATTCTCACCGGAATTATCCGGTTGTTGTCTTGTTTGTATGTGTACATGACAACAGGTGGGACAAGATTAGGGTCCAGGAGATGAGGAGAGATCGTGATTAGAGTGAAGGCTCCGGACTTGGATTAGAGATAGGGTTGGACACTTGACATTAGTTGTTAAACCGTAGTTGAATAAATGTATGTGGTACAGGATTGGTACTTTATATACTGAGATGTATATATGTTTCTATGTCACAACGTTCTGCATTTTAAAAAAAAAAATTTAGACCATGTTTTATAATTGATTAATTAGTCCCAATGATGATTAAAAACTTGATTAGCGTCCGGGTCCCCACACCGGCAGTACCCAACGAAGCCTGCAACAAATAACTTCAAGAACATGATGAACATCATTTTCATAAGATCAAAGGTTTGAGCAGTCACACGAAAATAACCATACCTCAGTCGTTTCTTGTTTGAAAATTACGAATTTTATATCAAATCGAAGGTATCGAAAAGTTCTACGTTTTATATGTTGACAATATTTTTAGAAAACGAACAAAAATTACACAGGAACCGAAATGACAGCAAAACGTCTTTTTGATATCTAAAATACTTCAGAAATCGATTCAATGCATAATCGCTCTAACTTTGCTCATAATAATTAAATTTTTACGCATAACATACATCAAAATATCTACTATGATGAGATTGATGCATAAAACGAAAGATTATACATGCCTTTGGTCTTGAAACGTAGGAAATCTCGCAAATCTCGACGATCCGGACACGAGGAAGAAATTTGGAGCTTCTAGCTATTCTGATGGTAGAATAGATGGAAATGGAGCTCAAGAACACTTGAGGAGAGAAGGGAAATAAATGAGGGAAAATGGAGGAGAATTGATGGGAATGAATTTTCTTCCGGAGAAGACTTGGACAAAGTCTTGCAATTGGAGGCAAGTGAAATGGATTGAGGGTAATTTAGGAATAATTTAAATATACTGATTAGGTTTAAAATAATTAATCAATATATGGTGTAGTCCAAATAAAATTTAGACTACTCGAGGCTTGAAAACAAATACATAAAATATTCCTAAATTTACAAAAGTTGCACCACAATTAAGGGATAAATAAAATATTAATTGTCATAGAATAAAATACTCCATAATTTAAAAATTCCTTTTAAACTTAAATAAATATTTTTTTTATATTTAAATAAATGCACGTGTTTTACGTGTACTGATTTTGGGTTCTACAGAAAATGTTTATGATTAATGTTTATGCATTATTATGAAAATTTTATTTTAAATACAAGTATTTTTCACTGTTGTATGTGATCTGTATACGTATTATTTGTTATCAATGATATGATGTGTTGAGTCTTTAGACTCACTAAGTGTGATTGATGCAAGTGATTACGATAATAATGTTATGGGAGGTCTTGATGGTTGACCTGACTGGACTGAAGGTAGGTGCACATAACCCGAGGACCAGCGCTTCTACCTTTCCGCACTTATGATTTATGTTTATGATTTACGTTAAAGTTTCTAAGACTATTTATTTATGTTTGAGTGGTTTTTGAGAGGTTTAGTATGGGCTATACTTTCCACATTTATTGATTTTTAGGTTTGGTAAAATGTTTGACGATTTGACAAATTCCTTTGATTTTCAAATACTAGTTGGTTGTTTTATTTTAAAAATGATGCAAAAATATTTTATATATATGTATATGTAATCGGCCGAAAGTTGGAATTTTTTTAAAAAAATTCTAGTACTTTTTAAGCAAAACGATTAGCAGACGTTTCAGTATATTTCGGCCGATTGAATGTAAGTTTTTTTAAAAAAATCTAGTAAATTTTAAGAAAACGATTAGTGGACGTTTCAGTTGGTATCAGAGCAATGGTTCTATAAATGGTTGTGCCACCATCAGTGCCGGGAAGCTCATTCGTCAAGCCTCAATCTGTAAGTTTACATGCTTTAAATGATTATTATGATGTTACCTGCATGATTACATGAATTATATGTTTACGTCACATGTTTACTAGCTTTTTGAGTCTATATGCTTTGTTTGTTTAAATTCCTAATTGGATTAGGACATGTTACATGATTAAAAAACTTAGATTTAAATGCTTGTTGGTTACATTAGTATTTGGAAAACGTTCATATATAATATCTCCTAGACGCGCACTTAATATCGAGAGACAGACAGAGGCTACTGAGGATCCTCATGTTAATGCACTCCTACCTCCTAATGGGGATGTTGCTACTCGTGCATTGGAGGGGATGGCTCGTTTCTTTGAGCAGTTTCAGCAAGCACCTAGGCCACATCAAGATGTTTATGATCAGTTCCAGAGGCTAGAGCTGAAGAAATTTTCTGGCACTACCGATCTTTTTGCTGCTGAGGCTTGGATTCGTGCACTTGAGGTGCACTTTCATTATCTGAATATGGGAGATGTCGACCGTGTGAGATGTGCCACGTACATGTTTAGGGATGATGCTTCCTTGTGGTGGGAAGGAGTGGAGCATGGAATCAATATCGCTACTCTTCCCTGGGCTCGTTTCAAGGAGATTTTCTAAGACAAATATTTTACTGCTGATGTTAGAGGGCGATTGAAGAGGGAGTTTATGACTCTCCGTCAGGGAAAAACGTCTGTTGCTGAGTTTGCGAGGAGATTTGATAGGGGTTGTCACTTTGTACCCCTTTATGCTAGGGACGCTGCTGAGAAAATGAGGCACTTTCTTGATGGCCTACGACCTACTATTCGTCGTGATGTTATGACGATGCGTCCTATAGATTATGCTATTGCGACTGCTTATGCGTTTCAAGCTGAACAAGCATTGAAAGATATTGAATTTGAAGTGCAGCGCAAGAGACAACAACATCAACAGCATAATCAGCCAAACAAAAAGCCATATACGGGTCCTCCTAGACCTCAAGGGCCTCAAAAGCCCCAAGGTCAAGTCAAGAAGCAAGCACCACAAAAGCAACCAAATCGTGGAGCACCTAAGCCTGCTGATAGGCAACCTTGCAAGGAGTGCAATCGCTTACACTATGAAAAATGCATGTGGTATCTTTTAGATGCTTAAAATGCAAGGAGGAAGGGCACAAAGTTGTTGATTGGCCGAAGAAGAATGCACCTACTGTTGGAAGAGCATATGTTATGCACGCTGAAGAAGCAGAGGAGGAACCAGACACTACGCTCATTACGGGTAACCTAGTCATTTAACATTTTTATATTGCTTTTAATTGCATGAAATGTTAAATTGGTTATTAGAATTAAATTGGAATCAAGATTTAACCTAGTGGAAATTAGGTTGCATGCTCTACCTTAGTTGGAATTAAGATATGATTTTAGAAACCATAGAATTGGTGTTGATTTTTTAGCCTTATTTTATGTGAAGGATGAAATAATTCAAAATAAAAAGTTTATGGCCAAAAATTAAAGAAAAATCATAAATAAGGGTTGATAGGGGTTTCGAATATTTATGGAATTGTCTAAGTTCAATTTCCGAAATTTTGAGGCAAAAATGCTAATTCTCGAAATTTAAGGACCAAAATGTAAAAATTTCGAAAGTGAGAGGACCGAAATGCGATTAATCAAAAGATAAGGACTTAAATGTAATTACCGAATTCTTAAGGACCAAAAATGTAATTTTGGAAATTTAGGAGACGAAAATGTAAATTTTAGAAAACATAAGGGTCAAATTGTAAATATCAAAAATTTTTTGGACTAAAATATAAATTTGAAAAAATTGAATGGCTAAATGCAATTTTTCAAGAAATGCTTAAGTTCAACGCATAATCTTCACCTAATTTTGGGAAATTAAAGATAGAAATTCCTTAAGTTTCAACACGAAAAGATTTAAAAGACGTTTTCGCCGCAGGGAGGATTATCATTCAAGGTGTAGCAACCTATGCACTGCTAGATTCGGGAGCTACACATTCTTTCATATCTGAAACCTTCATCAAAAGACTGAATATTATTCCTCAAGATATGGGTCTGGGTTTCAAAGTTTCTATTCCTCCCGGTGATCAAATGCTCATGTCTAGAATTGTCAAGAATCTAGAGCTTCGTTTATTCAAAAATGTGGTTCGGGCAGATCTTTTTGTGCTTCCTATGCCTGAATTTGACATCATTCTTGGTATGGATTGGTTATCAGCGAATGGAGCTTCGATTGATTTTCTTCAGTGATCAGTGTCTATTAGACCCCCTAGTGGTAAATCTTTTCTTTGAGGCGGCGAGAAACAAACAAATGCCGCACATTATCTCTTTTTTGTGTGCGAGTAAGCTTATTAGACGTGGATGCCAAGCTTTCCTAGCATGTGTCACTACCGCACATGCTCCTATCAGTTAGAAATTGGAGGATGTTGATATTGTCAGAGACTTTCCTAGTGTCTTTCCCGAAGACGTTTCTGGCATTCCACCCGATCGTGAGGTGGAATTCTCTATTGAACTAATGCCGGGCATAGTACCTATTTCTAAAGCACCTTATCGTCTAGCACCTTCCAAATTGAAATAATTAAAAGATCAAATCCAAGAACTGCTAGACAAGGGTTTTATTCGCTAGGTTATTCTCCATGGGCGCACCGGTATTACGTGGATCATGTCAGTTTCTAGGAGACAGACTGATTTCATGGTTCAGCAAGAAGCAAACATCTATAGCAACTTCCACAACTGAAGTAGAATATCTAGCCGCTGGATGCTGTTGTGCCCAACTGCTCTGGATTCAGTAACAACTGAAAGACTATGGAGTCATTGCGAAAGAATCACCAATCTTTTGTGATAATACAAGTACAATTGCGATTACATATAATCCGGTTTTTCACTCAAGGACCAATCATATCGATGTCAGACATCAATTCATCAGAAATCATGCTCTAAAGAAAGCAATCAAGTTGGAATACATACCAACTGAACAACAAGCAGCTGACATCTTCACCAAACCATTACCCGAGACTAAGTTTTCTCACTTTCGAAATATTCTTGGTTTAATTGATCTGTCTTAATTATATTTGTCATGTAAGTTATTGCTAATTATTGTCAGTGTTGGAACTTTTCAAGTTCGCAATCTTGATTTGATGTTAACAAAACTTGTTATTTTGTGTTACTGATAATCTACCTTAGTGTGCAGAAGATAGGATCGGTTACGAGCTGTTTACATCGCAAACTGAAACCCAACTGATCGCAGAAACTGAATCAGTCTAACTGTTACGTCAATTAATCAGTTCAACCGATTGTCCAGTTGATAGATGGTTCAGCAGGAGAACCTCAGAAGCCTGGCCAGCCGAAGGAGTGTTCAACTGATGAAGATCCCAGCTGACCAGTCCAACTGAACGAGAGTGAAATCAGTTCAACTGACGAGTCAACTGATTTCACCAGCCCAACTGAAAACCAGTTCAACTGACTAGTTCGGAGCATCAGTCAGAATCTTTCAGTTGTAGATTAAGACAAGCTCATTCTAGTGGATTGCAGCTATGCACTAAGGTACAAAGCATTTGTCCAGTCAAAGGACAATAATGAACGTTGCATCAGAGCATTAAAGACAAAACGTTACAAAAGGGCAGTCAAAAAGTCGAGACAAAAAGTCCAAGGAACGAATTCAAAATGCAACGGATACAATAATTGAGTCTCACTGTACGATCTAACTTCGCGCCTATAAATGAAAGATGAAGATCAGTGAAGACTCAAGCAAGTGAGAGAGCAACGACAACTTTCAAGAGAGTGTGAAAGGGCACGCATATTGCACATCAGCTTTCAGAAGCAATCAGCCCAGAAGGAACTCTTCACAGCCATATCAGCTTAGTTTAGAAGCTTATTTTCCTCAGTGTGTGAGAACATCTTTGTTCAGTTCTCACACACAAAAACACACCCACCACCACCAAAATACAGTCTTGCACACAGACGTTAAACTTGTGTATTTAGTATTTGACACATAGACGTTAAAGAAGTGTTGGCTGGAAGGTGCTGCCTTCAGTCTAGGCTAGGAGTTCAGTTAGACAGTGGGTAAGTCGTAAGCTGGGTGAGTTTGTACAAAGAGTTGTATAAATCAAAGTCTTCTAGTGAATCCTACCCGAGGTGGTAGAAGGGGTGACGTAGGAGAAGGGGTGACGTAGGAGCAGTTGAAGCCTCCAAACATCCATAAACATATTTTGTGTATTTAACTTATTAGCTGCTGTTTTAAAACTATTTGGATCACCAAGAGTATCCGTCAGTTCAGTTGTCACCATAACTGAAATGATGAATGCAAAAACTGATCTACCCTTTTTCAGTTATTCAGTTTACATAAGTTAAATCATCTTCAAATATAACAGCTTTTTTCACAAAGGATTACTTCGAGTATTTTCCGCTTGGTCTTAAAACCAAACTCGATTTAATTCATCGGTGTTAACATTCTTAGAACACGAGCTATTGCAGCTCATTGGAGAATGTAGTGTTTCAAGCATCTTCGAAGGTGCTAGCACACGATCCTTCAGTCAGTTAGTTAATTGTTAATTAACTTATATCAGTTAGTATGCAGAAAGAAAAATAACAATGAATCGTAATTAGATAATTCATTATAATCAATTCTTCTGAATCTTTCTGATGAAGCAATCTTTTCCAGCACCTTCTGCTCCTTCATCAGCATGAGCTGCAAAAGACCTTCATCAGTAGCAAGATCTGATGTATGGATGACTTCAAGATGCCTCTTATACTTGATCTCAGTTGCCCTCTGTTTATCAGTAGCAACTAATCTTTCTCGTTGAATGGTCTGGAGATCATGTATTTTAGTCCAGGTGGACATGACTTTTTCCATGACAAGATCTTCAATAGCTTCTTTCAAACTCTCCAAACGGCGGAGCGTTGATGGAGGAAGAGGGACGTTGGAACTTCTTGATCTTTTCATCTGTGTTTAAATGTTATTGTTATTATCTACTGACGTTGCTCTTATTTATAAACAGACCTTTATTGAAGAAATAAAAGAAGACGAAGGGACATCAGTCAACATAATACACTTGACTTATTCAGACTAAGTTTCCTTTACTCAATTTTATTTTTTTGCATTTATTTAGGGGGAATGTTGAATCTAAATGGTTAACTGATAAGACAATAGTCAGTTGGTCTTCAACTGAACTGATTCAGTTTTCAACTGATCACTCAGTTACTGACCTAACTGATCTTATCCAATAAGTTAACTTATTAATTCGATAAATATTCTATATTAAGTGATGTGACTGTTAATTACGCATTTAATTGATGTCTTTCAATGAATAGTAATTTTAAACGTGGCCACACGTAGTCCATTTAAATTCTACCCACGTTTTCACCTCACGTACACACGATTTTATTCGATTTATCTTGGACTGATATGTGTCCAAAAATTTGAACAGTCACAAACATATGTAATTGAACCTGCTTAATTTCAGTTTTTCCTTTACGCTCATTACAACTCTCAAAGCAAATCGAATACACAGAGCTTTTTCTCGCAGATATTCAAACTATCAGCAATGACAAACCAAGTTCCAGCATACATTCTCAACGCAATGGCTATTGACTTTGATTCAGTCATGTCTGTCCAGGATGAAGCTGTCAAGAACGTCTTTCTCAAACAGGAAGCATCTGGACTGAAGAACCTTTTGGGATTATAATCACAAGAAATCTATTCTTAAGAGATTCAGGATCTCTATGCTAATGGCTTTATCTCTGCTGACGGTAAAATCACTACAACCGTCAACATTCATCTACTGATCATTGAAGAAGACTCTTTCAGCAATCTCTTCCAACTACATTCTGATGGCCTGGCAAATATCTCTGAAGTCAAGACTTCTCATGTGGAGGAGATGCAGACTCTCTTATCTACTGATGGATGGAAAATCAAAGTTTCCGACCCAAAGAAAGAATTGAAGCTAGAAATTCAGTTTCTGGCTGACATTGTGGCCAAAGGGTTACTCGCCAAGGCAGGCTCTTTTGCTGCCTTAACCCTGGAAAAATTCCAAGTGATGACTGCTATCATGGCTGGAAGAAGACTGAATTGGTCAGCTATCATCTTCACCATTCTCAAGAACATGTTTCAGTCCTCCAAACAGTCCAAGGGATTTGCTGTGCAACTCAGTTATTTGTTGAAAAACAACGGTTTGGTGGGTGACTCTTCTGTGAAGTCATCCAAGTTCAAAATCTTCAATGCAAGGAATGTTCAGTTACCAAAGCTCAAGCTGGACATATCTCCTGAACAATTCATCAAAGTGAAGAAGGAGATTGGGACGCAGAAGGATCCCAAATCAGTCAAGAAAATAGCTCAGAAAAAGACAATCAAAAGGAAACTGATCGTCAGTCAGACTGATTCAGAGAAAACTCCTTCTCCAAAAATCACGAAGAAGCCAAGAACTCTAAAAACCAAACCAGCAGTTGTTTTGGAAAGCATCCCAGCTGAAAGATTGATACTGACTGGAGCTGAACAGCCTATCAGCGCAACACCTTTGAGGGCAGTTTCAGTTGAGTCTTCAACTGAGAGTCAGTTACCACCTCCAACTGCTCAATCTAAGAAGATTATCACCGAATCTGGTGATAAGAAAAAATCAGCATGAGTCAAAGCTCCATTGATCTCCATCACTACCTCAACTACTCTACCGTTTGCCAGACCAAAAAGAGCGGTGATAAAGGAGAAAGTGCATGCAACTGAATCAGGACTGAGTATCTCTCATGTCCTAACTGATCCAAAAGGGAAGGGCAAGATGATAGAAGAGCCCGGACCAACAAATTCAATTCAGACTCATATCGACCTGATATGGAAATAGGTAAATGAGTTTTCTGAAACAAACCTCAAAACGTACAATGAATGGGTCAGATTTAGGACAGGAGTTTTTGCCAAGCAACTGCTGAAGAAATTAATTTTGAAGAAATTCGTTGCTTTGGAAGCTGCAGTTTTAAAGGTAGTAAAAGCTGTCTCAATTGTTCAAGCATTGGAGAGGAGGGCGTACTTCTTTGATCTGGTGCGTGTCAAGAAACTAGCATAGTTGCTCGCTCAGCTACGCCAGAATTTTGATCCAACCAGTCCAACTGCTTTTAATGAGCAGTTCATAACTAGTTGGACACAGATCTTCAAGCACTACAAATGAGGATCAAAAGTTGGGAAATGGATCAAGAGTTAATTATTCCAACAAATACCCAAAGCCCTCCATCCGAAGAGCAAGCTGAACAATCGGTTCAACATCCAGAGCCATCCCAGGAACAAGTTGCTGAAACAACTGAGCTAGTTACTGCTCCTTTTTCAAAGGATGCTCAACCATCACCTTCAGTTCCTCAATCTTCTACTACAGATCTTCAACTCTACACTAATGTTGAGTTATCACTGGCCAATATCGACGAAGTCATACAATCAGTTGCCACTTATATCCAGCTGAATATTCTAACTAGAGAAGCATTTGAAAAACCAGGCTTAACTGAACAACCAGCCTCGGAGGCTATTTTTCAAGAAACTGTAGAACCAGTTCAGTCGGCTGCCACGACTGAACAAGTAGTTCTAGCTGAAACTGAAGTGACTCAGTTGCACAAGGAACCAACTGAAGAAATGCAAACTGAAGAACAAATTACAGTATCAGTTGAACAACCAACTGATGAGCCTTCAAGCTCAACTGCTGTTCAAACTCTCACTTCTCCTCCATAACTTCAATAGGAAGCAATTCCAGAAGATGTTTCAGCAATGGTTACTGTTGAGACTGAATCAACTGATAGGGCCTTGGTAATCTTAAATCAAGAAGACAAGGACCAGGAACCAAAACCCTCTGAAACTATGTCTCTTGATATACCAACGGCTACTGAATCAATGATCGAAGATATTCAGTCCAACCTTCACCATGTGATTTCATCAATTTCTTATATCAAGTCAACCCAACTGCTGCACACTTTGAAGATTGACTCTATAAAGGAGAGCACTATGAAGAATTTACAACAGGTTACAAAAGATGTAACTTCACTATTTCTCCAAATATATCAGTTGAGGAAGGACCGAGTGACGATTGAGGCTCATTTCCACGCTCCAGAAATGTTCGCAAAACGCATGGATTTCTTGCAAAACGTAGTCACAAAGCGAATGGATTTGTTGCAAGAACATATAGTGAATGCCTTATCAAATGTCACTTCGAAAGTTCGCACATTATCCAGCAGGGTTGATGCGCTTGAAAAAAAGGGGGGAAGAAGAGGAAGATCAGCAGAAATCCAAAAAGAGACTTAGTCAACCAACTGATCAAGGACCAATTGATAAAAGAGAAAGAAATAGAGAGATCTAGATCAGTTAGAAGACAGTCTCTATATTCTTATTCTGTTGAAGAGCTTGGCAGATTTTGAAGAATTTTGTAGTTAGTTAGAAGATTCTTTTATTCTTTCATTCCTTGTACGAATCTGTACATTGAAAGAGTTGCCAATAAAAGATTATTTTATCTACAAAATATTAAGTTTGATCAGTTCACACTTTCTTAGTTTTGTAAAACACCTAAAAGGGGGAAATTATTGGAAACTTAATCTCGATTGACAAACTGAGCGTAAAAATATTGAGCAACTGATCAACAAGACTGAAAAGAACTTATCTAAATTACGCAAACTGTTGGTTGCCTAACTGAAGATTATTGCGCAGAAAATCAACGGCAATTGATCTAAGCTAACTGAAATATGTAGTCGACATCAGTTGGAAATTGATCAGTTACACTACAATCATTTGAGAGAAATCAGCTTATCATATCGACTTTGACAAAAATGATAAAACAATTTGACACGTCATCAGTTACGGAATGTAGCTATCAAACGAAAATTTTACAAAAGCAGACTGCAACATGTAGTGGGAACGCCGCATTTCAGTAATGCTACAGTGTACTACTGTCAGAAGAATGTCAACGTGGCAAAGAACGGATATAAAGATTCAAATCTCATTCATTGTTACCGTTGGAAACAAAGCCTATAAATAGTCGAGAAGAGCAGCTGAGAAAAACACTGTTGAATCAACCGAGTTGTTATTCTGCTGAAATCTCTTCACAAAGCTTTCTATTCATATTCAAAAGATTTCAAAGCTCACGCTTAGCATATAATTCAAAGCATTCAAGGCTATAATTTGAGCTTACAAGCACAAACACTTACTGTTGTAATATTCGATCTTGTAGAGATCAGTTGTGCTAAGTAGTTTCAGTTCAGTCGAAGTACTGTAAACTGTATCAAAACTAAGAGTTTCAGTTTGGCATTGTTAAGTCCAAAACTGAAGTGGATCTGTGCAAATATTTGTATTGATCAAAGTCTGTTAATGAATACCCTATCTTCGAGATAGAAGGGGTCACGTAGGAGTTATTGAAATTTCCGAACATCCATAAATCTTGTGTCTCTTAATTTAAGTTTTATTCTATCATTCAGTCAATTAATTTCCGCACTTTCATTAGTTAACAGATTCTCGAGTTCAGTTTATCACTAAACTGACTCATTATTCGAAAAAGTTGTAAAATTGTTAAGTGTTTATTCAACCCCTCCTTCTAAACACTTTGTCACTTCCCAACCGTTCCTATCAAATCACTTCCTTCCAAACATTCTTCCTCGTTTCCACCACTTTAGAAAAATACGTACAATAATATCATTTTCTTTTAAACCAAGCATAAAACACGTCTTTTAACATTTATTGTTTTGGAACGTCCCGAAAATTTGAAGATCCACGTGAACCACATGCATGCAAGTTATCGAATTTCTTATGTATTTTATTAAATTATTTTAATGCATTAAATGCATGTTTATTTTATCAATATGTGTTTTAATTCATGCGTTATTAACGTTTCATGCGTAAGGGCTTTTAATAGTTTTCGCGCTCGAACGAGGAACGGAGACCGGGGATAATTAAAGAAAAATGTTTTTATTAAATAATTAAAAATAATTATTTAATATACGGTGTATTTAAGTGTGATTTTTGAAAATGGACCTTGGTTGGCTATTTTTACTCGTCGGGTCATATTTTAAACCGGCACGCAAATTTTAGCAAGTCGAGGGATTTTTTGAGGGCTCGGACAATATTTTCAAAAACGTACCTAAACGAAATATTTTTCGGGAGAATTATTGGGCTTGAAGGGTTTATTTTATTGCATTTTAGCCCTTTAATTTTTAATTATGGCCCCATTAGTGTATTAATTTATGACTTAAACCTAATTAACTAAACCCTAAACTTATTATCACTTTGTGGCCGCCCCGTCCCTCACACCAACAGCAGCAGCATCAGCTTTTCCATTGTTCTTTAGTAGACACTTCGAATTCTTCAAAGGTTTTTAAGAAAACTCCCCACCGCCTCTCCGGTGCAAGTCCTGCGCGCATATACCTTCGAGTTTTTTAGCACAAAACATTAAGGCACGCCTTGTATCTCTTTTTCTCATCATTAACACCATTTATATGCTGATATATATGTATTTTCATGAGAACTCCTTTGATTTATCATGTGGTGTCATTTTTGCAAATGTTTGACATGAAATATGCAATGTTTTGACTCATAACTCATGCTTTCTTGTGTTTGTGTAAGGCGCAGCCGATTTTGAGATGCTAGGGGGTTGCATAGGTCGAGAGTGAAGGTGACAAAGGGCTGGAGTCGAGACATGGTCGGCTTGAGGGAAGGCCGATTGGTTTTGGGTGAAGTTCGTGGCTAGATGCTACTACTTAAATTATAATTCAACCAAGTGTAGGTTGTCTGCAAGTAATATATTTCGTGAGTACGAGATCGATCCACAGAGAGGTTATTTTTAGTTTAAATTTATTAATTTATAATTTACCAAAATCAAGAATGAAGTTTACAAATTATAAATTTTGTCAAGGCTCAATGATTTATTCTTGTTTATGTAATATTATTTAACTAAAAGTAAAATAAAGGAAACCACCATAAATAATGGTTCCAAGAAAAATTAAATAATTAAACACACATATAATATAATATAGTTCCCATTATAGAAAATACCGAATTAACCGATATTTTATATATGGTACCTATGATTATATATATAACTATATAAATATATAATTACATAAAGTAAATGTTAAATTAAATCATTATATTTCATTTAGAACAACCGGCAGAGCCACGCTATTGCCTAAATGAAATATAAGATTTAATAAGTTAGTTGCAATAAAGTAAAAGTTAGTTGCAGTAAAGTAAAAGTTAGATGCGAAAAGTAAAAGTTAGTTGCGATAAAGTAAAAGTTAGATTCGAAAAGTAAAAGTTAGTTGTGATAAAGTAAATATTAGATTGTTAGATGTTAGTATTAAATCATAATATTGCATTTAGAACAACCGGCAGAGCCACGCTATCGTCTAAATGAAATATATGATATAATTATATAAA
Source organism: Primulina tabacum (assembly GCF_025594145.1). Lineage (NCBI taxonomy): Eukaryota > Viridiplantae > Streptophyta > Magnoliopsida > Lamiales > Gesneriaceae > Primulina > Primulina tabacum. The sequence goes on from NC_134562.1 coordinate 14,643,661, forward strand.
TATAAATATATATACATATATATAATATAACAGTAATAATAATCGATGAAATATTTATTGTATCAAAATTAAACAACAAATCAAGATAACCACTTCAATGGTATCAAGCGTTTGATTAAATTGATAACAACAAATAATTCATTGTTATACCTACAATAAAAAGAAGTTAGCTAAATGAAATGAAATAAATAGAGAATATACAAAATATAAACAATCTTACTTAACCAAGAATTCATCCTCTTCACCTTGAAATAATAGATTAGCTTGCCATGAGCTTACTTTTGATCAACACTAAAATCATCACTCATAGTTAAGAAAATGAAAGAAAAAATATTGGAACTTAGAACTTTGATACACACTCACACTATATTTTACAATGAGATAGAATGATTTTCAAGCTAGCACAATGCCTCTATTTATAGGCCAAATGAGAGATATGGTCAAAAATTTTAATAATGCCATGTAGTTGTTGTGGGGACCCGAACTTAATTCTAATCTCAATCATTTTCTGGGACTAATTAATCAATTATAAAACAGGGTCTAAATTTTTTTTTAAAATGCGGAACGTAGTGAAATAAAACGTATATACATCTCAGTATAAAAGTACAAGTCCTGTACCACATACATTTATTCAACTAAGGGTTAACAGCTAATATCACGTGTCTAACCCTATCTCTAATCCAAGTCCGGAGCCTCCACTCTAATCACGATCTCTCTTCATCTCCTCAACCCTGAACCTGTCCCACCTGTTGTCATGCACACATACAAAACAAGACAACAGCCGGATAAATCTGGTGAAAATAAATCCCAGTATAAACAATGTAAACATGCAATTATATAAAAACATATATAAACGCATATAATAGTTATCATTAACATGTAGCAAATCAACAAACATGAATGATATAAAACTGTAAATCAACTAATCATTACAGACTCGACTCAAACAACGCGTCGTCTCAGACTCGACTCAACTCTAACCTAGGGATCCCAATGTCAGGATATTGATAATTATATCGAATCTCAGTCGATAGGAATGAATCAACTCTAAACGGCATCGATATAATTCATATATCTAGTGTCTGGGCGAAACAGCCACAGAATTGACGAATCAGTCTAGGATTAAGCGAATCAGCCAATAACTAGACGAATCAGCCAGTAATTAAGAAAATCAGCCAAAGTTTAGACGAATCAGTCAACAACCAGACGAATCAGTCAACAACCAGACGAATCATCCAATAACCAGACGAATCAGCCGGTGACTAGGCGAATCAGCCAACAACTAAACAATCAGTAGTCAATACATGCAGTGGTTATAAATCAATAGACTACAAACATCAATCTCATCAATTACAAATATCAATGCAATAAACTAAGTATGTGATTTAGGGAGACTCGAGTCAAACCTCACTCGAGTTGTGCAATCCCAACTCAACATTAATTTATACATTTCTTTCTTATACTCTGACTCTGTCGAAGTCTCGAACTCACAGCCTGTCAATACTCAATCTGACAATAACAATATCGAGGGTACGGTATCAATACACCACTCAAACAACATTGGGTATAATCAAAATTCAATCAAATTCTGTTTCAACAACACAACGTCATAGTCTCAATATACCCAGCAATATCATCTCAGTCAGATATCAATTCTAACATCTCATAATCGGTAACAATTCAATTCTGATATCAAATCGATTCCAAAACAACTCCGAAAATCATAACAATTCCATATGGTATTTATTTTTCAGTCCGGTTTCGATTATACGATGTCTAATATGACCAGAACATCATATAAGAATCATATCAGATTCTGACAATACCATAATTTCAAATCATATCAAAACGTAGTAAAACTTACGTCCAGTTGTAGCCTACGTCGATAGGAACACAGTACTGAAGTAGGATTCAAAATTAGATAGACGGATTTCTCACAAAAGGCGTAAGGATTTTTCACTCTTTCCTCGGCCCTTTCTCGATTCTTCTTTCCTCCATTTCTGAAGAATTTGTGCATATATATATATATATATATATATATATATACATACACTAACATGCAAGAAGGCAAATGGCACATCCTTTGCGCAACACGTCTCGCGCATATGCGCGACATCAACAGGCACATATGCGCGAGACCTTAAGTCTCGGCGCGTGTCTTCCCAACTGCTGGCGCATATGCGCGACACATTTCCGCGCATATGCGCCCAACTCTCTGGACCTCTCGCGCATGTGCGCGTATACAAGTCGCGCATGTGCGCCCAACCCTCTGGACCTCTCGCGCATGTGCGCGTATATAAGTCGCGCATGTGCGCCCAACCCTCTGGACCTCTCGCGCATGTGCGCGTATACAAGTCGCGCATGTGCGCCCAATGTTCTGTCCCGCATCATGGGCTTCCGCACTATTCGCGCATATGCACGCTTACTCTTCGCGCATATGCGCGAGACCTTCGGCTCTCGCATCAATAATCTTACATGCAAACTTTCAATTCGTGTCTCGATTAGCCATTTCATAATCGTCTCGATTAAAATCAATAATCGTAACTAAACACGATATAAAATCTCGGGCATTACATTTTCCCCCCCTAAGATACGATTTCGTCCTCGAAATCACAGGCAATCAATCCTATCATAAGAAGGTATATAGGAGAAGCTAAGTAAACAACTCATTTTAGTGAAATAAAACTAGGAACCTCTGTCTCATATCAGACTCAGTCTCCCAAGTAGCTTTTTCAATATCATGTTAACTCCACCGAACCTTCACAAGTGGAATAATCTTCGTTCTGAGCTACTTTCCTTCCGATCAAGAATCTGAATCGGCTTTTCAAAATAACTCAATGTCTCATCCAACTCGGCCTCATTTGGTTGGATGACATGTGAAGCATCAAACAGGTATTTTCGCAAGAACAAACATGAAAACGTCCTGTATCCAATATAATGAAGGCGATTAAAGCTAGTCGATAGGCACAATCTCCTATCTTCTCAAAAATTTCGTACGGCCCAATATATCATGGAGATAGTTTTCCTTTCTTGTCAAATCTGACAACTCCTCTGAAAGGTGAAATTGTCAAAAATACTCAGTTACCAGCCTCAAATACCAACGGTCGTAGTCGGACATTGGCATAATTGGCTTGTCTGTCTTGGGCTGTCTTCATTTTCTTTTGAATCAGCTTCACTTTCTTTTGAATCAGCTTCACTTTTTCAATCATATCTCTAATCATATCAGGTCCAGTCTCAGGAACCTCAGAGATATCATCTTAATAAATAGGGGATCGACACCTCTTTCCATACAACGCTTCGAAAAGAGCCATCTCAATACTCGTTTGATAGCTATTGTTGTACGAAACTCATCAAATGGCAATATATCTTGCCAGCTAGTGCTAAAATCAAGAACTGCTGCTCTCAGCATGTCTTCCAATGTTTGGATTGTCTGCTCAGACTATCCATCGGTCTACGGATGATATGCAGTACTAAAATATAACTTCGTATCCAAAATCTGCTGTAAATTCTGCCAGAAGTACAATGTAAATCGAGGATCATGGTTTGCTACAATCGACTTCGGCACTCTATGCAGTCTACCTCCCTCTATGACATAAATCTCAGCCCTCTGGTCATGTCTGTACGTCATCTTGTACAGAATAAAGCATGCGGATTTGGTCAATCTGTCAATCACAACCCAAATCGCATCACAATCTCGGGAGGATCTTGGTAACTTCATTATAAAATCCATGGAAATGTGATCCCATTTCCATTCAGAATTTGAAAAACTCTCTAACAATCCTCCGGATTTCTTTCTCTCAGCCTTCACCTGTTGGCAATTCAGACATTTGGCTACAAATTTAGCAATATATGCTTCCATTTGTTTCCACCAAAACTGTCTTTTCAAATCATTATATATATTTTCTTGCCACCAGGATGAATACTGAAACGAATGTTGTGCGCTTCTGATAATCTCTATTGTTTTAACTCCGAAACATTTGGCACAACAATACAATTATTTTCATACATTGTCACGAACCTGATACTCGGATCGATGTCTTGCTCTAACCCTCGCTATCTAGTTCTGTACATTCTTATCGACTTTCTGAGCTGCTTATATTTCAAAATCAGCTCTGGTTCGGACTGTACAATATAATTTCCCCCACTGTCTACTATCTGATTCGAACACGGATTCAGAATAACAGCAATATTCAATCAAATTTAAAACATCACTCATCGGTACTGACCTGCTAACTCATAAAACCGCAAATATCTAACACTGATATCCATCTCGGTAAACTAATTACGGTTTAATTCTGCTAAAATCAATAGATATATCATCTTCAGATATAACATACCCTGAATGCAATCTGTCTCAATCAGGATTCACCATTTCACAATTTCTGATATCAAGTCAAGGTTAAAATCAATTTCTCTGACTGAAATCAAATCTAAAGTCTTATCTGGGGAAACATCAATAACTTTCATATCATTGGTAAATCAGCCAATGATAGACTCAGCTTCAGTAAATCAACTGAATACATAAGGAGTCTCTCTGCTCCTTTCTGTAATAATCGAGTCATAGATAGTACGGATTATCAAAGGAATTCTCAATCTAGAATCCTTATCGTACAATATTCATCCTTGGGCCATCTCAGGTCCAATTCTCACCATCTTCTGGAACTAATCTAGGGTAGCTCTGTACTTGGTCAGCATATCAATATCAGTAATGCAGTCCCAAAATCAGACAACACTAGTACAATTCTCGTTACTAGACAATCTAACTCAATCTCATTCTCATCCTATTGTAGTATACAATGTTTTGCAGAATTCACTGCTATAAAAACTCTCCCCAACCAGTAAAGAGATATACTACATTAGATAAAAACTCAACAGATAATGCATGACTCAATGCAAATCGTTCAAAAATAAACGTATGGGAAGCATTCGTATTCATCAATACAAAAGCAGGATAACTACATCAAGAACAGTTACCTGCAACATCATCATCTGGTGCTTCCTGAGCCGGCTCCTCAGTCAAAGCAAATACTCTAGCCTGCTGTCTAGGAGGCTGGCCAACTGTCTGACTTCCTCCTGGCCTCTGCTGTGACTGAGATGGTGCTGGCTGAAATGAATGAACAGTAGCTGATCGTCTACTCCACTGTGCCGCTGATCCAGATGATTCGGCTCTCTGGGATCCTTGAGAACCCTTCTGTGGACACACTCTGGCAAAATGTCCCTGTTGTTTGCAGAAGTGGCAACTACCAAGTACTCATTGGCATTGCTCAGTGGAATGTCTTCCTCCACAATTTCCGCAGTAAGCTCTGGTATAACTCTGTTTGGAACCACTGGAGCTAGAAGAATTGCCGCCAGACTTCTTAAACTGCTTTCCTCTAGCCTTCAGAAAATCTTTCTTTCCACCACTGCTACTATCCCTCTCAAATTGGGGAGATGGTTGCTGTGGTCTCGGTGTGGGAGGAACATCTGCAGCTCCTCTCTGCCTTATAAGGCCCGCTTCAGCGTCTTTTGCTCTATTCATAGCATCAGCAAAGTTATTCGGTCGCCCTTTGTTCACCAATGTAAATATATCGGGATTCAAGCCATTGATGAACTGATCAGCAACGGCTTCGTCATTTCCAGCCACATGGGGAGCAAACTTCAACAAGGTAGAGAACTTGGTCCATATTCTTCAATGTTCAGCTGACCCTGTCTCAAATTGGCAAACTCCGCCCCCTTGTCTTTCCTATACGATACTGGGAAAAATCTTTGATAAAACCCAGTTTTAAATACATCCAAAGTAATAGTCGTAACTCGATGCTCCAAGGCCCTCTTCATCGTAATCCACCAGTTCTTTGCAACATCAAGCAACTGGTGCCCAATCAATTTAAATCGGCGCTCATCACTGTACTCCAGTGAGTCAAACAGCATCTCAATGTTATCTAATCAACTTTCACACTCAACTGATGTCTCAGTACCCTTCAGTGTCGGTGGTTTGAACAAATGAAATCTTTTCAATAACGTTTCCATCGGAGTTGCTGTCACATCCATTGGAGGATTCGATGTGCTACCCTGTTCTGGTATTCTTCAAGGAGGCATGTCTGAATATCAAAAGGATTAGTAACCCAATCCAACAAACCTGTTTCAATTCAGTCCCTCCTCCGATCATCTTACTGCTGATCGAGAATCGGTTCAAATTCGTTCCCAATAATACATATTACACAATCAAATCATATAAGTCAAGTAACATGTATTATATAAAGCAGTAAAGCATACTAGTAATCACAAGCAAGAAAAGAAAACTCAATCTACCCCGCTCACTAGCTTCTATCTCAGTCTAAAGGATCTATCGCTCTGATACCACCTGTTGTGGGGACCCGAACTTAATTCAAATCTTAATCACTTTCTGGGACTAATTAATCAATTATAAAACAGGGTCTAATTTTTTTTTTAAAATGCGGAACGTAGTGAAATAAAACGTATATACATCTCAGTATAAAAGTACAAGTCCTGTACCAAATACATTTATTCAACTAAGGGTTAACAGCTAATATCACGTGTCTAACCCTATCTCTAATCCAAGTCCGGAGCCTCCACTCTAATCACGATCTCTCTTCATCTCCTCAACCCTGAACCTGTCCCACCTGTTGTCATGCACACATACAAAACAAGACAACAGCCGGATAACTCCGGTGAGAATAAATCCCAGTATAAACAATGTAAACATGCAATTATATAAAAACATATATAAACGCATATAACAGTTATCATTAACATGTAGCAAATCAACAAACATGAATGATATAAAACTGTAAATCAACTAATCATCACAGACTCGACTCAAACAACACGTCGTCTCAGACTCGACTCAACTCTAACCTAGGGATCCCAATGTCTGGATATTGATAATTATATTGAATCTCAGTCGATAGGAATGAATCAACTCTAAACGGCATCGATATAATTCATATATCTAGTGTCTGGGCGAAACAGCCACAGAATTGACGAATCAGTCAAGGATTAAGCGAATCAGCCAATAACTAGACGAATCAGCCGGTAATTAAGAAAATCAGCCAAAGTTTAGACGAATCAGTCGATAACTAGACGAATCAGTCAACAACCAGACGAATCAGCCAATAACCAGACGAATCAGCCGGTGACTAGGCGAATCAGCCAACGACTAAACAATCAGTAGTCAATACATGCAGTGGCTATAAATCAATAGATTACAAACATCAATCTCATCAATTACAAATATCAATGCAATAAACTAAGTATGTGATTTAGGGAGACTCGAGTCAAACCTCACTCGAGTTGTGCAATCACAACTCAACATTAATTTATACCTTTCTTTCTGATACTCTGACTCTGTCGAAGTCTCGAACTCACAGCCTGTCAATACTCAAATATTACAATAACAATATTGAGGGTACGGTATCAATACACCACTCAAACAACACTGGGTATAATCAGAATTCAATCAAATTCTGTTTCAACAACACAACGTCATAGTCTCAATATACCCAGCAATATCATCTCAGTCAGATATCAATTCTAACATCTCATAATCGGTAACAATTCAATTCTGATATCAAATCGATTCCAAAACAACTCCGAAAATCATAACAATTCCATATGGTATTTATTCTTCAGTCCGGTTTCGATTATACGATGTCTAACATGACCTGAACATCATATAAGAATCATATCAGATTCTGACAATACCATAATTTCAAATCATATCAAAACGTAGTAAAACTTACGTCCAGTTGTAGCCTACGTCGATAGGAACACAGTACTGAAGTAGGATTCAAAATTAGATAGACGGATTTCTCACAAAAGGCGTAAGGATTTTTCACTCTTTCCTCGGCCCTTTCTCGATTCTTCTTTCCTCCATTTCTGAAGAATTTGTGCATATATATATATATATATATATATATATACATACACTAACATGCAAGAAGGCAAATGGCACATCCTTTACGCAACACGTCTCGCGCATATGCGCGACATCAACAGGCACATATGCGCGAGATCTTAAGTCTCGGCGCGTGTCTTCCCAACTGCTGGCGCATATGCGCGACACATTTCCGCGCACATGCGCCCAACTCTCTGGACCTCTCGCGCATGTGCGCGTATACAAGTCGCGCATGTGCGCCCAATGTTCTGTCCCGCATCATGGGCTTCCGCACTACTCGCGCATATGCGCGCTTACTCTTCGCGCATATGCGCGAGACCTTCGGCTCTCGCATCAATAATCTTACATGCAAACTTTCAATTCATGTCTCGATTAGCCCTTTCATAATCGTCTCGATTAAAATCAATAATCGTAGTTAAACACGATATAAAATCTCGGGCATTACAGTTGTAATAGTAGTTTTTGTCACCTCAAACTTCAATTCCATGGCCCTTCTTTCAATGCTATGTTCCACGACTTTAAGTACCGAATTTGACTTGGCTCAAAATAAAAAACATGTAGGGAATTGTCTGTAGATGAATTTGGCCACTTGGTTCACCTCATTTAGTTAAATATTGAATTATTTATAATTTTTTTACTTTAAGCTGGTCATAGTAAAAGTAAATATGTCCTCCTTTTGATATTTGCACAATTTGATCATCTTCATGAACTTTTTAGGCAATCATGTCTTCTGCAAAGTTGTAGATAATTTCTCAAGGATTCCAAATATATTTGAATCACCTCCATTTGAATTTTGTAGCTTGAGTTATCATTATTTTATCAACACGTAGAAAACCTGAAAATAAAACATATTTAGTAAGACACTTAAATATAAACATACAATACTAAAATAACATAATTTTATATTTTTAATGAAACTTAAATTTTAAAATATAAGTTTTAACATATAATAAATTATTAATTTTAAGTTTCATCACACCCCCACACTATCTTATTACTAGTCCCTTAGTAATAAAATAAAATTTATCAAAAAATCACAACCTAGATTCTTTATTCCTTTTATATATTCAAATATACAAACATATTCATTTTAAAAACAAAATAATATACTGATTTATATTTATTTATTTTTTTTTTTTGTTTAATATAATAATATATAATTAGATGTGTTTTTATTATTATTCTTATTTTACATAATATATAAAGTAACAATATATATATAATTTTTAAATTTCTAAATTTTTTATAATAATATAGTAAAAAAGATAATTCACACCACCCACCATAACATGTATAATATCAAGAATATAATTGTAAAAGCCTCAACTCCATATATTCTTTCAGGTCAAAATATTTAATGAATAGCTAGTTTTCACTCATGAAGTTGGAATGAATATTAACTCTCATTGAAAAGGGCTAAATATTAAAGCAGACAATTAAATAAACTAATATTGAAAACAAAATAGAAAAATTTACAAAGAATAAAATCCCCTTTTTTTGTTTTTTTTTTTCTTCTTTTGTTTTTTTCTTTTTTTTTTAAATAACGTGAATGCAAAATTTTACAATAACATAAAATTTTTTTATCCAAACATTCTACCATAAATATCTATATATAAAAACATTATATAACGGATACATCCGATTACCTTTGAAACTTATCTAGCACAAACAAATCTTTTTGTTTGTTTGTTTCTTTGTTCATTTTTTTTTAAGAACATAGTGATAGTTGTTTTTACAACATATTGATAGTACATCAATTAAATCTAAAAAAATAAATTACAATGAATAAAGTACTTTGCAGTCCGTTATTTATTTACTTCTTTTTTTTTAATAATTTTTTTTTAATAAATTTTTTTTAGGGGAGTTATATTCTTGTAATTAACCATTTTTCAATAATCAATAAAAGTTTATTAATTGTTTTCTCATTTCTCATCACTTACTCACAAAAGATGTGTGAGTATATATTATACTTTTACAAAAAAAAATTCTTTCAATTATACATGTTAACAACCATACAAACCATATCTTTTAACTATATTCTCATAAAAATTTTAGAAATTATTTTATTTGAAAACACACACAATTATATATATAAATAAATAAACACATCTATTATACATTTTATATTAATTGATCAAAAAAATTATATATATATAAATTGGTACATATGAAAAAATAATTTTTTTTAATCTGTAATTTGAATATAATGAATATTAAAATCTAGTGTATTGTGATTATCCAATAATTATTAACTAATGCGTCTCAGGTGCATTTTACTGACACCTTACTCGACATTGATCTAAAAATTATTAATATTATTACTATATATAAGTATATATTTTTATTTTCATAAAAAAAAACTAAGAGGAGAAAAAGAAGACATTATTCATACCTTATAAAAAACATTAAAACATACCGTTGAATCACAAGTTTAGCATCACATGAATTTTTTTTTCTTACTCTTGGATGTTGGCCAATTAAGTTGAGATAAGAATGGATCTGGTTCATGGCTAAATCCTTGCAGTAAATCAATAAGTTCACCTTCACTTGCTGCAGAAACTAACATCCTTCGTGAAGCTAATGAGAGAAATCCCTGTTCCACAACATCATCTAGAAACGATAACAGTTTATCATAATAATTGTTAACATTTAACAAACCAATTGGCTTATTGTGAATGTTTAATTGTGCCCAACAAACAGTATGAAATATTTCCTCCAAAATACCGAAACCTCCTGGCAAAGCAATGAAAGCATCTGAATGTTCAATCATTTGAGTAATTCGTTCATACATGTTGTCCACTTTCATTTCTTCTCCTATTGTTGGTCCAGTAAGATTAGCTAAAGTAATCGAAATAATGCCTAAGACTTCACTTCCACTTGTATGCGCAACTTTAGCAATTTTTCCCATGAGACCAACTTCACTACTACCATATAACAAATGAATCTTTTTTTCAGCAAGTGTTATTCCAAGCTTTTCTGCTATTTATTCATAAATTGAATCTTTTCCTGCACTAGATCCACAAAATACACAAATATTATTTATTTTACTTACCATGGACGTTGACATGTTGAAAAATATGTTTTCTATAATTGTTAGATCACAGAATATGAATTTATAAGCGTATCATACCAAAAGTCAATATTTGAACATGAATTTATATTAATAAAAGAAAATAAAAATGACATAAAATTAAAACACATATATACAACGTAATTGTGATTGTGGCTCACATCTTTCTCTTATTTTACGTTCAGTAACGGCTTCAACGCCTTCTATGAGTCGAGGATATGCTTCCCATCCAATTTTCTTATAAATTGGCAAACATGGTCTTTTAACGTCAGATTCCCAAGACAAAATTGTGTGTGTATATATATATATATACACAATTGCCACCATAGTTTAAGAAGTTCATTTTGCACGTACCCACTAGAATGCGTATCAAGAACCTCTAGAAAATTATCCAAAGGCTCTTTACTCAGACCATTCTTAATGAATAAAATTTTATCTTCTCTATCCATTGATGTCATTCCAACATTTTTGCATTTCCCCTTACAAGTCCACCTTGCACATTTAGGACATCCACCTATACGTTTAGCTCTTCGCTTTTTGGCATATGTGCTTTTACCAAATCCTGGCATATGTCTTATTATTATTTCACTTGCTTCCCCAACCAATCGGACTTTTGCTTCAATTATCAAACGGACATCATTCGGTATGCCATAAGATATCATCAACCTTAGTCGCTCACATCTAGCTTTATATATTTTTTTCAGCGCATTATCTGGTAAACAAGCAAAATATTTACGAAGATTCACAATACACGCATCCATATTATTATTATTATTATTATATATATTTCAATTATATTGGGAAAACTGAAGAAACCGACTTAGACAGTCACGGAGTACCGTTATCCGCCACTTAACCGGGAAATGAACTAGAATCTGCAAAAACAGAATATGAAAATATCAAACAACTATTATGGATCATATAAAGGCATAAACTCATCATTAAGAATTTCATTTTCTATAAAAGGCTTAAGTCTTTGCCTATTAACTTTAAACACATCATTATTTTTAGGATTTTCAATATCAACAGCACCATGAGGATAAACAAATTTAACTATAAATGGTCATGACCATCTCGATCTTAATTTTCCTGGAAATAAATGCAAACGAGAATTGTAAAGTAAAACTTTTTGTCCAATTTCAAATTACTTTCTCATAATATTTTTATCATTAAAGGCTTTAGTTTTATCTTTATAAATCTTTGAATTTTCATATGCATCATTTCTTAATTCTTCAAGTTCATTTAATTGCAATTTTCTTAATTTAGATGCATCATCTATATTAATATTAAATGCTTTAATTGCCCAATAAGCTTTATGTTCAAGTTCAACCGGTAAATGACAATGCTTACCAAAAACTAACCTATATGGTGACATTCCTAATGATGTTTTAAATGCAGTTCTATATGCCCATAATGCATCAGCTAATCTTAAAGACCAATCTTTTCGAGTTGGATTAACTGTTTTTTCTAAAATTTATTTTATTTCTCTATTTGCAAGTTCAACTTGACCATTACTTTGAGGATGATATGGGGTAGATACTTTATGTGTAATGCCATATTTTCTTAACAAAGAAGAAAATGATTTATTTATAAAATGACTTCCCCCATCACCAATTCTTGCTCTAGGTATTCCAAATCGATTAAAAATATTTTCTTTTAAAAATTTTATAACAACTTTATGATCATTAGTTCTACATGCAATTGCTTCAATCCATTTTGAAACATAATCAACAGCGACTAAAATGTAGGTAAATCCAAAAGATAATGGAAATGGACCCATAAAATCTATCCCCCAACTATCAAATATTTCAATAATTATGATTGGATTTAAAGGCATCATGTTTCGTTTTGAAATTGATCCCATTTTCTGACAGTTTTCACAAGATTTGCAAAATAAATGCGTATCTTTGAATAAAGAAGGCCAATAAAATCCAAATTGTAAGATTTTTGTAGCAGTTTTATTGGATGAAAAATGACCTCCACATGCTTCAGAATGACAAAATTTAATAACATTACTTACTTCATTGTCAGGGTATGCATCGTCGAAAAATTTGGTCAGGACAATACTTAAACAAGTAAGGATCATCCCAATAAAATTTTTTAACTTCTATCAAGAATTTATTCTTATCCTGTGAATTCCAATGAGAAGGCATTTTATTTGTCACAAGAAGATTTACAATGTCAGCAAACCATGGCATAATAGTGGCATAAATTAACTGATCATCTGGAAAATTTTCATTTATTGGTATTTCATTATGAGATGATTCAGTTATTATTCTAGATAAATGATCGGCTACGACATTTTTTTTTTCCTTTTTTATCTTTAATTATAATATCAAATTCTTGTAACAATAAAATCCATCGTATTAATCTTGTCTTAGGATCTTGTTTATTTGATAAATATTTTATGGCAGAATGATCAGTGTAAACAATAGTAGTAGAACCAATTAAATAAGATCGAAATTTATCTAATGCAAATACTACTGAAAGTAATTCTTTTTCAGTAGTTGAATAAATTATTTGAGCACTATTTAAGGTTCTACTAGCATAATAGATTGCATAAGGTTTTCCTTCTTTTCTTTGTCCTAACACAGCTCCTATAGCATAATCACTTGCATCACACACTAATTCAAATAATAAAGACCAATCTGGAGGTTGTAAAATAGGTGACGTAATTAAAAGATTAATTATTTTTTTAAAAGAATTTTCACATTTGTGAGTCCATTCAAATTGTGTATCTTTTGTTAAAAGATTTGAAATTGGTTTAGATATTACACTGAAATTTTTTATAAATCTTCTATAAAATCCTGCATGACCCAAGACTGATCGAACTTCTTTAACTGTTTTGGTGATGTTAAATTAGCAATAACATCAACTTTGGCTTATCAACTTCAATTCCTTTTTCAGATATCACATGTCCTAACACAATCCCAGATTTAATCATATAATGATATTTTTCCCAATTTAAAACAAGATTTTTTTCTTCACATCTTTTTAATACTTCTTCTAGGTTTTTAAGACAATTTTCAAATGAGTTTCCAAAAACAGTTATATAACCCATAAAAACTTCTACAAATTCTTCTATCATATCACTGAAAATACTTAACATGCATATTTGAAAAGTTGCCGGAGCATTTCATAAACCAAATGGCATTCTTTTAAATGAAAAAGTTCCAAAATGACAAGTGAAAGTAGTTTTTTCTTTATCTTCTAATGATATAGGTATTTGATAATACCCTGAATACCCATCAAGAAAACAGTAATAAGAATTTCCTGCTACTTTTTCTATAATTTGATCTAAAAATGGTAGTGGGAAATGATCTTTTCTAGTTGCATCATTTAATTTTTTATAATCAATACACATACGCCAACTAGATGGAATCCTAGCTTGTAATAACTCTCCCTTTTCATTTTTTATAACAGTGATGCTTGACTTTTAGGTACTACTTGTGTTGTACTTACCCATTTACTATCTGAGATTGGATAAATAATTCCAGCATCTAATAATTTTAATACTTCATTCTTGACAACTTCCTTCATATGTGGATTTAACATTCTTTGTGGTTGTTGATATGTTTTAGCATTTTCTTCCAAGTGAATTCTATGTGTGCAAATTAAAGAATTTATACCTTTTATATCTTTCAAAGTCCATCCAATTGCATTTTTATATTTTTTAAGTAAGTTAATTAAATCTTCTTCTTGATTTGGTAAAAGAGTGGAAGAAATTACAACAGGGCATGTTTTATTTTCACCAAGAAATACATATTTCAATTCTAATGGTAAAACTTTTAATTCAAGTTTTGTATTATCGTCTTCTTTATTTTCAGACTCAAAACTTTCAATTGAAAAAACTTCAGATTTTTGATTTCCTTCTTGTATATTTTCTTCCACAATTGTTTCTATTTCATTATCATATTCATTTTCATTTATAATTGGTTGTTTACATAAATTGAACACATTAAGTTCTAGAGTCATAGATTGACTTTTTTGAATATTGATAGACTCTTGCTTTTGGATAAATGTATGAATTACATCTTCAAAGTTTTTTCTTGGAGGTGTAACATAAGGAATATAACCTTGATGATTTTGGTTATTTTGAAAATATTGTTGTGAGGATTGTGCATTATTATCATTCCTCCAACTAAAATTAGGATGATTTTTCCATCCAAGATTATATGATTGTGAAAAAGGATCTAATATTGTTTTTTTATAATTGTCAACATAATTTGCTTGTTCATGAAGACATTCTTTAAATGAAGGTAATGTTGGACAATCTTTTGTAGAATGATCATTTGTATCACATATATGACAAACAATTTCTTGAATACTTTTTAATTGACCACTCTTTTTTATTTCTAATGACTCAATTTTTCTTGTTAAAGATGCAAGTTTAGCTTGAATATCTATATCATCTTTAAGATTATAGATACAACCCTCATTTGTTGAATTATTGATTTTAGTTGTTGGTGGTTCTATTGTGCCTATATTATCCCAATTTTGAGCATTTTCTGCTAATGAATCCAAATACTCCATAGCTTCATTTGGGTTTTTATCTTCAAAAGTTCTATTACACATGAATTCTATCATTTGCCTATCTTTAGGTATAAGACCTTCATAAATTGAGAAACTATTCTCCATGTTTCAAAACCATGATGTGGGCATGTATTAAGTAATTCTTTATATCTATCCCAACATTGATAAAATGTTTCTCCTTGTTTTTGAGAAAAAGTTGTAATTTGTCTTTTAAAAGAGTTTGTTCTATGGGAAGGGAAAAACTTTTTTAGAAATTTTTGTTGCATTTCTTCCCATGATCTTATTGAACTTGATCTTAAATTTTTTAGCCATGTTTTAGCTTTATCTTTTAAAGAAAAAGGGAAAAGCTTTAATCGAACTATATCCATGCTACAATTTTGATCATTATAAGTATTACAAACTTCCTCAAATTCTCTTAGATGTAAATATGGATTTTCAGAATCTAAGCCATGAAAATTTGGTAAAAGTTGAATAATTTGAGGTTTAAAGTTGAAATTAGATGCATCAGGAGGAAAAACTAAACAAGATGGGGCACTAGTTCTAATAGGATTCATATGGTGCCTAAGTGTTCTTAATTGATCATGTTCTTGATTATTATTATTATTATTATTATTATTATTATTATTATTATTATCTTGATTATTTGAATTATGATCCATGTTTAAATTATTTTCAGATACTCGAATAAGTCTACCACTTTTTTTACAACTCCAAATACTCATACAAGTAAAAACAACACAATACTTATAAATAACACATAAATAACAAATATAAACTTAATTTATACCTCCCCGGCAACGGCGCCAAAAACTTGCTAATACTTAAATTATAATTCACCCAAGTGTAGGTTATCTGCAAGTAATATATTTCGTGAGTACGAGATCGATCCACAGAGAGGTTATTTTTATTTTAAATTTATTAATTTATGAATTACCAAATTCAAGAATGAAGTTTACAAATTATAAATTTTGTCAAGGCTCAAGGATTTATTCTTGGTTTATGTAATATTGTTTAACTAAAAGTAAAATAAAGGAAACCACCATAAATAATGGTTCCAAGAAAAATTAAATAATTAAACACATATAATATAATATAGTTCCCACTATAGAAAATACCGAATTAATCGATATTTTATATATGGTACCTATGATTATATATATAACTATATAAATATATAATTGCATAAAGTAAATGTTAAATTAAATGATTATATTTATTTAGAACAACCGGTAGAGCCACGCTATTGCCTAAATGAAATATAAGATTTAATAAGTTAGTTGCGATAAAATAAAAGTTAGTTGCGGGAAAGTAAAAGTTAGTTGCAGTAAAGTAAAAGTTAGATGCGAAAAGTAAAAGTTAGTTGCGATAAAGTAAAAGTTAGATTGTTAAATGTTAGTATTAAATCATAATATTGCATTTAGAACAACCAGCAGAGCGATGATGTGGGGCTCCGGGTCCGATATCTAATACTAATAATTATAATTGAAACAAAACAAATGATTTAGTAAATACATAATTTGTGGTTCACAAATTCACATAAACATCGTCAAAATAATTTAATGGTCTCAAATGTTTGAAATATAATTTTCAACATGCCAACAAAAAGTAGTGAACCAAAGAAATCCAAACATCATCACATAGCTCCTAAGACCCGAGAATCCCACTCTAACTCGTATCTCCTCGCCTGGAGCTGGACTCTGGCATCCCAAACCTCGCCTCACCTACCGTCAAGCACATGAAAACAAGAGGTAGCCGACGTGCCGGTGAGTATAAACCCAGTATGATACAATCAATAACATATGAGAATTAACACTTCAAATATCTCATATAAAATTCATAAAGATGCAATATAATGCAATGCATGATCAGAAGCTGTGGGCTAGCAATAAATCTCAAGATCAAGTGAATCATCTGGTCATAGGGTACCCAAGGGAATAGAATCACCCAGCAACATCCACCGACTCATCCGCTCGGGGTGGGGTGCTGTGTTCTACAATCCCAGGACTATGGTGCGCCTATAGAGAGTGTTCAGGCCATAGCAGCGACCTCCACATACACTATGCCAACTCAACTATAGCCCCATACGTCCAACAAATCAATAAATCAAGGCGACCTCCGCCATATCAAATCTGAATCAAAAAGTGGCTCAATATGCAATGTAATGATGCAAATCAATATCATCATTTCGATATCATAATCAACTCATCTCAATACAACAATCATCATCAAATCACCAATAGTTCATCGAGCCATAGAGTTTTCAATTTAAAATAAAAATGATACTTTTACCTCGTATGGTACCGACCGTAACATACCTTTCAAATATTATCAAAAGAAGATCGAAATGTGTAGATGAGAAGTATTGAACCTTGGAATTCTACTATAAATTAAGAACTTTGATCATCTATTAAAACAAAGTAGTTTCTATTCAAAATTCATAATTAATTCAATACTGCTTAGAATCAAGATCCGTAAATTTCTTAACCGTAATATGCCATAAAAACATTTATTGAATCATTTTATCAAACACATGACATGCGTGCTAAAGAGTTAGCTCATTTACTTTGCCCTTACCTTCAATTCCATTTCTTTTCAAAATATCAATACATACAATAATAATACCATCAATCATTATATTAACAACTTTACCTCAACACTCAAACCAAACAACACATTGTTTTCCCTTCAATCACTAAACCAAGGAAATAAGCTTTCTTACCTTGCTTATAAACTCTTGAGGAGAAGAACTTCTAATCTCCAAGCAAATATTAGACATCAATCAAAGATTAATGTCTTGGAAGAAATTGGATTGAAGGAGAATGAAGAACCCTAGCTCTAAACCAATGGAGAGAAAAGAAGGAGAAGGAAAATGAGTAAAAAGATGATCTCATTCGATTTTATGCCTTCCCAAACCTCAAAACACGCTTTTTAACTTGCTGGGCGCTTGGGCGGTCACATATTACCGCCCTAGCACCGAACTTACTGCCCACAACTCAAAAATTCAAAAGCAGTGGCGCTCGGGCAGCCATTTCTTACCGCTCGGGCGCCGCTCTGCGCACAGCAACTGTAAAGATCGCTTCTGAAACGCCTCTTCCCTTCCGAATTAGAAAAGGTGGTAAACAGGAAATTTGTAGCCCTATGTCTTGGCTTTCATCTCAAATTGGCCTAATGTCATTTGAAGGTTGAGTAAAAAGTTATGCTCAATCTCCCAACATGTGTCATTGTAGGAACGACAATAGGCACGAAACATTTCGGGGCGCTTTTGGCTCGTCTTCCCTAATGATTTGAACAAAACTCAAAACAGAAAAGTTATAGCCTATGTCTTATCTTTCTAATGGAAGTAGCCTCACATCAAATAGATCAATATACAAAATATTATGCTAAAAACACAACTACTGCCACATTTTTCATACCGTTTCTGCACTTCCATTACCTATTTAGCTCAAATTCCACCTTTGATTCTACCCCTCCATTATCTATTCCATTCTATAACATTCATTACCATTCATATCATAACGTAAAGCCAAGAACCATCACAACTACTGCCACATTTTTTCAAAATTCGGGCATTACAGACGCTATCGTCTAAATGAAATTTATGATATAATTATATAAATATAAATATATATACATATATATAATATAGCAATAATAATAATAGATGAAATATTTGTTATATCAAAATTAAACAACAAATCAAGATAACCACTTCAATGGTATCAAGCATTTGATTAAATTGATAACAACAAATAATTCATTGTTATATCTACAATAAAAAGAAATTAGCTATATGAAATGAAATAAATAGAGAATATACAAATTATAAACAATCTTACTTCACCAAGAATTCATCCTCTTCACCTTGACATAATAGATTAGCTTCCCATGAGCTTACTTTTGATCAACACTAAAATCATCACTCATAGTTAAGAAAATGAAAGAAAAAATATTGGAACTTAGAACTTTGATACACACTCACACTATATTTTACAATGAGATAGAATGATTCTCAAGCTATCAAAATGCCTCTATTTATAGGCAAAATGAGATAAATGGTCAAAAATTTTAATAATACCATGTAGTTGTAATAGTAGTTTTTGTCTCATCAAACTTCAATTCCATGGCCCTTCTTTCAATGCTATGTTCCACGACTTTAAGCACCGAATTTCTCTTGGCTCAAAATAAAATACTTGTAGGGAATTGTCTGTAGATGAATTTGGCCCACTTGGTTCACCTTATTTGGTTAAATATTGAATTATATATGATTTTTTTACTATAAACTGGTCATAGTAAAAGTAAATATGTCCTCCTTTTGATAATTGCACAATTTGATCATCTTCATGAACTTTTTAGGCAATCATGTCTTCTGCAAAGTTGAAGATAATTTCTCAAGGATTCCAAACATATTTGAATCACCTCCATTTGAATTTTTTAGCTTGAGTTATCATTATTTTACCAACACGTAGAAAACCTGAAAATAAAACATATTTAGTAAGACACTTAAATATAAACAAACAATACTAAAATAACATAATTTTATATTTTTAATGAAATTTAAATTTTAAATATAGGTTTTAACATATAATAAATTATTAATTTTAAGTTTCATCACCCCGGGTGCAAAATGACCATTTTGCCCTTGGAAACCTAAAATGACCGTTTTACCCCTGGACCTCTAAATTTCGACCTGAAGTTTACCAAACTCTTTAAAACATCCCAAAACATATTTATAGGCATTCCTTAGACTTAAACTCGAGCCCGTTTCAAAACTTAACTGATTCGTTTTAAAACTTGGACCTGGGTCCCGATTTTAACCCGAATCGAACCGAAACTTAACCAAATTTCTCTCAACTTTTACCACACCTTATAAACACATTTACAGCCTTAAAACCCTTAATACCAGACCCCTAAACCTCTCGACCGTACACCGAATTTTGATGGAAAAATTCTGCAACTCTCTAATCGAAACCATATGTGCAACTCTTCCCATATTTTCGATCCTAGCCTATAACCGTCGGACCAGCCACACACCAGCCCCTCCTAGCCCACCTTAGGACACTACTGGACCTACATGACTCTCGGCCATAGCCCCATGCAAGCCCCACGGTTCTCACGTTCGCTAGTTCCACATAACCCCTTCAACCGAGCCTTAACCGAATGTTTCACACTAGGTTACCCAATAACTCATCCAAGCCGTGACTCCAGCTCCTGGTTCCCTTGGTCCTAGATGTGCATACACCCTTTACATCATAAACTAGCAGCCCCTTGCAATATAAATCAAGAAAACGTGAGAGCACAACACAAGAATGAACAAACACAATAAGAACTTGCGTAAAAACGAGTCCTCAAGAATTCATCATCTTCACCTTGACATAATAGATTAGCTTCCCATGAGCTTACTTTTGATCAACACTAAAATCATCACTCATAGTTAAGAAAATGAAAGAAAAAATATTGGAACTTAGAACTTTGATACACACTCACACTATATTTTACAATGAGATAGAATGATTCTCAAGCTAGCAAAATGCCTCTATTTATAGGCCAAATGAGAGAAAGGGTCAAAAATTTTAATAATGCCATGTAGTTGTAATAGTAGTTTTTGTCTCCTTAAACTTCAATTCCATAGCCCTTCTTTCAATGCTATGTTCCAGGACTTTAAGCACCGAATTTGTCTTGGCTCAAAATAAAAAACATGTAGGGAATTGTCTGTAGATGAATTTGGCCACTTGGTTCAACTCATTTGGTTAAATATTGAATTATTTATGATTTTTTTACTATAAGCTGGTCATAGTAAAAGTAAATATGTCATCCTTTTGATAATTGCACAATTTGATCATCTTCATGAACTTTTTAGGCAATCATGTTTTCTGCAAAGTTGTAGATAATTTCTCAAGGATTCCAAACATATTTGAATCACCTCCGTTTGAATTTTTTAGCTTGAGTTATCATTATTTTACCAACACGTAGAAAACCTGAAAATAAACATATTTAGTAAGACACTTAAATATAAATAAACAATACTAAATAACATAATTTTATATTTTTAATGAAACTTAAATTTTAAAATATAGGTTTTAACATATAATAAATTATTAATTTTAAGTTTCATCACTAGATCGAGGGAAAGGGTAGGTGAACCCGTGCATGGCTTGATTCCAGCCGTGTATCAGACCTTATTGGGTGCGTGACTAGGCTGGCAAATGGCCGTGTGCAGCTGGACGTGAAGGTAGAAGGAATGGGTAGGGTTGAGGGCTAGCTGTGTCACTCCTTGGCAAGATCGGACAAGGCGCGTGCGTTGGTCTATTGGTGAGGTTAAGGTCGGTACAGTATGGTTTTCTTGGCTTGATCTTGGTCCTAGATAACATTGGTTCAAGGTTGGTTCGAGTTGGTTAGGTCTAAGGGTCGAAGGTTTGAAGGGTTGGTGCATTAGGGTTTGTGGATTATCAAAGGGCCGAAAAATCCAACAACTTGTAGGGCTGTTTGATGGGCTTAAGTGGACTGGTATAGGTGGTTTAGGGGCTGGTAGGATGTGTATAAGGTGTAATAAAAATTTGGGAGAAATTTGGTTAAGTTTCGGGTTGATTCGGCCTAAAATCGGGACCTCGATCTAAGTTTTAAAACAAATCGTTTAAATTTTGAAACAAACTCGATTTTACGTCTAAGAAGTGCTAATTATGTTTTGGGGTGTTTTAAGGAGTTTGGTAAGCTTCGGGTCGAAATTTTGAGGTTCGGGGGTAAAACGGTCAATTAGGGTTTCCAAGGGCAAAATTGTCTTTTTGCAACAGAGTCAAGTTAGTTGTCCTGGCAGCGCCCTAAACATGTTTTGTCATGTTTTAAATGTTTATGTTATTATGTATATGGCTTTTTAAGTAAATATGAAAAATACGTTGCATGCTTTATTTGAAGAAAAATGTACGTATATGCATAATTTTATTAAGTGATAAATATGATGACATGTGACATCTACTAATTCAAAATGCTGCTAATTTTTTTATTTTTTTACAAGCTCATATTTTCGAAAATATCAATTAAATATTTTGCATGAATGCAGCACTACTTAAAATATGTCATTTAAAATTAATCGCAAACAACCGACAGATAAAATGTTGCAGTTTAAAATTATCGCCAACTCGGCCCACAATCATGCATAAATAAAATAAGACAAATAAAATCCTGAAAATCAACAGCATAACATAAAAACGTATGAGCCTGATCGTGTCTACTCAAAGCTCTTAAAATCGTGATGTGCGGAAAAGTGTGGTCCTCGGGTCGTTTGCGCACATCCTGTCCTACCTACTCAGAGTTCGGCACCTCCAGTCTCCTCATCTAAGTGCTCACCTGCAACACACACGTCTAGTGAGTCTAAAGACTCAACACACATGTACCATTAATAACAAATACATATACGTGGCACACAGCAATGAAAAATACTGTAATTAACATACCTTTCATGAACTTAAAAACATAACGAAAACGTGTCGTATGAAATCATAACGACAAAACAGCTCATCTTAACATCATATACTTATACATTTACTTTAATTGAATTCAGTTCATTAGTTTTGGCTTTCGTATCAGCTTTATCATTTCATCATTATACGATGGATCCATATACATAAAACCGTGGTACCCGACGGCTGTCGAACATTAGCGACAATATTACCCATTCATTGTGCCTAGGCCACATCATTAGCATTTACATATACATCGTTAGTCACAACCAATTCACATCCTTCACAGCGTCATCATTTTCATCACTTCGCAAAATCATGCATATACGTAAATTTTCTTAAAATCAAGCACACAAGTAATTTTCATAATTTCATAAAAATCATATCCATGATGCATAAAAATTTAAAATCATGTTAAATTTGTGCTCGGGGCGCTGCCAGGACTAAAAACTCACCCCGGGTGCAAAATGACCATTTTGCCCTTGGAAACCTAAAATGACCGTTTTACCCCTGGACCTCTAAATTTCGACCTGAAGTTTACCAAACTCTTTAAAACATCCCAAAACATATTTATAGGCATTCCTTAGACGTAAACTCGAGCCCGTTTCAAAACTTAACTGATTCGTTTTAAAACTTGGACCTGGGTCCCGATTTTAACCCGAATCGAACCGAAACTTAACCAAATTTCTCTCAACTTTTACCACACCTTATAAACACATTTACAGCCTTAAAACCCTTAATACCAGACCCCTAAACCTCTCGACCGTACACCGAATGTTGATGGAAAAAATCTGCAACTCTCCAATCGAAACCATATGTGCAACTCTTCCCATATTTTCGATCCTAGCCTATAACCGTCGGACCAGCCACACACCAGCCCCTCCTAGCCCACCTTAGGACAATACTGGACCTACATGACTCTCGGCCACAGCCCCATGCTAGCCCCACGGTTCTCACGTTCTCTAGTTCCACATAACCCCTTCAACCGAGCCTTAACCGAATGTTTCACACTAGGTTACCCAATAACTCATCCAAGCCATGACTCCAGCTCCTGGTTCCCTTGGTCCTAGATGTGCACACCCCCTTTACATCATAAACTAGCAGCCCCTTGCAATATAAATCAAGAAAACGTGAGAGCACAACACAAGAATGAACAAACACAATAAGAACTTGCGTAAAAACGAGTCCTCATGTTAACCGAACAAAACCCTCATGCTTTTACATAAATGACAGCAATATTATGGCGTGAATGAAGAAAAAACGAGATACAAGCATGCCTTGATGATTTATGAACGAGAACATGAAGAATTTCACGTCGGGGAGGCGCCGGAGGAGTGGGGAAAGACCTTTTATTGAAAGACAAATGGAGGATCCGAAATGCAGCAAGGTGCTGCAGAATTTTTGCTGCTGAAGTGACGTGAGAGAGGCTGCTAAGTGAGGGGAGGGGTTGCCAATGTGTTTAAAATAGGGTTAGGGTTTAGGTAATTAGGTTTAAGTAGGATGTTAGTGAACTAATGGGCCTTAGATATAAATTAAAAGGGTTTTAAGCCCATTTAGCAATAAAACAAACCCAACAAGCCCAAACGCACTCCCGAAAATATTTCGTTTAGGTACGTTTTTAAAAATATTGCCCGAACATTCAAAAATTCCCTCGTTTTGATAAAATTGCGTACCGATTAAAAATATGCTCTGGCGGATAAAAATACCAAACAAAGACCATTTCTTGAAAAAAACACTTAAGACACCTTATATTAATTAATTAAAATTAATCATTCAATAAAAATATTTTTCTTAATTTTCCCTAGTTTCCGTTCTTCGTTCGAGCGCGAAATGCAGCTTAAAAACCCTAATGCATGAACTTTTAAAATTTCGTGAAGTAACTCCTAACCATGCAATAATTATGCACCAAATGCATAAAAATAAATAAATGCATAATTTAAATAAAACCCTAGGTTGCATGTATTCAGGTTACGTAAATTTAAATTTCCTAGACCTTACAACTCTCCCCCCTTAAACAAAATTTCGTCCTTGAAATTTAAAACTTACCGAATAACTCCTGGTAGCGACTCCTCATCTCAGTCTCGGTCTCTCAAATAGCCTCCTCCTCGGAGTGATTCAGCCACTTGACCTGGACCATTTGGATCACCTTGTTTCGGAGCCTCTTCTCCTGTCTGTCCAGTATCTGAGTGGGTCTCTCCTTGAATGACAGGTGCGGTGTCAGCTGAAGTGGCTCGTAGTTCAGCACATGCGATGCGAAGGGTTTGTCATGTACTTCCGCAGCATATAGACGTGGAACACATTATGAACTCCCGCCAAATTCGGCGGTAAAGCAGCTATGTATGCGAGTGACCCAACTCTCTCTAGGATCTAGAATGGTCCGATTAATCTAGGGTTGAGCTTGCCCTTCTTCCCAAATCCCATCACACCCTTCATCAGTGCGACTTTCACAAAATGTGATCCTCTACTGCGAACTCGAGATCTCTGCGCCTCTGATCTGCATAATTTTTCTGACGGATCTGAGCGGTCCTCATCATGTTTCGAATCATGACCACTAACTCTGCTGTCGGCCTGACAATATCCGGATCCAACTTTCCCCTCTCTCCTACCTCATCCCAATACACTGGCGACCTACACTTCCTCTCGTACAGTGCCTCGTATGGAGCCATACCGATCGATGCCTAATAACTGTTGTTGTATGTTAGCTCCACAAGAGGTAACTTTGGCTCCCAGCTGTCCTGGAAGTTGATCATGCAAGGTCGGAGTAGGTCCTCCAGAATATGAATCACCCTATCTGACTGTCTGTCTGTCTGAGTATGGAAAGCAGTACTGAACAGCAGCTTAGTACCCAATGCCTGGTGTAGACTCTTCCAGAACGCAGACGTTAACCTCGGATCCCTGTCTGATACGATGGACACTAGAATCCAATTCAGTCTAACTATCTCTCTGATATACAGCTCTGCGTAACGAGTAATGGTGAAAGTCTTCCTGATCGGTAGAAAATGAGTTGATTTAGTGAGCCGATCAATAATCACCCAGATGGCATTAAATCCTCCAGTAGTCCTCGGAAGCCTTGTCACGAAGTTCATGGTGATATTCTCCCATTTCCACTCGGGGATATGGAGTGGTCTCTGCTTCCCTGCAGGTCTCTGATGCTCTGCCTTGACCTGCTGACAAGTCAAACACTCGAAAACGAATCGCAGAATATCCCGCTTCATGCCTCGCCACCAATAAAGAGTCTGCAAATCCTTATACATCTTCGTACTCCCTGGATGGATGGAGTTCGGGGTGTTATGGGCCTCGCTCAAGATATCTGCTCTAAGAGAATCACTGTTATGAACCCATAGACGGTCCCTATATCAGATTATGCCATCCACAACTGTGTACAGCCTCTGACCCTTAGCCTCGTCCCTCTGTCTCCACTTCTGCAACTGCTGGTCAGAAGTCTGCCCTGCCCGAATTCTATCTCACAATGATGGCTGTACTATCAAAGTAGCAAGATTTGAGGCATCGCCCGTGGCATAAACTGCAAGCTCAAATCTCTGAATCTCCGCCTATAGCGGTCTCTGTGAAATGGGATCGATTACGGTGCCCGAATACACAACGAAAGTTTGAAAAATAAAATTTTTAACAAGGAAAAACCGAGCACCTCAAGAGTATTTTGTAGCAAATAACAAAAACAAAAAAATTTCATACATAGAGTGTTTAGAAATGTACCTATCAATCACAAGGATTGATGTTTTGGCTCAAACTAAGTTGTAGACAACTTAGCTCTTGAGGGTTGACAATCTACAAGCTTTCCAAGAGCACACTTAGCTCTTTTATGGATTCTTTACTTCAAATTAGGTCAACCACCAACTAGGAAGATCCACTCTAATTTTGCACTATTAGAGTATTTTGCATTGAGAATTTTATGCAATCCTCAACAAAATGAAGAAGAAACATGTGAGGGAATATGGCAAGAAAGTTTCGGCCATTGCATAAGGAGAAGGGGAGAAAAAGTTTTCTTGGTGCTTGAAAAAGTTGAAAAGTGCATGAGCATGCCATGCCTTGTTTATTGAAAAAGTTGCCTCCAACCTTTCACCTCCCTTGCATCCATTTTATTTGGGCTTGTAACAATTACAAAATCCATGAACTTTTATTTAAATATCTTAAACACATTTGAGATCAATTAAACTTTGCTTGAATGTACTCAAGCATAATAGTTGAGTAATTATTTCCAATTGAGCTCTACAATACCCAATGTTATTTAATTAATTCAACACTTGAATTAACTTAATTATTTGGACTCTAATAGGTCCACTAGTGTTTAATTAATTCAACACTTGAATTAATTTAATTTAGTTCATAATAATGTTTATGAAAATCACAAATTTCAAATACGTTATTTATTTGAGCCATCTTTTAATTTAGGAACAATTCTACAAATTAAAAGTTACATTCATCATAATCCTCTTAAAAAGTCATACTTCTATTTTTTTTTTGCGCTTATAAACTCCTTTATAAGCCGTTCAAAACATTGAACTATTTTTCTTCTCAACAGGATCTAGAAAGTTAGCATTTGTATGACCCTCAATGGTTCATTGATACAACTAGCAGTGGGTTCACATCTCAATGTGATTCAGGACTAAACATGTCCTTATATGAGCATACCCAGTTGCTCCATTCTTACTTATCAACTCCTTGATAAAAAGAACGTCAGAACTCAAGTCTGATAGTGCCTAACCAATCATGTTAAACACCTAGCAGCATCGCTTACATGATTTCCTAGGTATCAAATGAGAGTGCCTACAAGAATCAATCCATTATGGTTAGCGTACAGTACGGTCCCTTCATCTCATATATCCCGATCGATTCGACAACTATTGGTTTATCAAGAGTTGCCAAAAAATCGATACTATGTGTCATGTTGTAGTTGCATCGATGGTGTAATCTAAGAAACCCCTTTCTTAATTACCACCAACACTCAGATCAGATATTTCAAACTACATACACATGAGATCACATAGGATATCCATACCTGAAGGTAAGCTGTGAATCCCCGACTACAATGCATCGACTCCTATATGTTTCGACAGAACACCCAACCTTGCCACTTGATGACCCCATGAGAGTCTGTAAACAAGTCAAAGTGCAATGCTAGCATATAGAGTCTCAATGGTGTACAACCATGAACTAGGACGTTTCCACTCGATAAGTGAGAACCACTTTGAAAGTCCTTTATGGAGGGTTGTTCAGTGCACTCTACAAGGAGCACCTATCTGCATGATCGGACATCACAATGTCCCCTACCAATGAAATATGGTACTAACATCGTAGATACTAGTCTCCAACTCGAGCGGCCTTTATCTTTCTTAACGACGGCTGAATCGACTAGGAACTGTTTAGAATATACAGTATTCCAAATATGAGTTTCATGATGCTCATCATATGAGCATCTCATATTCTTTCTACTATTTGTATATTCAAGGACTTTATCTATGCAACTAGCATTGATATACAGATAAAGATGTGCCAAAAGAATAATTTCAAATATTATTAAAATAAAGATCGTTTATACATAGAGTTACAATGTGAACCCTCGGCCAACACTTGGCTCGACGGGCACTTACTCTAACACTCTGTACCGACAAATGAGCAATCACTGCGTGCTTCCTGCTAAGAGCATCTGCAACCACATTAGCCTTACCCGGATGGTAGCTAATGCCACAGTCATAATATTTCACTAGCTCTAGCCATCTCCTTTGCCTCATGTTCAGCTCTTTCTGTGTGAAGAAGTACTTCAGGCTGTTGTGATCAGTGAAAATCCTAAACTTCTCCCCATACAGATAGTGTCTCTAAATCTTCAGAGCAAATACCACTGCTGCTAGCTCGAGATCATGAGTCGGATAGTTTTTCTCGTGGAACTTCAGCTGTCTGGACACGTAGGATATAACCCTATCATGCTTCATCAGAACCGCACCAAAACCGAGCTTCGAAGCATCTGTGTAAACCACGAACTCTCCTCGCCCTGATGGCATAGCTAGAAATAGTGTTGTGGTCAATGCTAGCTTCAGTCTGTCAAAGCTCTCCTGGCACTCAGATCCCCAGATAAACTTAGCATTCTTTTTCGTCAAGGCGGTCATAGGCACCGCGATAGAAGAGAAGACCTAAATGAATTTCCTATAGTACCCAGCCAATCCCAAGAAGTTACGGATCTCTGTCACACTCTAGGCACTGGCCAATCTCTGACTGCTTCGACCTTACTGGGTTCGACCTCAATACCATCATGAGATACAATGTGGCCCAAGAACACCACTCTATCAAGACAAAACTCGCACTTACTGAACTTGGCATATAGCCGTCTGTCATGTAAAGTCTGCAGTACGGTCCTCAGGTGCTGACTGTGCTCCTTCCTGCTCTTTGAATAGATCAGGATATCGTCAATGAAAACTATGATGATCGAACTGATCCAAGAATGGCTGAAACACCCGATTCATGAGATCCATGAAGATCGCTGGCGCGTTCGTCAAACCGAAGGGCATCACCATAAACTCATAGTGCCCATAACACGTCCGGAAGGCTCTCTTGTACACGTCAGACTCTCTCACCTTCAGATGATGGTATCCGGATTGGAGGTCTATCTTTGAAAACATTGATGCTCCCTGAAGCTGATCAAAAAAATCCTCGATCCTTGGCAACAGATACTGATTCTTGACTGTGACTCTGTTCAACTCTCAGTAGTCAATACAAAGCCGCATGCTGCCATCTTTCTTCTTGAAAAACAGTACCGGTGCGCCCCATGGAGAAAATCTAGGGCGAATGAAACCCTTATCGAGTAAATCATGTCTCTAGTCTTTCAGTTCTTTCATCTCTACAGGTGGTAAACGATAGTGTGCCTTAGAGATCGGCATTGTACCTTGTATAAGCTCAATAGGAAAGTCCACCTCTCTATCTAGTGGAACGTCTGAAACATAGTCAGGGAAAACACTGGAGAATTCTCTGACGACATCTACGTCCTCTAGCCTCTGACTGACTGGCTCTGACACTGACACAATGCTGGCCAAAAATTTCTGGCAACCTCTCTTCATATGCTTTCTCGCACACATACAGGAAATGACGTGCGGCATCTGCTAGTGTCTGGATGCCTAAAAAATAAACGGCTTACCACTGGGCGGTCGGACAGACACTGACCTCTATCGAAAGTCTATTACAGCTCCGTTCAATGAAAGTCAATCCATACCCAGAATAATGTCAAACTCGGGCAACGGTAGCACTATCAAATCTGCCTGCACCGTATATTTCTACAACCGAAGCTCAAATCTCTTCAGTATCTGATAAGTGAACATCTGATCTCCAGATGGAATCGATACTCTGAACCCTGAATCCATCGCCATTGGTATGATTCCTAGTCGCTTGACGAAAGATTCGGATATAAACGGATGCGTATCCCCTGAATCTAGCAATGCATGCGTGGCTACACCTGAAATATATATCCTCCATGCAACAAAACATACCATCAAATCTAATCGTGTTGAAACTTATGAGATTTCTTATCGGCAATTATCCCAAAATCCTCAAAATTTCACTGGATTAATCCCAAGGTAAATGAGTATCACAAGCTTGCTCTGTCATTTGAGAAGGTTAATGCAAAACAAACTGATCCCCAAGACAACAAAACTGAAACTATTGAATCAGTTGAATTGTTGAGTCTGAAAAAGGAGATTGCTAAGCAGAAAGCTGAAATGATTAAGAATCAATCTTTGATTCAGCAGTTAAAACTTGTAAATTCAAGACAAAGTGATTTGATTCGAGCTTGGAATAAGTCATCAGTCACGTTGACTGAAATACAAGATTTATAGAAATCAGTTACTGATAAAACTGATTTAGGCTTTAATAGCAAAGATGAATCCTCTACCAGTGATACTATGCCAAAGCTGAATATATGCAAAGGGAATATATTCACTTTGTAAAATCAACTATGGTACATGAACCCTCAGAACCAAGTAAACCAGTTGAGCAACCGATTGAAAACAAGAACAGGGCTAAGAAGTATGGAATCGGATGTAGCCCTAGAAGTTCAAATGATTCGCGAAGCTTGTCACCTAAATGGTTCAGCTATAAAAAATCAGAACTCTAAGAGTGGCTATTCCAATTATTATAACAATAAGACTTTTCCGAAAATATATCGGATGAACAACCAGTTGAAAAAGGTTAAAAATCATATTGATTCATCTGCACACAACACATCGAGCACACACAAGCCGGGAAAAACCATCTGGAACACAGCAACTGGAAAGTCAGTTAGACTGGTCCAAGTCTGGGTTCCTAAAGGACGAATCAGTTTTGGACGCAAATAGATGTGGGTACAAAAATTATTCATTGTGTGTGATTGAAGGTAACAAGAACATCAACAAAAGAATCAATTTGGTATTTGGACCATGGATGCTCTAGACATATGACAGGAGATGCTGATTTTCTATCCCAACTGATTAAGTATTCTGGTCCAAACATCATTTTTGGAGACAACTCAAAAGATAGAACTTTGGGTAAGGATATTCTTATCCATGGTAATATTGTTATTAATGATGTCATACTCGTTGACAATCTGAAATATAACTTGATTAGCATTAGTCAGTTATGTGATAATAATTTTTTAGTTCAGTTCAACAAGCACACCTGCACAGTTAATAACTCAATTGATGACATCATCATAACTGGTAATCGGTGTGGTAATACCAATAAGATAAGTTGGACTAATTAACCTGATGCACCAGTTTGCTTTGTAACTTCAAACTCTTCTAAGAACTGGTTGTGGCATAAATGGTTGAACTACTTAAATTTCAAATACATCTCATCTGAGTAACCATGATCTTGTAACTTGTCTGCCTAAGATCTATTTTTCAAAAGATAAAGTTTGTTTAGCATGCCAATTTGGTAAACAAGTAAGATCTTCCTTCAAAAACAAGGGTAGTAAATCTTCTTTCAGATGCTTAGAACTGTTGCACGTGAATCTTTTTGATCCAATACCAGTCATGAGTTTAGGGAAAATGAAATTAACATTGGTAATTGTTGATGATTTTTCAAGATTTACTTGGA
Organism: Primulina tabacum; assembly: GCF_025594145.1. Lineage (NCBI taxonomy): Eukaryota > Viridiplantae > Streptophyta > Magnoliopsida > Lamiales > Gesneriaceae > Primulina > Primulina tabacum. The sequence goes on from NC_134562.1 coordinate 14,675,687, forward strand.
TTATTTTTCTCAAATCAATAGACCAAACAGCTGCACAACTTATTAAGCTTTTCAAAAGACTTTTGAATGAAAAATCAGTTGGAATTGACAGAATAAGGTATGATCGAGGGACTGAATTTGTAAATCAAAATCTTTCTCAATTTTTATAAAATACTGGAATTAAGCATGAGTTCTCAGTAGCTAGAACACCTCAGCAAAATGGTGTAGCAGAAAGAAGAAATCGTACTCTTAGAGAAGCAGCTAGAACAATGCTTGCTGATTCTGGTATATCTCAGAGATTTTGGGCAGAAGCAGTAAACACTGAGTGCTATACTCAGAACAGATCTATGATTAATAAAAATCATTTGAAAACGCCATATGAGATCTGGCATGGACAGAAAAGTGTGTTGTCTTATTTCAGGATATTTGGTTGCAGTTGTTTTATTCACAATAATGGCAAAAATTATCTGAAAACATTTGATGCTAAATCTGATAAAGGAATATTTTTTGGATATTCTTCAGTTATCAAGGCTTACAGAGTGTTTAATAAGCGTACTTTAAATGTAGAAGAATCAATTCAAGTAGTATTTGATGAATTTGCACTAACCAATAAGCCAATTGATCCAGTTGAGCTAACTGATCGCTTAGTAGAAATTAACTTAAATTAACTTAGATTGTAACTTCTGTCCATCTCTCTTAAGATTTTTTTCAGTTTTGAAGAGGGAGTTTTTGTTTGTTTTCAAAATTTCCTTAAATTCAGTTATAAAGGGGTAGTTTTCTTCTTTTTTTTTAATATACTAACCCTTGACCTGAATATATTGCGCTTAACTGCTCAGGTTTTGTAATCATCAAAAAGGGAGAGATAGTTGGAACTTTTCAAGTTCGCAATCTTGATTTTGATGATAACAAAATTTGTTAATTGTGTTACTAATAATCTACTTTAGTGTGCAGCATCTAGGATCACTCACGAGATGCTTACATCGCAAACTGAAAACCCAACTGATCGCACAAAATGAATCAGTCTAACTGATTATGTCAATTGAGTAGTCCAGCTGATTGTCCCGTTGATAGGTGGTTCAGCAGGAGAACCTCAGAAGCCTGGTCAGCCAAAGGAGTGTTCAACTAATGAAGAAATCCAGCTAATCAGTCCAACTGAACAAGAGTAAAATCAGTTCAACTGACAAGTCAACTGATTTCACTAGCCCAACTGAAGATCAGCTCAACTGACCAATTTGAAGCATCAGTCAGAATCTTTCAGTTATGGATGAAGACAAAACTCTCTCAAGTGGAATCCAGCTGTACGTGAAGTTACAAAGCCATTATCCAGTCAAAGGACAATAATGGACATTGCATCAGAGTATTAAAGACAAAACTTTTCAGAAGGGCAGTTGAAAAGTCGAGACACAAAGTCCTAGAAACGAATTCAAGATGTAACGGATACAACGAATGAGTCTCACTGTACGATCAGTTTTTCCGCCTATATATAGGGAAAATCAGTAAAGACTCAACAAAAAAATAAGAAGAAGAAAAGAAGTGAAAAAGCTTTTAATCATATACGAGAGAAAAGAAAGGGCACGCTCATTGCACATCAGCTTTCAGAAGCAATAAGCCAAGAGAGAACTCTTCATAGTTATATCAGCTTAGATTATAAGCAAATCTCCCTCAGTGTGTGAGAACATCCTTGTTCAATTCTCACACACAAACACTCTCATTCACTCAAATACAGTCTTGCACAAAGACTTTAAACTTATGTATGTAGTCTTTCTCACATAGAAATTAAAAAAGCGTTGACTGGAAGGTGCTGACTTCAGTCTAGTCTAGGAGTTCAGTTTAGGCAGTGGTGTAAGTCCTAGCTGAGTGGGTTTGTACAAGGTGTTGTATAAATCAAAGTCTTCTAGTGGATCCTACCCGAGGCGATAGAAGGGGTGACGTAGGAGCAGTTGAAGTCTCCGAACATCCATAAACATTTCTTGTGTATTTAACTGTTTAACTATTGTTTTCAAACTGTTTGGATCAGTTAGAGTATCCGTCAGTTCAGTTGTCTCCATAACTGAACTGATGAATGCAAAAACTAATCTACCTTTTTCGGTTATTCAGTTTACATAAGATAAAATGTTTTCTAATATAACAGTCTTCTTCACAAATGGTTACTTCGAGTTTCTTCCGCTTGGTTTTTAACCAAACTCGATTTAATTCATCGGTGTTAATATTCTTAGAACACGAGCTATTGCAGCTCATTGGAGAATATTTTGTTTGAAGCATCCTAAAGATGCTCAGCAAACGATACTTCATTTTGTAAGTCATTCTTTTCCTGATTATGTTTATCATTTTAACAAAGCATTGCATGGTCTCAAACAAGCTCCCAGAGCTTGGTATGAAACATTATCAAAATTTTTAACCGATCATGACTTTATAGTTGGAACAGTTGATAAACTATGTTCAAATTAACAAAAAAAATCATACTTTACTCGTACAAATTTATGTTGATGATATTATTTTTTGATCAACTAACCCTAAATTATGCGAGAAGTTTGCTAAGTAATGCATGATAAATTCGAGATGAGTATGATGGGTGAACTTACATTCTTTCTTGGTCTGCAAGTGAAGCAACTGAAAACTGGTACATTTATTAGTCAAACCAAATATACGAAGGAACTGCTTAAGAAGTTTGACATGGAAACATATTCAGCTGCAAATACTCCTATGAGTTCATCAATCAAATTAGATAAAGATGAAGAGGGAATATCAGTTGAGATGGCACTTTACAGAGGTTTAATAGTTTCTTTACTTTACATAACTGCTAACCGTCCTGATATAGAGTTTGATGTTTTCTTGTGTGCTAGATCTCAAGCAGATCCTAAACAATCGCATTTTTCAGCTGCCAAAAGAATATTAAAATATCTTGGAGGCACACAAAATGTGGGATTATAATATGCTAAGGATTCATCTTTCAATTTATTTGGCTATTCAGATGCAGATTATGCTGGATGTAAACTTGGTAGAAAAATCACCAGTGGATCATGTCAGTTTCTGGGAGAAATACTGATTTTCTGGTTCAGTAAAAAGCAAACATCCATAGCAACTTCCACAACTGAAGCAGAATATCTAGCTACTGGAAGCTACTGTCCCCAACTGCTCGGGATTCAGCAATAACTGAAAGATTATGGAGTCATTGCAGAAGAATCACCAATCTTCTGTGATAATACAAGCACCGCGATTACCTACAATCCAGTTCTTCACTCTAGGACTAAGCATATCGATGTCAGACATCACTTCATCAGAGATCATGCTCTCAAGAAGGAGATCAGACTGGAATATGTCTCAACTGAGAAACAAGAAGCAGACATCTTCACCAAGCCATTACCCGAGACTAAGTTTTCTTATTTTCGAAATATTCTTTTTTTAATTGATTTGTCTTTGTCTTGTTAATATTTTTATATGTTAATTTGTTGTCAAATTTGCGTGCACAAAATAATAAAAGCATTAAAGGGACAAACAATTTTGAACTAAATAAATTTTTATTCATATAACTGAGATCTTACAACTGTAATTTCCTTATCTACTGCCTCTCTCCAGTTGGTTAACCAAACAGTTAACGCACCAGTAGAGGTTTTCAAAAAGTCATCTGAGAAGGCGATCCTTCCCAGAACCTTCTGCTCCTTGAGGAGCATCAAGAGATACACACCTTTATCCTTAAAGATGTCAGCAGTATGAGCAACGCAGAGACACCGCTTATACTTGTTTTCTGTTGCCACTCATTTCTTCGTGGCAACAAGTCCCTCCTCACGGAATGACTGTAGCTCCTGGAGTTTGCTCCAGGTCGACAGTGTCTTCTCAAAGACACTGTCTTCCATCTTCAGCTTCCTAGCCGTCTATATAGAGTTCTTAAACTGTGTCGTCAAATCTGGTTGCCGAGAACTACTCTCCTTGTCCATTTGCTTCTACTTTGATAGTGTATTATCTTCTGAAATGATCAAGTGATTTTGTGACCAACCAATTTGTTCTTATTTATAGAATCAGATCCATACGAAGAGTTGCAATCATTACTCTTAATAGAGGATATGAAGATATCTATGTCAGCCATCGACGGTTCAATTTCCGAGGATAAGATTTCTTTTATCTTATTTATTTCATATACTTAAGGGGAACGTTGAATTATAATTGGTTAACTGATAAGATAATTATCAGTTGGTCTTAAACTGAACTGATTTTGTTTTCAACTGATCGTTCAGTTCTTGACCTAACTGATCTTATCATATATATTAACTGATTCTCAATTTGCTTGAGATTCCACAATAAATTTTGAGACTTTAAAAATATTTCATTAATCATGATATTAATTGATTTTAATTGGACATTTGATCCCTAGCAGTTCAATCGACTCATCTTCCATATTTACATATGAAATACACGTCATATACTCAAATTTAATCTCGGACTGCCACGTGTCCAAAAATTTGAGTAGTCACAAACATAAACATCGTGCCGCCCTCACTCAATTTACTTTACTCTTTTCTAACTCTCGAACATTCAAACTCTCTGAGCAATCTTTGTTTGCAAAAATCAAAGCTAATGGCAAACCGAATTCCAGCCTTCATTCTCAATGCAATGGCAACCGACTTTGACTATGTTGTATCTGTATAAGATGAAGCTATTAGAAGCGTATTTCTAAAGATTGAAGCTGCTGGTCTGAAGAAATTCTTGAGAATCGCAACCCAAGTAATTTATCCGAAGGAAATTCAAGAAGTCTATACCAACAGCAAGATTCCTGATGATGGCAAGATTATAATGACCATCAACAATCAAGTATTGACTGTGGACGAAGAAACCTTTAGCAATCTCTTCCAACTCCCAACTGAAGGTTTGTCTCACTTTTCTGAGATTAAACTAGAAGATATTGAAGAAATGCAGACTCTGTTGTCTGTTGATGGGAAGAAGATCAAAGTATCGGATCCCAAGAAGGAACTGAAGCCAGAAATCCAACTGCTTGCTGATATTGTTGCAAAAGGCGTCCTAGCCAAGGCAGGTTCATTTGCTGCCCTCACATTGGGAAAGTTTCAAATCACGACTGCGATCATGAAATGCATAAGATTGAACTGGTCAACCATTATTTTCAATATCTTGAAGAATATGGTTCAATCTTCCAAGCAGTCAAATGGTTTCGCTCTGCATCTCAGCTATTTGCTGAAAAGCTCAGGCCTTGTTGATGACTCAGCTGAAAAGTCATCCATGTTCAAGGTCTTCAACGCCAAAAATGTTCAGCCACCCAGAACCAAGTTGGACATCTCTCTAGCGAAATTTGTGAAACTCAAAACAGAGATTGGGACGTTGGCTGCTCCAATATCTGTTAAGGCAGCCAAAGCCAAGGAGATGGCTAAGAAATTGACAATCAAGAGGAAATTGATTGTCAGTGAAAGTGATTCAAAGAAGACACATTCTCCAAAGATTGTGTAGAAACCAAGGTCACGGAAGACCAAGCCTATCATTCCTGAAGACATACCAGCTGCTCGCCTGAAGACTACTGGAGCTGAAACACCAATAACTGCTATACCTATTCGATCAGTTCCAATTGCAACATCAACTGAAGAGACTCAGCTGAAGAAGCCAACTGATCTTCCAAAGAAGATTGTCACCGTATCTGGTGAAAAATTAAAGCTTGTTAGAGTTCGCGCACCACCTATCACTGACATCAGACTACCTCTTGCTCGACCAAAAGGTGTTGTGATACATGACAGAGTGGATGCAACTAACACAGGGCTCAGTATTTTTCATGCTCTAACTGATCCAAAATTCAAGGGAAAAATGATTGAAGAGCCCAGCCAACCAAATCGATTCAGACTCACCTTGATCTTGTCTAGAATGAAATAAATGAGTTTGATGAGTCCAAGTTGAAAAATTTTGATGAATGGGTCAGATTTAGTACAGTGGTGTTTGTCAGACAACTGAAGAAGAAATCATTGTTAAATGAATTTATCACTGGAAACAATGGTCCTAAAGACAGTCAAGGCTGTCAAAATCACTCAAGTACTGGAGAGGAGGACTTACTTCTTTGATCTGATGTGCATGAAAAAGCTGACTGAAGTAACAACTCTGCTGAAACTGAACTACGATCCGATCAGTCCAACTGCTTACAATGACTCAGCCGTCTTCCAGCAGCTGGACTCAGATCTTTTATCTCTGCAAATGAAGATCAAAGCATGGAAAGTTGATCAACAATTATACATACCGGTTGATTCCCAAAATCCAACATCAGCAGAGCAAGTTCAGCAAACTTGAGTTCAGTCATAACCAATCAAAGAACCAGTTGCTGAAGAAGTTTCTAAACCAACAACTAAATATGTTCCTGAGCAGATTCAATCATCTTTACTCTCTGCACCTTCATCATCTCAAATAGTTGGACAAACTCTATACACTGATGCTGAGTTGTCATTGGCCAACATTGATGATGTCATCCAATCAGTTGCCACTGACGTCCAGCTAAATTTTGAGCCAACTTGGACAGACGTATGTCAAAGCTCACCAGAAAAATTAGCCTTGGAGGCTATGATGGAACAAGTTGAAGAGATGGTTCAGTCAGTTTCTACGACTGAACAACAAAAAAAACAAACTGATGTGGCCCAGTTGCACTCTGAACCGATAGCTGATTTGCAAATGCCAACTGATGTGCCATCTAGCTCAATTGCTGCTCAGCCTTCTACTTCAATTCCAGACACTCAGCAAAAAGCAGTTGAAGAAGTTATTAGAGAATTAGAACAACCTGAGACTGATTCACAAAATTTAGCCTTGGTGATTTTTCAGTGGAAAAGAAAAGGGAAAAGCATCTGCTACATCTAAAATCTTATCTCCTGAAATACCTATAGCTTTTGATATCATGATTGAAGAAATTCATTCTAGTTTTCACAATCTCATTTCAACTGTCTCTGTTATGAAATCGACTCAGCTAATGCAGACACTTAAAATTGACTCTATGAAGGAGAATACCATGAAGAACCTCAAACAGGTTACCAAGGATATTACCTCATTATTTCTACTTGTAGATCAACTGAAGAAGGACCGAGTGATAGTTTCGGCTCTCTTCCAGACTCAAGACATGCTTATCAACATAATTGACTTTGTGCACTCAAGTATTATGTCAAAGAGGATGGATTTGATGCAAGAACAGATGCTGAATGCTATATCTCAAGTCAGCTCGGAAGTCCGCCTTCTCTCTGCCCTTGCTGGTATTGACAAAAAAGGGGAAGAAGAAGAGCAGCAGCAGCAATCAAAGAAAAGATCGAGTCAACCAACTGATCAAGGACCTGCTGACAAAAGAGCAAAGAAGTGAAAAGCAGCAAGATCAGTTAGATGACAGTTCCTTCGAGCAATCAAAGAAAAGATCGAGTCAACCAACTGATCAAAGACCTGCTGACAAAAGAGCAAAGAAGTGAAAAGCAACAAGATCTGTTAGATGACAGTTCCTTCGCTTTTTCATTTTCATTCTTTGATTTGTACGAATCTGTAAAAATTAGTTAGATGATAGTTCTTTCATTCTTTACTTGTACGAATCTGTACAGAAAAATATTATTTTATCTACAATAATTCAGATTATTTTATCTACGATGGAGTTTATAAGTTCCCGAATTCTATGTTTTGTCAAACACTAAAAAGGGGAAAATTGTTGGAATTAGAATTTCGGAGTTTGACAAATAAAGCTTTTAAAGAGTGCAGAACTGATCGACTCAACTGAATTAATTCGATCTCAAACTGAAGTTGCCCGAGCTGATAATTAATGCGCTAAATAATCAAAGACAATTGAACTGATCGAAGCTAACTGAACTATCAGTTAAGACTGATCAGTTACATACTCAACTCAATTGATCGGTTATATAGTCAATTAATAATCAGTTTAACACGTCATCGGTTAAGAGCGTAGCCAACAATCGACAATTTGTACAAAAGCATACTGTAACTCGTAGTGGGAGCGCCGCATATCAGAATGCCACAGTGTACTATTGTCAAAAGCATGTTGACACATTCAGAAAGGACAAATCAACGGATATAAGTCATCTAAACACATTCAATATTATCGTTGGAAGCAAAGCCTATACATAGCCGTGAAGTTCAGCTGAGATAAGGACTTTTTGCAAAAATATTCCGAGTGAATTTTGAATTCAAGCTTACAAGTTCAGTTACGATATTTAGACAGAAAAGCTCACACTTAGCAGAAGTATTCATAGCTTTCAGGCTATCATCTGAGCAAAAGCACTAGCACATTACATTGTTGTATTCGATCTCGTAAGATCAGTTGTGCTAAGATGAGAAAATCAGTTGTACACTGATAAATTGTAAAGATACTATGAGTTTCAGTTTGATAGTGTTAAGACCAAATTGAAGTGGGTTATTACAGTTTCTGTAATCAATCAAAGTCTTTTAGTGAAAATCATATCCTTGTGATAGAAGGGGTGACGTAGGAGCATTTGAAGTCTCCGAACATCCGTAAAATATTTTTGTTCTTTATTTCAACAATTCCTTGAATATTCAATCTGTCAGTCAGTTTATTTCCGCACTTATATTAGTTAACTGATTGACATCGACAACAAGATTCTTGAATTCAGTTTATTACTGAACTGATTCACCTTTCTCGAAAAAAAGAGTCAATTATATTTAAGTGTTTATTCAAACCCGACAGATCGACCCTTATAACCTGAAACGTCTTCCTTTTTATTGCTTTAAAAGTACTAGAAAAAAAAAATTTTAAAGCACTCAACTTTCGGCCATGTAACTTTACCACATGAAAATATTTTTATAAAATATTTTACCCTTTTAAAATAAAACATCATCCATCTAGCATTTTAAAAATCAAGTGCAATAGTCATAAAATGACATCGTCGCATGTTTTACCAACCTAAAAAGCAATAAGTTTGAAAAGTATAGCTCATACTAAACCTCTTAAAATCTCTCAAAAGCATAAATAATTAGTCTTAAAATCTTTAACAATAAATCATGAATCATAAATCGTAAATGCGAAAAAATTAGAAGCGCTGGTCCTTGGGTTGTATGCGCCTTTAGTCAAGTCAAATCATCCGTCAAGCCCACCCTCAACCTCACCTGCATCCATCACACCTAGTGAGTCTAAAGACTCAACATATCATAATCTTGGTAACAAGTAATACGTAATACAGTCAACATATAACAGTGAAAAATACTTGTACTTAAAATATCGTTTTCATGAAGATGCATAAACTTCAAACATTAACATTTTCGTAAACCTTTTTATGATGCATGAACTTTAAATAGAAACATTTTCATAATGATGCATCAACTTTAAGCATAAACATTTTCATGACATGAATCACATAAACCTTAATATTTTTCTTTCTTTTTCCTCAACATGACATAATATAAAACATTTTTCATGATCATAAACATTTTTCCTTTTCCTTTTCCTTTTCCTTTTTCCTTTGTTGAATTCAGATCGTTAATTGTGACTTTCCTTAAACCTCAAAAAGTTGATGGATTCATCATGAAACCGCAGTACTAGGCAGCGGGGGACACCAGCAACACTCTCACCGGTCAACTGAGCCCTAGCCTATCCTCTTTCGAATAGAAATACGATCGTCGGGGTTCCCTCTGGGGTCTTTTCCCATAAATGAGCTCCTTCTGGGGCCTTTTCCCCTCACGATATTCCATTTTTATCGTTACCACATACCGTTACCTCAATAGCCACAATTACTTCACTTCCTTCAACGTTTAACATTCTCATCACTTTAAAAATCATGCATAACATATAATTTTGTTTTGAAACCAATCATGCAACATGTCTTTTAAATGTCTTCCTTAAATCATAAAAATCCCATAGACATTTAAAAATCTTAATTTAATCATGAACATTTCATAAACATTTAAAATGACATTTTAACCTCAAAACATTTAAAATAACATTTTGACATATTAAATCATAAACATATAAAATTCCCTAAACATTTAAAATATCATTTTAACATATAAAATCCATAAACATCCATAACTATAGAAAATAATCATATTAGCACATAAAACAGCATTCAGGGCACTGCCATGACGTTTGCTAATTTTTGTGTAAAAAGACCGTTTTACCCCTGGACTTGACCTTTTACGTTTTTGACTTTTTTCCTGATTTTTTGACTCTAACATGTCCCAAATAATTATTTAAGCGTAAATTAATTTTTCCATAATTTTATTTAGCTTAAATATTAGACTTTTTCATTTATTTTTAATTAATTGTTTTGACGGTGTTTTAATCCCGAAAAATCCCAAACTTTAATATAAAATTTCTAAATCTAAAATTTAGTCTTTTTATATTATTTTAGCCCTTATGAACCACGACTCGACCCCCCGTGAGCCGTTTTTCATTTTTTTATTAGTTAAAAACCCTAATTTGACCCCTAAACTTCGACCCCGAGCCAACTTCCAATTTTTACGAGTCACCCCCGAGCCAAGTTGATCCAAACCCTGACCAGCACCCTATAGTACACTATTGGACCCTTAGACCACTTAGAAACCCCTCCCAAAACCAAAAACGAAAGCCCCTCCCTCACCCATAAGCTGGCCGCGAGTTTTAGCTTTGCTAGGACTCTAATTTTGTGGACTTGTGAACCTAGCCGGTGGTCCAGACCCTGAACAACCCTCTAGAACACCTACCTAGGACCCTGAGGACTCGCCCTAGCCCAGCCCTGAGCCCTAGACCGAGCCCTTCCCTCCCAGCAAGCTGTGCAAGCCCTGCGCAAAACTGAAGCTTGCTCCCTGCAAGCTGTGCAAGCCCTGCGCAAAACTGAAGCTTTACAAGGACTCCTCCCAGCCCTTCCAAACCGAGTCCTAGCTTGGCTAGGACTCTCCCCTTGACACGACCAGACCCTAGGCCATCCCTGAACCCAAGCCAAGGCCAGCCCTCCCCTTCACCAAGGAAACCCGATGGCATAATCTTGACAGCTACAATCCGATTTCCAGCCTGTGCATGTTTCTGCCATGATTTTGGTGTTTAAGGTGAGTGTGTTAGAACTTTAAATCATGAATAGGCACCACTAGTTCCAACCTAAGTTCATGGCAGCCACCTTTACGGTAATAATTCTATGAATTTGCATCAAAATCTCATGTTTTCCCATGTGTGCATGCACTGTTCCGAAAATACTGAAAAATAAATCCATATTCTTCATGCATACAATAATTAAAACAATAATATGATATGATGGATGAGAAAGGAGATGTATGGCATGCCTTTGCGTTATATACGCACGAAGAACCGTTGACGTCGAAGAACGGAGTGAAACCTTTGGCTTGTTCTACTTTGCACCTTCGAATTTTCCCTTCAACTTGGTGATGTGTGTGTGCCGTGTGGTTGAAGGTTCTGGGGAGAGTTTTTCTGAATTTTAAAAGAATGGGAGGCGTGTAGTTATGTGATGGTAGGTAGGGTTTTAACATATTATATATTAAATAATTCTACTAATAGGATTTAGGCCTATTAAGCCCAAAAACCTTTAATTAAACAACAAAAATTATTTTGTTTAGACTAGTTTGTGAATTTATTAGCCTGGTTGCCATTAAGTTCGTATTTTTTTTGAAAAACCAACACCGATAAAATTTACGTCCCGGCGTATAAAATCACCTCAAAACCCCCTTATTTTCAAAAATATGAAAAACACATCAACCATATTTTAAAAAATTAAAAACAATTAACCAATAAAAATATTTTTTATTTTTCAGCCCTCGGTCTCCGTTTCTCGATCGCAACTCGAATAACCTTTAAAAATACATTTTAATGACAATTTTGTAGAAAAATGAATTTTAAACATGTCAAAATGCACAACCTAATTAATTAATGCAATTAAAACAATCAATTAAAATACAAAAGAATTTAATAATTGCATGCATGTAGTTTACGTGGAACTTTAAATTTTCGGGGCGTTACATAACCGATCCTAAAATTGTACAAATGTCTTAGTGAATATTTGTTAAAGGAAAGGTACACAAATGATGATATTTGTCCATGCATTTTTATTAAAAGGACAGATGAGAGTTTAAAGTTGGTGGTATGCGTTGATGATCTCAATTTTATTTGCATTCCACAAAAGCTTGTTAAAACTGCAAATTACTTGAAAAATGAGCTTGAGATGAAAGACTTGGGAAAAACAAAATTTTGTCTCGGATTGCAAATTGAACATTTACGAGAGGGGATATTTCTACATCAATCATCATATACAAAGAAAAAATATTAAAGAGCTTTTATATGGACAAGGCATATACATTAGCATCACCAATGATTGTTCAATCAACTGATATCTCACAAAATTTACTCTTCCCGATACATCATTTTGTGTTAATCTTTTAGCGAGATATAACTCATGAACAACCCGAATATAATAGAATGATGTAAAACACATATTTTGTTACATTAGTAGTACAACTAATTTAAAATTATTTTATTCGATAAAATCAAAGTCTTAGTTGGATATGTAGATGTGGGATATCTTTCTGATCCCCATAAAACTAAATCTTAGAAATGTTATGTGTTTACATGAGGAGGCATTACTATATCGTGGAGTTCGGTTAAGCAATCTTTAACAATGTCTTCAAATCACCATAAGATTATTGCAATACATGAAACATGTCGAGAATATATATACTTGAGATCCGTGACACAATATATTGAATAATCGTGTGAGTTGCCAACAACCAAAGATAGCCCGACAGTAATATTCAAAAATAATGTTGCTTGCATTACGCAATTAAAAAAAGACTATATCAAAGGTGATAAAAAAAAATAATATTTCACCAAAGTTCTTCTACGTACATGAGCTTCAAGAAACTAGTCATACTGATGTCCATCAAATTTGCTCAAATGACAATGTAGCTAACATATTCACAAAGACATTGTCATCTTCAACATTCTAGAAATTGTGAAAAAGATAGAGTTGCATCAGTTAAATGATCTTAGATGAATGAGACTATGGTAGTATTTATTGTTGTAATCATTTTTATTTGTTCATGTTTTTCTCATTGGATTTTACTGATAATGTTTTAACTAGGTAGCATTTCAGTTATCATATCTTTTTGAAATAATTTGTTGAGTTGATAATCATCTAAAGAAAAAGAAGTGATATAGATAAAATATTGTAGATGATAGAGTATTATTTCATTGGATTTTTTTTTATATTTACTAATGGTATGTGTATGTATCATGTATACAAAGAAATTAAACAATTTATACCCAATTGAAAGAGAGGTTTACGCACCAAAAAATCCCCGTCGCGAGTTTCATCCTCTTAAAATAATAGTACTAATACAATCATCAATCTGATTCTTGAGAGCTAAAAATATCAAAAATACCTGAACTTACTTCGATTTTACAATCCAGTCCTTCATCAGTACTTTGGTTTTCTTAAGTAGAATTTAGAATCCCCAAGCTATCAAATGAAGCCCATATCTTGGGGCAAATGGTTACTAACAGTTAACCGCCATTATAATTTATTTTCCCCTGAAACAATAACATTTTTTTGAGCATAAAATCCCAATATAAAATAAATTATCTTTTAAATCCAATCGAAATCTATTCAAACTTTCCAACGAACACATATATAAAACTTTGATTTAAAAAAAAAAAACATATAAAAACAAAAGGACATAAAAAGAGGAGGCGCCTCCACAACTGCGGAAGCAACGGCCGAGATTAGCGGATATACTGATTCTCTGGACCCCATCAATCCAACGGTCATCATCCTTCTTTTCTCCCCAATCGTCGATCACAATTCAATTATTGTGTGTGAACACATCATCAGCTTTTTTTGCAAATGACAGTGTCAATACTTAACTATATAATTCAAATTTCTTAAAAAATTTGAAATTAAATATATTTAATTTAAAGTAAAAATAAGATGAATGGATGGACAGCGGGACCTATAAATAATGAGTGTGAATGTTAAAATGAATGTGGGAGAATAGATGTGTTAATGTAATGTGTATGTGTCATGTGGACCCTACGATTTTTGATGAGCTGGTGGGTGTTGCGGGTGCTCTTATAGAATGGTCATCGTTTTTAATTATTATTGGATAACATTAATAAAATTACATTAAATATATAATTTATAGAGATAATATGAGAATTTTTAAATTTTAAAGTAAATTAAATATTTTAGTTATGAGTAAATTATATTAAAAAATTTTACTTAATTTAAATAGACAAGATTTTCGTAAAAATTAATATTTATCACAAAGTCGGATCAGATATCAACCTTTATCTCACAAGATATGTTTAAAATGCATGACATTCATGCTCACCAAATATATATTTCATATTTTACTCTACCCTTATAATGGTTTGCTAAAACTGATTGTTTTATTCACTCAAAAATAAATATAATAAATCATATATTTAACTAAATTTATATGTGAAAATTATACTAGTTTATATCATTGTTAAAAATTATTTATACAAGAATCAATAATTCTCAAAATATCTATAAAAATTACAAATATTTTTAATTGTAGCATATTTAATTTTTTTAAAAAAATTTCACACATTATTTAAATAATAAATATAGATTAAAAAAATTTCACACATTATTTAAATAATAAATATAGATTACAACAAAATAATTATAAATATTTTTAACATAATTACTCATAGATTTATAAAAATTAAATTAACTTTAAAAATTACTATTAAAAAACTAGATATATATGAACTGGATGCACCACTTTATCCTATATATAATGTATTCGGGATTTGAAGAATTTTAACTCACTTTAAATTTGCTGTCATTTCGCTCCGCTGTTTTCCTCTCGATTTCCATTGTCCTCTCTCAATAGAAAATGGTAAATTATTGGACTGCAAATCAAAATTCTGCTTAAAATTATTCATTCCATCACTTTCCCAACAATAATTCAGCTTCTTATTATCAAATTTAACTACATTTCGATCTATTTTGTACGATTAATCCCCCCTTTTTTTTTGCGCAGCTTGGACCCAGAATCCGATCGAAGAAGCGAAAACCAGCGGACTGGGTTACCGATTTACTGCGCAGTAAATTCTTCGGCGCCTGCGTGGATCATGGAGATTTGAGGAAGAACGAGATGAACTATTTCTGCATCGATTGTATGGTGTGCTTATGTAAGCATTGCGTCACTTCTTCGGCTCACGATTGCCTCCATCGCCTGCTGCAAATCTGCAAGTATGTCTACCACGACGTCGTTAGGCTCCAGGATATCCAGAGATACCTCGACTGTTCCGAAATTCAAGTTAGTACCGTTCTCACTGATTTTTTGTTTCCAAATTTTTTTTTTGATTTATTCGATTTTGTTGGATAATTACTTGTTGGATGGCGATGATTTATCATCCTTTTGATTTTATTTTTAATGGAAATTCTAGAACGCGTAATTTGGTTGGTATTCCAGTGATTGATTTTGATTTAATACATCGATTTTGAGTCCATGTTTAGGATTTTCATATTTTAGCCGGATGTTCTGCTTCGTGTCAGTTGTCTGACGAAAGCCGGGATTAAAACGTGAAAATACAATTTATTGCATTGAAACTAAGTTTCGACTAAATTAAGAATAGAAATTAAAAACCCACTCTGGACCAATTTATGAGCCGATTATTGGAATATTTTTTTGTTATTTGGGATCTAAATTTTTGTTTAGTTCCCTTATAAATAATTTTTTTCGTTCTTTATTTTATTTGTATGTTTTGATTAAAACTGTATGATATGGTGATGAAAAGGATGAAATATGGTTATTATTCATGGTGAAAAACTGTTTTTCTACGGAAAGTTTCACACTTTTTAAGTTAAAAAAAATTTGTATGCGAAACCTTGTATTTATGAGTAAAAATATTTAACCCAATTCGGAGTATCCCTCAATATGTCACAACTACAAGTTAATAATTGAGTCCTTTTTTTTGCTTTTTTCTCCAATTTGATTACTTTTAAATATGTAATTGTGAATAAATTATTTTTGACAGATATTTATTTACTATAATTATAATGTATATACATGTCACTTTAACAAAAGTTATAGTTGATAACAATGGTGTGCAACCTAAATATTTTAAATTGTATATCAGCTCAAACATCATGTGTCAAGTGTAAGATCAAGGGTTTATATTCCTTGTGATCCATGATAATGGAACACCGACTTGACTTTGTTAGCAATGGTATGATTGAGGGTTTGTTGTAAGATCAAGGGTTTGTGTTCTTTGTGATCCATGATAATTGAACACGAACTTGACTTTGATAGCAATGATATGATTGAAGGTCTGTTGTTTTACTAAAAATTATAGCATGTCAGATAGTTACTAAGATAGCTCTCTTAGAGTATCTCCAACCCTTGGTGCAAGGATTGTTCTCCAACGGAGCGCAGCTCCATTTCCCCTCTGCGCTTCATTTTTTTTTTATTTTTTTTGTTTATTTTTTAAATTATAAATATTAATATTAAAAATTATAAATATTATTTATATAATAATAACATATTATTTTAATAATTAGATATTTTTAAATAATAATATATTCAATAATATATTTAAAATAATTAAATAAATCAAATTAAAAAGAATATTTTGAAAAGATTCTAGGAATATATTTTTTATCGTAAGATTTGAAGTAAATGGGTTGGAGATGAATGTTATATTTGGTGCAGAAACTGCACCAAAATAGATTTATGGGTTGGAGATGGTCTTGGAAATTATTACGCAACAAATATTAGTTATTTTTATGGGTTTTTTGCACAAATAACCTTGTGTAAATCTTTTTTTTTTTTCAATTAAGCTTCTGGTCGTTATATTTATACAACTAATCCAAATAATGTTTGGAAAGTTTTTTTTTTGTGCAAGCCGGCAAGGTAGGTTTTGCGACTAACCCTAGCGTTCCTGCTCGATAAATGATGATGATGAGATAATATAGATTTTATGATTTATTTCATTACTTTTATTTTTTATATATTAAATTTTATATGATTCGTTGCTTTTCATTCATTCAGGCGTACAAAATCAACGGCGAAAAAGCTGTTCATTTGAACCCCCGACCACATGTAAAAGAGGCAAAATTTTCAAAAGCTAAGGTCGGCGGCGGCGCTGCTTATTGCAAAGCATGTGAGAGGCACATACAAGACTTGCCTAATCGCTTCTGCTCTATTGCTTGCAAGGTATGATTTTATCCAGATTTATTGGAAATATAATCCCGATGGTAATCTTATTTGACTTTTATTTTTTTCCCCCCAAATTCGAGATGTTATTTTGAAAATAATATATAATCTTGTGATTATAAGAATGCTTGAAACTTGAGCATGTGATATAAACATATTGTCCCAAGTATAGAACAAGTTTTTAAAAACTGAGAAGATTATATCAAACTGAAAAAAATTTTATTTAATGCGTAGGTGTCTATGGATACGAAAATTTTTATAAATAAAACGAACAAGGTCGTCTCGATGCCAATCTCAGAGGTCGATGATATCCCAAGTTTCGACTCTGAATGTACGAAGGAAAATGGATATGATTCACCATTCTCTTTAACAGAGTCTTCGGAAGTAATTCAAGAGTGGGTTGCTTCATCTTTAAGGCCTAAGATGTTGAGTAAGAGGAGGAAGTGTTTGCCTAGAAGAGCTCCTTTGTTTTAACAACTTGTGAATAGTTTTGAAAATGAAAAGTACACCATTTAATTTATTTATTCACATTTATTTCGATGAAATTTTACAAATATTATAATCACAATATTAAGGGGCATATCTGTAGTTGGTATTTGATGCAATATATTTGAAGCACATTGTGGATTGTGTACTATGATCATATAATGGTGATGTGTTTTGGGAGAGTGTTCAATAATTTATGAGAGTTTTATTAGATTTGTGCAATATCCTTGATCATTGGTGGATAACTAGGTGCTTTTTCCTCCTTTATTTATTTTTCAGTTTTCTAATATTTTCAGTACTCCATAAAAATAGAATTAAATATATATATATATATATATATCACAAAAACCAAAATAGGTCTACACGTAATTTACTTTATAAAAATTGTTAAATTTGTGTTGTCGCAATGATTTCTTCTAATATTAAGATATATAAACTAGTACTACTTTTTACCAAGATGATTAAATAATTTTTTTCTTCTTTATTCTATCAGGTTTTTGGTAGTGTCAAACACTATACCCTGCAATTTATATCAGTCTAAAGTCATGTTTTCACTTTCAGTAAATTAGAAACGAGATTAGGGAAACGGAAATTTGAAATTAGATTATGCGTATTTGTCTCGTTGTGATTTTTTTTTTTACACTGTTAAAATAAGTTTTTAGTCTTTAACTTTTTTTTTTATTGAAACAAGATGATGAGAAAAAATATTTAATACCCCATTTATCAAAGAGAAAATTGCAATTTCATTATACATATTTTGTCTTTTTGTGATTTTGTTATTTATGCTTTTAAAATTGAGTTTTCTAGTCTCGAATATTTTTTTTTTTGCGATTTAATCATTTTATTTTGCAATTTTACTCATTCGTGTGAGAATGCTGATATGAAAAATGTGTTGGGACATCATACTCTCGCACCCAAAACGTAGCGGAAGTTTAAAATTTTTCGTCTCGACATTCAAGACGTTGCTTGGGCGTCGTGTGTTTAACAAAAATTACAAGAGTGTCTAGAATTATACATTCGCGTATCTAAGCGCTGGACTCCAAACTATTCCGATTTTTACGCAGAGTTGGTCTTTTTTGTAAATTCCTACAAACGGTATCACTCCTTTGATCGCGCTATCCGGTCCACGGTCAGAAGTTATCTTCTTCGCTTGGGTTGCACTAGTAATACCAAGTAATTCGTGCGTTGAGACTGTAGCCTCCGAATTTCCAAAATCTTGACAAGGTACGGCGTTGGTGGAAGCAAACGTGGCCGAAATTTTCTTGCACAATTACAAGATGATGCATCGGTTCGGGCACCTACGAGGGTGCTTCAAACACAATATTCTCATTGAGCTGCAATTACTCATGTTCTAAGAATGTAAATGTAATGCCCGTGATTATATTTACTGTAATATGAGATTAATCTGAAATGATTCATGGATTAATTATGATAAATATAGACGCAATGGATTAGGCCGGGAAAGACGCGAAAATATGTGCGAGGGAGGTGCTATTCGCGCATATGCGCGACCTAGTGCGCACACATGCGCGATTCGGGCAGAAGACCCCGCGCATATGCGCGGCGGAAGGCGCGCATATGCGCGAGGTGTCCAGTAACCAAAGTGATTGTCCCCAGAGGACCTCGCGCATATGCGCCGGCGGAAGGCGCGCATATGCGCCAGTGGTAAAGATCCGTCCGTTAGAATTTAAATCCGACTTCAGTACTGTGTTTCTATCGACGCAGGCTACAGCTGGACGTAAGTTTTGTTACGTTTAGATACGATTTGAAATTATGATATTGTCAGAATTGAACATGAATCATATATGGTGTTTCTGATACATTGGACATCGTATATTTGAAGTCAGATCGAAGAACAGACTGTTTATGTATTTTTTATGATTTTTGGAGTCGATTTGATTGAGATTTGATATCAGATTTGTATTGTTATCAAGTATGAGTTACAGGAATTGATATCTGTTGATTTATATTGCATGGTATATTTATATTGTACCGTTATGCCGTTGAAATCGAATTCGATTAGGTTCTGATTTTATCTGATATTGATTATGAGCCGTATTATTATATCTGTGATGTTGAAATTGACGGGGTTATCGAGGTTGTATTATCATGCCGTCGAAACATCAGTGAATTGATATTGATCAGATTCAGTATTGATTGAGATTGTATTATGGTGTCGTGATATCGATCAGATTAGGTATTGAATTGAGTTATACATTGATACAGTATATTCGATATTGTTATTGCCAGATTGATATCGACAGACAGTGAGTCCAAAGCTTCGACAGAGTCAGACTGAAGATGGACAGAGTTGAGTTTGAGACTTCGTCTTCGTCAGACCGAGAAGAGAAAGGTATAAGTCAATGTGGTACCGGGAGATCGACTCGAGTATAGTATGATATAATTGAGTTTCCCTAAATCACATACTTCTTATTATTATGTTCATTGATTTGACTGGATATGCTTGTTCTATGAATGTATAGAAAGCAGTTATTAGTCGAGTGATCTTGTGACAGAAGTACCTGATAGTGGCGGGATCGCCACGGGCACATTGCACGATGTCACAAGATAGTAAATTGGCGAAAGTGCCAATGTCCATCACGTATAGGGCACTGGACGATTGGCAATCGATGTTGATAGAATTGAAGTTTCTTCTATTACTGGTGATCGATACCATATCAATGTGGATAGAATTGAAGTTTCTTCTATTACTGGTGATTGATATGGAATGCCAACGTCTGGGAATCGGGATCCCTAGACTAGGATTGAGTCTAGTCTGAGTTTAAGAGTTACGGATATTGACTCATTGATTGATGTTGATTTATGTTCCTGATTATGGTACATGTTTAGAGTAAGGGTTATTGTTGATATTAATTCATGTTTCGGATTATGATACATGCTACGAATATTTGATTCATGTTCTGATTTTGATACATGTTATGAATATCTGTTATATGCTTTTATATTGTTTATATGATTGCATGTATACATGATTTATACTGGGAATGTAATTATCACCGGGGTTATCCGGCTGTTGTCTTGTTTGTATGTGTGCATGACAACAGGTGGGACAGGATCAGGGTCAAGAAGAGAACGAGGCTGGACTAGATAGCGTGGAGATCCGGGCTCAGAAATAAATTAGGAGTCAGCACTGATAGGTAGTTGAACCTAGTTGGATTATTGTAGACAATACAGGACTTGTATGTTTATATTTAATATGTAATTCAAATTGATTTACATAACGTTTTCGCTTTGTATTTTAAAAAAAATTTAGACCCTGTTTATTATAATTGATTGATTAATTCTAAGAACGATTAGAAACTTTAATTAACGTCCGGGTCCCCACAGTAAACACCGATGAATTAGATCAAATTTGGTTATAAACCAAGCGGAAAATACTCAAAATAATCTTTTGTGAAGAAAGCTGATATATTTTAAAGACTTTTAGCATCTGTAAAGTGGTTAAATGATTTAAAGGGAATTAGTTCGAGCTTGTATTAGTTCAGTTATGGTGAGAACTGACTGATATCAGCTGAACTGATTAAATCAGTTTAAAACAAAAGTTAAGCAGTTAAATACACAAAATATGTTTATGGATGTTCGGAGACTTCAATTGCTCATATGTCACCTCTTCTACCACCTCGGGTAGGATTCACTAGAAGACTTTGATTTATAGAATGGTTTGTACAAATCCACTCAGCTTAGGACTTATCCTACCGTCTAACTGAAATCCTAGCTTAGAATGAAGGCAGTGCCTTCCAGCCAACACTTGTTTAACGTATGTGTGTTAAAGACTACGTACACAAGTTTTATGTCTTTGTGTAAGACTAACTCAACTAATCTTTTAAACTCTACTCTCCGATATATGTGAGTGATTGTGTGTGCGTGTGTGTGTGAGAACTGAACAATGAATACAACGAGAAGGTGTTCTCACACACTGAGAGTTTTTGCTTCTAGACTAAGCAGTTGGTATGCCCTATTTCTCTTTAGAACTTCACACCCACTTCTTGTTCATTTTCTTCACTGATCTTCATATTCTATTTATAGCCGCGAAGTTTGATCGTACAGTGAGACTCAATTATTGTATTCGTTGCTTTTTGAATCAGTTCCTCGATATTTGTCTTGTACTTTCCGACATCTATTCTGGACCGTTTTGGCTTTAAATACTGATGCAACGTCTATTATTGTCCTTTGACTGGACAAAAGCTTTTCCTTAGTGCGCACAGCTGGATTTCATTAAATAAGCTTGTCGTGTTCTCCAACCGATTGGTTTTAACTGATGTTTTGAACTGGTCATCTGAACTGATCTTCAGTTGGGCTGGTGAAATAAGTTGACTCGTCAGTAGAACTGATTTCACTCTTTCAGTTGAACTGGTTAGCTGGGCTCTTCATCGGTTGAACTCTTCATCAATTGTCCGGGCTTCTGAAGGTCTTCTGCTGAACCACCTATCAGCTGGACAATCACTTGAACTGGTTTACGATTCATCAGTTGAGCTGGTTCAGTTCGATTAGTCAGTTGGTATTTTCAGTTTGCATTCTTCGATTGCTTCAGTTACGTTCAGATAACTGCACACATAGGTAAGTTCATTAGTAACAAAATAACAAGTTTTGTTAACATCAAAATCAAGCAAGATTACGAACATGAAATATCCCAACAATCTCCCTCTTTTTGATGATCACAAAACTTGAACAATTAAAGTGATTTAAAAATTTAAAATTTTAAAATTTAATTGATTCTCCCCCTTTGTGAGAATAAAAACATTTAAAACGATTAAAAGAAAAATTTTCAGTTCGAGGGATAAGAAAGCTCTCCCTCAAAAATTTAATTTTAAAACGAGTTTAAAACGAATTGAAAACATCAGTTCGAGGGATAACGTAAGGGGATCGATTAAGGTGTGCGAATGCGCAACGAAAGTTTCAAAAATAATTTTCATGAGAAAACCGAGCACCCTAATCCTATAATGTGTAACAAATACAAAAACACAAGCATATGATATTCATAGTGTGTTTAGAAAATATACCTATCAATCTTAAAAGATTGATGTTGGCTCCAATTTAGTTGTCAAACAACTAAGCTCTTCAATGGCAAGACCTTCTACAAGCTTCCTTTAGAACACTCCTTGTTCAAAATAAAGCCCACCACCAAACAAGCTAGAACCACTCTAATTTTGCACTAGAAAAATTAGAGCATCTTTCTTTAAGAAGTGTATTGTTTCCTCAACAATTGAAGAACAAAATATGAAGGGAATAACCACAAAATTTCGGTCAAGGGGTTGGGGATGAGAGAAGGAGGAGCTTTTTCTTGGTTGTGAGAAAAGTTAAAGTGAAAAAGTTGCTTGCCAAGCCTTGGACATTGAAAAAGTAGTCTCCAACCCTTCATCTCCCATGCATGCATATTATTTGGGCTTGTAACAATTACAAGGGCCCATGGACTTTTATTTAAATGTCTCAAACACATTTGAGATCATTTACACTTTACTTGATTTTACTCAAGCCGACTAGTTTAATAATTATTTCTTATTGGGCTCTACAAGACCCAATATGATTTAATTAATTCAACACTTGAATTAATTTAATTATTTGGACTCTACTAGGCCCACTAGTGTTCAATTAATTCAACACTTGAATTAATTTAATTTAGTCCATAATAATGTTTATGAAAATCACAATTTTCAAATACATTATCTATTTGGCCAACTTTTAATTTAGGAACACTTCCACAAATTAAAAGTTACATTTCCCTCATAGAAGTCATACTTCTATTTTTCCTTACTCTTATAAACTCATTTATAAGCCGTTCAACACATTGAACTATTTTACTTCTCAACGGGATCTAGAAAGCTAGTACTTGTGTGGCCCTCAATGGTTCATTGATACAACTAGCCGTGGGTTCACATCTTCATGTGATTCGGGACTAAATATGTCCTTATATGAGCATACCCCAATTGCTCCATTCTTATTTATCAACTCCTTGATAATAAGAACGTCAGAACTCAAGTCTGATAGTACCCAACCAATCATGTTAAACGCCTAGCAGCATCGCTTACATGATTCCCTAGGTATCAAATGATAGTGCCTGCAAGAACCATTCAATTATGGTTAGCGTACAGTACAGTCCCTTCAACTCATATATCCCGACCGATTCGACAACCATTGGTATATCGAGAGTTGTCAATGAATCGATACTATGTGTCATGTTGTAGTTGCATCGATGGTGTAATCTATGAAACCCCTTTCATAATTACCACCATATTCTGATCAAAGATTTCAAACTACATACACATAGGATATCCATACCCGAAGGTAAGCGGTGAATCCCCGACTACAATGCATCGACTTCTATGTGTTTCGACAGAACACCCAACCTTGCCACCTGATGACCCCTTGAGAGTCGGTAAACAAGTCAAAGTGTAATGCTAGCACATAGAGTCTCAATATTGTCCCGGGTCATAAGTACTAATGGTGTACAACCATAAACTAGGAAGTTTCCACTCGATAAGTGAGAACCACTTGGAAAGTCCTTTATGGAGGGTTGTTCAGTGCACTCAATCAGGAGCACCTATCTGCATGCTTGGACATCACAATGTCCCCTACCAATGAAACATGGTACTCACATCGCAGATACTAGTCTCGAACTCGAGTGGCCTATATCCTTCTTAACGGCGGCTGAATCGACTAGGAACTGTTTAGAATATACAGTATTCCAAATATGAGTTTCATGATACTCATCATATGAGCATCTCATATTCTTTCTACTATTTGTATATTCAAGGACTTTATCTATGCAACTAGTATGGGTATTCAGATAAAGATGTGCCAATAATAATATCAAATATTATTAAAATAAATATTGTTTATACATAGAGTTTCATTGTGAACACTCGGCCAACACTTGGCTCGACGTGCAGCTACTCTAACAATCTCCCACTTGCACTAGAGCCAACTACTCATATGCTTCAAACCCATCAATTCGCGATGCTTCTCGAATAATGGTCCAGGTAAAGGCTTAGTTAGCGGATCAGCAACATTATCTGCGGAGCCGACTTTGTCAATCGAGACATCTCCTCTTTCCACAATCTCTCAGAGGATGTGGTATTTTCTCAATACGTGTTTTGATTTCTGATGAGACCTTGGCTCCTTTGCTTGAGCTATAGCTCCCATGTTGTCACACAACACCGGGACAAGAGCAACTCCATTAGGAATGACGTCCAACTCTTGGACGAAATTCCTTATCCAAACAGCCTCCTTTGCTGCATCTGATGCAGCAATGTATTCGGCCTCAGTGGTGGAATCCGCAGTACTGTCTTGCTTGGAACACTTCCAAGAGACAGCAACACCATTGAGCATGAATAGGAACCCAGAGGTTGACTTCGAGTCATCGATATCGCTTTGGAAGCTAGAGTCGGTGTAGCCTTCCAATTTCAGTTCTCCACCCCCATAGACCAAGAACAACTTATTGGTGCTTCTCAAATACTTGAGGATGTCTTTCACAGCTTTCCAGTGTGGAAGACCAGGGTTGGATTGATATCTACTCACTACACTTAGTGAAAAAGCCACGTCAGGACGTGTAGATATCATCCCATACATGATGCTACCAATCGCAGATGCATAAGTAATGCGTGTCATCGCCGCTATCTCTGCATAAGTCTTGGGAGACATAGACTTGGATAGGGACACGCCATGACACATTGGTAGATGTCCTCTCTTGGACTCATCCATCAAGAACCGTTTCGCGATGATATCAATGTATGTGGACTGGGTGAGACCAAGCAATCTTTTCGATCTATCTCTATAGATCTGTATTCCCAATACAAAAGATGCTTCATCCAAGTCCTGCATCGAGAACTTACTCGCTAACCACAACTTAGTTGATTGCAACATTTCTACATCATTCCCAATGAGTAGAATATCATCAACATAAAGCACCAGGAATGTCACAGCACTCCCACTGACCTTCTTATACACAAAGGGTTCCTCAGGATTCTTAGCAAAACCAAACTCTTTGATTGTACTATCGAATCTGAGGTTCCAACTCCTAGATGCCTGCTTTAGACCATAAATAGATCTTTGAAGTTTGCATACCATATGCTCACTTCCGATAGATGTAAACCCTTCGGGTTGAGACATGTAAATCTCTTCCTTAATATCCCCATTAAGAAAGGCTGTCTTAACATCCATCTGCCATATCTCATAGTCATACCATGCAGCTATGGCTAGCAAAATCCTTATGGACTTGAACATTGCAACTGGAGAAAAAGTTTCCTCAAAGTCAACTCCTTGTCTTTGAGTATATCCTTTTGCCACCAATCGCGCCTTGAAGGTCAATACCTTCCCATCCGCCCCAAGTTTCCTCTTGTAAATCCATTTACACCTTATGGGAACAATTCCCTCAGGTGGATCCACGAGATTCCACAATTGGTTCGAATGCATGGAATTCATTTCAGATTCCATCGCTTCAAGCCACTTGGATGAATCGGCATCAAATAACGCTTCCTTGAAGGTCCTTGGATCACATCCATGGTTAGGCTCATCATGGCCCTTTTCAAGAAGCAGACCATACCTCATAGGTGGTCTCGAGACTCTCTCGGATCTTCTAGGAACTTGTATCTCTTCTCTTGGCTCTTCGGGTGTGGGTTCTATAATTGTGGGTGTCTCTCGAACCTCTTCGAGTTCTATCATCTCCCCTTTTCTATCCAATAGAAATTCCTTTTCCAAAAAGGTTACATTCCTAGAAACAAACACTTTTGTTTCTTGGTATGATAGAAATAGTATCCAAATGAATTCCTTGGATATCCCACAAAGTAACATAAAATGGATCGACTATCCAATTTATCTCCCACTACCTGCTTCACATAAGCAGGACACCCCCATATTCTAAGATAAGAATATTTGAGAGGCTTACCCATCCATATCTCATATGGTGTCTACCTTAGAATGGACATTTAGTGGAATATCTTTCAATTTTAAGGTGTAGAGATCGTTTTCAAGTTCTCCAGTACCAATTAAACATTCATTCTTGTAAATGTTGCAAACACCTTTGCTAAATAAACAAGAATATCCATTTTTATCAGCATAGAATTGGAAACAATGTTTTTCACAAAATTAGGTACAAACAAAACAACTCATAAAATTAACTTAAAACTATTGTTCAACAATAAGTAAACATTTTCAACAGCCTTGGCAGCAACTCTTGCTCCATTGCCCATCTCAAAAAGGTCACACCTTCCCTAAGCTTCCTACTTCTTCCCATCACCTGTAAATCATTACAGAGATGTGAGCCACAACCGGTATCTAATACCCAAGAAGTAGAGTTAATTGAAATGTTTACTTCAATTTAGAACATACCGTTTCCAGAACTCTTTTGGGCAAGATATTCCCTGCAGTTACGCCTCCAATGTCCAGGCTTCTTGCAGTGATGACATACATCAGCAGTCTTGTCAGCCTTAACTGGTGTGGCTGCCTCAACGGGATTCGGAGATTGCCTCAACAAGGGCACGTTCTTCTTGGGACGTTGGAAAGAACGCTTCTTTCCCTTCCCATGTGGATCAATCTTCGTACCAGATGAAGAACCCACATAAAGAACCAGCTTCTCTTTCTTGATAGTGGACTCAAAGGTCACAAGCATGTTCACCAACTCCTCAAGGGTCGGATCTAGCTTGTTCATGTTGAAATTCACCACAAAAGGATCAAATGAGCTAGGCAACGATAAGAGCAACACGTCAGTGGTCAACTCCGAAGGCAACATCAGATCCATTCCAACGAGCTTGTCCACGAGCCCAATCAACTTCAGGCCATACTCATGGACCGAGGTCCCATCTCGCATGCGCAAAGTGATCAGCTCCTTGACGGTAGCATACCTAAGAGGCCGTGTTTGCTCACCAAAGAGCTCCTTGAGATGCAAATGAATGTCAGCAGCACTCTTTGCATCCTCAAAACGCCTCTGCAGCTCATCATTCATAGAAGCCTGCATATAACACCTGGCTTTTCAAGTCATGGTCACACCATTCCTTGTAAGTCTGCAATTCCTCGGGAGTGCAGTCAGTCGGAGCCTCAACAGGGGGCGACTCAGTCAGTGTATATGCTATCCTTTCCGAATTCAAGACAATTTTTAGGTTTCTTAGCCAATTGAGGTAGTTAGGTCCTGTTAATACGTGTTTGTCGAGTATTGCAGAAAGCGGATTGCGAATCGAAGACATTGTCAAAAATTGTACTGAATAGTATAAGAGATAAATGTTAATGACTATTTTAAAATATTTAGTAAGATATAAAGTATGAACTTTTACTTTATAAATGTTTACTCCCACTGTTTTGACATCTTTCACTACCCTCTAGTAAAAACGGGAAACTCCTTTCCTCAGTAGGTACGCAAGGTCCAATTAGCGAATCATGATCCCGAATAATATCAGCCAATCACAATTCCTAAAAGGTAGTTTCCAATTGCATCTCAATGCAATCCTCTACGTAAACTTTTGTCTCACGTTTGATTAGGACCCAATAATATGACGTCGTTCATCTTTACGTGTCAGGCCTTACCCATCGATGTTGAACCTTAATGGACGGTCGCCATGAGTTCCCCCAATAATATGAGCCGAAATCATGGGAGCTCCACGTAGTTCACATCACCATGTCAATGGATGTCACAGCTTTCCGGTACCCAGGGCCCCCCCAATAATATTAGCCGAGCCCCGAGTACGGGTAGCGTTCATCATGCACCCATTGTCGATGGAAGACATGGAAATTATAAACAAATTTATAATTCCCCTTTTCGGGCTTGATATTAATTTGGAATCTTATTCAAAATGAGGGTTTTTAATCTTGAAAGGTCTCATCATTAATTTTATTTAAAAGCTCGCCATGTTTGATCGTATGTTTGCCGGATTCATGCAACTTTGTTATTATCATAATAATAACGCACATACTCATTATTTATAACATATCATGCATATATTATAAACAGTAAACAAACAAGGATGATCAATCGACCCAATACTAATGGCCCGTGTGAGCTAAACACGGGCCTAGGTCCAATCCTAGGGAAATGCATGGGATGCAAATGCAACTATTATATTAGCTTCCAATATTTACATGTCTTCGATCTTCATAATCATCATGGCCACCATCTTCTAATCTTGATCATCCACTATACTAATATTTACAAATAAATATCCATGGAAAATAGGGATACATCTCATGGGGGTGGGAACGGGCCATAAATCAAGCCCACTTTATAAATTGATAATTATTACAATCATTCAACACAAAATATCTTAGCATACACGTAACAAATTGGGCTTAGGCTTTTGATCATCCTTCATGCATAATATCACATATCATACACCATCAATTAATTATCACAATAATTAATTGATCCAATATTATATATCTTGATCCAATCACTAGCCGCCACGATCATAAACTAAATTAACAAAGTATACAAATACCTTTGTCTACTTTCCAATTAATTTATTTATAACCGAATTTCTTGTAAATCACAATTTACTATAAATAATTAAAGTCAGACTTCAATTATTTATTTTATGAGAAAATATTTGCAACTTTTGTAAATTTAAACTTAAGGGCCCAAAAAATTCATTTTCACCAAAAACATTTTGGCCCATTTAAATTTCACAAATATGTTAGCCATCCAATGGCCCAACAACTCAAGGCTCATGACACTTTGATATTTCAAAACACCTTTTGAAAACCCTAGTCATCATCGCCGTCGCCGGAGCTCCGTCACCGGATTCCGGCCAACAAGCAAAAATTTTTATTTATTTTCGAAGGGGGGCTGTTCAGGCAGCCCCTTGGGTTGCCCTTGCTGCCCATTTCGGGCAGCCCCTCGGGCAGCCCAAGCTGCCCGAAATGGGCAACAACTTGCTGCCCCAAAATCCTCAAAAACGGCCTTGATTTTGTTGCAAAAATTCATCTCATGCGGTTAGAAATCGACCTCAATATAATATCTTGTATAAGCTACACAAAATAGTATCCTTAGCTCATGATACCACTTGAAAGGGGATCGATTAAGGTGTCCGAATGCGCAACGAAAGTTTCAAAAATAATTTTCATAAAAAAACCGAGCACCCTAAGCCTATAATGTGTAGCAAATACAAAAACACAAGCATATGACATTCATAGTGTGTTTAGAAAATATACCCATCAATCTTAAAAGATTGATGTTGGCTCCAACTTAGTTGTCAAACAACTAAGCTCTTCAATGGCAAGACCTTCTACAAGCTTCCTTTAGAACACTCCTTGTTCAAAATAAAGCCCACCACCAAACAAGCTAGAACCACTCTAATTTTGCACTAGAAAAATTAGAGCATTTTTCTTTGAGAAGTGTATTGTTTCCTCAACAATTGAAGAACAAAATATGAAGGGAATAACCACAAAATTTCGGCCAAGGGGTTGGGGATGAGAGAAGGAGGAGCTTTTTCTTGGTTGTGAGAAAAGTTAAAGTGAAAAAGTTGCTTGCCAAGCCTTGGACATTGAAAAAATAGTCTCCAACCCTTCATCTCCCATGCATGCATATTATTTGGGCTTGTAACAATTACAAGGGCCCATGAACTTTTATTTAAATGTCTCAAACACATTTGAGACCATTTACACTTTACTTGATTTTACTCAAGCCGACTAGTTTAATAATTATTTCCTATTGGGCTCTACAAGACCCAATATGATATAATTAATTCAACACTTGAATTAATTTAATTATTTGGACTCTACTAGGCCCACTAGTGTTCAATTAATTCAACATTTGAATTAATTTAATTTAGTCCATAATAATATTTATGAAAATCACAATTTTCAAATACATTATCTATTTGGTCAACTTTTAATTTAGGAACACTTCCACAAATTAAAAGTTACATTTCCCTCATAGAAGTCACACTTCTATTTTTCCTTACGCTTAAAAACTCATTTATAAGCCGTTCAACACATTGAACTATTTTACTTTTCAACGTGATCTAGAAAGCTAGTACTTGTGTGGCCCTCAAAGGTTCACTGATACAACTAGCCGTGGGTTCACATCTCCATGTGATTTGGACTAAGCATGTCCTTATTTGAGCATACCTCAATTACTCCATTCTTACTTATCAACTACTTGATAACAAGAACGTCAGAACTCAAGTCTGATAGTACCCAACCAATCATGTTAAACGCCTAGCAGCATCGCTTACATGATTCCCTAGGTATCAAATGATAGTGCCTGCAAGAACCATTCAATTATGGTTAGCGTACAGTACGGTCCCTTCAACTCATATATCCCGACCGATTCGACAACCATTGGTATATCGAGAGTTGTCAATGAATCGATACTATGTGTCATGTTGTAGTTGCATCGATGGTGTAATCTATGAAACCCCTTTCATAATTACCACCATACTCTGATCAGAGATTTCATACTACATACACATAGGATATCCATACCCGAAGGTAAGCGGTGAATCCCCGACTACAATGCATCGACTCCTATATGTTTTGACAGAACACCCAAACTTGCCACCTGATGACCCCTTGAGAGTCGGTAAACAAGTCAAAGTGTAGTGCTAGCACATAGAGTCTCAATGTTGTCCCGGGTCATATGGACTAATGGTGTACAACCATAAACTAGGACGTTTCCACTCGATAAGTGAGAACCACTTGGAAAGTCCTCTATGGAGGGTTGTTCAGTGCACTCTATCAGGAGAACCTATCTGCATGCTCGGACATCACAATGTCCCCTACCAATGAAACATGGTACTCACATCGCAGATACTAGTCTCGAACTCGAGCGGCCTATATCCTTCTTAGCGGCGGTTGAATCGACTAGGAACTGTTTAGAATATACAGTATTCCAAATATGAGTTTCATGATACTCATCATATGAGCATCTCATATTCTTTCTACTATTTGTATTGTAGAACCGTAAATTGGACTGCGTATAAGCCATGCATAATTTCTAGTATTTAAATTAAAATGATTTTTATTGCATGAGTATTTAAATTCTATTCTTTAAATTTATTTATTTTACGCAGTAGTTTAATTATTACCTTTTCAGTTAAATAAGTGAGGCCGGACTGGAGATGGAGTATTGAGATAAGTTAATAAAGACTTATTTAAGTAGTGGTAATTTAGCATGTTAGTAAATATAATTTAAAAAGTTGGCATGCATGCAAGTTATTAAACTCCTTTGGTATTTTATTTAAATGTTTTAAAGCATTAAATGCATGTTTATTTCATTAATTTATGTTTAATTATTTTTATGCATTTTAGGCAAATTTTGATTATTTTAAAGAGAAAATTTTTAATTTTTCCGCAAATTTTCAAACATGAATTTTCGGGCCATTATAGCTGGTATCAGAGCAATGGTTCTGTAAAGAGTTGTACTACTACTGACCACGAGAAGCTCATGAAGTCACGTCTTCGGTCTGTAAGTTTTACATTTACGCATTTTATTCAAAGCATGAATTATTTAACAGCATGTTTTCATGAATTATTTTACGTCCAGATTTTTATTGTTCAGTATTTAAAGTTTAAATAAATTATGGGATTATGCATATTAGTTACGTATGGCTTATATATGGAACATTATGCCTCCTAGACGCCAGGTTGGACGCCCGAGAGGTGGTGGTGAGCACCGTCGTGAGGACGGTGAGGATCAGAGACAAGAGAGGCATGGACCTCCACCCCCTCCACCTGATATGAATGCCCAGATGCTAGCTGGGATGAACCAGTTCTTCGCACAGTTTGCGGGGAACCGGCTGTGGCAGCCAGGCCGACAGGGCCCGAGGCTGTCTATGAGAGATTCATGAAGATGCGTCCTAAGGAGATTTCAGGGACGTCTGATCCCATGGTTTCCGAGGGCTGGATCAAGTCCCTCGAGGTTATCTTCGAGTTCATGGAGCTTGGAGATGCAGACAGAGTCCGATGTGCCACATATTTATTCGGAGGAGATGCCCGCTTATGGTGGGAAGGAGCATCAGTAGCCCTGAACTTGGCTACACTGAGCTGGACACGCTTTACGGAGGTATTCTACTCCAAATATTTTATTGAGGAAGTGCGCACCAGGTTGACCACGGAATTCATGAGCCTGAGGCAGAGAGATCTGACGGTTACAGAGTTCATCCGTAAGTTTGAGAGGGGTTGTCATTTTGTGCCCCTAATCGCGAATGATGCTAAAGCCAAGTTGATGCATTTTTTGGTGGGTCTACGGCCGATCTTGCGCCGTGATGTTAGGGTGTCTGACCCTACTACTTAGGAGGTTGCTGTCTCCAGAGCTCTAGCCGCAGAGCAGGATCAGCGTGATATCGAGAGAGACTGTCAGGGCAAGCGCCCAATCCAGGTACCGCACCGCCCTCCTCCTCAGCAGCAGAACAAGAGGCCTTTTCACGGGCCGCCCAGAAACAGGGGAGAACCTCAGCAGCAGCAGGGACGCACAGTCTCGAGGACTTTTGAGCACCCAGTTTGCCCTAAGTGCTCATGCCGCCATCCTGGAGCGTGTATGTTTGGCTCCGAAAAGTGTTACAAGTGTGGTAGTCCAGACCACTTATTTCTGCAGTGCCCTCAGAGGAATCTGCCTACCCAAGGCAGAGTGTTTGCTCTCCATGCTACGGAGACAAACCCAGATACGATGCTTATGACAGAGAGAATATTTATATCTGGTTCCGCTACGAAGGCCTTGATAGATTCAGGGGCCACTAATTCATTTATTTCGGAGGTCTTTGCTAATTTCCTCAAGGTCAAGACCATGGGCTAGATGTAGCCTATTCAGTAGTATTGCATTCTGGTGAGGAGATGGCAGCTACCAATGTGATCTGAGACATAGATCTTGAGCTCCATGGCAACCTCGTTTATGCGGATCTTATCGTTTTGCCGATGCCAGAGTTTGACATCATCCTAGGGATGGACTGGCTTCTAAGGAACAGAGTGTTGATAGACTTCCAGCGGAGACCTGTTCTAGTCCGACTGCTGGGGATGACGCAGTTCTTATTTGAGCAGGACAGGTACTTTCCTTTACCGCGCATTATTCCTTATGTTCAGGCTAGGAAGCTCATGCATAGAGGGTGTCGGGCATTTTTAGCAACCTTTATATCTGTCCCCGAGGCACCCAATCGGTCAGCCGCAGATGTTCCGATTGTCAGAGATTTCTTAGACGTTTTTCCCGAAGACGTCTCTGGTATGCCACCCGAGCGAGAGGTGGAGTTTTCTATTGAGCTTATGCCAGGTACGGCTCCGATCTCCAAATCGCCGTACCGATTAGCACCGACATAGATGGCAGAGCTTAAGAAGCAGATTCAGGGATTTCTTGACAAGGAGTTCATTCGCCCGAGTTTCTCACCTTGGGGCGGGCCAGTCCTGTTTGTTAAGAAGAAGGATGGCACGATGAGGCTTTGTATTGACTACCGGGAGTTGAATAGGGTTACAATGAAGAACAAATACCCACTTCCGAGGATTGAGGATCTGTTTGACCAGTTGCAGGGAGCTTCGATTTTCTCCAAGATTGATCTGCGTTCAGGTTATCACCAGTTGAGGGTGAAAGACGCCGATGTTTCAAAGACAGCTTTCAGGACTCGTTATGGCCACTATGAGTTCCTTGTTATGCCGTTCGGTCTGACGAATGCGCCAACGATCTTTATGGATCTCATGAATCGCGTATTTCAGCCGTATCTTGATCAGTTTGTGATAGTGTTCATAGACGACATTCTCGTCTACTCCAAGAATCAAGAGGATCACAGCAGACATTTGACCACAGTTTTGCAGACCTTGCAGAAGCACAAATTATTCGCAAAGTTCAGCAAGTGCGAATTCTGGTTAGAGAAGGTGGCGTTCTTAGGCCACATTGTTTCTAGCAGTGGTATTGAGGTAGACCCAACGAAAGTTGCAGCAGTCAGAGATTGGGTTGTGCCGCAGAATGCATCAGAGATCCGCAGTTTTCTTGGGCTAGCAGGATATTATCGGAAGTTCATTAAGGGATTCTCCTCTATTTCCGTTCCACTCACATCATTGACCAAGAAGAAGGCTAAATTTGTGTGGAGCGAGGAGTGTCAGAAGAGCTTCGATACTTTGAAGCAAGCTTTTATCTCAGCACCAGTTTTGGCCATGCCGTCAGGACCCGGTGAGTTTGTTCTGTATACCGATGCTTCGAAGCTCGGTCTCGGCGCAGTATTGATGCAGTATGGGAAGGTGATAGCATATGCTTCCCGTCAGTTGAAGACTCGTGAGAAGAATTACCCTACCCACGATCTAGAGTTGGTCGTCGTTGTTTTTGCTTTGAAGATCTGGAGGCATTATTTGCATGGAGAGAAGTGTCAGATCTTTACCGACCACAAGAGCCTCAAGTATTTCTTTACGCAGAAGGAGCTGAACATGCGTCAGAGGCGTTGGTTGGAGCTTGTGAAAGATTATGATTGTGACATTAGCTACCACCCGGGTAAAGCTAATGTAGTTGCGGATGCATTGAGCAGAAAAATCGCAGTGATGGCTCATTTGACGATTCAGAGACCTCTTCAGACTGAGATGCAGAGGTTTGGTCCAGAGACTTATCCTCAAGGTAGAGTTCCCCATCTATCTACCTTGACTATTCAGTCCTCTCTCCTTGACCGTATTCGCAGTGGGCAGTCAGTAGATGAGCAGTTAGCAAATGGAAGCAGAGAGATGAGGCTAAGGGCAGTGTCTTGTATTCAGTTAGTGACGGTATTGTGAGATACCGAGACAGGATATGGGTTCCTAGCAGCGATTCTATTCGAGCAGATATCCTATCAGAGGCCCACATGTCCCCGTACTCCATTCACCCTGGGAGTACGAAGATGTACAAAGACCTGCAGTTATTGTATTGGTGGCCAGGGATGAAGAAAGACATCAGAGGATTTGTATCCGAGTGTCTGACTTGCCAGTTAGTGAAGGCGGAGCATCAGAGACCAGCAGGTTTGCTCAAGCCTCTTCCTATTCCCGAGTGGAAGTGGGAGAATGTCACCATGGACTTTGTGACTGGTTTGCCGAAGTCAGTCAGAGGATCAAATGCCATCTGGGTGATTGTAGATCGTCTTACCAAATCAGCGCACTTCTTGCCTATTAAGACGACTTTCACCATGATTCAGTATGCGGAGTTGTATATTCGGGAGATAGTCCGACTTCATGGTATTCCAGTTTCTATCGTATCTGACAGAGATCCCAGATTCACTTCCTCGTTTTGGAAGAGTTTGCATTCGACTATGGGTACGAAGTTGCTGTTTAGCACAGCTTTTCATCCTCAAACAGATGGGCAGTCAGAGCGAGTTATTCAGATCTTGGAGGATCTTCTCCGTGCTTGTGTGATTGATTTCTCTGGGAGTTGGGAGTCGAACTTGCCATTGGTAGAGTTCACCTACAACAACAGCTTCCAGTCGTCTATTGGTATGGCTCTATATGAGGCACTATATGGCCGTAAGTGAAGATCTCCTGTTCATTGGGACGAAGTAGGAGAGAGAGCAGAGTTGGATCCGGAGATTATTCAGCAGGCTGCCGATGTAGTAGTCAAGATCCGCGATAGGATGAGGACTGCTCAGAGTCGACAGAAGAGTTATGCAGATCAGAGGAGGAGAGACCTAGAGTTTGCCGTTGGCGACCATGTCTTTGTGAAGGTAGCACCTATGAAAGGTGTCATGCGATTCGGGAAGAAAGGAAAGCTCAGTCCGAGATTCATTGGACCATTTGAGATCCTCGACAGAGTTGGGACGCTAGCTTATCGTGTGGCTCTTCTGCCGAATCTGGCCGGAGTACACAATGTGTTCCACGTCTCTATGCTGAGGAAGTATATGGCAAATCCTTCGCATGTCTAGAACTTTGAGCCGTTGCAGCTTACTCCGAACCTATCTTATGAGGAGAGACCAGTGCAGATCTTAGACAGACAGGAGAAGAAGCTTCAGAACAAGCTGGTTAAAAGAGTGAAGGTCAAATGGCTCAACCATTCAGAGGAGGAAGCTACGTGGGAGTCTGAGCCAAAGATGAGGAGTCGGTATCCCGAATTATTTGGTGAGTTTTAATTTCGAGGACGAAATTTCTTTTAAGGGGGGAAGGATTGTAGAACCCGTAAATTGGACTGCGTATAAGCCATGCATAATTTCTAGTATTTAAATTAAAATGATTTTTATTGCATGAGTATTTAAATTCTTTTCTTTAAATTATTTACTTTACGCAGTAGTTTAATTGTTACCTTTTCAGTTAAATAAGTGAGGCCGGACTGGAGATGAAGTATTGAGATAAGTTAATAAAGACTTATTTTAGTGGTAATTTAGCATGTTAGTAAATATAATTTAAAAAGTTGGCATGCATGCAAGTTATTAAACTTCTTTGGTATTTTATTTAAATGTTTTAAAGCATTAAATGCATGTTTATTTCATTAATTTATGTTTAATTATTTTTATGCATTTTAGGCAAATTTTGATTATTTTAAAGAGAAAATTTTTAATTTTTCCGCAAATTTTCAAACATGAATTTTCGGGCCATTATATGTATATTCAAGGGCTTTATCTATGCAACTAGCATGGGTATTCAGATAAAGATATGCCAATAATAATTTCAAATATTATTAAAATAAAGATTGTTTATACATAGAGTTTCATTGTGAACACTCGGCCAACACTTGGCTCGACGTGCATCTACTCTAACAGATAATTCTAAAGAAAAATCCCTCTCAAGAACTGAATTTAAAACTCCCCCTAAAAAATATAATCACTTGCGCGATTTTAACAATGAGTTTCAGCATCATTTAACATTCAAGCAGATTAGACAACAAGTATGAAAATAGCAGTTCAGTTACATAGAAACTAACTGGATAAAATGATGCTTATTTAATCAAAAACGTGTTTTTTTTATACATTTAAGTACACCAAACTGTAAAGGAAAGTGCTACTATAATAGCAAATTTTAAACAACATCAAATATCAGTCAGTTTATACATGCTAGAATTGGATATACTAACAACTGGTCGTCTTGAATGCTTTGAATGCTGCATCGTTCTTTTTAGTCTCTTTTGCCGGACGAGCAGATAATTTTCCTTAAACTTGATCTCTGTGATGGCTAACTGGTCGAGCTGACTCAGACTAAAGTCAACTGATGCTGTACCGCACTGATCATCTACTTGATCTGATATGGCAGTTAAGCGGCGGTACTTCTGATGATTAAGCTTCACTTAAGTCATCAGTTTCAGCTCGTAGTTGGGTTTCGTCTATTGATCAATTGACTGGTTAACTGATTTGGGGAATCAGTTCGAGCTTGTATCAGTTCAGTTATGGTGAGAACTGAACTGATATCAGCTGAACTGATCAGATCAGTTTAAAACAAAAGTTAAGCTGTTAAATACATAAGATATGTTTATGGATGTTCGGAGACTTCAACTGCTCCTACGTCACCCCTTCTACCACCTCGAGTAGGATTTACTAGAAGACTTTGATTTATACAATGATTTGTACAAATCCACTGAGCTTAGGACTTATCCTACAGTCTAATTGAACTCCTAGCTAGATTGAAAGCAGCACCTTCCAGCCAACACTTGTTTAACGTCTATGTGTTAAAGACACAAGTTTTATGCCTTTGTGCAAGATTCACTCAACTGATCTTTTCAGCTCCACTCTCTGATATATGTGAGTGATTGTGTGTACGTGTGCGTAAGAACTAAACAATAAATACAACGAGAATGTGTTTTCACACACTGAGAATTTTTGCTTCTAGACTAAGTAGTTGGCATGCCCTATTTATCTTTAGAACTCCACACACACTTCTTATTCATTTTCTTCACTGATTTTCATCTTCTATTTATATTCGTGAAGCTTGATCGTACAGTAAGACTCAATTATTATATCCATTCCTCGATATTTGTCTTGTAAATTTCGACAGTCATTCTGAAATGTTTTGGCTTTAAGCACTGATGCAACGTCTATTATTGTCCTTTGACTGGACAAAAGCTTTTCCTCAGTGCACACAGCTGGATTCTATTGAATAAGCTTGTCGTGTTCTGCAACTGCTTGGTTCTAACTGATGTTATTACTGTTCATCTGAACTGATCTTCAGTTGGGCTGGTGAAATCAGTTGATTCGTCAGTTGAATTGATTTCACTCTTTCAGTTAAACTGGTCAGCTGGGCTTTTCATTAGTTGAACTCTTC
Source organism: Primulina tabacum (assembly GCF_025594145.1). Classification (NCBI taxonomy): domain Eukaryota; kingdom Viridiplantae; phylum Streptophyta; class Magnoliopsida; order Lamiales; family Gesneriaceae; genus Primulina; species Primulina tabacum. The sequence continues at coordinate 14,714,420 of NC_134562.1, forward strand.
ATCAGCTGGTCGGGCTTCTGAAGGTCTTTTGATGAACCACCTATCAGCTGAATAATCACTTGAATTGGTTTACGATTCAGTAGTTGAGTTGATTTAGTTCAATTAATCAGTTGGTAATTTCAGTTTGCATTCTTCGATAACTTTAGTTACATTCAGCTAGCTGCACACTTAGGTAAGTTCATTAGTAACAATATAACAAGTTTTGTTAACATTAAATCAAGCAAGATTGCGAACATGAAATGTTCCAACACAAGAGGTGGCCGAAAACATTATTAAGGAATTGAAGAGGATTTTTTTGTGTTTTTGTGTGAAAAACATGTGGTATGATTTTATAAATCCTAGTGGTGTATATATAGAGTGAGACTTCTAATCCAATTAGGAGTCCATCTCCCACAAAGACTCTAAGTCCTTACCCTACTAGGATTCTAATTTCATTATATCTAAATTCTTATATTATTATTTATTATACTATGTGTTTGTGAACTTTTGACAATACATTATATATACAATAATAATATGTGTACATGGTACCAACATTTAATTAGTAAGTTCCAAACTCACTAATAAATGATCCCGAACTCATTATAACCTCGATTAACGATCCGGGAGCGTCGATGTATCAAATATACAAGTCTTGTTCATATAATGAAAATTTAAAATTTTGAATATCAAAATTTTCACTTACCATACTGGAAAGCTGCCAATTTAGTAAATTCCTTCACAAAACAGGCAGTTCCACTCTCCTTCCTTAATTAACAATCAAGCTAACTTTCATTTATTTCATCTTATGGACCGGCTCCTAACTTCTTTTATAAGCTTCTTGTTTGATCTCTATCAAACTATAGTCGTCAAATTTCAATTCCTTGGAATATGACTATCTCAACGGGAACATAAAATCCGATACTTGTGTGGCCCTCAATGATTCAGGGATACAGCTAGTCATGGGTTCAGATCTCTATGTGATTTAAAATAATATTTATTCTTATTCGGGTTTACCCTAGTTAACCCTATTCTTTTCATCAACATCTTAATCAAGAATGTCAAAATTTATTTCTTATTTCACTCATCGGATCATTGTAGGAACATCTAGTAGCATCGCCCCATGATCCCTTAGGTATCACTGGTAGTGTCTGCAAGAACCTTTAGTCATGGGTAGCGTATAGTGCGGTCCCTTTCAACACTTATCCCGATCGGATCTATAACTATTGGTATATCGAGAGTTGCATATTAATTCGATAACGATGTGATTTATCTTTGAGTACTAATAGTGTCATGATATGAACAACTAGGAAAAACACATTTCCTTAAAGCACATTTCTTGCTCTAGCCAGAGATTACTTGCACTATTAACTTATCAGATCACATGTGATATCTTCACCCGTAGGCAAACGGTGAATCTCCGACTACAATGCATTTGCTCCTATGTATTTTGAAACTATACCCAACCTCGCCACCTGATGACCCTCAATAGAGTCGGTAAATAGATCAAAGTGCATGTTAGTGTACGTATAGCCCTTACATTTTCCTTGGTCGAAGGACTAATGTTGTACAACAATAACCGCGAACTATTCTACTCGATAAGTGAGAACCAATTAGATAATCTGAGGGAGAGTTGTTCAGTGCATCATCATATGATCACACATTCGTGTGAATGGACATCTCCATGTCCTTGCCAATGAAACATGACGTTTACATAATAGATGCTAGTCTCGAGCTCGAGCGACCTTTATCTATGTTTTATTTGACTGATTCGACTAGGAACCTCTTTAGAATATACAGTACATTTTCTATTAAGTTTCATGATCTTACGTTGCAAAAGAGACTTCATGGTACCTATTGTATATTCAAAGATTTTATTTATGAAGCTTGCATGAGTATACAGATAAAGTATAATGGTATAATCGAATTAAATCATAAAATATTATTAAAATAAATATTATGTATATGTGTATATATAAAAGCAGAAATGTCTAAAAAAATAAAAGTTGTCATTTTTACGCCTAAATTTTTTACTAAAAATAGTATAGAACATATAATATTAAATATATGTACCTTATGTACTGCATTAATGGCGAAATATCATATTAAATATAAGTACATAATGCATTAACGAGAAAACATCATACTAAATGTAAAAAAAAGAAAAAAAGATTAAATTTACACTTTAAAAAATGTTAGCAGACAAGTGGGTTTTTGAATGATTTATGCCCTTTAAAAAAACTCAGTTTTTAAATATAAAAATAAACATTATATTAAATTTACTTTTTAATCTCGAGACTATAAAAACATATTTAGAATTAAATTGTGTTAAGATGAGATGTTTACAACAAGGCCAAAAGCTAAAATTTATTTTCTTATACTCGTGACAGTACTTGTCGCACTTACTTGGATGTCAATGAGTCGAGCTATTAGGGCAATGAGTCCGGAGAGGTGTGTGTCTATCTGTTGGTGTAGTCTCATATCCATTAGAGATCACTCCTACTTTTTCTCTGCAGTCGATCATGTCCTCATCAGAGACATTATTACCCGTTAAGATCTGATGCCACTCTTTTACGTCCCACCTACCCAACCAGATTGCAGTTAAAACATCACAATTCGATTGCTCTTCCAAAAGGGACAATTATTGCATCCAACATTCTTTCTCTCAATAATTTTACTCCTTACAATCAATGAGAATCGAACTCATGACATTGACTCTAATACCACTTGTTGGGATAAAAATAGAATTTAGAGATGGTGAATAAACTCATATGAAATATTTTACTAAAAATTTATATGGCTTTAACAATTATTGGCTATTAAAACCCTTTCTTGAATGAATATACTTAATTAAACCATAAAAAATAGTTTAAGTATGAAAACGGTCCCACTACAATAGTGGTATATATAATCTAATCAATGCAAGCAATCAATCAATCAACACAACGGTTAGATAAAAGAAGATCGAAGTAAATGCGCTAATTAAATGGACAAGATATTATGTATGTTCAAAGATAACAACTCTTATGTCAACCATTCTTTCAGTTAGGAAAAAATTCACTAAAAGATTTTGATTTATATAATATTTGCACAAATTCACTTCGATTAAGACTATTCATACTGCTTAAGTCGAAACTTTTAGTATTATCTCAACTCGACAATTTTTTACATGTTTAAGAACCCTCGATTCACTAAAAAAACAAATTTTCCGTCTGTTAGCTTTGATCGATTAGAGTTGGTAGGGTAATAAAAGTTGATCTTTGATGATTTGATATGAATAAATAGACGTGTGCTAGGTGAACAGCTTGATATCTTAGAAAAAATAAGTGTGTTCGAGATCTTGTATATTGCGTACATTGAAAACTTGAACCTTGTTGATTTCTTCGTGGTTATTGAAACGTCTGCTATTCGTTTTACTTAAAAAGTACTAGAATTTTTATTTGTTTTAAACCTATACTATTTGGCCGATGCATATACATATATACACAAAATATTTTTGCACCATTTTTAAAATAAATCAACCAACTAATATTTGAAAATCAAAGGGAATAGTCAAATCGTCTAACATTTTACCAAACCTAAAAAGCAATAAACTTGAAAAGTATCATCCTCTCAAAAACCACTCAAAAGCATAAATAAATAGTCTTGAAAATCTTTAACGTAAATAATAAACTTAAATCATAAGTGCGGAAAAGTAGAAGCGCTGGTCCTCGGGTTATGTGCATCTTCAATCCAATCAGGTCAACCATCAAGACCTCCCATAACGTTATTGTCGTAATCACCTACATCAATCACACCTAGTGAGTCTAAAGACTCAACACATCATATTCTTGATAACAAATAATAGGTATACAGATCAAATACAACAGTGAAAAATACTTGTAATTAAAATAATATTTTCATAATAATTCATAACTTCAAACATAAACTTTTTCATAAACATTTTCATATCAACATATTCATATCAACATATTCATATTCATATTCGTGTTTGTTGAATTCAGATCGTGATTGTGACTCGTATTCGTATTCGTATTGGGCGATGGATCCATCGATAAAACCACAGTACTAGGTGGCGGGGACACCAGCAACACTCTCACCGGTCAACTAGGTCTTGGCCAACGTATTAACATATTAACGTATTTGTATCCGTATCCAAGGAAACACGATCGTCGGGTCCCACTGGGACCATAACCCTCACGATATCTCCAACGCATCATCGTATTAGTCACAATCCCTTCACGTCCTTCAACATTTTGTATTTCCATCACTTAATAAAAACATGCATATAATATCGTTTTTCTTTTAAACCAAGCATGCAACATATCTTTTAAATGTCCATAATTAAACCATAAAAATCCATTAACATTTAAAAATCAAAATTTAACATATAAAAATTCTTAAACATTTGAAATAATCATTTTAGCATATAAAACAGCATTCAGGACACTGCCACGACGTTTATTAATTTTTGGGTATAAATTACCGTTTTTCCCCTAGATATAAAATTTCACGTTATTGACTTTTTCTTAATTTCATTGACTCCAACATGTCCCAAATAATTATTTAAGCCTAAATTAAAATTCCCATAATTTTATTTAGCTTAAATACAAGACATTTTAATTAATTCGTAATTAGTCGTTTCGAAGGCGTTTTAATCCCGAAAAATTTCAAACTTTAATATAAAATTCCTAAATTCAAAATGTCGACTTTTTGAATTATTTTAGCCCTCTTGAACCACGACTCGACCCCTGTGAGCTGTGTTTCGAATATATTTCCAGGAAGAAAACCCTAGGACCATTTGAACAAGCCCCGTTGAGCCATTTTGATTTTTCATCGAGCCAAGCTCAAGCTACCCTGAGCCAGCCCCTTCCTAGACCTTCTGTCGACCCTACTGGACCGACATGAACCCATTAACCTTAACCTAGCCCCAACCGCGAGCCACAACTCCTGCTGCAAGCTCTCGGCCGAGACTCCCTTAGACATAAGACTCTTATGTACACGCCTAGGACCTAGCCATCTACCCTGCACAAGCTCGCGCAGCCCTGCGCGATTTCCCTAGGCTCTCAGGTGGGAGTCCTAGCTTGCTAGGACTCCTACCCGGCCCTTGTGCTCGATGCTAGGACTCCTTCCATGGCTCACACAGACCCTGACCGAGCCCTGGCCCCAAGCCGAGACCAAGCCAGCCACCAATCCATGAAAGCCGAACCCTATGATCGACCTATATCAGCGTTTGTTTCCAGCTTCTGTCATGTGCGTGTGCAGCATGAATGGTGTGTCTTAGGACTCTTTAAAACATGTAGAAACCACCCTTAAACCTTTCCTAATCATGGCAGCCCCTTAGGATCATGTTAAACATAAATTAGGATCAACACACATGATTTAAAAACCATGCTTGATGCAAAAATGAAAATATAACCAAGCGTCCCTTAATTTTCATTCAAAACATGTTCAAGCAATTACCATGGTGTGATAGATGAGTAGAAGGGAAGAATATGGCGTGTCTTTGCGTTTTAAACACACGAATATTCGATAGCGATTCGAAGAACTTTGAAGTAGGAGACTAGGCTGGATTTTCTCTTCAAAAACCGAAGCTTCACCCTTGGAGAATCACGTGTGTGCTGTGTTTTAGGGAGAGGGGAGAGTTTTGATTTGTTGGGGGAGGGGCCGAGAGTTTATGTGAGGTTTAGGGTAGGTTTTAGCATATAAATATTTAATTAAACTACTAATAAGGCTTAGGCCCATTAAGGTGGTTAATTAGGCCCATTAATGATCCATTAAAATATAAAAATTATTTTTTTTAATAAAGTTTGTGAATTTATTAGTCAGGTTGTCAAAACGTTTGTATTTTTGTTGTAAAACCAACACGGATAAAATTTACGCCCCGGCGTATAAAATCACCTCAAAACTCCTTATTTTCAAAAATATGAAAAAACATAAATCATATTATAAATAATTAAAAACAATTATTTAATAAAAACATTTTACATTTTTTCAGCCATCGGTCACCGTTCCTCGATCGCAACTCGAATAATCTTTAAAATTACATTTTAATAAATGATGACAATAAAATCATATTTAACATATAATCATGCATGTCACAATTAATTTATGTCATTAAAATCGTTTGATTAATCATTTTTCATATTCCCTAGACTTGCATGCAGTTGAATTACGTCGTCTTAATTTTGAACCTTACAGTTATGAAGTTCTGAATCTGCATATATATATCTGAAGTCTTCCAACGGTCGGAAGATTTTATGAATGATCGTTTGTATTATCTCCCGACAGATTGATATTGACAACCTTTCTTCATCATACACTGCATTAAATGTCCATTTAATGGTCCTTTGCTTTTTAAGATTTAGGAACTTTTAGCCTATGAAAAGTTGATTGACTCTTGAAATTTTAAGAAACATTCATGTTAATTGAGAGTTGATAAGATATTATGCTTGACACTTTATCTAATAGTCATTGAACGACTTGAGTTGTTGTCTCCATCATCATTTGTAAATGTATGACTGGTTAGAGTTGAACGGTTAGCTACTGAGTATTTGTCCGATAAAGCGGTCCGGTCCATAAGCTCGCTTTGATACCAATTTTAAAACCGATTGCTTCTCGGTTTACTAAAATTTATTTATTTAATAAATGAAGAGAATTTTGATTTATTGACAAATATTTATTTATTACTAAAAAAATTTATTGAAAAAATAATATATGATTTTTTATAAATATATTTTTCTATTTTTATTAATAATTGTTCCAATCATCAAAATTTGAAATGCAATTGTAAAAAGAATAATTTAATATTAAAAGATTGTTATCTTCTTTTCTAAAAATAATAAATTATTTTTATATAATAATTTTTATATAATATTTAAATTTAAATAAATGTATTACACTATATCAAAAAATTAAATAATTAGAACGAACTCATATTTACTAAATTTAATAATTGATTACATAAAATAATACCAGTTGATTGCACAAGTGACATAGTTCAGTAGGGAATGCAATTTACCGATTTCTGTTTCTTTTTATGTTTTTTAGTCTCTTTTTATGTTTTATTATATGTATACATTGGGGTGGACATAGTTTGGTTAAAAGTGAAATAACTGACTGGACCAAAAAATTCGGTTTAAAAGGTTCGGTTTTATCGGTTTTTCGACCGGTTACGATTTCAAAATTAAAGAAATTCGGTTTTTTTGTTCAGTTTACGATTTTGATCCCAAGAAAACCGAAATTAACGAACCGGTCATATTATATTTAACTATAAGGCTTTTTGTATAATGAGCTAATAAATGGACCTTAGTCATGTGACAAATACAATATTGACTACCGACTAATCCTCTCGTTTCGGAGTTAGGGTTGAACTTAGTCATCACTCATCACATCACTATACGTCTATAAGTTTATCAGCTGTTTTCTTTCTTTCCTCATCTATCATCTGAATTCGCGCAACTCCATTCTCTGCTTCAAATTTCAATTCATACCCCATGGTACTTCAATAACTTGTTACTTCGTTTTTCTTTTGGATGATTCATTAATCATTATTTTATTTTATTGGGTTGTTCTCTTCCAAGTTCTCACTTCTGTTTCTTCTTGTTCGTATCTTTGTTTCTTTGAAAAATTGTGTATTGGTCTACACAAAATTGGCATGAGGTACATGTTTTGGAATATTCTGATGATTCGTATTGTATGGCCTATTGATATTATTTAAATGTGAAACAAAATGATGATTCTTGACGGTGAAATGACATGATTTTTTCATTTTCTTTCTCTTTATTGCTGAGATTTTGCTTATTCGTATAAACAGATATCATTTGTACCTAACTATTGTGTGTATTCTTGTGCTGTAACTCTTGCATATTATTATTTTTTCTGTGTTTTGTTTAGGCACTTTTTCGCACTTGAAGTTCGTATATTACAAATCTTTCTGAATAGGGATGTGTTAAATAAGATTTTAACTCTATATTTATCTTTTTGTGATAATTCATTGGTTTTGGTTGCTTCTTATTCCTTTCGAAGTACAATGATGTATTCCGGGTGAATTGGGTATGAAATGTGTGGGAAATCCACGGGATGATGAGAGAGTTATATTTAAGGAAAATGAGGAAGGAGACGGTGTAACGTCCGAAAAACCAACCTACGTAAACCACATGAATGCAAATTATTTTAATTGCTTAATTGTTTTATTTAGTTGATTTTAAATGCTAGTATGATATTTATTATATGATTAAATTTATAATTGCATGATTAAATGATAATATGACATGATTACATGAAATTAATGATTTTACCCGAATATTCGATAATAGGCAGAGGAAAGGAGACCTGAGATGATCAAGATAAGAATATTTATTTTTCATTAATTAATGGCAAGGCTTCCTAATATGATTTAAAAATGATTTAATTTTCCTAAAAATATTGGAGTTTGAATTATTTACGAGTTGAGCTCGATTTTTCCCGAGAAGCCGGTTTTGGGCAAACAAAGAGTTTTAAATGATCAAAAATATTATTTTTGGGAAACTTATTTAATAAACTTTTATCATTTAATTAAATACGTGTTATTGGGCCCAATTTAATTAATTTAAGTAGGCCCAATTACCCTTAAACTTGCAAGCCCAAAACCAAAGTCCCATCAGCATGTTAATTTATTTATAAATAAGTTACTAAGCTTTCAAAAACACCATAATCAACCCTAGTAATAGCCGAAAATTCACTCTCAAACACACAAAAATTTTCGAAAATAGGAGGAAAGAAAAAGGCTTGTGTTCTTAGTGGTCCAGGCGTCCAACTTCGCACCCTCCTCAACGATCGTATATTCGAGCGTTATAAATGCAAAGGCACGTTTTATAAAGCCTTTCAAGCATCATACAAAACATATTATGCATGATTTAATTGTTTATGCATGAAAAATATAGGTGTTGATCACTTGTCTGGTAAAACGTTTATTTTCAAAAAAAATACGATGATTTTACGCTTGTTTTGAAAATGTTTTTGAATCCAACCAGTACACTGCCAAAACATTATAAAATATGAGCAAAACATGACAAAATAATTTAGTTAACAAGGCTGGAACTGAAGGGTAAAAGTTGAGAATAGGAATCGTAGGTTGATGGGTTGTGCAAAATTCAAGGGGCTCGATTCTTATGCATGGGGGTAGGTGGCTCGACCAGTTCGGAACGTTGGGTCCTAGGGGTCATGGTTAGGGCCTAGTAAGAGTCCTAGGAGAGCTAGGGCTCGAGCCATGGGCTGGGGAAGAGTCCAACTGAAGTGGGACTCTCCCCCACACGAGTGCTAGTGCAGCAGCGACCATGGGGGCTCGCTGCTGGGGCTTGGGCCAGTTAGGTAGGTCCTATAGGGTCTAAGGATGATGGGCAAGGGCTGGAGTGGCTGGGCCGGCCGTTGGTTCGAGGGGGCGTGAAGAAGCACAAGCGCGCTGCTGCTGTCATGTTGGTTCAGTAGTTCGTTGCTCATGTTCTAGGGGCTGGGCTGGGCTTGGTTGGGTCTGGGCGTGGTCCAGGGATGTCTAGGTTCAGGTGGGGCTTGGTGGTTTAGGGCTGCAAGAGTCCTAGAGTCACTAGGAGTTTATATGCAAGAGTTCATCCATGCGCAGGTTCTGTAGCTTCTGTCCAGGTGAGTTTGAGCGAGTTAGGGTCTGGTTCTAGGGGCTGGGCTTGGTCAAGAGGGTGTCTAGGTGGATTGGCTCGGGTTTGGCTCGAGGTGGTTCGAGCGTGGCTCGAGTATTTTGGGAGATGGCTCGGTGTGTTCGATAATGGGTCAATATTTCGAATTTAAGAACAAAAATTGGAACCATGGGTCCACGGGTGTGGTTCGTGGCTTCCAAGGGTTGATAAATAATAAAAATGTAATGTTTAAAATTTGCGATCAAAATATGGAGTTTTGGATTTATGCGGGATTTAATCACCTCTCGAAACATTAATTAAAGAATTAATTGAAAAGCCTAGGTTTATACTTTATAAAATTATGAAAAATTATATTTAAACTTAAATAATTATTTAAGGTAAGCCCAAGTCATTAAAAGTGAAAAAAGATAAAATCGAGAATTTTTACGTCCGGGGGCAAAACGGTAATTTTACGCTTATGAAAATACGTAAACACTTGGCAGCGTCCAAAAGGATCATAACACATGTTAAGTGATATTTTATGATACATTACAATGATTTTGACGATAATATGTATTTTTATGATTTTTGGAAAAGCTAGACAATTTTTATTGTCTAAAATGCTATTTTTGGAAGTTATGCTATTTTATGATTTTAAAAGAAAAGGTAAATATTTTGAGGGATGTGAATTGACTGTGACATATAATATGGATTTGTGGGGGATCCGTTTATGTTGAGGACGGTGAACTTACAATTTTATGGGGATGTCGTGAGGGGAAAAAGTCTTAGAGGGAGCCTATCTACGAGAAAATGCCACAGAGGGAACCCATTTATGGGAAAAGGCCACAGAGGAATCCCGTCTATGGGAGAAGGCCCCCGAGGGAACCCCGATGATCGTATTTCCATGATGGAGCCTAGTGCACTCCCCCATGGGCCATGTGGAGCTGAAGAGTGATCAGTCGACCGAGGATAAAAGCTAGTCAATTTCAAGGATAAAATTCAACCAAAATGTTATATGATTGAAAACTTATAATTAATATGATTTTATGATATATGATTCATGATGATGATTAAAACTATTTTTAAAATGCTTTATTTAAGTTTAAAACTTATTTTAAATGATTTTTAAAGGATTTATTTATGATTAAAAGTTATTTCAAAACGATTTTTACGATTTATATTATATTTATTCTTAAATGATTTTAAATGGTTTAATTATGTACAAAAGCTATTTTAAATAAAAATATGATTTTAATGCATGTGATTGTACATGTATTATTTGCTATCCATGTTTAGAATGTGTTGAGTCTTTAGACTCACTAGGTTTGTGTGATGCAGGATTTGATGATATATGAGAGGCGGTGACGATTGAGTGGATCGAGTGCAGCAGTACACACCCGAGGGCCTTTATGTTTCCGCACTAGTTTGATAGATTAATGATTTAAAGATTTATGTTATTAAATTTATTAAAGATATTTTATGTTTTATTTTTATTATTAGTTGATCTTTTTAAATGTCGATTTAGGTGTTTTGGTTAGTTGATGATTTATGATTTGTTTTATGCACTTGAGATTTAAATTGTTAAATTATTATAATTCATAATAATGTTAAATTATTTTATTAGAATTTATGATTTAAGATTAGAAAAAAATAATCTAGGTCGTTTCAAATGGCTTCCACCGTGACCTGCAAACAAGGAGAGGAACTCGTGAATGGGCGCTGGAGGGGTGTCTGGCGTATCCACTCCGATGCTTAAGTCAACAGGTGAAGAAGAAAGGTGAAATGACTTGTATATGTTGTGATATACGTGTAAATGATTAAGAATTTAGAAATCCAGAATCTATAAATGAGATTGATACCTGCTATTTATAGGAGAAAATCTCATGATTACCTTGTTTTCAGTGCCCACCTGCTAAGTATGGTAAGACGACTGCCCATACCCTGCTTCTGATGACTTCTCTGACACACCAAACCCATGTTGTTATGACATAAATGATTCAATAGCATAAGGTCGCTCATACTGTTATATTCGAGTGTGACACACTTCTCGAGGTAGCCAAGGTAGAAAGTTCCCGGGAGCTTGTATGATAGCCCGGGCTCTTGATTGCCCTGGGAGAAAATATCCGGGTAATCCCATGCTCGGCTGCTGAAGAGAGTGATCTGCATATTTATTCTGCTTTGGGCTATCCATTTAGTTTCCCGGGTCGTCCATGACCCGGGCTCTTATGGGGGTATCACCACCCATCCCTTAAATAGTCGGGCTAGAGTCTTAGTCGCTGTCCGGATCAGTCATTGTGAGGCCCGTGGCCAAAGAGGGCGGGGGGTGATCGCCGGTGCCATGAGGTTGCACGGACAATGAGCGGCTCCTTGCAGGTTTCTAGGTGGAAGGAACATGAATGAACAGATCCCACACCGGAATGAGAGAGATTCCGAGACTGTTCAATGTAATGGACTGTACAGTTGAAGAGGGCTTAAAAGATTTGATATGTACTACTCATATCACGAAGGTGCATTTTTTTTTCGGTAGCTCATCACATAAGAACTTCAAAGTTAAGCGTGCTTGACTTGGGCAATTTTGGGATGGGTGATCTTCCGGGAAGTTTCCTAGGGTGCGTGTGAGTGAGGACCATAAGCACGCTGGAAAGACTCGTCTTGGTATAGTAAGGACAGTCGTCAAATCTGGGGCGTTACAGTTGGTATCAGAGCCGACCTCTCTTAGTACGGTGTGGTTCGGGGACGAACCAAGCGGAAGCTGGTGGGCATGTGAGGCCCGGGGGTGATTGAAAGGGGTCATTTTAGGTGACCGAGATGCACAACGGAAGCAAAAGTTTTCGAAAAACACATGAAAGATTTCGGCCACTTTGTCCTAGGTGTAGCATATACAAAATCTCAACTTTGTCATACATAGGGTGTTGAGAAAATCGTTACCTATCAACCTCTTGAGGTTGATGATGGCTCCAACTTTGTTGTCAAACAACAAAGCTCTTGAATAGGATGGCAATCTACAAGCTCTCCTCCTTTCCTTCAAGAATTAGGCCCACCACCAACTTTGTAGATCCACCTCACACTTGCACTAGAAAATGTAAGGCTTTTTCAAAGAGAAGTGACTTGTTTCTCCAACAATTGAAGAACAAAAAAATGAGAGAAAATTTTGAGAGAGTTCCCTTAAAATTTCGGCCAACACATGAATAATGAGAGGGGGAAGACTTGTCTTGGGTGTGAGAAAAGTTGATCCAAAAAGTTGCATGCCATGCAATATTTTAATCAAAAGTATTCACACCCCTTCACCTCCCAAGCATGCAAAACCTAGTGGGCTTGTAACATTTACAAAGGGCCCATGGACTTTTTAATTGTCTCAAACATATTTGAGCCCAATTAAACTTCACTTGATTTTACTCGAGCCCACTAGTTAAATAATTATTTCCAATTGGGCTCTACAAGGCCCAATGTTATTTAATTAATTCAACACTTGAATTAATTTAATTATTTGGACTCTACTAGGCCCACTAGTGTTTTATTAATTCAACACTTGAATTAATTTAATTTAGTCCATAATAATGTTTATGAAAATCACAATTTTCAAATACATTATTTACTTGGCCTATTTTTAATTTAGGAACACATTCATAAATTAAAAATTATATTTCTCTAATAGAAGTCATACTTCTATTTTTCTCAACGCTTATAAACCCATTTATAAGTCGTTCAACACATTGAACTATTTTTACTTCTCAACGGGATCTAGAAAGCTAGTACTTGTGTGGCCCTCAATGGTTCATTGATACAACTAGCCGTGGGTTCACATCTCCATGTGATTCAGACTAAACATGTTCTTATATGAGCATACCCCAATTGCTCCATTCTTACTTATCAACTCCTTGATAACAAGAACGTCAGAACTCAAGTCTGATAGTACCCAACCAATCATGTTAAACGCCTAGCAGCATCGCTTAAATGATTTCCTAGGTATCAAATGATAGTGCCTGCAAGAACCATTCAATTATGGTTAGCATACAGTACGGTCCCTTCAACTCATATATCCCGACCGATTCGACAACCATTGGTATATCGAGAGTTGTCAATGAATCGATACTATGTGTCATGTCGTAGTTGCATCGATGGTGTAATCTATGAAACCCCTTTCATAATTACCACCATACTCTGATCAGAGATTTCAACCTACATACACATGATAACACATAGGATATCCATACCCGAAGGTAAGCGGTGAATCCCCGACTACAATGCATCGACTCCTATATGTTTCGACAGAACACCCAACCTTGCCACCTGATGACCCCATGAGAGTCGGTAAACAAGTCAAAGTGTAATTCTAGCACATAGAGTCTCAATGTTGTCCCGGGTCATAAGGACTAATGGTGTACAACCATAAACTAGGACTTTTCCACTCGATAAGTGAGAACCACTTGGAAAGTCCTTTTATGGAGGGTTGTTCAGTGCACTCTACAAGGAGCACCTATCTGCATGCTCGGACATCACAATGTCCCCTACCAATGAAACATGGTACTGACATCGCAGATACTAGTCTCGAACTCGAGCGGCCTATATCCTTCTTAGTGGCGGCTGAATCGACTAGTAACTGTTTAGAATATACAGTATTCCAAATATGAGTTTCATGATACTCATCATATGAGCATCTCATATTCTTTCTACTATTTGTATACTCAAGGACTTTATCTATGCAACTAGCATGGGTATACAGATAAAGAAGTGCCAAAATGATAAATTCAAATATTATTAAAATAAAGACTGTTCATACATAGAGTTTAATCATGAACCCTCGGCCAACACTTGGCTCGACGGGCACCTACTCTAACAGTGATCGCCGGTGCCATGAGGTTGCACGGACAATGAGCGGCTCCTGGCAGACTTCTAGGTGGAGGGAACATGAATGAACCGATCCCACACCAGAATGAGAGGGATTTCGAGACTGTTCTATGTAATGGACTGTACAGTGGAAGAGGGCTTAAAAGATCTGATATGTACTACTCATATCACGAATGATCATCTTCTTTTCGGTAGCTCATCACATAAGAACTTCAAAGTTAAGCGTGCTTGACTTGGGGCAATTCTGAGACAGGTGACCTCTTGGGAAGTTTCCTAGGATGCGTGTGAGTGAGGGCATAAGCACGCTGGAAAGACTCGTCTTGGTACAGTGAGGATTGTCGTCAAATCTGGGGGCTTACAGTCATGCTTGGGTTTCAATAGAAATATTATCAATTCCAAATGATAAAAACATCGGGGGCTTCAAATATCCAAGAGATGGGATGAGGTGCCGGGAGCTTCAATTTCCAGGCTTGTAGATAAGATGTCGGGGCCTAATGTAATCCGAACTTTAGATAAGATGACGGGGCCTCATGTCTCCCCGACTTTAAATATTATGCCGGGGCCTCATGTCTCCGGAGCTTTAAATATTTTTTCGTTTAGTATTCTCGGGCAGTTAAGATGATGTCATGATGACGCATGCCCTAGAATTCTAACGGCCGGCAACGTTTCGAATTCCGAGAATATGATAAGTCTGACGTTTTGATATCCGTGCACGTCTTTTCGCCTACCTGCATAATTTCCAATTTTCATCCTAGCCGTTCGATTCAACTTTAGATCAACGGTTAAGATCAACTCCCTACTTCGCCTATATATAACAACACAACCCCTCCATTTGTCACTTTCTGAATTTCGAATTCTTTCAAGCTTTCTTGCTTTCTCCGATGAGCAGCACTCCTCCCACTCAGGCGAAGTTCCGTCACCAGCAACCTCTCCGCCACCACCAGATACACCCTACTTCTACTATTTCGTAAGTTTCCTCTACTCTTTGTTTTTTAAATGTCAAACTCCACCTCTTTCAACTCAGGAGCAAATGCACGAGGCTCGCCTAGTGACGAGTCCACTACGATGCGCTCCGCTGCACCTCCCTCTTCTCCCCCACCACGCTTTGTTACCCAACCCTCCAAAAAACCTAAAACCCAAAAATTTAAGCCTTCATCTTCTGGCCCTCCCCTATCTCTGAACAAGGGCAAGGGTAAGGGCAAGACCGAGCATCCTCCCCAGTCTAATCTGAGACCCCGAGAGTTCCTTGGTTCGTCTCAATGAGCAGCACTCTGTGCTCAGGGACTGACGAGGAACTCCGAGTTTGGGCTCCATCCCTTCTAACTTTTCTATTCTAATACCCGGTCCCTCTGATAGGGCAGACACCCTCCTCTCAGCTACAACACTTTCTTCCGGGACCAAAATAGAAAGGGTCTCCGGTTCCCCAACCCCCTTTTTACATCGAGATCGCCAAGTTTTTTGGTGTACCTATTAACCAATTTCACCCTAATTCCTTCCGAATTATGGACTCGACCTATGTTTTTTTAAAATGAACAATATTCTTATCAACCCTCTTGTCCTCCATTATTTTTTTGTTTGTAGACTGGGAGATAATTCCTTCTCTCTGTCTGCCCGGTTAAATACCCAGTTCCTTGATTACATCCCTTATTCCCAGAAGGGGTGGGAATGAAGATTCTTTTTTATTCAAATCCCGTCTTCCTTTCCTTGTCTGACCGGGTTTCTCCCTTCTCTCCCCCCGCAACTTTCCCTTCCCAAGGCTTATAAATTTGAGGAGCTCTTTCTTCGAGGCAAAACTCTAGTTGAGGGCCATAAATATGCTTCATCCACCCTTATCTCCAACAAAAATTTAATTGCCTACGTGTTGAGTGCCCGGGCAGAAGATCCAATTGACCGGGTGATTGATGAGGTGGCTAGCTCGGGCACTCAACCCGGTAAATTTTCTGTTTCCCCTCTCTACTTATTTTCAATTTGCACACTTTATCTTTAAATTTGTTCTTTCTTTGTACAGATAATGCCAAGATGCAAGAGGCATTTTCCAAGAAATGGGCTGCCGAAGCGGCGGAAAAAGAAAGGAAAATGGCAGCCCGGAAGGCGGCTGCTGAAAAGAAGAAACAGGAGAAGGCCGAGGAGGAGGCGGCTCGGCTGAAGGAATCAATCCGGGCAAATACCGAGCAAGAACGGGAGGCGTCCCAGGAGAACTCCAAAGATTCTGAAGACCATGTTCCTCTCCTCCAGAGGAAGCGAAAGGCTGTCACAAACCCCAAGCTGGTTCTGATTGAGAGTAACCGGGAAGGAGATCAGGGCTCCTCCCAGGCAAATCAATCGACCCCTCCTGTAGAACCCGTAAATTAGACTACGTATAAGCCATGTATAATTTTAGTATTTTAAATTAAAATGATTTTATTGCATGAGTATTTAAATGCTTTTCTTTAAAGTTAATTATTTTATGCAGTAGTTTAAATTTTTATCTTTTCAGTGAGGCCGGACTGGAGTTGGAGTTTTGAGATAAAATTTAAAATTAAGAAAACATTCCCAGAGTTTATTTTAGCCAACTAGTAAGTTAATTTAAGTTATAAGGAGGTTTAAGGAATTATTTAAGTAACTTGAGGTAAGTAGGAAATAAGTTCATTTAGGTTCCATAATTAATGTGTTAATTCACTAAATTATTTTAAGGATAGGTAAGGCTCTAAAGGTTTAAAATACACTAACTAAGCAATATTTCCCCTCCATTTATTAACCAAATTTCGGCCACCCCCTTAGTGATGTAGCAATTCTTTGACAACTCACCACCTTTGACCCTTTCCTTGTTATTTATTAGTAGGATAATCCTTTCATTTTGATCACCATTTAATTAATAATCAACCTATATCTAGCCATGAATAATCGGTCATTTGCACCCCATCTATCCCTCCAACAATCATTTTTGAATATCCAACCATTTCAAATTCAAAGAGAGCAAGACTTGGTCTTGCCGTCCCTTTTATATTGCAACCCCTCCCCTCACTCCCCTAACCATCTCCCCCTCTCCCTCCTTACCGAAATCTGAGAGCAATTCAGTGTTCAAACCGTGAGAAAAGTTAGAGAAAGCAAGAGGAAAGTCGAAGGAAAACTAGGTAGAAAAGTGCACTCCGTCTCCTCCGCGCCGCGTCTTCGATTCGTTCGTTTTCCATTCAAAACGAACCAAGGCATGTTTATATTTACTTTCACTCTTCAATCAAGTCATATTAATATTTTAAAACATATCACGTGCATGATTTAATAGGCAGAAACCTAAATATTGTCAAATCATTTTTAAAAAAATAGTGCAGAATTTGTTGGCTTCACTCTATGCCTCACGGTTTTTGCTGTTTCTGTTGAGTTACAGGTTGGCTCGTGTCCAGGCTCCCAAGGCTGCATCTAGAAATGTACTAGGGTGTGTTAAGACCATGTTGGTCCATTCGTTCAGTCCCATACACGCTGGAAACTCGCATGTGACAGCAACACCCCAAATGTGTCCCTTTGAGTCTCGATTTGTATAGTTGTTGTCAAGGGAGGGAGTTTCTGATCTTGGCTGCCCTAGGGGCCTATAGCCATGGTTAGAACACTTCCCTATCATGTCTAAGACGTGACCAAGTCTCCTTTTTAAGGCTTGGTCCATGGCAGAATCAGTTTTTAAATCAAAACACATGCACAGCCCCTTCGCCCCTTTTGAATTCTGCTTGTGTAACTTTCGAGTTTGGTGGTGGTGAGAATCTTGGTTGGCCTCTGGCCCATAGCCACGGTTCACATCATACCCCTTGATCTCTAGATCGTGCCATGGTCAACCAAATGGCCACTAGAATGGTCCATGACAGCAAAAGCATCGCAACACCCCACGAGCAGAATTAAGTGCTCGGGTGGATTTTTCGGTTGGTTTCGGGTGCGATGCGAATTGTGACTGGCCTAGGGCCCTTAGCCATGGTTCAAACCATACCCTAGGATGTTGGTAAGAGCCTCTGGTTGGTGGTTCAAGCCCCAATGGCCGGTAGTCTCGAAAACGACACAAGGAAGCAAAGACACGGCTGCTGTATTTTGTGGACAGCAAGTGGTGCGTTGGTTTGGAGGCTCGTTTGAGTTCTTGGTTGGCTTCTAGCCTATGGCTTTGGACTGGACAGTGCCTCATCGAGTTAGGAAGGTCATGTTTTTGGCCGTTTGTGATTCGGATCAGTTTTGAGGTCGTACGAGAATTTACGGTGCAAGGTGCCAAAATGACTCTCGGAAGAGCGTTTCATGTTTTTGGCCTCCCTTCACTAAATTTCGAGCACTATAAATTTAGGAGCATTATTTAATCATTTTAGGCGTATTTTAATCATGACTATATGATGGTTCGGTGTGGGTTCGGGTTGGCACGGAGTCATGATTAAATACGAAGTCGTTAGGCGTAATGGTGCCATTTTTGAGATTTAATTACATAGTTTGGTCAAGTTAAATCATTTGCATATTTTCACGTTATATTTTAGGTCGCAGCGAGCCTGGGAACGATCCAACCCATGTGGTAAAATTATTACAGGATATTTAATTACGTCATTTAATTATATTACGTGCATAAAAATATAAAATATTCATTTTTAAGATTTATGCGATATTGCTTGTGGCCATTTCACTATCATGGGATTATTGTATCAGCCGGTCGTCAGTTACCGGTCAGTTTAGTTCAGTTCCACCCAGTATACTGTGGCATTAGTCTGATCAGACGATTATTATTTCACCCGGTCGCCAGTTACCGGTCAGTTCAGTTCAGTTTAGTGCAGGGGCCACTTGCGTAGAACATAATCTCAACAGAAAATTTATGACATGCTATTTCATTACAGGGCTCTATGGAGCAAACATTTCACTTATGATTTTCAGTCAGTTATGCACGTATTATAATTGCTCATGATAAGTTATTTTCACGTTATGCCTCATGACATGATATTTTTATCCCATGCAATTTTACTATATTATTTACTCGTTATTTACGATATATGCATGCTGAGTCTTTAGACTCACTAGACTTGATTGTTGTAGGTACTGATGAGGTCGGGACCGAGGGCGGGGACCAGTGAGCTAGCTTGGATCGGCAGTAGTGGAACCCGAGGACCTCATTTACAGCACTTGCCATTTTTATGCTCAAACAATTTTTATCAGTCGTTGGATACTTTAACTTGTTATTTTGGCGAGTAATGATTTCTTTCGCTGCTATTTTTTAAATCTTAAACTTGATTTATTAATTTATTTTGTGAATGAGGCATTTTAATTATTTTAAAAAGAAAATTTTTAATTTTTCCGCAAATTTTCAAACACGAATTTTCGGGCCATTATAG
The DNA here is from genome assembly GCF_025594145.1 of Primulina tabacum. NCBI lineage: Eukaryota > Viridiplantae > Streptophyta > Magnoliopsida > Lamiales > Gesneriaceae > Primulina > Primulina tabacum. The sequence continues at coordinate 14,734,197 of NC_134562.1, forward strand.
TTGGTATCAGAGCAATGGTTCTGTAAAGGGTTGTGCTACTACTGACCACGAGAAGCTAATGAAGTCACGTCTTCGGTCTGTAAGTTTTACATTTACGCATTTTATTCAAAGCATGAATTATTTAACAGCATGTTTTCATGAAATATTTTACGTCCAGATTTACTTTATTGTTCAGTATTTAAATTTAAATAAATTATGGAATTATGCATGTTGGTTACGTATGGATTATGTATGGAAAAGTATGCCCCCAAGACGCATTCTCGAGCGCACTAGAAATGATGAGCCTCGCCAAGAGGACAGGGAGGAGCAGAGGCAGGAGAGAGATTTACCACCTCCACCTCCACCGGACATGAATGCCCAGATGCTAGCTGGGATGACTCAGTTCTTCGCACAGTTTGTGGGGAACCATACTGTGGCGACCAGGCCGACAAGGCCCGAGGCTGTCTATGAGAGATTCATGAAGATGCGTCCTAAGGAGTTTTCAGGGACGACGGACCCCATGATTGCCGAGGGCTGGATCAAGTCCCTCGAAGTTATCTTCGAGTTCGTGGAGCTTGGAGATGCAGACAAAGTTCGATGTGCCACATATTTATTCGGAGGAGATGCCCGCTTATGGTGGGAAGGAGCATCAGTAGCCCTGAACTTGGCTACACTGAGTTGGGCGCGCTTCACGGAGGTATTCTACTCCAAATATTTTACTGAGGAAGTGCGCACCAGGTTGACCACTGAGTTCATGAGTCTGAGGCAGGGAGATATGACTGTTACGGAGTACATCCGTAAGTTTGAGAGGGGTTGTCATTTTGTGCCCCTGATCGCGAATGATGCTAAAGCCAAGTTGATGCATTTCTTGGTGGGTCTACGGCCGATCTTGCGCCGTGATGTTAGGGTGTCTGACCCTACTGCTTATGAGGTCGCTGTCTCCAAAGCTCTAGCTGCAGAGCAGGATCAGCGTGATATCGAGAGAGACCGCCAAGGCAAGAGCCCAGTCCCGGTACCACACCATCCTCCTCCTCAGCAGCATCAACAGCAGAACAAGAGGACTTTTCATGGGCCGCCTAGAAACAGAGGTCAGCAGCAGCAGCAGCAGCGGGGACGCCAAGTCCCAAGGACCCTCGGGCATCCAGTCTGTCCCAAGTGCTCACGCCGCCATCCTGGAGCATGTATGTATGGCTCAGGGAAATGTTATAAGTGTGGTAGTCCAGACCACTTACTTCTGCAGTGCCCTTAGAGGAATCTGCCTACCCAAGGCAAAGTTTTTGCTCTGCATGCGACAGAGACAAACCCGGAGACCATGCTTATGACAGGTATCTTACAGCTTTAAATTTATATTTGAATTTCAATGTTTTGGGAATCGGGATTGAGATTTTGAACTTAGAATTGCGATGGGATTCCATGCTCTACTCAGTATTATTTCGAGAATTAGGTTAGAGTTCTTGTAACTATTGGGTTCAACATCTAGCCCGATATTTCAGGGAGAATTTTTATATCTGGTTCCGCTACGAAGGCCTTGATAGATTCAGGGGCCACTCACTCATTTATTTTGGAGGTCTTTGCTAACTTTCTCAAAGTTAAGACCATCGGGCTAGATGTAGCCTATTCAGTAGTATTGCCTTCTGGTGAGGAGATGGCAGCTACCAATGTGATCCGAGACATAGATCTTGAGCTCCATGGCAACCTCGTTTATGCGGATCTGATCGTGTTGCCGATGCCAGAGTTTGACATCATTCTAGGGATGTACTGGCTATTACGGAACAGAGTTTTGGTTGACTTCCAGCAGAGATCTGTTTTAGTCCGACCGCCTGGAATGACGCAGTTCTTATTTGAGCCAGACAGGTACTTTTCTTTACCGCGCATTATTCCTTATGTCCAGGCTAGGAAGCTCATGCATAGAGGGTGTCGGGCGTTTTTAGCAGATGTTCCGATTGTTAGAGACTTCTTAAACATTTTTCCTGAGGACGTTTCTGGTATGCCACCCGAGAGAGGTGGAGTTTTCTAATGAGCTTATGCCAGGTACGGCTCCGATATCTGCTCTTACTTAAATAATAATTCACCCAAGTGTAGGTTGTCTGCAAGTAATATATTTCGTAAGTACGAGATCGATCCTCAGAGAGGTTATTTTGAGTTTAAATTTATAAATTTATAGATTACCAAATGCAAGAATGAAGTTCACAAATTATAAATTTTGTCAAGGCTTGAGGACTTATTCTTGGTTTATGTAATATTGTTTAACTAAAAGTGAAATAAAAGAAATCACCATAAATAATGGTTCCAAGAAAATTAAACACAGACATAATATAATATAGTTCCCACTATAGAAAATACCGAATTAACCGATATTTTATATTGTACCTATGATTATAATTATAACTATATAAATAAATAATTGCATAAAGTAAATGTTAAATTAAATCATTATATTTCATTTAGAACAACCGACAGAGCCACGCTATTGCCAAAATGAAATATATTGATTTAATAAGTTAGTTGCGGTAAATTAAATGTTAGTTGCGGAAAAGTAAAAGTTAGTTGCGAGAAAGTAAAATTTAGATGCGAAAAATAAAAGTTAGTTGCAATAAAGTAAATATTAGATTGTTAGATGTTAGTATTAAATCATAATATTTCATTTAGAACAACCGGTAGAGCCACGCTATCGTCTAAATGAAATATTATGATATTATTATATAAATATATATATATATATATATATATATATATCTATATATATATAATAATAAGTGATGAAATATTTATTGTATCAAAATTAAACAAAAAATCAAGATAACCACTTTAATGATATCAAGCATTTGATGTAAATTGATAACAACAAATAATTCATTTTTATACCTACAATAAAAATAAGTTAGCTAAATGAAAAGAAATAAAGAAAGAATATACAAAATATAAACAATCTTACTTCACCAAGAATGCATCCTCTTCACCTTGACATAATAGATTTAGCTTGCCATAAGCTTACTTTTGATCAACACTAAAATATCACTCATAGTTGAGAACATGAAAGAAAATATATTGGAACTTAGAACTTTGATACACATTCACACTATATTTTACAATGAGATAGAATGATTCTCAAGCTAGAACAAGGCCTCTATTTCTAGGCCAAATGAGAGAAAGGGTCAAAATTTTTATTAATGCCATGTAGTTGCAATAGTATTCTTTGTCTCCTCCAAGTTCAATTCCATGTCCCTTCTTTCAATGCTTTGTTCCACAACTTTAATCACCGAATTTGACTCTGCTCAAAACGGAAAACATGTGGGGAGTTGTCTGTAGATGAATTTGGCCACTTGGTTCACCTCATTTAGTTAAATATTGAAATAGTTATGATTTTTTTACTATATGCTGGTCATAGTAAAAGTAAATTTGTCCTCCTTTTGATATTTGCACAATTTGATCATCTTAATGAACTTTTTAGGCAATCATGTCTTCTGCAAAGTTGTAGATAATTTCTCAAGGATTTCAAACATGTTTGAGTCACCTCTATTTGAATTTTCTAGCTTGAGTTATCATTATTTTACCAACACGTAGAAAACCTGAAAATAAAACATATTTAGTAAGATAATTAAATATAAACAAATAATACTAAAATAACATAATTTTATAATTTTAATGAAACTTAAATTTTAAAATACAGGTTTTAACATATAATAAATTATTAATTTTAAGTTTCATCAATCTCCAAAGCACCGTACCGACTAGCACCGACAGAGATGGCAGAGCTTAAGAAGTAGATTCAGGAACTTCTAGATAAGGAGTTCATTCCCCCGAGTTTTTCACCATGGGGCGTGCCAGTCTTATTTGTGAAAAAGAAGGATGGCTCGATGAGGCTTTGCATTGACTACAGGGAGTTGAACAGGGTTACAGTGAAGAATAAATACCCACTGCCGAGGATTGAGGATCTGTTTGACCAGTTGCAGGGAGCTTCGATTTTCTCCAAGATAGATCTGCGTTCCGGTTATCACCAGTTCAGGGTGAGAGATGCTGATGTCTCGAAGACAGCTTTCAGGACTCGTTATGGCCACTACGAGTTCCTAGTGATGCCGTTCGGTCTGACGAATGCGCCAGCGATCTTCATGGATCTCATGAATCGCGTATTTCAGCCGTATCTTGACCAGTTTGTGATATTATTCATAGACGACATTCTCGTCTACTCCAAGAATCAGGAGGATCACAGCAGACATCTGACCACATTGCTGCAGACCTTGCAGAAGCACAAGCTATTCGCAAAGTTCAGTGAGTGCGAATTCTGGTTAGAGAAGGTGGTGTTCTTAGGCCACATTGTTTCTAGCAGTGGTATTGAGGTAGACCCAGCGAAAGTTGCCGCAGTCAGAGATTGGGTTGTGCCGCAGAATGCATCAGAGATCCGCAGTTTTCTTGGGCCAGCAGGATATTATGGGAAGTTCATTAAGAGATTCTCCTCTATTGCCGTTCAACTCACATCATTGACCAAGAATAATGCTAAATTTGTGTGGAGTGAGGAGTGTCAGAAGAGCTTCGATACTTTGAAGCAAGCTCTTATCTCAGCACCAGTTTTGGCCATGCCGTCAGGGCCCGGAGATTTTGTTTTGTATACCGATGCTTCGAAGCTCGGTTTGGGTGCAATATTGATGCAGCATGGGAAGGTGATAGCGTATGCTTTTCGTCAGCTGAAAATCCATGAGAAGAACTACCCTACCCATGATCTAGAGTTGGCCGCCGTGGTTTTTGCCTTGAAGATTTGGAGGCATTATCTGTATGGAGAGAAGTGCCAGATCTTTACCGACCACAAGAGCCTCAAGTATTTCTTTATGCAGAAGGAGCTGAACATGCGTCAGAGGCGTTGGTTGGAGCTTGTGAAGGATTATGACTGTGACATTAGCTACCACCCGGATAAAGCTAATGTATTTGCGGATGCATTGAGCAGAAAAGTCGCAGTGATGGCTCATCTGACAGTTTCGAGACCTCTTCAGATTGAGATGCAGAGGTTTGAGCTAGAGTCATATCCTCAAGGTAGAGTTCCCCGTCTATCTACCTTGACTATTCAGTCCTCTCTTCTTGACCGTATTCGCAGTAGTCAGTCAACAGATGAGCAGTTAGCAATGTGGAAGCAGAGAAATGAGGCCAAGGGCAGTGTCTAGTATTCACTCAGCGACTGTATTGTGAGAGACCGAGACAGGATGTGGGTTCCCAGCAGTGGTTCTTTTCTAGCAGATAATCTATCAGAGGCCCACATGTCCCCGTACTCCATTCACCCTGGGAGTACGAAGATGTACAAAGATCTACAGTTGTTGTATTGGTGGCCATGGATGAAGAAGGATATCAGACGTTTTGTACCCGAGTGTCTGACTTGTCAATTAGTGAAGGCAGAGCATCAGAGACCAGCAGGTTTGCTCAAGCCTCTTCCCATTCCCGAGTGGAAGTGGGAGAATGTTACCATGGACTTCGTGACCGGATTGCCGAAGTCAGTTAGAGGATCAAATGCTATCTGGGTGATTGTAGATCGTCTTACCAAATCAGCGCACTTCTTGCCTATTAAGACGACTTTCATCATGATTCAGTATGCAGAGTTGTACATCCGGGAGATAGTCCGACTTCATGGTATTCCAGTTTCTATCGTATCTGACAGAGATCCCAGATTCACTTCCTCATTTTGGAAGAGTTTGCATTCGACTATGGGTACGAAGTTGCTATTTAGCACAGCTTTCCATCCTCAGACAGATGGGCAGTCAGAGCGAGTTATTCAGATTTTGGAGGATCTTCTCCGTGCTTGCGTCATTGATTTCTCCGGGAGTTGGGAGTCGAACTTGCCATTGGTAGAGTTCACCTATAACAACAGTTTTCAGTCGTCTATTGGTATGGCTCCGTATGAAGCACTATATAGCCGCAAGTGCAGATCTCCTGTTCATTGGGACGAAGTAGGGGAGAGATCAGAGTTGGGTCCGGAGATTATTCAGTAGGCTGCCGATGTTGTGGTCAAGATCCGTGATAGGATGAGGACTGCTCAGAGTCGACAGAAAAGTTAAGCAGATCAGAGGAGGAGAGACCTAGAGTTTGCTGTTGGCGACCATGTCATCGTGAAGATAGCACCTATGAAGGGTGTCATGCGATTTGGGAAGAAAGGAAAGCTCAGTCCGAGATTCATTGGACCATTTGAGATCCTCGACAGAGTTGGGACGTTAGCTTATCGTGTGGCTCTTCCGCCGAATCTGGCCGGAGTACACAATGTGTTCCATGTCTCCATGCTGGGGAAGTACATGGCGAATCCTTCGCATGTCTTGAACTTTGAGCCGTTGCAGCTTACTCCGAACCTGTCTTATGAGGAGAGACCACTGCAGATCTTAGACAAACAGGAGAAGAAGCTTCGGAACAAGCTAGTTAAGTGAGTGAAAGTCAAATGGCTCAACCATTCAGAGGAGGAAGCTACGTGGGAGTCTGAGCCAGAGATGAGGAGTCGGTACCCCGAGTTATTCGTTAAGTTTTAATTTCGAGGACGAAATTTCTTTTAAGGGGGGGAGAGTTGTAGAACCCGTAAATTAGACTACGTATAAGCCATGCATAATTTTAGTATTTTAAATTAAAATGATTTTATTGCATGAGTATTTAAATGCTTTTCTTTAAAGTTAATTATTTTATGCAGTAGTTTAAATTTTTATCTTTTCAGTGAGGCCGGACTGGAGTTGGAGCTTTGAGATAAAATTTAAAATTAAGAAAACTTTCCCAGAGTTTATTTTAGCTAACTAGTAAGTTAATTTAAGTTATAAGGAGGTTTAAGGAATTATTTAAGTAACTTGAGGTAAGTAGGAAATAAGTTCATTTAGGTTCCATAATTAATGTGTTAATTCACTAAATTATTTAAAGGATAGGTAAGGCTCTAAAGGTTTAAAATACACTAACTAAGCAATATTTTCCCTCCATTTATTAACCAAATTTCGGCCACCCCCTTAGTGATTTAGCAATTCTCTGACAACTCACCACTTTTGACCCTTTCCTTGTTATTTGTTAGTAGGATAATCTTTTCATTTTGATCACCATTTAATTAATAATCAACCTATATCTAGCCATGAAGAATCGGTCATTTGCACCCCATCTATCCCTCCAACAATCATTTTTGAATATCCAACCATTTCAAATTCAAAGAGAGCAAGACTTGGTCTTGCCATCCCTTTTATATTACAACCCCTCCCCTCACTCCCCTAACCATCTCCCCCTCTTCCTCCTCACCGAAATCTGAGAGCAATTCAGTGTACAAACCGTGAGAAACGTTAGAGAAAGCAAGAGGAAAGTCAAAGGAAAACTAGGTAGAAAAGTGCATTCCGTCTCCTCCGCGCCCCGTCGTCGATTGGTTCGTTTTCCATTCAAAACGAACCAAGGCATGTTTATATTTCCTTTCACTCTTCAATCAAGTCATATTAACATTTTAAAACATATCACGTGCATGATTTAATAGGCAGAAACCTAAATATTGTCAAATCATTTTCAAAAAAGTAGTGCAGATTTTGTTGGCTTCACTCTATGCCTCACGGTTTTTGCTGTTTTTGTTGAGTTATAGGTTGGCTCGTGTCCACGATCCCAAGGATGCATCTAGACATGTACTAGGGTGTGTCATGACCATGTTGGTCCATTCGTTCAATTCCATACATGCTGGAAACTCGCATGTGACAGCAACACCCCAAATGTGTCCCTTTGAGTCTCGATTTGTATAGTTGCTGTCAAGGGAGGGAGTTTCCGATCTTGGCTTCCCTAGGGGCCTATAGCCATGGTTATAACACTTCCATATCATGTCTAAGACGTGACCACGTCTCCTTTTTAAGGCTTGGTCCATGGCAGAATCAGTTTTTAAATCAAAACACATGCACATCCCCTTCGCCCCTTTCGAATTCTACTTGTGTAACTTTTGAGTTTGGTGGTGGTGAGAATCTTGTTTGGCCTATGGCCCATTGCCACGGTTCAAACCATACCCCTTGATGTCTAGATCGTGCCATGGTCAACCAAATGGCCACTGGAATGGTCCATGACAGCAAGAAGCGTCGCAACACCCACGCGCAGAATTAAGTGCTCGGGTGGATTTTTCGGTTGGTTTCGGGTGCGGTACGAATTGTGGCTGGCATAGGTCCCTCAGCCATGGTTCAAACCATACCCTAGGATGTTGGTAAGAGCCTCTGGTCAGTGGTTCAAGCTCCAATGACCGGTAGTCTCGAAAACGACACAAGGAAGCAAAGACACGGCTGCTGTATTTTGTGTACAGCAAGTGGTGCGTTGGTTCGGAGGCTCGTTTAAGTTCTTGGTTTGCTTCTAGCCTATGGCCTTGGACTGGACAGTGCCTCATTTAGTTAGGAAGGTCATGTTTTGGGCCGTTTGTGATTCAGATCAGTTTTTAGGTCGTACGAGAATTTACGGTGCAAGGTGCCTAAATGACTCTCGAAAGAGCGTTTTATTTTTTGGCCTCCCTTCACTAAATTTCGAGTACTGTAAATTTAGATGCATTATTTCATCATTTTAGGCGTATTTTAATCATGACTATATGATGGTTCGCTGTCGGTTCGGGTTGGCACGGAGTCATGATTAAATACGAAGTCGTTAGGCGTAATGGTGCCATTTTTGAGATTTAATTACATCGTTTGTCAAGTTAAATCATTTGCATATTTTCACGTTATATTTTAGGTCGCAGCGAGCCTGGGAACGATCCAACCCATGTGGTAAAATTATTACAGGATATTTAATTATGCCATTTAATTATATTACGTGCATAAAAATATAAAATATTCATTTTTGAGATTTATGCGATATTGCTTGTGGCCATTTCACTATCATGGGATTATTGTATCACCCGGTCGTCAGTTACCGGTAAGTTTAGTTCAGTTCCACCCAGTATACTGTGGCATTAGTCTGATCAGACGATTATTATTTCACCCGGTCGCCAGTTACCGGTCAGTTCAGTTCAGTTTAGTGCAGGGGCCACTTGCGTAGAACATAATCTCAACTGAAAATTTATGACATGCTATTTCATTACAGGGCTCTATGGAGCAAACATTTCATTTATGATTTTCAGTCAATTATGCTTGTATTATAATTGCTCATGATAAGTTATTTTCACGTTATGCCTCATGACATGATATTTTTATCCCATTCAATTTTACTATATTATTTACTCGTTATTTACGATATATGCATGCTGAGTCTTTAGACTCACTATACTTGATTGTTGTAGGTACTGATGAGGTGGGGACCGAGGGCAGGGACCAGTGAGCTAGCTTGGGAAGGCAGTAGTGGAACCCGAGGACCTCATTTACAGCATTTGCCATTTTTATGCTCAAACATTTTTATCACTTGTTGGATTACTTTAACTTGTTATTTTGTGATCAATAATTTCTTCCGCTGCTATTTTGAACATTAAACTTGAATTATCAGTTTATTTCTTGAATGAGGCATTTTAATTATTTTAAAAAGAAAATTTTAAATTTTTCCGCAAATTTTCAACACGAATTTTCGGGCCATTATACCTCCTCCCCATCAACAGCCTACCCAAGAGCCCCTACTTGTTGAACAGCCCACCCGGGCTAATATTTTTATTGAGGGAGCTACTCCAACAAGGCTTAGGATTTTCAAGCAGCTCCTCATTCCTGACGAGGAGGCACATTTGAGGAGCTCTCGGCCTTACCCCCAAGCTTCTCAAAGGCTCCAACAAGATTCTGGCCGTAAGTTCTTTTGATCCCTTCTTACTCCACCCCTCTTCTTCTTTTTTTTTACTAACTCCTCTTGAACAGGGTGGTCAAATGATGATCAAGCCCGGCAATTCTAGGACACCCAGGGGCGACAACAAGAAGAATTGTCCCGAGCTCGAACCACTGACGAAGAGGAAGTAGCCGACTTGCGCTCTGCTTTGGACAAAGCCAACGAATAGTTGGAGAAAGCCCGGGACGACTTTAACGAATGCCTCATTCGGGAAGAGACTCTGTAAGGGCACTACTCTGTCCTTAAAGCCAATAGTAAATCCATGTCTGAGGGCTTGGAAAGACAGATGTCCCGGGCAGAGGCCGCTGAGAGAGCCCTGGCTGCTGATGAACAGGATAAGAAGCAACTGCAGGCCTCCTTCTTCCTCTCTCCAGAATTCAAGGCGGCCGTAGAAGACCGGGCCTATCACCTTTTCAAGACCGGCTTTGACAAATGCCGGGATCAATTTGAAAAGGACGGACTAATGCCTAAGGATAAGGAAAACTTCCCGGGCTTCGGACGAGCCATAGCATCCCTCCCCAAGGATGAAGAAGAGGAGAAGGAGGACCCTGAAGAAGAAGAGCAGCCAGTGTCTAAACAAATAGACTTAGAATAGGCTTGTAATTTTTTTTCCTTTCCTTGTAATCTTTAGCCTCCGGGCTTTTTATTAATGAAATGTTAATCATTTTGTCTTCATACGCATTGTTTCCATTTATTCTTTAATGCATTACCATATACCTAGCTTTAGAAATAATCTCAATCACGGCTTGTGAATAAGAAATCACAAAAATTTCCAAGTGTTGTAAATTAACCGATCAATCCAAATAAGTAACTAGGATGTTGAACCTTGAGCCTGAATGAAAATATTTGTACTTAATAAACACTCTAGGTGTAGACCCTCTAAGTTAGGGTACATGACTTCGGATTGTTTCAATAACCAGAGTGCGGAACCATGAGACGGGGATCATGTTCCGGGACTTTGGAATGGTCGAGGTGTGGTGCCCCAAGCCAGGGTGTAGAGCCATGGGCTTATTGGTCACCAAGGTACGGAGCCTTGGGCCGGGGATCAAGTCTTGGGACTTGGGAATGGTCGACGTGTGGTGTCCCGAGCCAGGGTGTAGAGACCTGGGATTGTTTAATAACCAAGGTACGGATCCTTGGTTCGGGGATCATGTACCGGGACTTGGAAATGGTCGAGGTGTGGTGCCCCGAGCTACGGTGTAAAGCCCTGGGCTTGTTTAGTAACCAAGGAACGGAGCCTTGGGCCGGGAATCATGTCCCGGGACTTGGGAATGATCGAGGTGTGGTACCCCGAGCCAGGGTGTAGAGCCCTGGGCTTATAGATTAACTGGAGCTTTGTATCTCCCGGTTTTCAGACATAAAATTCATACACTTTCTGTGAAGAAAAGAACATTCATTATATCTTCAAACAAGTAATTATATATTTCACGCAAAATAATTCTTTAAATGAAATAAATTCCATGGTCGCTTGAGAGAGCGTCCTTGAGCATCTTCTAGATAATAAGCTCCCGAGCTAACCTTCCGGGTTATTTTAAAAGGTCCTTCCCAAAGAGCTTCCAATTTTCCAACATCTCCAGCTGGATTAAATTTCTTGATGACCAGATCTCCTACTTGAAAGTCTCGGATTCGATCTTTTTTGTTATATGATTTCATAACCCGGCCTCGGTAAGCTTCCATTCAAATCAGAGCCTGCTCTCTCTTATCTTCCACCAAATCCAATTCCATTGCCCGGCTTTGATCATTATCATCCGGGTAAGATTCTAACCGGGCAGAAGATTGTCCGATTTCAACCGGAAGAACTGCTTCAGAACCATACACTAGATTAAAAGGAATCTTTTGAGTAGGTGCCCGGGGAGTAGTTCTGTACACCCAAAGAACACTAGACAATTCTTCCACCCAGTCTTTTCCTTTGCCCTGTAGCATGATTTTCAAGGATTGCACAATAATTTTGTTAACAACCTCTGTTTGACCATTGGCTTGAGGATAAGCAACAAAAGTGAAAGAGTGAGTGATTTTCATTTCTTGGCACCAAGCTGTGATCTCCTTTCCCTAAAACTTCCTCCCATTGTCTGAGATTAGTCTCCAGGGGACTACAAATCGGCATAAAACATTCTTCCATAGAAATTTAAAACTTCATGCTCACTAATCAATGCTAGGGGCTCGGCCTCTACCCATTTCGAAAAATAATCAACAACCACGAAGAGAAATTTCTTCTGAGCCCTGGAAATTGGAAAGGGACCAACGATGTCCATGCCGCATTGATCAAAGGGACAAGATGCCCAGATAGGCTTCATGAGAGTGGCCGTGCGGTGCTTAAAATTAGAGTGATGTTGACAACCCTCACAAGTCCGGACCACTCGGGCAGAGTCTTGACTAATAGTGGGCCACCAAAGTCCGGCAAGCATTGATTTCTGGGCTAATTCTATTCCTCCGAGATGCTCTCTGCAACAACCTTCATGAATCTCCTAGAGGACATAATCTACCTCTCCCATAGGTAAGCACTTGAGTAGAGGTCCCTGAAATGATCTCCTGTACAAGATATTATTTAAGAGAACAAACCTGAGAGCTTGTCTCTTGATCTTCTGAGCTCGAGATTTGTCTTCAGGTAATTCATTGCTTAAAATGAATTTTATCAGGGGTATCATCCAAGAATCCTCTGGTGCTGTCACAGTCTCTTCTTCCGTGGAGAGGAATAGCCGGGAAACATGCAATACTTCTTGGGTACTGACTTCTGATAAAGACGCGGCCATCTTTGCCAAAGCATCTGCTTCCCCATTCTCGTCCCGGGGTATCTGCTCAATACTTGAATCCACAAAAACTTCTGCCCGAGCTTTAATGAGCTTGAGATATTTAAGTTATAGGATCGGTTAAATATGTAAAAATGTTTAGAATGGGGGTTGAATAAATACATACGATTTTCAAAACCTTTTACGATTGATGAGTCAGTTTAGTGATAAACTGATACTCAGGAATCTTGTAAGTCAATATCAATCAGTTAACAAATAGTGTGCGGGAAAAAATTGACTGATAGGTAGAATATAAACTGAAATACGAGGACACAAGATTTTATGGATGTTTGAGATTTAAATACTCATACGTCACTCCTTCTATATCAAGGATATGATATACACAAAAAGATTTTGATCGATACAATCAGTTGTACAGACCCACTTCAATTTTGGACTTAACAATTCCAAACTGAAACTCTTAGTAACAAACTTGTTTAAGGTACACAAAAGATCTGAAATAATCTAACACAACTGATCTCTTCAAGATCGAGTAATACAGCTTGTGTTTGAAAGCTCGAGATATAGCCTGAAAGCTATGAATGTATGCAGTAAGCGTGAGCTTTGGTGTCTGTAAGGATTTCAGCAGAGTAACTGACTTGTAAATCGATAGTTGTTCAATGATTCAAAAGTTCAAGAGTTTTCTAGCCCTTCTTCAGTTGTTCTTCCCTGCTATTTACAGAATTCCCTCCAATGGTAATATTAAATACAATTCAAACCTTTCTATCTGTTGCTTGCCACGTCAACATTCTTCTGACAGTCGTACACTGTAACTTTTCTGAGATGCTGTGATCCTACTACTTGTTGCAGTAAGCTTTTGTCAGTTGAATGTCTTAACTGATGACGTGTATATGTTGGAAACTAAATTCCGGCGTTTGACAAAATATGAATCAAATGATACACGCAATTCAGCAACTGGACTTAATAACAGAAATCAGCTGATCTAATAAAGAAAACTGATCAGTTGGAAACCGATCAGTTTATACATTCAGCCGTATGCTTTTAAGCTAAGCATCCTTCAACTGAACATGTCTCCGGAAATAACATTCAACCGACCAAGAGACATAGAAGACTGCAACTGAATATGAAACGCCGCACTTCAATCAATACAGCTTAGAACAACGCATTTCGGCTAAAGCAGTTAAGACGCCGCATTACAATAAATGAAGCAAACAATGCCCAAGAAATAATGAAGTGGCAATCAACAGATACCAAGATCCAAATATATCTCAAGTTACCGTTGGAAGGGAAGCTTATAAATATGACAGAAGAACAGCTGAATAAAAAAAAAGAAGACAACTCTACTCAAAGCTTGCTGTTACTCTGCCAAAATCCTAGCTCACTCTTACTTGGTTTATTTGTAGCAGTCAAGGCTACAATTTGAGCTCACTAGCACTTTGTAATAATCGTTAAATTCGATAGTGCTAAGATCAGTTACGCACTGAGAACATTTTGTAATACTAAGAGTTTCAACTTTTGGCAGTGATAAGTCCAAACTGAAGTGGGTCAGTACAAATCTTGTATTCGATCAAAGTCTTTTAGTAGAAGGGGTGACGTAGGAGTAATTGAAATCTCCGAACATCCAGAAACAATCATTGTGTATTTTATTTCAGTTTTGTATTCTATTTGTTAGTCAGTTACTTTCCGCAACTACTTTAGTTTAACTGATTGTCATTGACCAGTAAGATTCTTAGAATCATTTTGTCACCAAACTGAACTCAAAATTCGTAAAGATCAGTTTTAATTGTGAGTGTTTATTCAACCCCCCCTTCTAAACACTCTTGATACGTTAATCGATCCTATCAAGTGGTATCAGAGCGGTTGAATCTTGTTCTTGAATACTTTTGATCTATAAACTTGCTAGCATGACTTCATTCAACAAAATTCCTATGTTCTCCAGAGAAGAATTTGATGATTAGAAAATCAGAATGCAGGCTCATTTAGCTGCACAAGATGATGACATGTGGTATGTCATAACTGATGGACCCATGAAGATTCTAAAAACAAATACAGCAGTTGCCATAATAGAAGGGGCACCACAAAGAATAGAAAAGCCCAGAGATGAATGGACAACTGAAGGTAAAAGAAAAGCAAATCTTGATAATGTGACTAAAGACATTCTGTACAAAACGCTGGACAAAGTAACCTTCAGCAAAATAAAGATGTGTAAGACAGCCAAAGAAATTTGGGAAAAGCTGATCCAGCTGTGTGAAGGAAATGATCAAAACAAAGAAAATAAACTTTCTGTTGCTGTTCAAAAGTTTGATAACATCAAAATGAAAGCAGGAGAATCAATGCACGAGTATGATGAAAGAGTAAGCAGTATCATCAATGAGTTAAATGCACTTGAAAAAGTGTATACCAACAAAGAGATTGCACTGAAGGTAATGAGAGGTCTTCCCAAGGAATGGGATGTCAAGACCATGGCAATGAGGAAGTCCAAAGATCTGAACCAGATTGAACTTCATGATCTGTTTGCTGATTTAAAGGCTTATGAATTTGAGCTGCAGACCAGAGAAGGAGAACCATCTACCCCTGCAGCCACAACTGCTCTAGCTGCTGTCAGAACAGAACCAATCAATTCAGTCGAGAAATCTGCAGATCAGTTGAGCAGTGATGCTATGTCATTGTTCATCAAAAAATTTGGAAGGTTCATGAGAAAGAATCAAGGAAACTTCCAGAAGCCATACCAAAGGAACAGCTCCAAAGATGAATCAAATGCCTGCTACAACTGTGGCAAATCAGGTCACTTTATTGCTGATTGTCCTATACCCAAGAAGGACAGTCAAGGCTCAACTGATAGAAGAAAGAAATCATATGAACACAAAAGAAGACCCAAGGAAGATAAGAAGTTCTTCAGAAAGAAACATGAGGTACTCTTAGCTGAAGAAAACAAATCTAAATGGGCAGAAACTGACAGTGAGGAGTCAGAACCAGAAAGCTCATGCAGCTCTAGTGATGATGAGGAAGTCAAGTGCTTGATGGCTAATGATGCAGAAGAAGAATCATCTAGCCAACATGTATTTGATTTCAGCTCAACTGATTTCACACGAGAAGAACTCATTCTAACACTACATGACATGGTAAATGAGTATCAAAAGCTTGCATCATCATTTGAAAAAATCAAAGCAAAGCAAACTGATCCCACAGACAATAAAACCAAAACTGATGAATCAGTTGATGGGTTGAGTCTAAAAAGGGAAATTGCTGAGTTAAAAGCAGAGAGAAACAAAAATCAGTCATTAATCCAGAAGTTGATTCTTGAAAACTCAAAACAGACTGAGCTCATTCAGTCTTGGAACATGTCATCTACTGCACTGAATGAGATGCAGAATTCACAAAAATCAGTTTCTGATAAAACTGGTTTAGGATTCAACACTGAAGGAGAAATGTATCCAAATGATACTCAACCAAAGCTAAAAACAGACAAAGGGAAATACATTCACTTTGTCAAAACAACAGTGGTACAAGAACAAATTGAGCCCAGTAAACTGATTGAGCAACCTACTGAGAATATGAACAAGGCAAGAAGATATGAGATTGGTTATAATAAAAAATTCTCAACTGATTCACAAAGTCAGTCATCAAAGAGGTTTCACAAGAACTATTCGAATAGCTATTTCAATTACTATAACTGCAAGCCAGTTCAGAAGAGATATAGACTGAACAATCAGTTGAATAAAGCTAAAACACATATTGTATCATTTGTACACTACACACCAAGCACACAAAAGCCGAGAAAAACCATTTGGAATACAGCTACTGGAAAGTCTGTTAGACTAATCCAAGTGTGGGTTCCTAAGGGACTAATCAGTTCAGGACCCAAATAGATATGGGTACCAAGTTATATTATGTGTGTGATTGCAGGTAACAGGAACAAACAAGAACTCAATATGGTATTTGGACAATGGATGTTCGCGACATATGACAGGAGATGCAAGTGCGTTATCTCAACTGATCAAATACAGTGGTCCAAACATCAGTTTCGGGGACAATTTCAAAGGTAGAACTGTGGGTAAGGGTAAGCTTATCCATGGTAACTTTACTTTTAAAGATGTTCTATTAGTAGAAAACCCTAAGTATAACTTGATTAGCATCAGTCAGTTATGCGACAGTGGATTCTCAGTACAATTTGACAAAAACTCATGTTCAGTCAAAACTTCAACTAATGAAATCATACTAACTGACAAACATTGTGGAAACACATATAAAGTCAGTTAGAATGATCAAACTTATGCACCAATTTGTTTTATTGCTTCCAAATCGTCTAAAAACTGGTTGTGGCATAAGAGACTAAATCATTTAAACTTTAAAACCATTTCCTATCTGAGTAAACATGAACTTGTAACTGGTTTGCCCAAAATAGACTTTTCAAAAGAAAAACTTTGCTCAGGATGTCAGTATGGTAAACAAGTACGATCCTCTTTTGAAAACAAGGGCTGTAAATCTTCATCCCGATGCTTAGAACTGTTGCACATGGATCTCTTTGGTCCTATACCAGTCATGAGTTTAGGAGGAATGAAATACACCTTGGTAGTCGTAGATGATTTTTCAAGAATTACTTGGGTTATTTTTCTCAAATCTAAAGACTATACTGCTTCGCAACTAATAATGTTGAATCCGAAAAATCAGATTATGTATAAGCCATGCATAATTGCTACTATTTAAATTAAAAATGAATATTTTATATAAATATGAAGTGTTTGATTTATTTTAATAATTTTAAGTCATGATTATTTATTTAAAGGTAGATGTTTAGTTTTATCTTTTCAGAATAAATACGCGAGGTCGGACCGGAGTTTGGAGATTAGAGATAAGATTAATAATATGATTAATAATAAGAAAATATTCCTAAATTTAATTTAAGTCAAAGAATAATTTAATTTAAAGAAAAAGAATGTCCTTGGGATTTAATAAATTAATTAGAGCTAAGTTCGTAAATAAGTTCTTTAGGTTAATATTTAATTAAAGCTTAAATTAAAATATGTAAACATATGGGATGAATTAATCTAGGTATAAAATATTCAAGAAATTAATCATAGCATTTGAATATTTAAATTTGAGGTCATGAATGCCATGCAATAATCTATCCTAAATTTAATGTGTAAAGTCACTAAAATATATATTGAGGGTGCTAAACTTTAAGCAATTGAAATACAAGGTTTAAATAAAATATACCATGCAAATGAGTAACAATTTCGGTCAAAACATTTCTTAGGTGTAGTAAATTTCATACAAATCACCTCATTAGTCTTTAAAGTAAATATAATTCTCCACCATTAATTCACTAGTTATTAGTACATTCAAATGCTATAATTCACATAAATTTTCCTCAAAACCATTGTCTTAGCGGCTTAACGTGCACATACAGTAGGAATAATAAGAAGGAAACCAACGGCAACAAGAGGAAGGAGAAACAATTCAAACCCATTCAAATTTACAACTAAATGGTTTTTATAGTGTTTTCATTTCCCACTTTTAAACTCCATAATTATGGGTAATACATGCACCATAATTCTCTTTGAAGCTCTTCAACCCCTTTATGCTAGCAACTAAACATGAATAACAGCAAGAAGAAGAGTACAAGAATCGGGCTGCAAGAGAATCAAAAACATTTCAAATCCCATTCAACTTCTTGACTTGTAACCCCCAACTTAATGTGTATTATAGCACCTTTAACACCTCCTATATCATTCACTTTCATTCCTTACATTTCCTACAACCATAAGATTCGAAATATAGAAGAAACATAGCAGCTGAGGATCGAGAACAACAACTGTAACAAAGAAAAGAAATCCAACTCGGTTCCGTCGCGTCGTATTGTCGTTTTGATTTGTTTTTGTCAAAACAAATTCCAGGCATGTATATATTATTCCTTTGCTCTGCAATCAAGTTATATTAGCTATTTTAAATCAGTATATGTTCATAAAGCAAGTGACAAAACACATTTTGACAGCAACATTCTGAAAAACCTGCACAAGCCTTCTCGGCCCTATGATATGCACTTCACGGTTGTGTTGTCTTTGTTGATTACAGGTAGTTGCTCGATTCCAGGCTTTCATGGCTACCTCTAGGCATAATTTAGAGTATGTTAGGGTGTTTTTGGGTCAGTTGTTTCAGTCCATACACTCAAGAATGAAGCAATGACAGCAAACTTTACATAAGCTGCAGAATTGAGTCACGATTTTTGTTCTTGGTTGTTTGGGATGAGAGTTTGAATCATGGCTGTCCTAGGGACTGTAGCCATGGTTAGAACCCTTCCTTATCATGTCTAGTACGTGACCAAATCATCTTTTCAAAACTTTTTTCGTAGATCCCTCAGATTTTTACAGAAACATAACAAGTGCTCTTGGTTTTCAAAATCTGATTTTTTGGTGTGGATAAGTTTCGGTTTTGGGGGTGTTGTTTGGGTTATGGTTGGTTTCTAGCCCATAGCCATAGCTCATACAACTCTTCATCATGTCTAGATCAAGATATGGTCGATCAAATGGCCCTTGGAACGAGACAAGACAGTAAAACATTTCAATACAAAACACTGCACAACAAGTGGTGTTCTCGGCTAGCATGTTGAATTGTCCTAGGTGTTGGCTCGGTTTTTGGTTGGCTTTTAGCCCTTAGCCATGGCCCAAGCCATGCCTTAGGATGTTGGAAAGAGTGTCTGGTTGGTGGTTCAAACCAATGGTCATGAAATTTTGGATTTTTCCCCCACACACGCGCAATGGCCGCTGCTGTATTTTTATTTTTTTGACAGCAGACTTGAGTTCGGTTTCTGAGGTTGGTATGAGTTCTTGGTTGGCTTTTAGTCCATGGCCTTGGACTGGAAAATACCTCAATGAGTTCTGAAAGTCATGTTTTTGGCCGTTTGTGATTTGGTCGAGTTTAGAGGTCGTACGAGAATTTACGGTGCAATATGCCAAAATGACTCTCGAAAGAGTGTTTTATGTTTTTGGATTCCATTCACCAAATTTCGTGTACAGCTATCATCATGCATATTTTTCAGTTCGTTTGGGGTATTTTTAATCATGGTTAAACGTCGGTTTAATGTTGGTCCGAGTTGGTACGATGCCATGATTAAAATCAAGTTGTTGGTCCGAATCGTCTCGTTTTTGGTTCTATTGTTAAGTTTTGGTCAAGATAAGAATATTTTCATGTGTCACATATTAGAATTAGGTTGCAGCAAACCTGGGAGCGATACAACTCATCCGGTAAAAATAAGGTTATAATTATATTACGTGCATAAAAATATAAAATGTTTATTTTTGAGATATATGCGATATGTCTTGTGGCCACCTTATGTTTATGGGTTTGGAAGTCGGTAGGCGCAACCGAGGACCTCTCCACCAGATGACTTACGACCGGTTTACGATTATGTATGGGTACGGATATCCAGTCCAAGGGCTGTGGTGATCTCTACCGCCCAGTATACTGTGGTTTAGTCTGATCAGGCGCTCACGTTATGTTATGAGCCACTTGCTTAGAAACATTATCTCTACCAAAAAATTATGATATGACATGACAGAGCTCTATTGAGCAAATCTTTTACGTATAATTTTCAGATATGCACATAATTATAATTATTCATGATACGATTTTCACCATGCACTTTACGATACCATATTTTTACGTTGCATGCGATTTTATTATATATTTACTTGTTATTCACGATATATACATGTTAAGTCTTTCGACTCACTAGACTTGATTGTTGTAGGTACTGATGAGGTCGAGACGGAGGGCGTAGAACAGTGAGCAATCCTGTGGCAGCAGTAGTAAACCCGAGGACCTCATGCTTTAGTTTATGCACCTTTTATTATTCAAAATCAGTTTTAATACGTTGGATTATTTTTAAATTGTTGTTCACGTTGGACTATTTTTAAATTGTTGTTTGAAAATAATATTTGCTTCCACTGTTATTTTAAAGTTAAAATTATTTACATGTTTATTTTATAAATGAGGCAAGAGAATAATTTATTTAGAAAATTTTTTATAATTCCGCTAAAATATGAATACGAAATACGGGCCTTTACAGTTGGTATCAGAGCCTATGATCTTGTAAAGGGTTGTACTACTGCTGCTCTCGAGAAGCTCATGAAGTCACGTCTTCAGTCTGTAAGTTTTACGATTACGCATTTATTTTAAAGCTTGAAATATTTTTACATCATGGTTGCATGAAAGATCTTATGTCAAGATTACGATTATGCATTATTTATTTAAATTTAAAGAAATAGTGGAATTATGCATGTTGGTTACGTATGGGTTATAATTATGGAACAGCATGCCTCCTAGACGCATTATTGATCGCACGGGAGGTGATGAGCATCGTCAGGAGAACGAGGAGACAGATTTACCACCACCCCCTCCACCAGACATGAATGCCCAGATGCTAGCTGGGATGACTCAGTTCTTCGCACAGTTTGCGGGGAACAATGCAGTGGGAGCCAGACAGACGGGACCGGAGGCTATCTATGAGAGGTTCATGAAGATGCGACCAAAGGAGTTCTTAGGGACGTCCGATCCTATGGCTGCCGAGGGCTGGATTAAGTCTCTTGAGGTTATTTTCGAGTTTATGGGGCTTGAAGATGGAGATAGGGTTCGATGTGCGACCAATCTGTTCGGAGGAGACGCTCGCCTATGGTGGGAAGGAGCATCAGTGGCTTTGGATTTGACTACTTTGAGCTGGGCCCGCTTCACAGAGGTATTCTACTCTAAATATTTTACTGAAGAGGTGCATTCGAGGTTGACCACGGAGTTCATGACCCTGAGGCAGGGAGATTTGACTGTTACAGAGATTATCCGTAAGTTCGAGAGGGGATGTCATTTTGTACCCCTAATTGCTAATGATGCTGGAGCCAAATTGAGGCATTTACTAAATGGTCTGCGGCCGATCTTACGCCGTGATGTTAGGGTGGCTGGCCCTACTACCTATGATGTTGCTTTTTCCAGAGCTCTAGCGGCAGAGCAAGACCAGAATGATATTGAGCGCGATCGCCAGGGTAAACGACCATTTCAGGCACCACACCGTCCCCCTCAGCCGCAGCATCAGAATAAGAGACCTTTCCACGGTCCACCCAGGAACAGAGGGCCGCAGCAGCAACAGCAGGGATGAGCAGTCCCGAGGACAGTGGAGTATCCAGTCTGTGCCAAGTGCTCACGTCGTCATGCTGGGACTTGTATGTATGGTTTGGGAAAGTGTTACAAATGTGGTAGTACTGACCACATATTGAAGAATTGCCCTCAGAAGAATCTGCCTACCCAAGGCAGAGTTTTTGCTCCCCATGCTACGGAGACTAACCCGGAGACGATGCTCATGACAGGTATCCTAAATCTTTAAATGTTATTTGAAGTTTAATGTTTTGGGTTAGGATTTTGAACTTAGAATTTACGATAGGATTGCATGTTCTAATCAGTGTTAGCTACGGGAATTTAGGTTAGAAGAACTTTGACCTTTGCATGTCTATAAGCATAGTTCTTGTAAAACTATTGGGTTTAGCATGATATTCCAATCCTTCAGGGAGAATCTTCAAAGCCGGTTCAGCTACGAAAGCCTTGATAGATTCAGGGGCTACTCATTCATTCATTACAGAAACCTTTGCAAATTCTCTCAAAATCAAGAAAATTGGGCTAGACATAGCGTATTCAGTAGCATTGCCTTTTGGAGAGGAGATGACAGCTATTAATGTGATCCGTGATATAGACCTTGAACTTCATGGTAATCTGGTGTATGCGGATCTTATCGTGCTGCCGATGCCGGAATTTGATATCATTCTGGGGATGGACTGGCTATTGAGGAACAGAGTTTTGATTGATTTCCAGCGAAGATCTGTTCTCGTTCGACCGCTTGGGATGGAACAATTCTTATTCGAACCAGACATGTATTTTAATTTACCGCGTATGATATCTTCTGTCCAGTCTAGGAAGCTCATTCATAGAGGGTGCCGAGCATTTTTAGCTACTCTAGTATTTGTTCCCGATACGCCCAAACAGTCAGCATCCGATGTTCCTATTGTCCGGGACTTTCTAGACGTTTTTCCTGATGACGTCTCGGGTTTACCACCTGTGCGAGAGGTGGAATTTTCTATTGAGCTTATGCCAGGTACAACACCGATATCGAAAGCACCATACCGATTAGCACCGACAGAGATGGCGGAACTCAAGAAAAAGATTCAGGAACTTCTTGACAAAGAGTTCATTCGCCCGAGCTTTTCGCCATGAGGCGCACCAGTCATGTTTGTGAAGAAAAAGGATGGTTCGATGAGGCTCTGCATTGATTACCGGGAGTTGAACAGAGTTACAGTGAAGAACAAATACCCACTCCCGAGGATTGAAGATTTATTTGATCAGTTGCAGGGAGCTTCAGTATTCTCCAAGATTGATCTGCGTTCTGGTTATCATTAGCTGAGAGTGAAAGACGCCGATGTTCTCAAGACTGCTTTTAGGACTCGTTATGGACACTTCGAGTTCCTTGTGATGCCGTTCGGTTTGACGAATGCGCCAGCGATCTTCATGGATCTCATAAATCGTGTATTTCAGCCGTATCTTGATCAGTTCGTGATAGTATTCATAGACGATATCCTCGTCTACACAAAGAATCAAGAGGATCACAACAGACATCTGACCACAGTATTGCAGACCTTACAAAAGCATAAGCTATTCGCGAAGTTCAGCAAATGCGAGTTCTAGTTAGAGAAAGTGGCGTTCTTAAGCCACGTCGTTTCTAGCAGTGGTATTGAGGTAGACCTGGCGAAAGTTGCAGCAGTCAGAGATTGGGTTGTGCCGCAAAATGCATCAGAGATCCGTAGTTTCCTTGGGCTAGCAGGATACTATCGGAAGTTTATTCGGGGATTCTCCTCCATTGCAGTTCCACTCACGTCATTGACGAAGAAGAATATTAAGTATGTGTGGAGCGAGGAATGTCAGAAGAGCTTCGATACATTGAAGCAAGCTCTGATTTCAGCGCCATTATTGGCCATGCCTTCAGGACCCGGAGATTTTGTTCTGTACACCGATGCTTCAAAACTCGGTTTAGGCGCAGTATTGATGCAGCATGGGAAGGTGATAGCATATGCTTCTCATCAGCTGAAGATTCACGAGAAGAATTATCCTACCCATGATCGAGAGTTGGCAGCCGTAGTATTTGCATTGAAGATTTGGAGGCATTATTTGTACGGAGAGAAGTGCCAGATCCTTACCGACCACAAAAGTCTCAAACACAGAAAGAGTTGAATATGCGGCAGAGGCGTTGGTTGGAGCTAGTGAAGGACTACGACTGTGACATTAGCTATCATGCTGGCAAAGTTAATATAGTTGCAGACGCGTTGAGCAGAAAAGTCGCGGGGATGGCTCATTTGGTGGTATCGAGACCTCTTCAGTTTGAGATGCAGAGGTTTGATCTAGAGACATATCCTCGAGATAGAGTTCCTCGTCTATCTACTTTGAAGATTCAGTCTTCTCTTCTAGACCGTATTCGCAGTGGGCAGTTAGCAGACGAGCAATTGGCTAAGTGGAGATAGAGAGATGAAGCCAAGGACAGTATCTTGTACACAGTTAGAGACGGTATTGTCAGATATCGAGACAGAATGTGGGTTTCGAGCAGCGATTCTATTCGAGAGGATATCTTATCTGAGGCCCATATGTCGTCGTACTCTATTCATTCTGGGAGTACGAAGATGTACAAAGACCTACAGTTATTATATTGGTGTCCAGGGATGAAGAGGGATATCAAACGATTTGTATCCGAGTGTCTGACGTGTCAGCTAGTGAAAGCGGAACATCAGAGACCGGCAGGTATGCTCAAGCCTCTTCTTATTCCCTAGTGGAAGTGAGAGAATGTCACCATGGACTTCGTTGTCGGTCTGCCGAAGTCAGTCAGAGGGTCGAATGCTATATGGGTGATTGTTGATCGTCTTACGAAGTCAGCTCATTTCTTGCCTATTAAGACGACTTTCTGCATGATCCAGTATGCAGAGTTATATATCCGGGAGATCGTTAGACTTCATGGCATTCCCGTTTCTATAGTGTCTGACCGAGATCCTAGATTCACTTCATCGTTTTGGAAGAGTCTGCATTCAGCTATGGGTACGAAGTTGTTGTTTAGCACAGCTTTCCACCCACAGACAGATGGTCAGTCCGAGAGAGTTATCCAGATTTTGGAGGATCTTCTTCGTGCATGTGTTCTTGATTTCTCCGGGAGTTGGGAATCAAAGTTGCCGTTGGTGGAGTTTACCTATAGCAACAGTTTTCAGTCGTCTATAGGGATGGCTCCATACGAAGCACTGTACGGTCGTAAGTGTAGATCGCCTATTCATTGGGATGAAGTAGGGGAGAGAGCAGAATTGGGTCCGGAGATAGTGCAGCAGGCTGCAGATGTAGTAGTCAAGATCCGTGATAGAATGAGAACTCCTCAGAGTAGACAGAAGAGTTATGCGGATCAGAGAAGGAGAGATTTAGAGTTTGCTGTTGGTGACCATGTTTTCGTGAAGATTGCACCGATGAAAGGTGTCATGCGGTTCGGGAAGAAAGGAAAGCTCAGTCCGAGATTCATTGGACCATTTGAGATCCTCGACAGAGTTGGGACATTAGCTTATCGGGTTGCTCTTCCGCCGAATCTGGCCGGGGTACACAACGTCTTTCACGTCTCCATGTTGAGGAAGTATATGGCGAATCCATCGCATGTCCTGAACTTTGAACCGTTGCAGCTCACTCCGAACTTGTCATATGAGGAAAGGCCAGTGAAAATTCTAGACAGACAGGAGAAAAAGCTTCGGAACAAAATGGTCAAGCTAGTAAAAGTCAAGTGGCTCAATCATTCGGAGGAGGAAGCTACGTGGGAGTCTGAGCCAGAGATGAAGAGTCATTATCCCGAGTTATTCGGTAAGTTTTAATTTCGGGGACGAAATTTCTTTTAAGGGGGGTAGAGTTGTAGAACCCGAAAAATCATATTACGTATAAGCCATGCATAATTGCTACTATTTAAATTAAAAATGAATATTTTATATAAATATGAAGTGTTTGATTTATTTTAATAATTTTAAGTCATGATTATTTATTTTAAAGGTAGATGTTTAGTTTTATCTTTTCAGGATAAATACGCGAGGTCAGACCGGAGTTTGGAGATTAAAGATAAGATTAATAATAAGAAAATATTCCTAAATTTAATTTAAGTCAAAGATAATTTAATTTAAAGAAAAAGAATGTCCTTTGAATTTAATAAATTAATTAGAGCTAAGTTGGTAAATAAGTTCTTTAGGTTAATATTTAATTAAAGCTTAAATTAAAATATGTAAACATATGAGGATGAATTAATCTAGGTATAAAATATTCAAGAAATTAATCATAGCATTTGAATATTTAAATTTGAGGTCATGAATGCCATGCAATAATCTATCCTAAATTTAATGTGTAAAGTCACTAAAATATATATTGAGGGTGTTAAACTTTAAGCAATTGAAATACAAGGTTTAAATAAAATATACAATGCAAATGAGTAACAATTTCGGTCAAAACATTTCTTAGGTGTAGTAAATTTCATTCAAATCACCTCATTAGTCTTTAAAGTAAATATAATTCTCCACCTTTAATTCACCAGTTATTAGTACATTCAAATGCTATAATTCACATCAATTTTCCTCAAAACCATTGTCTTAGCGGCTTAGCATGCACATACAGTAGGAATAATAAGAAGGAAACCAACGGCAACAAGAAGAAGGAGAAACAATTCAAACCCATTCAAATTTACCACTAAATGGTTTCTATAGTGTATTCATTTCCCACTTTTAAACTCCATAATTATGGGTAATACATGCACCATAATTCTCTTTGAAGCTCCTCAACCCCTTTATGCTAGCAACTAAACATGAATAACAGCAAGAAGAAGAGTACAAGAATCGATTCAACTTCTTGACTTGTAACCCCCAACTTAATGTGTATTATTGCACCTTTAACACCTCCTATATCATTCACTTTCATCCCTTACATTTCCTACAACCATAAGCTTCGAAATATAGCAGAAACATAGCAGCTGAGGATCGAGAACAGCAGCTGTAACAAAGAAAAGAAATCCAACTCGGTTCCGTCGCGTCGTATTGTCGTTTTGATTTGTTTTTGTCAAAACAAATTCCAGGCATGTATATATTATTCCTTTGCTCTGCAATCAAGTTATATTAGCTATTTTAAATCAGTATATGTTCATAAAGCAAGTGACAAAACACATTTTGACAGCAACATTCTGAAAAACCTGCACAAGCCTTCTCGGCCCTATGATATGCACTTCACGGTTGTGTTGTCTTTGTTGATTACAGGTAGTTTCTCGATTCCAGGCTTTCATGGCTGCCTCTAGGCATAATTTAGAGTATGTTAGGGTGTTTTTGGGTCAGTTGTTTCAGTCCATACACTCAAGAATGAAGCAATGACAGCAAACTTTACATAAGCTGCAGAATTGAGTCACGATTTTTGTTCTTGGATGTTTGGGATGAGAGTTCGAATCATGGCTGTCCTAGGGACTGTCGCCATGGTTAGAACCCTTCCTTATCATGTCTAGTACGTGACCAAATCATCTTTTCAAAGCTTGTTTCATAGATCCCTCAGATTTTTATAGAAACATAACAAGTGCTCTTGGTTTTCAAAATCTGATTTTTTTGTGTGGGTAACTTTCGGTTTTGGGGGTGTTGTTTGGGTTATGGTTGGTTTCTAGCCCATAGCCATAGCTCATACAACTCTTCATCATGTCTTGATCGAGCCATGGTTGATCAAATGGCCCTTGGAACGAGACAAGACAGTAAAACATTTCAATACAAAACACTGCACAGCAAGTGGTGTTCTCGGCTAGCATGTTGAATTGTCTTAGGTGTTGGCTCGGTTTTTGGTTGGCTTTTAGCCCTTAGCCATGGCTTAAGCCATGCCTTAGGATGTTGGTAAGAGTCTCTGGTTGGTGGTTCAAACCAATGGTCATGAAATTTTGGATTTTTCCCCCACACACGCGCAATGGCCGCTGCTGTATTTTTATTTTTTTGACAGCAGACTTGAGTTTGGTTTCTAAGGTTGGTATGAGTTCTTGGTTGGCTTTTAGCCCATGGCCTTGGACTGAACAATACCTCAATGAGTTAGGAAAGTCATGTTTTTCGCCGTTTGTGATTTGGTCGAGTTTAGAGGTCGTACGAGAATTTACGGTGCAATGTGCCAAAATGACTTTCGAAAGAGTGTTTTATGTTTTTGGATTCCATTCACCAAATTTCCAGTACAGCTATCATCATGCATATTTTTCAGTATGTTTGGGGTATTTTTAATCATGGTGAAACGTCAGTTTAATGTTGGTCCGGGTTGGTATGATGCCATGATTAAAAATCAAGTTGTTGGTCCGAATCGTCTCGTTTTTGGTTCTATTGTTAAGTTTTGGTCAAGATAAGAATATTTTCATGTGTCACATATTAGAATTAGGTTGCATCAAGCCTGGGAGCGATCCAACTCATCCGGTAAAAATAAGTTATAATTATATTACGTGCATAAAAATATAAAATGTTTATTTTTGAGATATATGCGATATGTCTTGTGGCCACCTTATGTTTATTGGTTTGGAAGTCGGTAGGCGCAACCGAGGACCTCTCCACCCGGTGACTTACGACCGGTTTACGATTATGTATGGGTACGGATATCCAGTCCAAGGGTTGTGGTGATCTCTACCACCCAGTATACTGTGGTTTAGTCTGATCAGGCGCTCACGTTATGTTATGGGCCACTTGCTTAGAAAACATTATCTCTACTAGAAAATTATGATATGACATGACAGAGCTCTATTGAGCAAAGCTTTTACGTATAATTTTCAGATATGCACGTAATTATAATTATTCCGGATACGATTTTCACCATGCGCTTTACGATACCATATTTTTACGTTGCATGCGATTTTATTATATATTTACTTGTTATTCACGATATATACATGTTGAGTCTTTAGACTCACTAGACTTGATTGTTGTAGGTACTGATGAGGTCGAGACGGAGGGCGTAGACCAGTGAGCAATCCTGTGGCAGCAGTAGTAAACCCGAGGACCTCATGCTTAAATTTATGCACCTTTTATTATTCAAACTCAGTTTTAATACGTTGGATTATTTTTAAATTGTTGTTCACGTTGGACTATTTTTAAATTGTTATTTGAAAATATATTTGCTTCCGCAGTTATTTTAAAGTTAAAATTATTTACATGTTTATTTTATAAATGAGGCAAGACAATTATTTATTTAGAAATTTTTTTATAATTTCGCTAAAATATGAATACGAAATACGGGCCTTTACAAATAAAGCTCTTCAAAAGACTTTTAAATGAAAAATCAGTTGGAATTGATCGAATCAGATCTGATCGAGGAACTGAATTCATCAATCAAACTCTTTCAAAATTCCTAGAAAATGCTGGAATTAAGCATGAGCTCTCAGCAGCCAGAACTCCTCAGCAAAATGGTGTAGCTGAAAGGAGAAATCGGACCCTTAAAGAAACTGCTAGAACGATGCTTGCTGATTCTGGTATTTCTCAAAGATTTTGGGCAGAGGCAGTAAACACTGCGTGTTACACTCAGAACAGATCAATGATTAATAAAAATCATATGAAAACACCATATAAGATCTGGCATGGAAGAAAAAGTATATTTACTTATTTCAAAATATTCGGCTACAGATGTTTTATTCTTGATAATGGTAAAAATTATTTAAAAGCGTTTGATGCTAAATATGCAGAAGGAATATTTCTTGGATACTCATCAGTTAGTATATCTTATAGAGTCTTCAACAAGAAAAACCTAAATGTTGAAGAATCTGCTCATGTTGATTTCGATGAAACTGAACTAACTGATAAGCCAACTGATCAAGTTGAGCTAGTTGATCGATTTACAGATATCAGTTTGGAAGATGATGACAAAAATCAAAGTCATGGCAATCAAAACATACTTCAAACACCTGAACCAGAAGTACTGGACCAATCAGATGTGCATGAAGTCGTTACTAATGATCAGTTGATAGAGCATAATGATAACATTCAAATACCAGTTGACGAAGCACCAACTGAGACTGAAAACTGTGTTCAGTTACCAACTGAAGAAATTGCTGATACAACAAATACTGAGTACAGATGGAGAAAATCACATCCACCTGAACTGGTAATAGGAAATCCATCTGATCCAGTAAGAACTCGCAATCAAATGCTAAATTTATTTATCTATTCAGCTTTTGTTTCACAACTAGAACCGAAGAAAACTGATGAAGCTCTTGCTGATCCTAACTGGGTAAATGCAATGCAAGAAGAGCTAAATCAGTTCACTTATAACAATGTCTGGAACTTAGTTTCAAGACCAATTTCAAAACTATTATAGGTACAAAATGGGTATACAGAAATAAACTGAACGAGGATGGTTCACTTGGACGCAACAAAACAAGATTAGTGGCACAAGGATATAGGCAAGAAGAAGGAATTGACTATGATGAGACGTATGCTCCAGTTGCAAGACTGGAAGCAATCGGAATTTTTCTTGCTTATGCATCACACAAGAACTTCAAGGTCTATCAAATGGATGTAAAGAGTGCATTCCTGAACGGTCAACTACAAGAGGAAGTATATGTTGAACAACCCCCAGGTTTTGTAAATCACAACTTTCTTGATCATGTATATCATTTGAACAAAGCCTTATATGGTCTTAAACAAGCTCCCAGAGCTTGGTACGAAACTCTTTCAAAATTTCTAACTGATCATGATTTTTCTGTTGGATCAGTTGATAAGACCTTGTTCAAATTTGCTAAGAATGATCACATTTTATTAGTTCAAATTTATGTTGATGATATCATATTTGGGTCAACTAATCCCAAATTATGCGAAAAGTTTGCTAAGCTAATGCAGGATAAGTTTGAAATGAGCATGATGGGTAAACTGACATTCTTTCTTGGACTGCAAGTGAAGCAAATGTAGACTGATATATTCATCAGTCAAACTAAATATACAAAGGAGCTGCTGAAGAAATTTGGCATGGAATCATGTTCAGCTGCAAATACTCCCATGAGCTCATCAGTAAAATTGGACACTGATCAAGGGGGAATATCAATTGAGGCGACATTATATCGAGGTTTAATAGGTTCATTGTTGTACTTAACTGCCAGTCGTCCTGATATTGTATTTGCTGTCTGTATGTGTGCTAGATTTCAAGCAAATCCTAAGCAATCACATTTCTCAGCTGCTAAAAGAATTTTGAAATATCTTAAGGGTACACAAAATGTTGGGTTATGGTATTCTAAAGACTCTACTTTCAATTTAGTTGGATATTCAGATGCAGATTATGCAGGATGTAAGCTTGATCGTAAAAGTACAAGTGGATCTTGTCAGTTTCTAGGAGACAGACTGATCTCTTGGTTCAGCAAAAAGCAGACATCCATAGCTACCTCAACAACTGTAGCAGAATACCTTGCTGCTGGTAGTTGTTGTGCACAACTGATCTGGATCCAGCAACAACTGAGAGATTATGGAGTAATTACAAATGAATCGCCCATATTTTGTGACAATACGAGCACAATTGCCATCACCTATAATCCAGTTCTTCATTCAAGGACCAAGCATATAGATGTCAGGAACCACTTCATTAGAGATCATGCTTTGAAGAAGAACATTAAACTGGAGTATATTTCAACTGAGCAACAAGCAGCTGACATCTTCACCAAACCATTACCCGAGACTAAGTTTTCTTACTTTCGCAATATTCTTGGTTTAATTGACTTGTCTTAAAATTATTATTGATGCTGTTTTACTAATAAAATTCTTTGCAGAAAATAAGAACACAACAAAAAATTGGAAATGATACTTTATTAAGAATAAAATCGATTCCATCTTACAGAAGATAACTTAGAACCAACTGAATCTTGCCATCCTGTAATCCAATTATTCAACTCATAAATTCGGATTCTAGAAAATGATTCAGTTGTAGAAATCTTCTCAATCACATGCCATTCTTCCATAGCATTGCTTGTAACAGAACATTGTCATCAACCAGGTCTGTAACATGCCTGACTTCAAAACGATCAATGTATTTTCTTGCTGTTGCTGCTTGAGCACGAGAAGGAGCAGCACCACTACTACTTATCCTCTGCAAATCATGCATTTTGAACCATGTTGACATCACTTTCGTCAAGACATATCCCTCCATCGTTTTCTTCAACTCTTCTAAATAAGGACTTAATTGTTCAGTAACTTGAATATGCGTACTGGTGCATGCATCAGAATTACTTGAATCCGACATATTGAACTGTTATTGTCTCACATTTTATCTCTCTCGTCTTAGTTATAGACAGATGACATTAAATGTTGAAGAAACCAAAGAGTCTCAAGTCAACCGAAGCGTTTTTCTCATTTACCCAGGCTTCTTATTTATCAGTTGTTCATTATCAACTGATATCAGTTTGTCATTTATTACTTAATTCTTAACTGATTTCAGTTCATAGTCAACTTATATAAGTTAGTCTTTCATCAGTTCATCTGTTTAAGTTTGCAATTCATATATAACAACTGATGAAATTTATCATTTGCAGGAAAGAGAAAAACAAAATTAAGCTCATATAAATAACTCATTCAACCATAAACGTTTGCACGGATTACATCATCATATTTTTCCTCTACAACAATTATCCACATTTTCAACCAAGTGTATAAAGGTGCGGTAGATGTCTTGACAAAGCTCTGAGAAACAGCTATGCGCTTAAGGATTTTCAGTTCCTTTCGAAGCATTAGCTGATAGATATGACCATCCTTAAAGATGTCCACCCACACAGCTATGTTCAAGTGCTCCCGCACTCTTTTCAACTCTGCCACCAGTTCGGGAGTGGTAGCCTCTCCACTATTATACAGGAACTCAAGCTTCTGTAACTTTTCCCAGTAGTGAAGACTTTTATAGAAGACTTCATCTTCTATAACAGCCTTCCTGGTCTCCAGAGCAAACGGCGAAGCACTCGAGCTACTCGTATCTGCCATTCTGTTTGTCTTGAATATTTTCACCAATATGACTGAAACTAACCTTGTTACTTCTATTTATAGCCGAAAATCATGGAAGCTGAAGGGCCGTCAACGTTTCAGCAAACGATAATCTTTCTGACCTTTAAATTTATTTTTATATCGTCACTTTAATTATTCTATGCACCGATTAAGGGGGAATATAAGTTTTTAAGAGGTTAACTGAGAAGACAAATGTTAGTAAACTCTCAACTGAAAGGACACAGTCTTACAACTGATCGTTCAGTTGGGTATTTCACTAATCTTCTCACATAAGTTAACTAATTAATCATATTATATTCCAAATCAAGTGACGTGAATATCTGCTATTTATTGATGAATCTTATTTTAAAAAACGTGGAAGCATTTGAACCGTTTAAATTGTACACACGCTTACAGCACACGTTTTTATTCAAAATTTTGATGGACTGACACGTGTCCAGAATTTAAACAGTCACATACATATAAATAATTCCCCGTTTCAATTCAGTTTCTTTCTTACGCGTACATCATCTCTCAGAGCAAACTCATACACCCAGAGCTTGAATTACGCAAAATCTCAGGTTTCCTTACTCTCAGCAATGGCAAATCAGATCCCTGCTCACATATTTAATGCTATGGCTATCAACTTTGAATCAGCTTTATCAGTCGAAGAAGTCAATGTGAAAAATGTATTTCTGAAGCTTGAATCAACTGGGCTGAGGATATTCTTGGGGCAATACTCGAAGGAGATTTACCCAAAAGAACTCCAGGACCTCTACTCAAATGGATATATCAACTCTGATTGAAGCATCATTTCCACTATTAATGGTCAGTTGGTGACCATTTCTGAAGATTCTTTCTGAGAAATCTTTTCATTACCTTCTTATGGACTGGTACACCTTGCTGATGTTAAAGCATCAGATATTGAAGAAATGCAAACTGCACTATCTGCTGATGGACGGAAAATCAAAGTTTTCGATCCTAAGAAGGAACTGAAGCATGAGGTTCAGTTGCTGGCTGATATCGTAGCCAAAGGGCTATTGGCTAAGGCAGGATCGTATGCCGCCCTGACTTTGGAAAAGTTTCAAGCTATTACGGTTATTATGGCTGGAAGAAAATTCAACTGGAAGCAACTTATTTTCAGTATCTTGAAGAATATGTTTACCTCCACCAAGCAATCCAAAGGATTTGCAGTGCCGCTGAGCTATTTGATGAAAGTCAAAGGGTTGGTGGCTGATGATTCAGAGCGATTATCTAAATTCAAAATTTTCAATGGGAAGAATGTTCTGCCACCCAAGACTAAATTAGATATCTTTCCTGATCAGTTCACGAAGATCAAAAAGGAGATTGGAAAGCAACAGGCTACTCCAAAATTAGTTAAATAGACCAAGACATTGGCTCAACTGAAGACAGTTAAAAGAAAACTGATTATCAGTGAATCCGATTCCGAGAAGACGCCCTCTCCAAAAGTTGCCAAGAAACCACAAACACAAAGGACAAAATTATCAACCACAGTAGAATCTATTCCTACTGAAAGGCTGAAATTTTTGGATGCCCAACAGCCTATCAAAGCAGTTCCTCTGAAGATCATACCACCAGAAATCTCAGCTGGTGCAACAAAGGAAACAGTTAGGATCAAAGCTCCTCTAATCCATATCAATCGTCCTGCTGTTCTAGCACCTGCCAGACCCAAAGGTATAAAGATTATAGAACTGGTGGATACTACTCGTAATGGATTGAAAATTCCACACGTCCTCAGTACTGAAAAAGGCAAGGGCAAATTAGTTGAAGAGCCAAGACCATCTAATGCCATTCAAACTCATATTGACCTTGTTTGGGAACATGTTAATAATTTTGCAGCATCAAAAATTCAATCCTATGATGCATGGACCGCTTACAGAACTCAGATTTTTGCTAAGCAGCTGAAAAAGAAATCCCAGCTGAACAAGTTTATCAAACTGGAAGCAATTGTCCTCAAGATGGTCAAAGATGCCACAATTGTTCAAGCTTTGGAGAGGGAAACCTATTTTTTTGACCAAATCCGAGCTAAGAAGCTATCTCAACTGCTTGAGAAATTGAAGGCAAACTACATTCCCACCAATCCAACTGCTTATAATGATCGAGCTGTGATCACTCAGCTATATACAGATCTTACTAGCTTGCAAGCTCAGATAAAAGTGTGGGAAATGGATCAGGAGTTAGTTCTTCCTGAGGAAGCCTCTGAAGAAGAAAAACCCTCCTCTCAGCAGAAAGAGCCACCCTCAGAACAAACTATTGTTACAACTGAAGAAACAGTTCAGGATGTGCCACAATCATCTGCTGTGGAACATCAACTGTATTCTGAAGCCGAGTTGAATTTTTCCAAAATTGATGAAATTATTCAAGCAGTGGTGACAGAATCTGTTATTAATGAACCTTTATCAGTTGATCACTCCGCTGATCAAGCAGCTGAAGAGAATACCATCTTAACTGAAGAGCCAGTTAAGGCCGCCATTTCTGAACCAAATGATCCAAGAATGATGTCTGCTCAAACACTAGATCACCAAATTGCTGAGAATCTGGAGGCTCTGTTGCCTACTTCTGACAATCCTCCAACTAAAGAGTCAGCTCGAATCTCATATGACTATCAAGCAGAAGCATCAGTTCATGACTCACTAGCTGAAGATCCTGCAAACTCTCACATTCAGCAGGAAAGCTCAAATGCTAAACAACATCAGTCTTCACCTCATCTGGTCCAAGTTGCAGTAACTGAAACAGATGTTCCAGAACCGAATATTGCTGAAACAATGATATCTGAAAGAACCATGGTGGTTTTTGATCAATTCTCACAGGAAGCTGGAGCGTCGGATCAGCCAAATCTTAACTCCGCCAAAGATCTTGATTTTGTTCTTGCAGAAATTCAGGAAATTCAGCATGATATACATAGAGTGATTAATGATCTGGACAAGATTCAGCATACTCAATTAGAACATTCTCTGAAGCTAGAACATTATGAGGCATTCAGCTCAGAGAAACTGAAAGCAATTCAAGAAGCCTTAAACTCTCTGTTTCAATCAATGGAAGCAATTAAGAAGAACAAAGGTTTGGCTGAAAGTCTCTCCATCACTCAAGACGTTATCAGCAAACGAGTTGAACATCTAGAGACGCTTGTAACAAGAAAAATAGACTCGTTGCAAAACACAATGCTCTATGTTGTCTCTAGCATATCCACTATTGTCAATGTTTTATCAACAGATGTTCGGAAATTCTCATTGAAGATGGAGTTGTTTGACAAAAAGGGGGAAGAGATCAAAGAGATTCTAGAACAACGAAAGAAATCTTCTCATTGAAGAAAAATCTCTACAGATTCGTGTAGTCCATTATTCAGTTGATCAATCTCTTATTTTATCTACAATGAGTTCAGACGTTCAGTTATTATTTACTTAGTTTTGTCAAACACCATAAAGGGGGAAATTGTTGGAAACTAAATTCCGGCGTTTGAAAAAATATGAACCAACTGATACGCGCAATTCAGCAACTGGACTTAACAACTGAAATCAGCTGATCTAATAAAGAAAACTGATCAGTTGGAAACCGATTAGTTGATACATTCAGCCGTATGCTTTTAAGCTAAGCATCCTTCAACTGAACATGTCTCGGGAAAGAACATTCAACCGACAAAGAGACATAGAAGACTGCAACTGAATATGAAACGCCGCACTTCAATCAATACAGCTTAGAACAACGCATTTCGGCTAAAGCAGTTAAGACGCCGCATTACAATAAATGAAGCAAACAATGCCCAAGAAATAATGAAGTGGCAATCAACGGATACAAAGATTCAAATATATCTCAAGTTACCGTTGGAAGGGAAGCTTATAAATATGACAGAAGAACAGCTGAATAAAAAAAAAGAAGACAACTCTACTCAAAGCTTGCTGTTACTCTGCCAAAATTCTAGCTCACTCTTACTTGGTTTATTCGTAGCAGTCAAGGCTACAATTTGAGCTCACTAGCACTTTGTAATAATCGTTAAATTCGATAGTGCTAAGATCAGTTACGCACTGAGAACATTTTGTAATACTAAGAGTTTCAGCTTTTGGCAGTGATAAGTCCAAACTGAAGTGGGTCAGTACAAATCTTGTATTCGATCAAAGTCTTTTAGTGGAAATCCTATCCTTGAGATAGAATGGGTGACGTAGGAGTAATTGAAATCTCCGAACATCCAGAAACAATCTTTGTGTATTTTATTTCAGTTTTGTATTCTATCTGTCAGTCAGTTACTTTCCGCAACTACTTTAGTTTAACAGATTGTCATTGACAAGCAAGATTCCAAGAATCAGTTTGTCACCAAACTGAACTCAAAATTCGAAAAGACCAGTTTTAATTGTGAGTGTTTATTCAACCCCCCCTTCTAAACACTCTTGATACGTTCGATCCTATCAGTATAGCTGAGGGATCAGCTGATTGATTGTAGAAAATAAACTCACAACTGTTTTTAGTAACTGATCAGTCAGTTTCCTGCGTAGTTCAGTTCAGTTGCTGGTTCAGGTGCCTTCTGATAGTTGTATATATTAGATTAGTTTCTATCATTCTTTTAAATCAGTTATATGCTCAGTTTGTCAAACATCTGAAATTCAGTTTCCAACAATTTCCCCCTTTTAGGTGTTTGACAAAACTTAGAAAGTAAGAACTGAAATTAATCGACTGAACTCATTGTAGATAAAATAACTCTTTCAATGTACAGATTCGTACAAAGAATAAAAGAATAAAGAATCTTCTAAAATAATCTTCAACAAAATCTGCCAAAAAAATAGTCTTCTATTTCTTCTTGATCATCTTTGTAGATTTCTGTGGCTGATTTTTTCCTTCTTCTTGTTCTTCCCCTTTTTGTAAAACTGATCAACCTTTTTGGATAAGATCCGCACATCTGAGGAGAGGTTAGAAATTGCATTCATTAGGATATCTTGCATTAACTCCATTCTCTTCGAGACAAAACTTTCTAGAAAATCAAGAAGTATTGTAACCGAGGCTTGAGTTTGGAAATGAGCTTCAGATGACACTCTGTCTTTTCGAAGTTCTTCCATTTGGAAAAATAATGAAGTTTTGGATTTGCTGCAGCCTCCCATGGTATTTTCCCTTATAGAATGGAACCTCCTAGTGTGCGAAAATGGGGTTGACTTGATATCAAAAATGGAAGTCATTACTCCGATGAGGTTGGTCTGAATAGTCTGAATTTCTTCAATTAAAGATTCAGTTTCTATTGATAAGCCAGGAGACATGGCTTCAGAAGTTTCTAATTCCTGCTCCCTGTTTTACTGATTGAAGATCACCAGGGCCCCGTCAGTTGTTTCAGTTAAAGAGTTGGCCATTTCTGAGATATCCTCTGGTATAGCTTCCGGTTGAGGCTGTGGATAAGAAGAAGTCAGAACAACAGTAGAGTCTGAAGGTTCTTCAGGTGGTTTATTGTGAGGACCTGGACGCTAATCATCTTCTTAATCATATTTGGATTTAATTATCAGTTAAGATAAACAGGGTCTAAAAATTTTTCTTTAAAATGCGGAAGGTAATGGAATCAATCTATTATAGAAACCAGTATAATAATACAAATCTTACACAACATGCTTCTAATTCAAACTAGTCTAGGGTTTAACTACTAAATTTCAAGTATTAAACCAAGTCTATATCCAAGTCCGGAATCACCACTCTAATCTCGATCCCTCATCATCTTCTTGACCCCGATCCTATCCCACCTGTTGTCATGCACACATACAAAACAAGACAACAGCCGGATACTCCGGTGAGAATAAATCCCAGTATAAAACATGTATACATGCATATACACAATATAAATCATAAAGCATATTATCATGCATAAAATTCATAACAATAGGCTTCATAGTCTATGAAACTAAATCAAAATAAGCATGCAGTAACAATGGGTTCCATAATCTTTGAAACCAAAATAACATAAGCATGCAACTCAATTCAATTCATGTCTTGACTCGACTCAACTCTAACTCTAGGGATACCGGTGTGAATAAGACGTCACTGTCTGTCACCTACCCTCCCAATCGGGGTAACTGTACGTCTTATTCCTAGACTTCGGTCCTGTCTGTATCGAATGTCTACAATCGGAGTGAATCTGATCCGAAGCGTCGATACCACCGAACGTCTAGTTTAGCAAGTCTGCCAATGACTCTCCTATCTCAATGCTTGAATATAAATCTATAAACAAGACATAATCATAATCAAAGATAAATAATAAATCTAGTATGTGATTTAGGGAAACTCCAACCAAGTCTGATTCGAGTCGTATCTCCCGAATTCACATGAATTATACCTTTCGTCGCACAATCTCTGTCGATGTCGAAGTCTCGATGTCAAAGTCGCCAATACAAATCTGAAATGGCATCATCAATGTACATTCTATCAAGCTCTAGTACACTTCAATACACATAGGAATCAATATTTCATTTCAATGCATTTCGACGGCATAACGGCGGATTCTCGATATACCGATCAACTCAAACAATAAGAATTTCAACATATATCAACCAATCATAATCCTCAATTCATAACCAACATAATATACTCAACCAATTCATATACGATATCATTTCTTCAATCCGTTTACGTTTCTACGATGTACAAAATCTCAAGAACATATATCTCTACTCAAATCATCATTCCTCCAACATATAGATTTCAAAACATGCTGGAAATGAACAATACTTACATCCCTTTGTAGCACTTGATGAGAGGAGCAATAATCTAGGTTTGGATTGAAGTTGGGATGGTTAAATCTTGCACAAGCTAGCTTTGTAGATGAAAGAGCCTTCCCTTTTCTCTCACTCTTTCCCTCGATTCTTGACTGATGGAACTGCTGAAATGAAGACTCATCACAATTCTATATATATATATGCCATGTGTCATCATAAGTGAAACGTCTACTTATTCGTTTTCTTAAAATGTACTAGAATTTTTTTTTAAACCTCACTTAGCATCAGCCGAACCATAAAATATTTTTGGCATCATTTTAATAATAAATCAACCAACTCACATTTAAAAATCCAAAGGAAAATATTTTAAAGCATAAAATCGTCAAACAATTTACCAACCTAAAAACATTATTTGAAAAGTATAGCCCATACTATAACCTCTCAAAAATCTCTCATAACATAAATAAAAGAAGTCATAAAATATCTTTAACATTACTTAAAATCATAAATCATAACTAGTGCGGAAAACTAGCGTCAGTCCTCGGGTTATGTGCACCTTCAGTCCAGCAAAGTCAACCATCAAGACCTCCATTATCATATTCATAATCAATATAACCTGCATCAATCACACCTAGTGAGTCTAAAGACTCAACACGTCATATTCTTGATAACGAGTAATACGTAATACAGTTAACATATAACAGTGAAAAATACTTGTACTTCAAATATCATTTTCATGAAGATGCATAAACATAAATATTTTCGTAAATATTTTCATGATGCGTAAAACTTTTAAATAAAAACGTTTTCATAATCATATGCATAAACATTTTCATATAAACATAAACATATCCATATTCATATCCTCATATTCATATTCATATTTACATATTCATATTCATGTTCGTGTATGTTGAATTCAGATCGTGATTGTGACTCGTATTCTTAAACGTATTGGGCGATGGATCCATCTAAAGAAACCACAGTACTGGGCGGCGTGGACACCAGCAACACTCTCACCGGTCAACTGGGCCTTGGCCTACGTATTAACATATCATGTCATTGGAAATACGATCGTCAAGGCTCCCTCTGGGACCTTTTCCCATAAATGGGCTCCCTCTGGGGCCTTCTCCCCTCACGACAACTCCAATCATATCATCGTATTCGTATTCGTATCAACGGAAACACGATCGTCGGGCTCCCACTGGGACCATAACCCTCACGATATTTCCAACATGTCGTAGTCACAATCCCTTCACATCCTTCAACATGTTATCATCACTTAATAAAAACATGCATATAATATCATTTTTATTTTGAAACCAAGCATGCAACATGTCTTTTAAATGCCCATATTTAAATCATAAA
This sequence comes from Primulina tabacum, assembly GCF_025594145.1. NCBI lineage: Eukaryota > Viridiplantae > Streptophyta > Magnoliopsida > Lamiales > Gesneriaceae > Primulina > Primulina tabacum. The sequence continues at coordinate 14,774,769 of NC_134562.1, forward strand.
AATCATAGACATTTAAAAAACATAACTTAACATATTAAAAATCATAAACATCGATGAACATTTTAATATAAATATTTTTACATCGTAAACGTTTAAAATAAACATTTAAATCATAAATATTTAAAATAAACGTTTTAGCATATTAAATCATAAAACATCAAACATATTATCTTAAAAATCCATAAACATTTAAAATTAACATATGAACATATAAACATCCATAATCATTGAAAATAATCATATTAGCATATAAAACAGCATTCAGGACACTGCCATGACGTTTACTAATTTTTAGGTGTAAAAAGACCGTTTTACCCCTGGACGTAAAATTTCACGTTTTTGATATTATCTTTATTTCATTGACTCTATCATGTCACAAATAATTATTTAAGCTTACATGAATTTTTTCATATGTTTATTTAGCTTAAATCGAGGACTTTTGATTTAATCTTTAAATAAGACGTATAATACGTTTTAATCACGAATTAAACCAAATCTTAATATAAAATTCTCAAATTAAAAACTTAGACTTATAATAATTATTTAAGCTTAAACCTAATTTTTCATAATTTTATTAAGCTTAAATCTAGGTGTTTCCCTATTCGTTTTTAAACTTAGACGTACTTCCCAGTTTTGACTCGTATGGACTCGAAACTTAACCAAACTTTACCAAACTTGAACCAAAGCTTAATAACACCTAACTAACCCATATACAACCAAATTCCAGCCCATTAAGTCCCTTGGATATGCCTAGGAAGCTACTGAATTTTTCTGCACAAGAGTCCTAGTCCTAATATGATTCGAACCTAGGGTAGCTTCGCCTCCAGCCCTTAACCACCATGTCCAGCCTCTACCCATCCCTCCTATGCAGCCCAATTAAGTCTAGTGGACCCTCCCTAACCGCATGTAGCAGCCGTGACCCTCAAAGACTCCTAGTCGAAGAGTCCTTTCCCTTAAGGAGTCTATTTTCGTTTTTATTCCTTCACTATTTTTTTCAGCCTTTAAAAATACACCTAGGGACCCTTAAACATGTGGAAAAACATCCCTTCAAGTACCCCTACCATGGCAGCCCCTTTGTGCATCATTATGAAGAGTTTTAAAAAAGAAAAACTCTTGCTTTGTGCATGTATAACCATAAAAACGAAAATATAAAAGTTGTATCATGTTTTTCATGCAATCATGTATCAAACACATAATATGGTGTGAAAGATGAGTAAAAAGAGAATATGGCGTGCCTTTGTGTTCTTAACGCACGATTATACGTTGACGATTGAAGAACGACGACACGAAGACGATGGCTTGATTTTTCTATGCAAAATTTTGATCCTCCTTGAAGAATATGATGTGTGTGCCGTGAGTTTAAGGTGCAAAGGATTCCTTGAATTTGTTGGGGTGAGGGAGGCGTGGGTGTATGTGGGGTTATGGGGGTGATTAACATATTTTATAGTTAATAATTCTTTAATTAAGCTTAGGCCCATTAAGCATACAAATTAGGCCCATTAATGCTTAATTAGAATTTAATTAAAATATTAAAATAGTTTTGTTTAAATAAGTTTGTGAATTTATTAGCCGGGTTGTCAAAACGTTCGTATTTTTGTTGAAAAACCAACACCGATAAAATTTACGTCCCGGCGCATAAAATCACCTCAAAACCCCATATTTTCAAAAATAAGAAAAAACATCGCCCATATAAAAATAATTATTTAATAAAAATCATTTTCTATTTTTCAGCCCTCGGTCTCCGTTACTCGATCGCAACTCGAATATTCTTTAAAAATACATTTTAATGCAACCATGTAGAAAAATATATTTTAAACATGTCAAAATGCACAACATAATTAATTAATGCAATTAAAATATTTACTTAAAATACAGGAGAATTTAATAATTCAAATGCATGTGGTTCGCGTGGACCATTAAATTTTCGGGGCGTTACAATCTTCCCCCCTTAAATTGAATTTCGTCCTCGAAATTCGCTTATACTTAGTAACCCAAAGTTTAAACTTAATTCTAGTATCTCAAAAATCCACGTTTCCGCTGCGCTACTCTAATAAAACTTAAGTTCTAGAATGTCCTTACGTCTACTTGATCCCAATTAAATATCTTTCAAATATATTGTCCTGCGCTACTCAAATATCTTTTTGATACCAACTGTAACGCCTCAGATTCGACGACTGTCCTCACTGTATCAAGACGAGTCTTTCCAGCGTGCTTATGTCCTCACTCACACGCACCCTGGGAAACTTCCCAGAAGGTCACCCATCCCAAAATTGCCCCAAGTCAAGCACGCTTAACTTTGGAGTTCTTATGTGATGAGCTACCGAAAAGAAGATGCACCTTCGTGATATGAGTAGTACAAATCAAATCTTTTAAGCCCTCTTTAACTGTATAGTCCATTACATTAAACTGTCTCGGAATCCCTCTCATTCCCGTAGTGGGTCGGTTCATTCATGTTCCCTCCACCTAGAAGCCTGCCAGGAGCCGCTCATTGTCCGTGCCACCTCATGGCACCGGCGATCACCCCCCGCCCTCTTCGGCCCCGGGCCTCACATGCCCACCAGCTTCCGCTTGGTTCGTCCCCGAACCACACCGTACTAAGAGAGGTCGGCTCTGATACCAACTGAAACGTTTGTTATTCGTTTTCTTAAAACGTGCTAGAATTTTTTTTTTTAAAAACCTCCCTAGCATTGGCCGAATCACCAAAAATTAAATAAAATATTTTGGACATCATTTTAAAATAAAACAACCAACTATATATTTGAGAAATACAGCCCATACTATAATATCTCAAAAACCTCTCAAAACATAAATAAAAAAAGTAATAAAATATCTTTAACATTACTTAAAATCATAAATCATAACTAGTGCGGAAAACTAGCGTCGGTCCTCGGGTTATGTGCATCTTCAGTCCAGCAAAGTCAACAATCATGACCTCCATTATCATATTCATAATCAATATAACCTGCATCAATCACACCTAGTGAGTCTAAAGACTCAACACGTCATATTCTTGATAACGAGTAATACGTAATACAGTTAACATATAACAGTGAAAAATACTTGTACTTCAAATATCGTTTTCATGAAGATGCATAAACATAAATATTTTCGTAAACATTTTCATGATGCATAAAACTTTTAAATAAAAACATTTTCATAATCTTATGCGTAAACATTTTCATATAAACATAAACATATTCATATTCGTATCCATATTCATATCAACATATTCATATCATCATATTCATATTCATATTCATATTCGTGTTTGTTGAATTCAGATCGTGATTGTGACTCGTATTCTTAAACGTATTGGGCGATGGATCCATCTAAAAAAACCACAGTACTGGGCGGCGGGCACACCAGCAACACTCTCACCGGTCAACTGGGCCTTGGCCTACGTATTAACATATTCGTATTCGTATCACGTATTCGTATTCGTATCCGTATCCAAGAAAACACGATCGTCGGGCTACCACTGGGACCATAACCCTCACGATATTTCCAACAAGTAGTAGTCACAATCCCTTCACGTCCTTCAACAGGTTATCATCACTTAATAAAAACATGCATAATATCATTTTTATTTTGAAACCAAGCATGCAACATATCTTTTAAATGTCCAATTTAAATCATAAAAAAATCATAGAAATTTAAAAATCATAATTTAATATATTAAAAATCATAAACATCCATGAACATTTTAAAAATCATATATCAACGTATAAAAATTCTTAAGCATGTGAAATAATCATATTAGCATATTCAACAGCAAATAGGGCACTGCCATGACGTTTACTAATTTCTAGGTGTAAAATGACCGTTTTACCCCTGGACTTATAATTTCTCGTTTTAAACATTTTCTTAATTTCATTGACTATAACATGTCCCAAATAATTATTTAAGTCTAAATTAATTTTCTCATATTTTTATTTGGCATAAATCGATGACTTTTAATTTAATCTTTAAATGTGACGTATTAATGCGTTTTAATCCCGAATTAAACCAAACCTTAATATAAAATTCCCAAATTAAAAAATTAGACTTCTAATAATTATTAAACTTAAATATAATTTTTCATAATTTTATTAAGCTTAAATCTAGGTGTTTTCCTATTCGTTTTTAAACTTAGACGTACTTCCTCGTTTTGACTCGTATGGACTCGAAACTTAACCAAACTTGAACCAAAGCTTAATAACACCTAACTAACCCATATCCGACCAAATTCCAGCCCATTAAGTCCCTTGAATATGCCTAGAAAGCTACTGAATTTTTCTGCACAAGAGTCCTAGTCCTAATATGATTCGAACCTAGGCTAGCTTCGCCTCTAGCCCTTAACCACCATGTCCAGCCTCTACCCATCCCTCCTATGCAGCCCAATTAAGTCTAGTGGACCCTCCCTAACCGCATCTAGCGGCCGTGACCCTCAAACACTTCTAGTCGAAGAGTCCTTTCCCTTAAGGAGTCTATTTTCGTTTTTATTCTTTCTCTATTTTTTTCAGCCTTTAAACATACACCTAGGGATCCTTGAACATGTGGAAAAACATCCCTTCAATTACCCCTATCATGACAGCCCCTTTGTGCATCATTATGAAGAGTTTTAAAAAAGAAAAACTCTTGTTTTGTGCATGTATAACCATAAAAACGAAAATATAAAAGTTGTATCATGTTTTTCATGCAATCATGTATCAAACACATAATATGGTGTGAAAGATGATTAAAAGGAGAATATGGCGTGCCTTTGCATTTTAAACGCACGATAATCCGTTGACGATTGCGAAGAACGGCGACGAACGACCTTGGCTTGAACTCCCTTAAAGCTTTTGAATTTTTCTATCAACCTTGAGGTGTGTGTCGTGTAGAGTATGAGAGATTTTTTGTGAGAATTCAGATTGTAGGCGTGGGGATTATGGTGATAATGGGGAGGGTGTAACATATTTTATAGCTAATTAATCACTAATTAGACTTAGGCCCATTAAGTAGGCAATTTAGGCCTATTAGTGGTTAATTAGAATTTTAAAAATTGTTTTGTTTAAATAATTTTGTGAGTTTATTAGCCGGGTTGCTCATAAATTCGTATTTTTGTTGAAAATCCAACACCGATAAAAATTACGTCCCGGCGTATAAAATCATCTCAAAACCCCATATTTTTAAAAATAACAAAAAGCATCCCCTCAATTTAAATAATTAAAAATAATTATTTAATAAAAGCATTTTTCTATTTTCAGCCATCGGTCTCCGTTCCTCGATCGCAACTCGAATAACCTTTAAAAATATATTACGTCTTGTCCTTTTTATTGCTTTAAAAGTACTAGAAATTTTTTTTTAAACCTCACATAGCATCGGCCGAATTGCATACACAAGCATAAAATATTTTTGACATCATTTTAAATTAAATCAACCAACTAACATTTGAAAAGTATAGCCCATACTATAACCTCTCAAAAACCACTCATAATAAAACGTCGTAAAAATATCTTTAACATAACTCAAAATCATAAATCATAACTAGTGCGGAAAACTAGCGTCGGTCCTCGGGTTATGTGCACCTCCAGTCCAGTCAAATCAACCATCAAGACCTCCATTAACATATTATCATAATCACCTGCATCATACACACCTAGTGAGTCTAAAGACTCAACACGTCATATCCTTGATATCAAGTAATACGTAATACAATTAACATATAACAGTGAAAAATACTTGTACTTAAAATATCGTTTTCATGAAGATGCATAAACTTAAACTTAAACATTTTCAGTAAACATTTTCATGATGCATAAAACCTTTAAATAAAAACATTTTCATAATCTTATGCGTAAACATTTTCATATAAACATAAACATATTCATATTTGTATACATATTCATATCATCATATTCATATTCATGTTCATATTCGTGTTTGTTAAATTCAGATCGTGATTGTGACTCGTATTCTTAAACATATTGGGCGATGGATCCATCTACATGTAACCACAGTACTGGGCGGCGGGGGACACCAGCAACACTCTCACCGGTCAACTGGGCCCTGGCCTACGTATTAACATATCTTGGCATTGGAAATACGATCGTCGGGGCTCCCTCTGGGGCCTTTTCCCATAAATGGGCTCCCTCTGGGGCCTTCTCCCTTCACGACATCTCCAATCATAATCATCATATTCGTATTCGTATCAACGGAAACACGATCGTCGGGCTCCCACTGGGACCATAACCCTCACGATATTTCCAACATATTGTAGTAGTCACAATCCCTTCACGTCCTTCAACATGTTATCATCACTTAATAAAAACATGCATATAATATCATTTTTATTTTGAAACCAAGCATGCAACATGTCTTTTAAATGTCCATATTTAAATCATAAAAATCATAGACATTTAAAAATCATCACTTAACAAATTAAAAATCATAAACATCCATGAACATTTTTAAAATAAACATTTTTACATCATAAATGTTTAAAATAAACATTTTCGCATATTATCATAAATCAATAAACATTTCCTCTTAAAAATCCATAAACATTTAGAATTGTCATATTAACGTATAAACATCCATAATCATTGAAATAATCATATTAGCATATAAAATAGCATTGAGGACACTGCCATGACGTTTACTAATTTTTAGGTGTAAAAAGACCGTTTTACCCCTGACGTAAAATTTCACATTTTTGATTTTTTCTTAATTCCATTGACTCTAACATGTCCCAAATAATTATTTAAGCTCACATGAAGTTTCTCATATTTTTATTTAGCTTAAATCGATGACTTTTAATTTATTCTTTAAATATGACGTATTAATGTGTTTTAATCCCGAATTAAACCAAACCTTAATATAAAATTCCCAAATTCAAAACTTAGACTTATAATAATTATTTAAGCTTAAATATAATTTTTCATAATTTTATAAAGCTTAAAACTAGGCGTTAAAATTAACTCGTTAATTAGCGTTTCGTGCGCCGATTAAATCCCGAATAAATCCAAAACTCATTATTTTGATCCCAAATTTAATACATAGCATTTTTATGATTTAGTCTACCCTTTCAAGTCATGAGCTACCCCCGTGGACCCTTGGATTCAATTTTAGTTCTTTAATTTTCGTTTTTGACACCTTATCGCACACACCGAGCCATCTCCTAATTTACTCGAGCCACGCCCGAGCCACCTTGAACCAAAACCTAGCCAACCCATCTAGGGACCCTACTGTGCAAGCCCAGCCCGTAAAACCAGCCCTAGCCCGACCCAAAACACTCCTGGAAACTCAAACGATGTGCTGCATGTGTGTGTACGTGAGTTTCCTAGAACAATAGGACTCCTCCTCCCTCTAGGACACTACCAGCTACCAACCACTCGACCCCTCATGAACCTAACCCTCCCTGGACCACGCCCAGACCAAGCCCAGACCAGCCCAAGTCCTTGAACCCACGTACGAAGCGCTGGAAGCCTGCTGCAGGAAGAAGCAAGGCTGCGCGCAGGTTTGTTCTTCCAGTTCCACGAGCCCTCATCGAACCCAGCCACACCAGACCATGTTCCGAACCTTACCCCTCTACCCTGGACCCTACTTGACAAGCTCGGCCAGCCCCTAGCCTAGCTGCACCCTCTCCCGAAGCACACCAGCCGCGAGCATGCTTGGGGGAGAGTCCCTCTTCACGTGGACTCTTCCCCAGCACATGGCTCGAGCCCTAGCCCTCCTAGGACCCTTCCTAGGACCTAACCATGACCCCTATGACCCAACCACCAGACCTGGTCGAGCCACCTGCCCCCATGCATCACCTTTCTCTCAACCGAGCCCCACCACCTACGTTAATGCTCAAATGGGTTCCAGCTTGTTTGTTTCGTTTTTGCTGTGTTCGTGTGTGCGTTCTAGACCCTTAAGCATGTGTAAAAACACCCTTAAACATCCCCTAATCATGGGAGCCCCTTTAACCCATATAAAACATGATTTTGGAAATAAAAAACATGTTTTAAAAATATCCCGGACCGGGTACCGCGGGTGCGCTTCTCCCGGACCGCGGGTGCGCTTAACTCACGGCAACCCTATCAATATCCTAGCATCGCCGACCGCAGGTGCGGTCTGGTTTGCACCGCGGGTGCGGTAGTACTACTGTAACAGCACCGCGGGTGCGCTGCTTCTGGACCGCGGGTGCGGTGACCCTACTGTAAAAATGGCCAACTTTCTGCCTATCCACCGCGGGTGCGGTCCTTCTTTAGGCGCGGGTGCGCTCATGCTACTGTAATTCTTCCACAATTCATGAGCTCAACCGCGGGTGCGGTCCTTTCCTTACCGCGGGTGCGGTCTATATTTCATGCACCACTTCATAATCTCATTCAGTGCCTCTCATTACATGTCATGCATACTCATATCTTCCGAATATCACATCAATAAAGACTAATAAATCTCGAGCCTTACATTTCTCCCCCTCTAAGAAATGATTTCGTCCTCGAAATCACAAGTAAGCAATTCAGATATATCAGAAGAAATGTATACAGAGTTTAAATCAAAACTCATCTCAATGAATCCATTCTGAAATCTTAATCTCATGACAAATTCTGTCTTTCAGATAGTCTCTTTGAGGCCCTGTCAACTTACTGTATTTTCAATAATAGAATAGTCTTCATTCTGAAATATCTTTCTTGTACGGATCTGTGATTCTTAATTAGAATAATAATTCAAGAGCATAATATCATAATACCCTTTGAAATACTCTGACATAATCAAACTCATAATACTGGCTATACAACATCCGTATATACCAATCAACGGCTCATACCAAATCAATATCATCCGCTGTTATCCAATCTGTTTATCCCAGTCGAGGATATATTAATTCTTCGGCCCCAAATACCAATCGTCATCATCCGACGTTGGCGTATTAAGTCTGTCTGATCTGAGCTATCTTCATTCTCTTCTGAATTAGCTACATTTTCTTTGTCATATCTCTGATCAATTTAGATTAAATTTCATATACCTCAAAGATATCATCTCCATATGAAAAAAAATCTGTAGTACTCACTGTACAATATCTTATCTGCAACTATCTCATTACTCTTCTGATGGCTATTATCATACTATAATTCATAGGATGACAATATGTCATATTAACTAGTGCTAGCATCCAGCACTACAACTCCATAATTATCTTCTAATATCTGGATAGTACACTCTGGCTATCTGTCAATCGGTGGATAATATATGAATGAGTTCATGGTACGTTCTGCCACAATTACAAACTCAATCAAAATCACAATCTGATATAGTCTAGTTCTACATTCTGATCAATCTGACCATTTCTTTGACATCGGTCTTTGTCATCTCGTCATGTTTGTACGTCATCTTGTACACACTAATAGATATAGATTGAACAATCCGTCAATCACAATCATATTACATCACAATCTGGAAAGTATTGCAGTGGTCTTATTACGAAATTCATCGAAATATACTCCCCATGTCTAGTCAAGAATATACAAATTCTGTAATAAATCTTCTGATCTCTATCTTTCTATCTTCATTTATTAGCGGTTCAGACATTTCAGTACAAGTCTACCAACATTTCAGCATAAATTCTGCCATAACTGATTTAATCTGTCTATATCAAAAGTATCTGTTCGAATTATCATCTACTTTCTGTTACCTGAACGACTACTGAATCCATTTCTGTGCGCTTCTGACCCTATCTGTCATTTCCAATTCGAACTATTTGGTATAAACAATCAGTTAATAATCATTCTCATACAATAAAATCACATAACTGTCACTCTGATCGATGCTCTGTTCTGATTATTGAAATTAAACTCTGAACATTCTGATTATATTTCTGATCTACTGAAATTCTCGAATTCAACTCTGATTCGGTTTGAATAATCTATATCAAACACTGACTCATAATAACAGTACTATCAAATCAGAGTCATAATATCAATAATCTATACTGATCTAGTGAGTTTAATAAACTCATAAAACGGCAATTCCTGGCAATATTGTCAATTCTGACTAATCAATCGCGTCTTCATGTCGTTCTGATCAACTGCTATATATCATCTGCACATATAATATGCCCTCAAACAATATAAGCTGTCTCAAATATTTTGTTAGAACAATAACAATACTCAAGCAGGTACAAAACAACAATCGTATAAGATAATCTGCCAACTAAGACCAAAAAAATTTCTGACATTCTGAAATTTCTGATCTTTCTGATATCGGTATCGTTCTCAGTCACTGATCACAATCTCAACTGTGTCAAAATCAATCGGTATACTAACTTCAGATATCACATACTCTGAATACAATTTGTTTCAAGCAGGATTCTTATCTGAATAATTTCTGTATACAATAATCATAGTTCTTAGAGTATTCAATACAATCTTCAGATATTCGATTCAATCAATCAGATGCTGCAAATATACCAAAATGTCATAGATACAACGAGCATGAAATCATCAGAATATCTCTGAACATACTAAAATATGCCACCGAGAAACACTAAATCAGATGTAACTCCCGGTCGGTACTCTTCTACTGATCTCTCAATTCTTTCGGTGTCATTCTTTACATTCAATATCATTCTGTACTGAATTCTAAAACACAACCAATACCTGGTATCAATTCAATTCTGAAATCTATCTTTCTGATATAACGCAAATCTGAAATCTTATCTGGCAGATATCAGCCCACTCATACATTATTGGCAAATCTGCCAATTCTAGGCTCGATTTCAGTATGTCTACTGAATACATAAGGATGCTATCTGCTCCTTTCTGTAATAATCGAGTCATAGACAATACAGATATCAAAGGAATTCTGGATCTAAAATCCTTACCGTGGAATTTCTACTCATCAGCCATATCCGGTTTGAATCTTATACTCTCCTGAAAGGAATCTATCATAATTCTGTACTTGTTCAGCATATTAATATCAATAATACAGTCAAATCAGAAATACAAGTACATCATAATCTAACTCGACCTCATTCTCATCTTACTGTAGTATACAATATTTCACAAAAATCTCTGATATCAATCTTTCTTTCCCAACAAGTAAGGGAATCAATACTACAGTACACTCAGACTCAACAGATACAGCACATCTCAATGCAACTCAGTCAAAGATAATAGTAGGAAATGCATTATTAGTATATATCAATACCTATGCAATATAATCATAAAAGAACAATACCTACCACTCTATCATCAGGTGGGTCCGGTGTCTGTTCCTCGGTCTTCTGCTCCTTAACATCTTCGGGAACTTCTCTGAGGACAAACTCTAGCAAGGTGTCCCGGCTGTCTACAAATATGGCAACTACCAGTCACTCCCTGGCATTGCTCTGTGGAATGTCTCCCTTCGCAAGTTCTGCAATATACTCCAGTACAACTCGGGCTGGAACCACTGGAGCTAGACGAACCTCTCAGTCCGCTCCCTAACTTCTTAGACTGTTTCTTTCGAGCTTTCAGCAAATCTTGCTTTCCACTCGTACTGCCTTTATCAAATCTAAGAGGGGATTGTTGTACCTGGGGTTGCATCGTACACACCCTTTTTAGTTGTCTAATCAGACTCGCCTCCGCTCTCTTCGCTCTACTCAAGGCATCAACAAAATGGTAAGGTCGCTGCATATTCATCAATGCAACTATCTCCGAGTTCAATCCTCTGATGAACTGATCCGCTACAGCTTTATCATTCCCAATTACATTAGGAGCGAAACGCAGTAGAGTAAAGAATTTCGCAACATATTCTTCAATATTCAGTTGACCTTGTCTCAAATTCTCAAACTCTGCTTTCTTGTCCTCCCGGTACGAAACTGAGAAAAATCTTCGATAAAATTCAGTTCTGAATATTTCCCACGAAATCACTGTACCTCTCTGTTCTAGCATTCTTTTACTTGTAATCCACCAACTTCTAGCAGGCTCTCTTAACTTGTGGAATATCAGTTTAATTCCCATCTCATCTGAATAATCAAGTAAATCAAACAGTATTTCTATGTCATCAAACCAGTTCTCACAATCTTCAGACGCCTCGACCCCACTCAGAATCGGCGGCTGAAATAATTGAAATTCTTCCAACTGTATTTCAATCTGAGTTTCTGATACATCTATCTGTTCAGTCGAAGTACTACCCCTTTCTGGAATTCTCCGTGGAGGTATATCTGCTTATCAAAACATTAGTACTCAAATACTACAAATCTGTTCCAATCTTTCTCTGATCATCTTACTGCTGATCATGAATCAGATCTGATTCATACTCAATAATATATATTACCAATTCAAATCAGATAATCAGGTGAACATGTATTTCAAAGCAGTAAAGCATACTGTCATGCTAGCACACACAATGTAAGTCAACATTAACATAAATCTCATGCTAGCAATCACATGCAAGGAAAGAAAACTCAATCTACCCCGCTCATTCTCTTCTATCTCAATCTAAAGGATCTATCGCTCTGATACCACCTGTTGTGAGGACCCGGACGCTAATCATCTTCTTAATCATCTTTGGGATTTAATTATCAGTTAAGATAAACAGGGTCTAAAAATTTTTCTTTAAAATGCGGAAGGTAATGGAATCAATCTATTATACAAACCAGTATAATAATACAAATCTTACACAACATGCTTCTAATTTAAACTAGTCTAGGGTTTAACTACTAAATTTCAAGTATTAAACCAAGTCTATATCCAAGTCCGGAATCACCACTCTAATCTCGATCCCTCATCATCTTCTTGATCCCGATCCTGTCCCACCTGTTGTCATGCACACATACAAAACAAGACAACAGCCGGATACTCCGGTGAGAATAAATCCCAGTATAAAACATGTATACATGCATATACACAATATAAATCATAAAGCATATTATCATGCATAAAATTCATAAGAATAGGCTTCATAGTCTATGAAACTAAATCAAAATAAGCATGTAGTAACAATGGGTTCCATAATCTCTGAAATTAAAATAACATAAGCATGCAACTCAATTCAATTCATGTCTTGACTCGACTCAACTCTAACTCTAGAGATCCCGGTGTGAATAATACGTCACTGTCTGTCACCTACCCTCCCAATCGGGGTAACTGTACGTCTTATTCCTAGACTTCGGTCCTGTCTGTATCGAATGTCTACAATCGGAGTGAATCTGATCCGAAGCGTCGATACCACCGAACGTCTAGTTTAGCAAGTCTGCCAATGACTCTCCTATCTCAATGCTTGAATATAAATCTATAAACAAGACATAATCATAATCAAAGATAAATAATAAATCTAGTATGTGATTTAGGAAAACTCCAACCAAGTCTGATTCGAGTCGTATCTCCCGAATTCACATGAATTATACATTTTGTCGCACAATCTCTGTCGATGTCGAAGTCTCGAGGTCAAAGTCGCCAATACAAATCTGAAATGGCATCATCAATGTACATTCTATTAAGCTCTAGTACACTTCAATACACATAGGAATCAATATTTCATTTCAATGCATTTCGACGGCATAACGACGGATTCTCGATATACCGATCAACTCAAACAATAAGAATTTCAACATATATCAACCAATCATAATCCTCAATTCATAACCAACATAATATACTCGTTAGCATCTCAAAATCTGCAGAAATCGGAATATGTATATGCTGGAAATTGAGAACAATCATATACGATATCATTTCTTCAATCCGTTTACGTTTCTACGATGTACAAAATCTCAAGAACATATATCTCTACTCAAATCATCATTCCTCCAACATATAGATTTCAAAACATGCTGGAAATGAACAATACTTACATCCCTTTGTAGCAATTGATGAGAGGAGCAATAATCTAGGTTTGGATTGAAGTTGGGATGGTTAAATCTTGCACAAGCTAGCTTTGTAGATGGAAGAGCCTTCCCTTTTCTCTCACTCTTTCCCTCGATTCTTGACTGATGGAACTGCTGAAATGAAGACACATCACAATTCTATATATATATATATATATATATATATATATATGCCATGTGTCATCATAAGAATCAAAGTTGGCTTTCTCGCACAGGGTACCGCGGGTGCGCTTCTCCCGGACCGCGGGTGCGCTTAACTCACGGCAACCCTATCAATATCCGAGCATCGTCGACCGCGGGTGCGGTCTGGTTTGCACCGCGGGTGCGGTAGTACTACTGTAGCAGCACCGCGGGTGCGCTGCTTCTGGACCGCGGGTGGGGTGACCCTACTGTAAAAATGGCCAACTTTCTGCCTATCCACCGCGGGTGCGGTCCTTCTTTAGGCGCGGATGCGCTCATGCTACTGTAATTCTTCCACAATTCATGAGCTCAACCGCGGGTGCGGTCCTTTCCTTACCGCGGGTGCGGTCTATATTTCATGCACCACTTCATAATCTCATAAAGTGCCTCTCATTACATATCATGCATACTCATATCTTCCGAATATCATATCAATGAAGACTAATAAATCTCGAGCCTTACATTTATCAACTGAAATAATAATTGTTTCTTAAGCTGGTTGCTTAGCTTATTCTTCAGTTGGTTGAACAACTGAAACTGTAACGTCTCGCTCATTGTTTTTTAAAGTGCGGAAATATTTTTTTTATAAAGCTCTTTTTAAATAAAAGCTCGCATTTTCAAAATAACATTTAAAATAATTGTAATTATCTTACCGTAAAAAATAGCACATTTTAAAATAATCCAACTCGTCTAAAATCGTACGTAAACATAAACGTATAAAATTCTTAAAATCATCAACGTATGAAAATATTCATCTCCTCTCAATCTCATAAATCGTAATGCGAAAAACATGTGGTCCTCGGGTCGTGTCACCCCACCAAGGCCGCCTACTCAGAGTTCGGCATCTCTAGTCTCCTCACCATTTAGCTCACCTGCATCACACACGCCTAGTGAGTCTAAAGACTCAACACGCCTGTACCATGAATAACAAGTACATATACATAGCACACAGCAGTGAAAAATATCATACTCAACATATCTTTCATGAACTTGAAAGCATGAACATAAACATGTCGTATAAAATCATGTCGTGTCAAATCGTTTCATCTCATATCATCATATACGTGCCAAAACATGTCATCTAATGTTATCATATACGTAAACGTGTCGTGTAAAATCATATTGTATTAAAGCATGTCAACTCATGTCATCATATACGTAAACATTTTCTTTTTAATTGAATTCAGTTCATTAGTTGTGACTTTCGTATCAGCTCTATCGTATCAGCTCTGTCGATGGATCCATCTACATGTAACCGTGGTATCCGGCGACGAGGGACTTTAGCGACAGCATTACCCTTCCACTGAGCCCGGGCCTCAGCTCATCATACCTCATATCATGTCAATGGAAATACGATCGTCGGGCTCCCTCTGGGGCCTTCTCCCGTAAACGGGCTCCCTCTGGGGCCTTTTCACTCACGATATCTCCAATCATATCATCGTATACATATACATCGTCAGTCACAACAAACTCACATCCTTCAAAAACATCATCATATTCACCACTTAATAAAAACATGCATATACGTAATTTTTTCCTTTAAACCAAGCATACAACGTATATTTTCGTAAAATCTTAAAAATCGTGATCATGATGCATAAACCTTAAAAATATAGTAAATTTGTGCTCAGGGCGCTGCCAGGACCAACATCTCACCCAGGTGCAAAATGACCATTTTGCCCCTTGAAACACGAAATTACCGTTTTGCCCCTAGACGTAAAATTTCACTTCTTTGACATTTTTTTAATTCCATTGACTCTAACACGTCCCAAATAATTATTTAAGCTTACAAGGACTTTTCCATATTTTTATTTGGCTTAAAAATATGACATTTAAATTAATTTTTAAATATAACCTATTAATGCGTTTTAATCACGAATTAAACCAAACCTTAAGATAAAATTGCCAAATTAAAAACTTAGACTTATAATAAATATTTCAGCTTAAATATAATTTTCTATAATTTTATTAAGCTTAAATCTAAACGTTTCAATTAATTCTTTAATTAATATATCTTGCGGCGACTAAATCCCGAATAAATCTTAAACTCATTATTTTGATGTGAAGCTTACCAAACTCCTTAAAATGTCCCAAAACATTTTTAAAAGTATTTCTAGATGTAAACTCGAGCCAACTTCACAACTTAATCGAATTGTTTTAAAACTTGGACCGAGGTCCCGGTTTGAACCCGAATCGAACCGAAATTTAACCAAAACTTTCCCAAATTTTTACCATACCTTAAAAACATTATAATGGTCCTACAATCTTAATCTCAGACCCTTAAACCCACGGCTTCTGGTCCAGCAATTGAATGAAGCTCTCGGTTCACCCCCATTTATCATACACTAGCACATGTTCCCCATTTCTTAACATTTCGGTCCCATTCTTACTCTCCAGCTACGCCAACTGATCCAGCCCCACTTCAACTCCTCCTATCCCACTTCAACACCTTCCTGGACACAAAGAACTCCCGGCTACAGCCCCATGCAAGCCATGAAGTGCAGCCACTCAAGAAACGCTAGAACGAGCCCACCCGAGACACACCTTCACCACTCACTCGATCGGCTACCACACCACGCCCAGCAGTGTTCGGGCCATTCAAGGCCACGACTCAGACCCACCAGGGTCTTGTCCGAGGCTTGGGAGCAGCCCTTTCACCACCGTCTACCTCTAACCTCTCGACATCACCAACCCCAAAGTGAAAAGTCGAGACAAGCGCATGGTTCCTCCCCGATGGCAGCTCCTACATACCACCAGCCTCTTGACAGCATAAATCCCAACATATTCTGTCCCTAAACAACCAAACACGCAGCCCCTTGCACCATAATAACAAAAACGTGAGATGTATGCAACAACATACGGTTTTCATACCAAACCAAGAGCATAAAAGCTTTGCCATGCCAATACCGAGAAATGCATAAACATAACACACATGACAACACATATATGACGTGAATGATGCAGAAATAATGATACAATGCGTGCCTTAGATGTTATAGAAGCGAGGAGATCGAAGAACGAGCGCCGGAGACAAATTTCTACGAAGGAAATGCTATGGCCGAGGGAACTAGTTGCTAAGTTACTGAAACTGAGAGAAGAGGTTGAGGGAGGGGATAAATTCTGCTATCTTCACGTGGAGGGGCTGCTGAATTTAAATGGGTGGGTGGAAAATTAAATTTAGGTTTAGTTTAAGTATAGTTCAGGTTAATTAAAATGTGTACAGGTTAATTAAAATGTGTACTAATGAGTCTCAATTAAAATAAAAATGATTTTAAGTTCAATAAGCTTAAAAATAGGCCCGTTAATTCTAAACATACTCCCGAAAATTATTTCGTATTGGAAAGATTTTGAAATTATTAGCCGAACCCTCAAAAAGTCCCCCGATTCGATAAATTTTACGTACCGTTAAAAAATTAAAATCATGTAGGTAAAAATACCCCATAAATCCCAATTCTTGAAAAATACTTTTAAAACACTTTATATTAATTAATAAAAATTAATCATGTAATAAAATAATTTTTCCTGAAAATTCTCCGGTCTCCGTTCCTCGTTCGAGCGCGAAATGAAACTTAAAAATCTTTAATGAACGAACCTTTTAAAATTTCATGAATTAAATCCTATCATGCAATAATAATGCATAAATACATAAAAATAATTAAACACAATTTAATAAAATAAACATACATTTTATGCTTTAAAAGAATACAATAAAATACCAAAAAATTTAATAATTTGCATGCATGTGGTTCACGTGAACTTTTCGATTCTCGGGACGTTACAATCTCCCCCCCTTAAATTGAATTTCGTCACCGAAATTTGCTTATCTTTGATAATCACAAAGTTTAGACTTAATTCTAGTATCACAATAGTCCACGCTTCCGCGGAGCCACTATGATAAAATAATAAATCTTAAGATGTCCTTATGTATTCTCAATCCTAATAAATTCTATCTTCTAAATCCTCATTTGCGAAACTCAACTTATAACGACCCATGATGACCTAGTTCCAATTTTCTATAACCTCAATCTCAAACTTCACAATATTAGAAATGACAGTCCGAATTTTATTGCGTCTTACTTTTCTTATACTATACCCGTAATGTTCATCAACCTATTACATTATCATTTATGCAACTTAAGTAATCTTAACACCAAGATTTTACTGATCGACTTATATCTTCGGTGATACACTTAAAATTTAAACCTTATCTCAACCCCATAATAGCCTAAGATCGAATCTTTATCTTACGGCACCAACTTAGGTAACTTACTATTCACAAGTACATCCCGGATGTAAAATTGTTGAAAATTTTAAACCTCGAATAATGCTAATCCATAAAACTCAATTATACAATAATGATCTTCTACCTAATTAGTAAAACCCTTCTCGCATCAGTTGCATGCTTAAATTATTCCCTTCCTGATTACAATATAGTTGAGGCCTAAGACTCTTAGATTTTCACCTTGAAACGAATATCGCATTCTTACGTATTCCTAATGCTTAATTAATATTAGCGTTTAAAACTTAATAAGTTATCACACGGTAGCATTAGACTAACTTTAATAAATTAATTTCACTTATAACTCATAGAGTTCTAAAATTCCAATATCAAGCTTTTAGATTTCTTACTCGATAAAAAAAAATCTTAATATTCATTCATTGATAACTTATGTTGAACACAATTAATTTCTTTTTGTTTTTATTTTACCCAAAATTTCCGTGTGAACAAATATCCCATAAACTTGAAATTCAAGTTTACGCATCCCAAATGATAATAGATAACATAATTCCCATGCACATAATCGCTTGTTCTCAAGTTTCTTAATGACTTCCAAGAATTTCTCAAAACGAGGTGTCTACCTCAATTCTTACATGTGTCTATCGAGTAACCTAACCATCAAACATACCCAACTTTCTAGAAAAATTTAAATTCCAACAAAGATATAATTTTTTAACTCTTAAGATTATGATTAAAACTTATGCTACATCAAACCTTAAGTCCCCCAAAAAAAATTAACTTAATGTCTAATCTTGTAACTTGACTAAATGATCACTTTACCTTAAATTGTTATTACTCTAAATTCTTAATTTTTTTTTCCATTGTTTTATTCCATTAACATTTAGATTTTCAAGCTCAATATTGAATCATCCTACAATACCCTTGATTGTCATTCCTTATTACATTATAACCCAGATATAACCAAGTTCTAATTATCTCTTCAAGCTCAAATCACCGAAAAGTCTTATCATTTAAACCATTCAATTCTCACTTACTGCTAAACAAAACCCAAATTTTCTTAAAAATTGCAAAATTAGTTCTTACTTTCCTCGAATATTATCCGAATTTGTCCTTAATCTCGAGAATCCAACAATTACCCATAAGTTCTTGGCGTTCCTAATCCTATTTTATAGGTTTATCGTAACATAAAGTTCAATAATCTTAAGATTATTAGACCCAAGATCAATTCTCATAACCTCGAAAATTACTGATTTTACCCAAGTGTTCCTCAAAAGTTCTAATTTAATCCTTAAAAATTTCGAGATTGGCAACTTGGCCCTTAAAGTCCTTGAAAATTACATTCTTGGCCCTACCACTCTTCGAAATTTGTATTCTGGTCCCCAGAAAATTTTCGATTTGGCCTCATTAAACCTTAAAATTCTCAAAACTAAAAATTTAATCTCAAAGTTTGGTAAATTCTAAATAGTCCCTTAGAATTTTATTGTTGCACTTAGGTCCTCAAATTATTGGTTAATACAGTTAGGTCCTTAAAATTCTCAATCCATGCAATTCAATTCTTAGGTCCCACTAGGTGGAGCATGCATCCTAAATAAATTTTCATAACCAATCTTACATTTTCATAGATACTTAAAATCCTCAAATTGTACATTTATAATTCTAAAGATTGTCGTAGTCTTCGAATCGTTATTGCTTATATGAAATCCTCAAAAATTTACTCGACTAGCAACCACGAACCATCAATAATATATATATTTTTAAATCATTATCAACCTTTCCTAAAGCCCAATATTCGAATTCTTAGACAAATCCAATTCCAAATGTAACCAACATTCAATTTAATCTAGTTTTTAAAACAACAAATCCTTAAATGATAAAAGCAGTTAAACATATACCGCAGATCATTATAAAGCGTAAATCATGTTAACATGCAGATGATAAGAGTAAATCATTTAAAACATTTAAATCATAAAAGCTTACAGACTTGAGGCTTGAAGACTGAGCTGCAGAAACTGGAGGTGGCACAACCCTATACAGGACCCTGGCTCTGATACCAACTGTAACGTCTTGCTCATTTTTTTTAAAATGCGGAAATATTTTTTTTTATAAAGCTCTTTTTGAATAAAAGCTCGCATTTTCGAAATAACATTTAAAATATTTGTAATTATCTTACCGTAAAAAATAGCACAGTTTAAAATAACTCAACTCATCTAAAATCGTACGTAAACATAAACGTATAAAATTCTTAAAATCATCAACGTATGAAAATATTCATCTCCTCTCAATCTCATAAATCGTAATGCGGAAAATATGTGGTCCTCGGGTCGTGTCACCCCACCAAATATGTCTACTCAGAGTTCGGCACCTCCAATCTCCTCACCATTTAGCTCACCTGTATCACACACGCCTAGTGAGTCTAAAGACTCAACACGCCTGTACCAGGAATAACAAGTACATATACATAGCACACAGCAGTGAAAAATATCATACTCAACATATCTTTCATGAACTTAAAAGCATGAACATAAACATGTCGTATAAAATCATGTTGTGTCAAATCGTTTCATCTCATATCATCATATACGTGTCAAAACATGTCATCTAATGTTATCATATACGTAAATGTGTCGTTTAAAATCATATCGTATTAAAGCATGTCAACTCATGTCATCATATACGTAAACTTTTCCTTTTTAATTGAATTCAGTTCATTAGTTGTGACTTTCGTATCAGCTCTGTCGATGGATCCATCTACATGTAACCGTGGTACCCGGCGGCGAGGGACTTCAGGGACAGCATTACCCGTCCACTGAGCCCGGGCCTCAGCTCATCATACCTCATATCATGTCAATGGAATTACGATCGTCGGGCTCCCTCTGGGGCCTTCTCCCGTAAACGGGCTCCCTCTGGGGCCTTTTCACTCACGATATCTCCAATCATATCATCGTATACATATACATCGTCAGTCACAACAAACTCACATCCTTCAAAAACATCATCATATTCACCACTTAATAAAAACATGCATATACGTAATTTTTTCCTTTAAACCAAGCATGCAACGTATATTTTCGTAAAATCTTAAAAGTCGTGATCATGATGCATAAACCTTAAAAATATAGTAAATTTGTGCTCAGGGCGCTGCCAGGACCAACATCTCACCCCAGGTGCAAAATGACCATTTTGCCCCTGTAAACCCGAAATTACCGTTTTGCCCCTAGACGTAAAATTTCACTTCTTTGACATTTTCTTAATTCCATTGACTCTAACACGTCCCAAATAATTATTTAAGCTTACAAGAACTTTCCCATATTTTTATTTGGCTTAAATATATGGCTTTTAAATTAATCTTTAAATATAACCTATTAATGCGTTTTAATCCCGAATTAACTAAAACCTAAATATAAAATTCCCAAATTAAAAACTTAGATTTATAATAATTATTTCAGCTTAAATATAATTTTCTATAATTTTATTAAGCTTAAATTTAAAAGTTTCAATTAATTCTTTAATTAATATCTCTTGCGGCGACTAAATCCCGAATAAATCCAAAACTCATTATTTTGATCCGAAGTTTACCAAACTCCTTAAAATATCCCAAAACATTTTTAAAAGTATTTCTAGATGTAAACTCGAGCAAACTTCACAACTTAATCGAATTGTTTTAAAACTTGGACCGAGGTCCCGGTTTTAACCCGAATGGAACCGAAATTTAACCAAAACTTTCCCAACTTTTTACCATACCTTAAAAACATTATAATGGTCCTACAATCTTAATCTCAGACCCTTAAACCCACGGCTTCTGGTCCAGCAATTGAATGAAGCTCTCGGTCCACCCCCATTTATCATACACTAGCACATGTTCCCCATTTCTTAACATTTCGGTCCCATTCTTACTCTCCAGCTACGCCCAACTGATCCAGCCCCACTTCAACTCCTCCTATCCCACTTCAACACCTTCCTGGACACAAAGAACTCCCGGCTACAGCCCCATGCAAGCCATGAAGTGCAGCCACTCAAGAAACGCTAGAACGAGCCCACCCGAGACACACCTTCACCACTCACTCGATCGGCTACCACACCACGCCCAGCAGTGTTCGGGCCATTCAAGGCCACGACTCAGACCCACTAGGGTCTGGTCCGAGGCTTGGGAGAAGCCCTTGCACCACCGTCAACCTCTAACCTCTCGACATCACCAACCCCAAAGTGAAAAGTCGAGACAAGCGCACGGTTCCTCCCCGATGGTAGCTCCTACATACCACCAGCCTCTTGACAGCATAAATCCCAACATATTCTGTCCCTAAACAACCAAACACGCAGCCCCTTGCACCATAGTAACAAAAACGTGAGATGTATGCAACAACATACGGTTTTCGTGCCAAACCAAGAGCATAAAAGCTTTGGCGTGCTCATACCGAAAAATGCATAAACATAACACACATGACAACACATATATGACGTGAATGATGCAGAAATAATGATACAATGCGTGCCTTAGATGTTATAGAAGCGAGGAGATCGAAGAACGAGCGCCGGAGACAAATTTCTATGAAGGAAATGCTATGGCCGAGGGAACTAGTTGCTAAGTTGCTGAAACTGAGAGAAGAGGTTGAGGGAGGGGATAAAGTCTGCTATCTTCACGTGGAGGGGCTGCTGAATTCAAATGGGTGGGTGGAAAATTAAATTTAGGCTTAGTTTAAGTATAGTTAAGGTTAATTAAAATGTGTACTAATGAGCCTCAATTAAAATAAAAAGGATTTTAAGTCCAATAAGCTTAAAATAGGCCCGTTAATTCCAAACACACTCCCGAAAAATTATTTCGTATTGGAAAGATTTTGAAATTATTAGCCGAACCCTCAAAAAGTTCCCTGATTCGATAAATTTTACGTACCGTTAAAAAGTTAAAATCATGCGGGTAAAAATACCCCATAAATCCCAATTCTTGAAAGATACTTTTAAAATAAATTATATTAATTAATAAAAATTAATCATGTAATAAAATAATTTTTCCTGAAAATTCTCCGGTCTCCGTTCCTTGTTCGAGCGCGAAATGAAACTTAAAAATCTTTAATGAACGAACCTTTTAAAATTTCATGAATTAAATCATGTCATGCAATAATAATGCATAAAATAAATAAAAATAATTAAACACAATTTAATAAAATAAATATACATTTTATGCTTTAAAAAATACAATAAAATACCAAAAAATTTAATAATTTGCATGCATGTGGTTCACGTGGACTTTAAGATTCTCGGGACGTTACAGAAACTATAGTAGGTTGTACAACTGACACCTCTAATGGTTGTTCATGTGTGGCAGATGACTGAACTACTTCTTCAGTTCTTGTAGAAATTGCCTGTTCAGTTGTGGCAGTCAACTGAACTGGCTCTTCAGTTGGTTGAAACGTAGCTTGGGAAGCTGGCTTTTCAGTTGCGAAAAATTCTTCAATTGCTTCTGTAGTAGCCTGTTGAATATCAGCTGCAACTGATTTAATAACTTCATCAATGTTTGCAAATGATAATTCAGCATCAGTATAAAGTTGAGATCCTGCAGTTGAGGAATGAGGAGCATCAGTTGACGGTTGTGCATCCTTTGAAGAAGGAGCAGTTTCTTGTTCAGCAGTTTCAGCAACTGGTTCCTCGGATGGCTTTTTCAGTTGAAATGATGGTTCAGCTTCCTCATCAGATGAACGATCTTGGGAATATTCTGGAATGATCAGTTCTTGATCCAGTTCCCAATTCTTGATTTCCATCTGTAGAGATAAAAGATCCGTGTCCAACTGGTCATAAACTGCTTTGTCATTAAAGGCAGTTGGACAGGTGGGATCAAAGTTTTGGCGTAGCTGAACAACCATTTGTTTTAGCTTCTTTGCCCGTACTTGATCAAAGAAATATTTCTTCCTCTGCAACGCATGAACCACTGAAGCTTCTTTGACCAATTTTAGTACAATGGTTTCCAGGGCAATAAACTTCTTCAAAACTGATTTCTTTTGCAGTTGCCTGGCAAACACGATAGTTCTAAACTTTACCCATTCATCATAAGTCTTCAGCTTAGTCTCAACAAAATCATTGACCTCTTTCTAGATGTTGTCAATATGGGTTTGAATAGTGTTTGTTGGTCTGGGATCTTTTGTCATTTTCTCTTTGCCCTTTGAGTCAGTTAGAACATAAGGGATGCTAAGTCCTGACCTAGTTGAATCAATTTGTTCTCTGGTCACTATCTCTTTAGGTCTGGAAAATGACAGAGAAATCGGGCCAGAGATAGTGTTGAGTGGAGCTGTAACGACCCAAAAATCAGACTACGTATAAGCCATGCATAATTATTACTATTTAAATTTAAAAATGATTATATATATATATATATATATATATATGAAGGGTCTAATTCATTTTGATATTTGACAAGTCATAACTATTTATTTTAAATGCAAAAGTTTAGTTTTATCCTTTCAGTTAAATACGCGAGGCCGGACCGGAGTTTGGAGATTAGAGATAAGATTAATAATAAGAAAGACATTCCTAAATTTAATTTAAGTCAAAGAATAATTTAATTTAAAGAAAAAGAAGGTCCTTGGGATTTAATAAATTAATTAGAGTTAAGTTGGTAAATAAGTTCTTTTGATTAATATTTAATTAAAGCTTAAAAAAAATATATATATAATGAATGTATTAAACCTTAAGAATTTAAAATGCAAGAAATAAAACACTAGCATACCATGCAAGAGGTAGTAATAATATTATGTTAAGACAATTCAAAAATTGTAGTAAACCTCATTCAAATCACCTCATTAGCCTTTAAGGTGAATACAATTCCTCACCTTTAATTCATTAGTTATTAGTGAATTCAAACACAATAATATACCTAGAGTCTTCCTTAACCCATCATGCTAGTAACTGAACGAAATGATGCAACAAAATGAGGAAAGGAATCGGCAAATAAGGGAGAAGACACAATTCAAAAACCCATTCAACTCTTGCACTTGTAACTCCTAACTAAATGCATATTATTACCCCCTTAACACCTCCTATAACACCCTTCTTCATTGCCTAACAAACCTACACCCTCACCTTCAAAAATGCATCAGAATATCAGCAGCTTAATCGTGTAAGAACAGCACAAGAACAAGAAAGGAAATCCAACTCGGTTCCGCCGCGCCGTATTGTCGTATTGGTTTGTTCTTCTTCAAAACGATTTCCAGGCATGTATATGTTGCTTCTTTGCTCTTCAATCAAGTACTATAGATATTTTAAAACACCATATGCTCAGGATTTATGAGGCAAAAACGAGATTTTGACAGCAACAATACCAAGGTTTCTGCACAGATTTTTTTGGCTCATGCTTGGTGACTCACGGTTTTGAATTGTTTGGTGCTTCAGGAGGTTGTCTCGTTTTCCAGGCACACAAGGCTGCATTTAGGAATAAATTAGAATGTGTTAGGATGTTTTTGGTTCAATGGTTCAAGTCCATACAAGCACAACAAAGAAGTTACAGCAACATTTCCATCATTTCCATGAGTTACAGTTTTATGTTCAAGTTTCTGTCATTGGGTGTTTAAAGTGGGGTTTCGAATCTTGGTTGTCTTAAGGACTGAAGCCAGGGTTAGAATCATTCCTTATCATGTCTAGGACGTGATCAAATCATCCTTTCAATATTTGGTTCACGGATCCACAAGATTTTTAAATAACTAAGTAAGGTGCTCATCGGTTTTAAATTTTGAATTTCGGTGTGGGTATGAGTTCGGTTTTTGGGTGTTGCTTGGATTGTGGGTGGCTCCTAGCCCATATCCATAGTTCATAAAACACTACATCATGTCTAGATCGAGCCATGATCGATGAAATGGCCATTGGAACGACACAAGATAATAAAACAATTCAATACATATCACTACACAGAAATTGAGTTCTCGGTTGGGATGTTTCAGTGTCTTAGGTAATGGCTTGGTTTATGGTTGGCTTTTAGCCCTTAGCCATGGTCCAAGCCATGCCTTAGGATGTTGGTAAGAGTCCTTGGGTGGTGGTTCAAGCCATAGTCATAAAATTCAAGAATTTCACTACAAAAGATACAAACTGTCACTACTGAAATTTGACAGCAGCTATGGTTCGGTTTTTGGGGTGGTATGAGTTCTTGGTTGGCTTTTAGCCCATGGCCTTGGACTGGAAAGTACCTCAATGGGTTAGGAAGGTCATGTTTTTGGTCGTTTGTGATTTGGTCGAGTTTAGAGGTCGTACGAGAATTTACGGCGAAAGGTGCCAAAATGACTCTCGAAAGAGCGTTTTATGTTTTTGGACTCCTTTCACCTATTTTCTTGTTTTACACTTATTATGCATATTTTTCAGTATTTTGTGGTATTTTTAATCATGGTTAAACGTCGGTTTAATGTTGGGTCGGGTTGGTACGAAGCCATGGGTAAAAATCAAGTTATTGGTTCTATTTGTCTCGTTTTTAGTTCGATTGTTAAGTTTTTGTCAAGTTAAGATTTATTGCATGTGTCACATATTAGAATTGAGTCGCAGCAAGCCTGGGAACGATCCAACTCATCCGGTAAAAATAAGATTATAATTATATTACGTGCATAAAAATATAAAATGTTTATTTTTGAGATATATGTTATATGTCTTGTGGCCACCTTATGCTTATGGGTCTGGAAGTCGGTAAGCGCAACCGAGGACCTCTCCGCCCGGTGACTTACAACCGGTTATGATTATGTATGGGTACGGACATCCAGTCCAAAGGCTGTGATTGATCTCTACCGCCCAGTATACTGTGGTTTAGTCTGATCAGGCGCTCACGCTATGTTATGGGCCACTTGCTTAGAAACATTATCTCTACCAGAAAATTATGATATGTTATGACAGAGCTCTGTTGAGCAAAGCTTTTACGTATGATTTTCAGATATGCACGTAGTTATAATTATTCATGATACGCTTTTCACCGTACGCTTTACAATACTTTATTTTTATGCTGCATGCGATTTTATGATATATTTACTTGTTATTCACGATATATACATGTTGAGTCTTTAGACTCACTAGACTTGATTGTTGTAGGTATTGATGTGGTCGAGACCGCGGACGGAGACCAATGAGCGATCTCGGGACAGCGGTAGTAAACCCGAGGTCCTCATGATTTAGTTTATGCACCTTTTATTATCAAACTCAGTTTTAACACGTTGGAGTATTTTTAAGTTGATGTTTACGTTGGATTATTTTTAAATTGTTGGTTGAAAAACAATATTTGCTTCCGCTGTTATTTTAAAGTTAAAATTATTTACATGTTTATTTTATAAATTGGGCAAATTATTTATTTATTTAGAAAAATTTTAATAATTCAGCAAAATTATGAATACGAAATACGGGCCTTGACAGTTGGTATCAGAGCCTATGATCTTGTAAAGGGTTGTACTACTACTGCTCTCGAGAAGCTCATGAAGTCACGTCTTCGGTCTGTAAGTTTTACATTTACGCATTTTATTTAAAGCATGAATTATTTTAACAGCATGTTTTCATGAAATGTTTTTGCGTTCAGATTTTAATTGTTCAGTGTTTATTTAAATTAAAAATATAAATTATGGAATTATGCATGTTGGGTATGTTTGGAATTGGACATGTCTAAGAATTCGAATATAGGGCTTTAGGAGATGTTGAAAATGATTTGATTATATTAATTTTTAGGTCAATAGTGTTGATGTCCTCCTTATGGTTCATAAGTTAATCTTGAAAATTATGAATGCTTTTGGGACTTGTAGAAATTCTAAGAAATTATTGATGGTTCTTGGTTGCTAGTCGAGTAAATTTTTGAGGATTTCATATAAGCAATAGCGATTCGAATACTACGACAATCTTTAGGATTATAAATGTACAATTTGAGGATTTTAAGTATCTATGGAAATGTAAGATTAATTATGAGAATTTATTTAGGATACATGCTCTACCTAGTTAGATTTAAGGATGGAATTGCATGAATTGAGAATTTTAGGGACCTAATTGTAATAACTAATAATTTGAGGACCTAAGTGGAAAAAAAAAATTCTAAGGGACTATTTTCGAATTTACCAAATTTTGGGGATTAAATTTTGAGTTCGAGAATCTAAAAGTTTAATGAGGTAAAGATGGAAAATTTTATGGGGACAATGATGCAGATTTCGAAGAGTGTGGGGCCAAAATGTAAATTGGGAGAACTGTAAGGGTCAGGTTGCAATTTTCAAAATTTTAAGTATTAAATGCGAACTTTTGAGGAACACTTGGGATTTTAAGTATTTATAGAAATGTAAGACGTGTTATGGGAATTAATTTTGGGTTTAATAAACTTAAGACTATTGAACCTTATGATACGGGAAATCTATAAAATGAAATTAGAAATACTGAGTACTCATGGGTAATTGTGGAATTTTCGAGATTTAGAAAAAGAAA
The DNA here is from genome assembly GCF_025594145.1 of Primulina tabacum. Taxonomy (NCBI): domain Eukaryota; kingdom Viridiplantae; phylum Streptophyta; class Magnoliopsida; order Lamiales; family Gesneriaceae; genus Primulina; species Primulina tabacum. Next base: position 14,803,412 of record NC_134562.1, read on the forward strand.
ATTGGACGATATTCGAGGAAAGTAAGAATTATTTTTACAATTTTAAGAAATTTGAGAACTTATCTAGTAGTAAGTGAGAATTGAACGGTTTAAATTGTAGGAATTTTCGGTTATTTAGGCTCGAAGGAAATATAAAATATTTAGATATTTGGATTATAATGTTATAATGAATGGTAACCAAGGACATTGTAGGATGAATCAATCTTAGGCATGAAAATTTAAGCGTTAGTGAAATCATGTTGTGGCAAATTAAGGATTTAAAGTGATGCCGATTTAAGGTAAAATTTGATCGGTTAGTTAAGTTATAAGGATAAACATTGAGTTAGAAATTTTTTTTGTGAATTTAAGTTTGATGTGTCGTAAGTTTTAACCAGGATCTTAACAGTTAGAATTATACCTTTGGGGGAATTTGATTTTTCTAGAAAGTTGAGTATGATGGATGGTTAGGTTACTCGATAGACGTATGTAAGAATTGAATTAGACACCTTATCTTGAGGAATTTTGAAAGTCATTAAGAAATTTGGGACTAAGCGGATATGTGGGCTGGAGTTATACTATCTAATATTATTTGGGTTGCATAAGCTTGAATTTCCAGATTTATAAGATAGGTGTTCATACATAAGTTTTGGGTGAAATAAACAAAAAAAAAAAGAATTAGAGGCGTTCAACATAAAGTACCAATGAACTAACATTAAGATTTTAATTGAGTAAGAAATCCGAAATCTTGATATGGGAATTTTAGAACTCTATGGGTGATATGAGCGAAGTTGAATTATTAGAGTAAGTTTTCGCTAACATGAGATAACTTATTAAGTTTTATAAACTAGACTTAATTAAGCATTTATGATACCTAAGAATGCGATATTTGTTTCAATGAGGAAAGTCCAGAGTCTTAGGCCTCAACTATATTATAATTGGAAAGAAAATGGTTTAAGCATATAATTGAGAGTTGAAGGGCTTTAAAATATTGGTAGAAGGTCGATGTTGTATAATTGGGTTTTATGGATTAACGTTATTTGAGGTTTAAGATTTGCAACAATTTTATATTTGGGGTATACTCGTAAATAGTTAAGTTATATAAGTTTGGGCTGTAAGATAAAGATTCGATTCAAGGATCTTAGACTAATTTTGTTATGGAGTTGAGATAAGATTTAACTTTTAAGTGTATCACCGAGGATAGAAGTTGATCAGTAACCTTTGGTGCTAAGAGTCTTTAAGTTGAACTGCGGAAATGCTAATGTAATAGGTCGTTGAACATTACGGGTAGAGTATAAGGAAGGTAAGACATGATAAGTTTGAACCACCAATTCTAATATTGGGAACGATGAGAAAGTCAGAATTCGAGGTCATAGTAAAGTAAAGCTAAGTTACCATAAGTCGTTTTATAAGTTGCGATTCGCAAATGAGGTTTTTGGTAGGCAATCTAATTAGGATTGAAGAAACGTAAGGACAGCCTATGACTTAATTTTTATCAGAGTAGCGCAACGGTAGCGTGGATTGTTGGGATAATAGAATTAAGAATCTAAACTTTTGGATTATCGAGGATTAGCGAATTTCGGGGACGAAATTCAATTTAAGGGGGGAAGATTGTAACGACCGGAAAATCAGACTACGTATAAACCATGCATAATTATTACTATTTAAATTTAAAAATGATTATATATATATATATATATATATATATATATATATATATATGAAGGATCTAATTCATTTTGATATTTGACAAGTCATAACTATTTATTTTAAATGCAAAAGTTTAGTTTTATCCTTTAAGTTAAATACGCGAGGCCGGACCGGAGTTTGGAGATTAGAGATAAGATTAATAATAAGAAAGACATTCTTAAATTTAATTTAAGTCAAAGAATAATTTAATTTAAAGAAAAAGAAGGTCCTTGGGATTTAATAAATTAATTAGAGTTAAGTTGGTAAATAAGTTCTTTTGATTAATATTTAATTAAAGCTTAAAAAAATATATATATAATGAATGTATTAAACCTTAAGAATTTAAAATGCAAGTAATAAAACACTAGCATACCATGCAAGAGGTAGTAATAATATTATGTTAAGACACATTAGCCTTTAAGGTGAATACAATTCCTCACCTTTAATTCATTAGTTATTAGTGAATTCAAACACAATAATATACCTAGAGTCTTCCTTAACCCATTATGCTAGTAACTGAACGAAATCATGCAACAAAACGAGGAAAGGAATCGGCAACTAAGGGAGAAGACACAATTCAAAAACCCATTCAACTCTTGCACTTGTAACTCCTAACTAAATGCATATTATTACCCCCTTAACACCTCCTATAACACCCTTCTTCATTGCCTAAAAAACCTACACCCTCACCTTCGAAAATGCATCAGAATATCAGTAGCTTAATCGTGTAAGAACAGCACAAGAACAAGAAAGGAAATCCAACTCGGTTCCGTCGCGCCGTATTGTCGTATTGGTTTGTTCTTCTTCAAAACGATTTCCAGGCATGTATATGTTGCTTCTTTGCTCTTCAATCAAGTACTATAGATATTTTAAAACACCATATGCTCAGGATTTATGAGGCAAAAACGAGATTTTGACAGCAACAATACCAAGGTTTCTGCACAGATTTTTTTGGCTCATGCTTGGTGACTCACGGTTTTGAATTGTTTGGTGCTTCAGGAGGTTGTCTCGTTTTCCAGGCACACAAGGCTGCATTTAGGAATAAATTAGAATGTGTTAGGATGTTTTTGGTTCAATGGTTCAAGTCCATACAAGCACAACAAAGAAGTTACAGCAACATTTCCATCATTTCCATGAGTTACAGTTTTATGTTCAAGTTTCTGTCATTGGGTGTTTAAAGTGGGGTTTCGAATCTTGGTTGTCTTAAGGACTGTAGCCAGGGTCAGAATCATTCCTTATCATGTCTAGGACGTGATCAAATCATCCTTTCAATATTTGGTTCACGGATCCACAAAATTTTTAAATAACCAAGTAAGGTGCTCATCGGTTTTAAATTTTGAATTTCGGTGTGGGTATGAGTTCGGTTTTTGGGTGTTGCCTTGATTGTGGGTGGCTCCTAGCCCATAGCCGTAGTTCATACAACACTACATCATGTCTAGATCGAGCCATGGTTGATGAAATGGCCATTGGAACGACACAAGATAATAAAACAATTCAATACATATCACTACACAGAAATTGAGTTCTCGGTTGGGATGTTTCAGTGTCTTAGGTAATGGCTTGGTTTATGATTGGCTTTTAGCCCTTAGCCATGGTCCAAGTCATGCCTTAGGATTTTGATAAGAGTCCTTGGGTGGTGGTTCAAGCCCATAGTCATAAAATTCAGGAATTTCACTACAAAAGATACAAACTGTCACTACTGAAATTTGACAGCAGCTATGGTTTCGGTTTTTGGGGTGGTCTGAGTTCTTGGTTAGCTTTTAGCCCATGGCCTTGGACTGGAAAGTACCTCAATGGGTTAGGAAGGTCATGTTTTTGGCCGTTTGTGATTTGGTCGAGTTTAGAGGTCGTACGAGAATTTACGGCGAAAGGTGCCAAAATGACTCTCGAAAGAGCGTTTTATGTTTTTGGACTCCTTTCACCTATTTTCGTGTTTTACACTTATTATGCATATTTTTCAGTATTTTGTGGTATTTTTAATCATGGTTAAACGTCGGTTTAATGTTGGGTCGGGTTGGTACGAAGCCATGGGTAAAAATCAAGTTATTGGTTCTATTTGTCTCGTTTTTAGTTCGATTGTTAAGTTTTTGTCAAGTTAAGATTTATTGCATGTGTCACATATTAGAATTGAGTCGCAGCAAGCCTGGGAACGATCCAACTCATCCGGTAAAAATAAGATTATAATTATATTACGTGCATAAAAATATAAAATGTTTATTTTTGAGATATATGCTATATGTCTTGTGGCCACCTTATGCTTATGGGTCTGGAAGTCGGTAGGCGCAACCGAGGACCTCTCCGCCCGGTGACTTACGACCGGTTATGATTATGTATGGGTACGGACATCCAGTCCAAAGGCTGTGATTGATCTCTACCGCCCAGTATACTGTGGTTTAGTCTGATCAGGCGCTTACGCTATGTTATGGGCCACTTGCTTAGAAACATTATCTCTACCAGAAAATTATGATATGTTATGACAGAGCTCTGTTGAGCAAAGCTTTTACGTATGATTTTCAGATATGCACGTAGTTATAATTATTCATGATACGCTTTTCACCGTACGCTTTACGATACTTTATTTTTATGCTGCATGCGATTTTATGATATATTTACTTGTTATTCACGATATATACATGTTGAGTCTTTAGACTCACTAGACTTGATTGTTGTAGGTATTGATGTGGTCGAGACCGCGGACGGAGACCAATGAGCGATCTTGGGACAACGGTAGTAAACCCGAGGACCTCATGATTTAGTTTATGCACCTTTTATTATTCAAACTCAGTTTTAACACGTTGGAGTATTTTTAAGTTGATGTTTACGTTGGATTATTTTTAAATTGTTGGTTGAAAAACAATATTTGCTTCCGCTGTTATTTTAAAGTTAAAATTATTTACATGTTTATTTTATAAATTGGGCAAATTATTTATTTATTTAGAAAAATTTTAATAATTCAGCAAAATTATGAATACGAAATACGGGCCTTGACAGGAGCTTTAACTCCAACAGATTTCTTCTTTTCACTAGATTTGGTGAAAGTTGTCTTGAGAGGAGCAGTAGATGGAGGTAACTAATATCAGTTGAGGATCCAAGTGATATTGCTCCCAGTGGAGTAGCCTTTATTGGCTGTTCAGCTCTTGATTGGATCAGCCTCTCAGTTGGAATGGTGCCCATAGTGATTGAAGGTTTTGTCTTCTAAGTTATGGGCTTCTTGGAGATCTTGGGAGAAGGATTCTATTCAGAATCACTCTCACTGACAATCAGTTTTCGTTTGATTGCTTTTTTCTGAAGTGCCATTCTGGCTTTCTTAACTGATTTGGGAGCCCCCTGCGTCCCAATCTCCTTTTTTACTTTGACAAACTTCTCAGGAGAGATGTCCATCTTAAGTTTAGGCAGCTGAAGTGTAAGGGGCCTAAAATCCTTACTTGGAAATTTGCGGAAAATTTAAAATTTTTCTTTTTAAATAATTAAAATTGCCTCCTTCATAAATGAATTTATAAATAAAGTTTGATGTTCAATGTGGCAGCGGAAGAATTAAAATATTTGAAATAACAGTAAAAAGTTTTTCCAACAATAATTAAAATGTTTGAGCCATCAATTAAAAATAAATGCTGAACTGAGGTCCTCGGGTCCTACTACTGCCGACTCGAGCCTGGTCACTGGTCCCCGCCCTCGGCTCCGGCATCATCAGAACCTACAACAATCAAGTCTAGTGAGTCTAAAGACTCAACATGCATATGTCGTAAATAACGAGTAAATACTATAGTAAAATTTCATGGAATAAAAATGTCGTGTCATGAGGCATATCGTAAAAGTGTCATGTCATGATTAATTATAATACGTGCATAATTGAACTAAAAATATCATGGTAAAAAAATGTTTGCTCCTTGGAGCCCTGTACTGAAATAGCTTGCAATAATTTTTCCTGGTGAGATTATGGTATACGCAAGTGGTCCCTGCACTGAAACTGACCGGTAACTGGCGACCGGATAATAAAATGCTCCCATGACCGGTAACTGGAGACCGGATAAAATAGTAAACGTCTGATCAGACTGTAGCCACAGTATACTGGGTGAAACAAACTTAACTGACCGGTAACTAGCGACCGGACCGGTAACTGGCGACCGGATTTAGCAATAATCCCATGATAGTGAAACGGCTAAAAGCAACATCGCATAATCTCAAAAATGAACATTGTATATTTTTATGCACGTAATATAATTAAATGGCACAATTAAATATCCTGTAATAATTTACTGCTTGGATTGGATCGCTCCCAGGCTCGCTGCAACCTAAATATGCCATGAAACATATGCAATAGATGTATGGGACAAAACTATGCAATAACATTCGAAAATGTGACAATTACGCCGAACGACTTCGTATTTAATTATGAATCCGAACCAACACCGAACCAACACCGAACCATCATGTAGTCATTATTAAAATACGCCTAAAATGATGAAATAATGCTCCTAAAATAGTGAGGGCCGAAATCTAAGTGAATGGAGGGCAAAACATGAAACGCTCTTACGAGAGTCAATTTGGCACATCGCACCGTAAATTCTCGTACGACCTCAAAAATGATCCGAATCACAAACGGCCAAAAACATGACCTTCCTAACTCGATGAGGCACTTTCCAGTCCAAGGCCATGGGCTAAAAGCCAACCGAGAACTCGAACAAGCCACTGAACCGTCACAGCAAGTTGCTGTCCAAAAATACAGCAGCTGTGCTTTGGTTTCCTTGCGTCGTTTGCAAGGTTAATGGCCATTGGGGCTTGAACCACCAACCAGAACCTCTTACCAGCATCCTAAGGAATGATTTGAATCATGGCTAAGGGCCTTAGGCCAGCCACAATCCGAACCACACCAGAAACAAGACCACACTCCTAGCCGAGAACGTAATCTGCGCGCTTGGGGAGTTTTGCTTCGTTTGCTGTCATGGACCTTTCCAGTGGCCATTTGGTTGACCATGGCACGATCTAGACATCTTGGGGTATGGTATGGAGCATGGCTAAGGGCCATAGGCCAAATAAGATCCACACCAATCCACCAAAATTCAAAACACACATGCTGTACAAATGAAGAGCCTAAATGGGGAAGGGGCTGTTCTTGAGTTATTTTGTAAAAACCGATTCACCATGGACCAAGCCACCAAAAGAGTGACTTAGTCACGTCTTAGACATTCTAGGAAAGTGATCTAACCATGGCTATAGGCCTTGTAGCAGCCATGATCAGATTCACTTCCTATATGACAGCAACACAGAATTTCGAACAAGACTCAAATAGACAACCGGTGTGTTGCTGTCATTGTCGTGTTTTCCAGCGTGCATGGGGTTGATTGAGTGGACCAACATGGTCCTAATGCATCCTAATACAAGTCCAGATGTCGTCTTGGGAGCCTGGAACCGAACCAATACCTGAAACCACAACACAAAAGAAAATCGTGAAGCTTGAAAAGGGAGGGCCGAAAATCTGCATGTGCATTTTCTGAAATTTCTTGATGTGTTTCGGTTTTTACATGAAAGGATGATCATGAAACATAAAAATAATGATAGTATGACTTGATTGAAGAGTCAAGGAAGAATATATGCATGCCTGGTTTCGTTTGAAAGAAAAACGAAAAGAAGAGACGATCCGGCACGGAGGAGGTGGAGCGCTTTCTATTCTACCTAGCTTGCTACTGAATCTTTCCTCTTGTGTCTAGCTATGCAACCCACGGTTTTCTACTCTGAAATGGCTCTGATTTTCGAGATTAGGGAGATGGGGAAATGGTTAGGGGAGTGAGGGAGATGGGTGCAAAATATAAGGGACAAATCAAGACCAAGTCTCCCTCATTTTGAAATTTGAATTTTTGTTGCTATCAAATATTGGTTGGAGGGATTAAGGATGAGTTGTGGCCGATTCTACCATGCACAACAAGGCTAGAATAAGGTTGATTATTAATTAAATGGTCCTCCAAAAATCAAAGAATTATCCTACTAATTAAATACAAAGAAAGGGTCAAAGGTGTTGAGTTGGCAAGGTAATGCTTAGTCATCTAAGGGGCCGAAAATTCATCTAATAAATGGAAGGAAATATTGTTTAGTTGATAAATTTTAATACCTTAAGAGCCTTACCTATCCCTAATTAATTTAGTGAACTAACCCCTTAATTATGGAACTTAAATGAATTTATTTTCTACTCACCTCAAGTAACTTAAATAATTCCTTAAACTTCTTTATTAACTTAAATTAACTTACTTGGTAGCTAAAATAAATTCTGGAAATGATTTCTAAATCTTAAATTTTATCTCTAAACTCCAACTCCAGTCCGGCCTCACTGAAATAACTGAAAGAATAAAATTAAAACTACTGAAATGAAATAATTAACTTTAAAGAAAGGCACTTTTAACTCATGCAACAAAATCATTTTAATTTAAATACTAGAACTATGCATGGTATACGTAGTCTAAGTTACGGGTTCTACAATCCTTCCCCCCTTAAAAGAAATTTCGTCCTCAAAATTAAAACTCACCGAATAACTCGGGGTAACGACCTCTCATCTCCGACTCAGACTCCCATGTAGCTTCCTCCTCTGAATGGTTGAACCATCTGACTTTGACTCGCTTAACCAGCTTGTTCCGGAGCTTCTTCTCCTGCCTGTCTAGGATCTGCACTGTCCTCTCCTCATAATATAGGTTCAGAGTAAGCTGCAACGGCTCAAAGTTCAGGACATGCGAAGGGTTTGCCATGTACTTCCTCAGCATGGAGACGTGGAACACATTGTGTACTCCGGCCAGATTCGGCGGAAGAGCCACACGATAAGCTAGCGTCCCAACTCTGTCGAGGATCTCAAATGGTCCAATGAATCTCGGACTGAGCTTCCCTTTCTTGCCAAATCTCATGACACCCTTCATAGGTGCCACTTTCACAAAGACATGGTCGCCGACAGCAAACTCTAAATCTCTCCTCCGCTGATCGGCATAACTCTTCTGTTGACTCAGAGAAGTCCTCATTCTATCACGGATCCGGGCTACTACATCGACAGTCTGCTGAATAATATCTGGACCCAATTCTGCTCTCTCTCCTATTTCATCCCAATGAACAGGAGATCTACACTTGCGGCCATATAGTGCTTCATACGGAGCCATACCAATGGAAGACTGGAAGCTGTTGTTGTAGGTGAACTCAACCAATGGCAAGTTCGACTCCCAACTCCCTGAGAAATCAATGACGCAAGCACGGAGAAGATCCTCTAAAATCTGAATTACTCGCTCTGACTGCCCATCTGTCTGCGGATGGAAAGCTGTGCTAAACAGCAAATTCGTACCCATAGTCGAATGCAAACTCTTCCAAAATGAGGAAGTGAATCTAGGATCTCTGTCAGATATGATAGAAACTGGAATACCATGGAGTCGGACTATCTCTCGGATATACAGCTCTGCATACTGAACCTTGGTGAAAGTCGTCTTAATAGGCAAGAAGTGCGCTGACTTGGTAAGACGATCTACAATCACGCAGATAGCATTCGATCCTCTGGCTGACCTCGACAATCCGGTCACAAAGTCCATGGTAACATTCTCCCACTTCCACTCGGGAATAGGGAGAGGCTTGAGCAAACCTGCTGGTCTTTGATGCTCCGCTTTCACTAATTGGCAAGTTAGACACTCGGACACAAATCGCCTGATATCCTTCTTCATCCCTGGCCACCAATACAATAGCTGCAGATCCTTGTACATCTTCGTACTCCCTGGATGAATAGAGTACGGCGACGTATGAGCTTCTGATAAGATATCTGCTCGGATAGAATCACTGCCAGGAACCCATATCCTTGTCTCGGTATCTCACAATACCATCACTGACTGAATACAAGACACTGCCCTTGGCCTCATCCCTCTGCTTCCACTTTGCTAACTGCTCATCTGATGACTGACCACTGCGAATACGGTCCAAAAGGGAAGACTAAATGATCAAGGTAGATAGACGGGGAACTCTACCTTGAGGATAAGTCTCAAGATCAAACCTCTGCATCTCAATCTGAAGAGGTCTCGACACTGTCAAATGAACCATCACTGCGACTTTTCTGCTCAATGCATCCGCAACTACATTAGCTTTACCCGGGTGGTAGCTAATGTCACAGTCATAATCCTTCACAAGCTCCAACCAACGCCTCTGACGCATGTTCAGCTCCTTCTGCATAAAGAAATACTTGAGGCTCTTGTGGTCGGTAAAGATCTGGCACTTCTCTCCATACAGATAATGCCTCCAAATCTTCAAGGCAAAAACTACTGCGGCCAACTCTAGATCATGGGTAGGGTAGTTCTTCTCATGAGTCTTCAACTGTTTAGAAGCATAAGCTATCACCTTCCCATGCTGCATCAATACTGCGCCAAGACCGAGCTTCGAAGCATCGGTATACAGAACAAACTCACCCTGACGGCACGGCCAAAACTGGTGCTGAGATAAGAGCTTGCTTCAAAGTATCGAAGCTCTTCTGACACTCCTCGCTCCAAACAAATTTCACATTCTTCTTGGTCAGTGCTGTGAGTGGAACTGCAATCTAAAAGAATCCCTTAATGAACTTCCGATAATATCCTGCTAAGCCAAGAAAACTGCGGATCTCTGATGCATTCTGCGGCACAACCCAATCTCTGACTGCTGCAACTTTCGCTGGGTCTACCTCAATACCACTGCTGGATACAATGTGGCCTAAGAACGCCACCTTCTCTAACCAGAATTCGCATTTACTGAACTTTGCGAATAATTTGTGCTTTTGCAATGTCTGCAACACTGTGGCCAGATGCCTGCTGTGATCCTCCCGATTCTTGGAGTAGACGAGAATGTCATCTATGAATACTATCACAAACTGGTCGAGGCATGGCTGAAATACGCGATTCATGAGATCCATGAAGATCGCTGGCGCATTCGTCAAACCGAACGGCATCACAAGAAACTCGTAGTGACCATAACGAGTCCTGAAAGCTATCTTTGAAACATCAGCATCTCTCACCTTCAACTGGTGATAACCGGAGCGCAGATCTATCTTAGAGAAAATCGAAGCTCCCTGCAACTGGTCAAAAAGATCCTCAATCCTCGGAAGTGGGTATTTATTCTTCCTTGTAACCCTGTTCAACTCCCGATAGTCAATACAAAGCCTCATCGTGCCATCTTTCTTCTTAACAAACAAGACTGGCGCGCCCCAAGGTGAGAAACTAGGGCGAATGAACTCCTTGTCAAGAAGTTCCTGAATCTGCTTCTTAAGCTCTGCCATCTCTGTCGGTGCAAGTCGGTACGGTGCTTTTGAAATCGGAGCCGTACCTGGCATAAGCTCTATGGAAAACTCCACCTCTCTCTCAGGTGGCATACCAGAGACGTCCTCAGGAAAAACGTCTAAGAAGTCTCTAACAATCGGAACATCTGAGGCTGACTGACTGGGTGCCTCGGGGACAGATACAAAGGTTGCTAGAAACGCCCGACACCCTCTATGCATGAGCTTCCTAGCCTGAACATATGGAATAATACGTGGTAGAGGAAAGTACCTGTCTGGCTCAAATAAGAACTGCGTCATTCCAGGCGGTCGGACTAGAACAGATCTTCGCTGGAAGTCAATCAAAACTCGGTTCCGCAGTAGCCAATCCATCCCTAGTATAATGTCAAACTCTGGCATCGGCAGTACGATCAGATCCGCATAAACAAGGTTGCCATGGAGCTCAAGATCTATGTCTCGGATCACACTGGTGGCTGCCATCTCCTCGCCAGACGGCAGTACTACGGAATAGGCTATATCTAGCCCAATGGTCTTAACTTTGAGGAAATTAGCAAAGACCTCTGAAATGAATGAGTGAGTGGCCCCTTAATCTAACAAGGCCTTCGTAGCGAAACCGGATATAAAAATTCTCCCTGAAAGATCGGAACTCTAAGTTGAACCCAATAGTTACAAAGGCTAAACTTATAGACATGCAAAGGTTGAAGTTCTTCTAACTTAAATTTCCAAAATATTACAAAGTAGAGCATGCAATCCTAACGCAATTCTATGTTCAAAATATTAACCCAAAACATTAAGTTCCAAATGCAGACTCAAAGCTTAAGGTACCTGTCATCAGCATAGTATCGGGGTTCGTCTCCGTCGCATGGAGAGCAAACACTGTGCCCTGGGTAGACAGGTTCCTTTGAGGGCACTGCAGAAATAAGTGGTCTGGACTACCACACCTATAACACTTTCCTGAGCCGTACAAACATGCTCCAGGATGGCGACGTGAACACTTAGGACAGACTGGGCGCTCAGGAGCCCTCGGGGCTGGGCGTCCCCGCTGCTGCTGCTGGCCTCTGTTTCTAGGCGGTCCGTGAAAAGGCCTCTTGTTCTGCTGCTGCTGCTGCTGAGGAGAAGGGCGGTGCAGTACCTGGGCTGGTCGCTTTCCCAAGCGATCTCTCTCGATATCACGCTGATCCTGCTCTGCGGGTAGGGCTTTGGAGACAGCGACCTCATAAGAAGTAGGGTCAGACACCCTAACATCACGGCTCAAGATCGGCCGTAGACCCACCAGAAAATGCATCATCTACGCTCTAGCATCGTTTGCAATCAGGGGTACAAAATGACAACCCCTCTCGAACTTACGGATGAACTCCGTAACAATCATATCTCCTTGCCTCAAGCTCATAAACTCAGTGGTCAACCTGGTACGCACTTCCTCAGAAAAGTATTTGAAGTAGAACACCTCCGTGAAACATGCCCATGTCAGGGTAGCCAAGTCAAGGGCTACTAAAGCTCCTTCCCACCATAAGCGGGCGTCTCCTCCGAAAAGATAAGAGGCACAACGAACTCGATCCGCATCGCCAAGCTCCATGAAATCAAAAATAACCTCGAGGGACTTGATTCAGTCCTCGGCAATCATGGGGTCAGACGTCCCAAAAAACTCTTTCGGACGCATCTTCATGAATCTTTCGTAGACAGCCTCGGGCCCTGTCGGCCTGGTCGCCACAGCATTTTTCCCCGCAAACTGTGCGAAGAACTGAGTCATCCCAGCTAACATTTGGGCATTCATGTCCGGTGGAGGTGGAGGTGGTAAGTCTCTCTCTTGCCTCGGCTCCTCTCTGCCCTTTCGGCGAGGCTCATCCTCAGTAGGGTGGCTCAAGGGTGCATCTAGGGGGCATACTGTTCCATACATAACCCATACGTAACTAACATGCATAATCCCATAATTTATTTAAATTTAAATACTGAACAAATAAAATGAATCTGGACATTAAATGCTTCATGAAATCATGCCGTTAAGAAAATAATTCATGCTTTAAAGAAAATGCGTAAATATAAACTTACAGACCGAAGACGTGACTTCGTGAGCTTTTCGTGGTCAGTAGTAGTACAACCCTATACAGAACCACCGCTCTGATACCATCTGTAAGGGGCCTAAAATCCTTACTTGGAAATTTGCGAAAAATTTAAAATTTTTCTTTTTAAATAATTAAAATTGCCTCCTTCATAAATGAATTTATAAATAAAGTTTGATGTTCAATGTGGCAGCGGAAGAATTAAAATTTTTGAAATAACGGTAAAAAGTTTTTCCAACAATAATTAAAATGTTTGAGCCAACAATTAAAAATAAATGCTGAACTGAGGTCCTCGGGTCCTACTACTGCCGACTCGAGCCTGCTCACTGGTCCCCGCCCTCGGCCCCGGCATCATCAGAACCTACAACAATCAAGTCTAGTTAGTCTAAAGACTCAACATGCATATATCGTAAATAACGAGTAAATACTATAGTAAAATTTCATGGAATAAAAATGTCGTGTCATGAGGCATATCGTAAAAGTGTCGTGTCATGATTAATTATAATACGTGCATAATTGAACTGAAAATATCATGGTAAAAAAATGTTTGCTCCTTGGAGCCCTGTACTGAAATAGCTTGCAATAATTTTTCCTGGTGAGATTATGGTATACGCAAGTGGCCCCTGCACTGAAACTGACCGGTAACTGGCGACCGGATAATAAAATGCTCCCATGACCGGTAACTGGAGACCGGATAAAATAGTAAACGTCTGATCAGACTGTAGCCACAGTATACTGGGTGAAACAAACTCAACTGACCGGTAACTGGCGACCGGACCGGTAACTGGCGACCGGATTTAGTAATAATCCCATGATAGTGAAACGGCCACAAGCAATATCGCATAATCTCAAAAATGAACATTGTATATTTTTATGCACGTAATATAATTAAATGACACAATTAAATATCCTGTAATAATTTACTGCTTGGATTGGATCGCTCCCAGGCTCGCTGCAACCTAAATATGCCATGAAACATATGCAATAGATGTATGGGACCAAACTATGCAATAACATTAGAAAATGTGACAATTACGCCGAACGACTTCGTATTTAATTATGACTCCGAACCAACACCGAACCATCATGTAGTCATTATTAAAGTACGCCTAAAATGATGAAATAATGCTCCTAAAATAGTGAGGGCCGAAATCTAAGTGAATGGAGGCCAAAACATGAAACGCTCTTACGAGAGTCAATTTGGCACATCGCACCGTAAATTCTCGTACGACCTCAAAAATGATCCGAATCCCGAACGGCCAAAAACATGACCTTCCTAACTCGATGAGGCACTTTCCAGTCAAAGGCCATGTGCTAAAAGCAAACCGAGAACTCGAACAAGCCACTGAACCGTCACAGCAAGTTGCTGTCCAAAAATACAGCAGCTGTGCTTTGGTTTCCTTGCGTCGTTTGCAAGGTTAATGGCCATTGGGGCTTGAACCACCAACCAGAACCTCTTACCAACATCCTAAGGAATGATTTGAACCATGGCTAAGGGCCTTAGGCCAGCCACAATCCGAACCACACCAGAAACAAGACCACACTCCTAGCCGAGAACGTAATCTGTGCGCTTGGGGAGTTTTGCTTCGTTTGCTGTCATGGACCTTTCCAGTGGCCATTTGGTTGACCATGGCACGATCTAGACATCTTGGGGTATAGTATGGACCATGGCTAAGGGCCATAGACCAAACAAGATCCACACCAATCCACCAAAATTCGAAACACACATGCTGTACAAATGAAGAGCCAAAATGGGGAAGGGGCTGTTCTTGAGTTATTTTGTAAAAACCGATTCACCATGGACCGAGCCACCAAAAGGGTGACTTAGTCACGTTTTAGACATGCTAGGGAAGTGATCTAACCATGGCTATAGGCCTTGTAGCAGCCATGATCAGATTCACTTCCTATATGACAGCAACACAGAATTTCGAACAAGACTCAAATAGACAACCGGTGTGTTGCTGTCATTGTCGTGTTTTCCAGCATGCATGGGGTTGAATGAGTTGACCAACATGGTCTTAATGCATCCTAATACATGTCCAGATGTCGTCTTGGGAGCCTGGAACCGAACCAATACCTGAAACCACAACACAAAAGAAAATCGTGAAGCTTGAAAAGGGAGGGCCGAAAATCTGCATGTGCATTTTCTGAAATTTTTTGATGTGTTTCGGTTTTTACATGAAAGGATGATCATGAAACATAAAAATAATGATAGTATGACTTGATTGAAGAGTCAAGGAAGAATATATGCATGCCTGATTTCGTTTGAAAGAAAAACGAAAAGAAGAGACGATCCGGCGCGGAGGAGGTGGAGCGCTTTCTATTCTACCTAGCTTGTTACTGAATTTTTCCTCTTGTGTCTAGCTATGAAACCCACGGTTTTCTACTCTGAAATGGCTCTGATTTTCGAGATTAGGGAGATGGGGAAATGGTTAGGGGAGTGAGGGAGATGGGTGCAAAATATAAGGGACAAATCAAGACCAAGTCTCCCTCATTTTGAAATTTGAATTTTTGTTGCTATCAAATATTGGTTGGAGGGATTAAGGATGAGGTGTGGCCGATTCTACCATGCACAATAAGGCTAGGATAAGGTTGATTATTAATTAAATGGTGCTCCAAAAATCAAAGAATTATCCTACTAATTAAATACAAAGAAAGGGTCAAAGGTGTTGAGTTGGCAAGGTAATGCTTAGTCATTTAAGGGACCGAAACTTCATCTAATAAATGGAAGGAAATATTGTTTAGTTGATAAATTTTAATACCTTAAGAGCCTTACCTTTCCCTAATTAATTTAGTGAACTAACCCCTTAATTATGGAACTTAAATGAATTTATTTTCTACTCACCTCAAGTAACTTAAATAATTCCTTAAACTTCTTTATTACCTTAAATTAACTTACTTGCTAGCTAAAATAAATTCTGAAAATGATTTCTAAATCTTAAATTTTATCTCTAAACTCCAACTCCAGTCCGACCTCACTGAAATAACTGAAAAAATAAAATTAAAACTACTGAAATGAAATAATTAACTTTAAAGAAAGGAACTTTAAATACTCATGCAATAAAATCATTTTAATTTAAATACTAGAACTATGCATGGTTTATACGTAGTCTAAGTTACGTGTTCTACATGAAGACTCTTGGCATTGAAGATTTTGAATTTGGATGTCCTCTCATATGAGTCACCCACTAAGCCCTTGTTCTTCAGCAAATAGCTAAGCTGCACAGCAAAACCCCTTGACTATTTTGAAGACTGAAACATATTCTTCAGAAGATTGAAGATGATATCTTTCCAGTTCAGTTTTTTTTCCAGTCATGATGGCTGTCATGGCTTGAAATTTTTCCAACGTGAGGGCAGCAAAAGATCCCGCTTTAGATAGAAGCCCTATGGCCATTATATCAGCTAGTAACTGTATTTCTGGCTTGAGATCCTTCTTGGGATAGGAGACTTTGATTTTCCGACCATCGGCAGACACGAGAGTTTGCATTTCCTCAATATCAGAGGATTTTACCTTAGAAATATTTTCTAGCCCATCAGTTGGCAGCTGAAAGAGGTTGCTGAAATAGTCTTTTTCGATCATCAGCAACTGGTTGTTGATGGTCAAAGTGATATTGCCGTCAGCAGAGCTAAAACCGTTGGCATAAAGATCTTGAATCTCTTTAGGATCGATTTCTTGGGAACAAAGTCCAAAAAATGTCTTCAGTCCAGCATATTCTATTTTGATAAACACACTTTTGATAGCCTCATCCTGAACAGACAGGGCTGAATCAAAATCAACAGCCATAGCGTTCAACTAATATGCTGGAACTTGGTTTGCTATTTGTGAAAGATTGATTATCTGCGAGAATGATAACTCAGTGTTTGATTTGCTCTAAAGATTGAAATTCGTGTAAAGGAAAAAAACTGAAATTGAGGCGGGGATAAGTACGTTTGTATGTGACTGTTCAAATCTTTGGACACTTGTCAGTCCAATATAAATTGAATAAAACCATGTGTTCGTATGAAAAAAGCGTGTGTAGAATTTTAAATCGACTACGTGGGACCACGTTTTAAAACACTATTCATTGAAAGACGTGCATTAAATGCATAATTATCAGTCACATCACTTATTATGGAATATTTATCGATTTATCGGTTAAATTATTTGAGAAGACCAGTTAGGTCAGCAACTGAGTGATCAATTATAAGCTGAATCATTTAAGTTAAAGACCAACTGTCTATTGTCTTTTCAGTTAACCGTTTATCTTTGATATTCCCCCTCAACAAATGCATATAAATGAAAGAAAGAGTGGAGGAAGCTTAGTCTGGATCAGTTAAGTCTATTCTGGTAACTGATGTCTCTTCGTCTTCTTCCTGTCTCTTTAATAATTATATATAAATAAGACCATTGTCATTCGATAATAACAATTAAGCATTGATGGATAGTTCAAGTAGTTCCAACGTCCCTTATCCTGCATTGACATCTCGTCGTTTGGAGAAACTAAAGAAGTCTCTTGAAAAGTTCGTCTTTTCAAAGGTGATGTCCACTTGGACCAAGGTACATGAGCTCCAAACGATTCAACTGATGGATTAGTTGCTATTGCCAAGCAGAGAACAACTACAAGAAAGTATAATAGGCGTGCTGAAGTCAAGCATACTTCAGAGCTTGTCACTGATGATGTTCTTATTCATCTGATGCTTATGAAGGAGTGGAATGTACTGGAGAGTATTTCTTCTTCAGAAGGCTTCAGGAGAATTAACAGTCATGATTTCACTAATTGCTTGTCCCTTTGGCAAGATGCCGCTGAACATGAGATGAATCGTGTAACCTGGTTTAGATTTTATCAATAAACTTGTTGTCTTGATTTAATGTTCTTTCCTTATCTGCATATGAACTGATATCAGTTGACAAATAATTAACTAACTGACACTGACTAACTGAATAATTAATAAATTATATTTCACTAACTGAATAAGAATAACAACCATCATATCATTATCAAAAATTAAGAAAAATAAATTTTGACTTAACTGAACAAGAATTAATAACAGTTGACAATAATCATATAATTAAGTCAGATCAATTAAACCAAGAATATTGCGAAAATGAGAAAACTTAGTCTCTGGTAATGATTTGGTGAAGATATTAGCTGCTTGTTGTTCATTTGATATATATTCCAGCCTTATTGCTTTCTTCAGGGCATGATCTCTGATGAAGTGATGCCTGACATCAATATGCTTGGTCCTGGAGTGAAGAACTGGATTGTATGTGATTGCAATCGTGCTTGTATTACCACACAATATTGGTGATTCTTGTGTAATGATTCCATAGTCATTCAGTTGTTGATGAATCCAGATCAGTTGTGCACAGCAGCTTCCAGCCGCAAAATATTCTTCTTCAGTTGTGGAAGTTGCTATGGATGTTTGCTACTTGTTGAATCATGAGATTAGTCTGTCTCTTAGAAACTGACATGATCTACTGGTGCTTTTTCGATCTAGCTTACATCCTGCATAATCTGCATCTGAATATCCAACTAAATTGAAAGAAGAATCCTTAGCATACCATAAGCCCACATTTTGTGTACCTTTAAGATATTTTAAAATACGTTTGGCAGCTGAAAAACGCGATTTCTTAGGATCTGCCTGAAATCTAGCACACATGCAAATAGCAAATACAATATCACGATGACTAGCAGTTAGGTACAGTAATGAACCTATTAAACCTTTGTAAAGTGTCGTCTCAACTGATATTCCCCCTTGATCATTGTCTAGTTTGATTGATGAGCTCATGGGAGTACTTGCAGCTGAGCATGTCTCCATGCCAAATTTTTTAAGCAATTCCTTTGTATATTTGGTCTGACTGATAAAAATACCAGTATCCAGTTGCTTCACTTGCAGACCGAGGAAAAATGTCAGTTCACCCATCATACTCATCTCGAATTTTTCTTGCATTAGCTTGGAAAATTTCTCACATAATTTTGGGTTAGTTGACCCAAAAATAATATCATCAACATATATTTGCACAAGTAAAATATGATCATTATTCGAGAATTTGAACAGAGTCTTATCAACTGATTCAACAGTAAAATCATGATCAGTTAGAAATTTTGAAAGAGTTTCATACCAAGCTCTTGGAGCTTGTTTTAGACCATATAAGGCTTTGTTCAAATGATAGACATGATAAGAAAGAGAGTGACTAACAAAACTTAGTGGTTGTTCAACATATACTTCTTTCTGCAACTGACCATTCAGAAATGCACTCTTCACGTCCATATGGTAGACTTTAAAGTTCTTTAAAGATGCATAGGTAAGGAAAATTCTGATTGCTTCCAGTCTTGCAACTGGTGCATAAGTTTCATCGTAATCTATTCCTTCTTCTTGCCTATATCCTTGTGCTACAAGTCTCGCTTTGTTGCACACAACTGAACCATCTTCGTTCAGTTTGTTTTTGTATACCCATTTGTACCTATAATAGTTTTAGAAACTGGTCTTGGAACTAAGTTCCAGACATTGTTATGGGTAAACTGATTTAGCTCTTCTTGCATTGCCTTTATCCATTTAGGATCAACAAGAGTTCATCGATTTTCTTAGGTTCTAGTTGGAAAACAAAAGTAGAATGGACAAATAAATTTAAAATTTGATTTCGAGTTCTTACCGGATCAGATGTATTACCTATCACCAATTCTGGTGGATGTGATTTCTTCCATCTGTATTCAGTACTTGCCGCATCCATCTCAGCAACTGCTTCAGTTGGCAACTGCTTCAGTTGGCAACTGAATATTTTCTTCAGTTTCAGTTGCTGCTGTATCAGTTGGTATTGATTATCAGGAACAATTTCTTGTTCAACTGATTGATCCAGCACTTCTGGTTCTGGTGTTTGAAGGATATTTCGATTAATATGATTCTCTTCTTCATTATCATCCTCCAAACTGATATCTAAAAATCCATCAAGTAGCTCAACTGGATCAGTTGGCTTATCAGTTAGCGCAGATTAATAAAAAACAACATGAATAGATTCTTCTACATTCAAAGTGTTTTTGTTAAAAACTCTGTAAGATTTACTAACTGAAGAATATCCCCGAAATATTCCCTCTGCAGATTTAGCATCAAAAGCTTTTAAATGATTTTTCCCATTTCAAGAATAAAACAACTGCAGCCTAATATTTTGAAATAAGAAACCACACTTTTACGTTCATGTCAGATCTCATATAGTGTTTTCAAATGATTCTTTTTAATCATTGATATGTTCTGAGTGCAACATGCAATGTTTACTGCTTCTGCCCAAAACCTTTGAGAAATACTAGAATCAGCAAGCATTGTTCTAGCAGCTTCTTTAAGGGTCCGATTTCTTCTCTCAGCTACACCATTTTGCTGAGGCGTTCTTGTTGCTGAGAGCTCATGCTTGATTCCAGTATTTTCTAAAAATTATGAAAGATTCTTATTGATGAATTCAGTCCTTCGATCAGACCTTATTCGATAAATCCCAACTGATTTTCTCATTTAATAGTCTTTTGAAAAGCTTAATCAGTTGTGGAACAGTTTGATCTTTGGATTTGAGAAAACTTACCCAAGTAAATCTTGAAAAATCATCCACTATTACTAGAGTGTATTTCATTCCCCCTAAGCTCATGACTGGTATAGGAACAAAAGATCCATATGTAGCAGTTCTAAGCATCAGGAAGATGATTTACAACCCTTGTTTTTGTTGCGACTTTGATTGTTGCACTCCAAGAGCAGGTTGTCCACAAGTAGTATAATTCGATGAGTCCGATATCGTATCCATTGGGAAGCTAAGGTAATTACAAGTCCACTATAATGTCTTTTTGTTTTTGTTTTTTTTCCTTTTAATTATTTGAATCTTTAATTGATAATTTTTAATTATTCAAATTTTAATTTAAGTAGTTGAGATTAAAGTATCCAATCTTGGTAATTTAATAAAGTTAACATTAATGAACATTATTGAAATCCACTTAATAAAATGATTCCAATATATATTAAATAATCATATTTATATTATGTTATATATTATTATTTTATAAGTATATAATATATACCAAAACTTATAACTGTTGTCAAGTATTTATTGTGCTATATATATATATTTGTAAACACTAAATCAAGGTTCCCACTTTAAATGGTTGGTAAAACCAAACAAACATTTAAATGGTATCAAGAAATTAATATTATGATATATTCATATATAATAAATCAAGGCATCCATTTTAAATGATTGGTAATACCAAACTAACATTTAAATAATTCCAAGAAATTAATATTATGATATATTCATATATAATAAATCAAGGCATCCACTTTAAATAGTTGGTAATACCAAACTAACATTTAAATGGTTCCAAGAATTTAGTGTAACATATAGCAACAATAAATCAAAACTCCCACTTATAAGTAAGGTATAATAATTGTTGGAAACTAAATTCAAGTGATTTGACAAACTAAGCATCGAATTTATTGGACTAACTGATCAAGTTACCAGGCTTCGCAATCGACTATCACTTGCCTAACTGATGATTAATGTGCTTAATATTAAAGGCAACCGATACCATCGCAACTGATTTATCGCAACTGATTTACGCAACTGAATGAGCAGCCAACTGACTGATAAGTCGTAAACGTATATATTCAGCCGAGAACACTCAAGCTATTATCCTTCAGCTGATCTCTCAGTTGTACACATCACCAGTTGAGAACGACAACCGACAAAAAGTACACCAGACTGCAACTAGTAGTGGAACGCCGCATTTCAGAAGTGCAGTGTACGAATGTCAGAGAATAATGACGTGGCAATCAACGGATATATGGATTCAAACGTTATTTAATATTACCGTTGAGAGGGAAGCCTATAAATAGCTGAAAAGGGCAGCTGAGAAGATAATATACGAATTACTATTCTATTCAAGCTTGCTGTTACTCTACTAAAATCACAACTCGTATTCAGATATCGAAAGTTCACTCTTATCAGATTGATCAGTAGCAATCAAGGCTACATTTACGAGCTTGCTAGCACTTTGAAATCGTTGTTAGATTCATTCAGTCGTGTTTAAATTTCAGTCACGCACTGTAAAAGTTTTTTTGTACTAAGAGTTTCAGTTTTGGCAGTGTTAAGTCCAAACTGAAGTGGGTCAATACAACTCTTGTATTCGATCAAAGTCTTTTAGTGGAAATCCTATCTTCGTGATAGAAGGGGTGATGTAGGAGTTATTCCAATCTCCGAACATCCAGAAACAAACCGTGTTCACTTTCATTTCAGTTATTACTTTCAGTTAGCTATTCTATCTATCAGTCAGTTTACTTCCGCAATTCTTTTTCTCAGTTAAACTGATTGTTATCGACTGACGAGATACCGAGAATAAGTTTGTCACTAAACTGAACTCAATATTCGAAAAGAATACAAAATACGCAAGTGTTAATTCAACCCCCCTTCTAACCGATCCTTTCAAGTGATATCAGAGCAGTTGTATCTCGTCTCAGAATATTTATACTCAAACTAATTATCTTGGCATCCTTCAACAAGATCCCAATGTTATCCAGAGAAGAATTCGATGATTGGAAAATTAGGATGCAGGCTCACTTAGCTGCACAAGACGATGATATGTGGTACGTCATCACTGATGGACCAATGAAGATTCTGAAAGCCAACACAGCAGTTGCAATCACCGATGGGGCACCTCACAGAATTGAAAAGCCCAGAGATGAATGGACTGCTGAGGATAAAAGAAAAGTAAATTTGGACAATGTGGCAAAGGATATACTGTACAAAACGCTGGATAAAATAACTTTCGGCAAGATCAAAATGTATAAGACAGCTAAAGAGATTTGGGAAAAGCTGATCCAGCTTTGTGAAGGAAACGAACAAACCAAAGAGAATAAACTTTCTGTTGCTGTTCAAAAGTTTGACAACATAAAGATGAGAGCTGGAGAATCGATGCATGAGTATGATAAAAGATTCAGCTGTATCATCAATGAACTTAATGCACTTGGAAAAGTGTATACCAACAAAGAGTGGGACGTAAAGACCATGGCAATGAGAGAATCCAAGGATCTAAACAAGGTTGAACTTCATGATCTATTTGCTGATCTGAAGGCCTATGAGTTTGAGCTGCAAACTCGAGAAGGAGAACAATCCACTCCAGCAGCCACAACTGCCTTAGCTGCTGTAAGAACAGAACCAACTGGTTAAGTCGAGAAGGTTGCTGATCAAATAAGCAATGACACTATGTCATTGTTCATTAAGAAATTTGGAAGGTTCATGAGAAAGAATCAAGGGAACTACCAGAAGCATTATCAGAGAAACAATTCTAAAGAGGAATCAAATGCTTTCTACAACTGTGGCAAACCTCGTCACTTCATTGCTGACTGTACCAAACTCATGAAGGACAGTAAAGGCTCGACTGAAAGAAAGAAGAAGTCATATGAGCACAAGAGGAGACCCAAGGATGATAAGAAGTCTTACAGGAAGAAGCATGAGGTGCTCTTAGCTGAAGAGAGTAAATCTAAATGGGCAGAAACTGACAGCGAAGAGTCAGAGCCAGAAACCTCATGCAGTTCCAGTGATGGTGAAGAGGAAGTGAAGTGTCTAATGGCTAATGATACAGAAGTGGAGTCAAGCAGTCAACAGGTATTTGACTTCAGCTCAACTGATTTCACTAGAGAAGAACTTATTTCAATTCTTCATGACATGGTTAATGAGTACCAAAAGATTGCCTTATCTTTTGAAAAGGCCAGAGCAAAGCAAACTGATCCCATAGACAATAAAACTAAAACTGTTGAATCAGTTGATGAGTTGAGTCTAAAAAGGGAGATTGCTGAGCTCAATGCTGAAAGAAGCAGGAATCAATCAATAATTCAGAAGTTGATGCTTGAAAATCTAAAGCAAACTGAGCTTATTCAGGCTTGGAACAAATCATCTTCTGCATTAACTGATATACAGAACTCTCAGAAATCAGTTACTGATAAAACTGGTTTAGGGTTCAGTAACCAAGATGAAATGACTTCCAATGATACTCAACCAAAACTGAATATGGTCAAAGGGAAATACATTCATTTTGTCAAATCAGTTATGGTACAAGAACAACCTGAGCCAAGTAAACTGGTTGAACAGCCTACTGAAAGTACGAACAAGGCTAAAAGATATGGTATTGGTTATAGCCCAAAATTTTTAACTGACTCACGCAGTCAGTCGTCAAAAAGATTCAGCAGGAATTATTCAAATGGCTACTCCAATTACTATAACAACAAGCCAGTTCAGAAAAGATATCGGATGAACAATCAGTTGAACAAAGCTAAATCACATGTTGTCTCATCTGCACACTACACACCTACCACACACAACTAGAGAAAGACCATTTGGAATACACCAATTGGACAGTCAGTTAGACTGATCCATGTCTGGATTCCTAAAGGACTAATCAATGTAGGACCCAAATAACTAAGGGTACCAGAATTATATCTTGTGCGTGATTGCAGGTAACAGGTACAAGAAAGGAATCAATATGGTACTTGGATAGTGGATGCTCACGACACATGACAGGAGATGCAAACTTGTTATCTCAACTGATCAAGTACACTGGACCAAACATCAGTTACGGAGATAATTCCAAAGGTAAAACTTTGAGTAAGGGTAAGCTTATCCATGGTAATTTTATCATTAATGATGTTTTATTAGTTGAGAATCTCAAGTATAATCTGATTAGCATTAGTCAGTTATGCGATAATGGATTCTCAGTTCAGTTTTTCTAACATTCGTGTTCAGTCAAAGACTCAACTGATGAGGTCATCCTAACTGAAAAACGGTGTGGAAACACTTACAAAGTCAGTTGGAAAGATCAACTTTATGCACCAGTATGTTTTATTGTTTCAAAATCTTCTAAAAACTGGTTGTGGCATAAGAGATTAAACCACCTGAACTTTAAATCCACTCCATATCTGAGTAATTACGATCTTGTCACTGGTTTGCCCAAAATGGATTTTACCAAAGATAAAATTTGTTCAGCATGTCAGTTTGGTAAACAAGTTAAATCTTATTTTAAAAACAGGGGCAGTAAATCTTCTTCCCGATGCTTAGAGCTGTTACATATGGATCTATTTGGTCCAATAACAGTCATGAGCTTAGGGGGAATGAAATACACCTTGGTGGTTGTGGATGATTTTTCAAGATTTACCTGAGTTATTTTTCTAAAATTCAAATACCAAACTACTGCACAACTGATCAAGCTTTTCAAAAGACTATTAAATGAGAAATCAGTTGGAATTGATAGAATCAGATCCGATTGAGGAACTGAATTCATCAATCAAATTCTTTTAAATTTTTTAGAAAATGTTGGAATTAAGTATGAGCTCTCAGCAGCTAGAACTCTCCAGTAAAATGGTGTAGCTGAAAGGAGAAATCGGACCCCCAAAGAAGCTGCTAGAACAATGCTTGTTGATTCTGGTATTTCTCAAAGGTTTTGGGTAGAGGCAATAAACACTGCGTGTTACACTCAGAACAGATCAATGATTAATAAAAATCATTTGAAAACACCTTAGGAGATCTGGCATGGACGAAAAAGTGTAACACCCTCGACCGGTTTTAATAAAATAGCAGCGGAATTTAAAATTTTCTAAAAAGAAAGAAGGATTTGAAAATACATGTCAATGTATAATCAAAAGTATATACATGATCAATCAAATGATACAACAAAATACAAAATATCATTTTTTGTGATCATGTTAAAATGCTGGCAAAATAACTTCTTTCTTCTTTCTCTATATGCATATGACTCCGGCCCACAATCAACGTCCCGGCTCGTCGCTCTTATCTGCATCACATGAAATAACTGAAAGGAGTATAAAACTCAGCAAGTGGAATTCTTACATAGCAATGGATACATAGCATACTCTGAAAATCATGACTTTGAAAACATTAAATACCATCAACTCTAGAAACATGAATAACATAGCAAAACATGAACAATAAGATGGTATTTCTCTTTTCTCTGTTGGATTGATATCTATATAGTATCTCTGGCTCTGTACCTATATCCCATCGATATAAATCGATAACTCTAAGGGATATAAGCCTATGGTCGTTGATCAACTAATTGCATGCAATCTCTGACTATGTATCTATCAATCCATAAGACATTTGAACTCTCTCTTGGGCATTTTAACAAACACTTTGCATACTCTATCTCTTGTATTCCCTTTTACACAATTGAGACATTCAATTTCCTCTAATATACAACAAGGTATATCTATACATAATATGAATAAAATGGAAGGGAATAACATGTTAAAACATTGTAACACAATACATATATTATCATGTGAGCACAAGGAATGAAATTCCACTTACTACCAATTAAAACCCTTGAATATAATCCCTTGGTTGAAATCCTACAACAATAAACCATATATAACATCATCAATAACCCAATAATCCAACAACAATACCATAAAAGCCACAGAATCAACACCATCACAAACCCATATCATCTCTCACACCAAAACCAAGAATAAATAACACCAAAAGCTTACCTTAGCTTCCTTGATCCCAAAATAACCTTGATCTCTCAACAAATAACCAACAAGAAGCTTGGATTAAAGAAAGGAATTTAAGGAAATGAAGAAACCCTAGCCTCCAAGGAGAGAAAAATCAAGAATGAGGGGAAGGAAATGAGAGAAATGAAGCCCACTCTTCCATTTAACTCACTTAAATCTCAAAACACGCTTCTACTGTTCATGCACCGCGGGTGCGCTCCAACATGCACCGCGGGTGCGGTGTGCCCTCGGCAACTCAACCAAAAATCTGAAAATGTCGACCGCTGGTGCACTCCATAAAAGACCGCGGGTGCGCTCTGGTCTCGGCCAATCCACCGCGGGTGCGCTGCACTATGGACCGCGGGTGCGGTGAAGCTACTGGAAAAACATCACAATTCTGAACATGAGACCGCGGGTGTGGTACCTATATGACCGCGGGTGCGGTCCCCTCTGCATCCAACAACCAACTCTATGGAACAAAGATCGAATCGAAACACTGATAAAATACAACTACACATCAACTAATATCAACAATGCCACAAAACAATAATAACCAACAATACTATGACCCATAAACACAAATCTTAACATCACACTATACTAAAACTCAACTAAATAGTCATTAATCATATAAAATCTTAAACCGTACCGTACACCAGGCTTGGCTATTACAATCTCCCCTCCTTAAGGGAATTTTGTCCTTGAAATTGATGTCACTGCGCAAACAACTCAGGATACTTCTCTTTCATCTCATCCTCTTGTTCCCACGTGGCTTCTTCAATCAAATGATTCCTCCAAAGGACTTTAACAATGCCGATCTCTTTTTTTCTCAACACTCTAACTCTGCGATCCAGAATCTGGACCGAAATCTCTTGGTACGTCAAATTCGGCGTCAAATCCAATGGCTCGTGGTGAAGAATATGGGAAGGATTCGCAGTATACTTCCTGAGCATTGAAACATGAAAAACATTAAGAACTCTGCCAAGATCTGGCGGTAGGGCTAACTTGTAAGCTCGATCACCAACTCTATCCAAGATCTCAAATGGGCCAATAAATCTCGGACTCAACTTTCCTCTCTTGCCAAAGCGCATCACACCCTTAAGAGGTACTATCTTCAAGAACACATGGTCGCCCACCTCAAACTGCAACGGCCTACGACCCACATCAGCATAACTCTTCTGTCTCGATTGTGCTGTCTTCATCCTCTCTCGAATAACAGCAACAACATCAGCTGTCTGTTGGACCAACTCCGGACCCAACATCTTCCTCTCACCAATCTCATCCCAATACAATGGCGATCTACACTTTCTGCCATAAAGTGCTTCATACGGTGCCATGCCAATCGTCGCTTGGTAGCTATTATTGTACGTGAACTCAACAAGAGGCAATTTGGAATCCCAACTACCAGGATAGTCGATAGTACAAGCTCTGAGCATATCCTCTAGAATCTGAATAACTCTCTCTGATTGACCGTCACTCTGGGGGTGATATGCTGTACTGAATGCTAACCGTGAACCCATAGCTCTGTGTAAACTCTTCCAAAACTCTGAAGTAAATCTAGGGTCACGATCGACACAGGAACACCATGAAGTCTAACAATCTCTGCTATGTACTCTTCGGCATACTGGTTCATAGAATACGTCGTCTTGACTGGAAGAAAATGCGCTGACTTGGTCAACCGATCAACAATAACCCAAATAGAGTTAAGACCTTTCTGCGTCCTTGGAAGACCAGTCACGAAGTCCATCGTAATATGCTCCCATTTCCATTGAGGAATCGGTAATGACAGCAATGTCCCAGCAGGTCTCTGATGCTCGATCTTCACCTGCTGACAAGTTAGGCACTGAGAAATAAACATGGCAATATCTTTCTTCATACCTGGCCACCAATAGAGTCTACGAAGATCCTAATACATCTTGGTGCTACCTGGATGTATCGAGTATGGCGTGGTATGTGCCTCTGTCAAGACGTCTCGACGAATATCATCACCAGTAGGAACACAAATACGGCCTCTGAAAGTCACCAAACCATCTCCATTCAATCCAAACTCTGAATTACCTCTCTCCTCTGCTCTAGCTCTCATCTCTATCAACTGAACATCAATGGCCTGCTCTCTACGGATCCTATCCGTCAATGTAGCACGAATGACTAACGCTGAAAAGCGAGCAATGGTTCCTGGAACCACCAAAGCTATCTCCTCTCTCTGCAAGTCTAACAACAATGGTTTCTGAATCAAAGAACTCAAAGAAAAACTTGACTTACGGCTCAAAGCATCTGCTACAACATTTGCCTTCCCTGGGTGGTAACTAATAGTCACATCATAATCTTTGACAAGCTCTAACCACCGTCTCTATCTCATATTGAGTTCTTTCTGGGAAAACAAATACTTCAAACTCTTGTGGTCCGTGAAAATTTCACACTTTTCGTCATATAAATAATGTCTCCAGATTTTCAAGGCGAAAACCACTGCTGCTAGCTCCAAATCATGCGTAGGATAATTCTTCTCGTAGTCCTTCAACTGGCGAGAAGCATAATATATAACGTTCCCACGCTGCATCAGCACTGCACCAAGACCCTTCTTCGACGCATCGGTATAAACAACAAAGTCCTCTGAACCACTGGGCAAAGAAAGTACAGGAGCTGACGTCAACTTATCTTTCAACTCTTGGAATGAACTTTGGCAATCATTGGACGACTCAAATTTCACAGTCTTCCTCGTTAGATTGGTTAACGGCAGGGCAATCTTGGAAAAATCTGAAATGAAACGGCGATAATAACCCGCCAAACCAAAAAAACTGCGTACCTCTGATACAGTGGTAGGGATAGGCCATTTCTGAATCGCCTCGATTTTCACTGGATCAACCGCTATACCATCCTTCGAGACAACATGGCCTAAGAAAGAAATCTGCTCCAACCAGAACTCACATTTCTTCAACTTAGCATACAACCGCTTCTCTCTCAACAACTGAAGAAAAACTCTGAGGTGCTCTGAATGAAACTCTCTGGTCTTTGAGTAAATCAAAATGTCATCGATGAAAACAATGACAAAGCTATCAAAATACGGCTTGAACACTCGGTTCATCAGATCCATGAAGACTGAAGGAGCATTAGCCAGACCAAAAGACATCACAAGAAATTCATAATGACCATACCTGGTCTGGAACGCCGTCTTAGGGATATCAGACTCCCTAACCTTCAACTGATAATAGCCAGATCGCAAATCAATCTTCGAAAACACTGTAGCCCCTTGCAGTTGGTCAAAAAGATCATCTATCCGTGGCAACGGATATTTATTCTTGATAGTCACTTTGTTGATCTCTCTGTAATCAATACAAAGCCGCAAAGACCCATCTTTCTTTTTGACGAAAAGAACCGGAGCTCCCCATGGCGAAGAACTCGGCCGAATGAAACCTTTATCCAAAAGATCCTGCAACTGCGTCTTCAACTCGTTCATCTCTGTTGGGGCCATTCTATACGGAGCCTTAGAAATAGGAACCGTACCTTGAACTAGATCAATCACAAAATCCACATCTCTGTCCGGCGGCAAACCCGGCACATCATCCTCAAAAACATCAGGGAACTCTCTCACCACATCAATATCGTCAATATTCAATTTCACAATTCTATCCACATCCACAATCATAGCCAAAAACCCATCACAACCTCTAAACAACAACTTCTTAGCCTCAAGACATGAAATAAAAGGAAGGTCCAGCGAAGTACCTGCACTGGCGAGCGTACCTTCCCTATTGCCATCATCTGCAAATTTCACCGTCTTAGCAACGCAATCAATCACTGCACGATAGGTTGATAGCCAATCCATGCCAAGTATAATATCAAATGCAACCATCGGGATAACAATCAAGTCGGCATAAACCACTCGCTCATCAATTTGAACAGAACATGAATTCACAATAGACGTCGGGCACAACACATCTCCCGAAGGCCATACAACATTAAACTGGAGGGGAATAACAGAAGGAACTATACCCAAAGATCTCAAAAATAATTCAGACATAAAAGAATGAGTAGCACCTGTATCAATCAATGTCGTAGCTACTCTGCCTGAAATTAAAATAGTGCTAGAGATCACAGAAGAATCATGGTTTATACCTTCCTTCGTCATGGTGAAGATGCGACCCTGCAACTTCTCTTTACTCAAGCCTCTCGGGCAATCCTTGGCAATATGGCCTGCAGTGCCACATCAAAACAAGTATGATACTGCCACATCGATAACAAGTATGAGTACCAAATCTGCACTCTCCCCGATAATGTCTGCCGCATTTGGGACACAATGGCTTCTCGGGATCAAATGGAACTGCCGGTGGTTTAGGACTCAACTCTAACTTGCCTTTCCCCTTGAAACGATCCTTTCCTCTTTGATTCGAACCCTGGCCTCTCTGAGCAATGGCCTGCTGCCTCGCTTGTCTCTCTCTGGCAATGTCTTTCTCATCTTGCTCGGCCAACAAAGCCTTAGCCACAATCTCTTTAAATGTCACCGCCTTAGATATATTGATGTCTCTCCGGATCTCTGCTCGAAGGCCTCTAATGAAATGAGCACCTTTATCCTTGTCGTTGGAAGCAATATACGGGGCAAACAGACAGCCCTCCTCGAACTTCAGAATATACTCATCGACATTCAAACCTCCCTGTCGAAGCTCCAAGAACTCTGTCACCTTCCTAGCTCGAAGTGCGTCTGGGAAGTACTTGTCATAGAAAAGATCAGTAAACTCTTGCCACTTCAATGTCGAAATATCCACACTAACCTTGGTAGCATTCCACCAAATGCGTGCTGCCTTGACTAACATGAACACTGCACAACTGATTCTGTCTTTGTCCCCATAGTTGAGATGATCAAAAATAGCCTCAAGTGCCTTGACCCATTCTACGGCCATCAACGGATCAGTGCTTCCTGCAAATTCCGGCGGATCCATTCTCTTGAAAGCGGTAAAGATGCCATCGGTACCAACTGCTTGTGCCACTTGGCCTCTCACTTGACCTCTACCTTGACCTGTACCTTGCAAACGTAGTAACTGTTGGATCTGCTCACTGTGGACCTTAGCTTGCTCTTTCAACAACTTGCCGAACTCATCGACAACTCTAGAGGAAGAACTATCCTCACCCTCTGCGGCATTTCTCTTAGGAGGCATACTCCAACAATGTGCTCACACAATACATATGAATAGATAACAATGAATAGATGCAAGAAAAGACATACTCGGACCGTTGAAAGTAAACAAAGTCATATGAATTGGTCCAAAGAACGGTGCTCTGATACCACTAAATGTAACACCCTCGATCGGTTTTAATAAAATAGCAGCGGAATTTAAAATTTTCTAAAAAGAAAGAAGGATTTAAAAATACATGTCAATGTATAATCAAAAGTATATACATGATCAATCAAATGATACAACAAAATACAAAATATCATTTTTGTGATCATGTCAAAATGCTAGCAAAATAACTTCTTTCTTCCTTCTCTATATGCATATGACTCCGGCCCACAATCAACGTCTCGGCTCGTCGCTCTTATCTGCATCACATGAAATAACTGAAATAATTATAAAACTCAGCAAGTGGAACTCTTACATAGCAATGGATACATAGCATACTCTGAAAATCATGACTTTGAAAACATTGAATACCATCAACTCTAGAAACATGAATAACATAGCAAAACATGAACAATAAGATGGTATTTCTCTTTTCTCTGTTGGATTGATATCTATATAGTATCTCTGGCTCTGTACCTATATCCCATCGATATAAATCGATAACTCTGAGGGATATAAGCCTATGGTCGTTGATCAACTAATTGCATGCAATCTCTGACTATGTATCTATCAATCCATAAGACATTTGAACTCTCTCTTGGGCATTTTAACAAACACTTTGCATACTCTATCTCTTGTATTCGCTTTTACACAATTGAGATATTCAATTGCCTCTAATATACAACAAGGTATATCTATACATAATATGAATCAAATGGAAGGGAATAACATGTTAAAACATTGTAACACAATACATATATTATCATGTGAGCACAAGGAATGAAATTCCACTTACTACCAATTAAAACCCTTGAATATAATCCCTTGGTTGAAATCCTACAACAATAAACCATATATGTAGAGGCCCTGAAACTTCTTGCTTGAAAATTTGCGGAAAATGAAAAATTTTCTTTTTAAAAGAACTTAAATGACCTCATTCATAAAATCACTGGTGAATCAAGTTCAATATTGAAAATATCGCAGCGGAAGAAAATAAAGGTTACCAAAAATCACAATTTAAAAATATCCAACGACTGATAAAATGTTTGCGGAATAAAATAACAACTGCTGCACTAAGGTCCTCGGGTGCCACTACTGCCGACCCATGCTGGCTCACTGGTCCCCGCCCTCGGCCCTGGCCTCATCAGTACCTACAACAATCAAGTCTAGTGAGCCTAAAGACTCAGCATGCATAAATCGCAGGTAACGAGTAAAAATCTGAATTAAAATATGCATGAGTTAACATATCCTGTCCTGAGGCATGCATCAAATAATCTGTGCTGAGCAATTATAATACGTGCATAACTGAACTGAAAATCACTGTAAAAATATTTTCTCCTTGGAGCTTGTACTGAAATAACTGGTAAAATTTTCTGTTGAGATTATGTTTTACGCCTGTGGCCCCTACACTAAGCTGAACTGATCGGTAACTGGCTACCGGGGAGGCTGAAACTGAACTGAGCTGGCCGGTCACTGGCGACCGGGTGGTACCATACTGAACTGATCGGTCACTGGCGACCGTATAAAATAACACTCCCACATAGTGAATGAACCACAAGCCATATCACATAAATCTCAAAAATTATCATTTTCTATTTAATGCACGTAAAATAATTAACTGGCATAATGAAAAATCCTGTAATTTTACCAACTGGATTGGATTGGATCGTCCCCAGGCTCGCTGCAACCTAACTGTGCCATGAAAAATATGCAATAGCTTAAACTTGATCAACTATGCAATTTACGTTCAAAAGATGCGACTATGACGCCTATTGACTTCGCATTTAATCATGACACCGAGCCAACCTGAACCGACACCGAACCGACGTATAGTCATGATTAAAATATGCTGAAAAATCATAAAATAATGCTCCTAAAATGATAGGGTCGAAATCTAGGTGGAATGGAGGCCAAAACACGAAACTCTCTTTCGAGAGTCTATTTGGCACATTGCACCGTAAATTCTCGTACGACCTCAAAAATGATCCGAATCATGAACGATCAAAAAAATGACCTTCCCAACTCAATGAGGCACTGTCCAGTCCAAGGCCATGGGCTAAAAGCCAACCAAGAACTCAAACGAGCCTTCTAAACGACACAACAACTTGCTGTAAATTTCCAGCAGCTGCACACCCGTGTAACTTGTGTTGTTATCGAGACTACCGGCCATTGGGGCATGAACCACCAACCAGAGACTCTTACCAACATCCCAAGGAATGATTTGAACCATGGCTAAGGGCCCTAGGCCAGCCACAATCCGCATCACACCATAACTCAACCGAAGGGTCAAACCGAGAGCCAACGTGCATGCGTGTGTAGTGTTTTGCTTAGATCGATGTCTTGCGTCGTTCCAGTGGCCATTTGATTTACCATGGCACGATCTAGACATCTAGGAGCATGATATAAACCGTGGCTAAGGGCCATAGGCCAACCAAGATCCATACCAAGCAACAAAAGAAACGAAACCATATGATGAAAAATGGAAGGGGCCGAATGGGGAAAGGGGCTGTTCTTGTTGATTATTTAAAAACCGATGAGCCATGGACCAAGCCACCAAAAGGGCGACTTATTAACGTCTTAGACATGCTAGGGGAGTAATCCAACCATGGCTAAGAGCCCTTAGGGCAGCCAAGATCAGATCCAACCCCTTGACATAAAAACTGAAATTTTCGAACACAAAAAGGGACACAAATGGTGTTGCTGTCATTTCTTGCTTTCCAGCGAGCATGGGCTGAAACCGATGGACAAATGTGGTCCTAATGCATCCTATTACATGTATATAAGTCGCCTTGGGAGCCTGGAGTCGAACCAATCACCTGAAACTCACAAACCAAGAAAAACGTGAAGCTTGCCAAGAAATATCAAAAATTCTGCATGTGCTGTTTCAAAATATTTTGACATGTATCTCGGTTTTTGCTTGATAAAACATGATAATGTACTGAAAAATAAATGATAATATGACTTGATTGAGGTTTGAAAGAAATCTATACATGCCTGGTTTCGTTTCGAAAGAAAACGAACGAAACGACGACGACGCGGCACGGAGGAGGTGGAGCGCTTCTCTTGTTCTTTCTAGTTCTCGATTTTTTCTCCCTTTCTCCCTAGCTATTATTCATGTTTTTTCTACTGAAAAGGGGTCTGATTTTGGTGGGGAGGGAGTGTGATGGAGTGGTTATGAGGGGTGAGGAGGATGGTGCAAGATATAAGGATCATATCAAGACCAAGTCTTCATGCATTTGAATTTTGAATTTTGAATTGCTATCAAATGATCTCTTGGGTGATTCTAGAGTATAGTGCCCGATTTTATCATGCCAAACAAGGGTTAGGATAGTGGTCTAGTATTAATTAATTAAGCTGGAAAAATAGCTAAAAGAATTAGCATGCTAATCAACCAAGAATGGGTCAAAGGTGAGTTGGCAAGTCCTAGTTTGTTTTTCTAGGGGTGTGGCCGATTATTAGCTTGTTTTCTAGTCTAGGATATGTCCATTAATTAATTAAATTGTGCTCCCAAAAATCCTAGAATTATCCTACAACTTACATGCAAAGAAATGGTCAAAAGGTTGATGAGTTGGCAATTGAGTTGCCTAGCAACTATGGGGCCGAAATTATGCTAATAAAATGAGTGGGAAGTGTTGGTTATCTAGTCATTTAATAATCCTTGAAAGCCTTACTAATCCTTTAAATAATTTAGTGAGCTAACCCCTTAATTAAATAACTTAAATGAGTTCATTTCTTAATCACCTCAAATAATTAAATTAAATCCTCAAACCTCTCTTTTTAACTTAAATGAACTTACTTCCTAGCTAAATTAACTTCTGGAAGTATTTCTCCAATCTTAAATTCTATCTCAAAACTCCAACTCCGGTCCGGCCTCACTGAAATAACTGAAATAGTTAAAAAATCAAACTACTGAACTGAAATAATAAATAATTAACTTCAAACAAATGCATTTAAAATAATTATGCAATGAAGTCAATTAAATTTAAAAATCTAGAATTATGCATGGCTTATACGTAAACTTATTTACGGGTTCTACAATCCTTCCCCCCTTAAAATAAATTTCGTCCTCGAAATTAGAACTCACCGAATAACTCGGGGTATCGATCTCTCATCTCCGGCTCAGACTCCCAAGTAGCTTCCTCCTCAGAATGGTTGAGCCATTTGAGTTTGACTCGCTTAACCAACTTGTTCCGAAGTTTCTTCTCCTGTCTGTCTAGGATCTGCACGGGTCTCTCCTCATAAGATAAGTTCGGAGTAAGCTGCAACGGCTCGAAATTCAGCACATGCGAAGGATTTGCCATATACTTCCTCAGCATGGAGACGTGAAAGACATTGTGTACTCCGGCCAGATTCGGCGGAAGAGCCACACGATAAGCAAGCGTCCCAACTCTGTCAAGGATCTCAAACAGTCCAATGAATCTCGGACTGAGCTTCCCTTTCTTCCCAAATCTCATGACAACCTTCATAGGTGCTACTTTCACAAAGACATGATCGCCCACTGCAAACTCTAAGTCTCTCCTCCGCTGATCGGCATAACTCTTCTGTCGGCTCTGAGCAGTCCTCATCCTATCACGGATCTTGACTACTACATCTGCTGCCTGCTGAACAATCTCTGGACACAACTCTGCTCTCTCTCCTACTTCATCCCAATGAACAGGAGATCTACACTTGCGGCCATACAGTGCTTCATACGGAGCCATACCAATAGAAGACTGGAAGCTGTTGTTATAGGTGAACTCAACCAGTGGCAATTTCGTCTCCCAACTCCCTGAGAAATCGATGACGCAAGCGCGAAGAAGATCCTCCAAAATCTGAATAACTCGCTCCGACTGCCCATCTGTCTGTGGATGGAAAGCTGTGCTAAACAGCAACTTCGTACCCAAAGTCGAATGCAAGCTCTTCCAAAATGAGGAAGTGAATCTGGGATCTCTGTCGGATACGATCGAAACTGGAATACCATGGAGTCGGACTATCTCTCGGATATACAGCTCTGCATACTGAATCATGGTGAAAGTCATCTTAATAGGCAAGAAGTGCGCTGATTTGGTAAGACGATCTACAATCACCCAAATAGCATTCGATCCCCTGGCTGACTTCGGCAATCCGGTCACAAAATCCATGGTAATGTTCTCCCACTTCCACTCAGGAATAGGAAGAGGCTTGAGCAAACCTGCTGGTCTCTGATGCTCGGCCTTCACTAACTGACAGGTCAGACACTCGGACACAAACCGTCTGATGTCCTTCTTCATCCCTGGCCACCAATACAATAGCTGCAGATCTTTGTACATCTTCGTACTCCCAGGGTGAATGGAGTACGGGGACGTATGGGCCTCTGATAAGATGTCTGCTCGGATAGAATCACTGTTAGGAACCCATATCCTATCTCGGTATCTCACAATACCGTCGCTGACTGAATACAAAACACTGCCCTTGGCTTCATCTCTCTTCTTCCACTGTGCCAACTGCTCATCTGCGGCCTGAACACTGCGAATACGGTCCAAAAGGGAAGACTGAATGGTCAAGGTAGATAGACGAGGAACTCTACCTCGAGGGTAAGTCTCAAGATCAAACCTCTGCATCTCGATCTGAAGAGGTTTCTGAATCGTCAAATGAGCCATCACTGCGACTTTTCTGCTCAAAGCATCCGCAACTACATTAGCTTTACCCGGGTGGTAGCTAATGTCACAATCGTAGTCTTTCACAAGCTCTAACCAACGCCTCTGTCGCATGTTCAGCTCCTTCTGCGTAAAGAAATACTTGAGGCTCTTATGGTCGGTAAAGATCTGACACTTCTCTCCATACAGATAGTGCCTCCAAATCTTCAAGGCAAAAACTACGGCCGCTAACTCCAGATCATGGGTAGGGTAATTCTTCTCATGGATTTTCAGCTGTCGAGAAGCATACGCTATCACTCTCCCATGCTGCATCAGAACTGCACCTAAACCAAACTTCAAAGCATCGGTATAAAGGACAAACTCACCGGATCCTGACGGTACAGCCAAAACGGGTGCTGAGATAAGAGCTTGCTTCAAAGTATCGAAGCTCTTCTGACACTCCTCGCTCCACACAAACTTCACATTTTTCTTGGTCAGTGCTGTGAGTGGAATGGCAATGGATGAGAATCCCTGAATGAACTTCCTGTAATATCCTGCTAGCCCAAGAAAACTGCGGATCTCGGATGCATTCTGAGGCACAACCCAATCTCTGACTGCAGCGACTTTCGCCGGGTCTACCTCAATGCCACTGCTAGAAACAATGTGGCCCAAGAACGCCACTTCTCTAACCAGAATTCGCACTTACTGAACTTTGCGAATAGTTTGTGCTTCTGCAATGTCTGCAACACTGTGGTCAGATGCCTGCTGTGCTCCTCCCGACTCTTCTTCATGGATCTAATGAATCGCGTATTTCAGTCGTACCTCGACCAGTTTGTGATAGTGTTCATAGATGACATTCTCGTCTACTCCTGGGGCGTGCACCACCCAAACAAAGAAGGGCAAACTCTAGCATCGGTATGCGTTGTGGCACCTCAACAAGTCTATCGTTATGGTGTTCCTCCTCCGGCTCGCGCTCGTGCCTCTCCATTAGTCCCTTAAGTCTCTGCTGCTGTCTTCTTATGCAAAAAGTTCTTTCAATTTCAGGGTCAAACTGCTCAAGCTCCATGTCAAGTGACTTTGGCATGCACCGGAAAAGATATCTGGAATAGAATATCGAGTGTTAGCTCAAGAAAAAGAAAACAATGCTAAAGAAAATAACTAAAAATAAAATTGTGAATTAACAGTCCCTGAAAACGCCGCCAAAAGCTTGATCGAGCAAAACTTGCACTGTAAAATCTTTAGTAAAAAATTTATAATATTTAAGCTCGAAATAATCGCAAGTGCACGATATCAAGTAATAATATAGTGTACGAGATTACGAGTATCGTTCCCACGGAGATCGATTTATACAATTATTATCTTCAACTAGTCAACTTTTAGCAACGATAATTGGATTGATAGTTAACTACTGAAATTGCGCAACTAATAACTAACTACAATATTCAAAAATTAAATGATTGATTAAAATGATTAATTAAAATTCAATGACAGATGAATTTGATGGGAATTCTGGTTCACCTACCCCTCCCTAATTTAACCAATTAACCTCGACAATTCTTTACTCTTTTGACAAGATTTCTACACAATTGAACACGTCCTCTCGAGTTGTGCCAAACTAATTCCACTCAGTGAATTAATTAAATCTCTTTAATTATTTATCAAAGGTGAATTGCATTTCGTTCTATGAAATCCCCTAGCTTTCGACCCTTAGGACTATAACTATCAATATGTATTCAATTTCATATTTATATGTAAATTGTAGATCCACGAACTATGCTACCCGTTCCTAGCACAAGTTATTCTCTCGAACTCACTTGTGATATGACATTATTATTAAAGTGAGCTATGCTTTAATAACACAATGAACATAATAACATACTCTAACATAAAACAAACTTCGAATATTAATGCAATTAAACCAAATATTCAGAGTAGGATCCCCTTAATCCCAACAAATAAAAAAGTTTAGCTACTAGAATTCATAGTAAAAATAAGCACAAGAATGTTTAAACAATGAATTCTAAATTAAAAATACTAGAATTGAAGAAAAACGCGAAGAACGATGCGTGGAATCTCGATAATCTTTAACTCCAAGCTCCTCTCTTCTCCAAAGCTCCTTGGTGGCTGCCAAATCTCATTCCCTTACCCTAAAATTCGTACCTAAAAAACCTTCCATCAGTCATGGGCTCCAAAATAAGGAAAAAAATCAACCCTGGAATCTTTCCAAAAATCAAATGCGCCCGGGCGCACATAAGTTTCCGCTTGGGCAGATGTCTTTCGGCCTTCTTCTCCAATCCACATCTTGCAGGCGCTCGTGTGGTTCAAATTGTTGGCCCGGGCGCCTATCTCTCGTATTTTGATCACTTCTCTTTTTTTATTCACGAATTGCCTAATTTCAACCACGAGACACATGAACAACTAAAAAACATAACATATGACAAAACACCACAAAATACATGCAATCTAAACGATATGTGCAACACAATGAGACATCAGATAACATGAAAAACATGTAAAATCCACCTATATCATTGATGTTGAGGTTGCAAATGAACATTTTGATATTTTGTTATGGTGGAAAGTTAATGTAGAGCCCAAAATAAGTACACGTAAAACTCATGCATTTATTAAATTGTTAAATTATTCATTCAATTCTCAAATGATTTTTAATGATACATAATTTATGATTTTACATTATTTTAAATTATTGCATGTTTATTTGATGCACGTTAAATTTTTTTCTTGAGTTATATGTTTCAGACGAATATTCGATACGGGGTCGAGAAAAGAGGCTGGTGACGATTTAGGCGATTTATAAAAATGTAATATTTTATTTGAAGTCAAGAAAATTAGTATTTTAATTGATTTATGAAATTTTTAATAATTTAAATCATAATTTTATTTATTAGGTGTTTTAAGATTTTAAGCTTTTCAATTACTAATTTGATTATTGGGAGATTTTAATCTTGAAAATTGGTGCTTAATTATTTATAATAAATCTTTGAGCGAGATTAAATAATTAGAATAATGTTATTTTATCATTAAATTTTTAATTAAGAACTTTTAGGCCCTAATTAGTTAATTAAACAAAAAAAAAATTTGCTACCTAATCTAATCCACACCAACGCACACACACAACATACACACACGTTGGAAAATATGAGAGTGACTAGGGTTCTTGAGAGTTCTTTTAGCAGCCATCTTTCCCCTTGCAAATTTCTGGAGATTTACGTCCCTTTTTCGAGCAAGAATCGTGTAGCAAGCGTTCCCTAGTCATCGCTCGTAATCACCACATCGGTATTCGTTATCTTCGAGCATTTAGACGCAAAGGCATGTTTAATCTTTTAGTTCTACATCGATCTTGTCATAATAAGTATTTTGATGTATATGGTGCGTAAAAATTTGTCATGCTATGCAAAGTTTGAGCGAAAAATGTTTGAAACGATTTTGAATCTGTATTTGGATCTCAAAAACCGAATATGCTATCATTTAGAATCCTGCGAATTTTTGATTGGTTTTCTGGAAAACTTTCAAAATATAAAACATAATACTTTTTGATACCTTCGATTTGACAGTAAATTCGTAATTTTCGGACAAGAAACGGGTGAGTTATGATTGTTTTCGTGTGAATGCTCAAACTGTGATATAAAATATGTTCTTCATGTTTCTTGAGTTTTATTTGAATGCAGGCTTCGTTGGGAATCGCCGAGTGGTCATTGTTGCATTAGGTTATGTCATGTGTTGTGATCAGACGCTTTTCGGTGATTTGTTTCGGGTCGTTAAGGGTTTGGTTGCAATAGAAGTTGTAGGGAAAATGATAGGGTAGAAGATGAGTACCTTGAGGTTTGTTTCTCGCGCAGGTAGCGCCGCAGGACTGAGTTGGGAGCGCCGCAGCGCCTAAGCTTTAAATTTGTTAGTGCCGCAGCGCCTGATAGGAGCACCGCAGCACCTGTCCTTCGCATTGTTAGCGCTG
Organism: Primulina tabacum; assembly: GCF_025594145.1. Classification (NCBI taxonomy): domain Eukaryota; kingdom Viridiplantae; phylum Streptophyta; class Magnoliopsida; order Lamiales; family Gesneriaceae; genus Primulina; species Primulina tabacum. The sequence continues at coordinate 14,844,742 of NC_134562.1, forward strand.
CGGCGCTGGCTAGTAGAGCCTAGGCGCTAGACTAAGCGCGGCAGCGCTACAGTTCAGGCGCCTAGGCGCTGGTTCGGAAGTTTTGGGGACTTTAGGTTTAAGTACTATTGCTTCTTTTGGGTGTTAATATGTTGTTATGTCAAAGATTGATGATGGTTAGACTAGTTGTTACGAGTCTTGAATGGGAATCGTTGAGTCACGGTTTAAACGGTGTTCGGGTTTTCCATTGCTTGGGAAAGGTTCATACACCATATCAAGATTGTTTCGGGGTTCGATGTCATCGTTTAGTATGTGCATTAAACATGGTCAAGTCCCGAGTGATCTAGAAAGTCATAAATTATTTAATTATTTCGGTGGTGAGTTTGATTGATATGGTTAAGTTATGGAAATTAAGTTGCTTGTAGAATGTGTTAGTACGTATGTGCAACAGTAGCCCAAGTGAGATCCAACAAAGTCTTCAATGCTATGTAAGTATGTTTGACATGCAAAAAGAGAAAGTGTTTTATTTTTTAGGTATGCGAATTGTCTTTTGACCAATTATGAACAGGTTTGGAAGCCGAAGAACATGTCCGATGATCTCTCCACCCCAGTGAAGCATGACCAGGTTATGATCAGGATTGAGAAACGGTAAAACATGACCAGGGACCAATCCACCAGGCAAAGCATGACCGGGGATATTATGTATGTGGCAGTAGACATCCCTGCCAGTCCAGTACTGTGGTTTAGTCCGATCAGACGCAATATGTATGGGTCACTTGCTTTGAAACATATCTCTACACAAAATGATAATATTTATGCATGTTTAAGTATGTATGATGAAAACACGTTTATGAAAAAGTTTATGAAATGAGGCACATATAAGGTTATGTAAGTATGTCAGGTTTTAAGTATGTATAGATTACTTTAAAATGCATGTAGATTTATTACGTATTAAACGTTATTCTCAATTTATAAATGTCGAGTCTTTAGACTCATTAAACTTGATCGATTCAGGTGATGACGATTTTGAGGAGATGAGAGGCAGAGAACAGTGAGATGGCTCGGACTAGGTGCAGGACTAACCCGAGGACCGCTTAAGTTTTCAAGAAATTTTATGCATGTTGTACTCATTTACTCTGATTTTAATGAAACTACTTTATGTTGTTGTTTAAACAAGTACTTTTGCAAACTAGTTTTGGTTGTGACTTGATGTCACGAAAATAGTTGTACTCTTTTATATTTCAAATATTTAGATAAGCATTTTGTTTGTATTTCATTTTCGATAGTTTATTTCATATTTAACAAATTTTTTTATTTTTCGCAAATTTCAAGTATGTTAAAAACACGGTACGTTACAGTTAACTCTACCAAATTTCCTATTCTGGCTGAGATGAATCGTTATGTGTTAGCGATTCCTATTTCTACCGTGGCATCGGAAAGTGCTTTTAGCACCGGAGGACATGTTCTAGATAAATTTAGAAGTTCATTAACACCTCGATTAGTGCAAACTCTCATTTGCCTTCAAGATTGGTTCCGGAAAGAATCTTCTCCCATTAAAGTAGAAGAAAACTTGGATAGTCTTGAAAAGATTGAATCTGGTAAGAAATTTGTTTTTTTTAATGTTTTAGATTACAATTATTTTGTAATTTAATTTTCGGTAATAATTCTCTCATTTTTTTGCACTTTATCAATATTGGATGAGATTCTTGCATTGGAAGAGATTCTTGCATAATCGATATATAATCACTTCAATGAAATATTGTAAGTTAACTAGTTATGTTTATGCATTTTCAATTATTGTTACAAGATTACGAGTTATCCTAACTAGTTTTAATGAATTTATTGTTTTTTTTTCACAAAAATAGGATTTTTTTGATACGATTGGGAAAGATCTTTGTTAGTTTTAGTAATTTTACATATATTTGAGTTATGCTTCAAGATTGTCATTGATAATCACTATTGTGATGAATTTATTGTCATTTTGGATTTTAATTTTTCAAAACAGAATTTCGGATTTTGACAATTGGAAGTTCAAATTGTTATTGAAGCTCATATTGTTAAATGTATTGAGATTTGATATGCTAAATCTATGTACATTTTAAAGTAAGAGAATTGAAATTTAATAACTGTGTATCCTTTTATTGAAAAGCTACTATTTGAAATTGTATTTCAAATTGTTATTGAATTTCAGATTGTTAAGTCATAAGTGTATTATAATCATATATGTTATAGTCATCTACTGTAATTGTTTCTTTTATATGTGTTGCATCCATCAAGTATCAAGTGATGTATAATTTTATTTCTTAACAAAATATTATAAAATCCTATATAACCGACCATATAGAATGAACCATATTAAAAAAAATCAGACCGAACCGTAATAAAATGGTTTGCTTTGGACTAAATATATTCAAAATCGAAAATCGAAAAAACGAACAGTTATAGTAAAAAACGGGATCGAACGGACCGACGCCCACCCCTGTGTATACATATATGTCCTGTGAACGTGTATTTTGTTATTTTTTAACGAATTGTTATTATTATTATTATTTTGGAGTCAGAAATCGAGATCTCTGTCGGTCGGTGTGATCAGTGATGGGTCTCTTTTTGTCCGTTTTATGGTAATTGCTTTAGTTGGACCCACTCAATAATTCCATGTTTTGTGGGTCAAATATTTCTTTTATGTTTCCTTATATATTATGGCAGACAATAAAATAGGTTCACATAACATCACAGATATTTATATTGGCGGATATTATGGTATAAATTGGAACACCTTTTTCTACTAATCCTAAATAAAATCCTAAAAAAGACCGTTTTATGGCTTTAGTTGGACCAACTATATAATCCGTGTTTTGTGGATAGGGAAATAAATGAACATAGGTCCTCGGAACTTGCCTCGATAAAAAGCTCTTTCGAGATCGATCGTTAAACTTATCGAGCAGCTTAAGAATATTCGGCTCGTAAGCTCGCGAGCTCGGCTAGTTTCTTCGGCTATGAATTTTTGTCTCACATTGTTATTTTAGTGAATCTACGAGATTGAAAATGCTATGAAATGATTTCATAGCATACCCCTTAAATTATCATAGCTTAGTTGCTCTTTTGATTAAAAATAAAAATGCTCGAAGATCTTTAAAACGAGCTTGTTTAACAAGCTCGAAAATAAGGTTTTTTGATGAGATCAAAAACGAGTCGCTTATGAGTTGAGCTGAGCTCGAGCCATTCTCATTAAATATGATAAACAAATTATTAACGAACCGAGTTTGAGCTATTCGCGTGCTTAATAATTTTCAAATGAGCCGAACTCAAACTTAATTAAAAAAGCTCTAATCAAGCTCGAGCTTATATATTTATCCTAAACGAGCCGAAATTGAACCTGATAATGTTTGATTTAGCTCGTTTGCATATCTATTCATGAGTCAAATATTTCTTTTATATTTCCTTACATATTATGTGAGTCAAGAAAATAGTTTCACATAACATCACATAATATTGGCAGAGATTATGATATAAATTGGAAAACACCACGTTTTACTACTCCTAGCTAAGTTGATTGTAGGATCTATTATACCACAACATTGTCACATCGAAAATTTAAAAACCACAACTTCTATAAACATCCTCCTATTATTCTAAACTTAAAAAAATAACATTTTGTTGGTTCCCACTAATTCACACATCATTCTATATTTTTTAATTACTATATTTTATATTAAATGTAATTAAAATTTTCACGAAAATATTATCAAGAAATAATTTATTTTTTTAAAAAGATGGAGTGAAACATTAGACAATAAAAACATAACAATGAAATCATAAAAACAACATTAAAATATTAATAATTAATAATAAATTTATTTTCCACTAATCACATTCGTAGCACGTCCAGATATATTCAACCAAGTCGGCTCGAAGCCGATGATGTACTTATCTATCACAAGCTCACTATATTTTGGTGGTACTACCGGAATTATTGGGTAGATCTTATCATTATTCGTGTCGGTGAACAAGATCCTTCATCCGACTAATTGAATGATGCATTTTTCTCATCCTCAATGATCATATTGTGCAAATTAATGCAAGTGTATGTGATATTCCTCAAGTTATTCTTGTACCAAGATCGCATATGACCTCTAACTATAGCCCAACGAGTTTGGTGAACTCCAAATGCCCGCTCTAGATCATTTCTTGTAGCTTTATGTCTCTCCTTGAATTTCTTCCTCTTGGGATCTTCGGGATAGTGAAAGCTTTTGACGAACATAGTCCATTCTATGTAGAAACCATCGTTAGATAGCATCTTTTTGTATATGATGAGTAGTCTAAAGTGAAATTAACATCCAGATCATATCCTTGTACGATGATGTTGAATAATGATGTTTCGTTAAGAACATTTATGTCTTCAAGCGACCCTGCGATACCAAACAAGACATGTCATATCCACAAGTTTGCAGATGCGATCGCTTCAATAATTATTGTTGGGACGCCATAATCGACTCTACTTCACTGAAATTTCCAAGTGATGGGCAATTCTTCCATTCCCAATACATGCAATCAAGGCTATTAAACATTTCAGGAAAGTCATGTTTCTGCTCTTGCATTTCAAACAAGCATCCATGTCAGCAACATTGGGTATTCTCAAATATCGGGTCCCAAACACATCGATCACACGTCCGCAGAAGTTGGCCAAGAAATCCAGGGCAATTATCTCATCCATCCGTACATACTCATCTAATGAGTCGACGGGGAGTACATATACCAATTCTCGAATAGTCGCCGTGCATTTTTGAAGTGGTGAAATTTTGTTTTTTCCAATTGCGTCTCTCCTCAACTGATAATACCTTGACTGATTTGTCAGGCATTGACTATGCGAACAAATATATTTTTTCTCATTCGAAATTGTTGTTGGAATTCTTCAGCATTAAATGTTGGAAAATCAAAGAAATAATCTCGGACTAGGCGAGAACACCTTTCTTTACGATCACGGTCCACGTACCTTCTCTGATTTGTAGCTCTTGAAGAACTTCAAGCTGCTTGAATTATTTTCTATTTTTGCTCAAGCATCATGAGCATAATTCTATCAACATTATCTTATGCTTGTTCTCATATATCATTTCTCCAAAATTCATGGATGAGATTTTTGCAAAGCGACTGCGAGGATCCGGATTTTCGAAGAAAATCATCTAAAAAGGCTCGAGAGACAAGCTCAGCTCGAGGATTTGCTCAAAAAGAAACCGAAGCAATGCAAAAAACAAAAGAATCAAATGGGCGTCGCTCGGAAGAGGAAACCCTTAGCTCATAAGCCAAAACCCTCAGCTCAAGGAAGCTCATTGGTTCTCATAAAGAAACCCTTAGCTCATAAGCTAAAACCCTCAGCTCAAGGAAACTCATTTATTCTTTGGAGGAAACCCCTAACTCATGAGCTTAACTCCCTCAGCTCAAGGAAGCTCATTTAAAACCTCAGCTCAAGGAAGCTTGATGATGCTTGTCCTGAAAGACACAAAAATCCAGGCATGAAAGGAGCTAAAAATTGGACATAATCACTGTATAAAGAGTGACCATTGAGTATACCAAGGTGAACTTTTGTTGTTGATGACCTTTGATCATTTGGAGGCTAACTGGACCATCACCTTGGGCATTTGAGGGGTCATTTTCCACCTATAAATACCTCATGTGTTGTAGCAAACACCACACTCAAATCCCCTCTCATTTCACTCCAAGAATTCGGCCAAGGCAAGGAAGGGGAAACCTCTAGCAAGAGAGCGAAAAAGGGAAGTAGGTGGAAGGCTTCATGCAATCATTTAAAACCACAGCAAAACACGTCGAAGTGCTGCTGAAACAACTCCAAACTCTGCTCAAAGAATTGACAAAGTGTTGTCCAAGTTTAGCTAAAGTTCAACCAAGTTGCGATCAAATTAGAGCCACATATTTAAATTAAGAGTAAGTGGGATTTTGTTATGTATTTCTTTGTAAGTTAAATTTGTTATAAGTTGTAAAGTGCAGGGATTTAAATTTATGTAACCTGAATGCATGTAATTTAGGATTTTATTTAAATGATGTGTTTATTTATTTTTATGCATTTAATACATAATTATTGCATGATAGGGTTCATTTCATCATTATTTTAAAAGTTCACGCATTAGGAATTCTAGAGGCATTTCGCGCTCGATCGAGAAAACGAAAACCGGGGAAATATCAGGAAATTTTTTTTATTACATGTTTAATATTTATTAATTAATATAAGATTTTTTAAGTGTCTTTTTCAAGAAATGGGCTTTATTTGGTATTTTTAGCCCTCAGAGTATATTTTTAATCGGTACAAAATTTTTTCGAATCGGGAATCTTTTTGAGGGCTCAGACAATATTTTAAAAAATTTATCTAAACAAAATATTTTTTGGGAGTGCGTTTGGGCTTGATGGGCCTATTTTTAAGTTTAGTGGGCTCAAGATCTTCTTTAAACTTTTTAAAAAAGAAATAAGGGCCCATTATCGTGTGTTTAACCATTTAAATATGACCCTAAGATAACCTAAACCTAACCCTAAATATATTCAGCCGTCCCTCCCCACTCCAGAAGCCATATTCACGAAAATTTACAGTTGAAAGCTTCGGCTCTCCAATTTCTTGCAAGCAAGCCTCTCTCCCCGCTCTTCCGGCGCCCCCCCGACGTGGAATACTTCAGGTTTTCGAGCATAATTCTTAAAGGCATGCCATGTATCCCTTCCCTCATCACTCACACCATTATTATGTAGATTTATATGTATTTGTGTGAAGAATCCATTGATTTATCATTTAGTACCAATAGTGCATACTTTGCCATGAATCCTTGCATCTTTATGGCATATACTCACGTTTCTTCATGTCGATGTGCAAGGGGTGGTTGGCTGCTGTTGCTAGGGGGCTGAGACATGTCATGGTCTAAAGGAAATATTGTTGGACTCCAGACTTGAGGAGGATTGACGTAGATCGAGAGTGGTGTCCAAGGAATGTCTCGGTTTTGGGAAGATCGCTTGCAAGGGTAGGTCCAGCAATACAAGGACCGATCCGAGCCATGGACCAGACCATGGTGGGTTTGAGACAAGGCCTGGAAGGGTTCGACATGTGCTGGAACCATCCCCAAGCGCGATCGATCGAGTGGGTAGAAGATCGGCCGCGGGTGCTACATCTTCTGGGTCTAGCGATCGTAGGCTTAGTTCAGCGTGCATGGGGCTGATCTCTTGTTATGGTTTGGTCCAGGAGGGTCCTAGTAAGCTCTAGGAGAGGCTTGTCCACATCTGGTCCTAGCTGGTTTGTTGTGGGTTCTATACTTTGGTTGGATAGTCATGGCTATGGTATGGCTAGGAAGAGCAGATTTGTCCAGCCACATTTTGGGGTTGTTTCGGGGATTAAAGTGGGCTGAAACGAGTGGTCTTAGGCTGGAAGGGTATGTTTAAAGTGTGGTAAAAGTTTGGGAAAAAATTGGTTAAGTTTAGATTCGATTCGTGTTGAAACTGGGACTCCGGTCCAAGTTTTAAAACGAATCGATTAAGTTTTGAAACATGCTCGAGTTTACATCTAAGAAATACTTTTAACTATGTTTTGGGATATTTTAAGGAGTTGGTAAGTTTCAGGTCGAAATTTAGAGGTCCAGGGGTAAAATGTCATTTTGGGTTATCAGGGGTAAAATGATCATTTTGCACCCGGGGTGAGATTCTTGTCCTGGGAGCGCCCTGAGCACATTTTATCATGTTTTTAAATATTTATGCATCATGACCACGATTTTTATGAATTTATGAAATATACGTTGCATGCTTGGTTTTAAGAAAATGTACGCATGTGCATGATTTTGATAAGTGATGAAAATTATGATGATTTGAAGGATGAGAATTAGTTGTGCCTATCGAAGTATATGTAAATGCTTAAGACGTATACGTAAATGATGATGATGAGGCCTAGACACAGTGGATGGGTAACACTGTCACTGATGTCCGACAGCCGTCGGTTACCGCAGTTTTATTTATGATGGATCCATCGTAAATGATGAATGATGTACGACAGTCACAACTAATGAACTGAATTCACCAAATGAAATGATGATAATGATGAATGATGAACGATGAAAATGATGAACTGTTTTGACATGTAACGATTTCATATGGCACGTTGCATTTACGCTTTTTAAGTGCATGAAATGTATGTTGATTAGAGTATATTTTCACTGCTGTGTGCTATGTATATGTACTTGTTATTCCTGGTACATGTGTCTTGAGTCTTTAGACTCACTAGACGTGTGTGATGCAGGTGAGCATGTTTTTGAGGGGACTGGAGGTGCAGAACTCTGAGTCGGAGGACTGGATATGCATGCACGACCTGAGGATCACATTTCTTCCGCACATGATGTTTTTATGGGTTTTGAGAGTGCATGAGCATTTTTAGACACTAGGTTTTACACACTGTTGATTTTTAAGATTTTTACTCGTTTATGTTTACGCATATTTTGTTGGATGGGATTGGCCATTTTAAATTGCTCTACTTTTACTGTGAAATATTTACGATTATTTTCAAATGATATATTTTTAGTAGAGTTGCATGGATGCAAAAAAGTTAAATGAGATTTTTGAAACGTGAGCCTTTTAAAAAAATAAATAAAATATTTCCGCATTTTAAATGAGTAGATGTTTCTGTTGGTATCAGTGCCAGGTTCCTATATAGGTTTGTGCCACCGCCAGCTTCTGCCGCTCAGTCTTCAAGCCTCAAGTCTGTAAGATTTAATGTTTTAAATGTTTTAAATTATTTATTGCTATCATCTGCATGATTACATGAGTTATGATTTACATTACATGTTTAAATGCTTTCACGATTTAAGGATTTTTGTTTTAAAAACTAAATTAAATTGCATGATGGGTTACGTTTAAAATTGGACTGTATTCAGATATTATGCCTTCCAGACGTGACCCTAGTGCAGATAGACAGGACGATATTCCTGGAGACGGCGGAGGCCCTCCACCACCACCACCACCGCCTATGGATGTACCTACCCGAGTTCTAGAGGGTATGGTTAAGCGCTTGGAGCAAGTACAGTAGGCTCCAAGGCCTCAGGTGGATGTATATGAGAAGTTCAGGCGACTTAACCCGAAGAATTTTGGGGGCACAACCGACCCATTCTTGACAGAGGGATTGATTCGATCACTGGAGCTACATTTTGAGTACCTTCTGATGAGAGATGGCGACCGGGCCAAGTGTGCCATCTATATGTTGAGAGATGTGCATGTTAGAGTAGGTGCCCGTCGAGCCAAGTGTTGGCCGAGGGTTCATGTTTAAACTCTATGTATAAACAATCTTTATTTTGATAATATTTGAAATTATTGTTTTGGCACTTCTTTATCTATATACCCATGCTAGTTGCATAGATAAAGCCCTTGAATATACAAATAGTAGAAAGAATATGAGATGCTCATATGATGAGTATCATGAAACTCATATTTGGAATACTTTATATTCTAAACAGTTCCTAGTCGATTCAGCCGCCGCTAAGAAGGATATAGGCCGCTCGAGTTTGAGACTAGTATTCGCGATGTGAGTACCATGTTTCATTGGTAGGGGATATTGTGATGTTCGAGCATGCAGATATTTGCTCCTGGTAGAGTTCACTGAACAATCCTCCATAAAGGACTTTCCAAGTGGTTCTCACTTATCGAGTGGAAACGTCCTAGTTTATGGTTGTACACCATTAGTCCTTATGACCCGGGACAACATTGAGACTCTATATGATAGCATTGCACTTTGACTTGTTTACCGACTTTCATTGGGTCATCAGGTGGCAAGGTTGGGCGTTTTGTCGAAACATATAGGAGTCGATGCATTGTAGTCGGGGATTCACCGCTTACCTTCGGGTATGGATATCCTATGTGATCTCATGTATATGTAGTATGAAATCTCTGATCAGAGTATATTGGTAATTATGAAAGGGGTTTCATAGATTACACCATCGATGCAACTACGACATGACACATAGTATCGATTCATTGACAACTCTCGATATACCAATGGTTGTCGAATCGGTCGGGATATATGAGTTGAAGGGACCGTACTGTACGCTAACCATAATTTGGTTCTTGCAGGCACTATCATTTGATACCTAGGAAATCATGTAAGCGATGCTGCTAGGCGTTTAACATGATTGGTTGGGTACTATCAGACTTGAGTTCTGACGTTCTTGTTATCAAGGAGCTGATAAGTAAGAATGGAGCAATTGGGGTATGCTCATATAAGGACATGTTTAGTCCGAATCACATGGAGATGTGAACCCACGGATAGTTGTATCAATGAACCATTGAGGGCCACAAAAGTACTAGCTTTCTAGATCCCGTTGAGAAGTAAAATAGTTCAATGTGTTGAACAGCTTATAAAGGAGTTTATAAGCGTAAGGAAAAATAGAAGTATGACTTCTATAGGGAGAACGTAACTTTTAATTTGAGGAAGTGTTCCTAAATTAAAAGTTGGGCAAACGAGTAATGTATTTGAAAATTGTGATTTTCATAAACATTATTATGGACTAAATTAAATTAATTCAAGTGTTGAATTAATTAAACACTAGTGGACCTAGTAGAGTCCAATTAATTAAATTAATTCAAGTTCTAGATTAATTAAATAACATTGGGCCTTGTAGAGCCCAATTAGAAATAATTATTAAACTAGTGACTTGAGTAAAATCAAGTAAACTTTAAATGGTCTCAAATGTGTTTGAGACATTTAAATTAAAAGTCTACGGGCCTTGTAATTGTTACAAGCCCAAATAGAATGTGCATGGGGAGGTGAAGAGTTGAGAGACAACTTTTTTCATGTCCAAGGCATGACATGCTTTTTGGGACAACACAACAACTTTTTCACATTCCAAAAAAAGTCCCCCTTCCCTCCAAGACATTCGATGGCCGAAATTTGCATGATCTTCTCCTTCATGTTTTTCTCAATTTTTCTTCTTCAATTGTTGAGGAAACCATACACTTCTCTTTGAAAAATCCTCTTATTTTTCTAGTGCAAAATAAGAGGGGTTCTATCTAGTTGGTGGAGGGCCTAATTTTGGAGCAAGAAAGGAAGCTTGTAGATTGTCTTGCCATCAAGAGCTAAGGTGTTTACACCCTAGTTGGAGCCATAACATCAATCTTTGAGATTGATAGGTAAAAACTTCTAAACACCCTATGGATGACATTTCGTGTTTTTGTATTTGCTACACACTATAGGCTTAGGGTGCTCGTTTTTGTTTTGTTGTTGAAAAACAAATTTTTGAAACTTCCGTTGCGCATTAGGGCACCTTAATCGATCCCCTTTCAGTGCATCCCTTTGGTGGGATGGAGCCGCTCATGCAGTGGACTTGGCTACCCTCACTTGGGACCGGTTCAAGGATTTGTTCTATGGGAAGTACTTTTCAGCTGACGTCTGGGGCCGCCTGAAGAGGTAGTTTATGAGTTCTCGCTAGGGGGACTCATTTGTGGCAAAGTTTATCCGCAATTTCGACTGGGGCTCCCATTTTGTGCCCATGATAGCTAGTGATGCCGCTCAGAAGCTGAGGTATTTCTTGGACGGACTGAGACCCACCCTTCGTAGGGATGTAATACTGATGAGGCTTGCCGGTTATGATGAGGGCATCGCCTGCGCTTTTCAGGCGGAGCAAGGTCTTCGGGACATAGACTTTAAGATGTAGAGGAAGCGGCTTCAAACTCAGTCTTGCTCCCAGCCTCAGAAGAAACAGTTCTCAGGGCCACTGAGGCAGCAGGAGCAGCAGAGGCCCCAAGGGCAGGTTAGGAGGCCCCAGCAGCAGAGACCTTCTCAGGCGCCAGGGGCGTCTAAGCCAGATGACAGACAGCCATGCCCGCAGTGCAACAAGTTCCATGTCGGCAAGTGTTTGTGGGGGACCTACATATGCTTCGTTTGCGAGCAGGAGGGTCACAAAGCAGCGGACTGACCTAAGAACACGGGCCCCACTACTAGCCGACCTTATGTGATGAGTGCCGAGGAGGATAATGCAGAGCCGGATTCGACACTGATTACTGGTAACCCTTTTGTTTAATATTTTAATTTATCGCACAATTCCATGGATTTTATGCTTGTATGAGGATTTATTTATTGGGATTGGTAACTAAGTAGGAATTAGGACGCATGCTCTACCTAGTTGGGACTAAGAATGTAATTGGTTAATTTGAAAATTTTAAGGACCCAATTGCAATTATCGAAAATTTGAGGACATAATTGCTAAAATCAAGATTTCAGAGGACTCTTTCGTAACTTCTGGATTTTTTGAGATTTAATTCGAGAATTATACGATTGTTTTGGGGTTAGAATTCGAAAATTTTAAGGGGTCATTTTGCAAATTTTCGAAACTTTAAGGACTAAACTGCAATTTTTGAATTTTTTGAGGAATACTTGTGTTAATTCAGTAATTTTTCGAGGATTTCGGGATAATTGCCGGTAAGAAATTACATATTTTCAACATGATTAGATTTGATGACATGTTTTGTCACAGGGAGGATATATATTTCAAGTGTAGCCACGCATGCATTGTTAGATTCAGGGGCTACACATTCATTTATATCTGAATCTTTCATCAAGCTACTAGGAATCATACCAATAGCGATGGATTCAGGGTGCGGGGTATCGATTTCATCCGGGGATCAGATGTTCACTTCCCAGATATTGAAGAGATTGGAGCTTCGGTTACAGAATTATATGGTGCAGGCAGATTTGATAGTGCTACTGTTGCCGGAGTTCGACATCATTCTAGATATGGATTGGATTTCGTTGAACAAAGTTATCATATACTTTTGACAGAGGTCAGTGTCTTTCCGACCGCGCAGTGATTGGCTATTTGTTTCTGAGGCAACCAGACACCAGCAGTTGCCGCACGTCATTTCCTGCATGTGTGCGAGGAAGCTTATCAAGAGAGGATAGAAGGAATTCTTAGCCAGCATTGTATCAGTGTCAGAGCCAGTCAATCAGAGGCTTGAGGACGTGGATGTTGTCAGGGAGTTCTCTAGTGTTTTCCCTGACGATGTTTCAGGCATTCCACCAAACAGCGAAGTGGACTTCTTTATTGAGCTCATGCCAGGGACAGTACCGATATCTAAGGCACTTTACAGTCTAGCACCTGTCGAGATGAAAGAACTGAAATATCAGATACATGATTTGCTAGATAAGGGTTTCATTCGCTCTAGTTTTTCTCCATGGGGCGCACCGGTACTGTTTGTCAAGAAGAAGGATGACAGTATGAGGCTTTGCATTGACTACCGAGAGATTAATAGAGTCACAGTCAAGAACAAGTATCCGTTGCCGAGGATAGAGGATTCGTTTGACCAACTTCAGGGAGCATCATTGTTCTCGAAGATAGACCTCCGATCCGGATACCATCATTTGAAGGTGAGAGAGTCTGACGTGCATAAGAAAGCCTTTCAGACACATTTTGGGCACTATGAGTTTATGGTGATGCCCTTCGGTTTGATGAACGCGCCAGCGATCTTCATGGATCTCATGAATCGCGTGTTTCAGCCATACTTGGATCAGTTCGTCATAGTTTTCATTGACAAAATTCTATCTAATCAAGGAGCAGACAGGAGCATAGCCAGCATCTGAGGACCGTACTGCAGGCATTATAGTACAGACGACTGTATGCCAAGTTCAGTAAGTGCGAGTTTTGTCTTGACAGAGTGGCATTCTTGGGCCACATTGTATCTCAGGATGTTATCGAGGTCGACCCCAGTAAGGTCGAGGCAGTCAGAGATTGGCCAGTTCCTAAGAGCGTGACAGAGATCCGTAGCTTCTTGGGATTAGCTGGTTAATACAGACCATGAACAAGTTCTTAGTCCTTCTCAAGTACTTAAGAATATCTTTCACGGCCTTCCAATGCATTGGACCAGGGTTCGCCTGATAACTGCTTGTAACACTCAGAGCGTAAGCAACATCAGGATTTGTCGATATCATACCATACATGATACTACCAATAGCTGACGCATATGGAATACGTGTCATCATCTCTATCTCATCATGAGTTTTGGGACACATAGCTTTAGATAGAGTAACACCATGACACATTGGTAAGTATTCTCTCTTGGACTCTTCCATGGAGAATCGCTTCACAATGGTATCGATATAAGTGACTTGGGTGAGTCCTAGCATCCTTTTGATCTATCTCTATAGATTTGTATTCTCAATATATAGGATGCTTCACCCATGTCTTTCATGGAGAATTTACTTGCTAACCATACTTCAGTCAATTGCAGTAATCCTACAATATTCCCAATGAGTAGGATGTCATCAACATAAAGTACTAGGAATGTCACTGTACTCCCACTAACTTTCTTGTACACACATGGTTCCTCAAGATTCTTAGCAAAACCAAACTCTTTGATAGTGCTATCAAATCTGAGGTTCCAACTCCTTGACTCCTGCTTGAGACCATATATATAGATCTCTGAAGTTTGCACACCTTATGCTCACTTCCTACTGATGTGTATCCCACGGGTTGAGACATATAAATTTCCTTTTTGATGTATCCATTGAGGAATGCAGTCTTTACATCCATTTGCCATATCTCATAGTCATACCATGATGCTATGGCTAGTAGTAATCTAATGGACTTAAACATATCAACTGGTGAAAAATTTCCTCATAGTCAACTCCTTGCCTATGAGTATAATCTTTTTCAACCAGCCTTGCTTTGAAGATCACTACCTTCCCAGTCGCCCCAAGCTTTCTTTTGTAGATCCATTTGCATCCTATGGGAACGATTCCCTCAGGTGGATCCACTAATGTCCAGACTTGGTTTGAATACATAGAGTCCATTTCTGACTGCATGGCTTCAAGCCATTTGGTTGAATTAGTACCAAGTATCAGATATTGCTTCTTTGAAATTCATTGGATCACATCCAACACAAGACTCAGCATGGCCTTGTTCATGAAGAAGCGTATATGTAGAACCCGTAAATCAGTAGACGTATAAGCCATGCATAATTCTAGATTTTTAAATTTAATTGACTTCATTGCATGATTATTTTAAATGCATTTGTTTGAAGTTAATTATTTCATTATTTCAGTTCAGTAGATTGATTTTTAGCATTTCAGTATTTTCAGTGAGGCCGGACCGGAGTTGGAGTTTTGAGATAGAATTTAAGATTTGAGAAATATTTCCAGAAGTTAATTTAGCTAGTAACTAAGTTCATTTAAGTTAAAAAAGAAGTTTAAGGAATTATTTAAGTTAGTTGAGGATTTTAATTAAATTATTTGAGGTGATTAAGAAATGAACTCATTTAAGTTATTAAATTAAGGGGTTAGCACTAAATTATTTAAAGGATTAGTAAGGCTTTCAAGGATTATTAGTTGACTAGATAATCAACATTTCCCTTTATTTTATCATGCATTTTTCGGCCACCCTTAGTGCTAGAAGATTCATTTTCCAACTCACCAACTTTGACCAATTCTTTGCATGTAATTAGTAGGATAATTCTAGGATTTTTGGGAGCACAATTTAATTAAATAAATGGACATATCCTAGTCTAGAATCAAGCTAAATTTCGGCCACCACCTCCTAGAAGCATCCACCAACTCATTTGATATCAATTCAAAATTCAAATTCAAAAGGGGAGTGGACTTGGTCTTGATATGATCCTATTTTTGTGCACCCTTCTCCTCACCTTCATAACCATCACTCCCCCCTCCACCTCCACCGAAAATAAGACCCCTTTTCAGTAGAAAAAACGTGGATAGCAGCTAGGGAGAAAGGGAGAAAAATCGAGAGCCAAGAAAGGTAGAGAAGCAAGCCACTCCGTCTCCTCCGCGCCGTCTCGTCTCTTCTTTTCGTTTTCTTTCGAAACGAAACCAGGCATGTATAGATTTCTTTCAAACCTCAATCAAGTCATATTATCATTTATTTTTCAGTACATGATCATGTTTTAGCAAGCAAAAACCGAGATACATGTCAAAATATTTTTGGAACACACATGCAGAATTTCGGCCCTTTCATGACAAGCTTCACGTTTTTCTGAGTTTTGTGGTTTCAGGTGATTGGTTCGATTCCAGGCTCCCAAGGCGGCTTGTATACATGTAGTAGGATGAATTAGGACCATGTTGGTCCATTCAAACCAGCCCCATGCTTGCTGGAAATTCAGAATGACAGCAAGTCCCTTAGGTGCAGAAAAATGTGGTTCGAAAATTCAGTTTCTTGTCAAGGGGTTGGATCTGATCTTGGCTGCCCCAAGGGCCTTTAGCCATGGTTGGATCACTTCCCTAGCATGTCTAAGACGTGACTAAGTTGCCCTTTTGGTGGCTTGGTCCATGGTTCATCGGTTTTTAATCAAAACGTCACAACAGCCCCCTCCCCTCTCGGACCTTCGGTTTTGACAGCACATGTACTTCGAGTTGGTTGGCTTGGTGTGGATCTTGGTTGGTCTATGGCCCTTAGCCACGGTTCATATCATGCTCCTAGATGTCTAGATCGTGCCATGGTCAATCAAATGGCCACTGGAATGACGCAAGACATCGATCATAGCATAAACACTACACACGCATGCACGTCGCTCTCGGTTGGACCCTTCGGTTGAGATTTGGTGTGATGCGGATTGTGGCTGGCCTAGGGCCCTTAGCCATGGTTCAAATCATTCCTTGGGATGTTGGTAAGAGTCTCTGGTCGGTGGTTAATGCCCCTAATGGCCGATAGTCTCGAAACCAATGCAAGTCTTGTAGTGCGCAGCTGCTGTATTTTTTTGACAGCAAGTATGCTGCTGTTCAGAAGCGTCGTTCGAGTTCTTGGTTGGCTTTTAGCCCATGGCCTTGGACTGGACAGTGCCTCATTGAGTTGGGAAGGTCATGTTTTTGACCGTTCGTCATTTGGATCATTTTTGAGGTCGTACGAGAATTTACGGTGCAATGTGCCAAATTGACTCTCGAAAGAGCGTTTCGTGTTTTGGCCTCCATTTCACCTAGATTTCGACCCTATCATTTTAGGAGCATTATTTTATGATTTTTCAGCGTATTTTAATCATGACTATACGTCGGTTCAGTGTCGGTTCAGGTTGGCTCGGAGTCATGATTAAATGCGAAGTCATTAGGCGTCATAGTCGCATCTTTTGAACGTAAATTGCATCGTTGGTCAAGTTTAAGCTATTGCATAATTTTCATGGCATAGTTAGGTTGCAGCGAGCCTGGGAACGATCCAATCCAATCTAGTTGGTAAAATTTACAGGAATTTTCATTACGCCAGTTAATTATTTTACGTGCATTAAACAGAAAATGATTATTTTTGAGATTTATGCGATATGGCTTGTGGTTCATTCACTATGTGGGAGTGTTATTTTATACGGTCGCCAGTGACCGATCAGTTCAGTATGGTACCACCCGGTCGCCAGTGACCGGCCAGCTCAGATCAGTTTCAGCCTCCCCGGTAGCCAGTTACCGATCAGTTCAGCTTAGTGCAGTGGCCACAGGCGTAAAACATAATCTCAACAGAAAATTTTACCAGATATTTCAGTACAGGCTCCAAGGAGCAAATATTTTTACAGTGATTTCCAGTTCAGTTATGCACGTATTATAATTGCTCAGTACAGATTATTTTCAGTATGCCTCAGGACAGGATATTTTATCACATGCATATTTTAAATTCAGATTTTTACTCGTTACCTGCGATTTATGCATGCTGAGTCTTTAGGATCACTAGACTTGATTGTTGTAGGTACGGATGAGGCCAGGGCCGAGGGCGGGGACCAGTGAGCCAGCTTGGGTCGGCAGTAGTGGCACCCGAGGACCTCAGAGCAACAGTTGTTATTTTCTTCGCAAACAATTTTTATCAGTTGTTGGATATTTTTAAATCGTTGTTGTTGGCAAAAACTTTGATTTTCTTCCGCTGCAATATTTTGAAATATTGAACTTGATTCACCAGTTATTTTATGAATGTGGCCATTTAAGTTCTTTTAAAAAGAAAATTTTTAATTTTCCGCAAATTTTCAAGCAAGTAGTTCGAGGGCCTTCACAGTTGGTATCAGAGCGGTGGTTCTGTATAGGGTTTCACTACTACTGACCGCGAGAAGCTCACGAAGCCACGCCTTTGGTCTGTAAGTTTTTTCAGTTCAGCATTTTGTTCAGCATTTCAGTTATAGCATGAATTATTTTGTCAGCATGCTTCCAGATTTTCAGTATTTCAGAGTTCATTTAAAATAAAGTATGGAATTATGCATGTTAGTTACGTATGGGTTATGTTGGAACAGTATGCCCCCTAGACGCATTTTAGAGCGCAACAGAGAGGTGGAGCCTCGCCGAGAGGACAGAGAGGAGCATAGACCGGAGGGAGACCTACCACCTCCTCCACCGCCACCACCGGACATGAGTGCCCAGATGTTAGCTGGGATGGCACAGTTCTTCGCACAGTTTGCGGGGGGCAATGCCGCAGCCGTAGCCGCAGCCGCAGCCAGGCCGACAGGGCCCGAGGCTGTTTATGAGCGATTCATGAAGATGCGCCCAAAGGAATTCTCTGGGACATCTGACCCCATGGTTGCCGAGGGATGGATCAAATCCCTCGAGGTTATCTTCGATTTTATGGAGCTGGGAGATGCAGACCGAGTCCGATGTGCCACCTACTTGTTCACTGGAGACGCCCGCTTATGGTGGGAAGGAGCTTCGGTAGCCCTGACATTGGCTACACTTTCTTGGACCCGCTTTACGGAGGTTTTCTACTCCAAGTATTTTGCTGAGGAGGTTCGCACCAGGCTGACCACCGAGTTCATGAGCCTGAGACAGGGGGATATGTCGGTTACGGAGTTTATCCGTAAGTTCGAGAGGGGCTGTCACTTTGTGCCCCTGATAGCGAATGATGCCAGAGCCAAGCTGATGCACTTCCTGGTGGGTTTACGGCCGATCTTGCGCCGGGATGTTAGGGTATCTGACCCTGCTACTTATGAGGTTGCCGTCTCCAAGGCCTTAGCCGCAGAGCAGGATCTGCGGGATATCGAGAGGGATCGCCAGGGCAAGCGCCCAGTCCAGGCACCGCACTGCCCTCCTCCTCTTCAGCATCAGCAGCAGAATAAGAGGCCTTTTCATGGACCGCCCAGGAACAGAGGCCAGCAGCAGCAGCAGCAGCAGCGGGGACGCCCAGCCCCGAGGACTCAGGAGCACCCAGTCTGTCCCAGGTGCTCACGTCGCCATCCTGGAGCATGTATGGCTGGCTCAGGAAAGTGTTTTAAGTGTGGCAGTCCAGACCACATGTTGCTGCAGTGCCCTCAGAGGAATCTGCCTACCCAAGGCAGAGTTTTTGCTCTCCATGCCGCGGAAGCCAACCCGGAGAGTATGTTGTTGACAGGTACCTTTAAACTTTAAGTTATTCTTCGAATTTCAGCATTTTGGGAATCGGGATTTAGATTTTGAACTTAGAACTGTTATAGGATTGCATGCTCTACTCAGATTTATTTCGGGGAAATTAAGCTAGAGGAACCTAGACCTTTGCATGTCTATAAGTTTAGATCTTGTAGTGGGATTCAACTTAGAGCTCCGCTCTTTCAGGAAGAATTTTTATATCTGGTTCCGCTACCAAGGCCTTGATAGACTCAGGGGCCACTCACTCGTTTATTTCGGAGGTCTTTGCAAACTTTCTCAAGATCCAGACCATTGGGCTAGATACAGCCTTTTCAGTAGTGTTGCCGTCAGGCGAGGAGATGGCAGCCACCAATGTTATCCGAGATATAGACCTTGAGCTGCACGGTAATCTTGTTTATGCGGATCTGATTGTGCTACCGATGCCGGAATTTGACATCATCCTAGGGATGGACTGGCTATTGAGGAACAGAGTGTTGATAGACTTCCAGCGGAGATCCGTTCTTGTCCGACCGCCTGGAATGGAGCAGTTCTTATTTGAGCCGGACAGGTACTTTTCCTTACCGCGCATTATTCCTTATGTTCAGGCTAGGAAGCTCATGCATAGAGGGTGTCGGGCATTTCTAGCAACCCTTTTATCTGTCCCCGAGGATCCCAGCCTGTCAGCCTCAGATGTTCCGATTGTTAGAGATTTCTTAGACGTTTTTCCCGAAGACGTCTCTGGTATGCCACCAGAGAGAGAGGTGGAGTTTTCCATTGAGCTTATGCCAGGTACGACTCCGATATCCAAAGCGCCATACCGACTAGCACCGACAAAGATGGCAGAGCTTAAGAAGCAGATCCAGGAACTTCTCGACAAGGAGTTCATTCGCCCGAGCTTTTCTCCATGGGGCGCGCCAGTCTTATTCGTGAAAAAGAAGGATGGCTCGATGAGGCTTTGCATTGACTACCGGGAGTTGAACAGGGTTACAGTGAAGAATAAATACCCACTGCCGAGGATTGAGGATCTGTTTGACCAGTTGCAGGGAGCTTCGATTTTCTCCAAGATAGATCTGCGTTCCGGTTATCACCAGTTGAGGGTGAGAGATGCTGATGTCTCGAAGACAGCTTTTAGGACTCGTTATGGCCACTACGAGTTCCTTGTGATGCCGTTCGGTCTGACGAATGCGCCAGCGATCTTCATGGATCTCATGAATCGCGTATTTCAGCCGTACCTCGACCAGTTTGTGATAGTGTTCATAGATGACATTCTCGTCTACTCCAAGAGTCGGGAGGAGCACAGCAGGCATCTGACCACAGTGTTGCAGACATTGCAGAAACATAAACTATTCGCAAAGTTCAGTAAGTGCGAATTCTGGTTAGAGAAGGTGGCGTTCTTGGGCCACATTGTTTCTAGCAGTGGCATTGAGGTAGACCCGGCGAAAGTTGTAGCAGTCAGAGATTGGGTTGTGCCTCAGAATGCATCAGAGATCTGCAGTTTTCTTGGGCTAGCAGGATATTACAGGAAATTCATCCAGGGATTCTCCTCTATAGCCGTTCCACTCACAGCACTGACCAAGAAAAATGTAAAGTTTGTGTGGAGCGAGGAGTGTCAGAAGAGCTTCGATACTTTGAAGCAAGCTCTTATCTCAGCACCCGTTTTGGCTGTACCGTCAGGATCTGGCGAGTTTGTTCTTTATACCGATGCTTCGAAGCTTGGTTTAGGTGCAGTTTTGATGCAGCATGGGAGAGTGATAGCGTATGCTTCTCGACAGCTGAAAATCCACGAGAAGAATTACCCTACCCATGATCTGGAGTTAGCGGCCGTAGTTTTTGCTTTGAAGATTTGGAGGCACTATCTGTATGGAGAGAAGTGCCAGATCTTTACCGACCATAAGAGCCTCAAGTATTTCTTTACGCAGAAGGAGCTGAACATGCGTCAGAGACGTTGGTTGGAGCTTGTGAAAGACTACGATTGTGACATTAGCTACCACCCGGGTAAAGCTAATGTAGTTGCGGATGCTTTGAGCAGGAAAGTCGCAGTGATGGCTCATTTGACGATGCAGAAACCTCTTCAGATTGAGATGCAGAGGTTTGATCTTGAGACTTACCCTCGAGGTAGAGTTCCTCGTTTATCTACCTTGACTATCCAGTCCTCTCTTTTTGACCGTATTCGCAGCGGTCAGGCAGCAGATGAGCAGTTGGCACAGTGGAAGAAGAGAGATGAAGCTAAGGGCAGTGTTTTGTATTCAGTCAGCGACGGTATTGTGAGATACCGAGATAGGATATGGGTTCCCAGCAGTGATTCTATCCGAGCAGACATCTTATCAGAGGCCTATACGTCCCCGTACTCCATTCACCCTGGGAGTACGAAGATGTACAAAGATCTGCAGCTATTGTATTGGTGGCCAGGAATGAAGAAGGACATCAGGCGTTTTGTATCCGAGTGCCTGACTTGCCAGTTAGTGAAGGCCGAGCATCAGAGACCAGCAGGTTTGCTCAAGCCTCTTCCTATTCCCGAGTGGAAGTGGGAGAACATTACCATGGACTTTGTGACCGGATTGCCGAGGTCAGCCAGAGGATCGAATGCTATCTGGGTGATTGTAGATCGTCTTACCAAATCAGCGCACTTCTTGCCTATTAAGACGACTTTCACCATGGTTCAGTATGCAGAGCTGTATATCCGAGAGATAGTCCGACTCCATGGTATTCCAGTTTCTATCGTATCCGACAGAGATCCCAGATTCACTTCCTCGTTTTGGAAGAGTTAGCATTCGACTTTGGGTACGAAGTTGCTGTTTAGCACAGCTTTCCATCCGCAGACAGATGGACAGTCGGAGCGAGTTATTCAGATCTTAGAGGATCTTCTCCGTGCTTGCGTCATTGATTTCTCTGGGAGTTGGGAGTCGAACTTACCATTGGTAGAGTTCACCTATAACAACAGTTTCCACTCGTCCATAGGTATGGCTCCGTATGAAGCGCTGTATGGTCGCAAGTGTAGATCTCCTGTTCATTGGGATGAAGTAGGAGAGAGAGCAGAGTTGGGTCCAGAGATTGTTCAGCAGGCAGCAGATGTAGTAGTCAAGATCCGTGATAGGATGAGGACTGCTCAGAGTCGACAGAAGAGTTATGCCGATCAGCGAAGGAGAGAGTTAGAGTTTGCAGTGGGCGATCATGTCTTCGTGAAAGTGGCACCTATGAAGGGTGTCATGAGATTTGGCAAGAAAGGGAAGCTCAGTCCGAGATTCATTGGACCGTTTGAGATCCTCGACAGAGTTGGGACGCTAGCGTATCGTGTGGCTCTTCCGCCGAATCTGGCCGGAGTACACAATGTCTTTCACGTCTCCATGCTGAGGAAGTATATGGCAAATCCTTCGCATGTGCTGAATTTCGAGCCGTTGCAGCTTACTCCGAACTTATCTTATGAGGAGAGACCCGTGCAGATCCTAGACAGACAGGAGAAGAAACTTCGGAACAAGTTGGTTAAGCGAGTCAAAGTCAAATGGCTCAACCATTCAGAGGAGGAAGCTACGTGGGAGTCTGAGCCGGAGATGAGAAGTCGATACCCCGAGTTATTCGGTGAGTTCTAATTTCGAGGACGAAATTTATTTTAAGGGGGGAAGGATTGTAGAACCCGTAAATCAGTAGACGTATAAGCCATGCATAATTCTAGATTTTTAAATTTAATTGACTTCATTGCATGATTATTTTAAATGCATTTGTTTGAAGTTAATTATTTCATTATTTCAGTTCAGTAGATTGATTTTTAGCATTTCAGTATTTTCAGTGAGGCCGGACCGGAGTTGGAGTTTTGAGATAGAATTTAAGATTTGAGAAATATTTCCAGAAGTTAATTTAGCTAGTAACTAAGTTCATTTAAGTTAAAAAAGAAGTTTAAGGAATTATTTAAGTTAGTTGAGGATTTTAATTTAATTATTTGAGGTGATTAAGAAATGAACTCATTTAAGTTATTAAATTAAGGGGTTAGCACTAAATTATTTAAAGGATTAGTAAGGCTTTCAAGGATTATTAGTTGACTAGATAATCAACATTTTCCTTTATTTTATCATGCATTTTTCGGCCACCCTTAGTGCTAGAAGATTCATTTTCCAACTCACCAACTTTGACCAATTCTTTGCATGTAATTAGTAGGATAATTCTAGGATTTTTGGGAGCACAATTTAATTAAATAAATGGACATATCCTAGTCTAGAATCAAGCTAAATTTCGGCCACCATCTCCTAGAAGCATCCACCAACTCATTTGATATCAATTCAAAATTCAAATTCAAAAGGGGAGTGGACTTGGTCTTGATATGATCCTATTTTTGTGCACCCTTCTCCTCACCTTCATAACCATCACTCCCCCCTCCACCTCCACCGAAAATAAGACCCCTTTTCAGTAGAAAAAACGTGGATAGCAGCTAGGGAGAAAGGGAGAAAAATCGAGAGCCAAGAAAGGTAGAGAAGCAAGCCACTTCGTCTCCTCCGCGCCGTCTCGTCTCTTCTTTTCGTTTTCTTTCGAAACGAAACCAGGCATGTCTAGATTTCTTTCAAACCTCAATCAAGTCATATTATCATTTATTTTTCAGTACATGATCATGTTTTAGCAAGCAAAAACCGAGATACATGTCAAAATATTTTTGGAACACACATGCAGAATTTCGGCCCTTTCATGACAAGCTTCACGTTTTTCTGAGTTTTGTGGTTTCAGGTGATTGGTTCGATTCCAGGCTCCCAAGGCGGCTTGTATACATGTAGTAGGATGCATTAGGACCATGTTGGTCCATTCAAACCAGCCCCATGCTTGCTGGAAATTCAGAATGACAGCAAGTCCCTTAGGTGCAGAAAAATGTGGTTCGAAAATTCAGTTTCTTGTCAAGGGGTTGGATCTGATCTTGGCTGCCCCAAAGGCCTTTAGCCATGGTTGGATCACTTCCCTAGCATGTCTAAGACGTGACTAAGTTGCCCTTTTGGTGGCTTGGTCCATGGTTCATCGGTTTTTAATCAAAACGTCACAACAGCCCCCTCCCCTCTCGGCCCTTCGGTTTTGACAGCACATGTACTTCGAGTTGGTTGGCTTGGTGTGGATCTTGGTTGGTCTATGGCCCTTAGCCACGGTTCATATCATGCTCCTAGATGTCTAGATTGTGCCATGGTCAATCAAATGGCCACTGGAACGACGCAAGACATCGATCATAGCATAAACACTACACACGCATGCACGTCGCTCTCGGTTGGACCCTTCGGTTGAGATTTGGTGTGATGCGGATTGTGGCTGGCCTAGGGCCCTTAGACATGGTTCAAATCATTCCTTGGGATGTTGGTAAGAGTCTCTGGTCGGTGGTTAATGCCCCTAATGGCCGATAGTCTCGAAACCAATGCAAGTCTTGTAGTGCGCAGCTGCTGTATTTTTTTGACAGCAAGTATGCTGCTGTTCAGAAGCGTCGTTCGAGTTCTTGGTTGGCTTTTAGCCCATGGCCTTGGACTGGACAGTGCCTCATTGAGTTGGGAAGGTCATGTTTTTGACCGTTCGTCATTTGGATCATTTTTGAGGTCGTACGAGAATTTACGGTGCAATGTGCCAAATTGACTCTCGAAAGAGCGTTTCGTGTTTTGGCCTCCATTTCACCTAGATTTCGACCCTATCATTTTAGGAGCATTATTTTATGATTTTTCAGCGTATTTTAATCATGACTATACGTCGGTTCAGTGTCGGTTCAGGTTGGCTCGGAGTCATGATTAAATGCGAAGTCATTAGGCGTCATAGTCGCATCTTTTGAACGTAAATTGCATCGTTGGTCAAGTTTAAGCTATTGCATAATTTTCATGGCATAGTTAGGTTGCAGCGAGCCTGGGAACGACCCAATCCAATCCAGTTGGTAAAATTTACAGGAATTTTCATTACGCCAGTTAATTATTTTACGTGCATTAAACAGAAAATGATTATTTTTGAGATTTATGCGATATGGCTTGTGGTTCATTCACTATGTGGGAGTGTTATTTTATACGGTCGCCAGTGACCGATCAGTTCAGTATGGTACCACCCGGTCGCCAGTGACCGGCCAGCTCAGATCAGTTTCAGCCTCCCCGGTAGCCAGTTACCGATCAGTTCAGCTTAGTGCAGTGGCCACAGGCGTAAAACATAATCTCAACAGAAAATTTTACCAGATATTTCAGTACAGGCTCCAAGGAGCAAATATTTTTACAGTGATTTCCAGTTCAGTTATGCACGTATTATAATTGCTCAGTACAGATTATTTTCAGTATGCCTCAGGACAGGATATTTTATCACATGCATATTTTAAATTCAGATTTTTACTCGTTACCTGCGATTTATGCATGCTGAGTCTTTAGGCTCACTAGACTTGATTGTTGTAGGTACTGATGAGGCCAGGGCCGAGGGCGGGGACCAGTGAGCCAGCTTGGGTTGGCAGTAGTGGCACCCGAGGACCTCAGAGCAGCAGTTGTTATTTTCTTCGCAAACAATTTTTATCAGTTGTTGGATATTTTTAAATCGTTGTTGTTGGCAAAAACTTTGATTTTCTTCCGCTGCAATATTTTGAAATATTGAACTTGATTCACCAGTGATTTTATGAATGTGGCCATTTAAGTTCTTTTAAAAAGAAAATTTTTAATTTTCCGCAAATTTTCAAGCAAGTAGTTCGAGGGCCTTCACAGTATATCCTGCAGGTGGTCTGATAACCCTATCAGACCTTCTAGAAGCTTGTACTTCAACTACTGGTTCTTGGGAAATGAGTTCAACTTATATAGTTGAGGGAGTATCTTGAATTTCTTTAAGTTCTATCATCTTGCCTTTTCTATCTAATAGAAATTCCTTTTCCAAAAAGGTGGCATTTCTTGAAACAAACACTTTTGCTTCATTGGGATGATAGAAATAATATTCAACAGAATTCCTTGGATATCCTACAAAGTAGCACAAAGTGGATCTACTAACCAATTTGTCTCCCACTGTCTGCTTCACGTAAGCAGGACATCCCCATATTCTCATGTAAGAATACTTGGGAGTTTTTCCCATCCATATCTCATATGGTGTTTTATCCACTGCTTTAGTATAAACATTATTCAACAACATTGCCGCAGTTTCAAGCGCAAAACCCCAAAACGATGTAGGCAATTCAGTGAATCTCATCATTGATCGAACCATGTCCAACAAGGTTCGCTTACAATGTTCAGAAACACCGTTCAATTGTAGTGTTGCTGGTGGAGTCCACTATGAGAATAACATTCTCTTTTAGATAACCCAAAAATTCAGCACTCAAGTATTCTCCACTTCGATCAGATCGAAATACCTTAATACTTTTTTTAGCTGGTTTTCTACTTCAGATCTGAATTCTTTGAACCTTTCAAATGCTTCAGATTTGTGTTTCATAAACATATTCATACCTCGAATGGTCATCAGTAAAGGTAATGAAGTAGGATTGCCCATATTCTGTGTTAACACTTAGCAGGCCACAAACGTCTGTGTGGATCAAATCCAATAGACCATGCGCACGTTCCACGTTTCCATCGAATGGAGCCTTTGTCATTTTTCCTTTTAGACAGGACTTACAAGAAGGTAGAGAATTTATGTCTGACAAGTCAAACATGCCTTCTCCCACTAGTTTGTGCATCCTTCTTTGGGAAATATGACATAGTCTAGCGTGCCATATTTGTGTGGGATTTGGATCATCTAACTTTCTTTTGTTTGTTGTTGAAATCATGTTGACTTGGACATTCACTTATCATTTCCAGAACATTTCTGGCACATATAATTTCTTATGTCCAGACTTCATGCAGTGAAATAAATATGTTCTAACTTATCGGGCTTTGTAGGCCTTTAAAGTGTCTTTCAGAGTTTGCCTCTTATGGGATTGTGTTTCTTATGAGGGGCAGAACATTTCTTTCCCTTACCTTGTGGGTCATTTTTCGT
This sequence comes from Primulina tabacum, assembly GCF_025594145.1. Classification (NCBI taxonomy): domain Eukaryota; kingdom Viridiplantae; phylum Streptophyta; class Magnoliopsida; order Lamiales; family Gesneriaceae; genus Primulina; species Primulina tabacum. Next base: position 14,871,950 of record NC_134562.1, read on the forward strand.
CCGATGAAAGGCCCATTATAAAAACAACAATTTTTCTTATTTTATGGTTATCTCGTAAGTCATAAGCATATTGACTAGCTCTTCAAGGCTATCAAATATCTTATTAAACTTGAAGTTCACTATAACCCCGTCAAATGAGGAAGAGAAAAACAACAAATTGATGTTATCAATTAACTCGTTAGGAATCACATATTTCAGGACCACCACATTCTCAATAAGCACAGTCATATGTACACCATGCTCATGGGCTAGAGCCCCATCTTGCATGTGTGTAGTCATGAGCTCCTTTAAAAATGGTGTGCATCAATGTACGAGTTTCATGTACCATGCAACTCTTACATGTGTATTCGAATGTCAGCAGCATTAAATATTTTCTCAAACTGTCCCTACAGTTCATTTGACATAGAAGCGAGCATGTTACACTTTAGCATGTATATTATGGTCCTACCATCTTGCATGCATTGTCAGTTCAACAAGACTGACATTAGTGTGTATGTTATTTTCTCCGAATTTAGAACAATTTTTCCAACTTGTCTTGAAAATTAGATTCAGTTAGCTTGTTAATAACAAAATTGGATTATGTGACGAAATCGAAAAATATACTGATATGGAAACAGAATAATTGTTGCTGATTATTTTAAAATAATTTTAAGATATAAAATGTGGATTTCATTTTATAAATTACCCTCCTACTATTTTGACATTTCCACCACCCTCTGATGAAAAAGGGAAATCGTATTTCCTTAGTAGGCACGTAGAGTCCAATTAGCCAATTATAATCCCGAATAATATCAGCCAATTATAATTTATAAAAGGTAGAGTCCAATTGCATCCCTATGCAACCTCCGCATGTTTTGCCTCTCGTTTAATAAGGACCCAATAATATGACGTCGTTTATTTTCGCGTGTCAAACCAACCCATCAATATTGAATTGTAGTATACGGTCGTCATGAGTTCCCCCAATAATATGAGCCGAAGTCATGGGAGTTCCACTCAATTCACATCATATGTCCGATGGAAGTCACAGCTTTCCGGCGTACAGGCCTCCCCAATAATATGAGCCAGACACTGTCCGAGGGTAGCGATCAACATGCAACTACGGTTGATGGAAGGCAAGGAAAAATTAAACTCCTTTAATTTTTACTTTTTCGGTTTGATATAAATTTTGAATCTTATTCAAAATGAGGGATTTTAATTTTAAAATTCTCTCATCATTTTAATTTTAAAATCACGTGCCACGAGTTTGTATGTTTGCCGGATTCATGCAACTATATTATTTAATAATATACATACATGCATACTACTATATATTGCATATATATATCATAATATGACATTCAACAATAAATAAGGATGATCGATCACCAAACTATTAGATCCATGTGAGCCATACATGGATCCAGGTCCAACCTAGGTGAATGCAGGGATGCAAATGCAATTATTACAAGAGCTTCCAATATTTTACATGTCTTCATCTTGATCATCGGGCCCACCATCTTCCAGTCTTGATCTCCCACTATTTCTAATAATTACAATTAAATAGCCATGGCACATAAGGGATACATCTCATGGGGTGGGAACGGGCCATAAACCAGGCCCACTTTAATAATATCAAATATTAAAAACGAATAAAACAGTAAAATATCCTAACATACACCTAACACATTGGTCAAGGCTCTCGATCATCCTTCATGTATTTAATATCAATTATTAACATCAATTTAATTAAACAATTTAATTAATTGATAAATCATATATCTAATAATTTTATCACTAACCACCACAATTATTAAAAGATTTAATAAATTAAATAAACTCCTTTATTTAATTTCTAATTAAATCAATAATAATTGATTTCTTGTAAAAACTCATTTTTACCATAAATAATTAAAATCATATTCTAATTGTTTATTTTACAAGAAAATTATTAATTTTTCAAAATAAAAATTGAACCATTTTTCAAAAATAACAATTTTGCCCAAAAATTTGAAAAATCAGAAAATTGCACCCTGAGCCCAAACAATTCAAGCCAATCAATTTTCACGCTTCCCGAGACGATCACGGGCAGCCACCCTCTCTGCCTGCCCGCTGCCCGAACGTTTCGGGCAGTGGCAGCAACCTGTGCGCGCAACGCCGCGCGCAGCGTGCGGACGCTCCGCACGCTGCGCCGCGTTGTGCGCCGTGCAGGGCGGCGCACAGCGGGCGGACGTTCCGCACGCTGTGCCACTCCGCGCGCGCCCGCTGCGCGTTCCTGCGCGCGGTCTGCCTGGAACAGTTCCGGGCAGATCGCGAAAAATAAATTTTTTTTTTGTTTTTGAAAATCCGAAAAAAAAAATAATTTTATGGTGCATTAATTTTCTGAAAATTTTCTTGTGTGGTTAGAAACAAATTATTCAATATAATTTAAAATCATACGATTCAGAAAACCTGGCTCTGATACCACTGTTGGATCTCGGTTTTCTACACGCCCAAATTCAGCGGAAGTTTTAAAATTTTATTTATTTTGACAATCAAAATATGATTTGTTTTGGCGCTCGTATGATTTTAACAATAAACATTCATAGGATGTTTAGAAATTATACTTTTGTGAATTAAATCACTTGGCTCTAACTAATCCGATATAAACGGATTAGCTCTTGATGAATCCCTACGAACTTTCTTCAAAAGGCTCCTTTTGTTACGTCTAATCAGGTCCACGACTGAATAATATGTTCCACTTTCAAATTGCACTAGAGAATATGAAAGATATTTTGCGTAGGAGAGAAAATTAAGAGAGACGGCTCAAAAATTTTCCTTCAAGAGGAAGTGGCTGAATTTTTTTTTCTTTTGGAGGTGGGTGTCTCGAAACCTTTTTGGTGGTGGGGCTAGGTTTTTGACTTGGATACATTATTTAGAGTAAATCCATACCCTAATTCCATAATTAACATTAATGGGTTTGATTTAATTAATTGAGCTAGTCTAACTAGTTTAATTAATTTAATCAAAGCCCATTAAAACTTTAATTATTTAATATGTTGGACTTGTACCCCTACAAGCCCATTAAACATATTATCCACCATAATTAATTTATTAATAAATCAACTCAACTTTTGAGCTTAATGAATTAAATACATTATAAATTCAACATTTGAATTTATTATTTAAATTATAAATTCAACTCCTTGAATTTTTATCACCTCCAAAATTTAATATTTAATAAACCCAACATTTGAGTTTAATAAATTAAATTCTCAAATTTTATAAATTCAACTCCTTGAATTTATTCTCTCAAAATTTAATTATCATAAATTCAACTACTTGAATTTACTATATAATATAAATTCAACTTCTTGAATTTATTCTCTCAACGGGAACAAATAATCCAGTGCTTGTGTGACCCTCAATGGTTCAGGGATACAGCTAGCCGTGGGTTCACAACTCTTTGTGATTCAGGACATAATCCTTTATTCGGGCTTACCCTAGTTAGCCCCATTCTTTTCATCAACACCTTGATCAAGAATGTCAGAACTCATTTCTGATTGCACCCATCGGATCATGGTAAGAACGTCTAGTAGCATCGCCCCATGATCCCCTAGGTATCACTGATAGTGCCTGCAAAAATCAGTCGATTATGATTAACGCACAGTACGGTCCCTTCATCTCATATATCCCGATCGAATTTGCAACCATTGGTTAATCGAGAGTTGCATAATAATTCGATAACTATGTGATAACTATAATAGTGGCATCGCGTGTACTATTGGAGAACTCCTTCTCCAACGTACATCTCATACTCTGGCCAGAGATTCCAAGCACTATTATTTCATTAGATCACATAGGATATCCACACCCGCAGGTGAGTGGTGAATCCCCGACTACAATGCACTGGCTCCTATATGTGTCGCAACTATACCCAACCTCGCCACCTGATGACTCTCATGGAGCCGGTAAAAGAGTCAAAGCACATCCCTAGCATATAGAGCCTCAGTGTTGTCCCGGGTCGTAAGGACTAATGGTGTACAATCATAACCACGGACTTATCCTCTCGATGAATGATAACCACTTGGAAAGTCCGAGGGAGGGTTGTTCGGTATAATCATCATATGACTACCCATCTGCATGTTTGGACATCTCTATGCCCTTACTAAGAAACGCAGTACACAACATCACAGATGCTAGTCTCGAGCTCAAGCGACCTTTATCCATGTTTTAGGCGGCTGAATCGACTAGGAACGAATTTAGAATATGCAGTGTTTACAAATGAGTTTCAACATCGAATTACGATTCATTTGTATTAAAGCATAATCAAGGACTTTATCTATGCTGATTGCATGGTATACAGATAAAGTATAACGAAGACCATAAAAAGTTAAATTATATTAAAATAAAGATTGTTTATTTCACTTGAGTCAATAAATTCCCTAGCCAATCGTTGGCTTGCAGGGCATCTACTCTAACATGATTGATACCGGTGCTTCTCATACGTTTATTTCTGAGAAATTTGCATTGAGTTATGCATTGCCTGTTGAGTCGTTATCGTCTGTAGTGTCTGTCTCTTCTCCTTTGGGGACATGTTTGATATCGGTGAATTTTGTGAAACATTGTATACTACAGTATGATGGGCATGAGATTGAATTAGACTGTATTGTGATTGGGTTGTCTGATTTTGACTGTATTATCGGTACCGATATTTGACCAAGTGCAGAGCTACTGTCGATTGTTTCCACAAGATTGTTAGATTTAGACCGGATATGGCCGATGAGTGGAAATTCTACGGTAAGGGTTCTCGATCTAGAATTCCCTTGATATCCGTATTGTCTATGACTCGATTGTTGAAGAAAGAAGCGGAGGGATTCCTTGTCTATTCAGTCGATTTACTGAAATCGAGTCCATCATTGGCCGATTTGCCAGTGGCTTGCAAGTTTGCTGATGTCTTCCCAGATGAGATTCCTGGTTTTCCTCCGATTCGAGAAATCGACTTCAGCATTGAGTTGATGCAAGGTACAGTTCCGATTTCGAGGGCTCCGTACAGAATGGCACCGATAGAATTGAAAGATTTGAAAGAACAGTTGGAGGATCTACTGGCCAAGGGGTATATCAGACCGAGTGTGTCTCCTTGGGGTGCTCTAGTACTGTTTGTGAGGAAGAAAGACGGTTTTATGAGACTTTGTATTGACTACCGGCAACTGAACAAGGCTACGGTAAAGAACAAATACCCTTTGCCTCGTCTTGACGATTTGTTCGATCAGTTGCAGGGTTCTTCTGTATATTCCAAGATCGATCTGAGATCTGGATATCATCAGCTGAGAGTCAGGGACTCTGATATCTCGAAGACGGCGTTCAGAACCAGGTATGGACATTATGAGTTTATTGTTAAGCCATTTGGTTTGACGAATGCTCCAGCTGTATTTATGGGTCCGATGAACCGTATATTCTAGAGATATCTTGATGATTTTGTTATTATATTCATTGATGATATATTGATTTATTCGAAGATTATGATTGAACATGCCGAGCATTTGAGAACTGTGTTGCGAATTTTGAGGACTGAGAAATTGTATGCAAAACTGTCGAAATGTGAATTCTGGCTGAGACAGGTTGTAGTTTTGGGTCATATTATATCCGGAGACGGTATTTCTGTTGATCCTAGTAAGGTTGAGGCAGTGATCAGTTGGCCGAGACCGACATCAGTGCCAGAGATTCGCAGTTTTATGGGTTTGGCAGGATATTATCGTCGATTTATTAAAGATTTCTCGAGTATTACTAAACCGATTACTCAGTTGACTCATAAAAATGCTCCGTTTGTATGGTCAGAAGACTGTGAGTCCATTTTTCTGGAGTTAAAGAAAAGACTGACCAGTGCTCCGATACTGACTATCCCTAGATTAGAGATGAGTCGAGTCTGAGATGACGAGTCTAGAGTTTTATTTACAGCTTTATATCGATATAGGTCTTCTGATTTGAGACATGATATTGATATATGTTTCATGCTTTGATATATGCTTTTATCTAATTGCGTGTATACATTGTTTATATTGGGATGTATTTCTCACCGGAGTTATCCGGCTGTTGTCTTGTTTTATGTGTGCATGACGACAGGTGGGGCAGGATCAGGATCAGGAAGAGGATGAGAGATTACAAATGGCGTGGAGATCCGGACTTAGAATAGATGGCTTTTCAGTACTTGAGATGGTCACTGGACTTTAGTTTGAAATGAATAAATATCGTAAGAGATTTGTATCATTATACTGACATGTATATTAGATTGAGTATATTACGTTTCCGCGCCTACATTTTAAAGAAAAAAATTTTATGTCCCACATTTCTTAATTGTTATATTGATTATTAATAATGATTAAGAAAACGAATTAGGTTCGGGTCCCCACACAATTCCTATCTCCTTATAAAGAATTTCATCCTCAAAATTTAAAACATACAGAATAACTCCGGGTAGCGACTCCTCATCTCGGTCTCGGTCTCAGTCTTCCAAGTAGCCTGCTCCTCGGAATGATTCAACCACTTGACCTTGACAATGTGGATCACCTTGTTCCGGAGCCTCCTCTCCTTTCTATCCAATATTTGAGTAGGTCTTTCCTCGAAAGATAGGTTCGGCGTCAGCTGCAGTGGCTCATAATTCAGTACATGCGAAGGGTTCGACATGTACTTTCGCATCATCGAGATGTGGAACACTTATGAACTCCCGCCAGCTTCGACGGTAAAGAAACTCTGCAAGCTAGTGTCCCAACTCTCTCGAGGATCTCGAACGGTCCTATGAATCTTGGACTGTGTTTGAACTTCTTCTCGAATCTCATCACACCTTTCATCGGTGCCACCTTCACAAAAACGATCGCCTAATCCAAACTCTAAATCTATGCGCCGCTGATCTACATAACTCTTCTATCGGCTCTGAGCGGCATTCATCTTGTCCCGGATCTTGACCACTCACTCTGTAGTCTGTCTGACAATATCTGGCCCCAACTCTGCTCTCTCTTCTATCTCATCCCAATAAACTGGTGACCTACAATTCCTCCCGTATATGCCTCATATGAACCAATACCGATGGATTCCTGATAGCTGTTATGTACGCGAACTCCACGAGAGGTAACTTTGGCTCCCAGCTGCCCTGAAAGTCGATCATGCAAGCTCTGAGTAGGTCCTCCAATATATGAATTACCCTCTCTGACTATCCGTCGGTCTGAGGATGGAAGGCAGTACTGAATATAAGCTAAGTACCCAATGCCTGATGCAAACTTTCCAGAATGTAGACATGAATATCGGATCCCTGTCTGACATGATGGACACCTGAATCCCGTGCAGTCTGAATATATTTCTGATATACAACTCTGCGTACAGAGTTATGGTGAAAGTACTCTTGATCGGTAGAAAGTATTCTGACTTAGTAAGCCGATCGAATATCACCTAAATAGCATTATACCCTCTAGCTGTCCTCGGTAGCCCTGTCACAAAGTCTATGGTAATGTTCTCCCATTTGTACTCGGGAATAGGGACTGGTCTAAGATTTCCTACAGGTCTATGATGTTCGGCCTTAAACTGCTTACATGTCATACACTCGGAGAAAAAACGCAAGATATTTCACTTCATGCCCGGCCACATAAATTAAAAATGTCAGGATAACTAATCTAATATGTTTTTTTATTTTACACATTATTAATTTTTTACAAGTGTCATTATTAAGTATTTGTAACAACATTTAATTAAAAGTGTATAACAAAAAGTGTCACAATAGCCCTTTACTGTTGTAGTGGTACTCCCCGGATGAATGGAATATGTGCTGCTGTGGGCCTCTCTCATGATATCTGCTCTTACGGAATCACTGCTAGGAACCAAAAGTCAGTCACAATACCTGACCATGCCATCCTCAATTGTATACAATCTCAGGCCCATAGACTCATCCCTCTGTCTCCACTTCTGTAACTGCTCGCCAGAAGTCTGCCTTGCTCTGATCATATCCCTCAATGTCAACAGCACTGTCAGGGTAGAAAGACTAGGGGCATCGCCCCAGCCATAAACTGCAAGCTCAAACATCTGAATCTCTGCCAGCAGCGGTCTCTTTACTGACAACTTGGTGATCAATGCATTCTTCCTGCTCAGGGCATCCGCAGCCACATTAGCCTTACACGGATGGTAGCTAATGTCGCACTCATAATCCTTTACTAGCTCAAGCAACCTCTGTTGTCTCATGTTCATATCTTTCTGCGTGAAGAAGTACTTCATGCTCTTGTGACCGGTGAAAATCTCGCACTTCTCCTCATACAGATAATGCCTCCAAATCTTCAGGGCAAATACTACTGCCGCTAGCTCGAGGCCATGAGTCGGATAATTCTTCTCATAGACCTTTAACTGTCTGGACGCATAGGCTATAACCCTGTCGTGCTGCATCAAAACTGCGCCAAAAATGAGTTTCAAAGCATCTGTATAAATCACAAACTCCCCTTGCCCTGATGGCATAGCTAGGGCTGGCGCTGAAGTCGATGCCTGCTTCAGCCTTTCAAAACTCTCCTTGAACTCCAATCCCCATATGAATTTGGCATTCTTCTTTGTCAAGAGGTCATCGACATCGCGATAGAAGAAAAGCCATGAATAAACTTCCTGTAGTACCTAGCCAATCCCAAGAAACTGCGAATCTCTGTCACACTCTTAGGCACTGGCCAATATCTGACTGCCTCAACTTTGCTGGGATTGACCTCCACTCGATCTCGGAATATGATATGTGGCTCAAGAATGCCACTGTGTCTTGCCAAAACTCGCATTTACTGAACTTGGCATACAATCGACGGTCCTGCAAGACCTGTAGCATTGTTCTCAAATGCTGAATGTGCTTTTCTCTGCTCTTTGATTATATCAGGATGTCGTCTATGAAAACTATGACCAACAGATCCAAATACAGCTGAAACACGCGATTCATGAGATCCATGAAAATCGATGGTGCGTTCATCAGTCTGAATGGCATCACCATAAACTCATAGTGCCCATAACGCGTCCTGAACGTCGTCTTATGCACGTCAGACTCTCTCGCCCTCAGCTGGTGGTATCCTGATCGGAGATATATATTTGAGAATACTGATGCTCCCTGAAGCTGATCAAATAGATCATCGATCTTGGGCACTGGATACTTATTTTTGATCGTGACACTGTTCAATTCTTTGTAATCAATGCAGAGCCGCATGCTGCCGTCCTTTTTCTTAACAAACAGTACCGGAGCGCCCCATGGAGAAAAACTTGAGCGGATGAAACCCTTGTCTAGCAAGTCCTGCATCTAATCCTTTAGCTTTTTCATTTATGCATGTGCTAGACGATAGGGTTCCTTTGAAATCGGCATTGTACCTGGCATCATCTCGATGGAAAAGTCCACCTCTCTGTATGGTGGAACACCTGAAACATCGTCCAGGAAAACACTAGGAAAATCCTTGACCACCTTGACCTCCTCTAATCTCTGGCTGACTGGTTCGGTCACTGTCACAATACTGTTCAAAAATTCATGGCAATCTCTCCTCATGAGATTCCTCGCACAGATGCAAGAAATGAAGTGTGGCATCTGTTGGTGTCTGGGTGCCTCAAAAATAAATGGCTTCTCGTTAGACGATTGGAGAGGTACTGACCTACGTCGAAAATCTATGGTAGCTCCGTTCAAAGAAAGCCAGTCCATACCTAGAATAATGTCGAACCCCGGCAACGGCAGCACAATAAAATTTCCTACACCGTACTTTTCTGTAACTGAAGCTTCAATCTCTTCACTATCTGCAAGGTAAACATTTGATCTTCGGACGGAATCAAAACTCTGAATCCAAAATCCAAGGCCTTTGGTTTGATTCCTAATTGCTTGACAAAAGACTCGGATATAAATGAATTTGTAGCTCCGGAATCGAGCAATGCATACGTGGATACACCAGAAATATATATCCTTTCTACGACAAAATATACTATCAAATATGATCGTGTTGAAACTTAAGAAAGTTCCTATTAGTAATTATTTAAAAATCTATGAAAAATAAGTGATTGACTTCTAGTGTTCAATCAAAAGTTTCGAAATTTACCCCTAAAAATTTCGGAAATTGCAAATTGACCACTTAAGTTTCGAATTCTCTACCATTTGGCCCTTCAATATTTTCAAAAATTGCATCTTAGTTCCCACTAAATTTCGAATTTAGTCAATTTAAACTTTAATTTTCTCAAAAATTATAAAATTGGTCCCTAAATTCCGAAAATTTGCGAAAACATTCCTTCTACTTTAGAATTTTGCTATTAGGTTCCTGCATTACCAGTTGCTGCATTTTGGTCCTCAAAACTCTTAATTAAATCAATTCAACCCTTAATGACACCTATTATAACATGCAACCTAATTTATTATAGGTTCTTAATCCCAAAATTAATTCCAACATCTAACACAATAATCCATGCAATCGAGGCGGTAAATAAAAATTCTTAAACATAAGGGTTACCGATGATCAGTGTAAAATCTGGCTCTGCCTCCGCCTCCGCCTCCGCGTGCATCAGATATGCCCAGCCAGTAGTGGGGCCCTTTCTCCTAGGGCAATCAGCTGCCTTGTGGCCCTCTTCCTTGCATATGAACCATTTGAAGGTCCCCAACATACACTTGCCGAAAGGAACCGGTTGCACTGCTTGCATGGCTGTCTCTCCTCCGGCCTAGGAACCCCTGGTGACTGTGGTGGCCTCTGCTGTCTGGGCATCTGGAAGTGACCCTGGGGCTTCTGCTGCCCCTGATGCCTCGGTGGCCCTTTGCGATTAAACGCTCGAGACCCTTGATTTATTCGCATAGAATGTGCATCGGAGCGAAGGAGAAGGATTTCTTTGAAAAGATTGGGGAAATTTTTGAATGGCTGCTGTATTTTTGAGAGGGAGCTGCTTCTTAATGAGGGACAGGGTGGCCAACAAGTAGAAATTAGGTTTATGGTTTAATTAGGGAGTTTAAGTTATTATATTAAGTGTTAATGGGTCATTAATTAAAATTAAAGAGGATAAAAGAATTTTAGGCCCATTACGCAATAAAATACTCTCATTAAGTCCAAAAAACATTCTCCAAAAATATTTAATTTAGATACGTTTTTGAAAATATTGCACTCACCCTCAAAATGTCCCCCTACTTGCTAAATGTTGCGTACCAGTTAAAAAATATGATCCGACGAGTAAAAATACTCCACCGAGGCCCATTTTCAAAAATCTCACTTAATTACACCATATATTTAATAATTAAAATTAATTATTTAATAAAAATATTTTTCCTCGATTATCCACGGTCTTCGTTCTTTATTCGAGTGCGAAAAACTACTAAAAGCCCTTGAGATGGAACTTTAATAAACCAAGAAATAAAACAGATGTTCATGCAATAATCATGCAATAAAATAATTGAACACATATTTTGAAAAATCCTAGATTTCATGCAGTTAGCTTACGTAGTTCGAATTTTCTAGACCTTACAAATAGAATCCAACAAAATTCTTTGGATATCTCACAAAGCAGCACAAAATGGATCTACTATCAAATTTGTCTCTCACTGTGTGCTTTATGTAAGTAGGACATCCTCATATTATTAAGCAAGAATATTTAGGAGTTTTTTCTCATTCATATCCCATATAGCGTTTTATCCACTACTTTGTATGGACATTATTCAAAAACATTGCCGCACTTTCAAGCGCAAAGCTCCAAAACGATGTAGACAATTCCTTGAATCACATCACAGATTGAACCATGTTCATCAAAGTTCGATTACGACGTTCAAAAACATCATGCAATTGTGGTGTTGCTGGTGGAGTCCACTGTGAGAAAATCTCATTCTCTTTTAGATAATCCAAAAATTCAGTATCTTAATATTTTCCATATCGATCAGATCGAAGTGTCTTAATAATCCTTTCTAATTGTTTTTCCACTTCTGGTATGAATTCTTTGAACTTTTCAAATTCTTCAGATTTGTGTCTCATCATGTAGACATACCCTTGACTCGAATAGTCATCAGTAAAGGTAACGAAGTAAGATTACCCAAATTTTGTGCTAACACTTCGTAGGCCACAAAAGTCTGTGTGATTCAAATCCAGTAGACTATGTGCACGTTCCACATTTCCACGAAAGATAGCCTTGGTCTTTTTTCCTTCAAGACAGGAGTTACAAGTGGTTAGAGAATTTATATCCGATAAGTCAAATATGCCTTCTCCCACTAGTTTGTGCATCATGAAAGACGATCGATTTTAGGTGTTCAAATACGCAACGGAAGTTCGAAATTTGTTTTTCAACAAGAAAAATCGAACACTTCTACTAAGATGTGTAGCAAATACAAAACACGAAATGTCATACATAGGGTGTTAAGAAAAATATACCTATCAATCTCTTGAGATTGATGTTTGGCTCCAACTTAGTTGATAAACAACTAAGCTCTTCAAGGATGACAATCTACAAGCTTCACCTTGCTTTTGGACTCCTGTCTTCAAAATTAGGTCCGCCACTAACAAAGTAGAACCACCCTAATTTTGCACTAGAAAAATTATGGCATTTTTCATTGAGAAGTCTAAGCTTTCCTCAACAAGTGAAGAAGCAAAAATGGAGGAGAAGAAGCACTCAAAATTTCGGCCATGAGGAGTGTGGAGTGAAGGGGAGACTTTTCTTGGAGTTTGAAAAAGTTGTTGTTTTGTCCCAAAAGCATGCCATGCCTTTGACATTGAAAAAAGTTGTCTCCCAACCTTTCATCTCCCTTGCATGCCTTTTGACTTGGGCTTGTAATAATTACAAGGCTCATGGACTTTTATTTAAATGTCTCAAACTCATTTGAGTCCATTTAAACTTTACTAGATTTTACTCAAGCCCACTAGTTTAATAATTATTTCTAATTGGGCTCTACAAGGCCCAATGTTGTTTAATTAATTCAACACTTGAATTAATTTAATTATTTGGACTCTACTAGGCCCACTAGCGTTTAATTAATTCAACACTTGAATTAATTTAATTTAGTCCATAATAATGTTTATAAAAATCACAATTTTCAAATACATTATTTGTTTGACCAACTTTTAATTTAGGAACTTTTCCTCAAATTAAAAGTTACATTCTCCTTACAGAAGTCATACTTCTATTTTTCATTTGCGCTTATAAACTCCTTTATAAGCCGATCAACACATTGAACTATTTTACTTTTCAACGGGATCTAAAAAGCTAGCACTTGTGTTGTAAGGCTTGAGATTTATTAGTCTTCATTGATGTGATATTCGAAGTTATGAGTATGCATGACATGTAATGAGAGGCATTAAGTGAGATGAGATTATGAAATGTGGCAAGAAATGAAGACTGCACCCGCTCTAAGGAAGCTACCGCATCCACGGTTGATGGACAGAGAGTTGGGACATTTTTACAGTAGGGTCACCGCACCCGCGGTAAAAACAGGACCGCACCTGCGGTCGACATTTATGAATTTTTTAAAGGCATGCCGAAGCTTGAGCGCACCTGCGGTTGAAAGAGACCGCGCCCGTGGTGCTGCATGCGAGAAATCTACCTTTGTTTCTTACAATGACACATGGCATATATATATATAGAATTGTGCCGAGTCTTCATTTTGAGCATTCCAGCAGACCAGCAACGAGAGAGAAAGGGATTTCCAAGCTTTCCTTTCAACTTTATCACTTGGTTGTGTAAGATTTATCCATCCAAAGTTTAATCCAAGTTGAGATTCTTGTTCCTCTTGACAAAGGCTTCAAAAGGGTATACTTTTGATATCTTTTCAACATGATTTAGATTCCATGTGTTGAAAGAATTATAATATGATGGTTATATTGTGTTCTTGACATATTGAGCATAGTATATTCGCAACCGGATCGATTATCGGATGGCGTATGCTATTGATATGAATTTCAGCATATATTGTATATAAGATTATACAGATTTCAGAAGTTATGTATGCTTTTGATGAAGATTATGAGTTATGGAGATTGATATACATTGATCTGTACTACCGGTACTTGGAAATTGGACCATTGTGCCGTCAAAATTTGATAAGACTGAGAGATCTTAAATTGAATTGAATATTGATACAGTAGATTGGATATTAATCAGAACAGAGTTTGAATTAAGTTATACATTGATACAATGTATTCGATATTGTTATTGCCAGATTGTTTTGGACAGGCAGTGAGTTTGAGACTTCGACAGAACCAGATCGACAGAACGAAAAGAAATGTATAAATTAATGTTGAGTTGGGATTGCACAACTCGAGTGAGGTTTGACTCGAGTCTCCCTAAATCACATACTTAGTTTATTGCATTGATATTTGTAATTGATGAGATTGATGTTTGTAGTCTATTGATTTATAGCCAGTGCATGTATTGACTACTGATTCGTTTAGTCATTGGCTGATTCGCCTAGTTACCGGCTGATCCGTCTGGTTATCGGCTGATTCGCCTAGTCATTGGCTGATTCGTCTAGTCATTGGCTGATTCTACTATCTTTGACTGATTCGTCAATTCTGCGGCCGATTCGCCCAGACACTGGATATATGAATTATATCGATGCCGTTTAGGGATTGATTAATTCCTATCGACTGAGATTCGGTATATTTATCATTATTCAGATACCGGGATCCCTAGAGTAGAATTGAGTCGAGTCTGAGACGACACGTCAGTTGAGTCGAGTTTGAGACGACGCGTCGGTTGAGTTGAGTCTGATACCACAGGTTGATTTACAGTGTTTATATCATTCATGTCTGGTGAATTGCTACATGATAATGATATCTTTATTATGCTTTTATATATGTTTTTATATGATTGCATGTTTACATTGTTTATACTGGGATTTATTCTCACCGGAGTTATCCGGCTGTTGTCTTGTTTTGTATGTGTGCATGACAACAGGTGGGGCTGGATCAGGGTCAAGAAGAGGATGAGAGAAGACAGTTAGCGTGGAGATCCGGACTTAGGAGTATATTTGTTATATCACCTGAGATGTAGTGAAGAAACAGTAGTTATTATGATTTACGATTGTACAGGACTTGTACTTAGATCTGAATAGTGATCTTGTAAATGAGATAGGACTTATTTCATATGCTGCGTACTCTCGTATTTTTAAAAAAAATGTAGACCCTGTTTATTTTAATTGATTAATTATTACCAGAAAGTGATTAAGAACTGAATTAAGTTCGGGTCTCCACAACAGGTGGTATTAGAGCGATAGATCCTTTAGACTGAGATAGAAGCTAGTGAATGGGGTGGATTGAGTTTTCCTTCTTTGCTTGTGATTGCTAGCATGATTTATTGCTTTATATAATACATGTTACTTGACTTATCTGATTTGATTGTGTAATATGTATTATTGGGAACGAATTTGAACCGATTCTCGATCAACAGTAAGATGATCGGAGGAGGGAACGGAAGTGAAACAGGTTTATTGGATTGGGGTACTAATCCATTTGATTATCAGATATGCCTCCTCTAAGAATACCAGAACAGGGTAGCACATCGAATCCTCCAATGGATGTGACAGCAACTCCGATGGAAACGTTATTGAAAAGGTTTCAGTCATTCAAACCACCGACGCTGAAGGGTACTGAGACATCAGTTGAATGTGAGAGTTGGTTAGATAACATTGAGATGCTGTTTGATTCACTGGATTACAGTGATGAGCGCCGAATTAAATTGATTGGGCACCAGTTGCTTGATGTTGCAAAGAACTGGTGGATTACGATGAAGAGGGCCTTGGAGCATCGAGGTACGACTATTACTTGGGATGAATTTAAAACTGAGTTTTATCAAAGATTTTTCCCAGTGTCGTACAGGAAAGACAAGGGGGCGGAGTTTGCCAATTTGAGACAGGGTCAGCTGAACATTGAAGAATATGTGACCAAGTTCTCTACCTTATTGAAGTTTGCTCCACATGTGGCTGGAAATGACGCAGCCGTTGCTGATCAGTTCATCAATGGCTTGAATCCCGATATATTTACATTGGTGAGCACAGGGCGATCGAATAACTTTGCTGATGCCATGAATAGAGCAAAAGGTGCTGAAGCGGGCCTAATAAGGCAGAGAGGAGCTGCAGATGTTCCTCCCGCACCGAGACCACAGCAACCATCTCCCCGATTCGAGAGTGATAGTAGCAGTGGTGGGAAGAAAGATTTTCTGAAGGCTAGAGGAAAGTAGTTTAAGAAGTCTGGTGACAGTTCTTCTAGCTCCAGTGGTTCCAAACAGAGTTATACCGGAGCTTACTGCGAAAATTGTGGAGGGAGACATTCCACTGAGCAATGCCAAGGAGTACTTGGTAGTTACCACTTCTGCAAACAACAGGGACATTTTGCCAGAGTGTGTCCACAGAAGGGTTCTCAAATATCCCAGGGAGCCGAATCATCTGGATCAGCGGCACAGTGGAGTAGACGATCAGCTGCTGTTCATTCATTTCAGCCAGCACCATCTCAGTCACAGCAGAGGCCAGGAGGAAGTCAAACAGTTGGCCAGCCTCCTAGACAGCAGGCCAGAGTATTTGCTTTGACTGAGGAGCAGGCTCAGGAAGCACCAGATGATGATGTTGCAGGTAATTGTTCTTGATGTAGATATCCTGCTTTTGTATTGATGAATACGGATGCTTCCCATACGTTTATTTTTGAACGATTTGCATTGAGTTATGCATTACCTGTTGAGTTTTTATCTACTGTAGTATATCTCTTTACTGGTTGGGGAGAGTTTTTATAGCAGTGAATTCTGTAAAATATCGTATACTACAGTAGGATGAAAATAAGATCGAGTTAGATCGTGTGGTAACTGGTATTGTACTTGTGTGTCTGAGTATGACTGCATTACTGATATGGCTATGTTGATCAAGTACAGAGTTACCATAAACGGATTTTAGAAGATGGTAAGATTCGGACATGAAATGGCCGAAGAATGAATATAGTACGGTAAGGATTCTAGATTTAGAATTCCTTTGATATCCATGTTATTTATGATTTGAGTATTACCGAAAGGAGCAGAGGGACCCCTTATGTATTCAGTTGTTGAATTTTTGAAGACGGTATTGAATATTTTGAAAACTGAGATATGGTATACAGAAACTGTTAAAATGTGAATCTTGATTGAGACAAGTTATATTCAGGGCTTGTTATATTCAAAGATGTTATATCTGTTGATCTTAGCGGAGTGAGATCGTGATTAATTGGTCAAAATTGACGTCAGTGTTAGATATTGGCAGTTCTAGGAGTATTAGCAGGCTATTATCTATCACTGATGTTCTGAATTTGATTTGATATTTCGGTTGTTAAGAATGAATATTTGAAACAGATGGTAGACTGTAGAAATTTGATATTGTGCCAGTTGAATCGGAACTGATTTTGAGAATTAAAGCGACTCAGAAAGTTGATCAGAATGTTCAGAAATTGATATCGATAGTTGGAGCGGGGTATCAATCAGAATATCAGGTATGTGTTACTGTATAGTATGTGAATAACTGACTTATTGTGTCAGATGTTTCGGATTTGAAACGAAAGATATTGTCAGATATGTACAGTAAGTAATTCAGTATTCATCCTGGTGATTGAAAGAAAGAAACCAGGAAATTGGTTATATAGCTTATCGATTCCTGAATGGAAATAAGATCACATTTCCAGGGAAATCGTGATGAAGCTATTGCAATGCTGCCGAAAGAGAGCATTGATTTGAGTTAAGAATGACTGACTGACCAAGTCTGCGAATTTTAATTCGTACATAAGAACGTACAAACAGGACCCGATGACAGAGATTTATGTCAGAAAAGTGGTCAGATTGCATGAAATGCCGGAATTGATTGGATTAGATCATAATTTTCGGTTTATTTGTACATTGGCACAGTTTACAGTAGGTTCTAGGTACAAAGTGACAGCTGAGTACCATATATCATCCTCAAACCGACAGATAGTAAGAGCCGACTATCTAGACATTAGAAGATATACTTAGAACTACAGTGCTTGATTTTGACACTAGTTGGCAAGATTCTTTTCCATTTTGTGAGTTACCGTACAGCGCAGCTATCAAACGAATATTGAGATGGAACCGTTGTACAGAAAGAAGTGCAGATTCTCTATTTATTGCGATAATATCTCTGTGGGACCTGAGATTGAACCTGACATAGGCAGAGATATAACAGAAAATTGGAATTGATTCGGAAGAGGATAAAGACAGATCAGTATAGACTGGATAAATATGCCGATATCAGTCGACAGCTGTTGGTAATTACAACAAGAGTTTAAATATTGAATGGATTTGGCACTAAACAGACTTGGTAACATATGATGGTGTTGATCTATTTTGAGTTGTTGATTAGTATATACGGATATGGTATAGCCAGTATTTTGATATCGATTATATCAGAATTACCTCAAGTCGTATTATGACATTATACTTCTTGAATTAATATTCCAGATTGGAATCAGAATTAATAGAAGAAGAATAATTCAGAATGAAGACTATTCCACTGCTGAAAATTCAGAAGAATTATTAAGGAATTAAAGAAACTACTTGGGAAACAGAATCTGATATGAGACAGGAATTTCCAGAATTATGGCTCTGATGTGAGTATTTAATTCAGCTTCTATTATTTCTTCCTATTTATTGCATTGGATCTTATTGCTTAGGAGATGATTGTCTGTGATTTCGAGGACGAAATCATTTCTTAGAGGGGGAGAAATGTAAGGCTTGAGATTTATTAGTCTTCATTGATGTGATATTCGAAGATATGAGTATGAATGACATGTAATGAGAGGCATTAAGTGAGATGAGATTATGAAATGTGGCAAGAAATGAAGACCGCACCCGCGCCAAAGAAGCTACCGCACCCGCGGTTGATGGACAGAGAGTTGGAACATTTTTACAGTAGGGTCACCGCACCCGCAGTAAAAACAGGACCGCACCCGCGGTCGACATTTATGAATTTTTTAAAGGCATGCCGAAGCTTGAGCGCACCTGCGGTTGAAAGAGACCGCGCCCGCGGTGCTGCATGCGAGAATTCCACCTTTGTTTCTTATGATGACACATGGCATATATATATATAGAATTGTGCCGAGTCTTCATTTTGAGCATTCCAGCAGACCAGCAACGAGAGAGAAAGGGATTTCCAAGCTTTCCTTTCAACTTTATCTCTTGGTTGTGTAAGATTTATCCATCCAAAGTTTAATCCAAGTTGAGATTCTTGTTCCTCTTGACAAAGGCTTCAAAAGGGTATACTTTTGATATCTTTTCAACATGATTTAGATTCCATGTGTTGAAAGAATTATAATATGATGGTTATATTGTGTTCTTGACATATTGAGCATAGTATATTCGCAACCGGATCGATTATCGGATGGCGTATGCTATTGATATTAATTTCAGCTTATATTGTATATAAGATTATACAGATTTCAGAAGTTATGTATGATTTTGATGAAGATTATAAGTTATGGAGATTGATATACACTGATCTGTACTACCGGTACTTGGAAATTGGACCGTTGTGCCGTCAAAATTTGATAAGACTGAGAGATCTTAAATTGAATTGAATATTGATACAGTAGATTGGATATTAATAAGAACAGAGTTTGAATTAAGCTATACATTGATACAGTGTATTCGATATTGTTATTGCCAGATTGTTTTGGACAGGAGTGAGTTTGAGACTTCGACAGAACCAGATCGACAGAACGAAAAGAAAGGTATAAATTAATGTTGAGTTGAGATTGCACAACTCGAGTGAGGTTTGACTCGAGTCTCCCTAAATCACATACTTAGTTTATTGCATTGATATTTGTAATTGATGAGATTGATGTTTGTAGTCTATTGATTTATAGCCACTGCATGTATTGACTACTGATTCGTTTAGTCATTGGCTGATTCGCCTAGTTACCGGCTGATCCGTCTGGTTATCGGCTGATTCGCCTAGTTACTGGCTGATTCGTCTAGTCATTGGCTGATTCGCCTATCTTTGACTGATTCGTCAATTCTGCGGCCGATTTGCCCAGACACTGGATATATGAATTATATCGATGCCGTTTAGGGATTGATTCATTCCTATCGACTGCGATTCGGTATATTTTTCATTATTCAGATACCGGGATCTCTAGATTAGAATTGAGTCGAGTCTGAGACGACGCGTCAGTTGAGTCGAGTCTGAGACGACGCGTCGGTTGAGTTGAGTTTGATACGACAGGTTGATTTACAGTGTTTATATTATTCATGTCTGGTGAATTGCTACATGATAATGATATCTTTATTATGCTTTTATATATGTTTTTATATGATTGCATGTTTACATTGTTTATATTGGGATTTATTTTCACCGGAGTTATCCGGCTGTTGTCTTGTTTTGTATGTGTGCATAACAACAGGTGGGGCTGGATCAGGGTCAAGAAGAGGATGAGAGAAGACAGTTAGCGTGGAGATCCGGACTTAGGAGTATATATTTTATATCACCTGAGATGTAGTGAAGAAACAGGAGTTATTATGATTTACGATTGTACAAGACTTGTACTTAGATCTGAATAGTGATCTTGTAAATGAGATAGGACTTATTTCATATGCTGCGTACTCTCGTATTTTAAAAAAAAATGTAGACCCTGTTTATTTTAATTGATTAATTATTCCCAGAAAGTGATTAAGAACTGAATTAAGTTCGGGTCCCCACATGTGTGACCCTCAATGGTTCATTGATACAACTAGCCGTGGGTTCACATCTCCATGTGATTCGGACTAAACATGTCCTTATATTAGCATACCCCAATTGCTCCATTCTTACTTATCAACTCCTTGATAACAAGAACGTCAGAACTCAAGTCTGATAGTACCCAACCAATCATGTTAAACGCCTAGCAGCATCGCTTACATGATTCCCTATGTATCAAATGATAGTGCCTGCAAGAACCATTCAATTATGGTTAGCGTACAGTACGGTCCCTTCAACTCATATATCCCGACCGATTCGACAACAATTGGTATATCGAGAGTTGTCAATGAATCGATTCTATATGTCATGTTGTAGTTGCATCGATGGTGTAATCTATGAAACCCCTTTCATAATTACCACCATAATCTGATCAGAGATTTCATACTACATACATATAGGATATCCATACCCGAAGGTAAGCGGTGAATCCCCGACTACAATGCATCGACTCCTATATGTTTCGACAAAACACCCAACCTTGCCACATGATGACCCCTTGAGAGTCTGTAAACAAGTCAAAGTGTAATGCTAGCACATAGAGTCTCAATGTTGTCCCGGGTCATAAGGACTAATGGTGTACAACCATAAACTCGGACGTTTCCACTCGATAAGTGATAACCACTTGGAAAGTCATTTTTGGAGGGTTGTTCAGTGCACTCTACAGGGAGCACCTATCTGCATGCTCGGACATCACAATGTCCCCTACCAATGAAACATGGTACTCACATCACAGACACTAGTCTCGAAATCGAGCGGCCTATATCCATCTTAGCGGCGGCTGAATCGACTAGGAACTGTTTAGAATATACAGTATTCCAAATATGAGTTTCATGATACCCATCATATGAGCATCTCATATTCTTTCTACTATTTGTATATATTCAAGGACTTTATCTATGCAACTAGCATGGGTATACAGATAAAGAAATGCCAAAACAATAATTTCAAATATTATTAAAATAAAGATTGTTTATACATAGAGTTTAAACATGAACCCTCGGCCAACACTTGGCTCGATGGGCACCTACTCTAACAATCTCCTACTTGCACTAGAGCCAACTACCCATATGCTTCAAACCCATCGATTCACGATGCTTCTAAAATAATGGTCCAGGTAAAGGATTAGTTAGTGGATCAGCAACATTATCTGCGGAGCCGACTTTGTCAATCGAGACATCTCCTCTTTCCACCATCTCTCGGAGGATGTGGTACTTTCTCCAGACATGTTTGGACTTCTGATGAGACATTGGCTATTTGCTTGAGCTATACCTCCCGTGTTGTCACACAACACCCGGGACAGGAGCAACTCCATTAGGAATGACGTCCAACTCTTGGACGAAATTCCTTATCCAAACAGCCTCCTTTGCTGCATCTGATGCAGCAATGTATTCGGCCTCAGTGGTGGAATCAGCAGTACTGTCTTGCTTGGAACTCTTCCTAGAGATAGCAACACCATTGAGCATGAATACGAATCTAGAGGTTGACTTCGAGTCATCGATATCGCTTTGGAAGCTAGAGTCGGTATAGCCTTCCAATTTCAGTTCTCCACCCCCATAGACCAAGAACAACTTATTGGTCCTTCTCAAATACTTGAGGATGTCTTTCGCTGCTTTCCAATGTGAAAGTCCAGGGTTCGATTGATATCTACTCACTACACTTAGTGCGAAAGCCACGTCAGGACGTGTAGATATCATCTCATACATGATGCTAACAATCGCAGATGCATATTGAATGCGTGTAATCGCCGCTATCTCTGCATCAGTCTTGAGAGACATAGACTTGGATAAGGACACGCCATGACACATTGGTAGATGTCCTTTCTTGGACTCATCCATCGAGAACCACTTCAAGATGGTATCAATGTATGTGGACTGGGTGAGACCAAGCAATCTTCTCGATCTATCTCTGTAGATCTGTATTCTCAATACAAAAGATGCTTCACCCAAGTCCTGTATCGAGAACATACTCGTTAACCATATTTTAGTTGATTGCAACATTCCTACATCATTCCTAATGAGTAGAATGTCATCTACATAAAGCACCAGGAATGTCACAGCACTCCCACTGACCTTCTTATACACACAGGGTTCCTCATGATTCTTAATAAAACCAAACTCTTTGATTGTACTATCGAATCTATGGTTTCAACTCCTAGATGCCTGCTTTAGACCATAAATAGATCTTTGAAGTTTGCATACCATATGCTCACTTTCGATAGATGTAAACCCTTCAGGTTGAGACATGTAAATCTCTTCTTTAATATCCCCATTAAGAAAGGATGTCTTGACATCCATCTGCCATATCTCATAGTCATACCATGCAGCTATGGCTAGCAATATACTAATAGACTTGAAAATTGCAACTGGAGAAAATGTTTCCTTAAAGTCAACTCCTTGTCTTTGAGTATATCCTTTTGCTACCAATCGCGTCTTGAAGGTCAATAACTTCCCATCCGCCCCAAGTTTCCTCTTGTAAATCCATTTACATCCTATGGGAACAATTCCCTCAGGTGGATCAACGAGATTCCACACTTGGTTCGAATGCATGGAATTCATCTCAGATTCCATTGCTTCAAGCCATTTGGATGAATCGGCATCAGATAATGCTTCCTTGAAGGTCCTCGGATCACATCCATGGTTAGGCTCATCATGGCCCTCTTCAAGAAGCATACCATACCTCATAGATGGTCTCGAGACTCTCTCGGATCTTCTAGGAGCTTGTATCTCCTCTCTTGGCTCTTCGGGCGTGGGTTCTATAATTGTGGGTGTCTCTCGAACCTTTTCAAGTTCTATCATCTCCCCTTTTCTATCCAATAGAAATTCCTTTTCCAAAAAGGTTGCATTCCTAGAAACAAACACCTTTGTTTCTTGGGGATGATAGAAATAATATCCAACTGAATTCCTTAGAATCCCACAAAGTAACATAAAATGTATCGACTATCCAATTTATCTCCTACTACCTGCTTCACATAAGCAGGGCACCCCCATATTCTAAGATAAGAATACTTGGGAGGCTTACCCATCCATATCTCATATGCTGTCTTATCAACGGCCTTTGAATGGACATTGTTCAACAACAGTGCCGCTGTCTCAAGCGCATATCCCCAAAAGGATGGCGGCAACTCCGTGAACCCCATCATAGACCGAACCATGTCCATCAAAGATCGGTTACGACGCTCCGAAACACCATTCAACTGTGGTGTAGCAGGCGGAGTCCACTGCGAGAGAATCCCATTCTCCCTATGATACTCTTGGAACTCGGCACTCAAGTACTGTGGGGACCCGGGCTCTAACTCAATTCTTTTTGGGATTAATTGGATATTTGCTAGAAAATGTGGGTCAAAATTTTGCTTTTAACATTAAATCAAATGTATATAAATCAAACACAATAACTTTCTCTCCTTTATATCAACAAACATAAATACATGTCTTGTTTCATTTCAAAGGTATACAAACTAGTGTTCAATACTAACTACACACCACACCTAGTACATGTCTAGTAAGAAACCACTAGTAGTCTTCTTCTATGCCCGTAATCTCCACGCTATCTCAATCTCTCATCTCTGTCGCGACCCAAATTCTTTCCCACCTGTCGTTATGCACACATACAGACACAACAACAGCCGGAAACTCCGGTGAGAACAAATCCCAGTATAAAACATGTATACATGCATATACACAATATAAATCATGAACATACTATCATGGATGTAATCAACAACAATATATCTTATAGACTACAAAACATAATCAGAATAAGTCAAGCAATGTAATTCAAACTCATATCTTTGACTCAATTCATATCTAATTCAAGGGATCCCGGTGTGAATAAGTTGTAACATGTCTCCCACCTACTCTCCCAATCGGGGTGGCGTTACATCTTATTCCTAAACTTTGGTCCTGTCTGTATCGAATTCTGCAATCGGAGTGAATCTTCCCCTATGCCTCGATATCACCGAACGTTTAGAAAATTGGCGTATCTACCAATGACTCTCCTATCTCGGTACATATATATAAATCAATATAAAGTACAAACATAACAAGTATGTGATTTTGGGAAACTCAAATCAAATATCATTTGAGTTGTATCTTCCCGAATTCACATGAATTATACCTTTTTGTCGTACAATCTTTGTCGAGATCGAAGTCTATATCTGTCAAAGCTTGTCTATATCAATATCCTTACGAAGCTATCGAAGAGAGGAACATAAATCTGAACTCGGATTGAAAATCGGTTGATCAGCTTGTGTGCTATTCAATTTCTAAGCTTGAAGCAAACTTGAGAATTCTACCATGGTGCTCTCGGTAATCTGGTGTTGAAGGAAGAAGGAAAGGAAGACAACACATAATATATGCATGGCAAGGGCAAGTGTGGGGACCCGGACGCTAATCATCTTTTAAATCGTCATTGGGACTAATCTGATCAATTATAATAAACAGGGTCTAAATTTTTTTTTTTTTAAAACGCGGAAGGTAATGGAATCAAACTCCTATCCATATCAGTATAAAAGTATAAATCTGATAAAACATACAAACATAGACACTCAGGTTCAACAACTACTATCAAGTGTTTAAACCCTATCTCTAGTCCAACTCCGTAGTCTCCACTCTAATCTCGATCTGTCTTCATCTTTGTGACCCTGTACCTGCCCCACCTGTTGTCAAGTACACATACAAACAAGACAACAACCGGATAACTCCAGTGAGATAGAAATATCCCAGTATAAACAATTTATTAAATGCATTCATATAAAACATATATAAAAGCATAACAAACATCAAAACATGTATCTAATCTGACTACATGAATCAATGACTCGTGATCTAATCTTATCTTATCTCAAATCTAGGGATCCCAATCTAATTTAGACTTTGGTATTCAGTATTAGTGTCTGCGATAGACGTCGATCTACATCTAAAGCTTCTCGATACACCGTAAGTCTAGAGTCTTATCGGTTCTGAGAAAGACTCGGCGGTTCTGCCCTAGCTAGGCTGATCTGCCCTAGACTCGGACTCTGACTTTGTTCTAAGTCAATACATTAACATATAAATCTGATAATCTGCAAATATCAATGCAATAAATAAAGTATGTGATTTAGGGAAACTCAAGTCGAACCTAACTCGAGTTGTGCAATCCCGAATCAACATTTATTTATACCTTTCTTGCTGTCGATCTGATACAATCAAAGTCTTGATTCAAAGTCTGTCACGGTTCAATCTGGCAATGACAATATCAATATTCTATATCAATATTCTAATCAAATCACAACATCTCTGTTTTATCAAATTCTGATAGTACAACAGTACAATCTTGCGATGCTTATAATACTATATCAGTCTATATCAATTCCAAACGTTTACAATCAACCACCGTACAATCTGATATCAATTCTAGTCAATCTCATTCTGAAAATCATAATAATTCCATATGATATCCGTTTCTCAGTCTGACTTCGATTCTACGCTGTCTAACATGTCAAGAATAGCATATATGACGTGTATTCAATTCTAACATCATCATAATTTCAAAACATGTCAAAACGTAGTAAAACTTACGTCCAGTTGTAGCCTACGTCGATAGGAACACTGCAAAGGCCCTTGAACTACTTGCTTGAAAATTTGCGGAAAATTAAAATTTTTATTTTTTTTAAAAAAAGAACTTAATGGCCTCGCTCATAAAATCACTGGTGAAACAAGTTCAATATTTCAAAATAATTGCAGCGGAAGAAAATAAAGTTTGCCAAAAATCACAATTTAAAAATATCCAACAACTGATAAAATTGTTTGCGGAAAAACATAACAACTGCTGCACTGAGGTCCTCGGGTGCCACTACTGCCGACCCAAGCTGGCTCACTGGTCCCCGCCCTCGGCCCTGGCCTCATCAGTACCTACAACAATCAAGTCTAGTGAGCCTAAAGACTCAGCATGCATAAATCGCAGGTAACGAGTAAAAATCTGAATTTAAAATATGCATGTGATAAAATATCCTGTCCTGAGGCATACTGAAAATAATCTGTACTGAGCAATTATAATACGTGCATAACTGAACTGAAAGTCACTGTAAAAATATTTGCTCCTTGGAGCCTGTACTGAAATAACTGATAAAATTTTCTGTTGAGATTATGTTTTACGCCTGTGGCCATTGCACTAAGCTGAACTGATCGGTAACTGGCTACCGGGGAGGCTGAAACTGAACTGAGCTGGCCGGTCACTGGCGACCAGGTGGTACCATACTGAACTGATCGGTCACTGGCGACCGTATAAAATAACACTCCCACATAGTGAATGAACCACAAGCCATATCGCATAAATCTCAAAAATAATCATTTTCTATTTAATGCACGTAAAATAATTAACTGGCATAATGAAAATTCCTGTAATTTTACCAACTGGATTGGATTGGATCGTTCCCAGGCTCGCTGCAACCTAACTGTGCCATGAAAAATATGCAATAGCTTAAACTTAACCAACTATGCAATTTACGTTCAAAAGATGCGACTATGACGCCTAATGACTTCGCATTTAATCATGACTCCGAGCCAACCTGAACCGACACTGAACCGACGTATAGTCATGATTAAAGTACGCTGAAAAATCATAAAATAATGTTCCTAAAATGATAGGGTCGAAATCTAGGTGGAATGGAGGCCAAAACACGAAACGCTCTTTCGAGAGTCAATTTGGCACATTGCACCGTAAATTCTCGTACGACCTCAAAAATGATCCAAATGACGAACGGTCGAGAACATGACCTTACTAACTAAATGAGGCACTGTCCAGTCCAAGGCCATGGGCTAAAAGCCAACCAAGAACTCAAACGACGCTTCTGAACAGCAGCATACTTGCTGTCAAAAAAATACAGCAGCTGCGCACTACAAGACTTGCATTGGTTTCGAGACTATCGGCCATTAGGGGCGTGAACCACCGACCAGGGACTCTTACCAACATCCCAAATAATGATTTGAACCATGGCTAAGGGCCCTAGGCCAGCCACAATCCGCATCACACCAAATCTTAACCGAAGGGTCCAACCGAGAGCAACGTGCATGCGTGTGTAGTGTTTATGCTATGATCGATGTCTTGCGTCGTTCCAGTGGCCATTTGATTGACCATGGCACGATCTAGACATCTAGGAGCATGATATGAACCGTGGCTAAGGGCCATAGGCCAACCAAGATCCATACCAAGCAACAAAAGAACGAAATCAAAAGCTGAACAAATGAAGAAGCCGAATGGGGAAAGGGGCTGTTTTCACGTTTTGATTAAAAACCGAGGGGCCATGGACCAAGCCACCAAAAGGGAAACTTAGTCACGTCTTAGACATGCTAGGGAAGTGATCCAACCATGGCTATAGGCCCTTGGGGCAGCCAAGATCAGATCCACAACCCTTGACACAAAACTGAAATTTCGAATCACATTTCTGCACTTATGGGGAACTTGCTGTCATTCTGAATTTCCAGCAAGCATGGGGCTGGTTTGAATGGACCAAAATGGTCCTAATGCATCCTAATACATGTATACAAGCCGCCTTGGGAGCCTGGAGTCGATCCAATACCTGAAACCATCAAAACTCAGAAAAACGTGAAGCTTGTCATGAAAGGGCCGAAATTCTGCATGTGTGTTCCAAAAATATTTTGACATGTATCTCGGTTTTTGCTTGCTAAAACATGATCATGTACTGAAAAATAAATGATAATATGACTTGATTGAGGTTTGAAAGAAATCTAGACATGCCTGGTTTCGTTTCGAAAGAAAACGAAAAGAAGAGACGAGACGGCGCGGAGGAGACGGAGTGGCTTGCTTCTCTACCTTTCTTGGCTCTCGATTTTTCTCCCTTTCTCCCTAGCTGTTATTCACGTTTTTTCTACTGAAAAGGGGTCTTATTTTCGGTGGAGGTGGAGGGGGGAGTGATGGTTATGAAGGTGAGGAGAAGGGTGCACAAAAATAGGATCATATCAAGACCAAGTCTTCATGCATTTGAATTTTGAATTTTGAATTGCTATCAAATGATCTCTTGGGTGGTTCTAGACTATAGTGGCCGATTTTATCATGCCAAACAAGGGTTAGGATAGTGGTCTAGTATTAATTAATTAAGGTGGAAAAATAGCTAAAAGAATTAGCATGCTAATCAACCAAGAATGGGTCAAAGGTGAGTTGGCAAGTCCTAGTTTGTTCTTCTAGGGGTGTGGCCGAAAATGCATGATAAATGGTAGGGGGAAAATTGATTATCTAGTAATTTAATAACCCTTAAAAGCCTTACTAATCCTTTAATTAATTTAGTGAACTAACCCCTTAATTAAGTAACTTAAATGAGCTCATTTCTTAATCACCTCCAATAATTAAATTAAAATCCTCAACTAACTTAAATAATTCCTTAAACTTCTTTTTAACTTAAATGAACTTACTTGCTAGCTAAATTAACTTCTGGAAATATTTCTCGAATCTTAAATTCTATCTCAAAACTCTAACTCCGGTCCGGCCTCACTGAAAATGCTGAAATGCTAAAAATCATATTACTGAACTGAAATAATAAATAATTAACTTCAAATAAATGCATTTAAAATAATCATGCAATGAAGTCAATTAAATTTAAAAAAATCTAGAATTATGCATGGCTTATACGTCTACTGATTTACGGGTTCTACAAACACAGTACCGAAGTCAGATTCAAAATCAGACGGACGGATTTCTCGCAAAAGGCGTAAGGATTTTCAACACTTTCACGGCAACTTCTCTCGATTATCTTTTGAGGATTTCTGAAGAATTGAAGCTTGATACGTATATTTATATATTGCATGCAACCATAAGATACGTGGCATGATTTTTCATAAACCACGTCTCGCGCTCGGGCGGACATAAAGTTCCGTCCGGGCGCGCAACTCTCGGCCCTCCTGCGTAATTCAGTCGCGCTCGGGCGGACAAGGACTTCCGCCCGGGCGCGAAGTGTTCGACTTTCTTGCTCACTCATTGGCGCTCGGGCGGACAAAGACTTCCGCCCGGGCGCAACACTTCCGGCCTACATCTAAGCTTTTCATATTTCCTTGTCCAATCTGGTCTCGGAATGGCCCGGCTATAATTACATTAAAACATAATTAATAATCTCATATTAATAGAATCGAAATCTCGGGTATTACATTTCTCCCCCCCTAAGATACGATTTTGTCCTTGAAATCACAGGCATTTTATTCGTATCAATAAGGAGTATATACAAAAACTGTATAAGAAATTTACATCATCGAAATAACTCTTGGAATTCTTGTCTCATATCTGATTCAGTTTCCCAGGTTGCTTCTTCTACACCATGACGAGTCCATTGAACTTTCACAACTGGAATCATCTTCGTTCTGAGCTGTTTTTCTTTGCGATCAATAATCTGAATCGGTTTTTCAACATAGCTCAACGTCTCATTCAGTTCGGTCTCGTCTGGCTGAATAGCATGTGAAGCATCAGGAAGGTATTTCCTTAATAACGATACATGAAAGACATCATGTATCCCGGATAATGAAGGCGGTAAAGCGAGTCGATAGGCACGATCTCCTATCTTCTCGAGAATCTCATAAGGCCCAATATATCGTGGAGAAAGTTTCCCTTTCTTGCCAAATCTGACAACTCCTCTGAAAGGTGAAATCTTCAAAAATACTCGGTCTCCTACCTCAAATACCAACGGTCTGCGTCGAACATTGGCATATTTGGCCTGTCTGTCTTGCGCTGCCTTCATTTTCTTTCGAATTAGCTTCACTTTTTCTGTCATATCTCTGATCATATCTGATCCAATCTCAGGCACTTCAGAGATATCATCCCAATATAGAGGGGATCTACACTTCTTTCCGTACAACGCTTCAAATGGTGCCATCTCAATACTCGTCTGATAGCTGTTGTTGTACGAAAACTCACAAAGAGGCAATGCATCTTGCCAATTAGTGCTGAAATCTAGCACTACTGCTCTCAGCATATCCTCTAGTGTCTGGATAGTCCGCTCTGGCTGTCCGTCGGTCTGTGGATGATATGCGGTACTCAAATGTAATTTTGTACCGAGAGCCTGCTGCAAACTCTGCCAGAAGTGCGAAGTAAATCGAGGATCACGGTCTGATACAATAGACTTCGGCACTCCATGCAATCTGACCACTTCTTTGACATAGATCTCTGCCATCTGGTCAAATCTGTACGTCATCTTGTACGGAATAAAACATGCGGATTTGGTCAATCTGTCAATCACGACCCAAATCGCATCACAACCTTTGGAGGAACGCGGCAATTGCGTCACAAAATCCATGGAAATATGATCCCATTTCCATTCAGGAATGGACAAGCTCTGTAATAAACCTCCTGGTTTCTTTCTTTCTGCTTTCACCTGCTGGCAATTCAGGCATTTGGAGACAAATTCGGCAATGTCAGTCTTCATTTGTTTCCAACAGAATTGTCTTTTCAAATCGTTGTACATCTTTCTGCCACCAGGATGAATACTGAATCGACTGTTGTGCGCTTCTGACAATATCTGTCGTCTCAAATCTGAAACATTGGGCACAACCAGACGATTATTCACATACAAGACGTTATCACGTACCTGATACTCTGATCGATGTCTTGCTCTGACTATCGATACCGATTTTTGTATATTCTGATCAACGTTCTGAGCCGCTTTAATCTTCATAATCAGCTCTGGTTCTACTTGCACCGTATAGAGTCTCAACGGTCTATAATCTGTTTCAAATGCTAATCCCGACAAACAGCAGTATTCTATCAAATTTGAAACACCAATCGTCGATAAGGATAAAGAACATAACTTTCGACTTAATGCATCTGCTGCTGCATTAGACTTCCCTGGATAGTATTTGATTTCACAATCAAAATCTTTAAGCAAATCAAGCCATCTTCGCTGCCTCATATTCAATTCAGATTGTGAAAACAGATATTTCAAACTCTTATGATCAGAATATATCTCAAACTTTTCACCATAAAGATAGTGTCGCCATATCTTTAATGCAAAGACAATGGCTGCCAATTCTAGGTCATGAATTGGATAACGGGTCTCATGTGGTTTAAGCTTTCTTGAGGCATAAGCGATAACATGCCCTCGTTGCATCAGCACACATCCCAACCCTCTGTGAGAAGCGTCGCAATAAACCACAAAGTCACCAGTACCGGAGGGAATAGTCAATAGCGGTGCACTGGTCAACCTCTTCTTCAACTCCAGAAAACTGGACTCACATTCTTCAGACCAAATAAATGGAGCATTCTTCTGAGTCAGCTGAGTAATTGGTTCAGCAATACTCGAGAAATCTTTAATGAAACGACGGTAATATCCCGCTAAACCCATGAAACTGCGAATTTCGGGCACTGATGTCGGTCTTGGCCAAGAAATTACGGCTTCCACTTTACTGGGATCCACTGATATACCATCTCCAGATATAATATGACAAAAAAATACTACCTGTCTTAACCAAAACTCACATTTCGACAGTTTAGCATATAATTTCTCAGTCCTTAAAATTCGCAATACAGTTCTTAGATGCTCAGCATGCTCACTCATATTCTTTGAATAAATCAAAATATCATCGATGAAAATAATCACAAAATCATCGAGATATTTCTGGAATATACGGTTCATCAATCCCATAAACACAGCTGGAGCATTCGTCAAACCAAAAGGCTTGACAATAAATTCATAGTGTCCATACCTGGTTCTGAATGCTGTTTTTGAGATATCAGAATCCTTGACTCTCAGTTGATGGTATCCAGATCTCAGATCGATCTTGGAATACACCGAAGAACCTTGCAATTGATCAAATAAGTCATCAATACGAGGCAATGGATATTTATTCTTTATCGTTGCCTTGTTCAGTTGCCGATAGTCGATGCAGAGTCTCATCGAACCGTCCTTCTTTCTTACAAACAGTACTGGAGCACCCCAAGGAGACACACTCGGTCTGATGTACCCCTTGGCCAGTAAATCTTCAAGCTGGTCCTTCAATTCTTTCAATTCAACTGGTGCCATTCTGTACGGAGCTCTAGAGATCGGTAATGTACCTGGTATCAGTTCAATGCTGAAGTCTATCTCTCTGACTGGAGGTAATCCCGGGATCTCATCTGGAAAGACGTCAGCAAACTCACGTACTACTGGCAAATCAGCCAATAATGGACTCGACTTTAATAGATCTACTGAATATACAAGGAATCCTTCTGCTCCTTTCTGTAACAATCGAGTCATAGATAATACGGATACTAAAGGAATTCTCGATCTAGAACCCTTACCGTAAAATTTCCACTCTTCAGCCATATCTGGTCTAAATCTCACTATCTTGTGGAAACAATCAACTGTTGCTCTGTACTTGGTTAGCATGTCAATACCGATAATACAATCAAAATCGGACAACCCAAGTACGATGCAATCTAATTCAATCTCATGCCCATCATAGTGTAGTACACAATGGTTAACCGAATTTACGGATATCAAACCCATTCCCAAAGGCGAAGAGACAGACACTACAGTAGCTAAAGACTCTACAGGCAATGCATGACTCAATGCCAATCGTTCAGAAAAAAAAGTATGTGAAGCAGCGGTATCAATCAATACATAAGCAGGGTAACCATATAAAGAACAGTTACCTGCCACAACGTCATCTGGTGCTTCCTGGGCCTGCTCCTCGGTCAAAGCGAATACTCTGGCCTGCTGTCTAGGAGGCTGGCTACCACTCTGGCTACCTCCTGGCCTCTGCTGTGACTGAGCTGGCGCTGGCTGAAATGTATGAACAGCAACTGATCGTCTCTCAGTCTGTGCTGCTGATCCCGATGACTCGGCTCCCTGAGATCTTTGGGACCCTCTCTGTGGACACACTTTAGCAAAGTGTCCCGGCTGTTTACAGATGTTGCAACTACCAGTCACTCCCTGGCATTGCTCAGTTGCATGTCTTCCTCCGCAAGTCTTGCAATAAACTCCAGTGTAACTCTGGCTCTGTCTGGAACCACCGGAGCTAGAAGAACTGCTGCCAGGTTTCTTGAATTGCTTTCCCCTGGCTTTCAAAAATTCTTTCTTCCCTCCACTGCTGCTGCCACCCTCGAATCTGGGAGGTGGTTGCTGTGGTCTCGGTGCTGGAGGCACAAATGAAGCCCCTTTCTGTCTCATCAGACTAGCTTCTGCTCCCTTAGCTCTGTTCAGGGCGTCAGTAAAGTTATTCGGTCGCCCGGTGTTCACCAATGTGAAAATATCTGGGTTCAAGCCATTGATGAACTGATCAGCAGTAGCTTCCTCGCTGTCAGCCACATGTGGAGCAAATTTCAACAAGGTGGAGAACTTGGACACGTATGCTTCTATGTTCATCTGTCCCTGCCTTAGATTAACAAACTCCGCCCCTTTGTCCTTCCGGTACGACACTGGAAAGAATCGTTGATAAAGTTCAGTTCTAAATATATTCCAGGTAATAGTCGTACCTCTATGCTCCATGGCTCTCTTTCTAGTAATCCACCAGTCCTTAGCAACATCGTGTAACTGGTGTCCAATCAATCGAACTCGCCTCTCATCTATATACTCCAATGAGTCAAAAAGCATTTCAATATCATCAAGCCAACTCTCACATTCCACAGCGTTCTCTGTTCCTTTTAAGGTTGGCGGGTGAAATGACTGAAATCTTTTCAGTAACGTTTGCATTGGAGTCGGTGTGACATCCATTGGAGGATTGGATGTACTTTCATGTTCTGGTACTCGTCTCGGAGGCATATCTGAGAATCAAATAGATTAACAACAAATACCACAATTCTGTTGCAATCCTCCTCTGATCATCATACTGCTGATCTAGAATCAGTACTGATCCAATCTCAATAAAACATATTACTATATCAAATCAGATAAACAAGTAACATGTAATAAAGCAGTAAGACATGCTAGCATTCAAAAGCAGGAAAGAAATCCTCAATCTACCCTGCTCACTAGCCTCTTCTATCTAAATCTAAAGGATCTACAGCTCTGATACCACCTGTTGTGGGGACCCGGACGCTAATCATCTTTTAAATCGTCATTGGGACTAATCTGATCAATTATAATAAACAAGGTCTAAATTTTTTTTTTTAAAACGCGGAAGGTAATGGAATCAAACTCCTATACATATTAGTATAAAAGTATAAATCTGATAAAACATACAAACATACACACTCAGGTTCAACAACTACTATCAAGTGTTTAAACCCTATCTCTAGTCCAAGTCCGTAGTCTCCACTCTAATCTCGATCTGTCTTCATCTCTGTGACCCTGTACCTGCCCCACCTGTTGTCAAGTACACATACAAATAAGACAACAGCCGGATAACTCCGGTGAGATATAAATATCCCAGTATAAACAATTTATTAAATGCATTCATATAAAACATATATAAAAGCATAACAAACATCAAAACATGTATCTAATCTGACTACATGAATCAATGACTCATGATCTAATCTTATCTTATCTCAAATCTAGGGATCCCAATCTAATTTAGACTTTGGTATTCAGTATTAGTGTCTACGATAGCCGTCGATCTACATCTAAAGCTTTTCGATACACCGTAAGTCTAGAGTCTTATCGGTTCTGAGAAAGACTCGGCGGTTCTGCCCTAGCTAGGCTGATCTGCCCTAGACTCGGACTCTGACTTTGTTCTAAGTCAATACATTAACATATCAATCTGATAATCTGCAAATATCAATGCAATAAATAAAGTATGTGATTTAGGGAAACTCAAGTCGAACCTAACTCGAGTTGTGCAATCCCGAATCAACATTTATTTAAACCTTTCTTGCTGTCGATCTGATACAATCAAAGTCTTGATTCAAAGTCTGTCACGGTTCAATCTGGCAATGACAATATCAATATTCTGTATCAATATTCTAATCAAATCACAACATCTCTGTTTTATCAAATTCTGACAGTACAACAGTACAATCTTGCGATACTGATAATACTATATCAGTCTATATCAATTCCAAACGTTTACAATCAACCACCGTACAATCTGATATCAATTCTAGTCAATCTCATTCTGAAAATCATAATAATTCCATATGATATCCGTTTCTCAGTCTGACTTCGATTCTACGCTGTCTAACATGTCAAGAATAGCATATATGACGTGTATTCAATTCTAACATCATCATAATTTCAAAACATGTCAAAACGTAGTAAAACTTACGTTCAGTTGTAGCCTACGTCGATAGGAACACAGTACCGAAGTCAGATTCAAAATCAGACGGACGGATTTCTCGCAAAAGGCGTAAGGATTTTCAACACTTTCACGGCAACTTCTCTCGATTATCTTTTGAGGATTTCTGAAGAATTGAAGCTTGATACGTATATTTATATATTGCATGCAACCATAAGATACGTGGCATGATTTTTCATAAACCACGTCTCGCGCTCGGGCGGACATAAAGTTCCGCCCGGGCGAGCAACTCTCGGCCCTCCTGCGTAATTCAGTCGCGCTCGGGCGGACAAGGACTTCCGCCCGGGCGCGAAGTGTTCGACTTTCTTGCTCACTCATTGGCGCTCGGGCGGACAAAGACTTCCGCCCGGGCGCAACACTTCCGGCCTACATCTTAGCTTTTCATATTTTCTTGTCCAATATGGTCTCGGAATGGCCCGGCTATAATTACATTAAAACATAATTAATAATCTCATATTAATAGAATCGAAATCTCGGGCATTACAGCAAGTGTCTTATTTTTCATCAAACACGTTGCACCACGGGTGCGGTAGCTTTTCACCGCGGGTGCGCTTAGCTCTCGGCAGCCCCATCAAAAAATCAGCAACAGCGACCGCGGGTGCGCTCATTCTTGGACCGCGGGTGCGGTAACCCTACTGTAGCACCACCGCGGGTGCGCTCTGTCTGGCACCACGGTGGCGGTGTCCCTACTTTAAAAATAGCCAACTCTCTGTCCATCAACCGCGGGTGAGGTATAAGACTAAGCGCGGGTGCGGTCTGTCTTTAACAATATATTCAAGTTTTGCAACCTCATTTCTCCCCGTCTGTTCTTGCATTCCTTATTCATACTATATATGAATTCAAACGTATCAACAAGAATCTCGGGCATTACATTTCTCTCCCTCTTAGATATGAGTTCGTCCTCGAACTCGAAATCAATCAATCAAAGCGTGTAAAACTAGCATTACAATCAAAACTGAATAAATACTCACATCATGAAAATAGCTCGGGATATCTCTGTCTCATCTATGATTCTGTTTCCCATATCGCTTCTTCAGTGCCATGACGACTCCACTGGACTTTCACTAGCGGAATAGTCTTCGTCCGAGCTATTTTTCTTTTCGATCCAAAATCTATAATGGTTGCTCAGAATAACTCAGTGTATCGTCAAGCTCGGCCTCATCAGGCTGAATGACATGAGAAGCATCAGGCATGTATCTACGCAGCATCGATACATGAAAAACGTCATGTATCCCATATAAAGAAGGAGGAAGAGCAAGTCGATATGCTCGATCGCCAATCTTCTCAAGAATCTCGTACGGATCGATGTATCTAGGAGATAACTTCCCGCGTTTGCCAAATCTGACAACGCCATGGAGAAATCTTCAAGAATACTCTGTCTCCCTGTTCAAATACTAATGGTCTGCGTCTGATGTTCGCATACTTGGCTTGTCTATCCTGCGCCGTCTTCATTCTCTTCTGAATGATCTTCACCTTCTCAGTCATTTCACGAATCATATCAGACCCAAGTTCTGGTACCTCAGATACATCATCCCAATACAGAGGAGATTTGCACTTCTTGCCATATAACGCCTCAAACGGTGCCATTTTGATGCTCGTCTGATAGCTGTTGTTGTACGATAATTCACAAAGTGGTAGTGAATCTTGCCAACTAGTGCCAAAATCTAGCACTACAGCTCTCAACATATCCTCTAATGTTTGGATAGTCCGCTCTGACTGTCCGTCTGTCTGGGGATGATAAGCAGTGCTCAGATGCAATGTAGTACCTAAAGCCTGCTGCAGACTGTGCCAGAAATGAGAAGTGAATCGTGGATCACGATCTGATACAATCGACTTCGGCACACCATGCAGTCTGACTACCTCTCTGATATATATCTCGGCCATCTAATCATGTCGGTACGTCATTCTGTACGGAATAAAGCATGCATATTTGGTCAATCTGTCAATAATGACCCAAATCGCATCACAGCCCCGGGATGATCGTGGTAACTTCATAACGAAATCCATGGAAATGTGATCCCATTTCCATTCAGAAATAGCTAAACTCTGAAGTAAACCTCCGGGCTTCTTTCTCTCGGCCTTCACCTGTTGGCAATTCAAGCACTCAGACACAAACTCTGCAATATCTGACTTCATCTGTTTCCACCAGAATTGTGTCTTCAAATCGTTATACATCTTCCTGCCACCAGAATTAATACTGAACCGACTACAGTGCGCTTCTGACAATATCTGTTGTTTCAAATCTGAAATATCTGGCACTACAAGACGGTTATCCACATACAGAATATGATCATGTACTTGATATTCTGACTGATGTCCTGATCTGACCATCTGAATCGACTTCTGAATATTCTGATCGGTTCTTTGTGCTGCTTTAATTCTCAAAATCAAATCTGGCTCAACTTGAATCGTAGCAAGTCGTAGTGGTCTACTATCTGTATCAAACGCTAATCCAGACAAACAGCAATCTTCAATCATATTCGAAACACATATCGTCGATAAGGATAGGAAACATACCTTTCGACTCAAGGCATCCGCTGCTGCATTCGACTTTCCTGGATAGTGTTTGATCTCGCAATCAAAATGCTTCAGCAAATCGAGCCATCTACGCTGTCTCATGTTCAACTCTGACTGAGAAAATAGATACTTCAGGCTTTTGTGATCAGAGTAGATTTCAAATTTCTCGCCATAAAGATAGTGACGCCAGATCTTCAATGCAAAGACAATGGCCGCCAATTCAAGATCATGAATTGGGTAGCGAGTCTCGTGTGGCTTCAACTGTCTCGAGGCATATGCGATCACATGTCCTCGCTGCATAAGAACACATCCTAACCCTCTGTGAGATGCATCGCAATATACAACGAAATCACTTGTACCTGAAGGTATCGTCAACACTGGAGCACTAGTCAGTCATTTCTTCAACTCCAAGAAGCTAGACTCACAAGCTTCAGACCACACAAATGGCGCATTCTTCTGTGTCAACTGGGTAATCAGTTTTGCAATACTGGAGAAATCTCTGATAAATTGTCGGTAGTATCCTGCTAGACCCATGAAACTGCGTATCTCTGGTACAGAAGTCGGTCTCGGCCAACTGATCACAGCTTCAACTTTACTCGGATCCACAGAAATAACGTCTCCAGATATGATATGACCCAAAAAGACAACCTGTCTCAACCAAAACTCAAACTTTGACATTTTAGCATACAATTTCTCTGTTCTCAATGTCTGCAACACAATTCTTAAATGCTCGGCATGATCAATCTCACTCTTGGAATATACCAAAATATCATCAATAAAAACAATAACAAACTCATCTAGATACTTCTGAAAGATACGGTTCATCAAACTCATAAACACCGCTGGAGCATTCATTAAACCGAAAGGCATGACAATGAATTCGTAATGTCCATACCTGGTTCGGAACACTATCTTCGGTATATCAACATCTCGGACTCTCAGCTGGAGATATCCAGATCTCAGATCGATCTTGGAATAGACAGAGGATCCCTGCAACTGATCAAATAAGTCGTCGATACGAGGCAATGGATATTTGTTCTTCATTGTTTCCTTGTTCAGTTGTCGATAATCAATACACAATCTCATCGAACCATCTTTCTTTCGAACAAATAATATCGGAGCACCCCAAGGAGATACACTCTGTCTGATGCAACCCTTGGCTAATAAATCTTCGAGCTGTTCTTTCAATTCTTTTAATTCAATAGGCGCCATTCTATAGGGAGCTCGAGATATAGGGACTGTACCTGGTATAAGATCAATGCTGAAATCAACCTCTCGGGCTGTGGAATCTCGTATGGGGATACATCCGTAAACTCACGTACCACTGGCAGATCTGCCAATGACGGACTCGGTTTCAGTAAATCTACTGAATATATAAGGAACTCCTCTGCTCCTTTCTGCAACAATCTACTCATAGTCAAAGCAGATACTAAGGGAATCCGAGATCTGGAACCCTTACCGTAGAATTTCCACTCGTCAGCCATCTCTGGTCTGAACCTGACAATCTTCTGGAAACAGTCTACAGTGGCTCGGTACTTGGTTAACATATCAATCCGAAAAATACAATCAAAATCAGCTATCCCAAGCACAATACAATCTAAATCAATATCATGACCTTCAAACTGTAGTATACAATGTCTAACTGAAGTCACAGATATAAGACCACTTCCCAACGGAGAAGAAATAGACACTACAGCAGATAATGACTCGACAGGCAATGAATGCAACAATGCAAAACGCTCAGATATGAAAGTATGAGATGCACCCGTGCCTATCAATACATAGGCAGGATAACCACAAAGAAAACAGTTACCTGCAATCACATCATCTGGTGCATCTTGGGCCTGTTCTTCAGTCAGTGCCAATAATCGAGCCTGTTGTCTTGGAGGCTGGCTCACTGTTTGGCTACCCTCTGGCTCGGGGCTGGGTCTGTGTAGGGTTTGGTTGGAAGGAATGGACAGACGAAGCTTGCCTCTCAGGCTGAGCTACTGATGGAGATGACCCTGCACCCTGAAATCTCTGTGAACCTTTCTGTGGACAAACTTTGGCGAAATGTCCCTGCTGCCTACATATGTTACATCTGCTCATCACACACTGACACTGCTCGGTGGCATGTCTACCTCCACAAGAACTGCAATACACACCTGTATACTCTGTACTCTGGCCAGGACCTCTCTGTCGTGAGCCACTGGAGCTCGACGAACTGCTCCCTGATCTCTTGAACTGTTTTCCCTTTGCTTTCAGCTGATCTTTTCTTCCGCTGCTGCTACCACCGCTCTCAAATCTGGGAGGGGGTTGAACTGAAGGTTGTGGCGGTCTCGGAGTAGGAGCGACATAGGAAGTGTTTCGTTGCCTAAGCAATCCAGCTTCTGCCCCCTTGGCGCGGTTCAATGCTTCAGCAAAATTATTGGGCCTACCGGTATTCACCAAGGTAAAGATTTATGGATTCAGGCCATTGATAAACTGATCCGCAACGGCTTCGTCATTGTCTGCGACATGAGGAGCAAATCAGAGCAATGCAGAGAACTTAGAAACATACTCCTCAATGTTCAGCTGTCCCTGTCTCAAATTGGCAAATTCAGCACCTTTGTCTTTTCGGTAAGACACGGGGAAAAATTGCTGATAAAACTCAGTCTTGAACACCTTCTAAGTAATCTGCGTGCCACGGTGCTCCAATGCTCTTTTCGTAGTCAACCACCAATTCTTTGCTACTTCTTGCAGTTGATGTCCAACCAATTTCACTCGTCGCTCGTCGGGGTAGTCAAGAGATTCAAATAACATCTCTATATCATCGAGCCAACTTTCACACTCAACTGAATTTTCTGTGCCCTTCAGTGTCGGTGGTCGAAATGACTGAAACCTTTTCAGCAAAGTTTCCATCGGTGTAGCAGTCACATCCATCGGATCATTGGATGTACTACCCTGCTCTGGTACTCGGCCTGCTGCTGGTTGCGGTACTCGTCGAGTCGGCATATCTGATTATCAAACAGATTAATACACAATCTATACAATTTGTCTCAGCCCTCCTCTGATCATATACCTCTGATCCAGAATCGGTTCTGATTCAGTATTTGCAAATACATGTTGTAAATCAACTCAGATAATGAGACAACATTTAAGAGAGAAAGCAATAAATCATGCTAGCACCACAAAAGCAAGGAAGAAAATTCAATCTACCCCGCTCATTCTACTTCTATTTCAGTCTACAGAACCTACTGCTCTGATACCACCTGTTGTGGGGACCCGAGCTCTAACTCAATTCTTTTTTGGATTAATTGGATATTTGCTAGAAAATGTGGGTCAAAATTTTGCTTTTAACATTAAATCAAATGTATATAAATCAAGCACAATAACTTTCTCTCCTTTATTTGAACAAACATAAATACATGTCTTGTTTCATTTCAAAGGTATACAAACTAGTGTTCAATACTAACTACACACCACACGTAGTACATGTCTAGTAAGAAACCACTAGTAGTCTTCTTCTATGCCTGTAATCTCTATGTTATCTCGATCTTTCATCTCTGTCGCGACCCAGATCCTGTCCCACCTGTCGTTATGCACACATACAGACACAACAACAGCTGGAAACTCCGGTGAAAACAAATCCCAGTATAAAACATGTATACATGCATATACACAATATAAATAATGAACATACTATCATGGATGTAACCAACAACAATACATCTTATACACTATAAAACATAATCAGAATAAGTCAAGCAATGTAATTCAAACTCATATCTTTGACTCAATTCATATCTAATTCTAGGGATCCCGATGTAAATAAGATGTAACAGCTCTCCCAATCGGGGTGGCGTTACATCTTATTCCTAAACTTCGGTCCTGTCTGTATCGAATTCTACAATTGGAGTGAATCTTCACCTATGCCTCGATATCACCGAACGTTTAGAAAATTGGAGTATCTACCAATGACTCTCCTATCTCAGTACATATATATAAATCAATATAAAGTACAAACATAACAAGTATGTGATTTTGGGAAACTCAAATCAAATATCATTTGAGTTGTATCTTCCCGAATTCAGATGAATTATACCTTTTTGTCGTACAATCTTTGTCCAGATCGAAGTCTATATCTGTCAAAGCTTGTCTATATCAATATCCTTACGAAGCTATCGAAGAGAGGAACATAAATCTGAACTCGGATTAAAAATCGGTTGATCGGCTTGTGTGCTATTCAATTTCTAAACTTGAATCAAACTTGAGAATTCTACCATGGTGCTCTCGGTAATCTAGTGTTGAAGGAAGAAGGAAGAGAAGACAACACATAATATATGCATGGCAAGGGCAAGTGTCTTATTTTTCATCAAACACGTTGCACCGCGGGTGCGATAGCTTTTCACCACGGGTGCGCTTAGCTCTCGGCAGCCCCATCAAAAAATCAGGAACAGCGACCGCGGGTGCGCTCATTCTCGGACCGCGGGTGCGGTAACCCTATTGTAGCAGCACCGCGGGTGCGCTCTGTCTGGCACCGCGGTTGCGGTGTCCCTACTGTAAAAATAGCCAACTCTCTGTCCATCAA
This sequence comes from Primulina tabacum, assembly GCF_025594145.1. Taxonomy (NCBI): domain Eukaryota; kingdom Viridiplantae; phylum Streptophyta; class Magnoliopsida; order Lamiales; family Gesneriaceae; genus Primulina; species Primulina tabacum. The sequence continues at coordinate 14,914,854 of NC_134562.1, forward strand.
CCGCGGGTGCGGTATAAGACTAAGCGCGGGTGCGGTCTCTCTTTATGAATATATTCAAGTTTTGCAACGTCGTTTCTCCCCGTCTGTTCTTGCATTCCTTATTCATACTATATATCAATTCAAACGTATCAACAAGAATCTCGGGCATTACAAGTACTCACCACCTCGATCCGATCGAAGTGTCTTGATGCTTCGTCCCAACTGTTTCTCTACTTCTCTTCTGAATTCTTTGAACCTTTCAAAGGCTTCAGACTTGTATTTCATCAAATACAAATATCCATACCTCGAAAAGTCATCGGTAAAGGTGATGAAGTAGGCATGTCCATGCTTAGTGGTGATGCTAAGCGGACCGCACACATCGGTATGGATCAAATCCAATAACCCTTTGGCTCGCTCCACGTGGCCCTTAAAGAGAATTTTGGTCATATTTCCTTTTAGACAAGATTCACAAGTCGTGAGAGCATTAATATCAGACATATCAAACATGCCTACTCCCACTAGCTTGTTCATCCTTCTTAGGGAAATATGTCCTAATCGAGCATGCCACAATTGTGCCGAATCTAGAGTATCTTGCTTTCGCTTGTTTGTTGTTGTTATTGCTTGGACATTGTTTAGTGGAATATCTTTCAATTCTAAGTTACAGAGATCGTTTTCAAGTTCTCCAGTACCATTTAAACATTCATTCTTGTAAATGTTGCAAACACCTTTGCTAAATAAACAAGAATATCCATCTTTATCAAGCATAGAAATGGATACAATGTTTTCACCAAATCAGATACAAACAAAACATCTCTTAAAATCATTGTTCAACAATAAGTAAACATCTCCTACGGCCTTGGCAGCAACTCTTGCTCCATTGCCCAACCTCAAGAAGGTCTCACCTTCCCTAAGTCTCCTACTTCTTCCCATACTCTGTAAATCATTACAGCGATGTGAGCCACAGCCGGTATCCAATACCCAAGAAGTAGAGTTAATTGAAATGTTTAATTCAATGTAGAACATACCGTTTCCAGAACTCTTCTGGGCAAGATATTCTCTGCAGTTACGCCTCCAATTTCAAGGCCTTTAGAAGTGATGACAAATATCAGTAGTCTTGTCAGCCTTTACTGGTGTGGCTGCCACAACGGGATTCGGATATTGCCTCTTCAAGGGCACGTTCTTCTTGGGATGTTGGAAAGAATGCTTCTTTCCCTTCCGAGGTGGACCAGTCTTCGTACCAGATGAAGAGCCCACATAAAGAACCGACTTCTCATTTTCATAGAAGCTTGCATATAACACTTGGCTTTCAAGTCATGGTCACACCATTCCTTGTAAGTCTGCAATTCCTCAAGAGTGCAGTCAGTCGGAGCCTCAACAAGGGACGACTTAGTAGGTGTATACGCTATCCTTTCCGAATTCAAGACGATTTTCAGATTTCTTAGCCAATTGAGGTAATTAGGTCCTATTAATACGTGTTTGTCGAGTATTACAGATACCGAATTGCGAATCGAAGACGTTGTCAAAAAGTATTGAAAAGTAAAATGGATAAATGTTAATGACTATATTAAAATATTTAGTAAGCTATGAAGTATAGACTTTTACTTCATAAATTTTTTACTCCCACTGTTTTGACATATTTCACTACCCTCTAGTGAAAACGGAAAACTCATTTCCTCAGTAGGTACGCAAGGTTCAATTAGCGAATTAGGACCCAATAATATGACGTCGTTTATCTTTACGTGTCAAGCTTTACCCATCGATGTTGAACCTTAATGGACGGTCGCCATGAGTTCCCTCAATAATATGAGCCGAAATCATGGGAGTTCCACGTAGTTCACATCACCATGTCAATGGATGTCACAGCTTTCCGGCACCCAGGGCCCCCCAATAATATGAGCCGAGCCCCGACCACGGGTAGCGTTCATCATGCACCCTTTGTCGATGGAAGACATGGAAATTATAAAAAAATTTACAATTCCCCTTTTCGGGCTTGATATTAATTTTGAATCTTATTCAAAATGAGGGTTTTTTAATTTTGAAAGGTCTCATCATTAATTTTATTTAAAAGCTCGCCATGTTTGATCGTATGTTTGCCGGATTCATGCAACTTTGTTATTATCATAATAATAACGCACATACTCATTATTTATAACATATTATGCATATCTTATAAACAGTAAACAAAACAAGGATGATCAATCGCCCCAAAACTATTGGCCCGTGTGAGCTAAGCACGGGCCTAGGTCCAATCCTAGGGAAATGCAAGGGATGCAAATGCAACTATTACATAAACTTCCAATATTTAGATGTCTTCGATCTTCATAATCATCAAAGCCACCATCTTCCAATCTTGATCTTCAACTATTCTAATATTTACAAATAAATATCCATGGCAAATAGGGATACATCTCATGGGGTGAGAACGGGCCATAAACCAAGCCCACTTTAAATTTGATAATTATTACAATCATTCAACACAAAATATCCTAACATACACCTAGCAAATTGGGCTTGGTCTTTTGATCATCCTTCATGCATAATATCACATATCAGACACCATCAATTAATTATCACAATAATTAATTGATCCAATATTATATATCTTGATCCAATCACTAACCGCCACGATTATAAACTAAATTAACAAAGTATACAAACTCCTTTGTCTACTTTCTAATTAATTTATTTATAACCGAATTTCTTGTAAATCACAATTTACTATAAATAATTAAAGTCCAACTTCAATTATTTATTTCATGAGATAATATGTACAACTTTTGTGGATTTAAACTTAAGAGCCCAAAAAATCATTTTTCACCAAAAACATTTTGGCCCATTTAAATTTCACAAATATGTTAGCCATCTAATGGCCCAACAACATCAAGGCCCATGACACTTTGATAATCCAAAACACTTTTGGAAACTCTAGTCGTCATCACCGTCGCCAGAGCTCCGTCGCCGGATTCCGACCAACTTAAAAAATTATTATTTTTTATTTGAAAAAGGGGGGGTTCGGGCAGCCCTTGCTGCCCAAAATGGGCAGCCCCTCGGGTAGCCCGAGCTGTCCGAAATGGGCAGCAACTTGCTGCCCAAAATTTCCCCAAAGACGGCCTTGATTTTTTTTGCAAAAACTCATCTCATGCGGTTAGAAATCAACCTCAATATAATATTATGTATATGCTACACAAATCGTATCCTTAGCTCATGATACCACTTGAAAGATGATCGATTTTAGGTGTTCAAATACGCAACGGAAGTTAAAAAAATTTTTTTCAACAAGAAAAATTGAACACCTCTACTAAGATTTGTAGCAAATACAAAACACGAAATGTCATACATAGGGTGTTAAGAAAAATATACCTATCAATCTCTTGAGATTGATGTTTGGCTCCAACTTAGTTGATAAACAACTAAGCTCTTCAAGGATGACTATCTACAAGCTTCACCTTGCTTTTGGACTCCTTTCTTCAAAATTAGGTCCACCACTAACAAAGTAGAACCACCTTAATTTTGCACTAGAAAAATTAGTGCAGTTTTCATTGAGAAGTCTAAGATTTCCTCAACAAGTGAAGAAGCAAAAATGGAGGAGAAGAAGCACTCAAAATTTTGGCCATGAGGAGTGTGGAGTGAATGGGAGACTTTTCTTGGTGTTTGAAAAAGGTGTTGTGTTGTCCCAAAAGCATACCATGCCTTGGACATTGAAAAAAGTTGTCTCCCAACCTCTCATCTCCCTTGCATGCCTTTTGACTTGGGCTTGTAACAATTACAAGGCCCATGGACTTTTATTTAAATGTCTCAAACTCATTTGAGTCCATTTAAACTTTACTTGATTTTACTCAAGCCCACTAGTTTAATAATTATTTCTAATTGGGCTCTACAAGGCCCAATATTGTTTAATTAATTCAACACTTGAATTAATTTAATTATTTGGACTCTACTAGGCCCACTAGTGTTTAATTAATTCAACACTTGAATTAATTTAATTTAGTCCATAATAATGTTTATGAAAATCACAATTTTCAAATACATTATTTGTTTGGCAAACTTTTAATTTTGGAACACTTCCTCAAATTAAAAGAAACATTCTCCTTATAGAAGTCATACTTCTATTTTTTATTTGCGCTTATAAACTCCTTTATAAGCCGTTCAACACATTGAACTATTTTACTTCTCAACGGGATCTAAAAAGTTAGCACTTGTGTGATCCTCAATGGTTCATTGATACAACTAGCCGTGAGTTCACATCTCCATGTGATTCGGACTAAACATGTCCTTACTTGAGCATACCCCAATTGCTCCATTCTAACTTATCAACTCCTTGATAACAAGTATGTCAAAACTCAAGTCTGATAGTACCCAACCAATCATGTTAAACGCCTAGCAGCATCGCTTACATGATTTCTTAGGTATCAAATGATAGTGCCTGCAAGAACCATTCAATTATAGTTAGCGTACAGTACGGTCCCTTCGACTCATAAATCCCGACCGATTCGACAACCATTGGTATATCGAGAGTTGTCAATGAATCGATTCTATGTTTCATGTCGTAGTTGCATCGATGGTGTAATCTATGAAACCCCTTTCATAATTACCACCATACTCTGATCAGAGATTTCATACTACATACATATTGGATATCCATACCCGAAGGTAAGCGGTGAATCCCCGACTACAATGCATCGACTCCTATATGTTTCGACAAAACACCCAACCTTGCCACCTGATGATCTCTTGAGAGTCGGTAAATAAGTCAAAGTGTAATGCTAGCACATAGAGTCTCAATGTTGTCCCGAGTCATAAGGACTAATGGTGTACAACCATAAACTAGGACGTTTACACTTGATAAGTGAGAACCATTTGGAAAGTCCTTTATGGATGGTTGTTCAGTGCACTCTACAAGGAGCACCTATCTGCATGCTCGGACATCACACTATCCCCTACCAATGAAACATGGTACTCACATAGCAGATACTATTCTCGAATTCGAGAAGCCTATATCCTTCTTAGCGGCGGCTGAATCGACTAGGAACTGTTTAGAATATACAGTATTCCAAATACGAGTTTCAGGATACTCATCATATGAGCATCTCATATTCTTTCTACTATTTGTATATTGAAGGACTTTATCTATACAACTAGCATGGGTATACAGATAAAGAAACGCCAAAACAATAATTTCAAATATTATTAAAATAAAGATTGTTTATGCATAGAGTTTAAACATGAACCCTCGGCCAACACTTGGCTCGACGGGCACCTAATCTAACACATCATTCTTTAAGAAATATGACATAGTCTAGCGTGCTATATTTGTGCGGGATTAGGATCATCTAATTTTCTTTTGTTTGTTGTTGTTTTAATTTTTGCTTGGATATTGTTCAACGAAATATATTTTTAATTTTAAGTTATATAGATCATTCATTAATTCGTCGGTTCCTATCATACATTCATTCTTGTAAATATTTCAAGCACCTTTAGCAAAAACACAAGAATTATTGTGGGGACCCGAAATAATTCAACACTTAATTGTTATTAAGATCAAAGTTAACAACTAAGTAATAGTGGGACATAAATTTTTTTTTTAATATACAAGTGCGGAAACGTAAGATAATAAATCTGGTACACGTGTCAGTGTAATAGTACAAATCTTGCACAAAATTTATTTAACTTAATTAAAGTTCAGTCGCTAGGTCAAGTACTGAAAATCACTCTACTCTAAGTCCGGATCTCCACGCTAATTCTGAATCTCTCATCCTCTTCCTGATCCTGGTCCTGCCCCACCTGTTGTCATGCACACATACAAAACAAGACAACAGCCGAATAACTCCGGTGAGAAATACATCCCAGTATAAATAATGTATACATGCAATCATATACACAATATAAAAGCATATAACAGATATTCATGACATGTATCGAATCAGAACATAAGTCAATATCACGTAATGAATCACACTCAGACTCAGACTCGACTCAAGCCTAATTTAGGGATCCCAGTGTCTGGATATTGACAAATATATCGAATCTCAGTCGATAGGAATGAATCAACTCCTAAACGACATCGATATAATTCATTTATCCAGTGTCTGGGCGAATCAGCCACAGAATTGGTGAGTCAGCCAATGACTAGGCGAATCAGCCAGTGCCTTGGCGAATCAGCCGATAGCTAGACGAATCAGTCTATGACTCAATACATACATTGTCTATGAATCAATAGACCACACACATCAATATCATTAGTTGCAGATTCACTGCAATAAACTAAGGTATGTGATTTAGGGAAACTCGAGTCAAACCTCACTCGAGTTGTGCAATCCCAACTCAACATTAATTTATACCTTTGTCTTCGCGGTCTGACGAAGTCGAAGTCTTGAAGTCAAATCTGTCCATATCAATCTGAAATACAATATCGCATAGGCACAATCTCAATATGCAACTCAATTCAAAATCTAGTCTGATCAATATTCAAATCAACATAATCTGATCAATATCGAATCAAGATACAATCTAATCCATATCGACGATATCACGATATAATCGAAGTCACTAGTGAATCTGATCAATATCAATTTACTGATGTTTCGACGGTATAACAATGCAGTCTCGATAACCCCATCAGTCTCAACATCACAGATATAATACCAGAATTCATAATCAATATCGGTACAACTTATAATCATTAACAATACAATCCTGATATCGAATCTCAATCAAATCAACTCCGAAAATCACAACAATTATATGCACAGTCTGTTCTTCGATCTGACTTCAATTATACGATGTCTACTATATCAGAAACACCATATATGATTCATATTCGATTCTGACCATATCATAATTTCAAATCATATCTAAACGTAACAAAACTTACGTCCAGTTGTAGCTGTCGTCGCTAGGAACTCGGTACTGAAGTCGGATTCAAAATCTAACGGACGGATTGAAATAAAAAGGCGTAAGGATATTTCTTCTCAAAGCTTCGCTCCCTTTCTCTGAAATCTGAGGAATAAAAATGAAATTCATATATATATATATATATATCTCGTCCATGTTCAAGGGCCAAGTTGCTTATTTTCGTGTTGCATGCCACGCGCATATGCGCGCCCAAGCCCCACGCATATGCGCCGGAAGTTCTATCCGGAAGATTAGCTACTGGACTGCTCGCGCATATGCGCGCATACAAGCCGCGCATATGCGCGAGACCTACTGTCTCGTGCATTCTACCCCTCGCGCATATGCGTGCCTCCACGCCGCGCATGTGCGCCCAACTCTCTGGAAATGCTGCTGGATGCCTCCAGCATATGCGCGGGGTTTTCTGGCCAAATCGCGCATGGCTCGCGCATCAAGTCGCGCATGTGCGCGAATGCACTACCCTCGCACATCTTTTGCGTCTTTTCTCTTCTTTCCCGGTCTAATACTTTCCGTCTATAATCACATTAATTAATCCATAAATCATTTCAGATTTATCTCAGATTGTAATAAATAAAATCTCGGGCATTACAATTATCATCTCTATCAAGCATAGAAATAAGAATAACATTTTTAATCAACTCAGAAACATATAAAACGTCTCCCAAAAGTAACTTAAAATTATTGTTTAAAATCAAAGTAATATCGTTGCTACAACCCTTGCTCCATTCCCTAATCTCATAAATGTCACGCCATCTCTAAGTTTATTGCTTCTATGGATATCCTATGTGATCTCGTGTGTGTATAGTGTGAAATCTCTGATTAGAGTATTGATGGTAAAATAAAAAAGGGGGTTCTTAGATTACACCAACGATGCAACTATGACATGACATATAGTATCGATTCTTGAAAAACTTTCGATATACCATGTTAGAAAATATTATTACCCAAGAATTTTGGTGTGTGACAAAATCCAGATAGCTCGTTGTAACAGGTATCAGTTCAACCGCCCAGCTTCAAAACCGGCCAAAGCTCAGGAAGTCTAAACCACGCGAATTTCAGACCGCTGACATATTCAATCTTCTGGATAAAAAGAAGCTTGGAACCGGTTTATTAAAGAGAACTACTTATTGCTCAAAGACATTCTCGGACCGGCTCTACACATTCAAAGTATTAGACCGCCTCGAAGTCAACTTATCCTTTCACCAGTCCCAAGAATGATATGCATTTATGTCTTTATCCCAAAAAAGGATGATCGAGTATAGACTTCAATTTCTAACGCTAAAAACTGTTACCAGAAAGGGAACTCCTCAAAAAAAGTGCTTCAGAACTATGCTGAACAAAAAAAACATTAAATACGAACAATTAATGCTCATTAAGTCGACAGAAACACATCTGTTCAGAGGATCAGGTTAACGTTGCTTGTCCTTCCTGACCGTTAAGAAAATCGTGTATATTAACGGAAGAGTGTGCTAGCAGAAAGACCCCCGATACACAGCTAAAACATCATTGTTTGCTTACATACTCAAAAGATCTCAGAGCGCTATCAAAAGTCTACATACTTCATCGCTCAATCAACACGCTTTGAACAGAAATACATTCGATCATCTAAGGATCCTTTTCGTGCTACTCAAACCAAATTGTTTATTCATATCAGTAACCTCTTGGTTATTGGATTAAGTTTTGATGTCTTCTGAACTAAGTGTTCTTAAAATCAAGAAGTGTATAATGATCACTAAGAGTTTCAAAACAGGCAGTGTGATAAGTCGCGATTGGAGTGGGCGGTTTCAAGAAGATTGTAAAGCCAAAATCTTTTAGTGGAATCCTTCCTAAAGATGAAGAAGGGGTGATGTGGGAGTATTCATTCTCCGAACATCCATAAAAACCTTGTGTCATCTTACTTCTTGCAAACACTTACTTTTCCAGTCACTACTTGCTGATTTAGCTTGTTAACGTGTTTAACTTTTATTGGAGATTTTGAACCGTTTTCCGCACTTAATAGTGATTCACATTTCTAACTGCTTGAGAAGAATTTTTCAACAGCCTAAAAACGGTTGAAATCATCCTTTTACAGGAGATAATTTGAAAGAGTTCATTCACCCCCTCCTCTAAAGTCTTTCCCAATCCTAACAAGTGGTATCAGAGCAGGGTTTTCTCAAACACCGATATCTTTTGAACACTTATGGCATCTTTCAAAAAAATTCCCATGTTTTCTAAAGAATATTAAGATGATTGGAAAATTCGTACGCAGGCACATCTAGCAGCCCAAGATGACGATATGTGGTATATTATCACAGATGGGCCGACGAAAATCTTGAAAGTAAATACAGCTGCCGCCACAACCGAAGGTTCTCCTCAGATGGTAGGAAAGCACAAATCCGAATGGACAGCTGAGGATAAAAAGAAGGCAAACCTGGACAATGTTGCAAAAGATATCCTCTACAAGAATCTGGACAAAACTATGTTTGCCAAAATCAAGACGTGCACTACTGCTAAGAAAATATGGGAAAAAATCACTCAATTATGTGAAGGCAACGATCAAACAAAAGAAAAAAAGCTGACTGTTGCCATCCAAAAGTTTGATAATGCAAAAATGAAGCCAGGAGAAACTTTGGCAGAATTTGACGAAAGGTTCAGCGGTATTATCATCGAACTCATTTCATTAGGAAAATAATATTCTAACCGTGAAGCCATGTCTTTATTTGTTAAAAAAATTAGCAAATTAAGCGTAAGAATAAATCACAGATGAATAAACCTCACTTCAACAAGGACCATACTGATGATGGTCAAGCTTGTTTTAACTGTGGAAATAAATGACTTTATTGCAGAATGCAACAGGACAAGGAAAGATGAAAAGAAATCAAGTGTCAGAAGACGGGTTAAAGACAACAAAAGATTAATCAAAAAGAAGAATAAGCGAGTCTTAGTTGTAGAAGAAGATAAAGGCAAATGGGCTGAATCAGAGTCAGAATAATCCATCTCTGAAGAATCTTCAAGTGAAAGCAAAGATGACACAGTAGAATGTCTCATGACCAAAGAAGATCAAGAATCTACCGATGAGATGGTATTTGACTTTAACTCTGATGCATTTACACGAGAAGATATTGTAACCGCACTACACGACATGGTAAATGAGTTTAAAAGCTATCACAGCAGTTCAATGAAGCTAAAGCAGAAAAGCAAAACTTGAAAAATAAGTTGACTCTCTCTAGCTGCTCGCAGCAAAAAGAGGTTGACAGTTTAAGAGTAAAGCTAAGTCTGCTAACAGCTGTGAACGATGACCTGCGAAGATTGTTTCATGCCACGTTAAAAATAAATAAATGGTTGATAAACACAATCAAAACTTGGAACAAGTCATCTGATTCTCTTAACAGGATGCATGAGATGCAGAAATCGGTCGGAGACAAAACCAGACTAGGTTATAAAATTAATGAATGCAGCACCTTTGGAGCACCAACTCAACCGCTACTAGAAAAAGAAAGTTTAAAACCAATTAAATTTTTCAGATCTAGTACGGTATATGAACATGATAAGACTGAAGATCAAAGCACTCAGAGTGTAAATCTTGAAAATAACAGAAGGAGATTTGGTTTAGGATACGTTGAAATTGAAAATGCTAAATCCAACCGATCGTGGCTCAGACGCAGGTCAAATACAACGACTCACAATGGTTTAGGTTGGGCCAGCAGAAAGTCAAATTCAACCGGATATCATTCAAAAACTAAACCTAACCATTACCACAACAGACGACCTGTTCAAAAGAGATACCGGTTGAGTGACAATGACAGATTGTCAAAACAACATACTGAAAAAGAAAAGACAATGCATACACCACCTGATTATTCACATCACAGCACTCACTTTAGGGCACACCATGAAAAATCTTTCAGGATAATTAAAGTGTGGATTCTTAAAGGACTAATAAACTCAGGACCCAAATAGAAAAGGATACAAATCTCTTATTTCAATAATGTCAGGCATCAAAGGAAAAGGAGTTGGAGGAATCCATCTGGTTTCTGGACAGTGACTGCTCTAGACACATGACTGGAAACAAAGATCTTTTATCAGAAGTAATCAACTACAGAGGTCCAACAATCACCTTTGGTGATAATTCTAAAGGTAAAGATGTGGGTAAAGGTAAGATTATCCACGTCAAAGTTATCATTAAAGATGTACTTCTTGTATAAAATCTATGTTATAACTTGATAAGCATAAGCCAACTATGTGACAATGGCGACACCGTTGAGTTTCAAAAACTCATATGCACTGTTAAAACCACAGCTCGTAATATCATGTTGACTGGTCATAGAGAGCAAAATACATAGAAAGTAAAATGCAATGATGATTACCTTAATGAACCTACCTGCTTTATTGCCTTAAATGGTAATAAAAATTGGCTTTGGCATAAGCGACTCAATCATCTCAATTTTAAATTCATTGCTACCATTAGCAAACTTAAACTGTTATATGGCTTAACTAACATTGACTTTGCCTAAGATAGAATTTGCAATGCCTGTCAATTAGGTAAACAAGTCCGCTCAACATTCAAAAGCAAAGGAAGAAACTCATCAGCAAGATGTCTGGAACTTCTCCATATGGATCTGTTTGGACCGAAACTCGTAATAAGCTTAGGGAGAAAGAAATATACTCTTGTAGTAATTGATTACTTCTCAAGATTTACATGGGTAACATTTCTAAACTCCAAAGATCAAATCGCTGCCCAATTAATCAAGCTGCTCAAAAAACTTCAAAATGAGAAAAGTGAAGCAATTGACAGAATTAGGAGTGACAGAGGAACTGAATTTCTGAACCAATTCCTATCATCCTATCTTGAAGATCATGGCATAAAACATGAACTGTCAGCTTCAAGATCACCTCAACAAAACGGAGTGACTGAAAGGAGAAACCGCACATTGAAAGAAGCAGCTAGAACCATGCTGGCAGAATTTAGTATTTCATAAAGGTTTTGGGCAGAAGCCATTAACACAGCTTGCTATACTCAAAACCGGTCCATGATCAATAAAAATCATGAAAAGACTCCATATGAAATCTGGACCGGCAAGCAGCCAGAAGTTGGATACTTGCACATTTTTGTTTGTAAGTGTTTCATTCATATTAATGGCAAAACACATCTCACCACATTTGATGTAAAAGTTGATAATGGTATCTTCTTAGGATATTCAACAGTGAGCAAAGCATACAGAGCTTATAACCAAAGAACTATCACTGTTGAAGAATCCATACATATTGTATTTGACGAATCTTCTATATGTCATGACAATAGTAGTAGCAGTATAAATTATTTTATAAATAATCTTGATGCTACTAACCTTGAAGCCAGCAGTGTTGATGAGGTGGATCTGATAAAAACAGGTGAAAACATATCAAATAGACTTCTCAACCGCTTCCTCCCTAATCACATTATCTATTCGGTTCATTTTTGTGGGCACGTTGCTTCCACGTCATTTCGTACAAGTTACTCAAACTCTTCGTCTGCCTCTGTTTGACGTGACAGTTATCTTTTTGAAATTTCAAATCAATGATTTTACCGCCGCCCAAATTTTTTTAAAAATTTTCAAATCCCTTTACCAACAGTCCTCCACATGGACTGACTTGTGAGTATATGAACCGAAAATACATATTCAAAATATGCAACATTCTTAATTTTACCTTGTTATCATACTCGATTGTGTTTAAACTCATATTGCAGGAATTTATATCGATCTTTCTTTGTCAATCAAGATTATGGCTGCCACCATCGCTCAAAACACAGTTGCTGTTAACTTTGCATCAATATTTTCCATGCCCAACAAGACCATGCAAGCCATGTTTTGTACGATAGAACATTATGGGTTTCGTTATTTTCTGGGTTGCCGCTACAATTACTCCGACACCTTATTGAAGGAATTTTTTGATTCAGCATACATGAAAAATGGAGAAATTGTCTGTATTGTTCAAAACAAAAGCCTACATTTCACCCAGAAGATGTTTTGTTCAGCTTACCAACGGCTGGAATTACTGATTTCTCCACACTGTCAGACGGAAATATTGACATTTAGCGAAGTACCCTCTCAATAACAGACTCTCCAATTTCATCTCCAACGTGTCAAAAATGCGATTTGAAGATCGAATTCAGACTGTTGGCTGATATTGTGGCAAAAGGACTTCTTGCCAAGGCTGGTGCATATGAAAAAATAACCTTAGAACAATTTTTTGTTATTGCCACCATCTCATCCAAACTGAGGGTCAATTGGTTTGATGTTCTATTCAAGACGCTGGTGGCTATGATCAAGAAAGAAAACCAATCGCAAGGTTTTTCGGTTCAAATTTGTCACATGTTGATTGATGTAAGGGTTCAACCGGTTGATATAATAGAAGTTGGAATGACCAAGTTTTTCAACTGGTTAACGGTTGAAAAATTCATCAAGAAAAATCAACCGGCTGATGAGGAGATAGTCTCCATCAAAACCGAGACTGGGGTAGAGTTTGTGAAACAGAAGAAGGAATCAAAGACGGTTTCAACTCCCAAAGAAACAAAGAGGAAGCTGGTCCTAAAATCTAGTTCCGATGATGAATCCAAGGATGACATTCTTGTCTCTCAAGTCTTCAAAAATAAACGAACTGGAACATCAAAAACAGCGAAAATCAAACTGGTTAAACATCTTTCTGCACCACTAATTCCTGCACCAATCCATGCAGCCTCAATCAAAGACCTAAAAGAAATTCAAATTACTGAAATGGAGATTGAGTCCTCTTACTTAGGAGTTCCTATTATTCTCTCCAAAGACAAAGGTAAACAAGTCATGATCGAAAATCCACCAAAAAGAAATTCGGTACATACAACCATAGTCCTCACCAGCGAACGTGTCAACGAGGCCGTTAAGAAAAAGATGGAAAAGTTTGATCAATGGACTCAATATCGAACAGTTGTAACATTTGACTCATTGATTCAAACCGGTAAAATAAAAGCAGCTGCCAAACTTGAACGGTCCATCTTGGAATGGACAGAAACATCTGATATTCAAACTGCTCTACTTCGTCGAGATTTTTTGGAACTTCAGATAAAAGAAAGCACTCTCCGAGCCATCATTCAACTAAAAAGGAACAATTTTGATCCTTTCTGCCCTACTGCCAAGGATGATTCAGCTGTTATCTCTCAACTTGAGATGGATGCCTTATCGCTTGCTACACATGTTGCTCTAATGCGACAGGATCTTCACATTCCAGCAGTTACAGAACAGAGTAAGCTCGACTCTATGTTGGAACTACATGACGACCCATGTTCTGAACAACTCAAAGACACATCTACAGTGACGTACCGTTTTTTGAACTACTTGAAATTTGAGGAAAAATAAAAATTTTCTTAAATATAAAGTAAACTTTAAATTTTCGTCCATAAAACAATAGTTCATCCCAAACAAAAATTGCTAAAGGAACATACTTGTTTAAAGATCATAAATCAAAACGTATAATCAGAGTATTTTGAACACTTCATAAAAAATTAAACTATGGCGGTCCCCACCTCTCGTCTCATCAAACTCATCCTCACCTGCATCGATCAAGTCTAGTGAGTCTAAAGACTCAACATGCATAAATTGGAAGTAACGAGTACTACGTAATAAAATCACATGCAGCTTTAAAATAGAACGTACATACTGAAACTTGAACTTGCATAAATAAGATTGAGCATACGTACATACATACATAGACGTGCCGTAACATAAAACTTTTCTTAAACATGCTTACTTCATACATACTTGAACATACATAAACTTCATCATTTTGCGTAGAGCCATGTTTCAAAGCAAGTGACCCATACATAAATACGTCTGATCAGACTAAACCACAGTACTGGACTGACAGGAAAAATCCACTGCCACATACATGAGATCCCCGTTCATTCTTTAACAGGTCGATTGGTCCCTGGTCATGATTTTCCGCTTTCCAATCCTGATCTAAACCCGTTCATGATTTAACGGGGTGGATTAGTCTCTGATCATGCTTTACCGCTTTTCAATCCCATACATAAATTTTGTCACAAGACATTTAGCATACCACAAAAACTTAAAAGTAATTTCTTTGCACATCGAACATACTTACTTGGTGTTGAGAGATTCGTTGGATCTCGCTTGGGGCCACTGCTGCACATACTAACACATTAACGAGTGCTTAGCTTACATACTTATACGTACTACTCGTACTCAACCCCGAAGTAAATAATTGGCTTATGACGTTCTAGAACATTCGGGACTTGACCTCGTTTAATCATACTAACCATGACATCAAACCCCGAAACAAGCTCTAAAATGATCTGTGAACATTTCCCAAAAATAAAATACATGAACTCACTATTGAACTTGAAAAGAAGAAAGAACCCAAACACTCTCACAGATGGGGCCGTGCTCGGGCAGTAAAACTTTACCGCTCGAGCGCCAGGTCTTCTGGGAAATCACTCACACAGAAGGAGTGGCGCTCGGGCGGTAATAAACTACCGCTCGGGCGTCGAGTGTACTGGACTCCGGGATTTGCATCTTAATACTCCTAACTAAATAATACGATTCGTGAACCAATCCATCGAGACTCATCCTAGGACACTATGACACTGACCCAACTCCAAAAAAATGCCCCAAACGTTCCCAAAGAAACGACGCACCACACGCAACGCAATAAAACCCATAAACTCAAATTTTGACACCAATTGCTTCCTACGATTTCTAATGCAACCAACGACTATCGACACAAAACGAAGCATCAAAACTCATCCCAAACTCATACTCTATATACCTATACACAGCAGTGATCACCCGATAGTTCCCAACGAAGCCTGCAACAATTAAACTTCAAGAACACATCAAGAATATATTTTTCAAAAAACGCAGTTTGAGCAGTCCCACAAAAACAATCATAAATCACTCAATTTACATCCAAATATTTTGAATTTTATATCAAATCGAAGGTATCAAAAAGTTTTACGTTTCATATGTTGAATGTTTTTCCAGAAAAGCGATCAAAAAATCGCAGTATTTAAAAGATCAGCAAAAACGTGTTTTGAGATCCCAAAAATGGTTTAAAAAGTAATCCAAATATAATTACTCAAACTTCTACACATCACACATGTATTTTCTCGCATGAAAAGATCGCAACACATAATATGACTAGATCGACGCAGGAAAAACAGAATATACATGCCTTTAAATCTTTAACGTTACCGAAACGACGACTCCGACGCGGGAAGGAAGCGAGGGTTGATCCGTGACGATCGTGCAACGATTTTCATGAAATAAAACTAACGAAAATTTGCTGGAATGTTTAAGGGAATAGGGGCTGCTGCTCTCCCTCTCCAAGAACCCAAATATTTTCTTTAAAAAAATGAAATGAAGAAGGAAAGGGAATTGTGTGTGTGTGTAACCGAGAGAGTGTGTGTGTGTGTTAGTGGGTGTGTGCGTGAGTTAGTGTAGGTAATTAGGGGTAATTTTGCTTAATTATATAATTAATCAAGCTATTTAAAATGTTCAACCAATTAAAAACTAGTCAAAATGGTAAACTACTACCCACTTTACTAAAATCCTCTAATTTAAAATAAAATGTACACTTGCTAAACTTTAAAAGTTTTAAATTTCTAAAATTCCTAAACAAATAATTTTTGCTTTAAAATGCTGAAACTTATTAAATTAATTAATATGCCCCAACCCTAACTTGAAAATAAAGTACCACATTTTAAAAATGCCAAAATCGTCACCGGTCTCATTTCCTCGATCCCGCATCGAATAATCGCTTGAAACATGAAACTCGTGAAATATTTTAACGTGCGTCACATAAACATAAATAATTTAAAATAATTCAATTTAAATAGGTCATGCATCACTAAAAATCATTTTAAATTTAAATAAATGATTTAACAATTAAATAAATGCATGAGTTTTACGTGTACTGATTTTGGGCTCTACAGTTCCTCCCCCTCTTATATAAGTTTCGTCCTCGAAATTAAATCTTACCAAACAGTTATGGGAAGCGGTTCCTCATATCTGTCTCGGTCTCCCAAGTGGTCTGTTCCACTGATTGGTTCAACCACTGAACTTTGACCAACTTGGTCACCCTGTTCCGAAGTCTACGCTCCTGTCTGTCTAGGATTTGGACAGGTCTTTCCTCATACGACAGATCTGGAGCAAGCTGCAATGGCTCATAGCTAAAAACATGCGAAGGATTCGCTGAGTACTTCCTCAGCATCGAGACGTGGAACACATTGTGTACCCCGGCCAGATTCGGCGGGAGGACAACACAATAAGCTAGTGTCCCAACTCTGTCAAGAATCTCGAAGGGTCCAATGAATCTCGGACTAAGCTTGCCTCTCTTCCCAAATCTCGTAGCGCCCTTCATGGGTGCTATCTTCACGAAAACGTGATCACCTATGGCAAACTCTAGATCTCTCCTTCTATTGTCAGCATAACTCTTTTGACGGCTCTGGGCGGTTTTTATTGTGGGGACCCGGACGCTAATTCATTTCTTAATAGTCTATGGGAATAATTAAATCAAATATAATAAACATGGTCTAAATTTTTTTTTTTAACATACAAATGTCAAATGTGGAACGTAATGGAATTCATTCGAATATATACATCGAAAACAAAGTACAAGTATTGTACTGTATACAGTCATTTAAACTAAGTTTTAACGATTATATATCAAGTGTTTAAACCCTATCTAAAATCCAAGTCCGTAGTCTCCAGTCTAATCACGATCTCTCTTCATCTCCTCGACCATGATCCTGTCCCACCTGTTGCCATGCACACATACAAACACGACAACAGCCGGATAAATCCGGTGAGAAATACATCCCAGTATAAATCACCGATACATGCAATCGTATAATCAATATAAAGCATGAAACAGATATAAGTAATATCTATCAAAATCTGAAAACATAATTCAATATAAATCTGTTAATCAACTCCTGACTCTATATCTCAGACTAGACTCATTCCTAGTCTAGGGATCCCGGTTTCCAGATGTTGGCATACTATATCGAATTTCTGTAAAAGAAGTAAATCCACCTCTAATCAAACATCGATATAAACCAAACATCCAGTGTCTTAACCTATCCGTCACAGACTTTGGCAACCTCCGCCAATCACTATTCTTGACCACCACATCTGCAGTCTGCTGAACAATCTTTGGACAAAGCTCTAACCTCTCCCCGACTTCATCCTAATGAATCGACGATCTGCACTTCCTTCCATACAATGCCTCGTATGTAGCCATACCAATAGATGATTGGAAGCTGTTGTTGTAGGTAAACTCCACTAGAGGTAGCTTTGATTCCCAAGTCCCCTGGAAATCAATCATACAGGCTTGCAATAGATCCTCCAATATCTGAACCACTCGCTCAGACTGGCCATCTGTATGCGGGTGAAAAGCTGTACTGAATAGCAACTTCGTTCCCAGGGTTGCATACAAACTCTTCCAAAAGGACGATGTAAACCTTGGGACCCTATCGGACACAACTATCTCCCTGATATTGAGCTCTGCATACTGCGTCATGGAGAAAGTCGTCTTCACTTGCAAGAGTGTGCTAACTTAGTAAGTCGATCCACTATAACCCAAATAACATTGGATCTCCTGACTGACCTCGAAAATCCAACAACGAAGTCCATGGTGATGTTCTCCCATTTCCACTCGGGGATAGGGAGTGGCTTAGGCATCCCTGCTGGCCTCTGATGCTCTGCCTTCACCTGCTGACAAGTGAGACATTCAGACAAAAACCGACGAATGTCTCTCTTCATACATGGCCACCAATACAAAATCTGCAGATCCTTGTACATCTTAGTACCACCTGGGTGAATAGAATACGGAGATGCGTGTGCCTCTATCAGGATATCCTCTCTGATCGAATCAACACTAGGCACCCACATTCTACTTCTGTATCTTACAATACCATCAGCCACTGTGCAGAGTACACTGCCCTTGGCCTCATCCTTCAGTATCCATTTCTGCAACTGCTCGTCTGAAGATTGACCACTATGGATTCAGTCAAATAACGAAGACTGGAATTTCACATTAGACAGCTTAGGAGCCCTGCCCTTAGGATAAACCCTTAAGCCAAAACTCTTAATCTCTGACTGAAGAGGTCTCTGCACTGACAACTGTGCTACGATTGCAACTTTTCTTCTCAAGTCGTCTGCCACAATGTTAGCCTTCCTTGGATGGTAGCTAATCTCACAATCGTAGTCTTTTACCAACTCCAACCACCGTCTCTGTATCGTATTCAGCTCTTTCTGCGTTAAACAATACTTGAGAGTCTTGTGATCAGGTAAATATCTGGCATTTCTTGCCGTATAAGTAGTGTGTCCAAATATCAAGGCAAAGACAACGGCGGCTAACTCAAGATCATGAGTCGGGTAGTTCTTCCCATGCACCTTCTACTGCCTGGAAGCATAAGTTATAACCCGATCATGCTGCATCAACACTGCGCCTAACCCGAGCTTAAATGCATCGGTGTATAACACAAAATCTCTTTGCCCTGCTGGCATGGCTAACACCGGCGCCGAAATAAGAGCTTGCTTCAAAGTATCGAAGCTCCTCTGGCACTCGCCACTCCACACGAACTTAGCATTCTTCTTTGTCAATGAGGTGAGTGGCACTGCCATCGACGAAAATCCCTGAATATATTTCCTATAGTAGCCTGCTAGGCCTAGGAAACTGCGAATCTCAGACGCATTCTTCGTCTCAACCCATTCCTGGACTGCTGCTACCTTAGCTGGATCCATCTCAATACCAATGATAGATATTATATGGCCCAAAAACGCTACCTTCTCCAACAAAATTTCACACTTACTGAATTTCGCGAATAACTTGCGACTCTGCAAAATCTGCAAAACTGTACTCAAGTGCAGGCTGTGCTCTTCATGGCTCTTAAAGTAGATAAGGATGTCGTCAATGAACACTATGACGAATTGATCAAGGTAAGGCTGAAATACTCGGTTCATGAGGTCCATGAATATTGCTGGAGCGTTCGTCAGTCCAAAGGGCATCAATAAGAACTCGTAGTGCCCATACCTGGTTCTGAAGGCTGTCTTATGAACGTCTGCCTCTTTCACTTTCAGCTGATGATACCCTGATCGAAGATCTATCTTAGAGAACATTGTAGCTCTCTGCAACTGATCGAACAAGTCTTCGATCCTTGGAAGTGGGTATTGGTTCTTGATCGTTACCTTGTTCAGTTCTCGGTAATCGATACACAGCCTCATGCTCCTATCTTTCTTTTTCACAAAAAGCACCTGTGCACCCCAAGGTGAGATACTAGGATGGATAAATTCCTTGTCAAGGAGCTCCTGAATCTACTGTTTGTGCTCTAACATCTGAGCTGAAGCTAAACGGTACGGTGCCTTAGAGATTGGCACAGTGCCTGTCATAAGATCAATGGCGAACTGCACGTCTCTCTCTGGTGGAAGGCCGGTGACGTCATCTGGAAAGAGGTCTTGGAATTCTCTGACTACAGGCACATCAGATATAGACGGAGTGGGCACGTCAGGTGTGGAAATAATGCTGGCCAAGAAGGCCTGACACCCTTTAGAAATAAGTTTCTGTGCCTGCATGCAAGAGGTCATTTGAGGGAAACTTCTCCATCTAGCTGGTTCAAATAGAAACTGCTCCATACCCAACGGTCTAACCAATACTTACCTTTTCTGAAAATCAATCAGGACTCGATTCTCTGTCATCCAGTCCATACCCAAAATAATATAAAATTCTGTCATTGACAACACAATCAAATCTGCATACACTAGGTGGCCTTGCAGTTCAAGATCAATGTCCCTGACCACGCTAGTAGCTGGAAACTCTTCCCCTGATTGGACTGTTACAGAGTAATTCACGTCAAGGCCGATGGCCTTGATATTCAAGTGACTAGCGAAAGTCTCCGAGATGAATGAATGAGTGGCCTCGGAATCTATCAAGGCCTTAGTAGCTAATCACTTGATGAAAATGTTTCCTTAGAGACGTTAGCACAATACAACTTATACCCCAAAAGTTCTAATATCACCCTTAAGCAATGAAGGACACCAAAATACCAGCTAGAACTCTAATAATCCCATATCACAATAAACATGCATGTATGGAAAATTTAATACTGCTGAATTAAATGCGTTACCAATCAACAATGTCGTTTCAGGGTTCGCCTCCTGAGCATGCATGGCAAACACCCTGCCCTGGGTCGGCTGCCTCCACTGATGGCACTCCTTTAGCATGTGGTCACTTGCTCCGCATTTGAAACATTTGCCTGACCTATACAAACACTATCTCGGATGCTGGCGGTTGCACTTCGGGCACATCGGGTACTCACCCGGCCTCTGTGGAGCCTTCTGCTGTGGCATAGGACACTTGCCTTTCTGTGGTCCGTGAAAAGGCTTCTGCCCTTGCTGTCCCTGGAAGGGCCTCTTAAAATGTGGTCGCTGCTGTGGCTGCTGAGGTGCCTGATAGGGTCTCTTGCCCTGCCTTACATTTTCAAGCTCTCTCTGATCCTGCTCTGCCTTCAAAGCTCTAGACAGAGCAACTGCGTAGGTAGTCGGACCAGCAACTCTCACATCGCGGCGCAAGATCAGCCGCAACCCATCCATAAAATGCCTCAGCTTCCCCTGGGTATCATTAGCTATCAGGGGCACAAAATGACACCCCCTCTCAAACTTCCTCACGAACTCAGCTACGCTGCTGTCTCCCCGACGCAACGTCATGAACTTCCTGGTCAGTCTGGATCGTACTTCTTCAGTGAAGTACTTGGAGTAGAATACCTCCTTAAATCCACTCCACGTCAGTGTTTGTCAGTGTTTGCATGTTAACTGACACTGATGTACTTTCCCACCATAGCCTGGCGTCTCCAGTCAACAAGTTGGTGGCGCACCTAACCCGGTCTGCATCCTGCAGCTCCATGAACTCGAATATCACCTCGATGGACTTAATCCATTCTTCAGCTATCATCGGGTCAGTAGTCACCGAAAACTCTTTTGGGTTCATCCTCCTGAACCTCTCATACACTGCCTTTGGTCTGTGCCTAGCCCCCGTATCAACTGTAGCCTGGTTCCCCGCAAATTGTGCGAAGAATTGAGTCATACCTGCAAGCATCTGTGCTTGCATATCTGGCGGTGGTGGAGGAGGAGAGTCTCTCCCTTCCTCCCGAGCCTCCCTGTCCTCATCCCTTACTTCACGGTTAATCAAGCGTCTAGGAGGCATACTGTTCCAACAATTTACCCAACACGTAAACCCAATTTGCATGAACATAATATCAATAGCATAAGATGCATGTAAGTCGAACTTAAAACATGGGCATGCTGAAATCATGACTTAATACTTAATACATAACATAATTCAAAACTTTAAACTTACAGACTTGAAGTGTGACTTCATGAGCTTCTCGCAACTGGCACTAGGCATAACCCTTTACAGGAACACCGCTCTGATATTAACAGTGACGTACCGATTTTTTAACTACTTGAAATTTGCGGAAAAATAAAAATTTTCTTAAATATAAAGTAAACTTTAAATTTTCGTCCATAAAAAAATAGTTCATCCCAAACAGAAATTGCTAAAGGAAAATTGTAATATCCACGCTTGGTGAACGGTACGGTTTGAGATTTCTTATGTTTATGGACTATTTGGTTAAGTTTAAGTATAATTTAGATGTTAAGAATTTCGATTGATGATTTCTAGTATTGTTGATTTTAGATGATGTGTAGTTTTATGGTAGCATCGTTGCGATTAAATTCATGATTATTTGTATGTTGAGCCAATTGATATGAGGCCAATTGTAGTGGTTAGATAAGACATAGTGGTGAAACTTTCTTGTTAAGAGTGTTGCCGAATTATTAGGAGAAGTGACATTGCGATTCGATTTTTGTTGCGAAGAGTGTTGTTGGCTACAGAGGAGAGTGCACCCGCGGTCCATTTTGCAGTGCACGTGCGGTGTTTGGGCAGAGCAGCCATCGCACCCGCGGCCGTCGCCTTTGGATTTTCGGAAGTTTTTCAGCATGCCTAACGCACCCGCGGTAAGAAGAGTAGCGCACCCGCGGTCGATGAATAGTAAAGTCGTGTTTTCGAGATTTAAGTGATATAATACAAGAGTTGGCTCAATTTTCCTCATTCTTTCCTAATCCTCTTGGTTCTTCAGCTCAAGGGAAGCTAGGGTTCTCATTTCTTTTCTTTTATTTCTTTGATTCAAGCATCTTGTTGGATATTTGAAGTGAGAACAAGATCATTTTGGGTTCAAGGAGCTAAGGTAATCTTGTGGTTTTGGTTATTCTTTGGATATTGGTGTTGGGGGGAAATCATGGAATGTTTGATTGTGTTGGTTTTATGGGTTTTATGGTATGGGTTTGTGATTATTAAGTTAATGATGGTGAAATACATAGTTTTTTGTTGTAGGTTTTGTACCAAGAGATTAGATTCAAGCTTTCTATTGGTTGTAAGTGGAATTCATTTCTTGTGCTCACATGAATTATATGTATTGTGTTTCAATGGTTTAAACATGGTATTGCCTTAAATTTGATTCATGTTATGTATGGATACACTTTGTTGTATATTATATGTAGAACCCGTAAATTAGACTACGTATAAGCCATGCATAATTCTAGTATTTTAAATCAAAATGATTTTATTGCATGAGTATTTAAATGCTTTTCTTTAAAGTTAATTATTTTATGCAGTAGTTTAATTTTTATTTATTTTTAGTTAATTCAGTGAGGCCGGACTGGAGTTAGAGTTGTGAGATAAAATGTAAGATTTAAGAAATCATTCCCAGAGTTTATTTTAGCTAGCTAGTAAGTTGATTTAAGTTAAAAAGGAGGTTTAAGGAATTATTTTAGTAATTTGAGGTGAGTAGGAAATAAGTTCATTTAGGTCCCTTAATTGAGGTGTTAATTCACTAAATTATTTAAAGGATAGGTAAGGCTCTTAAGGTTTAAAAATTTACTAACCAAACAATATTTCCCCTCCATTAAATTCTTGAATTTCGGCCACCCATAAAGGATTAATCAATTCCTTGCCAACTCGACCTTTGACACATTCCTTGCCATTTCTTAACATGATAACCCCTTCATTTATTTACCACCCTTTATTTATTTTTGGATCATTATCCTAGACTAGTTTAGCATGGGAATAATCGGTCATTGCTCATCCATTTCCCTCCCCAACAAATCATTTGATATCAACCAAATTCAAAATTCAAAAGAGAGGAGACATGGTCTTGCCATCCCACCTATATCGCAACCTTTTCCCCTCACTTTCCTAACCATCACTTCCCCTCCCCCATGACCGAAATTCATAGCATTTCAGAGTAGAAAATTCGTGAGCATCATAGCAAGAAATAGGAGAGAAAACAGAGAAAGAAAGCAAGGTAGCAAAACGCTCCATCTCCTCCGCGCCGCGTCGTTGCGTTCGTTCGTTTATTTTCAAAATGAAACCAGGCATGCATATGTTCTTCCTTGCTCTTCAATAAAGTTTTATTATAAATTTTAAGCACTGCATGATCATGATCTTTCAATCTAAGCGAAATCTTTCCATACTATTTTCGAAATATGAGTGCAGAATTTCGGCTACTCCATTTCATGCTTCATGGGTTGCATTTTTGATGGTTTCAGGTATTGGTTCGATTCCAGGCTCCCAAGGCTGCTCCTAGGCATGTACTAGGACATGTTAGGAACACATTTATCCATTGGTTCGAGTCCCATGCTAGCGAAAATCAAGAAATGACAGAAACTCCCAAGCGTGTCCCTTTTTGCATTCGATTTTCTTTGTTGCTGTCAAAGGTGGATGGATCTGGTCCTGGCTGCCCTAAGGGCTATAGCCATGATTAGAACCTCCCCTTGTGATGTCTAAGACGTGATCAAGTCGCCCTTTTGAGGCTTGGTCCATGGTTGCATCGGTTTTTAAATCAAAGAACAAGAACAGCCCCTTCCCCCTTTCGGCTTCCTCATTTTTCAGCAAGTATAACATTCGGTTTTGAGGAATGGTGTGGATCTTGGTTGGCCTATGGCCCTTAGCCACGGTTCATACCATACCTTTGGATGTCTAGATCGTGCCATGGTCAATCAAATGGCCACTGGAATGACACGAGATAACAAACGAAGCAAAACACCACACGCATGCAAGGGTGCTCTTGGGTGTGACTTTCGGTTGATTTATGGTGTGATGCGAATGGTGGCTGGCCTAGGGCCCTTAGCTATGGTTTAAATCATCTTAGGATGTTGGTAAGAGGTTCTGGCTGGTGGTTCAAGCCCCAATGGCCATTAGCCTCGCAAACAACGCAAGGAAACCAAAGCACAGCTTCTGTATTTTTGTGGACAGCAACTTGCTGCTTTGGTTCAGTGGATCGTTCGAGCTATTGTTTGGATTTGAGCCTATGGCCTTAGACTAGACAGTGCCTCATTGAGTTGGGAAGGTCATGTTTTTGGCTGTAAGTGATTCAAATCATTTTTGAGGTCGTACGAGAAATTACGGTGCGATGTGCCAAATTGACTCTCGAAAGAGCGTTTCATGTTTTGGCCTCCATTCACCAAACTTTCGACCCTTGTCATTTTAAGAGCATTATTTCATCATTTTAAGTGTATTTTAATCATAACTAAATGATGGTTTGGGTTGGCTCGGAGTCATGATTAAATACGAAGTCGTTGGGCGTAATTGTCTCGTTTTTGGATTCAATTACAAAGTTTGGTCAAGAAAATCATTTGCATTTTTTTTTCATGTTAAATTTAGGTCGCAGCGAGCCTGGGAACGATCCAATCCATGTGGTAAAATAATATATGATATTTTATTATGTCATTTAATTATATCACGTGCATAAAAAGATAAAATATTCATTTTTGAGATTTATGCGATATTGCTTGTGACCATTTCACTATCATGGGAGCATTATATTATCCGGTCGCCAGTTACCGGTCAGTTCAGTTATGTACCACCCAGTATACTGTGGCATTAGTCTGATCAGACGTTCATTACTTCACCCGGTCGCCAGTTACCGGTCAGTTCAGTTCAGTTCAGTGCAGGGGCCACTTGCGTAGACCATAATTTCAACAGAAAATTATTACTTGCTATTTCAGTACAGGGCTCCAAGGAGCAAACATTTTCACTATAATTTTCATTTCAGTTATGCTCGTATTATAGTTGCTCATGACAAGTTATTTTCACATTATGCCTCATGACATGATATTTTATCCCATACAAATTTTACTATATTATTTACTCGTTATTTACGATATATGCATGCTGAGTCTTTAGGCTCACTAGACTTGATTGTTGTAGGTACTGATGATGTCGGGGCCGAGGGCGGGGACCAGTGAGCTAGCTTGGGTCGGCAGTAGTGGAACCCGAGGACCTCATTTACAGCACTTGCCATTTTTTTTATACTCAAACATTTTATCAGTTGTTGGATACTTTAACTTGTTATTTTGGCGAGTAATAATTTTCTTCCGCTGCTATTTTGAACATTTAAACTTGATTTATCAGTTGATTTTGTGAATGAAGCAATTTTGATTATTTTAAAAAGCAAAATTTTAATTTTTCCGCAAATTTTCAAACACAAATTTTCGGGCCACTATTGCTTGTATCAGAGCAATGGTTCTGTAAAGGGTTTTACTACTACTTACCCATGCTGTGGCGACCAGGCCGACAGGGCCCGAGGCTGTCTACGAGAGATTCATGACGATGCGTCCTAAGGAGTTTTCAGGGACGACGGACCCCATGATTGTCGAGGGCTGGATCAAGTCCCTCGAGGTTATCTTCGAGTTCATGATGCTTGGAGATGCAGATAGAGTCCGATGTGCCACCTATTTATTCGGAGAAGATGCCCGCTTATGGTAGGAAGGAGCATCAGTAGCCCTGAACTTGGCTATACTGAGTTGGGTGTGCTTCACGGAGGTGTTCTATTCCAAATATTTCACTGAGGAGATGCGCACCAGGTTGACCACAGAGTTCATGAGCCTGAGGCAGGGAGATCTGACTGTTACGGAGTTCATCTGTAAGTTTGAGAGGGGTTGTCATTCTGTACCCCTGATCGCGAATGATGCCAAAGCCAAGTTGATGCATTTCTTGTGGGTCTACGGCCGATTTTGCGCCGTGATGTTAGGGTGTCTGACCCTACTACTTATGAGGTCGCAGTCTCCAAAGCTCTAGCCGCAGAGCAGGATCAGCGTGATATCGAGAGAGACCGTCGGGGCAAGCGCCCAGTCCAGGTACCACACCGCCCTCCTCCTCAGCAGCATCAGCAGCAGAACAAGAGACCTTTTCACGGGCCGCCTAGAAACAGAGGTCAGCAGCAGCAGCGGGGACGCCCAGCCCCGAGGACTTTTGAGCACCCAGTTTGCCCTAAGTGCTCACGCAACCATCCTGGAGCATGTATGTTTGGCTCAGGAAAGTGTTACAAGTGTGGTAGTCCAGACCACTTACTTCTGCAGTGCCCTAAGAGGAATCTACCTACCCAAGGCAGAGTGTTTGCTCTCCATGCTACGGAGACGAACCCAGATACGCTGCTCATGACAGGTACATTTAAGCTTTTTGTTTACATTTGGGATTTAATGTTTTGGGAATCGGGAATTAGGTTAGAAGAACTTTGACCTTTGCATGTCTATAAGATAGTTCTTGTGATTATTTGGTTCAGCTTAGTATTTCAACCTTTCAGGGAGAATATTTATATCTGGTTCCGCTACGAAGGCCTTGATAGATTCAGGGGCCACTCACTCATTTATTTCGGAGGTATTTGCTAATTTTCTCAAAGTTCAGACTGTTGGGCTAGATGTAGCCTACTCAGTAGTACTGCCTTCGGGAGAGGAGATGGCAGCCACCAATGTGATCCGAGACATAGATCTTGAGCTCCATGACAGCCTTGTTTATGCGGATCTGATCGTGTTGCCGATGCCAGAGTTTGACATCATCCTAGGGATGGACTGGCTATTGCGGAACAGAGTTTTGATTGACTTCCAGCGGAGATCTGTTCTAGTCCGACTGCCTGGAATGACGCAGTTCTTATTCGAGCCGGACATGTACTTTCCCTTACCGCGCATTATTCATTATTTCCAGGCTAGGAAGCTCATGCATAGAGGGTGTCGGGTGTTTTTAGCAACTTTTGTGCCTGTCCCCGAGGCACCCAGTCAGTCAGCTTCAGATGTCCCAGTTGTCAGGGATTTTGTAGACGTTTTTCCGGAAGACGTCTCTGGTATGCCACCCGAGAGAGAGATGGAGTTTTCTATCGAGCTTATGCTAGGTACGGTTCCGATCTCAAACGCACCGTACCTACTAGCACCGACAGAGATGGCAGAGCTTAAAAAGCAGATTCAGGAACTTCTTGACAAGAAGTTCATTCGCCCGAGTTTTTCACCATGGGGCGCGCCAGTCTTATTTGTGAAGAAGAAGGATGGCTCTATGAGGCTTTGTATTGACTACCGGGATTTGAACAGGGTTATAGTGAAGAACAAGTACTCACTTCCGAGGATCAAGGATTTGTTTGACCAGTTGGAGGGAGCTTCGATATTCTCCAAGATAGATCTGCGTTCCGGTTATCACCAGTTGAGGGTGAGAGATGCTGATGTTTCCAAGACTGCCTTCAAGACTCGTTATGGCCACTATGAGTTCCTTGTGATGCCGTTCGGTCTGACGAATGCGCCAGCAATCTTCATGGATCTCATGAATCGCGTATTTCACCCGTATCTTGACCAGTTTGTGATTGTATTCATAGACGACATTCTCGTCTACTCGAAGAATCAGGAGGATCACAGCAGACATCTGACCACGGTGCTGCAGACTTTACAGAAGCACAAGTTATTCGCAAAGTTCAATAAGTGCGAATTCTGGTTAGAGAAGGTGGCGTTCTTAGGCCATATTGTTTCTAGCAGTGGTATTGAGGTAGACCCATCGAAAGTTGCCGCAGTCACAGATTGGGTTGTGCTGCAGAATGCATCAGAGATCCGCAGTTTTCTTGGGCTAGCAGGATATTATCGGAAGTTCATTAAGGGATTCTCCTCTATTGCCGTTCCACTCACATCATTGACCAAGAAGAATGCTTAATTTGTGTGGAGCGAGGAGTGTCAGAAGAGCTTCGATACTTTGAAGCAAGCTCTTATCTCAGCACCAGTTTTGGCCATGCCGTCAGGGCCCGGTGAGTTTGTTCTATATACCGATGCTTCGAAGCTCGGTTTGGGCTCAGTATTGATGCAGCATGGGAAGGTGATAGCTTATTCTTCTCGACAGTTGAAAACTCATGAAAAGAACTACCCTACCCTTGATCTAGAGTTGGCCGCCGTTGTTTTTGCTTTGAAGATTTGGAGGCATTATTTGTATAGGGAGAAGTGCCAGATCTTTACCGACCACAAGAGCCTCAAGTATTTCTTTACGCACAAGGAGCTGAACATGCGTCAGAGGCTTTGGTTGGAGCTTGTCAAGGATTATGACTGTGACATTAGCTACCACCCGGGTAAAGCTAATGTAGTTGCGGATGCATTGAGCAGAAAAGTCGCAGTGATGGCTCATTTGACGATTCAGAGACCTCTTCAGCTTGAGATGCAGAGGTTTGAGCTAGAGTCATATCCTCAAGGTAGAGTTCCCCGTCTATCTACCTTGACTATTCAGTCCTCTCTTCTTGACCGTATTCGCAGTGGTCAGTCAGCAGATGAGCAGTTAGCAAAGTGGAAGCAGAGAGATGAGGCCAAGGGCAGTGTCTTGTATTCGGTTAGCGACGGCATTGTGAGATACCGAGACAGGATGTGGGTTCCCAGCAGTGGTTCTATCCGAGCAGATATTTTATCAGAGGCCCACATGTCGCCGTACTCTATTCACCCTGGGAGTACAAAGATGTTCAAAAACCTGCAGTTATTGTATTGGTGGCCTGGGAAGAAGAAAGACATCAGACGGTTTGTATCCGAGTGTCTGACTTGCCAGTTAGTGAAGGCGGAGCATCAGAGACCAGCAGGTTTGCTCAAGCCTCTTCCTATTCCCGAGTGGAAGTGGGAGAATGTTACCATGGACTTTGTGACCGGATTGCCGAAGTCAGTCAGAGGATCAAATGCTATCTGGGTGATTGTAGATCGTCTTACCAAATCAGCGCACTTCTTGCCTATTAAGACGACTTTCACCATGATTCAGTATGCAGAGTTGTATATCCGGGAGATAGTCCGACTTCATGGTATTCCATTTTCTATCGTATCTGACAGAGATCCCAGATTCACTTCCTCATTTTGGAAGTGTTTGCATTCGACTATGGGTAAGAAGTTGCTGTTTATCACAGCTTTCCATCCGCAGACAGATGGGCAGTCAGAGCGAGTTATTCATTCTTGGAGGATCATCTCCGTGCTTGTGTGATGGATTTCTCTGGGAGTTGGGAGTCGAACTTTCCATTAGTAGAGTTCACCTACAACAACGGTTTCCAGTCGTCTATTGGTATGGCTCCGTATGAGGCACTGTATGGCCGCAAGTGTAGATCTCCTGTTCATTGGGAGGAAGTAGGAGAGAGAGCAGAGTTGGGTCCGGAGATCATTTAGCAGGCTTCCGATGTAGTAGTCAAGATCCGTAATAGGATGAGGACTGCTCAGAGTCGACAGAAGAGTTATGCCGATCAGAGGAGGAGAGACCTAGAGTTTGCCGTTGGCAACCATGTCTTTGTCAAGGTAGCACCTATGAAGGGTGTCATGCGATTCAGAAAGAAAGGGAAGCTCAGTCCGAGATTCATTGGACCATTTGAGATCCTCGACAGTGTTGGGACGCTAGCTTATCGTGTGGCTCTTCCGCCGAATCTGGCCGGAGTACACAATGTCTTTCACGTCTCCATGCTGAGGAAGTATATGGCAAATCCTTCGCATGTGCTGAATTTCGAGCCGTTGCAGCTTACTCCGAACTTATCTTATGAGGAGAGACCCGTGCAGATCCTAGACAGACAGGAGAAGAAACTTCGGAACAAGTTGGTTAAGCGAGTCAAAGTCAAATGGCTCAACCATTCCGAGGAGGAAGCTACTTGGGAGTCTGAGCCGGAGATGAGAGATCGATACCCCGAGTTATTCGGTGAGTTCTAATTTCGAGGACGAAATTTATTTTAAGGGGGGAAGGATTGTAGAACCCGTAAATAAGTTTACGTATAAGCCATGCATAATTCTAGATTTTTAAATTTAATTGACTTCATTGCATAATTATTTTAAATGCATTTGTTTGAAGTTAATTATTTATTATTTCAGCAGGCAGCAGATGTAGTAGTCAAGATTCGTGATAGAATGAGGACTGCTCAGAGCCGACAGAAGAGTTATGCCGATCAGCGGAGGAGAGAGTTAGAGTTTGCAGTGGGCGATCATGTCTTCGTGAAAGTGGCACCTATGAAGGGTGTCATGAGATTTGGCAAGAAAGGGAAGCTCAGTCCGAGATTCATTGGACCGTTTGAGATCCTCGACAGAGTTGGGACGCTAGCGTATCGTGTGGCTCTTCCGCCGAATCTGGCCGGAGTACACAATGTCTTTCACGTCTCCATGCTGAGGAAGTATATGGCAAATCCTTCGCATGTGCTGAATTTAGAGCCGTTGCAGCTTACTCCGAACTTATCTTATGAGGAGAGGCCAGTGCAGATCTTAGACAGACAGGAGAAGAAGCTTCGGAACAAGTTAGTTAAGCGAGTGAAGGTCAAATGGCTCAACCATTTAGAGGAGGGAGCAACGTGGGAATCTGAGCCAGAGATGAGGAGTCGTTATCCCGAGTTATTCAGTAAGTTTTAATTTCGAGGACAAAATTTCTTTTAAGGGGAGAAGGGTTGTAGAACCCGTAAATTAGACTACGTATAAACATTGCATAATTCTAGTATTTTAAATTAAAATGATTTTATAGCATGAGTATTTAAATGCTTTTCTTTAAAGTTAATTATTTTATGCAGTAGTTTAATTTTTATTTTTTTCAGTTGATTCAGTGAGGCCGGACTGGAGTTGAAGTTTTGAGATAAACTTTAAGATTTAAGAAATCATTCCCAGAGTTTATTTTAGCTAGCTAGTAAGTTGATTTAAGTTAAAAAGGAGGTTTAAGGAATTATTTTAGTAACTTGAAGTGAGTAGGAAATAAGTTCATTTAGGTCCCTTAATTGAGGTGTTAATTCACTAAATTATTTAAAGGATAGGTAAGGCTCTTAAGGTTTAAAAATTTACTAACCAAACAATATTTCCCCTCCATTAAATTCTTGAATTTCGGCCACCCTTAAAGGATTAATCAATTCCTTGCCAACTCAATCTTTGACCCATTCCTTGCCATTTCTTAACATGATAACCCCTTCATTTATTTACCACCCTTTATTTATTTTTGGATCATTATCCTAGACTAGTTTAGCATGGGAATAATCGGTCATTGCTCATCCATTTCCCTCCCCAACAAATCATTTGATATCAACCAAATTCAAAATTCAAAAGAGAGAAG
The DNA here is from genome assembly GCF_025594145.1 of Primulina tabacum. Classification (NCBI taxonomy): domain Eukaryota; kingdom Viridiplantae; phylum Streptophyta; class Magnoliopsida; order Lamiales; family Gesneriaceae; genus Primulina; species Primulina tabacum. Next base: position 14,947,146 of record NC_134562.1, read on the forward strand.
ACTTGGTCTTGCCATCCCACCTATATTGCAACCTTTTCCCCTCACTCTCCTAACCATCACTTCCCCTCCCACATGACCGAAATTCAGAGCATTTTAGAGTAGAAAATTCATGAGCATCATAGCAAGAAATAGGAGAGAAAACCGAGAAAGAAAGCAAGGTAGCAAAACGCTCCATCTCCTCCGCGCCGCGTCGTTGCGTTCGTTCGTTTCTTTTCAAAACAAAACCAGGCATGCATATGTTCTTCCTTGCTCTTCAATCAAGTTGTATTATGAATTTTAAGCACTGCATGATCATGATCTTTCAATCAAACCGAAATCTTTTCATACTATTTTCGAAATATGAGTGCAGAATTTCGGCTACTCCATTTCATGCTTCACGGGTTGCATTTTTTTGATGGTTTCAGGTATTGGTTCGATTCCAGGATCCCAAGGCTGCTCCTAAGCATGTACTAGGACATGTTAGGAACACATTTGTCCATTGGTTCGAGTCCCATGCTAGCCGAAATCAAGAAATTACAGCAACTCCCAAGCGTGTCCCTTTTTGCATTCGATTTTCTTTGTTGCTGTCAAAGGTGGATGGATCTGGTCCTGGCTGCCCTAAGGGCTATAGCCATGATTAGAACCTCCCCTTGTGATGTCTAAGACATGATCAAGTCGCCCTTTTGAGGCTTGGTCCATGGTTGCATCGGTTTTTAAATCAAAGAACAAGAACAGCCCCTTCCCCCTTTCGGCTTCCTCATTTTTCAGCAAGTATAACATTCGGTTTTGAGGAATGGTGTGGATCTTGGGTGGCCTATGGCCCTTAGCCACGGTTCATACCATACCTCTGGATGTCTAGATCGTGCCATGGTCAATCAAATGGCCATTGGAAGGACACGAGACAACAAACGAAGCAAAACACCACACGCATGTAAGGGTGCTCTTGGGTGTGACTTTCGGTTGATTTATGGTGTGATGTGAATGGTGGCTGGCCTAGGGCCCTTAGCCATGGTTTAAATCATTCCTTAGGATGTTGGTAAGAGTTTCTGGTTGGTGGTTCAAGCCCCAATGGCCATTAGCCTTGCAAACAACGCAAGGAAACCAAAGCACAGCTTCTGTATTTTTGTGGACAGCAACTTGCTGCTTTGGTTCAGTGGATCGTTCGAGTTATTGGTTGGATTTGAGCCTATGACCTTGGACTGGACAGTGCCTCATTGAGTTGGGAAGGTCATTTTTTTGGCCGTAAGTGATTCAAATCATTTTTGAGGTCGTACGAGAAATTACGGTGCGATGTGCCAAATCGTATCTCAAAAGAACGTTTCATGTTTTGGCTGCCATTCACCAAAATTTCGGCCCTTGTCATTTTAGGAGCATTATTTCATCATTTTAAGTGTATTTTAATCATGACTAAATGATGGTTCGGTGTTGGTTCGGGTTGGCTCAGAGTCATGATTAAATACGAAGTCGTTGGGCGTAATTGTCTCTTTTTTGGATTCAATTACAAAGTTTGGTCAAGAAAATCATTTGCCTATTTTTTTCATGTTAAATTTAGGTCGCAGCGTGCCTGGGAACGATCCAATCCATGTGGTAAAATAATACATGATATTTCATTATGCCATTTAATTATATTACGTGCATAAAAAGATAAATATTCATTTTTGAGATTTATGCGATATTGCTTGTGGCCATTTCACTATCATGGGAGCATTATATTATCCGATCGCCAATTACCGATCAGTTCAGTTATGTACCACCCAGTATACTGTGGCATTAGTCTGATCAAACGTTCATTACTTCACCCGGTCGCCAGTTACCGATCATGGGAGCATTGTATTATCCGGTCGCCAGTTACCGGTCAGTTCAGTTCAGTTCAGTGCAGGGGCCACTTGCATAGACCATAATCTCAACAGAAAATTTTTACATGCTATTTCAGTACAGGGCTCCAAGGAGCAAACATTTTCACTATGATTTTCAGTTCAGTTATGCACGTATTATAGTTGCTCATGACAAGTTATTTTAACATTATGCCTCATGACATGATATTTTATCCCATACAAATTTTACTATATTATTTACTCGTTATTTACGATATATGCATGCTGAGTCTTTAGGCTCACTAGACTTGATTGTTGTAGGTACTGATGATGTCGGGGCCGAGGGCGGGGACCAGTGAGCTAGCTTGGGTCGGCAGTAGTAAAACCCGAGGACCTCATTTACAGCACTTGCCATTTTTTTTTATGCTCAAACATTTTATCAATTGTTGGATACTTTAACTTGTTATTTTGGCGAGTAATAATTTCTTCCGCTGCTATTTTGAACATTTAAACTTGATTTATCAGTTGATTTTGTGAATGAGGCAATTTTGATTATTTTAAAAAGAAAAATTTTAATTTTTCCGCAAATTTTCAAACACAAATTTTCGAGTCATTATATTACAGGCTTTTATATGTCTCAATTGTATAAAAGGGAATGCAAGAGAAAAGAGTATTCAAAGTGTTTGATTTAATTCCAAAGACAGAGTTCAAATGATTTATTGGATTGATAAAGAGATAGTCAGAGATTGAATGCAAATAGTTGATCAACGAACATAGGCTTATATCCCAACAGAGTATCGATTTATATCGATGGGATATAGGTACAGAGACAGAGATACTATTTAAATATCAATCCACCAGAGAAAAGAGAAATACCATCGTTATGTTCATGTTCTATTATATTATTCATTTTTAAAGAGTTAGATGGTATTTAGTGATTTCAAAGTCATGTTTTATAGAGTATGATATGTACAAATTGTTATGTAAGAGTTCCACTTGCTGAGTTTTATACTCATTTCAGTTATTTCATGTGATGCAGATAAGAGTGACGGGCCATGACGTTGATTGGAGCCGAGGTCATATGCATAGAAGATGGAAGGAAGAAGGCTATTTTGTTAGCATTTTTGGACATGATCAAAATGATATTTTGTATTTTGATGCAACACTTATTTGATCATGTATATACTTTTGATTGTATATATTGAAAATGTGTTTATGTCAAGAAAATTTTAAATCCTTCCTCCCTTCAAATAAATTTTAGAAAAATTCCGCTGTTATTTTATAAAATCAGTCAAGGGCATTACTGTTAGAGTAGGTGCCCGTCGAGCCAAGTGTTGGCCGAGTGTTCATGTTTAAACTCTATGTATAAACAATCTTTATTTTAATAATATTTGAAATTATTGTTTTGGCACTTCTTTATCTGTATACCCATTCAAGTTGCATAGATAAAGCCCTTGAATATACAAATAGTAGAAAGAATATGATATGTTCATATGATGGGTGTCATGAAACTCATATTTGTAATACTGTATATTCTAAACAGTTCCTAGTCGATTTAGCCGTCGCTAAGAAGGATATAGGCCGCTCGAGTTTGAGACTAGTATCTGCGGTGTGAGTATCATGTTGAATTGGTAGGGGACATTGTGATTACCGAGCATGCAGATAGGTGCTCCTGGTAGAGTGAACTGAACAATCCTCCATAAAGGACTTTCCAAGTTGTTCTCACTTATAGAGTGGAAAAGTCCTAGTTTATGGTTGTACACCATTAGTCCTTATGACCCGGGACAACATTGAGACTCTATGTGCTAGCATTACACTTTGACTTGTTTATCGACTCATTAGGGGTCATCAGGTGGCAAGGTTGGGTGTCTTGTCGAAACATATAGGAGTCGATGCATTGTAGTCAAGGATTCACCGCTTACCTTCGGGTATGGTTATCCTATGTGAATTCATGTGTATGTAGTTTCGAAATCTCTGATCAGAGTATGGTGGTAATTATGAAAGGAGTTTCATAGATTACTCCATCGATGCAACTACGACATGACACATAGTATCGATTCATTGACAAATCTCGATATACCAATGGTTGTCGAATCGGTCGGGATATATGAGATGAAGGGACCGTACTGTATGCTAAACATAATTGAATGGTTCTTGTGGGCACTATCATTTGATACCTAGGTAATCATGTAAGCGATGCTGCTAGGCGTTTAAAATGATTGGTTGGGTACTATCAGACTTGAGTTCTGACGTTCTTGTATCAAAGAGTTGATAAGTAAGAATGGAGCAATATGGGTATGCTCATATAAGGACATGTTTAGTCCGAATCACATGGAGATGTGAACCCACGGCTAGTTGTATCAATGAACCATTGAGGGCCACACAAGTACTAGCTTTCTAGATTCCGTTGAGAAGTAAAATAGTTCAATGTGTTGAACGGCTTATAAAGGAGTTTATAAGCGTAAAAAAAATAGAAGTATGACTTCTATGAGGGAAATGTAACTTTTAATTTGTGGAAGTGTTTCTAAATTAAAAGTTTTCCAAATAAATAATGTATTTGAAAATTGTGATTTTCATAAACATTATTATGGACTAAATTAAATTAATTCAAGTGTTAAATTAATTAAACACTAGTGGATCTAGTAGAGTCCAAATAATTATATTAATTCAAGTGTTGGATTAATTAAATAACATTGGGCCTTGTGGAGCCGAATTAGAAATAATTATTAAACTAGTGGGCTTGAGTAAAATCAAGTAAACGTTAAATGGTCTCAAATATGTTTGGGACATTTAAATAAAAGTCCATGGGGTTTGTAAATGTTACAAGCCCACTTACATTGCATGCTTGGGAGGTGAAGAGTTGGGGAATATTTTTTAGTAAAAAATTGCAAGGCATGCAAAAGGTGGTCTTAACTTTCTCACACACCAAGACAACTCATTCACTTCTTCCCTCCCTCACTTGGCCGAAAATTGGATCTCATTTTCTATCCAATTTCTCTTCATTTTCTTTTGAGGAATTCTTAAAACTTCTCAAAGAAAAATCTTCTTATTTTTCTAGTGCAAAATAAAAGGGTTCTAGCTTGTTGGTGGTGGGCTTGATTTGAAGTAAAGAGTCCAAAAGCTAGGTGAAACTTGTAGATTGTCTACCATTGAAGAGCCAAGTTTTTTACAACTTGGTTGGAGCCAAACATCATTCTCAAGAGATTGATAGGTATACTTTCTAAACACACTATGTATGACATTTTTGTGTTTTGTATTTGCTACACATCTTAGTATGAGGTGTTCGAATTTCTTGCCTTTGAAAATATGATTTTCGAAAATTTTAAACTTCCGTTGCGCATTCGGACACCTAAAACCGATCCCCTTTCAAGTGGTATCAGAGCTAAGGATACTATTTCGTGTAGCATTTACATAATATTATATTGAGGTCGATATCTAACTGCATGAGATGTATTTTTGCAACAAAATCAAGGCCAAGACAAAGAGGATTTTCGGGCAGCATGTTTCTGACCATTTGTGGCAGCTCGGGCTGCCCGAGGGGCTGCTCATTTCGGGCAGCAAGGGCAGCCCGAGGGGCTGCCTGAACCCCTCATTAAAATTAATAAAAAAAATTTTTTTGGCCGAAATCCGGCGACGGAGCTCCGGCGTCGGCGATGACGACTAGGGTTTCCAAAAGTGTTTTGGAATATCAAAGTGTCATGGGCCTTGAAGTTGTTGGGCCATTAGATGGCTAACATATTTGTAAAATTTAAATGGGCCAAAATGTTTTGGTGAAAAATGATTTTTTGGGCCCTTAAGTTTAAATTTACAAAAGTTGCAAATATTTTCTAATGAAATAAATAATTTAAGTTGGACTTTAATTATTTATAGTAAATGGTGATTTACAAGAAATTCGGTTATAAATAAATTAATTAGAAAGTAGAAGAAGGAGTTTGTATACTTTGTTAATTTAATTTATAATTGTGGCGGTTAGTGATTAGATCAAGATATATAATATTGGATCAAATAATTATTGTGATAATTAATTGATAGTGTATGATATATGATATTATACATGAAGGATGATCAAAAACCCAAGCCCAATTTGCTAGGTATATGCTAGGATATTTTGTGTTGAATGAATGTAATAATTATCAAATTTCAAGTGGGCTTGGTTTATGGCCCGTTCCTACCTCATGAGATGTATCCCTATTTTCCATGGATATTTATTTGTAAATAATAGAATAGTGGAAGATCAAGATTGGAAGATGGTGGTCTTGATGATTATGAAGATCGAAGACATGTAAATATTGGAAGCTTATGTAATAGTTGCATTTGCATCCTCTGCATTTCCCTAGGATTGGACCTAGGCCCGTGCTTAGCTCTCACGGGCCATTAGTTTGGGGCGATTGATCATCTTTGTTTTGTTTACTGTTTATAATATATGCATGATATGTTATAAATAATGAGTATGTGCGTTATTATCATAATAATAACAAAGTTGCATGAATCCGGCAAACATAAGATCAAACATGGCGAGTTTTTAAATAAAATTAATGATGAGACATTTCAAAATTAAAAACCCTCATTTTTTATAAGATTCAAAATTATTATCATGCCCGAAAAGGGGAATTATAAATTTGTTTATAATTTCCATATCTTCCATCGACAATGGGTGCATGATGAACGCTACCCGTGCTCGGGGCTCGGCTCATATTATTGGGGGGGCCCTAGGTGCCGGAACGCTGTGACATCCATTGACATGGTGATGTGAACTACGTGGAACTCCCATGATTTTGGCTCATATTATTGAGGGAACACATGGCGACCGTCCATTAAGGTTCAACATCGATGGGTAAGGCTTGACACGTAAAGATGAACGACGTCATATTCTTGGGTCCTAATCAAACGCGAGACAAAAGTTTACGTAGAGGGTTGCATGGTGATGCAATTGGAAACTATCTTTTAGGAATTGTGATTGGCTGATATTATTCGGGATCATAATTCGCTAATTTGACCTTGCGTACCTACTGAGGAAAGGAGTTTTCCATTTTCACTAGAGGGTAGTGAAAATGTCCAAACAGTGGGAGCGAAAATTTATAAAGTAAAAGTCCATACTTTATATCTTACTAAATATTTTAAAATAGTCATTAACATTTATCTGTTTACTTGTCAGTACAATTTTTGACAATGTCTTCAATTCGCAATCCGCTGTCTGCTATACTAGAAAAACACGTATTAACCGGACCTAATTACCTCACTTGGCTAAGAAACCTGAAAATCTTCTTGAACTCGGAAAAGATTGCATATACACTGAATGATTCGCCCCCTATTGAGGCTTTGACTAGCTGCACTCCGGAGGAATTGCAGACTTACAAGGAATGGTGTGACCATGACTTGAAAGCCAGGTGTTATATGCAGGCTTCTATGAATGATGAGCTGCAGAGGCATTTTGAGGATGCAAAGAATGCTGCTCACATTCATTTGCATCTCAAGGAGCTCTTTGGTGAGCAGACACGGCCTCTTAGGCTTGCTACCGTCAAGGAACTGATCACTTTGCGCATGCGAGATGGGGCCTCGGTCCATGAGCATGGCCTGAAGATGATTGGGCTCGTGGACAAGCTCGTTGGCATGGATTTGATGTTGTCTTCGGAGCTGACCACCGACGTGTTGCTGTTGTCACTACCTAGCTCATTTGATCTTTTTGTGGTGCATTTCAATATGAACAAGATGGAGCCGACCCTTGAGGAGTTGGTGAACATGCTTGTGACCTTTGAGTCCACCATCAAGAAAGAGAAGCCGGTTCTTTATGTGGGTTTTTCATCTGGTACGAAGACTGATCCACGTGGGAAGGGAAAGAAGCGTTCTTTCCAACGTCCCAAGAAGAACGTGCCCTTGAAGAGGCAGACTCCGATTCCTGCTGTGGCAGCCACACCAGTTAAGGCTGACAAGACTGTTGACATCTGTCATCACTGTAAGAAGCCTGGACATTGGAGGCGTAATTGCAGGGAATATCTTGCCCAGAAGAGTTCTGGAAACGATATGTTCTATATTGAAGTAAACACTTCAATTAACTCTACTTCTTGGGTATTGGATACCGGCTGTTGCTTCTGTGATGATTTGCAGGTGATGGGAAGAAGTAGGAGGCTCAGGGAAGGTGAGACCTTCTTGAGGATGGGCAATGGAGCAAGAGTTGCTGCATATGAGATGTTTACTTGCTTTTGAACAATGATTTTAAGTTAATTTTGAGAGATGTTTTTTTTGTACCAGATTTGGTGAAAAATATTATTTCCATTTCTATGCTTGATAAAGATAGATTTTCTTGTTTATTTAGCAAAGGTGTTTGCAACATTTACAAGAATGAATATTTAATTGGTACTGGAGAACTTGAAAACAATCTCTACACCTTAAAATACAAAGATATTCCACTAAACAATGTCCAAAATAACAACAACAAACAAGCAAAAACAAGATACTCTAAATTCGGCACAATTATGGCATGCTCGATTAGGACATATTTTCCTAAGAAGGATGAACAAGCTAGTTGGAATAGACATGTTTGATATGTCTGATATTAATGCTCTCACGACTTGTGAATCCTGTCTAGAAGAAAAGATGACCAATGTGTGCGGTCCGCTTAGCATCACCACTAAGCATGGACATGCCTACTTCATCACCTTTACCGATGACTTTTCGAGGTATGGGTATGTGTATTTGATGAAATACAAGTCTGAAGCTTTTGAAAGGTTCAAAGAATTCAGAAGTGAAGTAGAGAAGCAGTTGGGACGAAGCATCAAGACACTTCGATCGGATCGAGGTGGTGAGTACTTGAGTGCCAAGTTCCAATAGTATCTTAGGGAGAATGGGATTCTCTCGCAGTGGACTCCGCCCGCTACACCGCAGTTAAATGGTGTTTCGGAGCGTCGTAACCGGACTTTGATGGACATGGTTCGGTCTATAATGGGGTTCACGGAGTTGCCGCCATCCTTTTGGGGATATGCGCTTGAGACAGCGGCGCTGTTGTTGAACAATGTCCATTCAAAGGCAGTTGACAAGACACCATATGAGATATGGATGGGTAAGCCACCCAAGTATTCTTATCTTAGGATATGGGGGTGCCCTGCTTATGTGAAGTAGGTAGAGGGACATAAATTGGATAGTTGATCCATTTTATGTTACTTTGTGGGATATCCAAAGAATTCTGTTGGATATTACTTTTATCATCCCCAAGAAACAAAGGTGTTTGTTTCTAGGAATGCAACCTTTTCGGAAAAGCAATTTCTATTGGATAGAAAAGGGGAGATGATATAACTCGAAGAGGTTCAAGAGACACCCACAATTATAGAACCCACACCCAAAGAGCCAAGAGAGGAGATACAAGCTCCTAGAAGATCCGAGAGAGTCTCGAGACCCCCTATGAGGTATGGTCTGCTTCTTGAAGAGGGCCATGATGAGCCTAACCATTGATGTGATCCAAGGACCTTCAAGGAAGCGTTATTTAATGCCGATTCATCCAAGAGGCATGAAGTAATGGAATCTGAGATGAATTCCATGCATTCGAACCAAGTGTGGAATCTCGTGGATCCACCTGAGGGAATTATTCCCATAGGGTGTAAATGGATTTACAAGAGGAAACTTGGGGCGGATGGGAAGGTATTGACATTCAAGGCGCGATTGGTAGCAAAAGGATATACTCAAAGACAAGGAGTTGACTTTGAGGAAACCTTTTCTCCAGTTGAAATGTTCAAGTCGATAAGGATATTGCTAGCTATAGGTGCATGGTGTGACTATGAGATATGGCAGATTGATGTCAAGACAGCCTTACTTAATGGAGATATTAAGGAAGAGATTTACATGTCTCAACCTGTAAGGTTTACATCTGTCGGAAGTGAGCATATGGTATGCAAACTTCGAAGATCTATTTATGGTCTAAAGCAGGCATCTAGGAGTTGGAACCTTAGATTCGACAGTAGAGTCAAAGAGTTTGGTTTTACTATGAATCCTGACGAACCCTGTGTGTATAAGAAGGTCAATGGGAGTGCTGTGACATTCCTGGTGCTTTATGTTGATGACATTCTACTCATTGGGAATGATGTAGGAATGTTGCAATCAACTAAGATATGGTTAGCGAGTAAGTTCTCGATGCAGGACTTGGGTGAAGCATCTTTTGTATTGAGAATACAGATCTATAGAGATAGATCAAAAAGATTTCTTGGTCTCACCCAGTCCACATACATTGATACCATCGTGAAGTGGTTCTCGATGGATGAGTCCAAGAGAGGACATCTACCAATGTGTCATGGCGTGTCCCTATCCAAGTCTATGTCTCCCTAGACTGATATAGAGAAAGAGGCGATGGCACGCATTCCATATGCATCTACGATTGCTAGCATCATGTATGGGATGATATCTACACGTCCTGACGTGGCTTTCGCACTAAGTGTAGTGAGTAGATATCAATCGAACCCTGGTCTTCCACATTGGAAAGTTGTGAAAGACATCCTCAAGTATTTGAGAAAGACCAATAAATTGTTCTTGGTCTATGGGGGTGGAGAACTGAAATTGGAAGGCTATACCGACTCTAGCTTCCAAAGCGATATCGATGACTCGAAGTCAATCTCTAGGTTTATATTCATGCTCAATGGTGCTGCTGTGTCTTGGAAGAGTTCCAAGCAAGACAGTACGGCGGATTCCACCACTGAGGCAGATTACATTGCTGCATCAGCTGCATCAAAGGAGGCTGTTTGGATAAGGAATTTCGTCCAAGAGTTGGGCGTCATTCCTAATGGAGTTGCTTCTGTCCCGGTGTTTTGTGACAACACGGGAGCCATTGCTCAAGCAAAGGAGCCAAGGTCTCATCATAAGTCCAAACATGTATTGAGAAAGTACCACATCCTCCAAGAGATTGTGGAAAGAGGAGATGTCTCGATTGACAAAGTCGGCTCTGCAGATAATGTTGCTCATCCGCTTACTAAGCCTTTACCTGGACCATTATTCGAGAAGCATCGTGAATCGATGGGTTTGAAACATATGGGTAGTTGGCTCTAGTGCAAGTGGGAGAAAGTTAGAGTAGGTGCCCGTCGAGCCAAGTGTTGGCCGAGGGTTCATGTATAAACTCTATGTATAAACAATCTTTATTTTAATAAAATTTAAAATTATTGTTTTGGCACTTCTTTATCTGTATACCCATGCTAGTTGAATAGATAAAGCCCTTGAATATACAAATAGTAGAAAGAATATGAGATGCTCATATAATGAGTATCATGAAACTCATATTTGTAATACTGTATATTCTAAACAGTTCCTAGTCGATTCAGCCGCCGCTAAGAAGGATATAGGCCGCTCAAGTTTGAGACTAGTATCCGCAATGTGAGTACCATGTTTTATTGGTAGGGGACATTGTGATGTCCGAGCATGCAGATAGGTGCTTCTGGTAGAGTGCACTGAACAAACCTCCATAAAGGACTTTCCAAGTGGTTCTCACTTATCGAGTGGAAACGTCCTAGTTTATGGTTGTACACCATTAGTCCTTATGACCCGGGACAACTATGAGACTCTATGTGCTAGCATTACACTTTGACTTGTTTACCGACTCTTTAGGTGTCATCAGGTGGCAAGGTTGGGTGTCTTGTCGAAACATATAGGAGTCGATGCATTGTAGTCTAGGATTCACCGCTTACATGCGGGTATGGATATCCTATGTGAACTCATGTGTATGTAGTATGAAATATCTGATCAGAGTATGGTGGTAATTATGAAAGGAGTTTCATAGATTACTCCATCGATGCAACTACGACATGACACATAGTATCGATTCATTGACAAATCTCGATATACCAATGGTTGTCGAATCGAACCAAAATTGAATGGTTCTTGTGGGCACTATCATTTGATAACTAGGGAATCATGTAAGCGATACTGATAGGCGTTTAACATGATTGGTTGGGTACTATCATATTTGAGTTCTGACGTTCTTGTTATCAAGGAGTTGATAAATAAGCAAGGAACAATAGGGGTACACTCATATAAGGACATGTTTAGTCCGAATCACATGGAGATGTGAACCCATGGCTAGTTGTATCAATGAACCATTGAGAACCACACAAGTACTAGCTTTCTAGATCCCGTTGAAAAGTAAAATAGTTCAATGTGTTGAACGACTTATAAAGGAGTTTGTAAGCGTAAGGAAAAATAGAAGTATGATTTCATTGAGGGAAATGTAACTTTTAAGTTGTGGAAGTGTTCCTAAATTAAAAGTTGGCCAAATAAATAATGTGTTTGAAAATTGTGATTTTCATAAACATTATTATGGACTAAAATAAATTAATTCAAGTGTTGAATTAACTAAACACTAATGGACCTAGTAGAGTCTAAATAATTATATTAATTCAAGTGTTGGATTAATTAAATAAGATTGGGCCTTGTGGAGCCCAATTAGAAATAATTATTGTTAGAGTAGGTGCACGTCGAGCCAAGTGTTGGCCGAGTGTTCACAATGAAACTCTTTGTATCAACAGTCTATATTTTAATAATATTTGAAATTATTATTTTGGCACTTCTTTATCTGTATACCCATGCTAGTTGCAAAAATAAAGCCCTTGAATATACAAATAGTAGAAAGAATATGAGATGCTCATATGATGAGTATCATGAAACTCATATTTGTAATACTGTATATTCTAAACGGTTCCTAGTCGTTTCAGCCGCCACTAAGAAGGATATAGGCCGCTTGAGTTCGAGACTAGTATCTGCGATGTGAGTACCATGTTTCATTGGTAGGGGACTTTGTGATGTCCGAGCATGCAGATAGGTGCTCCTGGTAAAGTGCATTGAACAACCCTCCATAAAGGACTTTCCAAGTGGTTCTCACTTATCGAGTGGAAAAGTTCTAGTTTATGGTTGTACACGATTAGTCCTTATGACCCGGGACAACATTGAGACTCTATGTGCTAGAATTACACTTTGACTTGTTTACCGACTCTCATGGGGTCATCAGTTGGCAAGGTTGGGTGTTCTGTCGAAACATATAGGAGTCGATGCATTGTAGTCGGGGATTCACCGCTTACCTTCGGATGTGGATATCTTATGTGTTCTCATGTGTATGTAGGTTGAAATCTCTGATCAGAGTATGGTGGTAATTATGAAAGAGGTTTCATAGATTACACCATCGATGCAACTACGACATGACACATAGTATCGATTCATTTACAACTCTTGATAAACTAATGGTTGTCGAATCGGTCGGGATATATGAGTTGAAGGGACCGTACTGTACGCTAACTATAATTGAATGGTTCTCGCAAGCACTATCATTTGATACCTAGGGAAACATGTAAGCGATGCTGGTAGGCGTTTAATATGGTTGGTTGGGTACTATAAGACTTGAGTTCTGACGTTCTTGTTGTCAAGGAGTTGATAAGTAAGAATGGAGCAATTGGGGTATGCTCGTATAAGGACATGTTTAGTCCGAATCACATGGAGATGTAAACCCACGGCTAGTTGTATCAATGAACCATTGAGGGCCACACAAGTACTAGCTTTCTAGATCCCGTTGAGAAGTAAAATAGTTCAAAGTGTGTAACGGCTTATAAATGAGTTTATAAGCGTAAGGAAAAATAGAAGTATGACTTCAATGAGAGAAATGTAATTTTTAATTTATGAATGTGTTCCTAAATTAAGACTAGGCCAAGGGAATAATGTATTTGAAAATTGTGATTTTCATAAACATTGTTATGGACTAAATTAAATTAATTCAAGTGTTGAATTAATTAAACACTAGTGAGCCTGGTAGAGTAAAAATAATTAAATTAATTCAAGTGTTGAATTAATAACATTGGGCCTTGTGGAGCCCAATTGGATATAATTATTTAACTAGTGGGCTTGAGTAAAATCAAGTAAAGTTTAATTGGGCTCAAATATGTTTGAGACAATTAAATTAAAAAGTCCATGGGCCCTTTGTAAATGTTACAAGCCCACTAGGTTTTGTATGCTTGAGAGATGAAGAGTTGTGATTACTTTTGATTAAAATATTGGCATGGCATGCACATGCTTCCTTTTGCTTTTCCCACAACCAAGACAACTCAATCACTCCCATTCTCACTCTTTGGCCGAAAATCTAAGGGGATTTCTCTCCTCATTTTTCTCTCCATTTTGTTCTTCAATTGTTGAAGAAAAACACTTACTTCTCCTTGAATAATCCTCCTATTTTTCTAATGCAAAATATGAGGGGATCTTCATAGATGGTGGTGGGCTTGATTTTGAAGGAAAGGAGGAAGCTCGTAGAAGGTCATCCCATCAAGAGCTAAGGTTTTTACAGCTTATTTGAAGCCATCATCATCCTCAAGAGGTTGATAGGTATAATTTCTTAACACCCTATGTATGACAAAGGTGTTTAGTATATGTTACACACTAGTACTAAGGTGCTCGATTTTTCTCTTGCAAAAATCGAAAATTTTGTAACTTACGTTGCGCATTCGGGCACCTAAAATCGATCCCTTTCAATTGGTATCAAGAGCTAAGGGTACTGGTTTTTGTGTAGCATATACATAATATTATATTGAGGTCGATTTCTAACCGCATGAAATGAAAATTTGCAACAAAAATCAAGGCATTGCAAGGGGAATTTTGGATTTCGTGCAGCTAGGGCAGCCCCCCCGGGCTGCCCGAACAGCCCATTTAAAAAAAAAAATTTGTTGTTGGCTGGAATCCGGCGACGGAGCTTCGGCGACGGCGATGACGACTAGGTTTTTCAAAAGGTGTTTTGAAATATCAAAGTGTCATTGGCCTTGAGTTATTGGGTCATTGGATGGCTAACATATTTGTGAATTTTAAATGAGCCAAAATGTTTTTGGTAAAAAATGAGTTTTTTGGGCCCTTATGTTTAAAATTACAAAAGTTGCAAATATTTTCTCATAAAATAAATAATTTAAGTTGGACTTTAATTATTTATAGTAAATTGTGATTTACAAAAAATTCGGTTATAAATAAATTAATTGAAAAGTAGACAAAGGTGTTTGTATACTTTGTTAATTTAATATATAATCGTGGCGGTTAGTGATTGGTTCAAGATATATAATATTGGATCAATTAATTATTGCGATAATTAATTGATGGTGTATGATATGTGATATTATACATGAAGGATGATCAAAAGCCCAAGCTTAATTTGCTAGGTGTATGCTAGGATATTTTGTATTGAATGATTGTAATAATTATCAAATTTAAATTAGGCTTGGTTTATGGCCCGTTACCACCCCATGAGATGTATCCCTATTTTCTATGGATATTTTTTTTAAATATTAGTATAGTGGATGATCAAGATTGGAAGATGGTGGCCATGATGATTTTTAAGATCAAAGGCATGTAAATATTGGAAGCTAATGTAATAGTTGCATTTGCATCCCTTGCCTTACCATAGGATTGGACCTAGGCCCCTGTTTAGCTCACACGGGCTATTAGTACTGGGGCGATTGATCATCCTTGTTTGTTTACTGTTTATAATATATGAATGATATGTTATAAATAATGAGTATGTGCTTATTATTATGATAATAACAAAGTTGCATGAATCCGGCAAACATACGATCAAACATGACGAGCTTTTAAATAAAATTAATGATGAGACCTTTCAAAATTAAAAAACCCTCATTTTGAATAAGATTCAAAATTAATATCAAGCCCGAAAAGGAGAATTATAAATTTGTTTATAATTTCCATGTCTTCCATCGACAATGAGTGCATGATGAACGCTACCCGTACTCGGGGCTCGGCTCATATTATTGCGGGGGCCCTGGGTGCCGGAAAGCTGTGACATCCATTGAAATGGTGATGTGAACTACGTGGAACTCCCATGATTTCGGCTCATATTATTGGGGGAACTCATGGCGACCGTCCATTAAGTTTCAACATTGATGGGTAAAGCTTGACACGTGAAGATGAACGACGTCATATTATTGGGTCGTAATCAAACGTGAGACAAAAGTTTACGTAGAGGGTTGCATTGTGTTGCAATTGGAAACTACCTTTTATGGATTATGATTGGCTGATATTATCCGGGATCATAATTCGCGAATTGGACCTTACGTACCTAAGTGGGAGCGAAAATTTATAAAATAAAAGCTCATACTTTATATCTTACTAAATATTTTAAAATAGTCATTAAAATTTATCTGTTTTACTTTTCAGTACAAAATTTGACAATATCTTCAATTCTCAATCCGCTTTTTGCCATACTCGAAAAACACGTATTAACCGGACCTAATTACATCACTTGGCTAAGAAATCTGAAAATCGTCTTGAACTTGGAAAAGATTGCATATACACTGACTGAGTCGCCCTCATATAAGGTTTCGACTGAGTTCACTCTTGTGGAATTGCAGACCTACAAGAATTGGTGTGACCATGACTTGAAGGCCAAGTGTTATATGCAGGCTTCTATGAATGATAAGCTGCAGAGGCGTTTTGAGGATACAAAGAGTGCTGCTGACATTCATTTGCACCTCAAGGAGCTCTTTGGAGAGCAAACACGTCCTCTTAGGCATGCTACCGTCAAGGAGCTGATCACTTTGCGCATGCGAGATGGGGCCTCGGTCCATGAGCATGGCCTAAAGATGATTGGGCTCGTGGACAAGCTCGTTGGCATGGATTTGATATTGCCTTCGGAGTTGACCACCGACGTGTTGCTGTTATCGCTGCCTAACTCATTTGATCCTTTTGTGGTGAACTTCAACATGAACAAGATGGAGCCGGCCCTTGAGGAGTTGGTGAACATGCTTGTGACCTTTGAGTCCACCATCAAGAAAGAGAAGCCGGTTCTTTTTGTGGGCTCTTCATCTGGTACGAAGACCGGTCCACCTGGTAAGAGAAAGAAGCGTTCTTTCCAACGTCCCAAGAAGAACGTGCCCTTGAAGAGACAAACTCCGGGTCCCGTTTTGGCAGCCACACCAGTGAAAGCTGACAAGACTGTTGACATCTGTCATCACTGCAAGAAGCCTGGACATTGGAGGCGTAATTGCAAGGAATATCTGGCCCAGAAGAGTTCTGGAAACGGTTGTTCTATATTGAAGTAAACATTTCAATTAACTCTACTTCTTGGGTATTGGATACAGGATGTGGCTCACATCTCTGTAATGATTTGCAGGCGATGGGAAGAAGTAGAAGGCTCAGGAAAGGTGAGACCTTCTTGAGGATGGGCAATAGAGCAAGGGTTGCTGCCAAGGCCGTAGGAGATGTTTGCTTGTATTTGAACAATGATTTTAAGTTATTTTTGAGAGATGTTTTGTTTGTACCAGATTTGGTGAAAAATATTATTTCCATTTCTATGCTTGATAAAGATGGATTTTCTTGTTTATTTAGCAAAGGTGTTTGCAATATTTACAAGAAATGAATGTTTAATTGGTACTGGAGAACTTGAAAACGATCTCTACACCTTAAAATTAAAAGATATTCCATTAAACAATGTCCAAGCTATAAAAACAACAAACAAGCGCAAACAAGATACTCTAAATTCGGCACAATTGTGGCATTCTCGATTAGGACATATTTCCCTAAGAAGGATGAACAAGCTAGTGGGAATGTGCATGTTTGATATGTCTGATATTAATGCTCTCACGACTTGTGAATCCTGTCTAAAAGGAAAGGCGACAAAGATTCCCTTTAAGGGCCATGTGGAGCAAGCCAAAGGGTTATTGGATTTGATCCATACCGATGTGTGCAGTCCGCTTAGCATCACCACTAAGCATGGACATGCCCACTTCATCACCTTTACCGATGACTTTTCGAGGTATGGGTATGTGTATTTGATGAAATACAAGTCTGAAGCTTTTGAAAGGTTCAAAGAATTCAGAAGTGAAGTAGAGAAGCAGTTGGGACGAAGCATCAAGACACTTCGATCGGATCTAGGTGGTGAGTACTTGAGTGCCGAGTTCCAAGAGTATCTTAGGGAGAATGGGATTCTCTCGCAGTGGACTCCGCCCGCTACACCGCAGTTAAATGGTGTTTCGGAGCGTCGTAACCGGACTTTGATGGACATGGTTCGGTCTATAATGGGGTTCACGGAGTTGCCGCCATCCTTTTGGGGATATGCGCTTGAGACAGCGGCGCTGTTGTTGAATAATGTCCATTCAAAGGCAGTTGACAAGACACCATATGAGATATGGATGGGTAAGCCACCCAATTATTCTTATCTTAGAATATGGGGGTGCCCTGCTTATGTGAAGTAGGTAGAGGGACATAAATTGGATAGTTGATCCATTTTATGTTACTTTGTGGGATATCCAAAGAATTCTGTTGGATATTACTTCTATCATCCCCAAGAAACAAAGGTGTTTGTTTCTAGGAATGCAACCTTTTTGGAAAAGAAATTTCTACTGGATAGAAAAGGGGAGATGATAGAACTCGAAGAGGTTCAAGAGACACCCACAATTATAAAACCCACACCCAAAGAGCCAAGAGAGGAGATACAAGCTCCTAGAAGATCCGAGAGAGTCTCGAGACCACCTATGAGGTATGGTCTGCTTCTTGAAGAGGGACATGATGAGCCTAACCATGGATGTGATCAAAGGACCTTCAAGGAAGCGTTATCTGATGCCGATTCATCCAAGTGGCTTGAAGCGATGGAATCTGAGATGAATTCCATGCATTCGAACCAAGTGTGGAATCTCGTGGATCCACCTGTTGGAATTGTTACCCTAGGGTGTAAATGGATTTACAATAGGAAACTTGAGGCGGATGGGAAGGTATTGACCTTCAAGGCGCGATTGGTGGCAAAAGGATTTACTCAAAGACAAGGAGTTGACTTTGAGGAAACCTTTTCTCCAGTTGCAATGTTCAAGTCCATAAGGATTTTGCTAGCCATAGCTGCATGGTATGACTATGAGATATGGCAGATGGATGTTCAGACAGTCTTTCTGAATCGGGATATTAAGGAAGAGATTTACATGTCTCAACCCGAAGGGTTTACATCTATCGGAAGTGAGCATATGGTATGCAAACGTCAAAGATCTATTTATGGTCTAAAGCAGGAATCTAGGAGTTGGAACCTCAGATTCGATAGTACAATCAAAGAGTTTGGTTTTACTATGAATCCCGAGGAACCTTGTGTGTATAAGAAGGTCAGTGGGAGTGCTGTGACATTTCTTGTGCTTTATGTTGATTACATTCTACTCATTGGGAATGATGTAGGGATGTTGCAATCAACTAAGATATGGTTAGCGAGTAAGTTCTCGAAGCAGGACTTGGGTGAAGCATCTTTTGTATTTGGAATACAGATCTATAGAGATAGATCAAAAAGATTGCTTGGTCTCACCCAGTCCACATACATTGATACCATCGTGAAGCGGTTCTTGATGGATGAGTCCAAGAGAGGACATCAACCAATGTGTCATGGCGTGTCCCTATCCAAGTCTATGTCTCCCAAGACTGATGCAGAGATAGCGGCAATGACAAGCATTCCCTATGCATCTGCGATTGGTAGCATCATGTATGGGATGATATCTACACGTCCTGACGTGGCTTTTGCACTAAGTGTATTGAGTAGATATCAATCCAACCCTGGTCTTCCACACTGGAAAGCTGTGAAAGACATCCTCAAGTATTTGAGAAGGACCAATAAGTTGTTCTTGGTCTATGGGGGTGGAGAACTGAAATTGGAAGGCTATACCGACTCTAGCTTACAAAGCGATATCGATGACTCGAAGTCAACCTCTAGGTTCATATTCATGCTCAATGGTGCTGCTGTCTCTTGGAAGAGTTCCAAGCAAGACAGTACTGCGGATTCCTACACTGAGGCAGAATATATTGCTGCATCAGCTGCAGCAAAGGAGGCAGTTTGGATAAGGAATTTCATCCAAGAGTTGGGAGTCATTCCTAATGGAGTGTCTCCAGTCCCGGTGTTTTGTGACAACACGGGAGCCATTGCTCAAGCAAAGGAGCCGAGGTCTCATCAAAAGTCCAAACACGTATTGAGAAAGTACCACATCCTCAGAGAGATTGTGGAAAGAGGAGATGTCACGATTGACAAAGTCGGCTCCGCAGATAATGTTGCTGATCCGCTAACTAAGTCTTTACCTTGACCATTATTCGAGAAGCATCGCGAATCGATGGGTTTGAAGCATATGGGTAGTTGGCTCTAGTGCAAGTGGGAGATTGTTAGAGTAGGTGCACGTAGAGCCAAGTGTTGGCCGAGTGTTCACAATGAAACTCTATGTATGAACAGTTTTTATTTTAATAATATTTGAAATTATTATTTTGGCACTTCTTTATCTGTATACCCATGCTAGTTGCATAGTTAAAGCTCTTGAATATACAAATAGTAAAAAGAATATGAGATGCTCATATGATGAGTATCAGGAAACTCATATTTGTAATACTGTATATTCTAAACGGTTCCTAGTCGATTCAGCAGCCACTAAGAATGATATAGGTCACATGAGTTCGAGACTAGTATCTGCGATGTGAGTACCATGTTTCATTGGTAGTGGACATTGTGATGTCCGAGCATGCAGATAGGTGCTCCTGATAGAGTGCACTGAACAACCCTCCATAAAGGACTTTCAGAGTTGTTCTCACTTATCGAGTGGAAAAGTCCTAGTTTATGGTTGTACACGATTAGTCCTTATAACCCGGGACAACGATGAGACTCTATGTGCTAGAATTACACTTTGACTTGTTTACCGACTCTTATGGGGTCATCAGGTGGCAAGGTTGGGTGTTCTGTCGAAACATATAGGAGTCGATGCATTGTAGTCGGGGATTCATCGCTTACCTTCGGGTATGGATATCCTATGTATTCTCATGTGTATGTAGGTTGAAATATCTTATCAGAGTATGGTGGTAATTATGAAAGAGGTTTCATAGATTACACCATCGATGCAACTACGACATGACACATAGTATCGATTCATTGACAACTCTCGATAAACCAATGGTTGTCGAATCGATCGTGATATATGAGTTGAAGGGACCATACTCTACGCTAACCATAATTGAATGGTTCTTGTAGGCACTATTATTTGATACCTAGGGAATCTTGTAAGCGATGCTGCTAGGCGTTTAACATGGTTGGTTGGGTACTATCAGACTTGAGTTCTGACGTTCTTGTTGTCAAGGAGTTGATAAGTAAGAATGAAGCAATTGGGGTATGCTCGTATAAGGACTTGTTTAGTCCGAATCACATGGAGATGTGAACTCATTGCTAGTTGTATCATTGAACCATTGAGGGCCACACAAGCACTAGCTTTCTAGATCCCGTTGAGAAGTAAAATAGTTCAAAGTGTTGAACGGCTTATAAATGAGTTTATAAGCGTAAGAAAAATTAGAAGTATGACTTCTATGAGAGAAATGTAATTTTTAATTTAAGAATGTGTTCCTAAATTATGACTAGGCCAAGTGAATAATGTATTTGAAAATTATGATTTTTATAAACATTGTTATGGACTAAATTAAATTAATTCAAGTGTTGAATTAATTAAACACTATTGGGCCTGGTAGAGTCCAAATAATTAAATTAATTCAAGTGTTGAATTAATAACATTGGGCCTTGTAGAGCCCAATTGGAAATAATTATTTAACTAGTGAGCTTCACTAAAATCAAGTAAAGTTTAATTGGGTTCAAATATGTTTGAGACAATTAAATTAAAAAGTCCATGGGTCCTTTGTAAATGTTACAAGCCCACTAGGTTTTGCATTCTTGGGAGATGAAGAGTTGTGATTACTTTTGATTAAAATATTGGCATGGCATGCACATGCTTCCTTTTGCTTTTCCCACAACCAAGACAACTCATTCACTCCCATTCTCACTCTTTGGCCGAAAATTCAAGGGGATTTCTCTCCTCATTTTTCTCTCCATTTTGTTCTTCAATTGTTGAAGAAAAACACTTACTTCTCCTTGAATAATCCTCCTATTTTTCTAGTGCAAAATATGAGTGGATCTTCCTAGTTGGTGGCGGGCTCGATTTTGAAGGAAAGGAGGAAGCTTGTAGAAGGTCATCCCATCTAGAGCTAAGGTGTTTACACCTTAGTTGGAGCCATTATCAACCTCAAGAGGTTGATATGTATAATTTCTTAACACCTTATGTATGACAAAGGTGTTTAGTATATGTTACACACTAGTACAGGTGCTCGATTTTTCTCTTGCAAAAACCGAAAATTTTGTACCTTCCGTTGCGCATTCGGGCACCTAATATCGATCCCTTTCAATTATTAAACTAGTGGGCTTGAATAAAATCAAGTAAATGTTAAATGGTCTCAAATATGTTTGGGACATTTAAATAAAGTCCATGGGCTTTGTCAATGTTACAAGCCCACTTACATTGCATGCTTGGGAGGTGAAGAGTTGGGGAATATTTTTTATTAAAAAATTGCAAGGCATGCAAAAGGTGGTCTTAACTTTCTCACACACAAAAACAACTCATTCACTCCTTCCCTCCCTCACTTGGCCGAAAATTGGATCTCATTTTCTTGAAAATGGATCGGTTACGGTGACCGGAAGCGCAACGGAAGTTTAAAAATCGAATTTTTACAAGAAAATTTTCGGCCACCATGATATTGTGTGTAGCAAATACAATAAACACCAAAATGTCATACATAGGGTGTTTAGAAATAGTTACCTATCAATCTCAAGAGATTGATGATGGCACCAACCAAGTTGTAAACAACTTGGCTCTTGAATGGATGACAAATCTTCAAGCTTCCAACCTCCAAAATTAGGCCCACCACCAACTAGGTAAATCCCCTCTTAATTTGCACTAGAAAACTAAGAGGATTTTTCAAAGAGAAGAATTTTCTTTCCTCAACACTTGAAGAAGAAAAAATGGAGAAAAATGAGGAGAGAAAATCCTCTCAAAAATTCGGCCAAGGTGAGAATGAGGAGAGAAGGTAGAGCAACTTTCTTGGTTGTGTAAAAAGTAGAAAGTAAAAGTTGCATGCCAAGCCTTATTTTAATCAAAAGTATTCCCCAACTCTTCACCTCCCAAGCATGCAATGTGACTTGGGCTTGTAACTATTACAAGGCCCATGGACTATTTAAATTGGCTCAAACATATTTGAGCCCAATTAGACTTTACTTGATTTTTACTCAAGCCCACTAGTTAAATAATTATTTCCAATTGGGCTCTACAAGGCCCAATGTTATTTAATTAATTCAACACTTGAAATAATTTAATTATTTGGATTCTACTAGGCTCACTAGTGTTTAATTAATTCAACACTTGAATTAATTTAATTTAGTCCATAATAATGTTTATGAAAATCACAATTTTCAAATATATTATTTACTTGGCCTATTTTTAATTTAGGAACACATTCATAAATTAAAAATTACATTTCTCTCATAGAAGTCATACTTCTATTTTTCTCAACGCTTATAAACTCATTTATAAGCCGTTCAACACATTGAACTATTTTTACTTCTCAACGGGATCTAGAATGCTAGTACTTGTGTGGTCCTCAATGGTTCATTGATACAACTACCCGTGGGTTCACATCTCCATGTGATTCGGACTAAACATGTCCTTATATGAGCATACCCCAATTGCTCCATTCTTACTTATCAACTCCTTGATAACAAGAACGTCAGAACGCAAGTTTGATAGTACCCAACCAATCATGTTAAACGCCTAGCAGCATCGCTTACATGATTCCCTAGGTATCAAATGATAGTGCCTGCAAGAACCATTCAATTATGGTTAGCGTACAGTACGGTCCCTTCAACTCATATATCCCAATCGATTCGACAACCATTGGTTTATCGAGAGTTGTCAATAAATCGATACTATGTGTCGTGTCGTAGTTGCATCGATGGTGTAATCTATGAAACCCTTTTCATAATTACCACCATACTCTGATCAGAGATTTCAACCTACATACACATGAGAACACATATGATATCCATACCCGAAGGTAAGCGGTGAATCCCCTACTACAATGCATCGACTCCTATATATTTCGACAAAACACCCAACCTTGCCACCTGATGACCCCATGAGAGTCGGTAAACAAGTCAAAGTGTAATTCTAGCACATAGAGTCTCAATGTTGTCCCGGGTCATAAGGACTAATGGTGTACAACCATAAACTAGGACTTTTCCACTCGATAAGTGAGAACCACTTGGAAAGTCCTTTATGGAGGGTTGTTCAGTGCACTCTACCAGGAGCACCTATCTGCATGCTCGGACATCACAATGTCCCCTACTAATGAAACATGGTACTCACATCGCAGATACTAGTCTCGAACTCTAGCGGCCTATATCCTTCTTAGTGGCGGCTGAATCGACTAGGAACTGTTTAGAATATACATTATTCCAAATATGAGTTTCATGATACTCATCGTATGAGCATCTCATATTCTTTCTACTATTTGTATATTCAAGGGCTTTATCTATGCAACTAGCATGGGTATATAGATAAAGATTTGCCAAAACAGTAATTTCAAATATTATTAAATAAAGATTGCTTATACATAGAGTTTCATTGTGAACACTCGGCCAACACTTGGCTCGACGGGCACCTACTCTAACATTTCTCTCCAATTTCTCTTCATTTTTGGTTGAAGAATTCTTAAAACTTCTCAAAGAAAAATCTTCTTATTTTTCTAGTGCAAAATAAGAAGGGTTCTAGCTTGTTGGTGGTGGGCTTGATTTGAAGTAAGGAGTCCAAAAGCTAGGTGAAGCTTGTAGATTGTCCACCATTGAAGAGCCAAGTTGTTTACAACTTGGTTGGAGTCAAACATCAATCTCAAGAGATTGATAGGTATACTTTCTAAACACACTATGTATGGCATTTTTGTGTTTTGTATTTGCTACACATCTTAGTATGAGGTGTTCCAATTTCTTGCCTTTGAAAATATGAATTTCGAAAATTTTAAATTTCCGTTGCGCATTCGGACACCTAAAACCAATCTCCCTTTCGGTTACATTTAGTGGTATCAGAGCAACGTTCTTCGAACCAATGCATATGACTTCGTCTACTTTCAACAGTCCGGGTATGTCTTCTTCTACATCTATTTATTGTTATTGGTTGATATGTATTGTGTGAGCACATTGTAGGATTTAATGCCTCCTAAGAGAAAATCTTCAGAGGGTGAGGATAGTTCCTCATCGAGAGTTGTCGAAGAGTTCGGCAAATTACTGAAAGAGCAAGCCAAGGTTCACAGTGAACAGATTAAACAGTTGCTCCGTTTGCAAGGTTCAAGTCAAGGTAGAGGCCAAGTGGTTCAAGCAGTTGGAACTGATGGGATCTTTACTGCTTTTAAGAGGATGGATCCACCTGAGTTTGCAGGAAGCGTCGATCCATTGGTGGCTGTAGAGTGGATTAAAGCACTTGAGGCGATATTTGATCATCTCAAGTATGAAGACAAGGACAGAGTTGGTTGTGCAGTATTCATGCTAGCCAAAGCTGCACGTATTTGGTGGAATGCTACCAAGGTAAGTGTTGATGTTCCGGCATTGAAGTGGCAAGATTTCACGGATCTTTTCTACGACAAGTATTTTCCGGATGCACTTCGAGCTCGGACGGTGACTGAGTTTTTAGAGCTTCGTCAGAGAAGTATGAATGTTGACGAGTACATTTTGAAGTTTGAGGAGGGCTGTCTGTTTGCCCCATATATTGCCTCCAATGACAAAGACAAGGGTGCTCATTTCATTAGAGAACTTCGAGCAGAGATCAGGAGGAACATCAATATGTCTAAGGCGGTGACATTTAAAGAGATTGTGGCTAAAGCATTGTTAGCCGAGCAAGATGAGAAGGACATTGCTAGAGAGAGACAGGCGAGGCCGCAGGCTATTGCTCAAAGGGGTCAAGGTTCGAGCCAAAGAGGGAAAGGACGTTACAAGGGGAAAGACAAGATAGAGCCGAGTTCTAAAGCACCGACAGTCCCATTTGATCCAGAGAAGCCGTTGTGTCCCAAGTGCAGTAGGCATCACAGGGGTGAGTGCGGGTTTGGTACTCATACGTGCTACCGATGTGGTACTGCAGGCCATATCGCCAAGGACTGCCCGAGAGGCTCGAGTAAAGAGAAGGTGCAGGGTCGCATCTTCACCATGACGAAGGAAGGTATTAACCCTGATTCTTCTGTGATCTCTAGCACTATCTTAATTTCAGGCAGAGTAGCTTCGACATTGATTGATACAGGTGCTACTCATTCTTTTATGTCTGAACTATTTTTGAGATCTTTGGGTTTAGTTCCTTCTATTCTTCCCCTCCAGTTTAATGTTGTATTGCCTCCTGGGGATTTGTTATGCTCGATGTCTATTATGTATGCGTGTTCTGTTCAATTTGATGAGCGAGTGGTTTATGCCGATTTGATTGTTATTCCGATGGTTGCGTTTGATATTTTACTTGGCATGGATTGGCTCTCGACTTACCGTGCAGTGATTGATTGCGTTGCCAAGACGGTGAAATTTGCAGATGATGTTAATAGGGAAGGTATGCTCGCCAGTGCAGGTACTTCGCTGGTCCTTCCTATTATTTGATGTCTTGAGGCTATGAAGTTGTTGTTTAGAGGTTGTGATGGGTTTTTGGCTTCGATTGTGGATATGGATAAAATTGTGAAGTTGAATATTGATGATATTAATGTTGTGAGAGAGTTCCCTAATGTATTTGAGGATGATGTGCCGGGTTTACCGCCGGACAGAGATGTAGAGTTTGTGATTGATTTAGTCCTCGGGACAGTTTTTATTTCTAAGGCTCCGTATAGAATGGTCCCGATTGAGATGAAAGAACTGAAGATGCATTTACAGGATTTATTAGATAAAGGTTTCATACGGCCTAGTTCTTCGCCTTGGGGAGCTCCGGTTCTTTTCGTCAAGAAGAAAGATGGGTCTTTGCGGTTGTGCATTGACTACAGAGAAATCAAAAAAGTGACGATTAAAAATAGATATCCATTGCCACGAATAGACGAACTTTTTGATCAGCTGCAGGGAGCTACAGTGTTTTCGAAGATTGATATGCGATCTGGCTATTACCAGTTGAAATTTAGGGAGTCTGATATCCCTAAGACGGTGTTTTGGACCATGTATGGTCATTCGCGAATTTCTTGTTATGTCATTCGGTCTGACTAATGCTCCTTCAGTCTTCATGGATCTTATGAACCGGGTGTTTAAGCCGTATTTGGATAGCTTTGTCATTGTTTTCATCGATGATATATTGATTTTTTCAAAGACTAGAGAGCTTCATGCAGAGCACCTCAGAGTTGTTCTTGAATTGTTGAGAGAGAAGAAGCTATATGCTAAGTTGAAGAAATGTGAGTTCTGGTTGGAGCAAATTTCTTTCTTAGGCCATGTTCTCTCGAATGATGGTTTAGTTGTTGATCCAGTAAAAATCGAGGCGATACAGAAGTGGCCTATCCCTACCACTGTATTAGAGGTACGCAGTTTTCTTGGTTTGGCGGGTTATTATCGTCGTTTTATTTCAGAATTTTCCAAAATTGCCCGCCGTTAACCAATCTGATGAGGAAGACTGTGAAGTTTGAATGGTCCAATGAATGCCAAAGTGGATTCCAAGATTTGAAAGATAGGTTGACGACAGCTCCGGTACTTGCATTGCCTAGTGGTACAGAAGAATTTGTTGTTTATACTGATGCGTCGAAGAAGGGCCTCGGTGCAGTGCTGATGCAACGTGGAAAGGTTATAGCCTATGCTTCTCGTCAGTTGAAAGACTACGAGAAAAATTATCCTACGCATGATCTGGAACTAGCAGCTGTGATATTCGCCTTGAAAATCCGGAGACACTATTTATATGGCGAAAAGTGTGAAATTTTCACGGACCCCAAGAGTTTAAGGTACTTGTTTTCTCAGAAAGAACTCAATATACGACAGAGACGGTGGTTAGAGCTTGTCAAAGATTATGATGTGACGATTATTTACCACCCTGGGAAGGCGAATGTTGTAGCGGATGAATTGAGTCGTAAGTCGAGTTCATCTTTGAGTTTTATGATCCAGAGACCGTTGTTATTAGACTTGCAACGAGAGGAGATAGCTTTGGTGGTTCCGGGAACCATTGCTCACTTTTCAACGTTGATCATGAAGGCTACATTGACGGATAGAATCCGTAGAGAGCAGGCCAATGATGCACAATTGACAAAGATGAGAGTCAGAGCAGAAGAGAGAGGTAATTCAGAGTTTGGGATGAATAGAGATGGTTTGATGACATTCAGAGGCCGTATTTGCATTCCTAATGGTGATGATATTCGACTAGAAGTCTTGACAGAGGCACATACCGCGCCATACTCGATAAATCGAGGTAGTACCAAGATGTATCAGGATCTTCGGAGACTCTATTGGTGGCCAGGTATGAAGAAGGATATTGCCATGTTTATTTTTCAGTGTCTAACTTGTCAGCAGGTGAAAATCGAGCACCAGAAACCTGCTGGGACATTGCAGTCATTGCCGATTCCTCAATGAAAATGGGAGCATATTACAATGGACTTCATGATTGGTCTTCCTAGAACGCAGAAAGGTTATAACTCTATTTGGGTTATTGTTGATCGGTTGTCCAAGTCGGCGCATTTTCTCCCAGTCAAGACAACTTATTCCATGAATCAGTATGCCAAAGAGTACATAGCAGAGATTCTTAGACTTCATGGTGTTCCTGTGTCGATCGTGTCTGATCGTGACCCTAGATTTACTTCAGAGTTTTGGAAGAGTTTACACAGAGCCTTGGGTACACGGTTAGCATTCAGTACACCATATCATCCTCAGAGCTGACGATCAATCAGAGAGAGTTATTCAGATTTTGGAGGATATGCTCAGAGCTTGTACTATCGACTATCCTGGTAGTTGGGATTCCAAATTGCCTCTGGTTGCGTTCACGTACAATAATAGTTACCAAGCGACGATTGGCATGGCACCTTATGAAGCACTTTATGACAGAAAATGTAGATCCCCCTTATATTGGGACGAGATTGGTGAGAGAAAGATGTTGGGTCCAGAGTTGATCCAACAGACAGCTGATGTTGTTGCTGTTATTCGAGAGAGGATGAAAACAGCACAGTCAAGACAGAAGAGTTGTGCTGATGTAAGACATAGGATGTTGCAGTTTGAGGTTGGTGATCACGTGTTCCACCTCTTCAAGGTGTAATGCGGTTTGGCAAAAAGGGAAAGTCGAGTCCAAGGTTTATTGGTCCATTTGAGATATTGGACATAGTTGGTGATCGAGCTTACAGGTTAGCCCTACCACCAGATCTTGATAGAGTTCACAATGTTTTTCATGTCTCCATGCTCAGGAAGTATATTGCGAATCCTTCCCATGTTCTTCGTCACGAGCCATTGGATTTGACGCCGAATTTGACGTACCAAGAGATTCCAGTTCAGATTCTGGATCGAAAAGTTAAAGTATTGAGAAACAAAGAGATTGGCATTGTTAAAGTCCTTTGGAGGAATCAATTGATTGAAGAAGCCACGTGGGAACCAGAGGATGAGATGAAAGGAAAGTATCCTGAGTTGTTTGCGCAGTGACGTCAATTTCGAGGACGAAATTCCTCTAAGGGGGGGAGATTGTAATATCCAAGCTTGGTGAACGGTACGATTTGAGATTTGTTATGTTTATGGACTATTTGGTTAAGTTTAAGTATAGTTTAGATGTTAAGAATTTCGATTGATGATTTCTAGTATTGTTGATTTTAGATGATGTGTAGTTTTATGATAGCGTCATTGCTATTAAATTCATGATTATTTGTATGTTGAGCCGATTGGAATGAGGCCAATTGTAGTGGTTAGATAAGACATAGTGGTGCAACTTTATTGTTAAGAGTGTTGCCGAATTATGAGGAGAACTGACGTTGCGATTCGATTTTTATTGCAAAGAGTGTTGTTGGCTACAGAGGAGAGTGCACCCGCGGTCCATCTTGCGGTGCACCCGCGGTGTTTGGGCAGAGCAACCACCGCACCCACGGTAGAAAAAGAGCGCACCCGCGGCCGTCGCCTTTGGATTTTCGGAAGTTGTTCAGCATGCCTAGCGCACCCGCGGTAAGAAGAGTAGCGCACCCGAGGTCGATGAATAGTAAACTCGTGTTTTCGAGATTTAAGTGATATAATACAAGAGTTGGCTCAATTTTCCTCATTCTTTCCCAATCCTCTCGGTTCTTCAGCTGAAGGGAAGCTAGGGTTCTTATTTCTTTTATTTCTTTGATTCAAGCATCTTGTTGAGTATTTGAAGTGAGAACAAGATCATTTTGGGTTCAAGGAGTTAAGGTAATCTTGTGGTTTTGGTTATTCTTTGGATATTGGTGTTGGGGGAAAATCATGGAATGTTTGATTGTGTTGGTTTTATGGGTTTTATGGTATGGGTTTGTTATTATTAAGTTGTTGATGGTGCAATACATGGTTTATTGTTGTAGGTTTTGTACCAAGAGATTAGATTCAAGTTTTCTATTGGTTGTAAGTGGAATTCATTTCTTGTGCTCACATGAATTATATGTATTGTGTTTCAATGGTTTAAACATGCTATTCCCTTACATTTGATTCATGTTATGTATGGATACACTTTGTTGTATATTAGAGGCTTTTATATGTCTCAATTGTATAAAAGGGAATGAAAGAGAAAAGAGTATTCAAAGTGTTTGATTTAATGCCAAAGAGAGAGTTCAAATGATTTATTGGATTGATAAAGAGATAGTCAGAGATTGCATGCAATTAGTTGATCAACGACCATAGGCTTATATCCCAACAGAGTATCGATTTATATCGATGGGATATAGGTACAGAGACAGAGATATAATTTAAATATCAATCCACCAGAGAAAATAGAAATACCATCGTTATGTTCATGTTCTATTATATTATTCATGTTTAAAGAGTTAGATGGTATTTAGTTATTTCAAAGTCATGTTTTACAGAGTATGATATGTACAGATTGTTATGTAAGAATTCCACTTGCTGAGTTTTATACTCATTTAAATTATTTCATGTGATGCAGATAAGAATGACGAGCCAGGACGTTGATTGGAGCCGAGGTCATATGCATAGAAGATGGAAGGAAGAAGGCTATTTTGTAAGCATTTTTGGACATGATCAAAATGATATTTTGTATTTTGTTGCAACACTTATTTAATCATGTATATACTTTTGATTGTATATATTGAAAATGTTTTTATGTCAAGAAAATTTTAAATCCTTCCTCCCTGCAAATAAATTTTAGAAAAATTCCGCTGTTATTTTATAAAATCAGTCAAGGGCGTTACAAAAATGCTTTATTAAAGATCATAAACCAAAACGTATAATCAGACTATTTTGAACAGTTCATAATAAACTTAAACTATGGCGGTCCTCGGGTTTAGCCTCCCGCTCAGTCCAAGCCAGCTCACTGGTACCCACCTCTCGTCTCATCAAACTCATCCTCACCTGCATCGATCAAGTCTAGTGAGTCTAAAGACTCAACATGCATAAACTTGAAGTAACGAGTACTACGTAATAAAATCATATGCAGCTTTAAAATAGAACGTACATACTGGAACTTGAACTTGCATAAATAATATTGAGCATATGTGTAAGGCCCAAGAAATTTATCCTGTAATTTGAAAGGATTTGGCGATGATTATTATAATCTATTGTTGATAATTATATGATTATAGACGGAACGGATTGGACCGGGAAAGCCGAAAGAAAATCAAAAGAGATGAAAGGAGAAGTCCTTGCGCACATGCGCGACGTGTTGGGCGCACATGCGCGAGGAAGACAGAACCTTGCGCGCATATGCACGGTCTGAGGGCGCGCATATGCGCGAGGTGTCCATTAGGCTAGGAGAGTACTCGGCGCATATGCGCGACGTAGATGGCGCATATGCGCGTTATTGGCAGAATGTTCGGCGCATATGCGCGGAAGTTATTGGCGCATATGCGCGAGAAGACAAATGGCAGGTTCGAACAACCGGCGCATATGCACTTCTTTGTGCGCGCATATGCGCGCAACGTGCATAACATGCACGACGCCACTTGCCTTGCTGCATGCCTGGTATGTATATATATATATATAAGCATGCGAATTATCTTCAGAAAGTCGGAAGGAAATCGAGAGTTGGGGAGAAATTTTAGTTCGTGATCTTAGAAATTAATTTACGAAGAAACCGCCGGTTAGATTTTCAATCCGACTTCAGCACCGAATTCCTATCAACGCAGGCTACAACTGGACGTAAGTTTTGTTACGTTTAGACATGATTTGAATTTATGATATTGTCATAATTGAATATGAATTAGATATGGTGTTTCTGCTACAGTAGACATTGTATAATTGAATTCAGATTAAAGAATAGACTGTTTATACAATTGTTATGAGTTTCAGAGTTGAATTGATTGAAATTTGATATCAGAATTGTGTTGTTTCTGATTTTAAGTGTACCGATATTGAGATTATGAATTCTGGTATTATACTTGCGATGTTGAGATTGACGGGGTTATCGAGACTGTATTGTTATGCCGTCGAAACATCAGTTGATTTAGATTGACCAGATTCAGTAATGATTTCGATTGTAGCGTGATATCATTGATATGAATTAGATTGTACATTGTTCCGATATGGATCAGATTATGTATTGATTTGAGTATTGATCCGAACAGGTCTTGAATTGAGTTATATACTGATATGGTATTTATGTGATTTGTCATTGCCAGACTGGGTATGGAGAGATTGGAATACAAGACTTCGTCTTCGTCAGACCGGGAAGACAAATGTATAATTCATGTTTTGTTTTGGGAAGACACAACTCAAATGAAATTCAATTTGAGTTTCCCAACAAAATCACATACTAAATTATTGTTTAGATTTTATTATGATTATGCTTTGTTTATAGATTTATATTCAAGCATTTAAGATAGAAGAGTCATTGGCAGATTTGCCAAATTTCTAGATGTTCGGTGGTATCGACGCATAGGAGCAGATTTCCTCCGATTGTAGACATTCGATACAGACATGACCGAAGTCTAGGAATAAGACGTACCGTCACCCCGATTGGGAGGGTAGGTGACAGACAGTGACGTCTTATTCACACCGGGATCCCTAGAGTTAGAGTCGAGTCGAGTCAAGATATTAATTGAATTGAGTTGCATGATTATTTTATTTTGGTTTCAGAGATTATGGAACCCATTGCTACTGCATGCTTATTTTGATTTGGTTTCATAGACTATGAAACCTATTGTTATTGATTTTATGCATAATAATATGCTTTATAATTTATATTGTGTATATGCATGTCTACCATGTTTTATACTGGGATTTATTCTCACCGGAGTATCCGAATGTTGTCTTGTTTTGTATGTGTGCATGACAACAGGTGGGACAGGATCGGGGCCAAGAAGATGATGAGAGAAGACGAGTTTAGAGTGGTGATTCCGGACTTATTGTAGACTTGGTTTAATACTTGAAATTTAGTAGTTGAACCTTAGAGTAGTTTGAATAATTGTTGTACATTATTGTACTTATATACTGAGATGTATATTAGTTACATTCCATTACACTCCGCACTTGTGTTTTAAACGAAAAATTTTTAGACCCTGTTTAGTTTAATTGATAATTAAATCCCAAAGATGATTAAGAAGATGATTAACGTCCGGGTCCCCACAACAGGTGGTATCAAAGCGATAGATCCTTTAGACTGAGATAGAAGAGAATGAGCGGGGTAGATTGATTTTTCTCTCCTTGCATGTTATTGCTAGCATGAGATTTATTTTAATGTTGATTTACATTGTGTATGCTAGCTTGAGATTAGGTTTTACTGCTTTGAAATACATGGTTACCTGATTATCTGATTTGAACTGGTATTATGTATTATTGGATATGAATCAGATCTGATTCATGATCACCAGTAAGATGATCAAAGAAATATTGGAACAGACTTGTGGTATTTGGTCACTAATATTTTGATAATCAGATATACCTCCTCGAAGAATTCCAGAAAGGGATAATATTTCGACCTGAACAGATAGATGTATCAGAAACTCTGATGGAA
This sequence comes from Primulina tabacum, assembly GCF_025594145.1. Classification (NCBI taxonomy): domain Eukaryota; kingdom Viridiplantae; phylum Streptophyta; class Magnoliopsida; order Lamiales; family Gesneriaceae; genus Primulina; species Primulina tabacum. Next base: position 14,980,849 of record NC_134562.1, read on the forward strand.
ATACAGTTGAAGAGGTTTCAGTCGTTTCAACCGCCGATTTTGAAGGGTACTGAGATGTCTGAAGAGTGTCAGAATAGGTTAGATGACATAGAACTATTGTTTGATTTACTTGATTATTCAGATGAACAGAGAATTGAACTGGTATTCCACCAGTTACGAGAGGCTGCCAGAAGTTGGTGGATTACAATCAAAGGAATATTAGAACAACGTGGTACTGTGATCACGTGGGAAGTCTTCAAAGCTGAATTCTATCGAAGATTTTTCTCAGTTTCGTACTGGGAGGATAAAAGAGTAGAGTTTGAGAATTTGAGACAAGGCCAACTGAGTATTGAAGAATATGTTGCTAAATTCTCTACTCTACTGCGTTTTGTTCCTCAGATAGCTGAGAATGATAAAGCTGTAGCTGAGCAGTTCATCAAAGGATTGAATTCAGAGATAGTGACATTGATAAATATGCAGCGACCTTACCATTTTGCTGATACTTTGAGTAGGGCAAAGAGAGTTGAGGTGAGTGTGATTCGACAACGAGAAAGGTTAGATGTGATTCAACTCCCGACACAGCAACTCCCTCTTAGACTTGATAAAGGCAGTACGAGTGGAAAGCAAGATTTGCTGAAAGTTCGAAAGAAACAGTTTAAGAAGTTAGGGAGCGGACAGAGCGATTCATCTAGCTCCAGTGGTTCCAGCCCAAGTTATACTGCAGTGTATTGCAGGATTTGCGGAGGGAGACATTCAACAGAGCAATGCCAAGAAGTGACTGGTAGTTGTCGTATCTGCCGACAGTCGGGACACTTTGCTAGAGTTTGTCCCCAGAGAGGTTCCCGAAGATTTCAGGGAACAGAACCATCTGGTGGCAATGACCGAAGAATAGCCCCAGGAGGCACTTGATGATATAGTGGCAGGTACTGTTACTCTATGATTATGTTGCATATGTATTGATATATACTAATGCATTCGTTATGAGTATTTTTGAATGAATTGCATTGATATATGTTGTATCTGTTGAGTCTGTTTATACTGTAGTATTGATTCCCTTACTTTTTGGGAAAGAAAGATTGATATCAGAGAATTCTGTGAAATATTGTATACTACAGTCAGATGAGAATGAGGTCCAGTTCGATTATGATGTACTTGTGTTTCTGATTTGACCGCAATATTGATATTAATATGCTGAACAAGTACAGAACTATTGTAGATTTCTTCCAGAAAAATATAAGATTTAGACCAGATAGGGCTGGTGAGTAGAAATTCCACGGTAAGGATTCTAGATCTAGAATTCCTTTGATATCTGTATTGTTTATGACTTGATTGATATAGAAAGGAGCAGATGGTATCCTTATGTATTCAGTAGACATGCTGAAATCGAGCCTAGTATTGGCAGATTTTTCAAGTGATGTACGAGTTGGTTGACGTCTTCTTAAATAAGATTTTGGATTTGCTTTATATCAGGAAGATAGATTTCAGAATTGAATTGATACCAGGTTCTGTTTGTGTTTTAGAATTCAGTACAGAATGATATTAAATGTACAGAGTGTCACTGCATGAATTGAAAGAATTGAAATATCGGTAGAAGAATACTGACCAAGAGTTACATCTGATTTAGTGCTTCTCTTGGAAATATTCAGTTCTGTCTAAAAATTGAAAAATCCTGTGTTCAGAGGTATTCTAATGATTTATGCTTATTATATCTATGATATGTGGATATATTCGCAGCGTCTGATCGATTGAATCAGACAATTGAAGATTGTATTGAATACTCTGAGAATTGTGATTATTGTATACATAAATTATTCAGATAATGATCTTGTTTGAAACAGATTGTAGTCAGAATAAGCGATATCTAAAGTTAATATACCGATTGATTTTGACAAAGTTGAGATTGTGATCAGTGACTGAGAATGATACCGATATCAGAAAGATCAGAAATTTCAGAAAGGTCAGAAATTTATTTTTTGTCCTGAGTTGGCAGATTATCTTATACGATTGTTGTTTTGTATCTGCTTGAGTATTGTTATTGTTCTAAAACAATATTTGAGACGGCTTATATTGTTTGGGGGCATATCATCTTTGCAGATGATATATAGCAGTTGATCAAAACGACATGAAGACGTGATTGATTAGTCAGAATTGACAATATTGCCAGAAATATCCGTTTTATGAGTTTACTGAACTCACTAGATCAGTATAGATTAGTGATATTGTGAATCTGATTTGATAGTACTGTTATTCTGAGTCAGTGTTTGATACAGATTATTCAAACTGAATCAGAGCTGAATTCGAGAATTACGGCAGTTCAGAGATTTTACCAGAATGTTCAGAACTTAAATTCGATAATCAGAGCAGAACATCGATCAGAGTGGCAGATATGTGATTTTTACTGTATGAGAATTATTATCTTGTGATGTCAAATGTTTCAGAAGTGCACGACAGAATTTGATATCGATATTCAAAACCGAATACCAGGTAGGTATATATATATATTTTTTATTATTAACTGATTTGTTTGTACCAAATAGTTCGAATATGAAATGACAGATAGTGTCAAAAATGCATCGTAGTGGATTCAGTTTTCATTTTGGTGACTGAGAATGTATGATATTCGAACAGATAGTTTTGACAAAGACAGATTAAATCTGTTGTGATAGAAATTGTACTAGAATGTTGGCAGAAATTGTACTGAAATGTTTGAATTGTCAATTAATGAAGACAGAAAGATAGAAATCAGAAGATTTATTACAGAATTTGTATAATTCTGACTAGACATGGGGAGTATATTTCGATGAATTTCGTAATGAGACCACTGCAATACTTTCCAGATTGTGATATGATATGATTGTGATTGACAGATTGTTCAATCTATATCTAGTAGTTGTACAAGATGACAAAGATCGATGTCAAAGAAATAGTCAGATTAACCAGAATGTTGAAATAGATTATATCAGATTGTGAATTTTGATTGAGTTTGTAATTGTGGCAGAACATACCATGAACTCATTTATATATTATCCACTGACTGATAGATAGCCAGAGCGTACTATCCAGATATTAAAAGATATTTATGGAGTTGTAGTGCTGGATGTTAGCACTAGTTGACATGACATATTGTCACTATATGAATTATTGTATAATGATAGCTATCAAACGAGTATTGAGATAGCTACAGATGAGACAGTGTACAGTAAGTACTGCAGATTTCTTTGGTATAAGAATAATATCTCGGAGATACCTGAGATAGGATCTGATACGGTCAGAGATATGACAAAGAAAATGTAGCTAATTCAGAAGAGAATGAAGATAGATCAGACCAAACAGACTTAATATGCCAACGTCGGATGGTGACGATTGGTATTTGGGGCCGAAGATTTAAAATATATGAATTGATTACTTGCGAGTTCGAGGACGAACTCAAATCTAAGATGGGGAGAAATGTAAGGCCCAAGAAATTTATCCTGTTAATTTAAAAGGATTTGGCGATGATTATTATAATCTATTGTTGATAATTAATATGATTATAGACGGAACGGATTGGACCGGGAAAGACGAAAGAAAATCAAAAGAGATGAAAGGAGAAGTCCTTGCGCACATGCGCGACGTGTTGGGCGCACATGCGCGAGGAAGACAGAACCTTGCGCGCATATGCACAGTTGGAGGGCGCGCATATGCGCGAGGTGTCCATTAGGCTAGGAGAGTACTCGGCGCATATGCGCGACGTAGATGGCGCACATGCGCGTGATGGGCAGAATGTTCTGCGCATATGCGCGGAAGTTATTGGTGCATATGCGCGAGAAGACAAAATGCTGGTTCGAACAACCGGCGCATATGCGCGACTTTGTGCACGCATATGCGTGCAACGTGCATAACATGCACGACGCCACTTGCCTTGCTGCATGCCTGGTATGTATATATATATATAAGCATGCGAATTATCTTCAGAAAGTCGGAAGGAAATCGAGAGTTGGGGAGAAATTTTAGTTCGTGATCTTAGAAATTAATTTACGAAGAAACCGCCCGTTAGATTTTCAATCCGACTTCAGCACCGAGTTCCTATCAACGCAGGCTACAACTGGACGTAAGTTTTGTTACGTTTAGACATGATTTGAATTTATGATATTGTTAGAATTGAATATGAATCAGATATGGTGTTTCTGCTACAGTAGACATTGTATAATTGAAGTCAGATTAAAGAATAGACTGTTTATACAATTGTTATGAGTTTCAAAGTTGAATTGATTGAAATTTGATATCAGAATTGTGTTGTTACTGATTTTAAGTGTACCGATATTGAGATTATGAATTCTGGTATTATACTTGCGATGTTGAGATTGACGGGGTTATCGAGACTGTATTGTTATGCCGTCGAAACATCAGTTGATTTAGATTGACCAGATTCAGTCATGATTTCGATTGTAGCATGATATCGTTTATATGAATTAGATTGTACATTGTTCCGATATGGATCAGATTATGTATTGATTTGAGTAGTGATCAGAACAGGTCTTGAATTGAGTTATATACTGATATGGTATTTATGTGACTTGTTATTGCCACACTGGGTATGGACAGATTGGAATACAAGACTTCGTCTTCGTCAGACCGGGAAGACAAAGGTATAATTCATGTTTTGTTTTGGGGAGACACAACTCAAATGAGATTCAATTTGAGTTTCCCAACAAAATCACATACTAAATTATTGTTTAGATTTTTTTATGATTATGCTTTGTTTATAAATTTATATTCAAGCATTTAAGATAGAAGAGTCATTGGTAGATTTGCCAAATTTCTAGATGTTCGGTGGTATCGACGCATAGGAACAGAATTCCTCCGATTGTAGACATTCGATACAGACAGGACCGAAGTCTAGGAATAAGACGTATCGTCACCCCGATTGGGAGGGTAGGTGACAGACAGTGACGTCTTATTCACACCGGGATCCCTAGAGTTAGAGTCGAGTCGAGTCAAGATATGAATTGAATTGAGTTGCATGCTTATTTTATTTTGGTTTCAGAGATTATGGAACCCATTGTTACTGCATGCTTATTTTGAATTGGTTCCATAGACTATGAAACCTATTGTTATTGATTTTATGCATAATAATATGCTTTATGATTTATATTGTGTATATGCATGTCTACCATGTTTTATAGTTGGATTTATTCTCACCGGAGTATCCGACTGTTGTCTTGTTTTGTATGTGTGCATGGCAATAGGTGGGACAGGATCGGGGTCAAGAAGATGATGAGAGAAGACGAGTTTAGAGTGGTGATTCCGGACTTATTTTAGACTTGGTTTAATACTTGAAATTTAGTAGTTGAACCTTAGACTAGTTTGAATAATTGTTGTACATTATTGTACTTATATACTGAGATGTATATTAGTTACATTCCATTACGCTCCGCACTTGTGTTTTAAAAGAAAAATTTTTAGACCCTGTTTAGTTTAATTGATAATTAAATCCCTAAGATGATTAAGAAGATGATTAACGTCCGGGTCCCCACAACAGGTGGTATCAGAGCGATAGATCCTTTAGACTGAGATAGAAGAGAATGAGCGGGGTAGATTGAGTTTTCTTTCCTTGCATGTGATTGCTAGTATGAGATTTATTTTAATGTTGATTTACATTGTGTATGCTAGCATGAGATTAGGTTTTACTGCTTTGAAATACATGGTTACTTGATTATCTGATTTGAACTGGTATTTTGTATTATTGAGTATGAATCAGATCTGATGCATGATCAGCAGTAAGATGATCAAAGAAAGATTGGAACAGACTTGTGGTATTTGGTCACTAATATTTTGATAATCAGATATACCTCCTCGAAGAATTCCAGAAAGGGATAGTATTTCGACTGAACAGATAGATGTATCAGAAACTCAGCTGGAAATACAGTTGAAGAGGTTTCGGTCGTTTCAACCGCCGATTTTGAAGGGTACTGAGATGTCTGAAGAGTGTCAGAATTGGTTAGATGACATAGAACTATTGTTTGATTTACTTGATTATTCAGATGAACAGAGAATTGAACTGGTATTCCACCAGTTACGAGAGGCTGCCAGAAGTTGGCGGATTACAATCAAAGGAATATTAGAACAACGTGGTACTGTGATCACGTGGGAAGTCTTCAAAGCTGAATTCTATCGAAGATTTTTTCTCAGTTTCGTACTGGGAGGATAAAAGAGTAGAGTTTGAGAATTTGAGACAAGGCCAACTGAGTATTGAAGAATATGTTGCTAAATTCTCTACTCTACTGCGTTTTGTTCCTCAGATAGCTGAGAATGATGAAGCTGTAGCTGAGCAGTTCATCAAAGGATTGAATTCAGAGATAGTTGCATTGATAAATATGCAGCGACCTTACCATTTTGCTGATACTTTGAGTAGGGCAAAGAGAGCTGAGGTGAGTCTGATTCGACAACGAGAAAGGTTAGATGTGATTCAACTCCCGACACAGCAACTTCGTCTTAGACTTGATAAAGGCAGTTCGAGTGGAAAGCAAGATTTGCTGAAAGCTCGAAAGAAACAGTTTAAGAAGTTAGGGAGCGGACTGAGCGATTCATCTAGCTCCAGTGGTTCCAGCCCAAGTTATACTGGAGTGTATTGCAGGATTTGCGGTGGGATACATTTGACAGAGCAATGCCAGGACATGACTGGTAGTTGTCGTATCTGCCGGCAGTCGGGACACTTTGCTAGAATTTGTCCCCAGAGAGGTTCCCGAAGATTTCAGGGAACAGAACCATCTGGTGGCAGTGACCGAAGAATAGCCTCAGAAGGCACTTGATGATATAGTGGCAGGTACTGTTACTCTATGATTATGTTGCATATGTATTGATATATACTAATGCATTCGTTATGAGTATTTTTGAATGAATTGCATTGATATATGTTGTATCTGTTGAGTCTGTTTGTACCGTAGTATTGATTCCCTTACTTTTTGGGAAAGAAAGATTGATATCAGAGATTTCTGTGAAATATTGTATACTACAGTCAGATGAGAATGAGGTCGTGTTTGATTATGATGTACTTGTGTTTCTGATTTGACCGCATTATTGATATTAATATGCTGAACAAATACAGAACTATTGTAGATTCCTTCCAGAAAAATGTAAGATTCAGACCAGATAGGGCTTATGAGTAGAAATTCCACGGTAAGGATTCTAGATCTAGAATTCCTTTGATATCTGTATTGTTTATGACTTGATTGATACAGAAAGGAGCAGATGGTATCCTTATGTATTCAGTAGACATGCTGAAATCGAGCCTAGTATTGGCAGATTTGTCAAGTGATGTACGAGTTGGTTGACGTCTTCTTAAATAAGATTTTGGATTTGCTTTATATCAGGAAGATAGATTTCAGAATTGAATTGATACCAGGTTCTGTTTGTGTTTTAGAATTCAGTACAGAATGATATTAAATGTACAGAGTGTCACTGCATGAATTGAAAGAATTGAAATATCGGTAGAAGAATACTGACCAAGAGTTACATCTGATTTAGTGCTTCTCTTGGAAATATTTAGTTCTGTCTATAGATTGATAAATCCTGTGTTCAGAGGTATTCTAATGATTTATGCTTATTATATCTATGATATGTGGATATATTCGCAGCGTATGATCGATTGAATCAAACAATTGAAGATTGTATTAAATACTCTGAGAATTGTGATTATTGTATACAGAAATTATTCAGATAAGGATCTTGCTTGAAACAGATTGTAGTCAGAATAAGCGATATCTGAAGTTAATATATCGATTGATTTTGACACAGTTGAGATTGTGATCAGTGACTGAGAATGATACCGATATCAGAAAGATCAGAAATTTCAGAAAGGTCAGAAATTTATTTTTGGTCTGAGTTGGCAGATTATCTTATACGATTGTTGTTTTGTATCTGCTTGAGTATTGTTATTGTTCTAAAACAATATTTGAGACGGCTAATATTGTTTGGTTGCATATCATCTTTGCAGATGATATATAGTAGTTGATCAAAACGACATGAAGACGTGATTGATTAGTCAGAATTGACAATATTGCCAGAAATTGCCGTTTTATGAGTTTACTGAACTCACTAGATCAGTATAGATTAGTGATATTGTGAATCTGATTTGATAGTACTGTTATTCTGAGTCAGTGTTTGATACAGAATATTCAAACTGAATCAGAGCTGAATTCAAGAATTACGGCAGTTCAGAGATTTTACCAGAATGTTCAGAACTTAAATTCGATAATCAGAGCAGAACATCGATCAGAGTGGCAGATATGTGATTTTTACTGTATGAGAATGATTATCTTGTGATGTCAAATGTTTCAGAAGTGCACGACAGAATTTGATATCGATATTCAAAACCGAATACCAGGTAGGTATATATATATATTTTTTATTATTAACTGATTTGTTTGTACCAAATAGTTCGAATATGAAATGACAGATAGTGTCAAAAATGCATCGTAGTGGATTCAGTTTTCATTTTGGTGACTGAGAATGTATGATATTCGAACAGATAGTTTTGACAAAGACAGATTAAATCTGTTGTGATAGAAATTGTACTAGAATGTTGGCAGAAATTGTACTGAAATGTTTGAATTGTCAATTAATGAAGACAGAAAGATAGAAATCAGAAGATTTATTACAGAATTTGTATAATTCTGACTAGACATGGGGAGTATATTTCGATGAATTTCGTAATGAGACCACTGCAATACTTTCCAGATTGTGATATGATATGATTGTGATTGACAGATTGTTCAATCTATATCTAGTAGTTGTACAAGATGACGTACACACATGACCAGATGACAAAGATCGATGTCAAAGAAATAGTCAGATTAACCAGAATGTTGAAATAGATTATATCAGATTGTGAATTTTGATTGAGTTTGTAATTGTGGCAGAACATACCATGAACTCCTTTATATATTATCCACTGACTGATAGATAGCCAGAGCGTACTATCCAGATATTAAAAGATATTTATGGAGTTGTAGTGCTGGATGTTAGCACTAGTTGACATGACATATTGTCACTATATGAATTATTGTATAATGATAGCTATCAAACGAGTATTGAGATAGCTACAGATGAGACAGTGTACAGTAAGTACTGCAGATTTCTTTGGTATAAGAATAATATCTCGGAGATACCTGAGATAGGATCTGATACGGTCAGAGATATGACAAAGAAAATGTAGCTAATTCAGAAGAGAATGAAGATAGATCAGACCAGACAGACTTAGTATGCCAACGTCGGATGGTGACGATTGGTATTTGGGGCCGAAGATTTAATATATCTGAATTGATTACTTGCGAGTTCGAGGACGAACTCAAATCTAAGAGGGGGAAAAATGTAAGGCCCAAGAAATTTATCCTGTTAATTTGAAAGGATTTGGCGATGATTATTATAATCTATTGTTGAAAATAATATGATTATAGACGGAACGGATTGGACCGAGAAAGCCGAAAGAAAATCAAAAGAGATGAAAGGAGAAGTCCTGGCGCACATGCGCGACGTGTTGGGCGCACATGCGCGAGGAAGACAGAACCGTACGCGCATACGCACGGTAGGAGGGCGCGCATATGCGCGAGGTGTCCATTAGGCTAGGAGAGTACTCGGCGCATATGCGCAACGTAGATGGCGCACATGCGCGTGATGGGCAGAATGTCCGGCGCATATGCGCGGAAGTTATTGGGGCATATGCGCGAGAAGACAAAATGCTGGTTCGAACAACCGGCGCATATGCGCGACTTTGTGCGCGCATATGAGCGCAACGTGCATAACATGCACGACGCCACTTGCCTTGCTGCATGCCTGGTATGTATATATATATAAGCATGCGAATTATCTTCAGAAGGTCGGAAGAAAATCGAGAGTTGGGGAGAATTTTTAGTTCGTGATCTTAGAAATTAATTTACGAAGAAACTGCCTGTTAGATTTTCAATCCAACTTTAGCACCGAGTTCCTATCAACGTAGGCTACAACTGGACGTAAGTTTTGTTACGTTTAGACATGATTTGAATTTATGATATTGTCAGAATTGAATTTGAATCAGATATGGTGTTTCTGCGACAGTAGAAATTGTATAATTGAAGTCAGATTAAAGAATAGACTGTTTATACAATTGTTATGAGTTTCAAAGTTGAATTGATTGAAATTTGATATCAGAATTGTGTTGTTACTTATTTTAAGTGTACAGATATTGAGATTATGAATTCTGGTATTATACTTGCGATGTTGAGATTGACGGGGTTATCGAGACTGTATTGTTATGCCGTCGAAACATCAGTTGATTTAGATTGACCAAATTCAGTAATGATTTCGATTGTCGCGTGATATCGTTGATATGAATTAGATTGTACATTGTTCCGATATGGATCAGATTATGTATTGATTTGAGTATTGATCAGAACAAGTCTTGAATTGAGTTATCTACTGATATGGTATTTATGTGACTTGTCATTGCCAGACTGGGTATGGAAAGATTGGAATACAAGACTTCGTCTTCGTCAGACCGGGAAGACAAAGGTATAATTCATGTTTTGTTTTGGGAAGACACAACTCAAATGAGATTCAATTTGAGTTTCCCAACAAAATCACATACTAAATTATTGTTTAGATTTTTTTATGATTATGCTTTGTTTATAGATTTATATTCAAGCATTTAAGCTAGAAGAGTCATTGGCAGATTTGCCAAATTTCTAGATGTTCGGTGGTATCGACGCATAGGAGCAGATTTCCTCCGATTGTAGACATTCGATACAGACAGGACCGAAGTCTAGGAATAAGACGTACCGTCACCCCGATTGGGAGGGTAGGTGACAGACAGTGACGTCTTATTCGCACCGGGATCCCCAGAGTTAGAGTCGAGTCGAGTCAAGATATGAATTGAATTGAGTTGCATGCTTATTTTATTTTGGTTTCAGAGATAAACATGCTTACTTCGTACATAATTGAACATACATAAACTTCATCATTTTGCGGAGAGGCATGTTTCAAAGCAAATGACCCATACATAAATACGCCTGATCAGACTAAACAACAGTACTGGGCTGACAGGAAAAATACACTGCCACATACATGAGATCCCCGTTCATGCTTTAATGGGTGGATTGGTCCCTTGTCATGATTTACCGCTTTCCAATCCTGATCTAAACCCGTTCATGATTTAACGGGGTAGATTGGTCTCTGGTCATGCTTTACCGCTTTCCAATCCCATACATAAACTGGTTCACAAGACATTTAGCATACCTCAAAAACTTAAAAGTATTTTCTTTGTACGTCGAACATACTTACTTGGTGTTGAGGGATTCGTTAGATCTCGCTTGGGGCCACTGCTGCACATACTAACACATTAACGAGTGCTTAGCTTACATACTTAGACGTACTACTCGTACGTAACCCCGAAGTAAATAAGTGGCTTATGACGTTCTAGAACATTCGGGACTTGACCTCGTTTATGTTGGATCTCGGTTTTCTCGTGCCCCAAATGCAGCGGAAGTTTAAAAATTTTTATTTTCTTTTGACAATCAAAATTTATTTGTTTGAGCACTCGTATGGTTTTATAATTAAACATTCATAGGGAGTTTAATAATATATCTTTAGTGAATTGATTCACTTGGCTCCAACTAATCCGGTATAGGCGGATATAGCTCTTGATGAATCTCCAACGAACTTTCTTCAAGAACTCTTTCCTTCAATCCTTCTAATTAGGTCCATGACTAGAAGATTTTTTCCTCTTCTAATTTGTACTTGAAAAATTAGAATACATTTTGATGTTGAGATCAAAAATTTGAGAGATGACTCAAATCTCTTTTCCTTGAAAAGTGGCTAAAAATATTTGGAGAATTTTTGGATGCAATTTTCATGAATCACAATTGTGAGTGTGGAGGCTAGGTCAATTTTTTTTTTCTTTTTTATTTCCTTAAAAACAATAGCTTTGACCTAAATTCCATAATTAACATTAATGTGCTTGATTAATTTATTGGGCTAGTCCAACTAGTTTAATTAATTAAACAAAGTCCATTAATAACTTTAATTATTTAATATGCTGGACTTGTACTTATACAAGCCCATTAAACATACTTCCACTATATTTAATTTAATATTTAATAAACTCAACTTTTGAGCTTAACAAATTAAATCCATTATAAATTCAACATTTGAATTTAATATTTAAATTAAAAATTCAACTCCTTGAATTTATCACCTGCAAAATTTAATATTTAATAAACCCAATTTTTGAGTTTAATAAATTAAATTCTCGAATTCAATAAATTCAACTCCTTGAATTTATTCTCTCCAAATTTTATAAATTCATAAATTTAACTTTTTGAATTTACTATCTCATAAATTCAACTCCTTGAATTCATTTTTCTCAAAATTTAAATATCATAAATTCAACTCCTTGAATTTACTATATCTTAATATAAATTCAACTCCTTGAATTTATTCTCTCAACGGGAACAAACGATCATGTGCTTGTGTGACCCTCAATGGTTCAGGGATACAGCTAGCCGTGGGTTCACAACTCTTTGTGATTCAGAATAACATTTATTCTTATTCGGGCTTACCCTAGTGAGCCCCATTCTTTTCATCAACACCTTGATTAAGAATGTCAGAACTCATTTCTGATTGCACACATCGGATCATGGTAAGAGCATCTAGTAGCATCGCCCTATGATCCCCTAGGTATCATTGATAGTGCCTGCAAGAACCAGTCGATTATGATTAACGTACAGTACGGTATCTTCATCACATATATCCCGATCGAATCAGTAACCATTGGTTCATCGAAGGTTGCATAATAATTCGATATCTATGTGATAACTATAAATAGTGGCATCGCATGTACGGGTGGAAAACTCTTTCTCTAACGTACATTTCATACTCTGGCCAGAGATTCCACGCAGTATAATGTAATGCCCGAATTTTAAAAAAAAATGTGGCTGTAGTTGTGATGGTTTATGGCTTTACGTTATGGTATGAATGGTAAAGAATGTTATAGAATGGAAATGAGTATCGTCATGGTATGTGACAGTAGTTGTGATGGTTTATGGCTTTACCGCCAGTATGACAGGGTAATACTGGCGGTAATGAATGTTATGTGATGGTTTATGGCTTTACGTTATGGTATAAATGATAATGGTTGGGTAGAATCAAATGTTGAATTTTAGCTAAATAGGTAATGGAAGTGCAGAAACGGTATGAAAAATATGGCAGTAGTTGTGATTTTTATCATAGTTTTTTTATATTGATCCAAATGATGTGAGCCTACTTTCATTAGAAAGATAAGACATAAGACTATAACTTTCATGTTTTGAGTTTTTGTCAAATCATTAGGGAAGAGGAGACAAAATTGGCCCGAAGTGTGTCGTGTGTTTCGTCGTTTCTTGCACTGACACATTTTGGTAAATTGAGCATAACTCTTTACTCAGACCTCCAAATGACATGAGGTCAATTGGAGATGCAAGCCAAGACATAGGGCTACAACTTTCATGCTGACTACTTTTGCAAATTCGGACGTTAAAAATGCGTTTTTTGCAGAATTCAACGCGCCATAGCGCAGGATCCGGCGCCATGGCGTCCCGGTTGCTGAAATTTTTTGGTGTTGAGCAGCATGGGGCGCGCGGGTGCACCGGATTTTGCGTCACCGCGCCCAGCACATGTTCAAAAACGTGTTTTGAGGTTGGGAATTAATAAATATTGTTTGGGAAGTGTATTTGTATCATTTTCTCTTCCCTTTTTCCTACTCCATCGGTTAGAAGCTAAGGTTCTTCCATTTTTCTTCTTTCCCTCCTATCATCTCTTGATTTATTCCTTCAATCCAAATTGGTATCTTCATCTACGCTAATAGAAAGATCAAGGTAAGTTATTACTTTGTCTTGTTCTTGGATTCCTTGAGTTGTAAGTTTGTATTGGTAAGTTTTCGACTTTCAAGGGATTGAAAGCTTAAGAAAATGATATTAATGGATTCTATTATGGTTTGATCTTGTAGAATCATCACCAAGTGCCAAGACTAGTGTATCTCTATTTGGTTGTAAGTAGATTCTTCCTTAGAATGCATCTCATGAGCTATGTTTATGATAAATGAAGATTCAATTGATTTTAGCTCCTTTAAATAATTGATTATGTATATTGTATGTATTGATATTTTGAAAAGAAATGGAATTGAAGACAAGGGCAAAGTAAAGGAGCTAACTCTTTAGTACGCACGCCACGTGTTTGATAAAATGATTCGATGAATCTTTTTATGGCATATTACGGTAAAGAAATGATACAGATTCATTCTTTACACAATTGTTGGGATTTGAGTTTTCTTGAATATCTAATTTGCGGATCTTGATTTGAAGTAGTATTGAATTAATTATGAATTTTGAACAGAAACTACTCAATTTTTATAGATGATCAAAGTTCTTGAGTTATAGTAGAATTCAGAGGTTCAAGACTTCTCGACCATATTTTTTGATCTCTTGTTAATAATATTTGAAAGGTATGTTACGTTCGGTAACATACGAGGTAAAAGTATCATTTTTATTTTAAATTGAAAATTTGATGGCTTGATGAATTACTTGTGATTTGTTGATGATTGATCTTTTGAGATGAGCTTATTATGATATTGACTTGATGAGATTGAAATGCATCATTACATTGCATATTGAGCCACTTATCGATTCAGATTTGATATGGCGGAGGTCGCCTTGACTTATTGATTTGTTGGACGTATGGGACTATAGTTGAGTTGGCATAGTGTATGCGGAGGTCGCTGCTATGGCCTGAACTGTAGCACCCGTAAATCAGTAGACGTTTAAGCCATGCATAATTCTAGATTTTTAAATTTAATTGACTTCATTGCATGATTATTTTAAATGCATTTATTTGAAGTTAATTATTCATTATTTCAGTTCAGTAGTTTGATTTTTAGCATTTCAGTTATTTCAGTGAGGCCGGACCGGAGTCGGAGTTTTGAGGTAGAATTTAAGATTCGAGAAATATTTCCAGAAGTTAATTTAGCTAGCAAGTGAGTTCATTTAAGTTAGTAAGGGAGGTTTGAGGATTTAATTTAATTATTTGAGGTGATTAAGAAATGAGCTCATTTAAGTTATTTAATTAAGGGGTTAGCTCACTAAATTATTTAAAGGATTATTAAGGCTTTTAAGGGTTATTAAATTACTAGATAATCAATTTTTCCCCTACCATTTATCATGCATTTTCGGCCACACCCCTAGAAGAACAAACTAGGACTTGCCAACTCACCTTTGACCCATTCTTGGTTGATTAGCATGCTAATTCTTTTAGCTATTTTTCCACCTTAATTAATTAATACTAGACCACTATCCTAACCCTTGTTTGGCATGATAAAATCGGCCACTATAGTCTAGAATCACCCAAGAGATCATTTGAAAGCAATTCAAAATTCAAAATTCAAATGCATGAAGACTTGGTCTTGATATGATCCTTATATCTTGCACCATCCTCCTCACCCCTCATAACCACTCCATCACACTCCCTCCCCACCGAAATGAGACCCATTTTCAGTAGAAAAAACGTGATTAACAGCTAGGGAGAAAGGGAGAAAAATCGAGAACTAGAAAGAACAAGAGAAGCGCTCCACCTCCTCCGTGCCGCGTCGTCGTCGTTTCGTTCGTTTTCTTTCGAAACGAAACCAGGCATGTCTAGATTTCTTTCAAACCTCAATCAAGTCATATTATCATTTATTTTTCAGTACATGATCATGTTTATTCAAGTAAAAATCGAGATCCATGTCAAAACATTTTGAAACCACACATGCAGAATTTTTGAATTTATTGGCAAGCTTCACGGTTTCTTTTGTTTTGTGAGTTTCAGGTATTGGATCGACTCCAGGCTCCCAAGGCAGCTTGTATACATGTATTAGGATGCATTAGGACCATGTTGGTCCATTCAAACCAGCCCCATGCTTGCTGGAAATTCAGAATGACAGCAAGTCCCCATAGGTGCAGAAAATGTTGTTCGAAAATTCAGTTTGTTGTCATGGAGGAAGGATCTGATCTTGGCTGCCCCAAGGGCCTATAGCCATGGTTGGATCACTTCCCTAGCATGTATAAGACGTGACTAAGTTGCCCTTTTGGTGGCTTGGTCCATGGTTCATCGGTTTTTAATCAAAACGTCAGAACAGCCCCTATACCCCTTCGGCTACTTCGGTTGGACAGCTTTTGGTTTCGGTTTGTGTTTGCTTGGTATGGATCTTGGTTGGCCTATGGCCCTTAGCCACGGTTCATATCATGCTCCTAGATGTCTAGATCGTGCCATGGTCAATCAAATGGCCACTGGAACGACACGAGACATCGATCATAGCATAAACACTACACACGCATGCACGTTGCTCTCGGTTGGACCCTTCGGTTGAGTTATGGTGTGATGCGGATTGTGGCTGGCCTAGGGCCCTTAGCCATGGTTCAAATCATTCTTTGGGATGTTGGTAAGAGTCCCTGGTCAGTGGTTCACGCCCCTAATGCCGATAGTCTCGAAACCAATGCAAGTCTTGTAGTGCGCAGCTGCTGTAATTTTTGACAGCAAATATGCTGCTGTTCAGAAGCGTCGTTTGAGTTCTTGGTTGGCTTTTAGCCCATGGCCTTGGACTGGACAGTGCCTTATTGAGTTAGGAAGGTCATGTTTTTGACCGTTTGTCATTTGGATCATTTTTGAGGTCGTACGAGAATTTACGGTGCAATGTGCCAAATTGACTCTCGAAAGAGCGTTTCGTGTTTTGGCCTCCATTTCACCTAGATTTCGACCCTATCATTTTAGGAGCATTATTTTATGATTTTTCAGCGTATTTTAATCATGACTATACGTCGGTTCAGTGTCGGTTCAGGTTGGCTCGGAGTCATGATTAAATGCGAAGTCATTAGGCGTCATAGTCGCATCTTTTGAACGTAAATTGCATAGTTGGTCATGTTTAAGCTATTGCATATTTTTCATGGCACAGTTAGGTTGCAGCGAGCCTGGGAACGATCCAATCCAATCCAGTTGGTAAAATTACAGGAATTTTCATTATGCCAGTTAATTATTTTACGTTCATTAAATAGAAAATGATTATTTTTGAGATTTATGCGATATGGCTTGTGGTTCATTCACTATGTGGGAGTGTTATTTTATACGGTCGCCAGTGACCGATCAGTTCAGTATGGTACCACCCGGTCGCCAGTGACCGGCCAGCTCAGATCAGTTTCAGCCTCCCCGGTAGCCAGTTACCGATCAGTTCAGCTTCGTGCAGTGGCCACAGGCGTAAAACATAATCTCAACAGAAAATTTTACCAGTTATTTCAGTACAGGCTCCAAGGAGCAAATATTTTTACAGTGATTTCCAGTTCAGTTATGCACGTATTATAATTGCTCAGTACAGATTATTTTCAGGACAGGATATGTTAACTCATGCATATTTTAATTCAGATTTTTACTCGTTACCTGTGATATATGCATGCTGAGTCTTTAGGCTCACTAGACTTGATTGTTGTAGGTACGAATGAGGCCAGGGCCGAGGGCGGGGACCAGTGAGCCAGCTTGGGTCGGCAGTAGTGGCACCCGAGGACCTCAGAGCAGCAGTTGTTATTTTCTTCGCAAACAATTTTTATCAGTTGTTGGATATTTTTAAATCGTTGTTGTTGGCAAAACTTTGATTTTCTTCCGCTGCAATATTTTGAAATATTGAACTTGATTCACCAGTGATTTTATGAATGAGGCCATTTAAGTTCTTTTAAAAAGAAAATTTTTAATTTTTCCGCAAATTTTCAAGAAAGGAGTTTTAGGCCCTTCACAGTTGGTATCAGAGCGGTGGTTCTGTATAGGGTTTCACTACTACTGACCGCGAGAAGCTCACGAAGCCACGCCTTTGGTCTGTAAGTTTTTTTCAGTTCAGCATTTTGTTCAGCATTTCAGTTATAGCATGAATTATTTTGTCCGCATGCTTCCAGATTTTGAGTATTTCAGTAATAAATTATGGAATTATGCATGTTAGTTACGTATGGGTTATGTTGGAACAGTATGCCCCCTAGACGCATTTTAGAGCGCAACAGAGAGGAGGAGCCTCGCCGAGAGGACAGAGAGGAGCATAGACCGGAGGGAGACCTACCACCTCCTCCACCGCCCCCACCGGACATGAGTGCCCAGATGTTAGCTGGGATGGCACAGTTCTTCGCACAGTTTGCGGGGGGCAATGCCGCAGCCGCAGCCAGGCCGACAGGGCCCGAGGCTGTGTATGAGCGATTCATGAAGATGCGCCCGAAGGAATTCTCTGGGGCATCTGACCCCATGGTTGCCGAGGGATGGATCAAATCCCTCGAGGTGATCTTCGATTTTATGGAGCTGGAGGACGCAGACCGAGTCCGATGTGCCACCTACCTGTTCACTGGAGACGCCCGCTTATGGTGGGAAGGAGCTTCGGTAGCACTGACATTGGCTACACTTTCTTGGACCCGCTTTACGGAGGTTTTCTACTCCAAGTATTTTGCTGAGGAGGTTCGCACCAGGCTGACCACCGAGTTCATGAGTCTGAGACAGGGGTATATGTCTGTTACGGAGTTTATCCGTAAGTTCGAGAGGGGCTGTCACTTTGTGCCCCTGATAGCGAATGATGCCAGAGCCAAGCTGATGCACTTCCTGGTGGGTTTACGGCCGATCTTGCGCCGGGATGTTAGGGTATCTGACCCTGCTACTTATGAGATTGCCGTCTCCAAGGCCTTAGCCGCAGAGCAGGATCTGCGGGATATCGAGAGGGATCGTCAGGGCAAGCGCCCAGTCCAGGCACCGCACCGCCCTCCTCCTCGTCAGCATCAGCAGCAGAATAAGAGGCCTTTTCGTGGACCGCCCAGGAACCGAGGCCAGCAGCAGCAGCAGCAGCGGGGACGCCCAGCCCCGAGGACTCAGGAGCACCCAGTCTGTCCCAGGTGCTCACGTCGCCATCCTGGAGCATGTATGGCTGGCTCAGGAAAATGTTTTAAGTGTGGCAGTCCAGACCACATGTTGCTGCAGTGTCCTCAGAGGAATCTGCCTACCCAAGGCAGAGTTTTTGCTCTCCATGCCGCGGAAACCAACCCGGAGACTATGTTGTTGACAGGTACCTTTAAACTTTAAGTTATTCTTCGAATTTCAGCATTTTGGGAATCGGGATTAAGATGTGAACTTAGAACTGTTATAGAATTGCATGCTCTACTCAGATTTATTTTGGGGGAATTAAGCTAGAGGAACCTTGACCTTTGCATGTCTATAAGTTTAGATCTTGTAGTGGGATTCAACTTAGAGCTCCGCTCTTTCAGAGAGAATTTTTATATCTGGTTCCGCTACCAAGTCCTTGATAGATTCAGGGGCCAATCACTCGTTTATTTCGGAGGTCTTTGCAAACTTTCTCAAGATCCAGACCATTGGGCTAGATACAGCCTTTTCAGTAGTGTTGCCGTCGGGCGAGGAGTTGGCAGCTACAAATGTTATCCGAGATATAGACCTTGAGCTGCACGGTAATCTTGTTTATGCGGATCTGATTGTGCTACCGATGCCGGAATTTGACATCATCCTAGGGATGGACTGGCTATTGAGGAACAGAGTGTTGATAGACTTCCAGCGGAGATCCGTTCTTGTCCGACCGCCTGGAATGGAGCAGTTCTTATTTGAGCCGGACAGGTACTTTTCCTTACCGCACATTATTCCTTATGTTCAGGCTAGGAAGCTCATGCATAGAGGGTGTCAGGCATTTCTAGCAACCCTTTTATCTGTCCCCGAGGAACCCAGCCAGTCAGCCTCAGATGTTCCGATTGTAAGAGATTTCTTAGACGTTTTTCCCGAACACGTCTCTGGTATGCCACCAGAGAGAGAGGTGGAGTTTTCCGTTGAGCTTATGCAAGGTACGGCTCCGATATCCAAAGCGCCGTACCGACTAGCACCGACAGAGATGGCAGAGCTTAAGAAGCAGATCCAGGAACTTCTCGACAAGGAGTTCATTCGCCCGAGCTTTTCTCCATGGGGCGCGCCAGTCTTATTTGTGAAAAAGAAGGATGGCTCGATGAGGCTTTGCATTGACTACCGGGAGTTGAACAGGGTTACAGTGAAGAATAAATACCCACTGCCGAGGATTGAGGATCTGTTTGACCAGTTGCAGGGAGCTTCGATTTTCTCCAAGATAGATTTGCGTTCCGGTTATCACCAGTTGAGGGTGAGAGATGCTGATGTCTCGAAGACAGCTTTCAGGACTCGTTATGGTCACTACGAGTTCCTTGTGATGCCGTTCGGTCTGACGAATGCGCCAGCGATCTTCATGGATCTAATGAATCGCGTATTTCAGCCGTACCTCGACCAGTTTGTGATAGTGTTCATAGATGACATTCTCGTCTACTCCAAGAGTCGGGAGGAGCACAGCAGGCATCTGACCACAGTGTTGCAGACATTGCAGAAACACAAATTATTCGCAAAGTTCAGTAAGTGCGAATTCTGGTTAGAGAAGGTGGCGTTCTTGGGCCACATTGTTTCTAGCAGTGGCATTGAGGTAGACCCGGCGAAAGTTGCAGCAGTCAGAGATTGGGTTGTGCCTCAAAATGCATCAGAGATCCGCAGTTTTCTTGGGCTAGCAGGATATTACAGAAAATTCATCCAAGGATTTTCCTCTATCGCCGTTCCACTCACAGCACTGACAAAGAAAAATGTGAAGTTTGTGTGGAGCGAGGAGTGTCAGAAGAGCTTCGATACTTTGAAGCAAGCTCTTATCTCAGCACCCGTTTTGGCTGTACCGTCAGGATCTGGTGAGTTTGTCCTTTATACCGATGCTTCGAAGCTTGGTTTAGGTGCAGTTTTGATGCAACATGGGAGAGTGATAGCGTATACTTCTCAACAGCTGAAAATCCACGAGAAGAATTACCCTACCCATGATCTGGAGTTAGCGGCCGTAGTTTTTGCTTTGAAGATTTGGAGGCACTATCTGTATGGAGAGAAGTGCCAGATCTTTACCGACCATAAGAGCCTCAAGTATTTCTTTACGCAGAAGAAGCTGAACATGCGTCAGAGACGTTGGTTGGAGCTTGTGAAAGACTACGATTGTGACATTAGCTACCACCCGGGTAAAGCTAATGTAGTTGCGGATGCTTTGAGCAGGAAAGTCGCAGTGATGGCTCATTTGACGATTCAGAAACCTCTTCAGATCGAGATGCAGAGGTTTGATCTTGAGACTTACCCTCGAGGTAGAGTTCCTCGTCTATCTACCTTGACCATTCATTCTTCCCTTTTGGACCGTATTCGCAGTGGTCAGGCCGCAGATGAGCAGTTGGCACAGTGGAAGAAGAGAGATGAAGCCAAGGGCAGTGTCTTGTATACAGTCAGCAACGGTATTGTGAGATACCGAGATAGGATATGGGTTCCTAGCAGTGATTCTATCCGAGCATACATCTTATCAGAGGCCCATACGTCCCCGTACTCCATTCACCCTGGGAGTACGAAGATGTACAAAGATCTGCAGCTATTGTATTGGTGGCCAGGGATGAAGAAGGACATCAGGCGTTTTGTATCCGAGTGCCTGACTTGCCAGTTAGTGAAGGCCGAGCATCAGAGACCAGCAGGTTTGCTCAAGCCTCTTCCTATTCCCGAGTGAAAGTGGGAGAACATTACCATGGACTTTGTGATCGGATTGCCGAGGTCAGCCAGAGGATCGAATGCTATTTGGGTGATTGTAGATCGTCTTACCAAATCAGCGCACTTCTTGCCTATTAAGACGACTTTCACCATGATTCAGTATGCAGAGCTGTATATCCGAGAGATAGTCCGACTCCATGGTATTCCAGTTTCGATCGTATCCAACAGAGATCCCAGATTCACTTCCTCATTTTGGAAGAGTTTGCATTCGATTTTGGGTACGAAGTTGCTGTTTAGCACAGCTTTCCATCCGCAGACAGATGGACAGTCGGAGCGAGTTATTTAGATCTTAGAGGATCTTCTCCGTGCTTGCGTCATTGATTTCTCTGGGAGTTGGGAGTCGAACTTACCATTGGTAGAGTTCACCTATAACAACAGTTTCCAATCGTCTATAGGTATGGCTCCGTATGAAGCGCTGTATGGCCGCAAGTGTAGATCTCCTGTTCATTGGGATGAAGTAGGAGAGAGAGCAGAGTTGGGTCCAGAGATTGTTCAGCAGGCAGCAGATGTAGTAGTCAAGATTCGTGATAGAATGAGGACTGCTCAGAGCCGACAGAAGAGTTATGCCGATCAGCGGAGGAGAGAGTTAGAGTTTGCAGTGGGCGATCATGTCTTCGTGAAAGTGGCACCTATGAAGGGTGTCATGAGATTTGGCAAGAAAGGGAAGCTCAGTCCGAGATTCATTGGACCGTTTGAGATCCTCGACAGAGTTGGGACGCTAGCGTATCGTGTGGCTCTTCCGCCGAATCTGGCCGGAGTACACAATGTCTTTCACGTCTCCATGCTGAGGAAGTATATGGCAAATCCTTCGCATGTGCTGAATTTAGAGCCGTTGCAGCTTACTCCGAACTTATCTTATGAGGAGAGACCCGTGCAGATCTTAGACAGACAGGAGAAGAAACTTCGGAACAAGTTGGTTAAGCGAGTCAAAGTCAAATGGCTCAACCATTCAGAAGAGGAAGCTACGTGGGAGTCTGAGCCGGAGATGAGAAGTCGATACCCCGAGTTATTCGGTGAGTTCTAATTTCGAGGACGAAATTTCTTTTAAGGGGGGGAGGATTGTAGCACCCGTAAATCAGTAGACGTTTAAGCCATGCATAATTCTAGATTTTTAAATTTAATTGACTTCATTGCATGATTATTTTAAATGCATTTATTTGAAGTTAATTATTCATTATTTCAGTTCAGTAGTTTGATTTTTAGCATTTCAGTTATTTCAGTGAGGCCGGACCGGAGTCGGAGTTTTGAGGTAGAATTTAAGATTCGAGAAATATTTCCAGAAGTTAATTTAGCTAGCAAGTGAGTTCATTTAAGTTAGTAAGGGAGGTTTGAGGATTTAATTTAATTATTTGAGGTGATTAAGAAATGAGCTCATTTAAGTTATTTAATTAAGGGGTTAGCTCACTAAATTATTTAAAGGATTATTAAGGCTTTTAAGGGTTATTAAATTACTAGATAATCAATTTTCCCCCTACCATTTATCATGCATTTTCGGCCACACCCCTAGAAGAACAAACTAGCACTTGCCAACTCACCTTTGACCCATTCTTGGTTGATTAGCATGCTAATTCTTTTAGCTATTTTTCCACCTTAATTAATTAATACTAGACCACTATCCTAACCCTTGTTTGGCATGATAAAATCGGCCACTATAGTCTAGAATCACCCAAGAGATCATTTGAAAGCAATTCAAAATTCAAAATTCAAATGCATGAAGACTTGGTCTTGATATGATCCTTATATCTTGCACCATCCTCCTCACCCCTCATAACCACTCCATCACACTCCCTCCCCACCGAAATCAGACCCATTTTTAGTAGAAAAAACGTGATTAACAGCTAGGGAGAAAGGGAGAAAAATCGAGAACTAGAAAGAACAAGAGAAGCGCTCCACCTCCTCCGTGCCGCGTCGTCGTCGTTTCGTTCGTTTTCTTTCGAAACGAAACCAGGCATGTCTAGATTTCTTTCAAACGTCAATCAAGTCATATTATCATTTATTTTTCAGTACATGATCATGTTTATTCAAGTAAAAATCGAGATCCATGTCAAAACATTTTGAAACCACACATGCAGAATTTTTGAATTTATTGGCAAGCTTCACGGTTTCTTTTGTTTTGTGAGTTTCAGGTATTGGATCGACTCCAGGCTCCCAAGGCAGCTTGTATACATGTATTAGGATGCATTAGGACCATGTTGGTCCATTCAAACCAGCCCCATGCTTGCTGGAAATTCAGAATGACAGCAAGTCCCCATAGGTGCAGAAAATGTTGTTCGAAAATTCAGTTTGTTGTCATGGAGGAAGGATCTGATCTTGGCTGCCCCAAGGGCCTATAGCCATGGTTGGATCACTTCCCTAGCATGTATAAGACGTGACTAAGTTGCCCTTTTGGTGGCTTGGTCCATGGTTCATCGGTTTTTAATCAAAACGTCAGAACAGCCCCTATACCCCTTCGGCTACTTCGGTTGGACAGCTTTTGGTTTCGGTTTGTGTTTGCTTGGTATGGATCTTGGTTGGCCTATGGCCCTTAGCCACGGTTCATATCATGCTCCTAGATGTCTAGATCGTGCCATGGTCAATCAAATGGCCACTGGAACGACACGAGACATCGATCATAGCATAAACACTACACACGCATGCACGTTGCTCTCGGTTGGACCCTTCGGTTGAGTTATGGTGTGATGCGGATTGTGGCTGGCCTAGGGCCCTTAGCCATGGTTCAAATCATTCTTTGGGATGTTGGTAAGAGTCCCTGGTCGGTGGTTCACGCCCCTAATGGCCGATAGTCTCGAAACCAATGCAAGTCTTGTAGTGCGCAGCTGCTGTAATTTTTGACAGCAAGTATGCTGCTATTCAGAAGCGTCGTTTGAGTTCTTGGTTGGCTTTTAGCCCATGGCCTTGGACTGGACAGTGGCTCATTGAGTTGGGAAGGTCATGTTTTCAACCGTTTGTCATTTGGATCATTTTTGAGGTCGTACGAGAATTTACGGTGCAATGTGCCAAATTGACTCTCGAAAGAGCGTTTCGTGTTTTGGCCTCCATTTCACCTAGATTTCGACCCTATCATTTTAGGAGCATTATTTTATGATTTTTCAGCGTATTTTAATCATGACTATACGTCGGTTCAGTGTCGGTTCAGGTTGGCTCGGAGTCATGATTAAATGCGAAGTCATTAGGCGTCATAGTCGCATCTTTTGAACGTAAATTGCATAGTTGGTCATGTTTAAGCTATTGCATATTTTTCATGGCACAGTTAGGTTGCAGCGAGCCTGGGAACGATCCAATCCAATCCAATTGGTAAAATTACAGGAATTTTCATTATGCCAGTTAATTATTTTACGTGCATTAAATAGAAAATGATTATTTTTGAGATTTATGCGATATGGCTTGTGGTTCATTCACTATGTGGGAGTGTTATTTTATACGGTCGTCAGTGACCGATCAGTTCAGTATGGTACCACCCGGTCGCCAGTGACCGGCCAGCTCAGATCAGTTTCAGCCTCCCCGGTAGCCAGTTACCGATCAGTTCAGCTTCGTGCAGTGGCCACAGGCGTAAAACATAATCTCAACAGAAAATTTTACCAGTTATTTCAGTACAGGCTCCAAGGAGCAAATATTTTTACAGTGATTTCCAGTTCAGTTATGCACGTATTATAATTGCTCAGTACAGATTATTTTCAGGACAGGATATGTTAACTCATGCATATTTTAATTCAGATTTTTACTCGTTACCTGTGATATATGCATGCTGAGTCTTTAGGCTCACTAGACTTGATTGTTCTAGGTAATGATGAGGCCAGGGCCGAGGGCGGGGACCAGTGAGCCAGCTTGGGTCGGCAGTAGTGGCACCCGAGGACCTCAGAGCAGCAGTTGTTATTTTCTTCGCAAACAATTTTTATCAGTTGTTGGATATTTTTAAATCGTTGTTGTTGGCAAAACTTTGATTTTCTTCCGCTGCAATATTTTGAAATATTGAACTTGATTCACCAGTGATTTTATGAATGAGGCCATTTAAGTTCTTTTAAAAAGAAAATTTTTAATTTTTCCGCAAATTTTCAAGAAAGGAGTTTTAGGCCCTTCACAGTTGGTATCAGAGCGGTGGTTCTGTATAGGGTTTCACTACTACTGACCGCGAGAAGCTCACGAAGCCACGCCTTTGGTCTGTAAGTTTTTTTCGGTTCAGCATTTTGTTCAGCATTTCAGTTATAGCATGAATTATTTTTTCAGCATGCTTCCAGATTTTGAGTATTTTAGTAATAAATTATGGAATTATGCATGTTAGTTACGTATGGGTTATGTTGGAACAGTATGCCCCCTAGACGCATTTTAGAGCGCAACAGAGAGGAGGAGCCTCGCCGAGAGGACAGAGAGGAGCATAGACCGGAGGGAGACCTACCACCTCCTCCACCGCCCCCACCGGACATGAGTGCCCAGATGTTAGCTGGGATGGCACAGTTCTTCGCACAGTTTGCGGGGGGCAATGCCGCAGTCGCAGCCAGGCCGACAGGGCCCGAGGCTGTGTATGAGCGATTCATGAAGATGCGCCCGAAGGAATTCTCTGGGGCATCTGACCCCAGGGTTGCCGAGGGATGGATCAAATCCCTCGAGGTGATCTTCGATTTTATGGAGCTGGAGGACGCAGACCGAGTCCGATGTGCCACCTACCTGTTCACTGGAGACGCCCGCTTATGGTGGGAAGGAGCTTCGGTAGCACTGACATTGGCTACACTTTCTTGGACCCGCTTTACGAAGGTTTTCTACTCCAAGTATTTTGCTGAGGAGGTTCGCACCAGGCTGACCACCGAGTTCATGAGTCTGAGACAGGGGGATATGTCTGTTACGGAGTTTATCCGTAAGTTTGAGAGGGGCTGTCACTTTGTGCCCCTGATAGCGAATGATGCCAGAGCCAAGCTGATGCACTTCCTGGTGGGTTTACGGCCGATCTTGCGCCGGGATGTTAGGGTATCTGACCCTGCTACTTATGAGATTGCCGTCTCCAAGGCCTTAGCCGCAGAGCAGGATCTGCGGGATATCGAGAGGGATCGTCAGGGCAAGCGCCCAGTCCAGGCACCGCACCGCCCTCCTCCTCGTCAGCATCAGCAGCAGAATAAGAGGCCTTTTCATGGACCGCCCAGGAACCGAGGCCAGCAGCAGCAGCAGCAGCGGGGACGCCCAGCCCCGAGGACTCAGGAGCACCCAGTCTGTCCCTGGTGCTCACGTCGCCATCCTGGAGCATGTATGGCTGGCTCAAGAAAGTGTTTTAAGTGTGGCAGTCCAGACCACATGTTGCTGCAGTGTCCTCAGAGGAATCTGCCTACCCAAGGCAGAGTTTTTGCTCTCCATGCCGCGGAAACTCAACCCGGAGACTATGTTGTTGACAGGTACCTTTAAACTTTAAGTTATTCTTCGAATTTCAGCATTTTGGGAATCGGGATTAAGATGTGAACTTAGAACTGTTATAGGATTGC
This sequence comes from Primulina tabacum, assembly GCF_025594145.1. NCBI lineage: Eukaryota > Viridiplantae > Streptophyta > Magnoliopsida > Lamiales > Gesneriaceae > Primulina > Primulina tabacum. Next base: position 15,007,944 of record NC_134562.1, read on the forward strand.
ATGCTCTACTCAGATTTATTTTGGGGGAATTAAGCTAGAGGAACCTTGACCTTTGCATGTCTATAAGTTTAGATCTTGTAGTGGGATTCAACTTAGAGCTCCGCTCTTTCAGGGAGAATTTTTATATTTTGTTCCGCTACCAAGGCCTTGATAGATTCAGGGGCCACTCACTCGTTTATTTCGGAGGTCTTTGCAAACTTTCTCAAGATCCAGACCATTGGGCTAGATACAGCCTTTTCAGTAGTGTTGCCGTCAGGCGAGGAGTTGGCAGCTACCAATGTTATCCGAGATATAGACCTTGAGCTGCACGGTAATCTTGTTTATGCGGATCTGATTGTGCTACCGATGCCGGAATTTGACATCATCCTAGGGATGGACTGGCTATTGAGGAACAGAGTGTTGATAGAATTCCAGCGGAGATCCGTTCTTGTCCGACCGCCTGGAATGGAGCAGTTCTTATTTGAGCCGGACAGGTACTTTTCCTTACCGCGCATTATTACTTATGTTCAGGCTAGGAAGCTCATGCATAGAGGGTGTCGGGCATTTCTAGCAACCCTTTTATCTGTCCCCGAGGAACCCAGCCAGTCAGCCTCAGATGTTCCGATTGTTAGAGATTTCTTAGACGTTTTTCCCGAAGACGTCTCTGGTATGCCACCAGAGAGAGAGGTGGAGTTTTCCGTTGAGCTTATGCCAGGTACGGCTCCGATATCCAAAGCGCCGTACCGACTAGCACCGACAGAGATGGCAGAGCTTAAGAAGCAGATCCAGGAACTTCTCGACAAGGAGTTCATTCGCCCGAGCTTTTCTCCATGGGGCGCGCCAGTCTTATTTGTGAAAAAGAAGGATGGCTCGATGAGGCTTTGCATTGACTATCGGGAGTTGAATAGGGTTACAGTGAAGAATAAATACCCACTGCCGAGGATTGAGGATCTGTTTGACCAGTTGCAGGGAGCTTCGATTTTCTCCAAGATAGATTTGCGTTCCGGTTATCACCAGTTGAGGGTGAGAGATGCTGATGTCTCGAAGACAGCTTTCAGGACTCGTTATGGTCACTACGTGTTCCTTGTGATGCCGTTCGGTCTGACGAATGCGCCAGCGATCTTCATGGATCTAATGAATCGCGTATTTCAGCCGTACCTCGACCAGTTTGTGATAGTGTTCATAGATGACATTCTCGTCTACTCCAAGAGTCGGGAGGAGCACAGCAGGCATCTGACCACAGTGTTGCAGACATTGCAGAAACACAAATTATTCGCAAAGTTCAGTAAGTGCGAATTCTGGTTAGAGAAGGTGGCGTTCTTGGGCCACATAGTTTCTAGCAGTGGCATTGAGGTAGACCCGGCGAAAGTTGCAGCAGTCAGAGATTGGGTTGTGCCTCAAAATGCATCAGAGATCCGCAGTTTTCTTGAGCTACCAGGATATTACAGAAAATTCATCCAAGGATTTTCCTCTATCGCCGTTCCACTCACAGCACTGACAAAGAAAAATGTGAAGTTTGTGTGGAGCGAGGAGTGTCAGAAGAGCTTCGATACTTTGAAGCAAGCTCTTATCTCAGGACCCGTTTTGGCTGTACCTTCAGGATCTGGTGAGTTTGTCCTTTATACCGATGCTTCGAAGCTTGGTTTAGGTGCAGTTTTGATGCAGCATGGGAGAGTGATAGCGTATGCTTCTCGACAGTTGAAAATCCACGAGAAGAATTACCCTACCCATGATCTGGAGTTAGCGGCCGTAGTTTTTGCTTTGAAGATTTGGAGGCGCTATCTGTATGGAGAGAAGTGCCAGATCTTTACCGACCATATATGCATGCTGAGTCTTTAGACTCACTAGACTTGATTGTTGTAGGTACTGATGAGGCCAGGGCCGAGGGCGGGGACCAGTGAGCCAGCTTGGGTCGGCAGTAGTGGCACCCGAGGACCTCAGAGCAGCAGTTGTTATTTTCTTCGCAAACAATTTTTATCAGTTGTTGGATATTTTTAAATCGTTGTTGTTGGCAAAACTTTGATTTTCTTCCGCTGCAATATTTTGAAATATTGAACTTGATTCACCAGTGATTTTATGAATGAGGCCATTTAAGTTCTTTTAAAAAGAAAATTTTTTATTTTTCCGCAAATTTTCAAGAAAGGAGTTTTAGGCCCTTCACATGAACACTCTCTATAGGCGCACCATAGTCTTGGGATTGTAGAACACAGCAACCCACCTCGAGCGGATGAGTCGGCGGATATTGCTGGGAGATTCTCTATCCTTGGGTACCCTATGACCAGATGATTCACTTGATCTTGAGATTTATTGATAGCCCACAGCTTCTGATCATGCATTGCATTACGTTGCATCTTTATGAATTTAAATGAACAATTGGTCATTCTAAATCTCATATGTTATTGATTGTATCATACTGGGTTTATACTCACCGGCACGTCGGCTACCTCTTGTTTTCATGTGCTTGACGGTAGGTGAGGCGAGGCTTGGGATGCCAGAGTCCAGCTCCAGGCGAGGAGATACGAGTTAGAGTGGGATTCTCGGGTCTTAGGAGCTATTTTATGATGTTGGGATTACTTTGGCTTACAAGTTAATTTTGGCATGTTGAAAATTTTATTTCAAACATTTGAGACATTTAAATTATTTTGACGATGTTTATGTGGATCTGTGAGCCACAAATTATGTATTTTACTCAATTGTTTGGTTTGTTACATTTATAATTGTTAATATTAGATGTCGGACCCGGGGCCCCACATTAGGTGGTATCTGAGCATAAGATATTGGGGAACAGGATAGATCGAGTCAGTTCGAATTTCTTGATCATGTGATAATTTTGCTAGCATTTTCACTCTGCCGTAATGTGAAATACATGATCATAATTGAGATACTATATTGTTGAGCTTTATTTGAGATTTTTGAGATTGTTGAGTTTCGAGAGCCAGAGTTGATTGATACAACATTGAGATGATTATGATATTGTGATTTTATAGGTGTTGATATATTGTATATCAGACATGGCTACTCGAGGTAGAGGTCGTGGTAGACCTAGACAGAGCATACCAGTGGCACAAGATCAAGGCAGTGCTACTCATACTCAGATGGATATAACTCCGACTCCGATGGAGATACTGTTAGCCAGATTTCAGTCTTTGCACCCACCGATGTTGAAGGGTAGTGAGAATGCATTAGAGTGTGAGAACTGGTTGGAGAATATGGATCAGTTATTTGAATCTCTTTAGTATCCAGATGATCGTAGAATCAAATTAGTTGTTCATCAGTTATTAGATGTTGCAAAGAGTTGGTGGATCATGACAAAGAAAGCTTTAGAGGGTCGAGGTACGATTGTTACCTAGGATATTTTTAAATCTGAATTTTATCAGTGTTTCTTTCCTACTTCTTACAGGAAAGATAGGGGAGCCGAGTTTGCAAATTTAAAGCACGGAAATCCGAATGTTGAGGACTATGTTGCTAAGTTCTCAAATTTACTGAGATTTGCTCCTCATGTAGCATCCGATGAAGAAGCTAAGGCCGATCATTTCATAAATTGTCTTAATCATGGTATATTTACCCTGGTTAATACTGGAAGGCCTAACACTTTTGCTGAGGCTCTTGATCGAGCCAAGGGAGCTAAAACTGGAATCATTAGGCAGAGAGGTTCTCAATATTCACAACGACCCCAACAGCCACAGTTCCGACAGCAGTACAGACAGGGTAATACTGGCGGTAACTGTGGCAACATAAGAGAGCAGTTCAAGGCTAGAGGCAAACAATTTAAGAGGCATAGTAGTAATTTTTCGAGTTGTAGTGGATCGAGACAGTCTGGTTCAGTTCAAAGTACTGGTTATTCAGGTCCGACTTGTGGTCAGTGTGGTGGTAGACATTATACCGATAAGTGTAGAGGAGTCTCGGGAGCTTGCCACTTGTGTAACCAGGTGGGATACTATGCTCGAGTTTGTCCTAACCGTGGCAGTGATATATCTCAGAGTGGGGGAACTTCGAGACAGACACCTCACCAGAATCGTCAGACCCCTACAGTTCATTCCTATCAGCAATCAAACCGGTCAGATTAGAACAAACAGAGTGGTAGTCATAGGGCAGGACAGTCACCTAGACAGCAGGCCCGAGTTTTTGCACTCACTGAGGATGAGGCACATAATGCTCCAGATAATGTCATTGCAGGTAATTGTTTTCTCTCAAGTTATCCTGCTTATGTTTTGATGGATACTGGTTTCGTCACATACTTTCATATCTGAACACTTTGTCACATTGCATTCGTTGCATTCTATGCCATTATCATCTACATTATCTATTTCTACTCCACTGGGAAAAGTGATGAGGTCAGCTGAAATGATAAGTTGTTGTGAATTTCGTTATGAGGATAATGTCATTGAGCTTGATTGTATTCTATTGGAGATGTCTGATTTTGACTGCATAGTTTGTATTGACATGTTGACAAGATAAAAGGCTACTGTAGACTGTTTTCAGAAGATTGTTAAGTTTCGGCCTGATATGACAGATCACAGGACATTCTATGGTAAAGGTTCTCGAGCTAAGATTCCATTGATATCTGTTTTGTCGATGACTCGTTTGTTGTAGAAAGAAGCAGAATGTTTCTTGGTTTATGCAATTGATATTTCAAGGTCAGTACCTAAATTGGCAGATATTCCAATTGTTAGTGAATTTTCAGATGTATTTCCAGATGAAATTCCAGGATTTCCTCTAGTCAGAGAGATTGATTTCAACATTGAGTTGATGCCAGGTACACAGCCTATTTCTAGAACTCCTTATAGGATGACGCCAATTGAATTGAACGAACTAAAGGAACAACTTAAGGATTTATTGGCTAAATGATATATAAGACCAAGTGTTTCACCTTGGGGTGCTCCGGTTTTATTCGTGAGAAAGAAAGATGTGTCTATGAGGCTTTGTGTCGATTATAGACAGTTGAATAAAGCCACAATAAAGAATAAGTATCCTTTGCCAATGATTGATGATCTCTTTGACCAGTTGCAGGGTTCTTCAGTATATTTTAAGATTGATTTAAGATCCGGATATCATCAGTTAAGAGTTAGAGAGACAGATGTGCCTAAGACTGCTTTTCGTACCAGATATGGGCATTTTGAGATTTTGGTTATGCCTTTTGGGTTGACCAATGCACCTGCGGTATTTATGGATTTGATGAACCGTGTGTTTCAACGATTTATAGATAAATTTGTTTTGATCTTCATTGATGATATTCTTTTTTATTCAAAATCTGAATTGGAGCATGCTGAACATTTGAGTGCTATTTTGCAAATTTTGAGAACTGAAAAGTTGTATGCTAAATTATCCAAATGCGAGTTTTGGTTGGATAGAGTGATTTTCCTTCGGTCATGTGATTTCAAGTGCTGGTATATAAGTTGATCCGAGTAAAGTTGAGGTAGTCATCAATTGGTCTAGACCGAAATCAATTCCTGAGGCATGTGAGGCTAGTTTTGTTGAACTTAAGCAGAGACTGACTAGTGCTCCAGTTCTATCTATTCCATCAGGTGCAGGAGGATTTACAGTGCACACTGATGCTTCACATCAAGGACTAGGTTGTGTATTAATGCAGCATTGCCGTGTGGTTGCCTATGCTTCACGACAGTTGAAGCCACGTGAGTCTAGATATCCAGTGCATGACTTGGAACTAGCAGCAGTGGTTTTTGCCTTAAAGATTTTGCGTCACTGCTTGTATGGGGAGAAATTTGAGATATTCAATGATTATAAGAGTTTGAAATACCTCTTTTCACAAGCGGAGTTGAACATGAGACAGAGGCGTTAGTTAGACTTGTTGAAAGACTATGATTGCGAGATAAAATATTATCCAGGCAAGTCGAATGCAGCAGTCGATGCTTTGAGCAGAAAAGTATGCAATATGTCCTTGATCACTAGCAGTGTATCTGATCTAGTAGAAGAATGTTGTCTTTCTGGTTTAGATTTTGTGGTAGATACTCAACCTGTAAGAGTATTTATGATTCAGGCAGAGCCAGAGTTGTTTGTAAAAATTAGAGAGGCACAAAGGTTAGATCAAAGCATTCAGAAATCACTTGAACTCGTCAGATCAGGACATCGATCTGAATTTCAGGTCAATAACGAGGGTATTTTGTTTGTGAATGATCATATTGTAGTTCATAATATTTCAGAATTGAGGATAGAAATTTTGCATGATGCTCATTGCAATAAGTTCAGTGTACACCCTGGAAGTAAAAAGATTTACAATGATTCGAAGAAACAATTTTGGTGGAAAAGAATGAAATCTGACATAGCAGAATTTGTATCTCGTTGTTTGAATTTTCAACAAGTGAAAGTAGAAAGAAAGCGACCAGGAGGTCTTTTGCATAGCCTTAAGGTTCCAGAATGGAAGTGGGACCATTTCACCATGGACTTTGTCACGAAATTACCGAGGTCGTCGAGGGGTTGCGATGCAATTTTGGTTATCGTTGACAGATTAACCAAGTCTTTGTGTTTCATTCCTTATCAGATGACATATAAGCATGATCAGATGGCCAGATTGTACATGAGAAATGTTTTGAGATTGCATGGTGTGCCTAAGTCTATCGTATCAGATCGTGATCCCAGATTTTCTTCTCATTTTTGGCAGAGTTTACAAGAGGCTCTTGATACTCGTTTGCATTTGAGTACAACATATCATCATCAGATAGACGAACAGTCAAACCGTACTATTCAAACATTAGAGAATATGCTGAGAGCTGTAGTGATGGATTTTGGTATTGGTTGGCAGGATTCGTTACCACTTGTCGAGTTTTCTTATAACAACAGTTGTCAAGTGAGTATTAGAATTTCACCATTTGAAGCACTATATGGCAAGAAGTGTCGATCTCCTCTGTATTGGGACGATTTATCTGAAGCACCAATTGTAGGACCTAATATGATAAGAGATATGATAGAGAAGGTGAAATTGATTCAGAGTCGTATGTGAGCTGCTCATGATAGGCAGGCTAAGTATGCGAACATGGGGAGACGACCATTGATGTTTGATAAAAGTGATAGAGTTTTCCTGAAAATATCTCCTTTCCGTGGTACAGTTAGATTTGGAAAGAAAGGAAAATTATCGCCGAGATTTGTAGGTCCGTATGAGATTTTGGAATGTGTTGGTGATTTGGCTTATAGATTAGCTCTTCCTCCTGCATTATCAGGTGTTCATGATGTTTTTCATGTGTCTATGTTGAAGAAACATCATCCAGATCTTTCTCATGTACTTCCACCCGACGAGGTTGAGTTAGATCAGAATTTGAGCTATATTGAGAGACCGATTCTGATTCAAGACAGAAAAGATAAGCAGCTCAGAAATAAATTGATATCGTTGATTAAAGTACAGTGGAACAGACATGGTTTCGAGGAGGCAACTTGGGAATTAGAAGATAAAACGAGACATAAATATAAAGAACTATTCAAATTAAGTACACTTATATTCTCGGTTTTATTTTCAGTATTGATCATTACATGTTAGACTTGAAATTGATGATTGATTTCGAGGACGAAATCTATTTTTAGAGGGGAGGAATTGTAATGCCCGAATTTTAAAAAAAAATGTGGCAGTAGTTGTGATGGTTATGGCTTTACGTTATGGTATGAATGGTAATGAATGTTATAGAATGGAATAGATGATGGATGGTTAGAATCAAATGTTGAATTTGAACTAAATAGGTAATGGAAGTGAAGAAACTGTATGAAAAATATGGCAGTAGTTGTTGTTTTTAACATAATGTTTTGTATATTGATCAAAATGATGTGAGCCTAATTTCATTAGAAATATATGACATAAGACTATAACTTTCATGTTTTGAATTTTTGTCAAATCATTAGGGAAGATAAGACAAAATTGGCCCGAAGTGTGTCGTGTGTATCGTCGTTCCTGCACTGACACATGTTGGGAGATTGAGCATAACTCTTTACTCAGACCTCAAAATGACATGAGGCCAATTGGAGATGCAAGCCAAGACATAAGGCTACAACTTTCATGTTGACCACTTTTGCAAATTCGAAAGTTAAAAATGCGTTTTTGGCAGAATTCAACGTGCCATCGCGCAGGATCCGGCGCCATGGTGCGCCGGTTTTTGAAATGTTTTGGTGTTGAGCAGCCTGGGGTGCGCGGGTGCGCCAGATTTTGCGCCACCGCGCCCAGCAAATGTTCAAAAACGTGTTTTGAGGTTGGGAATTAATAAATATTGTTTGGGAAGTGTATTTGTATCATTTTCTCTTCCCTTTTTCCTACTCCATCGGTTAAAAGCTACGGTTCTTCCATTTTTCTTCTTTCTCTCCTATCATCTCTTGATTTATTCCTTCAATCCAAATTGGTATCTTCATCTACGCTAATATAAAGATCAAGATAAGTTATTACTTTGTCTTGTTCTTGGATTCCTTGAGTTGTAAGTTTGTATTGGTAAGTTTTCGACTTACAGGGGATTGAAAGCTTAAGAAAATGATATTAATGGATTCTATTATGGTTTGATCTTGTAAAATCATCACCAAATGCCAAGTCTAGTGTATCTCTATTTGGTTGTAAGTAGATTCTTTGTAAGGTCCAATATTAAGACGACGTAATCCAACGGCATGCAAATCTAGGAATTTTGAAAAAAAAATGGTTAATTAAATTATTTTAATTGCTTAATTGATTATGTGATATGCATGATTATATGTGAAATGGGATTTAATTGTCGTTATGCATAAAATTGTATTTTTTTAAGGATTATTCAAGTTGCGATCGAAGAACGGAGACTGAGGGCTGAAAAATAGAAAATGATTTTTATTAAATAGTTGTTTGCAATTATTTAAAAGTTGGGAGATGCTTTTTAATTTTTTGAAAAATATGGGGTTTTGAGATGATTTAATAAGCTGGGACGTAAATGTTATCGGTGTTGGTTTTCAACAAAAATACGAATTTTTTAACAACCCGGTTATTCAATTTACAAACTAATCTTACCAAAATCATTCTAATAATTTAATTAAATCCTAATCTAGCCTTGATGGGCCTAAGTTGTGCTTAAAGGGCCCAAAGCCCTATTAGTTGATTTTTAGGTATTTATTAAGAAAGTCCCACCCCCAAACCCTCACATCTGGCGGCCACAATCCTCACGCCGCTTTCAGTATTTTTGTGCCACCTAAAACTCTTCAAAAGTCACGCAAAAATACACGGCACACACTAGAATTTTGAAGGATAAATTCGGTGGAAGCTTAGGAAGATTCAAGCCACGGTTCTCATTCGTTCTTCGCAATCGTCAACAAGTTTTTCGTGCGTTAAATACGCAAAGGCACGCCTATTCTTTCCTTCTAAAACCATCATCACACCATATTATCCTTTATGCATGAAAATTGTGAAAATCGAGTGACAATTATGGTTATTTTCGTTTAGGCATCTAACGTGATATTTCAAGCATGCTTTTCAATTCAAACTCTTGTTTATTATGTGTACAAAGGGCTGCCATGACCAGGGTAAGTTCAAGCGTGGTTTTACACGATTGTTTAGTGTCCTAATCTCACACCACACACGCTACACCAGCCCATACAAGGAGGAAACGTTTTCTACACGAACATACTGTCAAGGGGTTCGGGTTCTATGGTTGAATGGTTGAGCTCGGTTCTGCTGAGACCAGGGGCTGGCCATGTATGTGGATGAGTCTCGGGAAGAGTCCTGGCTAGGCTAGGACACGATCTAACTGGCTGGGAGGAGTCCCTGTTGACAAGAACTCCTACCCGAGAGTGGCAAAATGGGGCGCGCAAGTTCTCTAATCTGTGCAGACTTGGGGGCTCAGTCCAGGGGGCTTGGTCTGGGTTAGGTCGACTCCTTGGGGTCTTAAGTGAGTGCACAACACGATGATTCAAGGGTGGTTCAGGCGGTAAGGCTCTAGGCACCAGATAGTATAAACTGCACGCCTAGGGGTTCTCGGCCATATTGGGCGCCTGGTTTGGGGCTTCGGTTCGAGCCTGGAGGCTGGGGCCGTGGGTTCCTAGGGACCAGAGGGGTGTCTAAGGATGTTGGTCAGGGTCTGGACCAACATGGTCTGATGGTGGTTCGAGAAATTCAAGGGACGGCTCGGTGCCAACCATCGAGGGTCACTTAAGGGTTTAATTGAAAGAAATTATTTGAATCACGGCTCACGGGGGTCGAGTCACGGTCCATAAGGGTTAAAATATTACAAAAAGACTAAATTTAGAATTTAGGAATTTTATATTAAAGTTTGGGATTTTTTTGGAATTAAAACACCTTCAAAACGTCAATTTACGAAATAATTAAAAAGCCAATATTTCAAGCTAAAGAAAATTTTGGGAATTTTAATTTAGGCTAAATTAATTATTTGGGACATGTTAGAGTCAAGAAAATCTAGAAAAAGGCAAAAACGTAAAATGTCACGTCCAGGGGTAAAACGGTCTTTTCACACCGAAAAATTAGTAAATGTCATGGCAGTGTCCTAAATGCTATTTTATATGTTAATATGATTATTTTTATGATTATGGATGTTTATGTCAATTTTAAATGTTGATGAATTTTTAAGATGTTAACACGTTTATTTTAAATATTTACGGATTTTTAACATGTTAAAAGGTTTATTTTAAAACGTTTATATTTTTATGATTTTTATATGTTATAACGTTTATTATAAATGTTCATGGATTTTTATGGTTTAATCTTTGACATTTAAAAGATATGTTGCATGCTTGGTTTCAAAAATAAAACGATACGTATATACATGATTTTTTTAAAGTGATGATAACATGTTGAAGGATGTGAAGGGATTGTGACTAATACATGTTGGAAATATCGTGAGGGTTATGGTCCCAGTGGGAGCCCGACGATCGTGTTTTCTTGGAGATACGGATACGAATACGAATACGTGATACGAATACGAATATGTTAATACGTAGCCCAAGGCCCAGTTGACCGGTGAGAGTGTTGCTGGTGTCCCCGCCGCCCAGTACAGTGGTTTTCTCTAGATGGATCCATCGCCCAATATGTTTTAGAATACGAGTCACGATCATGATCTGAATTCAACAAACACGAACATGAACATGAATATGAATATGAATATGGACACGAATATGGATATGAAAATGAATATGTTTATGGGATATGTGTGTGTTTACAGGAAAACGTTTTTATGAAACTGTTTTTATGCATCATGAAAATGTTTACGAAAATATTTATGTTTATGCATCTTCATGAAAATGATATTTTAAGTACAAATATTTTTCACTGTTATATGTTGACTGTATTACGTATTACTTGTTATCAAAGATAGGACGTGTTGAGTCTTTAGACTCACTAGGTGTGTTGATGCAGGTGATATAAATAGCAATAATATTGGAGGTCTTGACAAGTGACTTGCTGGACTGTCGGTGCACATAACCCGAGGACTAACGCTTCTATTTCCGCATTGAAGTTTATGACTTTAAGTTAAAGATTTTTACGACATTTTACTTTATGCTTATGAGAGGTTTTTGATAGGTAGTATGGGCTACACTTTTCAAATATTTATTGCTTTTTAGGTTTGGTAAAACGTTTTACGATTTATTGTCCTGACTATTGCTCTTTGGATTTTCAAGTACTAGTTAGATGTTTTATTTATAAAATGGTGTCAAAAATATTTTATTGTTCGGCCGATGCTAAGTGAGGTTTAAAAAAAAATTCTAGTACTTTTTAAGCAATAAAAACGGCAGACGTTTCCGTTGGTATCAGAGCAAAGGTCCTGTAAAGGGTTGTGCCACCATCAGCGCCAGGAAGATCAGTCGTCAAGCCTCAAATTTGTAAGTTTACATACTTTATATGATTTTATGATGTTAACTGCATAATTACATGGATAATATGTTTACGCTACATGTTTACTAGCTTTTTGGAGTATATATGATTTGCATGCTTAAATTGCTAAAATCAATTAGGATATGTCACACGATTAGAAAACCTAGATTTAAATGCATGTTGGTTACGTTAGAATTTGGAAAACGTTCAGATAAGATGCCTCCTAGACGTGCCCCTAGTAATGAGAACCGAGTAGAGAACAGTGTGAACAATCAAGGAAATGGACCACCACCCGATGCTGCTACACGTGCTCTTGAGGTGATGGCTCGCCTTATCGAGCAGCAGATTCAGCAGCAGCAGTTACAGTAGCAACAGTTACAGCAGCAGTTACAGCAGATGCAGCAGCAGCAGTTACAGTAGCAAAAGTTAAAGCAGCAGTTACAGCAGATGCAGCAGCAGCAGCTACAGCAGCCACCTAGGCCACGGCATGATATTTATGATCAGTTCCGGAAGCTAGGGCCGAAGGAATTCTCTGGCACTACCGACCCTTTTGCTGCTGAGAGCTGGATTCGTTCACTCGAGGTACACTTTCACTAGCTGGACATGGGAGATGCTGACCGTGTGAGGTGTACCACTTATCTGTTTAGGGATGACGCTTGTTTATGGTGGGAAGGAGCCGAGCATGGTGTTGACCTTGCTACACTCACTTGGGCACAGTTCAAGACGAAGTTCTATGAGAAATATTTTACTCCGGATGCTAGGAGCCGAATAAAGAGGGAATTTATGGCTCTTCGCCAGGGAGATGCCACTGTGGCGGAGTTTTTGAAGAGATTTGATAGGGGTTGCCACTTTGTACCCCTTATTTCCAGAGATGCGGAAGAGAAGCTTAGACACTTCATGGATGGCCTACGACCTACCATTCGGGATAAGGTTATGATGATGCGTCCTGGGGATTATGCTACAGCAGTTACCTATGCATATCAGGCTGAGCAATCCTTGAAGGACATCGACTTTGAGTTACAACATAAGAGGCAACAACATTAGAACAATAATCAACCTAATAAGAAGCCATACACGGGTCCTCCTGGACCTCAAGGGTCTCAAAAGCCCCAAGGGCAAAACCAGCAACCAAGACCACCAAAGCCACCACCTACAACACCAAAGCCTGCAGAAGGACAACCATGCAAGAAGTGCAATCGTTTACACTATGGACCTTGCGTGTGGGGTACTTCTAGGTGTTTCATTTGCAAGGAAGAAGGGCACAAAGCTGTTGAGTGCCCAAAGAAGAATGCACCTACTATGGGACGGGCATATATTATGAAAGCTAGAGAAGATGAAAAGGAGATAGACACTACGTTTATTGTGGGTAACCTAGTCATATAACATTGTTATATTGCTTACTATTGCATGAATGTTAAATTGGTTATTAGAGATTAATTGGGATCAAGAAGACATAAGAACATTTTAGAATTTCAGTTTGACCAGAGTAGAGCAATGGAAGCGGGGATTTTGGGATATTAGAATCTAAACCTTGGGTTATTAGGATTAGCGAATTTCGAGGACGAAATTTTATTTAAGGGGGGAAGGAATTGTAATGTCCAAAATTAAGACGACGTAATCCAACGGCATGCAAATCTAGGAATTCTGAAAAAAAAAATGGTTAATTAAATTATTTTAATTGCTTAATTGATTATGTGATATGCATGATTATATGTTAAATGGGATTTAATTGTCGTTATGCAAAAAATTGTATTTTTTTAAGGATTATTCAAGTTGCGATTGAAGAACGGAGACCGAGGGCTGAAAAATAGAAAATGATTTTTAGTAAATAGTTGTTTGTAATTATTTAAAAGTTGGGAGATGCTTTTTATTATTTTTGAAAAATATTGGGTTTTGAGATGATTTAATACGCCGGAACGTAAATGTTATCGGTGTTGGTTTTTCAACAAAAATACGAACTTTTTAACAACCCGGTTATTCAATTTACAATCTAATCTTACCAAAATCATTATAATAATTTAATTAAATCCTAATCTAGCCTTGATGGGCCTAAGTTGTGCTTAAAGGGGCCCAAAGCCCTATTAGTTGATTTTTATATATTTATTAAGAAAGTCCCACCCCCAAACCCTCACATCTGGCGGCCACAATCCTCACGCCGCTTTCAGTATTTTTGTGCCACATAAAACTCTTCAAATTCACGCAAAAATACACGGCACAAACTAGAATTTCAAAGGATAAATTCGGTGGAAGCATAGGAAGATTCAAGCCACGGTTCTCGTTCGTTCTTCACAATCGTCAACAAGTTTTTCGTGCGTTAAATACGCAAAGGCACGCCTATTCTTTCCTTCTAAAACCATCATCACACCATATTATCCTTTATGCATGAAAATTGTGAAAATCGAGTGAAAATTATGGTTATTTTCGTTTAGGCATCTAACGTGAGATTTCAAGCATGCTTTTCAATTCAAACTCTTGTTTATTATGTGTACAAAGGGCTGCCATGACCAGGGTAAGTTCAAGCGTGGTTTTACACGATTTTTTAGTGTCCTAATCTCACACCACACACGCTACACCAGCCCATACAAGGAGGAATCGTTTTCTGCACGAACATACTGTCAAGGGGTTCGGGTTCTATGGTTGAATGGTTGAGCTCGGTTCGGCTGGGAGGAGTCCTTGTTGACAAGGACTCCTACCCGAGAGTGGCAAAATGGGGCGCGCAAGTTCTGTAATCTGTGCAGACTTGGGGGCTCGGTCCAGGGGGCTTGGGCTGGGTTAGGTCGACTCCTTGGGGTCTTAAGTGAGTGCACAACACGATGATTCAAGTGTGGTTCAGTCGGTAAGGCTCTAGGCATCAGATAGTATAAACTGCACGCCTAGGGGTTCTCGGCCATATTGGGCGCATGGTTTGGGGCTTCGGTTCGAGCCTGGGGGCTGGGGCGGTGCGTTCCTAGGGACCAGAGGGGTGTCTAAGGATGTTGTTCATGGTCTGGAGCAACATGGTCCGATGGTGGTTCGAGAAATTCAGGGGACAGCTCGGTGCCTACCATCGAGGGTCACTTAAGGGTTTAATCAAAGAAATTATTTGAATCACGGCTCACGGGGGTTGATTCGCGGTCCATAAGGGTTAAAATATTATAAAAAGACTAAATTTAGAATTTAGGAATTTTATATTAATGTTTGGGATTTTTTTGGAATTAAAACACCTTCAAAACGTCAATTTACGAAATAATTAAAAAGCCTAGATTTTATGCTAAAGAAAATTATGGGAATTTTAATTTAGGCTAAATTAATTATTTGGGACATGTTAGAGTCAAGAAAATCTAGAAAAAGGCAAAAACGTAAAATATCACGTCCAGGGATAAAACGGTCTTTTCACACCGGAAAATTAGTAAATGTCATGGCAGTGTCCTAAATGCTATTTTATATGTTAATATGATTATTTTTATGATTATGGATATTTATGAATTTTTATATGTTATTATGTCAATTTTAAATGTTGATGAATTTTTAAGATGTTAACACGTTTATTTTAAATGTTTACGGATTTTTAATATGTTAAAAGGTTTATTTTAAAACGTTTATGTTTTTATGATTTTTATATGTTAAAACGTTTATTATAAATGTTCGTGGATTTTTATGGTTTAATCTTTGACATTTAAAAGATATGTTGCATGCTTGGTTTCAAAAATAAAACGATACGTATATACATGATTTTTTTTAAGTGATGATAACATGTTGAAGGATGTGAAGGGATTGTGACTAATACATGTTGAAAATATTGTGAGGGTTATGGTCCCAGTGGGATCCCGACGATGGTGTTTCCTTGGATACGGATACGAATACGAATACGTGATACGAATACGAATATGTTAATACGTAGCCCAAGGCCCAGTTGACCGGTGAGAGTGTTGCTGGTGTCCCCGCCGCCCAGTACTGTGGTTTTCTCTAGATGGATCCATCGCCCAATACGTTTAAGAATACGAGTCACAATCACGATCTGAATTCAACAAACACGAACATGAACATGAATATGAATATGAATATGGACACGAATATGGATATGAATATGAATATATTTATGGGATATGTGTATGTTTATATGAAAACGTTTTTATGAAACTGTTTTTATGCATCATGAAAATGTTTACGAAAATATTTATGTTTATGCATCTTCATGAAAATGATATTTTAAGTACAAATATTTTTCACTGTTATATGTTGATTGTATTACCTATTACTTGTTATCAAAGGTAGGGCGTGTTGAGTCTTTAGACTCACTAGGTGTGTTGATGCAGGTGATATAAATAGCAAGGATATTTGAGGTCTTGACGAGTGACTTGCTAGACTGTCGGTGCACATAACCCGATGACTAGCGCTTATATTTCCGCATTTATGTTTATGACTTTAAGTTAAAGATTTTTACGACATTTAACTTTATGCTTATGAGAGGTTTTTGAGAGGTAGTATGGGCTACACTTTTCAAATATTTATTGCTTTTTAGGTTTGGCAAAACGCTTTACGATTTATTGTCCTTACTATTGCTCTTTGGATTTTCAAGTACTAGTTAGATGTTTTATTTATAAAATGGTGTAAAAAATATTTTATGGTTCGGCCGATGCTAAGTGAGGTTTAAAAAAAAATTCTAGTATTTTTTAAGCAATAAAAACGGCAGACTTTTCATTCTTCCTTGGAATGCATCTCATGAGCTATGTTTATCATAAATGAAGATTCAATTGATTTTAGCTCCTTTAAATAATTGATTATGTATATTGTATGTATTGATATTTTGGAAAGAAATGGAATTGAAGAAAAAGGCAAAGTAAAGGAGCTAACTCTTTAGCACGCACGCCACGTGTTTGATAAAATGATTCAATGAATGTTTTTATGGCATATTACGGTTAAGAAATGATACGGATTCATTCTTTACACAATTGTTGGGATTTGAGTTTTCTTGAATATATAATTTGCGGATCTTGATTTGAAGTAGTATAGAATTAATTATGAATTTTGAACAGAAACTACTCTATTTTGATAGATGATCAAAGTTCTTGAGTTATAGTAGAATTCAGAGGTTCAAGACTTCTCAACCATATATTTTGATCTCTTGTTGATAATATTTGAAAGGTATGTTACGGTCAGTAACAAACGAGGTAAAAGTATCATTTTTATTTTAAATTGAAAATTTGATGGCTGGATGAATTACTTGTGATTTGTTGATGATTGATCTTTTGAGATGAGCTTATTATGATATTGACTTGATGAGATTGAAATGCATCATTACATTGCATATTGAGCCACTTATCGATTCAGATTTGATATGGCGGAGGTCGCCTTGACTTATTGATTTGTTGGACGTATGAGGCTATAGTTGAGTTGGCATAGTGTATGCGGAGGTCGCTGCTATGGCGTGAACACTCTCTATAGGCGCACCATAGTCTTGGGATGGTAGAACACAGCAACCCACATCGAGCGAATGAGTCGGTGGATATTGCTGGGAGATTCTCTATCCTTGGGTACCCTATGACCTGATGATTCACTTGATCTTAAGATTTATTGATAGCCCACAGCTTCTGATCATGCAATGCATTACATTGCATCTTTATGAATTTAAATGAACTATTTGTCATTTTAAATCTCATATGTTATTGATTGTATCATACTGGGTTTATACTCACCGGCACGTCGGCTACCTCTTGTTTTGATGTGCTTGACGGTAGGTGAGGCGAGGCTTGGGATGCCAGAGTCCAGCTCCAGGCGAGGAGATACGAGTTAGAGTGGGATTCTCGGGTCTTAGGAGCTATTTTATGATGTTGGGATTACTTTGGCTTACAAGTTTATTTTGGCATGTTAAAAATTTTATTTCAAACATTTGAGACATTTAAATTATTTTGACAATGTTTATGTGGATTTGTAAACCACAAATTATGTATTTTACTCAATCGTTTGGTCTGTTACATTTGTAATTGTTAGTATTAGATGTCGGACCCGGGGCCCCACAATAATTTCATCAGATCACATAGGATATCCACACCCACAGGTTAGCGGTGAATCCCTGACTACAATGCACTGGCTCCTATATGTGTCGCAACTGTATCCAACCTCGCCACCGGATGACTCTCCTGGAGCCAGTAAACGAGTCAAAGCACAGCCCTAGCATATAGAGCCTCAGTGTTTTCCCGGGTCATAAGGACTAATGGTGTACAATCATAACCACGGACTTATCCTCTCGATGAATGATCACCACTTGGAAAGTCCGAGGGAGAGTTGTTCTGTATAATCATCATATGACTACCCATATGCATGTTTGGACATCTCTATGCCCTTACCAAGAAACGCAGTACACAACATCACAGATGCTAGTCTCGAGCTCAAGCGACTTTATCCATGTTTTAGGCGGCTGAATCGACTAGAAAAGAATTTAGAATATGCAGTGTTTACAAATGAGTTTCAACATCGAATTACGATTCATTTGTATTAAAGCATAATCAAGGACATAATCTATATGATTGCATGTGTATACAGATAAAGTAAAAACGAAACCATTAGAAAGTAAATTATATTAAAATGAAGATTTTTTATTACACTTGAGTCAATAAATTCCCTAGCCAACCTTTGACTTGCAGGGCATCTACTCTAACAATCTCCCACTTTCCCTAGAGCCAACTATCCATAACTTTAATCACATTGCTTCGTGATGCTTCTCAAACAATGGTTCTGGCAAGGGCTTTGTAAGTGGATCAGCAACATTATCTGCAGAGGGGACTCTTTCGACCGATATGTATCCTCTTCCCACAAACTCCCGTATGATGTGGAACTTCCTCAGTATCTGTTTGGATCGCTGACGAGACCTTGGTTCTTTTGTCTGCACAACTGCACCAGTGTTGTCCTATTACAACGGGACTGGATCAACTCCATTGGGAATAACACCCAACTCTTGGACAAACTTCCTCATCCTAACTGCCTCTTTGGCTGCAACAGATGCAACAATGTATTCAGCTTCAGTGGTGGAATCCGCAATGTTGTCTTTCTTGGAACTTTTCCAAGAGACAGCCGTACCATTAAGCATGAATACAAAGCTAGAGGTCGATTTCGAATCATCTACGTCACATTGGAAGCTAGAATCAGTGTAGCCTTCAAATTTCAATTCTCCACCCCCATAGACCATGAACAAGTTCTTAGTCCTTCTCAAATACTTAAGAATATCTTTCACAGCCTTCTAATGCATCGGACCAGGGTTCGCCAGATATTTGCTTGTAACTCTCAGAGCGTAAGCAACATTAGGACGTGTCAATATCATACCATACATGATACTACCAATATCTGACGCATATGGAATACAGGTCATCATCTCTATCTCTTCATCAGTTTTGGAACACATAGTTTTAGATAGAGTAATAACATGACACATTGATAAGTATCCTCTCTTGGACTCTTCCATAGAGAATCGTTTCAAAATGGTATCGATATAAGTGGCTTGGGTGAGTCCTAGCATCCTCTTTGATCTATCTCTATAGATTTGTATTCCCAATACATAGGATGCTTCACCCATGTCTTTCATGGAGATTTTACTTGCTAACTATACTTTAGTTGATTGCAGTAATCCTACATCATTCCCAATGAGTAGGATATCATCAACATAAAGTACGAGGAATGTCACCGCACTCCCACTAACTTTCTTGTACATGCATAGTTCCTCAGGATTCTTAGCAAAACCAAACTCTTTGATAGTGCTATCAAATATGAGGTTCCAACTTCTTGACGCCTACTTGAGACCATATATTGATCTCTGAAGTTTTCATACCATATGCTCACTTCATACTGATGTGTATCCCTCAGGTTGAGACATATAAATTTCTTCTTTGATGTCTTCATTGAGGAATGCAGTCTTTATATCCATTTGTCATATCTCATAGTCATACCATGCTGCTATGGCTAGTAGTATTCTAATGGACTTAAACATAGCAACTGGTGAAAAATTTTCCTCATAGTCAACTCCTTGCCTTTGAGTATAACCTTTTGCAACCAGTCTTGCCTTGAAGGTAACTACCTTCCCATTCGCCCCAAGCTTTCTTTTGTATATCCATTTGCATCCTATGGGAACGATTCCCTCAGGTGGATCCACTAATGTCCAGACTTGGTTTGAATACATAGAGTCCATTTCTGACTGCATGGCTTCAAGAAATTTGGTTGAATCAGTATCAGATATTGCTTCCTTAAAGTTCATTGGATTACATCCAACACAAGACTCATCCTGGTCTTGTTCATGAAGAAGCGTATATCTTGCAGGTGGTCTAATAACCCTATCAAACCTTCTAGGAGCTTGTACTTCAACTACTGGTTGTTGGTGATTAGGTTCAACTACGATAGTTGAGGGAGTATATTGAATTTTTTGAAGTTCTATCATCTTGCCTTTTCTATCTAATAAAAATTCTCTTTCCAAAAAGTGGCATTTCTTGAAGCAAACACTTTAGCTTCATTGGGATGATAGAAATAATATCCAACAGAATTATCTAGATATCCTACAAAGTAGCACAAAGTGGATCTACTATCCAATTTGTCTCCCACTGTCTACTTCACGTAAGCAGGACATCCCCATATTCTCATGTAAGAATATTTGGGAGTTTTTCCCATCCATATCTCATATGGTGTTTTATCCACCGCTTTAGTATGGACATTATTCAACAATATTTCCGCAGTTTTAAGCGCAAAGCCCCAAAACGATATAGGCAATTCAGTGAATCCCATCATGGATCGAACCATGTCCATCAAGGTTCGATTTCGACGTTCAAAAACACCATTCAATTGTGGTGCTTGCTGGTGGAGTCCACTGTGAGAGAATCTCATTCTCTTTTAGATAACCCAAAATTTCAGCACTCAAGTATTCTCCACCTCGATCAGTTCGAAGTGCCTTAATACTTCTTTCTAGCTGGTTTTCTACTTTAGATCTGAATTTTTTAACTTTTCAAATGTTTCAGATTTGTGTTTTATCAAATAAACATATTCATACCTCGAATGGTCATCAGTAAATGTAATGAAGTAGGATTGCCCATATTTTGTGCTAACACTTAGCGGGTCACAAACGTCTGTGTGGATCGTATCCAGTAGACCATGCGCACGTTCAACGTTTCCATTGAATGGAGTCTTTGTCATTTTTCTTTTTAGACAGGACTTACAAGAAGGTAGAGAATTTATGTCTGACAAGTCAAACATGCCTTCTCCCACTAGTTTGTGCATCCTATTTTGGGAAATGTGACAGTCTAGCGTGCCATATTTGTGTGGGATTTGGATCATCAAACTTTCTTTTGTTTGTTGTTGAAATCATGTTTACTTGGACATTCACTTATCATTTCTAGAACATTTCTGGCATATATAATTTCTTATATTCGAACTTCTTGCAGTGCAATAAATATGTTCTGACTTATCGGGCTTTGTATGCCCTTTAATGTCCTTAAGAGTTAGCCTCTTATTGGGATTGTTTGTCTTATATGGGGCAGAACATTTCTTTCCCTTACCTTGTGGGCCATTTTTCGTCTGACGAAAGGCCTATAAGGAAAAACAATAATTTCATGTTTTATGGTGATCTCATAAGTTATAAGCGTATTGACTAGCTCTTCAAGGCTTTCATCTATCTTATTCAAAAACTTCACCATAACCACGTCCAATGAGAAAGAGAAAAACAACAAATTGATGCCATCAATTATCTCGTTAGGAATCACATATTCCAGGCCCACCACATTCTCAATAAGCCCAATCACATGTACATCATGCTCATGGGCCAAAGCCATGTCTTGCATGCGTGTAGTCATGAGCTCCTTGAAAGTGGTGTGCATAGTTTTATGCACAATCCAACTCTTGCACGTGCATTCGAATGTCAGCAGCATTCAAAATTTTCTCAAACTATCCCTACAGTTCATTTGACATAGAAGCGAGCATGTTACACTTTAGCTTGTATACTATGGTCCTACCATCTTGCATACTTTGTCAGTTCAGCTGGACTGACATTAGTGTGTATGTCATTTTCTCCGAATTCAGAACAAATTTCCCAGCCAATCTTGAAAATATGATTCGGTTAGCTTGTTAATAACGAAATTGGATTATGTGACGAAATCAAAAATATACTGATATGGAAACAGAATAATAGTTGCTGATTATTTTAAAATAATTTTAAGATATAAAATATGGATTTTTATTTTATAAATTCTCTCCCATTATTTTGACATTTTCACCACCCTCTGATAAAAAAGAGAAATCATATTTCCTTAGTAGGCACGTGGAGTCCAATTAGCCAATTATAATCCCAATAATATCAGCCAATTATAATTTTTAAAAGGTAGAATCCAATTGCATCCCTATGCAACCTCCGCGTGTTTTGCCTCACGTTTAATAAGGACCCAATAATATGACAAAGTTTATTTTCGCATGTCAAACCGACCCATCAATGTTGAATTGTAGTAGACGGTCGCCATGAGTTCCCCCTATAATATGAGCCGAAGTCATGGGAGTTCCACTCAATTCACATCATATGTCCGGTGTAAGTCACAGCTTTCCGGCGTCCAGGCTTCCCCAATAATATGAGCCCAACATTGTCTGCGGGTAGCGATCAACATGCAACCACGGTTGATGGAAGGCAAGGAAAAATTAAACGCTTTTAATTTTTACTTTTGTTGTTTGATATAAATTTTGAATCTTATTCAAAATGAGGGATTTTAATTTTAAAATTGTCTCATCATTTTAATTTAAAATCGCGTGCCACGAGTTTGTATGTTTGCCGGATCCATTCAACTATATTATCTAATAATATACATACATGCATACTACTATATATCGCATATATATCATAATATGACATTCAACAATAAGTAAGGATGATCAATCACCAACACTATTAGATCCATGTGAGACAGACATGGATCCAGGTCCAAAACCTAGGTGAATGCAGCGATGCTAATGCAACTATTATAAGAGATTCCAATATTTTACATGTCATCATCTTGTGCATCGGGCCCACCATCTTCCAGTCTTGATGTCCCACTATTTCAGATAATTACATTTAAATAGCCATGACAAATAAGGGATACATTTCATGGGGTGGGAACGAGCCATAAACCAGGCCCACTATAATAATATTAAATATTAACAAAATGAATAAATAGTAAAATATTCTAACATATACCTAAAACATTGGTCAATGCTCTCGATCATCCTTCATGCATTTAATATCAAATATTAACATCAATTAATTAAACAAATTTAATTAACTGACAAATCATATATCTAATAATTTTATCACTAACCACCACAATTATTAAAAAATTTAATAAATTAAATAAACATCTTTATTTAATTTTCAATTAAATCAATAATAATTGATTTCTTGTAAAACTCTTTTTACTATAAATAATTAAAATCATGTTCTAATTATTTATTTTAAAAGAAAATTATTCATTTTTCAAAAAATAATTATCCAAAAAAAAAAATTTAACCAATGTTCAAAAATATCAATTTTACCCAAAAATTTGAAAAATCATAAAATTGCACCCTAGGCCCAAACAATTAAAGCCCATCATCCAGTACGGTTCCCGAGACACTCCCGGGCAGCTGCCCGTGATGCCCGCCCGCTGCCTGAACGTTTCGGACAACAGAAGGGCCCATATGCGCGCGCGACCGCTGCGTGCACCTGGCGCGGACGCTGTGCGCGCACATAGCACTGCCAGGAACAGTTCCGTGCAGCCCCTTTTTTTTGTTTTCTGAAAAAATAATTTTTATAGTGCTATAATTTTCTGAAAAAATTTTCTTGTGTGGTTAGAAACAAATTATTCAATATTATTTAAACATACGATTTAGAAAGCCTGGCTCTTATACCACTGTTGGATCTCGGTTTTCTCGTGCCCCAAACGCACCGGAATTTTAAAAATTTTTATTTTATTTTAACAATCAAAATTTATTTGTTTGAGCACTCGTATAGTTTTATGATTAAACATTAATAGGGTGTTTAATAATATACCTTTAGTGAATTGATTCACTTGGCTCCAACTAATCCGGTATATGCGGATATAGCTCTTGATGAATTCCCAACGAACTTTTTTCAAGAACTCTTTCCTTCAATCCTTCTAATTAGGTCTACGACTAGAAGATTTGTTTCTGTTCTAATTTGCACTAGAAAAATTAGAAGAAATTTGACGTTGAGATCAAAAATTTGAGAGATGACTCAAATCTCTTTTTCTTGAAAAGTGGCCAAAAATATTTGGAGAATTTTTGGATGCAATTTTCATGAATCACAATTGTGAGAGTGGAGGCTAGGTCAATTTTTTTTCTTTTTTATTTACTTAAAAACAATAGCCTTGACCTAAATTCCATAATTAACATTAAAGTGCTTGATTAATTTATTGTGCTAGTCCAACTAGTTTAAATAATTAATCAAATTCCATTAATAACTTTAATTATTTAATACGTTGGACTTGTACTCATACAAGCCCATTAAACATACTTCCACTATATTTAATTTAATATTTAATAAACTCAACTTTTGAACTTAACAAATTAAATCCATTATAAATTCAACATTTGAATTTAATATTTAAATTATAAATTCAACTCCTTGAATTTATCACCTCCAAAATTTAATATTTAATAAACTCAACTTTTGAGTTTAATAAATCAAATTCTCGAATTCTATAAATTCAATTCCTTGAATTTATTCTCTCCAAATTTTATAAATTCATAAACTCAACTTCTTGAATTTACTATCTCATAAATTCAACTCCTTGAATTCATTTTTCTCAAAATTTAATTATCATAAATTCAACTCCTTGAATTTATTATATCATAATATAAATTCAACTCCTTGAATTTATTCTCTCAACGGAAACAAACGATCCAGTGCTTGTGTGACCCTCAATGGTTCAGGGATACAGCTAACCGTGGGTTCACAACTCTTTGTGATTCAGAATAACATTTATTCTTATTCGGGCTTACCCTAGTTAGCCCCATTCTTTTCATCAACACCTTGATTAAGAATGTCAGAACTCATTTCTGATTGCACACGTCGGATCATGGTAAGAGCGTCTAGTAGCATCGCCCCATGATCCCCTATGTATCACCGATAGTGCCTGCAAGAACCAGTCGATTATGATTAACGTACAGTACGGTCCCTTCGTCTCATATATCCTGATCAAATCTGCAACCATTGGTTCATCGAGGGTTGCATAATAATTCGATAACTATGTGATAACTATAAATAGTGGCATCGCATGTACGGTTGGAGAACTCTCTCTCTAACGTACATTTCATACTCTAGCCAGATATTCCACGCACTATAATTTAATAATATCACATAGGATATCCACACCCGCAGGTGAGCGGTGAACCCACGACTACAATGCACTGGCTCCTATATGTGTCGCAACTGTACCCAACCTCGCCACCTGATGACTCTCCTGGAGCCGGTAAACGAGTCAAAGCACAGCCCTAGCATATAGAGCCTCAGTGTTGTCTCGGATCGTAAGAACTAATGGTGTACAATCATAACCACGGACTTATCCTCTCGATGAATGATAACCACTTGGAAAGTTCGAGGGTGGGTTGTTCGGTATAATCATTATATGACTACCCATCTGCATGTTTGGACATCTCTATGCCCTTACCAAGAAACGCAGTACACAACATCAATATGCAGTGTTTACAAATGTGTTTCAACATCGAATTACGATTCATTTGTATTAAAGCATAATCAAGGACTTTATCTATGTTGATCACATCAGTAGACAAATAAAATAAAAATAAAACCATTAGAAAGTAAATTATATTAAAATAAAGATTGTTTATTACACTTAAGTCAATAAATTCGCCAGCCAACCTTTGGCTTGCAGGGCATCTACTCTAACAGTTAAATCATACTAACCATGACATCAAACCCCGAAACAAGCTCTAAAATGATGTGTGAACATTTCCAGAAAATAAAAGATATGAACTTACTATTGAACTTGAAAAGAAGAAAGAACCCAAACACTCTCACAGATGGGGCCGCGCTCGGGCGGTAAAACTTTATTGCTCGAGCGCCAGGTCTTCTAGGAAAATCACTCGTACAGAAGGAGTTGCGCTCACGCGGTAAGAAACTATCGCTCGGGCGCCAAGTGTACTGGACTCCGCGATTTGCATCTTAATACTCCTAACTAAATAATACGATTCGTGAACCAATCCATCGAGACTCATCCTAGGACACTATGACACTGACCCGACTCCATAAAAACGCCCCAAACTTTCCCAAAGAAACGACGCACCACACGCAACGCATTAAAACCCATAAATTCAAATTTTGACACCAATTGCTTCCTACGATTTCTAATGCAAACATCGACTATCGACACAAAACGAAGCATCAAAACTCATCCCAAACTCATACTCCATATACCTATACACAGCAGTGATCACCCGACGGTTCCCAACGAAGCCTGCAACAAATAAACTTCAAGAACACATCAAGAACATATTTTTCAAAAAACGCAGTTTGAGCAGTCCCCCGAAAACGATCATAACTTACTCAATTTTCATCCAAATATTTCGAATTTTATATCAAATCGAAGGCATCAAAAAGTTATACATTTCATATGTTGAAAGTTTTTCCAGAAAAGTGACTGAAAAATCGCAGTATTTAAAAGATCAGCAAAAACGTGTTTTGAGATCCCAAAAATGGTTTCAAAAGTGATCCAAACATAATTTCTCAAACTTCTACACATCAAACATATATTTTCTCGCATAAAAACATGGAAACACATAATATGACTAGATCGACGCAAGAAAAACAGAATATACTTGCTTTAAATCTTTAACATTACCGAAACGACGACTCCGACGCGGGAAGAAAGTGAGGGTTGATCCAGGACGATTGTACACGAAAATTTGCTGGAATGCTTAAGGGAATAGGGGCGGCTGCTTTCCCTCTCCAAGAACCCTAATATTTTCTTTAAAAATTGTAATGAATAAGGAAAGGGAATTTTGTGTGTGTGTAACCGAGAGAGAGTGTGTGTGTTAGTGGGTGTGTGTGAGAGTTAGTGTAGGTAATTAGGGGTAATTTTGCTTAGGTAGATAATTAATCAAGCTATTTAAAATGTTCAACCTATTAACAAGCTAGTCAAAATGGTAAACTACTACCCACTTTACTAAATGTAAGGCCCGAGATGTGAGTTGGTAATCAGCAATTATTAATGCATGATTTGATGTATTTATCAAAGGCCGAAGAAGCGATGTTTCGATTCGATTCTAGTTGTAAAATATATGGTTGGGACAGCAGAGACAGTGCACCCGTGGTTCAAAAGATAGTGCACCCGCGATCGTTTATCATAAATGTTGAAAGTTGACAGTAGCTTGACTGCACCCGCGGTATAAAAGCCACCGCACCTGGGGTAAATGTACAGAGACAAGACTGCACCC
This sequence comes from Primulina tabacum, assembly GCF_025594145.1. Taxonomy (NCBI): domain Eukaryota; kingdom Viridiplantae; phylum Streptophyta; class Magnoliopsida; order Lamiales; family Gesneriaceae; genus Primulina; species Primulina tabacum. The sequence continues at coordinate 15,035,125 of NC_134562.1, forward strand.
GCATTGCAAGAGCCAGCGCACCCGCCGCCGCCGCTTCTGAAATTTGAGTTTGGATCAATACGCCTAGCGCACTCGCGGTGCAATGTGTAGCGCACCCGCGGTGCGACGTGCTGAATGAAAAAATAAGACACTTGCCCTTAGCCATGCAATATAGTGTGTTGTCTCCATTTCCTGCATAAGCTTCAGCAGCAAGAACGAGAGCACACTTCAGAAATACTCAAGCTTCATTCCATCTTTGAATTGTGATTACTCAAGATCTAGCCATTGGATTTTAGATCCGAATTCAGTTTCGTGCTTCTCTCATCAAAGGCTTCAAGGGGATGTAAGTTTTATTCAGTTCCTCGATAGTTTGAAGTTTAGATGTTGGAGAAATTCTGATATGATTAAGATTATGTGTTCTTATGATTATTGTGAACGTATATTCGCAACCAGATCGAAGAACTAACATCGTATGCCATTATTATTATGTTCAGCATGTCTTGAGTTGGGTACATGCAGATTTCAGCATGGTAGATGTGTTTATGATGAGGAGTATGAGTTCTTGTATTGATTATTGGGGTTTGAGTGACCGGTATCGCGAGATTACGCCGTTATGCCGTCGAATCAGTAGATTGATATTAATGAGATGCAGGATTGATTGAGATTTGATATTAGATTTGTATTATCATTGATTATGAGATGTTGGGATTTGTATCTGATAGATATGATATTTCTGGGTATATCGTTTTTGTGTAGTTATGCCGTTGAAATAGAATTTGATTTCGTTCTGATTATATACAATATTGATTTGAGAATGTCTATTAATATTATGGCTATTCGGTATTGTCATTGCCAGATTAGATATGGACAGATTTGAATTCGAGACTTCGACTTCGTCAGACTGAGAAAAGAAAGGTATAAATCGATGTTAACTGGGAGATCGACTTGAGTTAGATTTAACTCGAGTTTTCCTAAACCACGTACTTGTATGGCATTGCTTCTTTTATACCATTGTGTTTTTAAATGATTTCGTTATTCTATTGAATTAGATGGTAGAGAGCAGATAGCTATTAAGTGAGAGTCACTGACAGAAGGGTTGGATTATGACAGAATAGTCACTGACCCATTGCACATTGTCAGAATAGGCTTCGTCTTTGGCAGAGATGCCAAGACACTGGAAGTTTGGTGTATCGACATGCTTATGAGACAGAGCTGTCCTTATTGCAGATAATTCGATATAGAGTAGACAAAAGTCCAGAAATAAGAACGTACCTCCACCGCGAATGGTAGTAGTAGGTGGGAGACTTGTTACGTTCTTATTCACCGGGATCCCTAGATTAGAAGTGAGATGAGTCGAGTCTGAGATGCCGAGTCAAGAATTGAATTACAGATTGTATATATTATGCTTCGTAGATTACGATCCATGTTTTAGTTACTGTTTGATATTGAATCAAATTTCAGACTATGATACATGCAGTGATATATGTTCTATGATTTTATGTTAGTTCAGTAATTGCATGTAGACATTGTTTATACTGGGATTTATTCTCACCGGGGTTATCCGGCTGTTGTCTTGTTTGTATGTGTGCATGACAACAGATGGGGCAGGATCAGGGTCGAGACAAAGATGAGAGATCAAGATAGCGTGGTGATTACGGGGGTAGCAGATGAACTAGTATTGTTTACATTTGATATGTAATGTGTTCAAATACTAGTTTATTTAATAATGAAATGGAACAAAACATGTACTTATGTTTGTTGAAATAAAATAGAGGTATCATTTGTGTATGATTTTTATACAATTGTTTTTGATATTTAAGCAAAAATTTTGACCCACATTTTCTAGCAAAGATCCAATTAATCCCAAAGATATTTGAGTTAGAGCCCGGGTCCTTACAACAGGTGGTATCAGAGCAATTAATCCTTTAGACTGAACTAGAAGAGTGTGAGCGGGGTAGATTGAGCTTTCTTTCCTGCTTCTGTGTGCTAGCATGTGATTTATCTTTTGTTGATTTTACAATTGTTATGAGCTAGTATGACAACATGTTACCCGATGATATGATTTAATTGGTAACCTGTACCCTGTATTATTTGAGAATGAATCAGAACCGATTCTTGATCAGAGGTAAGCTGATCAGAAAAGGACTGAGACAAATTTGTTTCATATGATCGCTAACTTTATGATAATCAGATATACCTCCTCGAAGAATTCAAGAACGAGGTAGTACTTTGACTAATCAGATGGATGTGTCAGAAACTATGATGGAAACATAGTTAAAGAGGTTTCAGTCATTTCAACTGCCGATTCTGAAGGGTACTGAGACGCCAGTTGATTGTGAGAATTGGCTAGATGACATAGAAATGCTATTTGAATTTCTTGATTTCACAGATGAGTATAGAGCTAAACTGATTGGGCACCAATTACATGAGATTGCAAGGAGTTGGTGGCTGGTAACCAAGGAAACTTTAGAACAGCGTGATACAGTAATTACGTGGAAAATCTTCAAAACTGAATTCTATCAAAGATTTTTCCCCGTATCATACAGACAGGACAAAGGTGCAGAGTTTGCAAATCTGAGACAGGGTCAGTTGACTATTGATGAGTATTTGGCTCAGTTCTTTACCTTGCTACGTTTTGCTCCTCACGTGGCTAGGAATGAAGAAGCTGTAGTTGATCAGTTCATCCAGGGATTGAATCCAGAGATACGTACATTGGTAAATGTGGAACGACCGAATAACTTTGTTGATGCACTGAATAGAGCTAAAAGAGCAGAAGCAGTTCTGATAAGACAAAAAGGAAGCTTTGTATGTTCTTCCAACACCGAGTTCACAGCAACTGCCTCCCAGAGTCGAGATTGGCAGCAGCAGTGGTGGAAAGAAAGAACAGTTGCAAGATAGAAAGTAGCAGTTCAAGAAGCTAGGGAGCGGTTCATCTAGCTCCAGTGGATCTAGCCCGAGTTATACCAGGGTCTATTGCAGAACTTGTGGAGGGAGACATCCCACAGAACAATGCCAAGGAGTAAGTGGTAGTTGCCGTATCTGCCGACAGCCAGGACATTTTGCCAGAGTATGTCCGCAGAGAGGTTTCCAAAAGATTCCAGTCCCAACCAGGAGCAGAAAAGAACCAGAGTGGTTACGGGGACTGAGGGACAGACCCAAGATGCACTTGATGAGATAGTAACAGATATGTTGACCAAGTACAAAATTATCGTAGACTCCTTCCGGGAGATAGTAAGATTCGGACCTGAAATGGCCAAAGAATGAATATTGTACATTAAGGATTCTAGATCTAGAATTCCTTTTATATCTGTATTTTATATGATTCGATTATTATCGAAAGAAACAGAAGGATTCCCTATGTATTCAGTTGATTTATTGAAATTGTGCGTATCATTGATTGATTTGCCAGTAGCAGGAGAGTTGTTACAGTCTTCCCAGATGAGATGCCGGGTTTGCCTTCAGTCAGGAAGATTGATTTCAGTCTTGACTCGATACTAGGTGTTGTTCCTATTTTTAGAACTCCGTATAGAATGACACTGATTAAATGAAAAGAATTGAAAGATCAGTTAGACGAGTACTGGCCGAGAGTACATCTGATTTAGTATTTCTCTTTAGCATGCTTCAGTTATATTTATGTGTGGGGAACCTTATGATTAGAAGGATTCTGATGATTTTATGCTCGTTCTATCAATAATACTCTGATATATTCGAAGTATATGACTGACTGAACCGAATATTTGAAATTGTGTATTGAATATTCTGAGAACTGAAATGTTGTATACAAAAAGTGTTGAGCTGTGAATCTTGGCTGGGACAGATTGTATTCGGGGCACAGTATATCCGAAAATGGTATAGCAATTGATCTGAACCACGTTGAAGACGTGATGAGTTAGCCAAGACCGATAGTATTGTCAGAAATTGCAGTTTTCGGAGTTTAGTAGATCAGTATCGAATTATTTGTGTTTCGAATTTGATTGAAAATTGCAGTTGTTCTGAAATTGTGTTTGACACAGATTGTAACCCGTTAAGATTCTACGTTATTAAGGCTGAACCAGAGTTGATTTTGAGAATTACAGCGGTTCAGAAAGTGAATCAGAATGTTCAGAACACGATATTGATAGTCAGAACAAGGCATTGACCAGCATATCAGATTGGTGACAGTATGTTATAGGTGAATAACTGTTTTATTATGCCGAATATTTCAGATTTGAGACGACAGATGTTGTTAGAAGCACATAGCAGTCGATTCAGTATTGTTCTGATGGCAGAAAAACGTATAATGACTGAAAAGACAGATTTTGGGTGAAACAGATAAGATCAGATATGCAGAGTTTGTATCGAAATGTCTGAATTGCCAACAGATAAAAAACAGAAAGATAGAAACCAGAAGATGTGTTACAGAGTGTTTCTAATTCGGAAGGGAAATGAATTCACAGTTCTATGGTTCTTGTAACGAAGTTACCGAGACCTTTCGGAGATTGTGATGCGAGTTAAATAGCTATCGATAGATTAATCCATTAGTATGTTTTATCCTGTACCAGATAACGTACAGAAATAGCCAGATGGCAGAGATCTATGTCAGAAAGGTGGTCGAATTTCAAGAAGTGTCGAAGACGATTGTATCAAACGTGATTCTCGGTTTATTTAACACTTTTGGCACAATTTACAGCAGACTCTAGGTATGAAGTTAGATTGAGTACTGCATATCATCCATAGATCGATGGACATTCAGAGCGGACTATCCAGACATTGAAGATATGCTCAGAGCTGCAGTACTAAATTTTGGCACTACTTGGCAAGAAACTTTGCCAGTTTATGAATTCTCGTACAACGATAACTCGCAGATGAATATAGAGATGTCACCGGTTGCAGCGTTGTACGGAAAAAAGGGCAGATTCCCTTATATTGGGGTGACTGATTGAAGATACCTGAGATTGAACCTGATATGATCAGGGATATGACAGAAAAAGTGAAGTTGATTCAGAAGAAAATGAAGGCAGCTCAAGACAGATAGGCCAAAGATGCCAACGTCAGACGACGACTATTGGTGCTTGAGGCAGGAAACTGAGTATTCTTGAAGATTTTTACTTTCAGAAATAATGTCAGATTTGACAAGAAAAGAGAGTTGTCTCCAAAATATATCGATCCATACGAGATTTTTGAGAAGATTGGCGATCATACCTATCGAATCGCCATTCCTCCTTCTCCATCTGGGATACATGATGTCTTTCATTTATCGATGTTGCGTAGATATATGCCTGATACTTCTCATATTCTTCAACCTGATGAAGCCGAGCTTGACGACACTTTACGTTATATTGAACAGCCAATCCAGATTCTTGATGGGAAAGAAAAACAACTCAGAACAAAGACTATTTCGCTAGTGAAAGTCAAGTGGAGTCGTCATGACATTAAAGAAGTGACTTGGGAGACAAAATCAGAGATAAGACAAAGATATCCCGAGTTATTTACATGATGTGAGTATTTATTCAGCTTTTGATTATATTGTACCTACTTGATTGAGTGTCTGCGAGTTCGAGGACGAACTCATATATAAGAGGGGGAGAAATGTAAGGCCCGAGAGATGTGAGTTGGTAATCAGCAATTATTAATGCATGATGTATTTATCAAAGGCCGAAGAAGCGATGTTGCGATTCGATTCTAGTTCTAAAATATATGGTTGGGACAGCAGAGACAGTGCACCCGCGGTTCAAAAGATAGTGCACCCGCGATCGTTTATCATAAAATGTTGAAAGTTGACAGTAGCTTGACTGCACCCGCAGCATAAAAGCCACCGCACCTGCGGTAAATGTACAGAGACAAGACCGCACCCGCGGGGCAAGAGCCAGCGCACCCGCCGCCGCCGCTTTTGAAATTTGAGTTTGGATCAATACGCCTAGCGCACCCGCGGTGCAATGTGTAGCGCACCCGCGGTGCGACGTGCTGAATGAAAAAATAAGACACTTGCCCTTAGCCATGCAATATAGTGTGTTGTCTCCATTTCCTGCATCAGCTTCAGCAGCAAGAACGAGAGCAAACTTCAGAAATCCTCAAGCTTCATTCCAACTTTGAATTGTGATTACTCAAGATCTAGCCATTGGATTTTAGATCCAAATTCAGTTTTGTGCTTCTCTCATCAAAGGCTTCAAGGGGATGTAAGTTTTATTCAGTTCCTCGATAGTCTGAAGTTTAGATGTTGGAGAAATTCTGATATGATTAAGATTATGTGTTCTTATGATTATTGTGAACGTATATTCGCAACCGGATCGAAGAACGAACATCGTATGCTATTATTATTATGTTCAGCATGTCTTGAGTTGGGTATATGCAGATTTCAGCATGGTAGATGTGTATATGATTAGGAGTATGAGTTCTTGTATTGATTATTGAGGTTTGAGTGACCGGTATCGCGAGATTACGCCGTTATGCCGTCGAATCAGTAGATTGATATTAATGAGATGCAGGATTGATTGAGATTTGATATTAGATTTGTATTATCATTGATTATGAGATGTTGGGATTTGTATCTGATAGATATGATATTTCTGGGTATATCATTTTTGTGTAGTTATGCTGTTGAAATAGAATTTGATTTCGTTTTGATTATATCCAATATTGATTTGAGAATGTCTATTAATATTATGGCTATTCGGTATTGTCATTGCAAGATTAGATATGGACAGATTTGAATTCGAGACTTCGACTTCGTCAGACTGTGAAAAGAAAGGTATAAATCGATGTTAACTGGGAGATCGACTTGAGTTAAATTTAACTCGAGTTTTCCTAAACCACATACTTGTATGGTATTGCTTCTTTTATACCTTTGTGTTTTTAAATAATTTTGTTATTCTATTGAATTAGATGGTAGAGAGCAGATAGCTATTAAGTGAGAGTCAATAACAGAAGGGTTAGATTATGACAGAATAGTCACTGACCCATTGCACATTGTCAGAATAGGCTTAGTCTTTGGCAGAGATGCCAAGACACTGGACGTTTGGTGTATCAACATGCTTATGAGACAGAGCTGTCCTTATTGCAAATAATTCGATATAGAGTAGACCAAATTCCAGAAATAAGAACGTACCTCCACCGCGAACGGTAGTAGTAGGTGGGAGACTTGTTACGTTCTTATTCACCGGGATCCCTAGATTAGAAGAGAGATGAGTCGAGTCTGAGATGCCGAGTCAAGAATTGAATTACAGATTGTATAGATTATGTTTCATAGATTACGATCCATGTTTTAGTTATTGTTTGATATTGATTCAAATTTCAGACTATGATACATGCAGTGATATATGTTCCATGATTTTATGTTAGTTCAGTAATTGCATGTAGACATTGTTTATACTGGGATTTATTCTCACCGGGGTTATCCGGCTGTTGTCTTGTTTGTATGTGTGCATGACAACAGATGGGCAGGATCAGGATCGAGACAAAGATGAGAGATCAAGATAGCGTGGTGATTACGGGCGTAGCAGATGAACTAGTAGTGTTTACATTTGATATGTAATGTGTTCAAATACTAGTTTATTTAAGTATGAAATGGAACAAAACATGTATTTATGTTTGTTGAAATAAAATAGAGGTATCATTTGTGTATGATTTTTATACAATTGTTTTTGATATTAAAAGCAAAAATTTTGACCCACATTTCCTAGAAAAGATCCAATTAATCCCAAAGATAAATGAGTTAGAGCCCGGGTCCCCACATCTTCTAATTTAAAATAAAATGTACACTTGGTAAACTTTAAAAGTTTTAAAATTCTAAAATTCCTAAATAAATAATTTAGGCTTTGAAATGCTGAAACTTTTATTAAATTAATTAATATGCCCCAACCCTAACTTGAAAATAACGTACCACATTTAAAAATTGCCAAAATCGTCACCAGTCTCTTTTCCTCGATCCCGCACCGAATAATCGCTTGAAACATGAAACTCGTGAAATATTTTAACGTGCATCACATAAACATAAATAATTTAAAATAATGCAATTTAAATAGGTCATGCATCACTAAAAATCATTTTAAATTTAAATAAATGATTTAACAATTAAATAAATGCATGGGTTTTACGTGTACTGATTTTGGGCTCTACATCTACCATTCAGGATCAGTCATCTACATCATCCGGCACGAACAATAAGCCTTCTTCACCAGGAATACTTACAAAAACCGCTCAACTGAATGATGAGGAGAACACTGAACCTCCTTCTAAAAAGATCACGCCGGAGGACATTCCCTGTAAGGCCCGAGAAATTGATTATCGTAATTTGATATGAATTGTTGATAATTGAGGTGATTATAGACGAAATGGATCAGACCGGGATAGACGAAAAGAAGACCGAATTATGTGCTAGGACAGAACACCTCGCGCATATGCGCGACCGGACAGGGAGCATATGCGCGAGGCAAGCAGAGAACCTCGCGCATATGCGCGACGTGTATTCACGCGTGTGCGCAAGGGTACCCGAGAGTTGTGAAGGACCTCACGCATATGCGCGGAAAAGGATGCGCGCATATGCGCGAGCTGCCGATAAGCTGAGGGACGAGACCAGTAGGCCTCGCGCATATGCGCCGATTGAGGTCGCGCAAATGCGCAAGATGTGCAGAATGGAAAATAAGCCAAGTGTCTTTGCCATGCATTTAGAAGTGTACACCTCTTCATTTCCTTACCATCTTTCAGTTGAAGAACAAAACTCCATGAAGAAAACCTCCTCAAGCTCCAAGATATATTAGAAACTTGGTTGTGCAATATCTAACCATCCGAATTGTGATCCGAGTTTAGATTTTTGCTCCTTGCATCATAAGCTTCTAAAGGATGTAAGTTTTATTGTTGTCTAGCATGGTTTAAAATTCAGATGTTGGGGGAATCATAGTTTGATTGATGATATGTGTTCTGGAGTTTACGGTAAACGTATAATCGAAAACAGATTGAAGAAAAGATTTCGTATGTGATTGTTCCATAGTTTGATTGATGATATGTGTTCTTGAGTTTACGGTAAACGTATAATCGAAAACAGACTGAAGAAAAGATACCGTATGTGATTGTTCTCATTTTTCAACTTATATGGTATGAGCTGTACAGAATTTTGGGGTATGATATGCCTATGATTGTTGTTATGAATTGGTGATATTGACCTTATGATGTTTAAGTTGCCGGTTTATCAAGACTACACCGTTATGCCGCAGAAATGCATCGAGATTTCATATCGGTATTCCTACGTTGAGTTGGAGATTGATATAGTGCATCTTATATATGTATTTCAGATCTGTATTGAAGGTTTTGAAGATTGGGATTGATTTCATCCAACCAAACACCCAACAAAGAAAGGTATAAATCAATGTTGAACCTGGAGATACGACTCGAGTCAGATTGGACTGGAGTTTCCCTAAACCACATACTAGATTGTTTATGCTTTGAGATGTTTATATTTTGTCTATTGAATTATAGAAATGAACTTAAGATAGATGAGTCCTTTGCAGAGCAGCCAAGTTACTAGATGTTCGGTGGTATCGAATTGCTTAGGAAAAGATCGATTCCTATTGTAGATGTTCCATACAGAAAGGACCGAAGTCTAGGATAAGACGTACCGCCACTCCGATTGGGAGAGTAGGTGGGAGATTTGTTACATCTTATTCACACCGGGATCCCTAGACTTCGATTTGAGTCGAGTCAAGAGTTTTATCTGTATTAACTAATGTGTCATAAAATCATGATTCATGTTCTTGATACATGGTTTATGTTTTGTATATGATCTTATGCATTGCATGTATACATGTTTTATACTGGGATTTATTCTCACCGGAGTTTCCGGCTGTTGTCGTGTTTGTATGTGTGTATAGCAACAGGTGGGACATGATCAATACCGTGAAGAGCTTGAACGAGTGATGATTAGCGTGGTGATCCATATGAAACTGGTGGTTTATTCCTAGACATGTATTGATGGAAACAAACACTAATTAGATGGTTTGTAAATGGAATAAATTTGCAAGTTGATCATGTGTTGTAGAATTTTCTTTTGATCTTGTACAATAAATAAACTTAGCTTGTTGTATGCTTGTATACATTTTGGTTAGTAATGCTTTATATATAAGAAATTTTTTTAACCAAAGTAGTATACATAATTGATCCAATTAGTCCCAATGATTGAGGAAGACAAGTTAGCAACCGGGTCCCCACAACAGGTGGTATCAGAGCATTAGGTTCCTTAGCCTGAGATAGAAGCGGGTGAGCGGGGTAGATTGAGTCTTTTCCTTGCTTACTTATTGATAGTAGCATGGGAATATTGTATTGTTCTTATAATTATGTTCTATGCTAGCATGAAAGCATGTTTTATTGCTTTGAAGGTACATGTTTGCTTGATTTATTTAGTAATTGCAATGTGTACTTGTAAAGAAAGAATCAGAACCGATTCTGGATCAGAAGTAAGATGATCAGAGGAGGACTGAGACTGATTGTATGTATTGGAAAACTAATCCTTTTGATAATCAGATATGCCTCCTCGAAGAGCAGTAGTCAGGGCGCCAGAGCAGGGCAGTACATCCAATGATTCTATGGATGTGACAGCTACACCAATGGAAACATTGCTGAAACGGTTTCAATCATTCAGACCACCGACACTAAAAGGCACCGAGAATTCTGTTGATTGTGAAAGCTGGTTAGATGATATCAAGATGTTGTTTGATTCCCTCGACCTATACAGATGAACGAAGAGTGAAACTGATCGGGCATCAATTACAAGAAGTTGCAAAGAATTGGTGGATTACTACCAAGAGAGCGTTGGAACAGAAAGGTACAGAAGTTACTTGGAAAGTTTTAAAACTGAGTTTTATCAGCGTTTCTTTCAAGTGTCGTATCGGAAGGACAAGGGGGCAGAATTTGCAAACTTGAGGCAAGGGCAGTTGAACATTGAAGAATATGTTGCCAAATTTTCTACATTGCTACGTTTTGCTCCACACATGGCAGAGAATGACGAAGCTGTGGCTGATCAATTTATTAATGTAAGGCTTGAGATTTATTAGTCTTCATTGATGTGATATTCGGAAGATATGAGTATGCATGATATGTAATGAGAGGCCCTAAATGAAAAGATGAAGTGTTGCTTGAAGAAGAAGACCGCACCCGCGCCCCTTTTCATACCGCACCCGCGGTGCATGGACAGAAAGATGGCCATTTTACAGTAGGGTCACTGCACCCGCAGTCCAAGAAAGAGTGCACCCGCGGTTGATGGACAGAGAGTTGGAAATTATTTACAGAAATTACACCGCACCCGCGGTTCAAACGTAACCGCACCTGCGTTAATGTTACCGCACCCGCGGTCTTATATGTAGCGCACCCGCGGTCGTCGATTTTGGAAAATGAATGGACTGCCGAAGCTTAAGCGCACCCGCGGTCTAGACGGAGCGCACCCGTGGTGCTTGGTGCGAGAAATCAACCTTTGAATTTTATGTGACACATGGCCTGAGGTATATATAAGTTGAGCATGACTCACTTCTTCTTCATTCCAGCAGACCAGCAACGATAGATAGAGTTTCTTCAAGCCTTTCCCTCCATCTTTATCATTTGGTTGCGTAAGAATTACTCATCCAAAAGTTAATCCAAGCTTAGATTCTTGTTCCTCACTTCAAAGGCTACAAGAGGATGTAAGTTGGGTTATGTTTCAGCATGATTTAGATTCCATGTGTTGAAAAATTATGATATGATGGTTATTATGTATTCTTGACATGTTGGACATAGTATATTTGCAACCGGATCGAAGAACGGACACTGTATGCTATTGTTATGAAATTCCATCTTGTAGGAGTTGAGATAAAGCAGATTTTGGGAGATTATGATTGTTGTTATTGATGTTATGGCTTGTGGATAATAAGTTGATTGTTATTGGATGACCGGTATCGAGAAACTATGCCGTTATACCGTCGAATTGTATCAAGATTTGATATTGAACCGTACTAGCATTAGTTGGAGTTATGATTTGATATTGTGCATATCAACATTGTCATTTCAGATTTGGATTGACAGGTTCGATATCCCTACTTCGAGACTTCGAATTATTCCAACGACAAGAAAGGTATAATTCATGTGAATTCGGGAGATACGACTCGAATCAGACTTGGTTGGAGTTTCCCTAAATCACATACTAGATTTGCTATTTATCTTTGACTATTATTATGTCTTGTTTATGGATTTATATTCAAGCATTGAGATAGGAGAGTCATTAGCAGACTTGCTAAACTAGATGTTCGGTGGTATCGACGCTTCGGATCAGATTCACTCCGATTGTAGACATTCGATACAGACATGACCGAAGTCTAGGAATAAGACGTACAGTTACCCCGATTGGGAGGGTAGGTGACAGACAGTGACGTCTTATTCACACCGGGATCCCTAGAGTAGAGTCGAGTTAAATCAAGACATGATTTGATTTGAATTGCATGTTTATATAGATTGGTTTCATAGACTATGAAGCCCATTATTATTGCTTTGATTCATGATTTATGATTATGTATCAGCATGTATACATGTTTTATACTGGGATTTGTTCTCACCGGAGTTTCCGGCTGTTGTTATGTCTGTATGTGTCCATAACAACAGGTGGGGCAGGATCAGGGTCGCGACAGAGATGAGAGATGGACATAGCGTGGTGATCACGGGCGTAGCAGAAGAACTAGTAGTCGTACTTTTGACATGTACTGTACTTAAATGCTGGTTTGTAGAATATGGACAAAACAAGACATGTATATTATGTTTGTTGTAATAAAATAATTATAGAACTATCTTTTGCTTAAGTTATAAACCTGTGAGTAATGATAAAAGAAAAATTTTGACCCGTATATTTTAACAATGATCCGATTAATCTCGAAAAGAACTGAGTTAGAGCCCGGGTCCCCACAACAGGTGGTATCAGAGCAGTAGTTTCTGTAGACTGATATAGAATAGAATGAGCGGGGTAGATCGAGTCTTCTTCCTTGCTTTTGATGTGCTAGCATGATTTAATGCTTTCCCTATTATAAGTTTTATTGTATCTGAGTTGATTTACAGTATATACTTGTAAAGACTGAATCAGAACCGATTCTGGATCAGAGGTATATGATCAGAGGAGGGTTGAGACAGATTGTATAGACTGTGTACTAATCTATTTGATAATCAGATTATGCCGCCTAGAAGAATACCACAACCAGCTGCAGGTCAAGTGCAGGAACATGGGAGTACGTCAGGTACCCAGATAGACGTAACCGCTACCCCAATGGAGACTTTGTTGAAGCGGTTTCAGTCATTCCGACCCCCGACTTTGAAAGGCACTGAGAATGCAGCGGATTGCGAAAGCTGGTTGGATGATATAGAGATGTTACTTGAGTCACTTGCCTATACAGATGAACGTAGGGTGAAGCTGATTGGGCATCAATTGCAAGAAGTGGCCAAGAGTTGGTGGCTCACGGCGAAACGAGCCTTAGAACATCGAGGTATTGATATTACTTGGAAAGTATTTAAAGATGAATTTTATCAACGTTTCTTTCCAGTCTCCTATCGAAAAGACAAAGGGGCCGAATTTGCAAACTTGAGACAGGGCCAGTGGAACATAGAGGAGTACGTTGCCAAATTCTCGTCCTTGCTTCGATTTGCACCTCATGTAGCAGGGAATGATGAGGCAGTTGCCGATTAGTTCATAAATGGTTTGAATCCGGATATCTTCACCCTAGTGAACACGGGGCGACCCAACACTTTTTCTGAGGCGCTGAATCGAGAGAAGGGAGCAGAGGCTAGCTTGATTAGGCAGCGAGGAGCTTCCTATAGTGTTCAGGGTCAGAGACCGCCACCATTCGCCACACTGTTTCCACCACCTCCTCCTCTATTTGATAGTGGAAGCAGTAGTAGTGGCAAGAAGGATTTTCTGAAAGCAAAGGGCAGACAGTTCAAGAGAGCAGGGAGCAGTTCATCGAGCTCCAGTGGATCAAGACAGAGAGGTCCTGGCCAGAGTACAGATGTGACAGGTGTATATTGTACTACTTGTGGAGGCCGACATGCCACAGAGCAGTGTCAGGGAGTGATGGGCAGATGTAACATATGTAAGCAACAGGGACATTTTGCCAGAGTTTGTCCCCAGAGAGGTGCACAGAGATTTCAGAGTGCAGGGTCATCAGCATCGATGACTCAGCCCGAAAGGCAAGCTTCGTCTTTTCATTCCTTCCAGCCCACGCCTACACAGTCCCAACCTAGAGCCAAAGGTGGCCAGACAGTGAGCCAACCTCCCAGACAACAGGCTCAGGTGTTTGCATTGACGGAAGAGCAAGCCCAAGATGCACCAGACGATGTGATTGCAGGTAACTGTTTTCTTTGCGGTTATCCTGCATATGTATTGATAGATACAGGTGCATCACATACATTCATATCAGAACGTTTTGCATTGAAACATGCATTGCCTGTAGAGTCATTGTCTACTGTAGTGTCTATTTCTTCTCCGTTGGGAAGTGGTCTGATATCTGTGACTTCAATTAGACATTGCTTACTACAGTTTGAAGGGCATGAGATCGATTTACAATGTGTTGTACTTGGTTTATCTGATTTTGATTGTATTGTGGGGATTGACATGTTGACTAAGTACAGAGCCACCGTAGACTGTTTTCACAAGATTGTCAGATTTAGACCTGAAATGACAGAGGAGTGGAAATTCTACGGTAAGGGTTCAAGATCTCGGATTCCCTTAGTATCTGCTTTGACTATGAGTAGATTGTTGCAACAAGGAGCAGAAGGGTTCCTTATTTATTCAGTAGATTTACTGAAATCGAGCCCGGCTTTGGCAGATTTGCCAGCAGTACGGGAGTTTGCATATATATTTCCTGACAAGGTTCCAGGGTTACCTCCAGCCCGAGAGGTAGATTTTAGCATTGATCTTATTCCAGGTACCGTTCCTATATCTCGATCTCCGTATAGGATGGCGCCTATAGAGTTGAAAGAATTGAAAGCCCAACTAGAAGATCTTCTAGCCAAGGGATATATCAGACCTAGTGTATCTCCTTGGGGTGCTCCAGTGCTATTTGTACGAAAGAAAGACGGTTCTATGAGATTGTGTATAGATTACAGGCAACTGAACAAGGCAACAATAAAGAACAAATATCCTTTGCCTCGTATCGACGACCTATTTGATCAGTTGCTGGGATCATCTCTCTATTCCAAGATCGATCTGAGATCTGGATATCACTAGCTGCGAGTACGAGATATTGATATACCAAAGACAGCATTCCGAATGAGGTATGGACATTATAAATTTATTGTCATGCCTTTTGGTTTAACGAATGCTCCAGCGGTGTTTATGGGACTGATGAACCGCGTCTTTCAGAGATATTTAGATGAGTTTGTGATTGTTTTTATCGATGATATTTTGGTGTATTCAAAGAATTTGAATGAGCATGCCAACCATTTGAGAATTGTGTTGCAAACATTGAGAAATGAAAGATTGTATGCTAAACTGTCAAAGTGTGAGTTTTGGCTGAGACAGGTTATCTTCTTGGGTCATATCATATCTGGAGATGGTATTTCCATGGATCCGAGTAAAGTGGAAGCTGTGATCAATTGGCCGAGACCGACTTCGGTGCCTGAGATACGCAGTTTCATGGGTCTAGCAGGGTACTATAGGCGATTCATCAAAAATTTCTCCAGTATTGCAAAGCCGATTACTCAGTTAACACAGAAAAATGCACCGTTTGTGTGGTCTGAAGATTGTGAATCCAGTTTCCTAGAGTTGAAGAAAAGGCTGACCAGTGCACCTGTCTTGATGATTCCTTCGGGTACTGGCGATTTCGTTGTATATTGTGATGCATCTCACAGAGGGCTGGGATGTGTTCTTATGCAACGGGGTCATGTGATCGCATATGCCTCTAGACAACTGAAGCCACACGAGATTCGATACCCCATTCATGATCTTGAATTGGCGGCTATCGTATTTGCCTTGAAGATCTAGCGTCAATATCTTTATGGTGAGAAATTTGAGATTTACTCTAACCATAAAAGCCTGAAGTGTCTGTTTTCTCAGTCAGAGTTGAACATGAGGCAGCGTAGATTGCTTGATCTACTGAAAGATTTTGATTGCGAGATCAAGTACTATCCAGGAAAGTCAAATGCAGCAGCAGATGCCTTGAGTCGAAAGGTTTGTGCCCTATCCTTATCGACGATAGGTGTTTCGAATTTAGTTGAAGATTGTTGTTTGTCTGGTTTAGCATTTGACACAGATAGTAGACCATTAAGACTTGCTACGATTCAAGTTGAGCCAGATTTGATTATGAAAATCAAAGAAGCGCAGAGAACTGATCAGAATATTCAGAAGTCGATTCATATGGTTAGATCAGGACATCAGTCAGAATATCAGGTACATGATTTTTTCCTGTATGTGAATAACCGTATTGTAGTGCCAGATGATTCAGAGTTGAAACAATAGATATTGTCAGCAACGCACTGTAGTCGGTTCAGTATTCATCCTGGTGGCAGAAAGATGTACAATGATCTTAAGACACAATTCTGGTGGAAACAGATGAAATCCTGATATTGCCGAATATGTGTCTAAGTGCTTAAATTGCCAACAGGTGAAGGCCGAAAGAAAGAAGCCCGGAGGTTTACTTCAGAGTTTGTCTATTCCTGAATGGAAATGGGATCACATTTCCATGGATTTCGTGACGAAGTTACCTCGATCATCCCGGGGTTGTGATGCGATATGGGTTGTGATAGACAGATTAACCAAATCAGCGTGTTTTATTCCGTACAGAATGACGTACAGACATGATCAGATGGCTAAGATATATGTCCGAGAGGTAGTCAGATTACATGGTGTGCCGAAGTCTATCGTATCAGACTGTGATCCACGGTTCACTTCTCACTTTTGGCACAGTCTGCAGCAGGCTTTAGGTACGACATTGCACCTGAGCACTGCTTATCATCCCCGGACAGACGGACAGTCAGAGCGGACTATCCAGACTTTAGAGGACATGTTGAGAGCTTTAGTGCTAGACTTTGGCACTAGTTGGCAAGATTCACTACAGTTGTGTGAATTCTCATACAACAACAGCTATCAAACGAGCAAGGAGATGGCACCGTTTGAAGCATTGTATGGCAAGAAGTGCAGATCTCCGTTGTACTGGGATGATATATCTGAAGTACCAGAACTTGGACCCGATATGATTCGTGAAATGACTGAGAAAGTAAAGATAATTCAGAAGAGGATGAAGACAGCACAGGATAGGCAAGCCAAATATGCCAATATCAGACGTAGACTGCTTGTATTTGAAAAAAGGGACAGAGTATTCTTGAAGATTTCTCCCTTCAGAGGCATTGTCAGATTTGGCAAGCATGGGAAATTGTCTCCTAGATACATCGGTCCATACGAGATTCTTGAAAAGATTGGCGATCGAGCATATCGACTGGCTCTTCCTCCTTCTCTATCTGGAATACATGACGTATTTCATGTATCAATGCTGCGTAGATATATTCCTGATGATTCTCATGTCATTCAGCCTGACGAAGCTGAGCTTGATCAGACTTTGAGTTATACTGAGCAACCGATACAGATACTCGATCGGAAAGAAAAACAGCTCAGAACGAAGATTATTCCGCTAGTGAAAGTCCAGTGGAATCGTCATGGCACTGAAGAAGCGACTTGGGAGACAGAAACAGATATGAGACAGAAATATCCCGATTTGTTTACATGATGTGAGTATTTATTCAGCTTTTGATTATATTGTTTTCATTTATGATATGATTGATGACCTGCGATTTAGAGGACGAAATCATTTTTTAGAGGGGGAGAAATGTAAGGCTTGAGATTTATTAGTCTTCATTGATGTGATATTCGGAAGATATGAGTATGCATGACATGTAATGAGAGGCGCTAAATGAAAAGATGAAGTGTTGCTTGAAGAAGAAGACCGCACCCGCGCCCCTTTTGATACCGCACCCGCGGTGCATGGGCAGAAAGATGGCCATTTTACAGTAGGGTCACCGCACCCGCGGTCCAAGAAAG
Organism: Primulina tabacum; assembly: GCF_025594145.1. NCBI lineage: Eukaryota > Viridiplantae > Streptophyta > Magnoliopsida > Lamiales > Gesneriaceae > Primulina > Primulina tabacum. Next base: position 15,053,111 of record NC_134562.1, read on the forward strand.
AGTGCACCTGCGGTTGATGGACAAAGAGTTGGAAATTATTTACAAAAATGACACCGCACCCGCGGTTCAAACGTAACCGCACCTGCGTTAATGTTACCGCACCCGCGGTCTTAAATGTAGCACACCCGCGGTCGTCGATTTTGGAAAATGAATGGACTGCCGAAGCTTAAGCGCACCCGCGGTATAGACGGAGCGCACCCGCGGTGCTTGGTGCGAGAAATCCACCTTTGAATTTTATGTTGACACATGGCCTGAGGTATATATAAGTTGAGCATGACTCACTTCTTCTTCATTCCAGCAGACCAGCAACGATAGATAGAGTTTCTTCAAGCCTTTCCCTCCATCTTTATCATTTGGTTGTGTAAGAATTACTCATCCAAAAGTTAATCCAAGCTTAGATTCTTGTTCCTCACTTCAAAGGCTACAAGAGGATATAAGTTGGGTTATGTTTCAGCATGATTTAGATTCCATGTGTTGAAAAATTATGATATGATGGTTATTATGTATTCTTGACATGTTGGACATAGTATATTTGCAACCGGATCGAAGAACGGACACTGTATGCTATTGTTATGAAATTCCATCTTGTAGGAGTTGAGATAAAGCAGATTTTGGGAGATTATGATTGTTGTTATTGATGTTTTGGCTTGTGGATAATATGTTGATTGTTATTGGATGACCGGTATCGAGCAACTATGTCGTTATACCGTGGAATTGTATCAAGATTTGATATTGAACCGTACTAGCATTAGTTGGTGTTATGATTTGATATTGTGCATCTCAACATTGTCATTTCAGATTTGGATTGACAGGTTCGATATCCCTACTTCGAGACTTCGAATTATTCCAACGACAAGAAAGGTATAATTCATGTGAATTCGAGAGATACGACTCGAATCAGACTTGGTTGGAGTTTCCCTAAATCACATACTAGATTTGCTATTTATCTTTGACTATTATTATGTCTTTTTTATAGATTTATATTCAAGCATTGAGATAGGAGAGTCATTAGGAGACTTGCTAAACTAGATGTTCGGTGGTATCGACGCTTCGGATCAGATTCACTCCGATTGTAGACCTTCGATACAGACATGACCGAAGTCTAGGAATAAGACGTACAGTTACCCCGATTGGGAGGGTAGGTGACAGACAGTGACGTCTTATTCACACCGGGATCCCTAGAGTAGAGTCGAGTTAAATCAAGACATGATTTGATTTGAATTGCATGTTTATATAGATTGGTTTCATAGACTATGGAGCCCATTATTATTGCTTTGATTCATGATTTATGATTATGTATCAGCATGTATACATGTTTTATCGTGTGATTTGTTCTCACCGGAGTTTCCGGCTGTTGTTATGTCTGTATGTGTGCATAACAACAGGTGGGGCAGGATCAGGGTCGCGACAGAGATGAGAGATGGACATAGCGTGGTGATCACGGGCGTAGCAGAAGAACTAGTAGTGGTACTTTTGACATGTACTGTACTTAAATACTGGTTTGTAGAATATGGATAAAACAAGACATGTATATTATGTTTGTTGTAAGGAAATAAATATAGAACTATCTTTTGCTTAAGTTATAAACCTGTGAGTAATGTTAAAAGCAAAATTTTGACCCGTATATTTTAACAATGATCCGATTAATCCCGAAAAGAACTGAGTTAGAGTCCGGGTCCCCACAATTAACGGCTTAAATCCTGACATTTTTACATTGGTGAATACGTGACGACCAAACAACTTTGTTGATGCTTTGAACAGGGCGAAAGGTGCTGAAGCTGGCATGATTAAGCAGCGAAGGGCATCGTATATTGCTCAGACTCCGAGACCTTCACAGCCTACAGCACAATTTGTACAACCTCCTCCTAGATTCGAGAGTGGTGGTAGCAGCAGTGGTAAGAAAGATTGGTTGAAAGCCAGAGGAAAACAGTTCAAGAGATCAGGCAGTAGTTCATCCAGTTCCAGTGGCCCGAGACAGAGTGGTCCTAGCCTGAGTTACACAGGTGTGTATTGCACTACTTGCGGTGGAAGGCATCCCACAGAGCAGTGTGGGGACCCGGACGCTAATCATCTTTGGGATTTAATTATCAATTAAGATAAACAGGGTCTAAAAATTTTTCTTTTTAAAAACGTAAGTGCGGAACGTAATGGAATTTAACTAATATACATCTCAGTATAAAAGTACAATAATGTACAACACTTATTCAAACTAGTCTATGGTTCAACTACTAAATTTCAAGTATTAAACCAAGTCCACAATAATTCCGGAATCACCACTCTAACTCATCTTTTCTCATCACCTTCTTGACCCCGATCCTGTCCCACCTGTTGTCATGCACACATACAAAACAGGACAACAGCCGGATATTCCGGTGAGAATAAATCCCAGTATAAAACATGGTAGACATGCATATACACAATATAAATCATAAAGCATATTATCATGCATAAAATCCATAACAATAGGTTTCATAGTCTATGAAATTAAATCAAAATAAGCATGCAGTAACAATGGATTCCATATTCTCTGAACCCAAAATAAAATAAGCACGCAACTCAATTCAATTCATATCTTGACTCAACTCAACTCTAACTCTAGGGATCCCGGTGTGAATAAGATGTAACAGGTCTCCCACCTACTCTCCCAATCGTGGTGGCGTTACATCTTAATCCTAAACTTCGGTCTGGTCTGTATCGAAATCTACAATCGGAGTGAATCTGATCCGAAGCATCGATATCACCGAACGTTTAGAAAATTGGCGTATCTAGCAATGATACTCCTATCTCAGTACATATATATAAATCAAGATAAAGTACAAACAGAACAAGTATGTGATTTTGTTGGGAAACTCAAATTGAATCTCATTTGAGTCGTGTCTTCCCCAAACAAACATTGAATTATACCTTTGTCTTCCCGGTCTGACGAAGACGAAGTCTTGTATTCCAATCTGTCCATACCTGTAATGCCCGAGATTTTATATCGTGTTAAATTACGATTATTGATTTTAATCGAGACGATTATGAAAGGGCTAATCGAGACACGAATTGGAAGTTTGCATGTAAGATTGTTGATGCGAGAGCCGAAGGTCTCGCGCATATGCGCGAAGAGTAATCGTGCATATGCACGAGTAGTGCGGAAGCCCATGATGCGGGACAGAGCACTGGGCGCACATGCGTGACTTGTATATGCGCACATGCGCGAGAGGTCCCGAGAGTTGGGTGCACATGCGCGACTTTTATACGCGCACATGCGCAAGAGGTCCAGAGAGTTGGGCGCACATGCGCGACTTGGATTCGCGCACATGCGCGAGGGTACCCGAGATTTGTGAAGAATTCATCGCGCATAGGCGCGGAAGAGGTGCGCGTACATGCGCGAGCTGCCGAGAAGCTTATCCACGAGACCCGTAGGTCTCGCGCATATGCGCCAATATTAGTCGCGCATATGCGCGAGACGTGCAGCAGGCACACCGAGCCACTTGGCTTATTGCATGTGCGTGGATGTATATATATATATATATGTACATCTTAATTCTTCAGAACAAGAAAACGAAGAAAGGGGAAGCTTCAGAGAAAGAAAGAAATCCTTACGCCTTTTGGGAGAAATCCGTCTATCTGATTTTGAATCCGACTTCGGTATTGAGTTCCTATCGATGTAGGCTACAATTGGACGTAAGTTTTGCTACGTTTTGATTTGATTTGAAATTATGTTATTGTCAAAATCTGATATGATTCATATATGATGTTCTTGTCATATTAGACATCGTATAATCGAAACCGGAATGGAGAACAGATACCATATGAAATGGTTATGATTTTCGGAGTAGTTTTGGAGTAGATTTGATATCAGAATTGAATTGTTATCGATTATGAGGGTTGAGATTGATATCTGACTGATATGGTAGTGCTGGATATATTTAAATCATGACGTTATATTGTTAAAACAGAATTTGATTGAATTCTGATTATATCCAGTATGGATTGAGTGGCGTATTGATGTCGTACCCTCAATATTGTTATTTTCAGATTGAGTATTGATAGGCTTTGAGTTCGAGACTTCGACAGAGTCAGAGTATCAGAAAGAAAGGTATAAATTAATGTTGAGTTGGGATTGCACAACTCGAGTGAGGTTTGACTCGAGTCTCCCTAAATCACATACTTAGTTTATTGCAATGATATTTGTAATTGATGAGATTGATGTTTGTAGTCTATTGATTTATAGCCACTGCATGTATTTGTTATAGTAGGTGCCCGTCGAGCCAAATGTTGGTCGAGTGTTCACAATGAAACTCTATGTATAAGCAATCTTTATTTTAATAATATTTGAAATTATTGTTTTGGCAAATCTTTATCTGTATACCCATGCTAGTTGCATAGATAAAGCCCTTGAATATACATATAGTAGAAAGAATATGAGATGCTCATATGATGAGTATCATGAAACTCATATTTGGAATACTGTATATTCTAAACAGTTCCTAGTCGATTCAGCCGCCGCTAAGAAGGATATAGGCCGCTAGAGTTCGAGACTAGTATCTGCGATGTGAGTACCATGTTTCATTGGTAGGGGACATTGTGATGTCCGAGCATGCAGATAGGTGCTCCTGGTAGAGTGCACTAAACAACCCTCCATAAAGGACTTTCCAAGTGGTTCTCATTTATCGAGTGGAAAAGTCCTGGTTTATGGTTGTACACCATTAGTCCTTATGACCCGGGACAACATTGAGACTCAATGCTAGAATTACACTTTGACTTGTTTACCGACTCTCATGGGGTCATCAGGTGGCAAGGTTGGGTGTTCTGTCGAAACATATAGGAGTCGATGCATTGTAGTCGGGAATTCACCGCTTACCTTCGGGTATGGATATCCTATGTGTTATCATGTGTATGTAGGTTGAAATCTCTGATCAAAGTATGGTGGTAATTATGAAAGGGGTTTCATAGATTACACCATCGATGAAACTACGACATGACACGTAGTATCGATTCATTGACAACTCTCGATAAACCAATGGTTGTTGAATCGGTCGGGATATATGAGTTGAAGGGACCGTACTGTACGCTAACCATAATTGAATGGTTCTTGCAGGCACTATCATTTGATACCTAGGGAATCATGTAAGCGATGCTGCTAGGCGTTTAACATGATTGGTTGGGTACTATCAGACTTGAGTTCTGACGTTCTTGTTATCAAAGTGTTGATAAGTAAGAATGGAGCAATTGGGGTATGCTCAAATAAGGACATGTTTAGTCCGAATCTCATGGAGATGTGAACCCACGGCTAGTTGTATCAATGAACCATTGAGGGCCACACAAGTACGACCTATCTAGATCCCGTTGAGAAGAGAAATAGTTCAATGTGTTGAACGGCTTATAAATGAGTTTATAAGCGTAACAAAAAATTAGAAGTATGACTTCTATAAAGGAGAAAATAGTTCAATGTGTTGAACGGCTTATAAATGAGTTTATAAGCGTAAAGAAAAATAGAAGTATGACTTCTATGAGAGAAATGTAAATTTTAATTTATGGAAATGTTCCTAAATTAAAAGTTGGCCAAGTGAATAATGTATTTGAAAATTGTGATTTTCATAAACATTATTATGGACTAAATTAAATTAATTCAAATGTTGAATTAATTAAACACTAGTGGACCTAGTAGAGTCCAAATAATTAAATTAATTCAGTGTTGAATTAATTAAATCATATTGAGTCTTGTAGAGCTCAATTTAAATAAATTATTTAACTAGTGGACTTGAGTAAATTCAAGTAATTTTTAATTAATCTCAAAAATGTTTGAGATAATTAAATTAAGTCCATGGGTTTTAATTTGTTAAAAACCATATAATATATGCATGAATAGGAGGTGAAGAGTTGGAGACTACTTTTTGGGTTACCAAGGCTTGGCATTCAAAAGTTGGTCTCTACTTTTTCACAAACGAAGACAACTCATTCACTCCTCCCTGCCGAAATTTCTAGGATTTCCTCTCCAAGTCTTTCCTCTTCTTTTCTTCTTCAAGTGTTGAGGAAAGAAAATTCTTCTCTTTGAAAAATCCTCTTAGTTTTCTAGTGCAAATTAAGAGGAGATTTACCTAGTTGGTGGTGGGCCTAATTTTGGAGGTTGGAAGCTTGAAGATTTGTCATCCATTCAAGAGCCAAGTTGATTACAACTTGGTTGGTGCCATCATCAATCTCTTGAGATTGATAGATAACTATTTCTCAACACCCTATATATGATATTGGTGTTTTATTGTATTTGTTACACAAACAATGAGGTGGCCGAAAATTTCCTCATGAAAAATCAAAATTTTAACTTCCGTTGCGCTTCCGGTCACCGTAACCGATCCTCTTTCAGTATTGACTACTGATTGTTTAGTCATTGGCTGATTCGCCTAGTCAGCGGCTGATTCGTCTGGTTATTGGCTGATTCGTCTAGTTATCGACTGATTCGTCTAAACTTTGGCTGATTCGCTTAATTACTGGCTGATTCGTCTAGTTATTGGCTGATTCGCTTAATTCTTGACTAATTCGTCAATTCTGCGGCTGTTTCGCCCAGACACTAGATATATGAATTTTATCGATGCCGTTTAGGGATTGATTCATTCCTATCGACTGAGATTCGGTATACTTATCATTATTCAGACACCGGGATCCCTAGATTAGAATTGAGTCGAGTCTGAGTCGACGCGTCAGTTGAGTCGAGTCTGAGACGACGCGTCGGTTGAGTTGAGTCTGATTCGACATGTTGATTTACAGTGTTTATATCATTCATGTTTGTTGAGTTGCTACATGTTAATGATATCTTATTTATGCGTTTATATATGTTTTTATATAATTGCATGTTTACATTGTTTATACTGGGATTTATTCTCACCGGAGTTATCCGGCTGTTGTTTTGTTTTGTATGTGTGCATGATAACAGGTGGGGCTGGATCAGGGTCAAGAAGAGGATGAGAGAAGACAGTTAGCGTGGAGATCCGGACTTAGGAGTATATCTGTTATATCACCTGAGATGTAGTGAAAAAACAGTAGTTATTATGATTTATGGTTGTACAGGACTTGTACTTAGATCTGAATAGTGATCTTGTAAATGAGATAGGACTTTAGACCCTGTTTATTTTAATTGATTAATTATTCCCAGAAAGTGATTAAGAATTGAATTAAGTTCGGGTCCCCACAACAGGTGGTATCAGAGCGATAGATCCTTGAGACTGAGATAGGGGCTAGTGAGAGGGGTAGATTGAGGTTTTCTTTCCTTTCTTGTGATTATTAGCAGGCTTTACTGCTTTATATAATACATGTTACTTGACTTATCTGATTTGATTGTGTAATATGTATTATTGGGAACGAATTTGAACCGATTCTCGATCAGCAGTAAGATGATCGGAGGAGGGAACTGAAGTGAAACAGGTTTATTGGATTGGGGTACTAATCCATTTGATTATCAGATATGCCTCCTCGAAGAATACCAGAACAGGGTAGCACGTCCAATCCTCCAATGGATGTGACAGCAACTCCGATGGAAACGTTATTGAAAAGGTTTCGGTCATTCAAACCACCAAGTCTGAAGGGTATGAAGACATCAGTTGAATGTGAGAGGTTGTTAGATAACATTGAGATGCTGTTTGATTCACTGGATTACAGTGATGAGCGCCGAATTAAGTTGATTGGGCACCAGTTGCTTGATGTTGCAAAGAACTGGTGGATTACGATGAAGAGGGCCTTGGAGCATCGAGGTACTACGATTACTTGGGATGTATTTAAAACTGAGTTTTATCAAAGATTTTTCCCAGTGTCGTACAGGAAAGACAAGGGGGCGGAGTTTGCCAATTTGAGACAGGGTCAGCTGAACATTGAAGAATATGTGACCAAGTTCTCTACCTTGTTGAAGTTTGCTCCCCATGTGGCTGGAAATGACGAAGCCGTTGTTGATCAGTTCATCAATGGCTTGAATCTCGATATATTTACATTGGTGAACACAGGGCGACCGAATAACTTTGCTGATGCCATGAATAGAGCAAAAGGCGCGGAAGCGGGCCTTATAAGGCAGAGAGGAGCTGCAGATACTCCTCCCGCACCGAGACCACAGCAACCACCTCCCCGATTTGAGAGTGATAGTAGCAGTGGTGGAAAGAAAGATTTTCTCAAGGCTAGAGGAAAGCAGTTTAAGAAGTTTGGCGGCAGTTCTTCTAGCTCCAGTGGTTCCAAATAGAGCTATACCGGAGCTTACTGCGGAAAATTGTGGAGGGAGACATTCCACTGAGCAATGTCAAGGAGTACTTGGTAGTTTCCACTTCTGCAAACAACAGGGACATTTTGCCAGAGTATGTCCACAGAAGGGTTCTCAAGGATCCCAGAGAGCCGAATCATCTGGATCAGCAGCACAGTGGAATAGACGATCAGCTGCTGTTCATTCATTCCAGGCAGCACCATCTCAGTTTCAGCAGAGGCCAGGAGGATGTCAGATAGTTGGCCAGCCTCCTAGACAGCAGGCCAGAGTATTTGCTTTGACTGAGGAGCAGGCTCAGGAAGCACCAGATGATGATGTTGCAGGTAACTGTTCTTGATGTAGTTATCCTGCTTTTTTATTGATGAATACGGATGCTTCCCATACATTTATTTTTGAACGATTTGCATTGAGTCATGCATTACCTGTTGAGTTTTTATCTACTGTAGTATATCTCTTTACTGGTTGGGGAAAGTTTTTATAGCAGTGAATTCTGTAAAATATCGTATACTACAATAGGATGAGAATGAGATTGAGTTAGATCGTCTGGTAGCTGGATATGTACTAGTGTTGTCTGATTTTGGGACTGCATTAGTGATATTGATATGCTGACCAAGTACAGAGCTACCCTAGATTAGTTCCAGAAGATGGTGAGAATCGGATCTGAGATGGCCAAAGGATGAATATTGTACAATAAGGATTCTAGATTGAGAATTCCTCTGATAATCCGTACTATCTATGACTCGATTATTACAGAAAGAAGCAGAGACACTCCTTATGTATTCAGTTGATTTACTGAAGTTGAGTCTATCATTGGATGATTTACCAATGATATGAAAGTTATTGATGTTTTCCCCAGATAAGACTTTAGATTTGATTTCAGACAGAAAAATTGATTCTAACCTTGACTTGATATCAGAAATTGTGAAATGGTGAATCTTGATTGAGACAGATTTCATTCAGGATGTGTTATATCTGAAGATGATGTATCTATTGTTTTTAACAGAATTAAACCGTAATTAGTTGGCCGAGATGGATATCAGTGTTAGATATTTGCGGTTTTCTGAGGTTAGCAGATCAGTACCGATGAGTGATGTTTCGAATCTGATTGAATATTGCTGTTATACTGAATCTGTGTTTGAATTAGATAGTAGACAGTGGGGAATTTATATTGTACAATCTGAACCAGAGCTGATTTTGAAATATAAGCAGCTCAGAAAGTTGATCAGAAGGTACAGAACCAGATACCGAGGGTTAGAGCAAGACATCGATCCGAGTATCAGGTTCGTGACAATGTTCTGTATGTAAATAATTGTATTGTTGTGCCAAATGTTTCGGAGTTGAAACGATAGAGACTACCAGAAGCGCACAACATTCGATTCAGTATTCATCCTGGTGGCAAGAAAATGTATAATGATTTGAAAAGACAGTTTTGGTGGAAACAAATGGAAGCTGATATTGCTGAATTTGTAGTCAAATGTCTGAATTACCAACAGGTGAAGGCTGAGAGAAAGAGACCCGGAGGATTGTACAGAGTTTGTCCATTCCTGAATGGAAATGGGATCACAGTTCCATGGATTTTATAATAAAGTTACCAAGATCCTCCCGAGATTGTGATGCGATTTGGGTTGTGATTGACAGATTGACCAAATCTGCATGCTTTATTCTGTACAAGATGACGTACAGACGTGACTAGATGACTGAAATTTATGTCAGAGAGGTAGTCAGATTGCATAGAGTGCCGAAGTCGATTGTAGCAGACCATGATCCTCGGTTTACATCGTACTTCTGGAAGAATTCACAGCAGATTTTAGATACGAAGTTACATTTTAGTACCGCATATCATCCACAGACAGATGGATAGTCTGAGCAGACGATCCAGATATTGGAGGATATGCTGAGAGCAGCAATGCTTGATTTTAGCACTAGCTGGCAAGATATATTGCCACTTGGTGAGTTTCGTACAACAATAGCTATCAGACGAGTATTGAGACGGCTCCTTTCGAAGCGTTGTACGGAAAGAGGTGTCAATCCCTTCTTTATTAGAATGATATCTCTGAGGTTCCTGAGATCGGACGTGGCATGACTAGAAATATGATTGAAAAAGTGAAGCTGATACAAAAGAAAATGAAGGCAGCCCAAGACAGACAAGCCAATTATGCAAATGTCTGACGACGACCATTGGTATTTGAGGCTGGTGACCGAGTATTTTTGAAAATTTCACCTTTCAGAGGGTTGTCAGATTTGGCAAGTAAAGGAAACTATCTCCATGATATATTGGGCCGTACGAGATTTTTGAGAAGATAGGAGATTGTGCCTATCGACTCGCTTTAATCGCCTTCATTATAGGGGATACAGGACGGTTTTGATGTTTGTTCTTGCGAAAATACCTGTCTGATGCTTCACATGTCATCCAACCAAATGAGGCCGAGTTGGATGAGACATTGAGTTATTTCAAAAAGCCGATTCAGATTCTTGATCGAAAGGAAAAGTAGCTCAGAACGAAGACTATTCCACTTGCGAAAGTTCGGTGGAGTTAACATGGCATTGAAAAAGCTACTTGGGAAACTGAGTCTGATATGAGACAGAGGTTCCCAGTTTTATGTCACTAAGGTAAGTTGTTTACTTAACTTCTTCTATATACCTTCTTATGATATGATTGATTGCTTGTGATTTCGAGGACGAAATCGTATCTTAGGGGGGGAGAAATGTAATGCTCGAGATTTTATATCGTGTTAAATTACGATTATTGATTTTAATCGAGACGATTATGAAAGGGATAATCAAGACACGAATTGGAAGTTTGCATGTAAGATTGTTGATGCGAGAGCCGACTCTTCGCACATATGCGCGAGTAGTGCGGAAGCCCATGATGCGGGACAGAACACTGGGTGCACATGAGCGACTTGTATACGCGCACATGGGCGAGAGGTCCAGAGAGTGGGCGCACATGCGCGACTTGTATACGCGCACATGCGCGAGAGGTCCAGAGAGTTGGGCGCACATGCGCGACTTGGATTCGCGCACATGCGCGAGGGTACCCGAGAGTTGTGAGGAATTCCTCGCGCATAGGCGCGGAAGAGGTGCGCGCACATGCGCGAGCTGCCGAGAAGCTTATCCACGAGACCCGTAGGTCTCGCGCATCTGCGCCGATATTAGTCGCGCATATGCGCGAGACGTGCAGCAGGCACACCGAGCCACTTGGCTTATTGCATGTGCGTGGATGTATATATATATATATGTACATCTTAATTCTTCAGAACAAGAAAACGAAGAAAGGGGAAGCTTCAGAGAAAGAAAGAAATCCTTAGGCCATTTGGGAGAAATCCGTCAATCTGATTTTGAATCCGACTTCGGTATTGAGTTCCTATCGACGTAGGCTACAACTGGACGTAAGTTTTGCTACGTTTTGATATGATTTGAAATTATGGTATTGTCAAAATCTGATATGATTCATATATGATGTTCTTGTCATATTAGACATCGTATAATCGAAACCGGACTGGAGAACAGATATCATATGAAATTGTTATGATTTTCGGAGTAGTTTTGGAGTCGATTTGATATCAGAATTGAATTGTTATCGATTATGAGGGTTGAGATTGATATCTGACTGATATGGTAGTGCTGGATATATTTAAATCATGACGTTATATTGTTGAAACAGAATTTGATTGAATTCTGATTATATCCAGTATTGATTGAGTGGTATATTGATGTCGTACCCTCAATATTGTTATTGTCAGATTGAGTATTAACAAACTTTGAGTTCGAGACTTCGACAGAGTCAGAGTATCAGAAAGAAAGGTATAAATTAATGTTGAGTTGGGATTGCACAACTCGAGTGAGGTTTGACTCGAGTCTCCCTAAATCACATAATTAGTTTATTGCATTGATATTTGTAATTGATGAAATTTATGTTTGTAGTCTATTGATTTATAGCCACTGCATGTATTGACTACTGATTCGCCTAGTCAACGGCTGATTCGCCTAGTCACCGGCTGATTCGTCTGGTTATTGGCTGATTCGTCTAGTTATCGACTGATTCGTCTAAACTTTGGCTGATTCGCTTAATTACTGGCTGATTCGTCTAGTTATTGGCTGATTCGCTTAATTCTTGATTGATTCGTCAATTTTGCGGCTGTTTCGCCCAGACACTAGATATATGAATTATATCGATGCCGTTTAGGGATTGATTCATTCCTATCGACTGAGATTCGGTATACTTATCATTATTCAGACACCGGGATCCCTAGATTAGAATTGAGTCGAGTCTAAGACGACGCGTCAGTTGAGTCGAGTCTGAGACGACGCGTCGGTTGAGTTGAGTCTGATTCGACATGTTGATTTACAGTGTTTATATCATTCATGTTTGTTGAGTTGCTACATGTTAATGATATCTTATTTATGCGTTTATATATGTTTTTATATAATTGCATGTTTACATTGTTTATACTGGGATTTATTCTCAACGGAGTTATCCGGCTGTTGTCTTGTTTTGTGTGTGAGCATGACAATAGGTGGGGCTGGATCTGGGTCAAGAAGAGGATTAGAGAAGACAGTTAGCGTGGAGATACGGACTTAGGAGTATATCTGTTATATCACCTGAGATGTAGTGAAGAAACAGTAGTTATTATGATTTATGGTTGTACAGGACTTGTACTTAGATCTGAATAGTGATCTTGTAAATGAGATAGGACTTATTTTATATGCTGCGTAATCTTGTATTTTAAAAAAAAAATTTAGACCCTGTTTATTTTAATTAATTAATTATTCCCAGAAAGTGATTAAGAATTGAATTAAGTTCGGGTCCCCACAATACCCAGTCTGGCAATGACAATCACATAAATACAATATCAGTATGTAATTCGTTTCAAAACCTGTTCTGATCAATAATCAAATCAGTATATAATCTGATCCATATCTGAACAAGGTACAATCTAATTCATATCTACGATATCATCGAAATCATTACTGAATCTGATCACTCTAAATCAACTGATGTTTCGACGGCATAACAATACAGTTTCGGTATCCCTGTCAATCTCAACATCACAGATATAATATCTGAATTCATAATCAGTACAGTACAATTCATAATCTCAATATCTGTATACTTAAGATCAGTAACAACACAACTCTGATTTCAAATCCCAATCAATATCTTTCGAAAATCATAACAATTGTATAAACAGTCTATTCTTTAATCTGACTTCAATTATACAATGTCTACTGTAGCAGAAACACTATATCTAATTCATATTCAATTCTGACAATATCATAATTTCAAATCATGTCTAAACGTAACAAAACTTACGTCCAGTTGTAGTCTGCGTTGATAGGAACACAGTACTGAAGTCGGATTTAAAATCGGACGGGCGGATTTTGCGTAACACTCAAATTCTCACCCGAAAGGAATTGGAGCTTCTTCCCTCATTTTTCCTTCTTCCTTTTTGCTTCTTGCTGAATAATGCTTGTCTTATATATATATATATATATATATACACGTTGCATTCAAGAGACCAAGTGGAATTTTTACATTCTGCATGCCGCGCGCATATGCGCGCACAAAGCCACGCATATGCGCCGGAGGTTCGGCCCGGCACCTTCCGCATTTATCTTCTCGCACATCCCTTCACTCGTGCATATGCGCACCTTCCGCCGCGCATGTGCGCTGAAATCTCTGGACGTTCCGCGCATGTGCGCGCATGGTTCTGTCTTCCTCGCGCATGTGCGCCCATACATGTCGCGCATGTGCGCGGCGACTTTTTTTTGCACAAAATGTCAAATCTTCTTTCGGCTCTCCCGGTCTGATCTGTTCTGTCTATAAACACCTCTCCATTATGAATACATTATATTAATTATCGCCAAATCATTATTGATTAACAGGATAAATTTCTCGGGCCTTACATTTCTCCCCCTCTTAGATCTAAGTTCGTCCTCGAACTCGCAAGTAATCAATTCAGACATATCAGAAGAAATGTATACAGAGTTTAATCAGAAACTCATCTCAATAAAATCATTCTGAAATCTCCATCTCATGACAAATTCTGTCTTTCAGATAGTCTCTTTGATGCCCTGTCAACTTACTGTATTTTCAATAATAGAATAGTCTTTATTCTGAAATATCTTTCTTGTACGGATCTGTGATTCTAAATTGGAATAATAATTCAAGAGCACAATATCATAATACCCTTCGAAATAACTCTGACAGAATCAATCTCACAATACTGGCTATACAACATCCGTATATACCAATCAACAACTCATACCAAATCAATATCATCAGCTGTTATCAAATCTTTTTATCCCAGTCAAGGATTTACTCAATCTTCGGCTTCAATTACCAATCGTCACCATCCGGCGTTGGCATATCAAGTCTGTTCATTCGAAGCTGGTTTTCATTCTTTCCTGAATCAGCTTCATTTTCTTTATCGGATTTCTGCTTTTATCAAATTCAATCTCAGATATCACCGTAATATCCTTCCCATTCAGAGGAAATCCATAGCATTCACTGTACAATGTCTCATCTGTAGCTATCTCAATACTCGTTTGATAGCTATCGTTATACAATAATTCATATAGTGACAATATTTCATGTCAACTAGTGCTAACATCCAGCACTACAACTCCATAAATATCTTTTAATATCTGGATAGTACACTCTGGCTATCTATCAGTCGGTAGATAATATATGAGAGAGCTCATGGTATATTCTGCCACAAGTACAAACTCAATTAAAACTTTAAAATCTAATATAATCTACTTCAACATTCTGACCAATCTGACCATTTCTTTGACATCGATCTTTGTCATCTGGTCATGTTTGTACGTCATCTTGTACAAACTAATAGATATAGATTGAACAATCTGTCAATCACAATCATATCATATCTCAATCTGGAAAGTATTATAGTGATTTCATTACGAAATTCATCGAATTATACTCCCCATGCCTAGTCAGAAAAAATATACCAATTCTGTAATAACTCTTCTGATTTCTATCTGTCTATCTTCATTTATTGGCGATTCAGACATTTCAGTACAAATTCTGCCAACATTTCAGTACAAATTCTGTCACAACCGATTTAATCTGTCTATGTCAAAACTATATGTTCGAATATCATACATTCTCAGTCACCAAAATGAAAACTGAATCCACTACGGTGCGTTTTTGACACTACCTGTCATTTCAGATTCGAACTATTTGGTACAAACAAATCAGTTAATAATATAAATTAAAAAACAAATACCTACCTGGTATTCGGTTCTGACTATCGATATCAAATTCTGTCGTGCAAATCTGACACATTTGACATCACAAGATAATCATTCTCATACAGTAAAAATCACATATCTGCCACTCTGATCGATGTTCTGCTCTGATTATCGAATTTAAATTTTGAACATTCTGGTTAAATCTCTGAACTTCCGAAATTCTCTAATCCAGCTCTGATTCGGTTTGAATAATCTGTATCAAATATTTATCTAGAAACTAACAATTCCCAAGCAGTTCAAAAAATAATCGGATAAGATAATCTGCCTATTCAGACAAAAATAAATTTCTGACATTTCAGAAATTTCTGATCTTTCTGATATCGGTATCGTTCTCAGTCACTGATCATAATCTCAACTGTGTCAAAATCAATCGGTATCTTAACTTCAGATATCGCTTATTCTGAATACAATCTGTTTCAAGCAAAATTCTTATCTGAATAATTTATGTATACAATAATCACAATTCTCAGAGTATTCAATACAATCTCCAATTGTTTGATTCAATCGATCAGACGCTGCGAATATATCCACATATCATAGATATAATAAGCATAAATCATTAGAATACCTCTGAACACAAGATTTATCAATCTATAGACAGAACTGAATATTTCCAAGAGAAGCACTAAATTAGATGTAACTCTTGGTTAGTATTCTTCCACCAATATTTCAATTCCTTCAATTCATGCAGTGACATTCTGTACATTCAATATCATTCTGTACTGAATTCTAAAACACAAACAGTACCTGGTATCAATTCAATTCTGAAATCTATCTTCCTGACATAAAGCAAATCCAAAACCTTATCTCGGAAGACGTCAATCAACTCGTACATCACTTGGCAAATCTGCCAATACTAGGCTCGATTTCAGCATGTCTACTGAATACATAAGGATACCATCTGCTCCTTTCTGTATCAATCGAGTCATAAACAATACAGATATCAAAGGAATTCTAGATCTAGAATCCTTACCGTGGAATTTCTACTCATCAGCCCTATCTGGTCTGAATCTTATATTTTTCTGGGAGGAATCTACAATAGTTCTGTACTTGTTCAGCATATTAATATCAATAATGCGGTCAAATCAGAAACACAAGTACATCATAATCTAACTCGACCTCATTCTCATCTTACTGTAGTATACAATATTTCACAGAAATCTCTGATATCAATCTTTCTTTCCCAAAAAATAAGGGAATCAATACTACAGTACAAACAGACTCAACAGATACAGCATATCTCAATGCAACTCAGTCAAAGATAATCGTAGGGAATGCATTAGTATATACCAATACCTATGTAATATAATCATAACAGAACAGTACCTGCCACTATATCATCAGGTGTGTCCTGCGTCTGTTCCTCGGTCTTCTGCTCCCTAAAATCTTCGGGAACTTCTCTGAGGACAAACTTTAGCAAAGTGTCCCGGCTGTCTACAAATATGGCAACTACCAGTCACTCCCTGGCATTGCCTTGTGTGATGTCTCCCTCCGCAAGTTCTGCAATATACTCCAGTATAACTCGGGCTGGAACCACTGGAGCTCGACGAACCACTCAGTCCGTACCCTAACTTCTTAAACTGTTTCTTTCGAGCTTTCAGCAAATCTTGCTTTCCACTCGTACTGCCTTTATCAAATCTAAGATGGAGTTGTTGTGTTTGGAGTGGAATCACATCCAATCTTTCTCGTTTTCGAATCAGACTCACCTCAGCTCTCTTTTCCCTACTCAAAGTATCAGCAAAATAGTAAGGTCGCTGCATATTTATCAATGCAACTATCTCTGAATTCAATCCTTTGATGAACTGCTCAGCTACAGCTTCATCATTCCCAGCTATCTGAGGAACAAAACGCAGTAGAGTAGAGAATTTAGCAACATATTCCTTAATATTCAGTTGGCCTTGTCTCAAATTCTCAAACTCTACTCTATTATTCTCCCGGTACGAAACTGAAAAAATCTTTGATAGAATTCAGCTTTAAAGACTTCCCACGTGATCAAAGTACCACGTTGTTCTAATACTCCCTTGATTGTAATTCACCAACTCCTGGCGGCCTCTCGTAACTGGTTGGGCACCAATTTAATTCTCTGTTCATCTGAATAATAAAATAAATCAAACAATAGTTCTATGTCATCTAACCAATTCTGACACTCTTCAGACATCTCAGTACCCTTCAAAATTGGCGGTTGAAACAACTGAAACCTCTTCAACTGTATTTCCATCGGAGTTTCTGATATATCTATCTGTTCAACCGAAGTACTGCCCCGTTCTGAAATTCTTCTAAGAGGTATATCTGATTACCAAAACCATTAGTAACCCAAATACTACAAACCTGTTCCCTTCTTTCTCGGATCATCTTACTGTTGATCATGAATCAGATCTGATTCATACTCAATAATACATAATACCAACTCAAATCGGATAATCAGGTAAACATGTATTTCAAAGCAGTAAATCATAGTATCATGCTAGCATACATAATGTAAATCAACATTAAAATAAATCTCATGCTAGCAATCACATGCAAGGAAAGAAAACTCAATCTATCCCGCTCATTCTCTTCTATCTCAGTCTAAAGATCTATCGCTCTGATAGCACCTGTTGTGGGGACCCGGACGCTAATCAACTTCTTAATCATCTTTGGGATTTAATTATCAATTAAGATAAATAGGGTCTAAAAATTTTTCTTTTTAAAAACGTAAGTGCGGAACGTAATGGAATTTAACTAATATACATCTCAGTATAAAAGTACAATAATGTACAACACTTATTCAAACTAGTCTATTGTTCAACTACTAAATTTAAAGTATAAACAAAGTCTACAATAAGTCCGGAATCACCACTCTAACTCATCTTCTCTCATAATCTTCTTGACCCCGATCCTGTCCCACCTGTTGTCATGCACACATACAAAACAGGACAACAGCCGGATACTCCGGTGAGAATAAATCCCAGTATAAAACATGGTAGACATGCATATACACAATATAAATCATAAAGCATATTATCATGAATAAAATCCATAACAATAGGTTTCATAGTCTATGAAACTAAATCAAAATAAGCATGCAGTAACAATGGGTTCCATAATCTCTGAAACCAAAATAAAATAAGCACGCAACTCAATTCAATTCATATCTTGACTTAACTCAACTATAACTCTAGGGATCCCGGTGTGAATAAGATGTAACAGGTCTCCCACCTACTCTCCCAATCGTGGTGGCGTTACATCTTATTCCTAAACTTCGTCTGGTCTGTATCGAAATCTACAATCGTAGTGAATCTGATCCGATGCATCGATATCACCGAACGTTTAGAAAATTGGCGTATCTACCAATGATACTCCTATCTCAGTACATATATATAAATCAATATAAAGTACAAATAGAACAAGTATGTGATTTTGTTGGGAAACTCAAATTGAATCTCATTTGAGTCGTGTCTTCCCCAAACAAACATTGAATTATACCTTTGTCTTCCCGGTCTGACGAAGACGAAGTCTTGTATTCCAATCTGTCCATACCCAGTCTGGCAATGAAAATCACATAAATACAATATCAGTATATAATTCGATTCAAAACCTGTTCTGATCAATACTCAAATCAGTATATAATCTGATTCATATCTGAACAAGGTACAATCTAATTCATATCAACGATATCATCGAAATCATTACTGAATCTGATCACTCTAAATCAAATGATGTTTCGACGGCATAACAATACAGTTTCGATATCCCCGTCAATCTCAACATCACAGATATAATATCTGAATTCATAATCAGTATCAGTACAATTCATAATCTCAATATCTGTACACTTAAGATCAGTAACAACACAACTCTGATTTCAAATCCCAATCAATATCTTTCGAAAATCATAACAATTGTATAAACAGTCTATTCTTTAATCTGACTTCAATTATACAATGTCTACTGTAGCAGAAACACTATATCTGATTCATATTCAATTCTGACAATATCATAATTTCAAATCGTGTCTGAACGTAACAAAACTTACGTCCAGTTGTAGCTTGCGTTGATAGGAACACAGTACTGAAGTCGGATTTAAAATCGGAGGAGCTGATTTTGCGTAACACTCAAATTCTCACCCGAAAGGAATTGGAGCTTCTTCCCTCGTTGTTCCTTCTTCCTTTTTGCTTCTTTCTGAATAAGGCTTGTCTTATATATATATATATATATACACGTTGCATTCAAGAGACCAAGTGGCATTTTTACATTCTGCATGCCCGGCACCTTCCACATTTATTTTCTCGCGCATATGCGCGAGATGTTCTGTCTCGCATATCCCTTCACTCGCGCACATGCGCGGTGTGGGGACCCGAACTTAATTCAGTTCTTAATCACTTTCTGGGAATAATTAATCAATTAAAATAAACAGGGTCTAAATTTTTTTTTTAAAATACGAGAGTACGCAGCATATGAAATAAGTCCTATCTCATTTGCAAGATCACTATTCAGATCTAAGTACAAGTCCTGTACAATCATAAATCATAATAACTACTGTTTCTTCACTACATCTCAGTTGATATAACAGATGTACTCCTAAGTCCGGATCTCCACGCTAACTTTCATCTCTCATCCTCTTCTTGACCCTGATCCAGCCACACCTGTTGTCATGCACACATACAAAACAAGACAACAGCCGGATAACTCCGGTGAGAGTAAATCCCAGTATAAACAATGTAAACATTCAATCATATAGAAACATATACAAAAGCATATAACAGTTATCATTAACATGTAGCAATTCAACAAACATGAATGATATAAAACTGTAAATCAACTAGTCATCACAGACTCGACTCAAACAATGCGTCGTCTCAGACTCGACTGGACTCTAACCTAGGGATCCCAATGTCTGGATATTGATAATTATATCGAATCTCAGTCGATAGGAATGAATCAACCCTAAACGGCATCGATATAATTCATATATCCAGTGTCTGGGCGAAACAGCCGCAGAATTGACGAATCAGTCAAGAATTAAGCGAATCATCCAATAACTAGACAAATCAGCCAGTAATTAAGCGAATCATCCAAAGTTTAGACGAATCAGTCGATAACTAGACGAATCAGCCAATGACCAGACGAATCAGCCGGTGACTAGGCGAATCAGCCAATAACTAAACAATCAGTAGTCAATACATGCAGTGGCTATAAATCAATAGACTACAAACATCAATCTCATCAATTACAAATATCAATGCAATAAACTAAGTATGTGATTTAGGAAAACTCGAGTCAAACCTCACTCGAGTTGTGCAATCCCAACTCAACATTAATTTATACCTTTCTTTTTTATACTCTGACTCTGTCGAAGTCTCGAACTCAAAGCCTATCAATACTCAATCTGACAATAAAAATATTGAGGGTACGGCATCAATACACCACTCAATCAATACTGGATATAATCAGAATACAATCAAATTCTGTTTCAACAATATGATGCCATAATTTCAATATATCCAGCACTACCATATCAGTTAGATATCAATTCTAACATCTATATTTGATAACAATTCAATTCTGATATCAAATCTCAATCAACTCAACTCTGAAAATCATAACAATTCCATATGGCATCTATTCTTCAGTCCGGTTTCGATTATACGATGTCTAACATGTCAAGAACATCATATATGAATCCTATCAGATTCTGAAAATACCATAATTCCAAATCATATCAAAACGTAGCAAAACTTACGTCCAGTTGTAGCCTACGTTGATAGGAACACAGTACCGAAGTCGGATTCAAAATCCGACGGACAGATCGAAATATAAAGGCGTAAGAATTTCTGGAGGCTTCTCGATTTCTCTCCTCCTTTTCTACTGAATTCTGAAGGTTTGTATACATATATATATTCACATGTTGCATGTCCAAGCAACGTGTTAGCTTTTCCTCAAATCTGGTTGGCGCTCGGGCGGTTATAAATTCCCGCCCGGGCGCTTGCTCGGCACTTGGGCGGTTAATCTTTACCGCTTGGGCGCGGAAATTTCTGTCAAGATACTCGGCTGAACATCTCCTGGCGCTCGGGCGGTAATATTCCACCGCTCGGGCGCCAAACATTCTGTCCAAACTCATGGTGCATTGGCACTCGGGCGGTTCTTTTTTACCGCTCGGGCGCGAGATGTTCGGTCCAACATCTTGGCTTATATGTAACGTTGCCCTGCTTCTTCATTTGAGTTCCTATAACCTCAATTCTATCAATTAATCAACGTTTGATTACAGCAATTAAATCTCGGGCATTACACACGGAGCGCGCCTTCCGCCGCGCATGTGCGCCGAACTCTCTGGACGTTCCGCGAATGTGCGCGCATTCAAGCCGCGCATGTGCGCGCATGGTTCTGTCTTCCTCGCGCATGTGCGCCAATACATGTCGCGCATGTGCGCAGGGACTTTTTTTTGCACAAAATGTCAAATATTCTTTCTGCTCTCCCGGTCTGATCCGTTCCGTCTATAAACACCTCTCCATTATGAATACATTATAATAATTATCGCCAAATCATTTTTGATTAACAGGATAAATTTCTCGGGCCTTACAAGCAGTGTCAAGAAGTGGCTGGTAGATGCAATATCTGCAAACAACCGGGACATTTCGCTAAAGTTTGCCCACAGAGAGGTGCACAGCGATCTCAGAGTGTGGGATCATCCGGTTCAATAGCTCAGACAGAGAGACAGGCCTCTTCTGTACACTCTTTTCAGCTGGCACCTGCACAGTCCCAGTCAAGGCCAGGAGGAAGCCAGACGGCAAGCCAACCTCCGAGACAGCAGGCCCGTGTGTTTGCATTGACTGAAGAACAGGCTCAGGATGCACCTGATGAGGTTATTGCAGGTAACTGTTTCCTTTGTGGTTACCCTGCTCATGTATTAATAGATACTGGTGCATCCCATACATTTATAGCTGAACGATTTGCATTGATACATGCATTGCCTGTCGAGTCATTATCTACTGTAGTATCTGTTTCTTCTCCTTTGGGGAGTTGTTTGATATCAGTGACTTATGTTAGAAATTGTATGCTACAGTTTGAGGGTAATGAGATTGAGTTAGATTTCATTGTACTTGGGTTGTCTGATTTTGACTGTATTATCGGTATTGATATGTTGACCAAGTATAGAGCTACAGTAGATTGTTTTCACAAGATTGTCAGGTTCAGACCGGAGATGGCTGATGAGTGAAAATTCTACGGTAAAGTTTCCAGATCTCGGATTCCTTTGATATCAGGGTTAGCCATGACTCGATTACTACAGAAAAGAGCAGTGATTCCTAGTATATTCAGTAGATGTACTGAAAACGAGCCCCTCATTGTCAGATTTCCCAATGGTGTGTGAGTTCGCTGACGTTTTCCAGATGAGATTCCGGGATTACCTCCAGCCCCAGAGATAGATTTCAGTATTAATCTCATACCAGGTACTACTCCTATATCCAGAGCACTGTACAGAATGGCGCCGATAGAACTAAAAGAATTAAAGACTCAGATAGAAGATTTTCTGGCCAAGGGTCAGACCGAGTGTTTCTCCTTGGGGCGCTTCAGTATTATTTGCTAGAAAAAAAACGGTTCCATGCGGCTCTGTATAGATTACCAAAAACTGAACAAGGCTACGGTAAAGAATAAATACCCTTTACCTCGTATAGATGATTTATTTGATAAGTTACAGGGTTCCTCTGTTTATTCCAAGATCGATCTGATATCTGGATATCATCAGCTGAGAGTCAGAGATTCTGACATATCGAAGACAGCGTTCAGAACAAGGTATAGACATTATGAGTTTATTGTCATGCCATTCGGTTTGACGAATGCTCCAGCTTTATTTATGGATCTGATGAACCGTGTGTTTCAGAGGTATCTCGATGATTTCGTAATTATTTTTATCGATGATATTTTTATATACTCAAAGAATATGATTGAGCATGCTGAACATTTGAGAACTGTGTTGCGAATTTTAAGGGCTGAGAAATTGTATGCAAAACTATCGTTTGTTTGGTCTGAAGATTGTGAGTTCAGTTTCCTTGAATTGAAGAAGAGACTGACCAGTGCACCGATACTGACTATCATCTCAGGTACTGGTGATTTCGTTATTTACTGTGATGCTTCTCACAGAGGATTAGGTTGCGTGTTGATGTAACGAGGTCATGTTATCGCTTATGCTTCATGACAACTGAAGACACACGAGACTCGCTACCCAATTCATGATCTTGAATTTGCGGCCATTGTTTTTGCTTTGAAGATATGGCGACATTACCTTTACGGTGAGAAGTTTGAGATTTACTCTGATCATAAAAGCCTGAAATATTTGTTTTCACAGTCTGAGTTGAATATAAGACAGCGAAGATGGCTTGATTTATTTAAGGATTTTGATTGTGAAATCAAATACCACCCAGGAAAGTCCAATGCAGCAGCTGATGCATTAAGTCGTAAGGTATGTTCTTTATCCTTGTGAATTTGATAGAAGATTGTTGTTTGTCTGGGATGGTATTTGAGATAGATCGTAGACCAGTGCAATTATATGCTGTTCAAGTCGAACCCGAGTTGATATTGAGGATTAAAGAAGCACAGAAAAATGATCAAAATATTCAGAAATCGATTGAGATGGTCAGATCTGGGCATCAATCTGAATATCAGGTTCGTGATCTTGTGTTATATGTGAATAACCGTTTTGTGGTGCCATATGTTTCCGACTTGAAAGAACAAAATTTGACAGAAGCACATTGTAGTTGGTTTAGTATTCATCCTGGTGGCAAGAAGATGTACAATGATCTGAAAAAACAGTTTTGGTGGAAACAAATGAAATCAGACATTGCAGAATTCGTGTCTAGATGTTTGAATTGTCAACAGGTGAAAGCAAAATGGAAGAAACCCGGGGGTTTACTACAGAGTTTATCCATTCCAGAATGGAAATGGGATCACATTTCCATGGATTTTGTTACGAAACTACCACGTTCTTCCCGAGGCTGTGATGCGATTTGGGTTGTGATTGACATATTGACCAAATCAGGATGCTTTATTCCGTACTGATATGATCAGATGGCAGAAATCTATGTCCGAGAGGTAGTTCGATTGCATTGTGTGCCGAAGTCTATCGTATCAGATCGTGATCCGTGATTTACTTCACACTTTTGGAAAAGTTTACAGCAGGCTCTAGGTACAAAGTTACATCTGAGTACCGCATATCATCCACAGACCGACGGACAGTCAGAGCGGACTATCCAGACACTGGAGGATATTGTTAGAGCTGTAGTACTAGATTTTGGCACTAGTTGGCAAGATTTATTACCTCTTTGTGAATTCTCGTACAACAATAGCTATCAGAAGAGCATAGAAATGGCACCATTTGAAGCTTTGTATGGCAAGAAATGCAGATCTCCTCTGTATTGGGATGACACCGCTGAGGTTCCTGAGATTGGACCTGACATGATTAGAGATATGACAGAGAAAGTGAAGCTGATTCGGCAGAAAATGAAGACGGCTCAAGATCGACAAGCCAAATATGCGAATATTCGACGTAGACCGTTAACGTTTGAACAGGGAGATAGAGTATTCTTAAAGATTTCTCCGTTTAGAGGCATTGTCAGATTTGGCAAGCGAGGAAAGTTGTCTCCTCGTTATATTGGTCCGTATGAGATACTGGAGAAGATATGTGATCGTGCCTATCGACTTGCTCTTCCGCCTTCTCTATCTGGAATACATGATGTTTTTCATGTATCAATGTTGCGGAAGTATCTCCCTGATGCTTCACATATTATTCATCCAGATGAGGCAGAACTGGACAACACTCTGAGTTACATAGAAAAACCGATTCAGATTCTTGATCGTAAGGAAAAACAGCTCAAAACGAAGACTATTCTGCTGGTGAAAGTTCAGTGGAGTCGCCATAGTACCGAAGAAGCTAAATGGGAAACCGAGTAAGACATGAGACAGAAATTTCCCGAGTTATTTCACTATTGTGAGTATTCTTATTTAACTTCTATCCTCAATTTTTCATTGTATCTGAATTGATATCTGATTTGATTGCCTGTGATTTCAGGGACGAAATCGTATCTAAGGGGGGGAGAAATGTGATGCCCGAGAAATTGATTATCGTAATTTTATATGAATTGTTGATAATTGAGGTGATTATAGACGAAACGGATCAGACCGGGATAGATGAAAAGAAGATCGAATTATGTGCGAGGACAGAACACCTCGCGCATATGCGCGACCGGGCAAGGCGCATATGAGCGAGGCAGGTAGAGAACCTCGTGCATATGCGCGACGTGTATTCGCGCATATACGCGAGGGTACCCGAGAGTTTTGAATGACCTCGCGCATATGCGCGGAAGAGGTGCGCGCATATGCGCGGGCTGCCGATAAGCAGAGGGACGAGACCAGTAGGCCTCGCGCATATGCGCCGGTTGAGGTCATGCATATGCGCGAGACGTGCAGAATGAAAAATAAGCCAAGTGTCTTTGCCATGCATTTAGAAGTGTACACCTCTTCATTTCCTTACCATCTTTCAGTTGAAGAACGAAACTCCATGAAGAAAACCTCCTCAAGCTCCAAGATATATTAGAAACTTGGTTGTGCAACATATAACCATCCGAATTGTGATCCGAGTTTAGATTTTTGCTCCTTGCATCATAAGATTCTAAAGGATGTAAGTTTTATTGTTGTCTAGCATGGTTTGAAATTCAAATGTTGGGGGAATCATAGTTTGATTGATGATATGTGTTCTTGAGTTTACGGTAAACGTATAATCGAAAACATATTGAAGAAAAGATTCCGTATGTGATTGTTCTCATTTTCCAACTTATATGGTATGATCTGTAAAGAATTTTGGGGTATGATATGCCTATGATTGTTGTTATGAATTGGTGATATTGATCTTATGATGTTTAAGTTGCCGGTATATCAAGACTACACCAATAAGTCGCAGAAATGCATCGACATTTCATATCGGTCTTCCTACGTTGAGTTGGAGATTGATATAGTGCATCTTATATATGTATTTCAGATCTGTATTGAAGGTTTTGAAGATTGGGATTGATTTCATCTAACCAAACACCAAATAAAGAAAGGTATAAATCAATGTTGAACCGTGAGATACGATTCGAGTCAGATTGGACTTGAGTTTTCCTAAACCACATACTAGATTGTTTATGCTTTGAGATGTTTATATTTTGTATATTGAATTATAGAAATGCATTTAAGATAGATGAGTCCTTGGCAGAGCAGCCAAGTTACTAGTTGTTCGGTGGTATCGAATTGCTTAGGAGAATATCGATTCCTATTGTAGATGTTCGATACAGAAAGGACCGAAGTCTAGGAATAAGACGTACCACCACCCCGATTGGGAGAGTAGGTGGGAGATTTGTTACGTCTTATTCACACCAGGATCCCTAGACTTAGATTTGAGTCGAGTCAAGAGTTTTATCTGTATTCATTAATGTGTCATAAAATCATGATTCATGTTCTTGATACATGGTTTATGTTTTGCATATGATCTTATGCATTGCATGTATACATGTTTTATACTGGGATTTATTCTCACCGGAGTTTCCGGCTGTTGTCGTTTTTGTATGTATGCATGGCAACAAGTGGGACATCATCAGTACCGAGAAGAGCTTGAACGAGTGATGATTAGCGTGGTGATCCGGGCTTAGATATGAAACTGATGGTTTATTCCTAGACGTGTATTGATGGAAACAAACACAAGTTAGATGGTTTGTAAATGGAATAAATTTGCAAGTTGATCATGTGTTGTAGAATTTACTTTTGATCTTGTACAATAAATAAACTTAGCTTGTTGTATGCTTGTATGCATTTTGGTTAGTAATGCTTTATATATAAGAATTTTTTTTAACCAAAGTAGTATATATAATTGATCCAATTAGTCCCAATGATTGAGGAAGACAAGTTAGCACCCGGGTCCCCACATTCCCAGTACTGAAAAATGCCATCAGATTGCTCAAGACCTATATCGGTTTCACAAACAATAGCTGACATTAATGCATTTGCTCAACCACCTCCGGTTCATCCATCAGAAGCTCCAACTCTTTCTGTTGATGAGGCAGTAAAGTTTTTATCTAATTTTGATGAAGCTGCCACATTTAAAGAGAAATTGATTTTCCCAAAAGCCCCTTTCGCTGATGATAATCCAACCGTTCTTCTAGAACC
This sequence comes from Primulina tabacum, assembly GCF_025594145.1. Lineage (NCBI taxonomy): Eukaryota > Viridiplantae > Streptophyta > Magnoliopsida > Lamiales > Gesneriaceae > Primulina > Primulina tabacum. Next base: position 15,080,781 of record NC_134562.1, read on the forward strand.
GTTTTTGACCTCTCCCAAAGAGCTGCAAGAAGCTGAGCTGATTACTTCATCAATACCTACACACTCTCCTCCACCTAGTCCCCCATCAACAAAACCAGAGAAACCAGAAGTCACCATCCCTAAACCCTCTGTTTCAACTGAAGATATTGACCAAATCATTGAGAGCATAACGGTTGAACTACATGAGACCGAGCCGTCAAAATCTGCTGGTAAACTATCTTCTTCTCAACTAGTCTCTTTCAAGAACAGGTTACTAACTGAAGAAGGTGAACCTGAAGAACAAAAATCTCTAGAAGAAAGTTGTCAACAATAGATTCTGACCAGACTAATCACTATGGATCAATCCATTCTAGCTCTCAATCGCAAACAATTTGATCTCAAGGAAGCCTTTTCATCAATGAAGTATGCTTTTTGCAACGATTTTTCCACCTTGAAAACAAGTGTTTCCCTCCAGCAAGCAAAACCTAATTCTGCACACCTTAACATGTGCCTTCCCTTATCGGAACAAATAACTCACCTTCAAACAAATCTAGAACAACGCATAGATGCTCAAGGCGCTCAACTTGCAGAAATTATGAATTTCCTTGTTCATGATTATAATGCCCGAGATTTTGATTATGGTAATCCAAAATGATTTGTTGATAAATTGATAAGATTATAGACAGAACGGATCAGACCGGAAAATACGAACGAAGACACGAATTATGTGGGAGGACTGAACCCCTCGCACATATGCGCGACCGAACAGGGCGCATATGCGCGAGGTAGGCATAGAACCTCGCGCATATGCGCGACCGGACAGGGTGCATATGCGCGAGGATGGCAGAGAGTTGCAAAGAACCTCGCGCATATGCGCCGGGTGAGGGCGCGCATATGCGCAAGCTGCCGAGAAGGTTATGTACCGAGACAGTAGGTCTCGCGCATATGCGCGAGGCATGCTGACCAGGAAATCAACACTTGTCATTGCTATGCGTGCTGGAGATATATAATTTGTAAACCTCTTTCATTCAGTTAGTTTTCAGCAAGAGGAAACCGAGAGCCTTGGACGGAATTCTCAATTCTTGATTTTAAAAATTAATTCACGCAAGATCTGCTCGTCAGAATTTCAATCCGACTTCGATACTGTGTTCCTATCGACAAAGACTTCAAATGGACGTAAGTTTTACTATGTTTTGATATGTTTTGAAAATATGATAATGAAGGAATCGGATATGATTCATATATGGTGTTCTCGACATAGTAGACATCGTATAATTGAAACCAGATCGAAGAACGGATACCGTATGAAATTGTTATGATTTCTCAGAGTCGATTTGATTGAGATTTGATATCATATTGTATTGCTATCGATTATGAGTTGTGGGAATTGATACCGGTTGATTTGTATCGCTGGTTATACTGAGATTATGCAGTTATGCCGTTGAAACAGAATTTGATTGAAATCTGATTATATTCAGTACTGAGTTGAGTGGTATACTGATATTGTATTCCTCGATATTATTATTACCAGATTGAGTATGGACAGATTTGAATTCGATACTTCGACTTCGTCAGACCGAGAAGAGAAAGTTATAAATTAATGTTGATTTGGGATTGCACAACTCGAGTTTGATTTAACTTGAGTTTCCCAAAATCACATATTGAATTGTCATTGCCTCGATATGTTGCAATGTTTGAGAATGATATGCTGATTCTATTGATTTATAGTTAAGCATATGTTATGTGTGGAGTCAAGGGCGGATATGCCTAGTCCTTGGGCTGATGTGCCTGATATTTGGCGGAGGTGCTAAGACACCGGACGTTTGGTCATATCGATGTTGCCTAGGAGTGGAGCAACTTCTATTGTCGAGATTCGATACGGACAGGACCAAAGTCCGTAAATAAGAACGTACCGCCAGCACGATCGGGAGAGTAGGTGGCAGATTGTTACGTTCTTATTCAGATCGGGATCCCTAGATTAGGAACGAGTCAAGTCAGAGAGTATGAGTCAGAGTTGGATTTACAGTTTTATATTGATTCATGTCTTTCAGATTTGATACATTGTATTGATATTTGTTCATGCTTTTATATCTGTTATATGATTGCATGTATACATGATTTATACCGGGAATGTATTTCTCACCGCATTTATCCGGCTGTTGTTGTGTTTGTATGTGTGCATGACAACAGGTGGGACAGGATCAGGGTCAGGACGAGGATGAGAGATTACAGTTAGCGTGGAGATTCGAACCAAGAAGTAGAATAGGTTTCAGCACTGATATATAGTAGTTGAACCCTAGTTTGACAGGAATGTATTGAGTACAAGAAATGTACTTTACTTTTGACATGTATATCAGATTGATTACATTACGTTTCCGCATTTGTATTTTAAAAAAAATTAGACCCTGTTTATCTTAATTGATCTAATTGTTCCCAAAGATGATTAAGAAATGAATTAGCGTCCGGTCCGGGTCCCCACAATAGGTGGTATCAGAGCAGGAGGTTCCTTAGACAGAGATAGGAGCTAGTAAGCGGGGTAGAATGATTTTTCTTTCCTTGCTTTTGATTGTTAGCATGATTTACTGCTTTATATAATACTTGTTTACTTGATTATCTGATTTGATTTGAAATATGTATTATTTGAGAATGAATCAGAACCGATTCTTGATCAGCAGTAAGATGATCAGAGGAGGACTGAAAGAGGTTTGTTGTATTTGGATACTAATCCTTTTTGTAATCAGATATACCTCCTCGAAGATTCTCAGAACAGGGAAGTACCTCAAATTATCCGATGGATGATACAGTAACACCGAGGAAAACACTACTGAAGAGATCTCAGTTGTTTGAACCGTCGACTTTGAAGGGCACTGAGACATCTTGTGATTTTGAGAGTGGTGATAGTAGCACTGGGAAGAAGAAAGATCATTTAAAAGCCAGAAGAAGACAGTTTAAGAAGTATGGTGGTGGTTCTTCCAGCTCAAGTGGTTCAAGACAGAGCCAGAGTTATACCGGGGTTTATTGTAGCACATGCGGAGGGAGACATCCGACCGAGCAATGCTACGGAGTATATGGTAGTTGCAACATCTGCAAACAGCCGGGACATTTTGCGAGAGTATGTTCATAGAGAGGTTCCCGAAGATCCCAGGGAGCAGAATCATCTGGATCAGTGGCACATATTGGTAGAGGATCATTAGTTGTTCACTCTTTCCAGCCACCATCAACTACTCCTCCGTCACAGCAGAGGCCAGGAGGAAGCCAGACTGTTAGTCAGCCTCCGAGACAGCAGGCCGAAGTATCTGCTTTGACTAAAAAACAGGCTCAGGAAGCACCAGATGAAGTTAATGCAGGTAACTGTTATTGTGCGATTATCCTGCTTGTGTATTGATTGATACGGGTGCATCCCATACATTTCTTTCTGAGTGATTTGCATTGATTCATGCATTGCCTGTTGAGTATTTATCTGCTATAGTATCTGTCTCTTCTCCTTTGGGGAAAAGTTTGATATCAGTGAATGCTGTGAAACATTGTATGCTACAGTATGACGGGCATTAGATTAAGTGAGACTGTATCGTACTTGGGTTATCTGATTTTGATTGTATTATCGGTATTGATATGCTGACAAAGTACAGAGCTACTGTTGATTGTGTCCATAAGATTGTGAGATTCAGAACTGAGATGGCTAAAGAATGAAGATTTTACGGTAAGGGTTCTAGATCGAGAATTCCTTTGATATCCGTATTGTTGATGACTCGATTATTACAGAAAGGAGCGGAGAGATTCCTTGTCTATTCAGTTCATTTACTGAAATCGAGCCCATCATTGGCTGATTTGCCAGTGGTCTGTGAGGTTGCTGATGTCTTCCCAGATGAGATTCCGGGTTTGCCTTTGATTCGAGAGATAGACTTTAGCTTTGAGTTGATGCCAGGTACAGTTCCTATTTCTAGAGCTCCGTACAGAATGGCACTAATTGAACTGAAAGAATTGAAAGAACAGTTGGAAGATTTACTGGCCAAGGGTTACATCAGATCGAGTGTTTCTCCTTGAGGTGCTCCAGTATTGTTCTTCAGAAAGAAGAACGGTTCAATGAAATTTTGTATTGACTACGGGCAACTGAACAAGGCTACGGTAAAGAATAAATACCATTTGCCTCGTATTGATGATTTATTTGGTCAGTTGCAGGGTGCTTCTGTTTATTCCACGATCGATCTGAGATTTGGATATCATCAGCTGAGAGTCAGAGATTCTGATATTTCGAAGACAACGTTCAGAACCAGGTATGGACATTATGAGTTTATTGTCATGTCGTTTGGTTTAACGAACGTTCCATCTGTATTTATGAGTTTGATGAACCGTGTATTTCAGAAATATCTCGATGATTTCGTGATTATATTTATTGATGATATTCGGATATATTCGAATAATATGAATTGATCGTGCCGAACATCTGAGAATTGTGTGGAGAATTTTGAGAGTTGAGAAATTATATGCCAAACTTTCGAAAGGTGAATTCTGGTTGAGACAGGTTGTATTTCTGGGGTATATTATATCCAGAGACGGTATTTCTTTTGATCCCAGTAAGGTTGAGGCTGTGATCAGTTGGCCGAGACCGACATCTATATCAGAGATACGCAGTTTTATGGGTTTAGCAGAATATTATCGTCGATTTATTACAGATTTCTCGAGTATTGCTAAGTCTATTACGCAACTGACTTAGGAAAAATGCTCCATTTGTTTGATCAGAAGACTGTGAGTCCAGTTTTCTTGAGTGGAAGAAGAGACTGATCAGTGCTCCGATATCGACTATCTTGGGAAGTACTGGTGATTCTGTTGTTTAGTGCAATGCTTCTCACAGAGGGTTGGGTTGTGTTTTGATGCAGCGAGAATATGTTATTGCATATGCCTCAAGACAACTAAAGCCACATGAGTCTCGCTACCCAATTCATGATCTTGAATTGGCAGCCATCGTATTTGAACTCAAGATATGGCGATACTATCTATACGGTGAGAAGTTTGAAATCTATTCTGATCACAAGAGTCTAAAATATCTATTTTCACCATCAGAATTGAATATGAGGCAGCGAAGATAGCTTGACTTATTGAAAAATTTTGATTATGAAATCAAATACAATCCAGGGAAATCTAATACAGCAGCGGATGTACTGATTCGAAAGGTATATTCTTTATCTTTATCGACGCTTAGTATTTCAAATATGATAGAAGATTGTTGTCTTTCTGGATTGATATTTGAGACAGATTGTCAACCGTTGAGACTATATACTATTCGAGTCGAACCAGAGCTGACTTTGAGAATTAAAGCGGCTCAGAAAATTGATCAGAACGTTCAGAACTCGATATCGATGGTCAGACTAGGGCATTGATCCGAGTATCAGGTTTGTGACAGTGTGTTTTATGCGAATAATCATCTTGTTGTGCCAGATGTTTCAGAATTGAACCGACAGATATTGTCAAAAGCACATAGCAGTAGATTTTGTATTCGTCCTGTTAGCAGAAAAATGTATAACGATTTGAAAAGACAGTTTTGGTGGAAACAGATGGAAGTTGATATTGCTGAATTTGTATCAAAATGTCTGAATTGCCAGCAGGTGAAAGCCGAAAGAAAGAAACCAGGAGGTTTATTACAGAGCTTGTCTATTCCTGAATGGAAATGGGATCACATTTCCATAGATGTTGTAACGAAATTACCGCGTTCCTCCCGAGATTGTAATGCGATTTGAGTTATTATTGACAGATTGACCAAATCAGTATGTTTTATTTCGTACAAGATGACATAAGACTTGACCAGATGGCAGAGATTTATGTCAGAGAGGTGGTTAGATTGCATAGAGTACCGAAGTCGATTGTTTCAGACCGTAATCCTCGGTTTACATCGCACTTTTGGCAAAGTTTACAGCAAGCTCTAGGTACGAAGTTACATCTGAGTACCGCATATTATCCACAGATCGATGGACAGTTGGAGCGGACTATCCAGATATTGGAAGATATGCTTAGAGCTGTAGTGCTTGATTTTAGCACTAGTTGGCATGAATCTTTGCCACTTTGTGAGTTTTCGTACAACAACAGTTATCAGACGAGTAAAGAGATGGCACTATTCGAAGTGTTGTACGGCAAGAAGTGCAGATCCCCTCTATATTGAGATGATATCTCTGAGGTACCTGAGATTGGACCTGATATGATAAGAGATATGATAGAGAGAGTGAAGCTAATCCGTCAGGAAATGAGGAAGGCTCAAAAAGAAGACTATTCCGCTTGTGGAAGTTCAATGGAGTCAACATGGCATTGAAGAAGCTACTTGGGAAACTGAATCAGATATGAGACAGAGGTTTCCAGAGTTATTTCATTGATGTGAGTTTCTGTTTAGCTTCTGTTATACATTTCTTTATGATATGACTTGATAGCCTGTGATTTCGGGGACGAAATCGCATCTTAGGTGGGGATTTTGATTATGCCCGAGATTGTCTGTTATACATTTTGATTGCCTGTTATACATTTCTTTCTGTTTAGCTTCTGTTATACATTTCTTTACTGAAAAATGTAATGCCCGAGATTTTGATTATGGTAATCTGAAATGATTTGTTGATAAATTGATGTGATTATAGATAGAACGGATCAGACCAGGAAAGAAGAACGAAAACACGAATTATATGCGAGGACTGAACCCCTCGCGCATATGCGCGACCGGACAGAGCGCATATGCGCGAGGTAGGCAGAGAACCTCGCGCATATGCGCGAGGATGGCAGAGAGTTGCAAAGAACCTCTCGCATATGCGCCGGGTGAGGGCGCACATATGCGCGAGCTGTCAAGAAGGTTATGTACCGAGACATTAGGTCTCGTGCATATGCACGGGGCTAGGGCGCACATATGCGCGAGGCATGCTGTAGAACCCGTAAATCAGTAGACGTATAAGCCATGCATAATTCTAGGTTTTCTTAAATTTAATTGACTTCATTGCATGATTATTTTAAATGCATTTGTTTGAAGTTAATTATTTCATTATTTCAGTTCAATAGATTGATTTTTAGCATTTCAGTATTTTCAGTGAGGCCGGACCGGAGTTGGAGTTTTGAGATAGAATTTAAGATTCGAGAAATATTTCCAGAAGTTAATTTAGCTAGCAACCAAGTTCATTTAAGTTAGAAAGGGAGGTTTGAGGATTTAATTTAATTATTTGAGGTGATTAAGAAATGAACTCATTTAAGTTATTAAATTAAGGGGTTAGCTCACTAAATTATTTAAAGGATTAGTAAGGCTTTCAAGGATTATTAGTTGACTAGATAATCAACAATCCCCTTTATTTTATTATGCATTTTTTGGCCACCCTTAGTGCTAGAGGATTCATTTTCCAACTCATCAACTTTGACCAATTCTTTGCATGTAATTAGTAGGATAATTCTAGGATTTTTGGGAGCACAATTTAATTAATTAATGGACATATCCTAGACTATAAAATAAGCAAAATTTCGGCCACTACCTCCTAAAAGCATCCACCAACTCATTTGATATCAATTCAAAATTTAAAATTCAAATGCATGAAGACTTGGTCTTGATATGATCCTTATATCTTGCACCATCCTCCTCACCCCTCATAACCACTCCATCACACTCCCTTTCCACCGAAATCAGACCCATTTTCAGTAGAAAAAACGTGAATAACAGCTAGGGTGAAAGGGAGAAAAATCGAGAACTAGAAAGAACAAGAGAAGCGCTCCACCTCCTCCGGGCCGCGTCGTCGTTGTTTCGTTCGTTTTCTTTCAAAACGAAACCAGGCATGTCTAGATTTCTTTCAAACCTCAATCAAGTCATATTATCATTTATTTTTCAGTACATGATCATGTTTATTCAAGTAAAAATCGAGATCCAAGTCAAAACATTTTGAAACCACACATGCAGAATTTTCGATTTCCTTGGCAAGCTTCACGGTTTCTTTTGTTTTGTGAGTTTCAGGAATTGGAATGACTCCAGGCTCCCAAGGCGGCTTATATACATGTAGTAAGATGCATTAGGACCATGTTGGTCCATTCAAACTAGCCCCATGCTTGCTGGAAATTCAGAATGACAGCAAGTCCCCATAGGTGCAAAAATGTTGTTCGAAAAATTAAGTTTGTTGTCATGGAGGAAGGATCTGATCTTGGCTGCCCCAAGGGCCTATAGCCATGGTTGGATCACTTCCCTAGCATGTCTAAGACGTGACTAAGTTGCCCTTTTGGTGGCTTGGTCCATGGTTCATCGGTTTTTAATCAAAACGTCACAACAGCCCCTATACCCCTTCGGCTACTTCGGTTGGACAGCTTTTGGTTTCGTTTCTTTTGTTGCTTGGTATGGATCTTGGTTGGCCTATGGCCCTTAGCCACGGTTCATATCATGCTCCTAGATGTCTAGATCGTGCCATGGTCAATCAAATGGACACTGGAACGACGCAAGACATCGATCATAGCATAAACACTACACACGCATTCAAGATGCTCTCGGTTGGACCCTTCGGTTAAGATTTGGTGTGATGCGGATTGTGGCTGGCCTATGGCCCTTAGCCATGGTTCAAATCATTCCTTGGGATGTTGGTAAGAGTCTCTGGTCGGTGGTTCACGCCCCTAATGGCCGATAGTCTCGAAACCAACGCAAGTCTTGTAGTTGCGCAGCTGCTGAAAATTACAGCAAGTTGCTGTGTCGGTTCAGAGGCTCGTTCGAGTTCTTGGTTGGCATTTAGCCCATGGCCTTGGACTGGACAGTGCCTCATTGAGTTGGGAAGGTCATGTTTTTGACCGTTCGTCATTCGGATCATTTTCGAGGTCGTACGAGAATTTACGGTGCAATGTGCCAAATTGACTCTCGAAAGAGCGTTTCGTGTTTTGGCCTCCATTCCACCTAGATTTCGACCCTATCATTTTAGGAACATTATTTTATGATTTTTCAGCGTATTTTAATCATGACTATACGTCGGTTCAGTGTCGGTTCAGGTTGGCTCGGAGTCATGATTAAATGCGAAGTCATTAGGCGTCATAGTCGCATCTTTTGAACGTAAATTGCATCGTTGGTCAAGTTTAAGCTATTGCATAATTTTCATGGCATAGTTAGGTTACAGCGAGCCTGGGAACGATCCAATCCAATCCAGTTGGTAAAAATTACAGGAATTTTCATTACGCCAGTTAATTATTTTACGTGCATTAAATAGAAAATGATTATTTTTGAGATTTATGCGATATGGCTTGTGGTTCATTCACTATGTGGGAGTGTTATTTTATACGGTCGCCAGTGACCGATCAGTTCAGTATGGTACCACCCGGTCGCCAGTGACCGGCCAGCTCAGTTCAGTTTCAGCCTCCCCGGTAGCCAGTTACCGATCAGTTCAGCTTAGTGCAGTGGCCACAGGCGTAAAACATAATCTCAACAGAAAATTTTACCAGATATTTCAGTACAGGCTCCAAGGAGCAAATATTTTTACAGTGATTTCCAGTTCAGTTACGCACGTATTATAATTGCTCAGTACAGATTATTTTCAGTATGCCTCAGGACAGGATATGTTAACTCATGCATATTTTAATTCAGATTTTTACTCGTTACCTGTGATATATGCATGCTGAGTCTTTAGGCTCACTAGACTTGATTGTTGTAGGTACTGATGAGGCCAGGGCCGAGGGCGGGGACCAGTGAGCCAGCTTAGGTCGGCAGTAGTGGCACCCGAGGACCTCAGAGCAGCCGTTGTTATTTTTTTTCCGCAAACAATTTTATCAGTCGTTGGATATTTTTAAATCGTTTTGGTTGGCAAAACTTTAATTTTCTTCCGCTGCAATATTTTGAAATATGGAACTTGATTCACCAGTGATTTTTATGAATGAGGCCATTTAAGTTCTTTTAAAAAGAAAATTTTTAATTTTCCGCAACTTTTCAAGAAAGGAGTTTTAGGCCCCTCACAGTTGGTATCAGAGCGGTGGTTCTGTATAGGGTTTCACTACTACTGACCGCGAGAAGCTCACGAAGCCACGCCTTTGGTCTGTAAGTTTTTCAGTTCAGCATTTTGTTCAGCATTTTAGTTAAAGCATGAATTATTTTGTCAGCATGCTTCTAGATTTTCAGTATTTCAGTGTTCATTTAAAATAAAGTATGGAATTATGCATGTTAGTTACGTATGGGTTATGTTGGAACAGTATGCCCCCTAGACGCATTTTAGAGCGCAACAGAGAGGAGGAGCCTCGCCGAGAGGACAGGGAGGAACGTAGACCGGAGGGAGACCTACCACCTCCTCCACCGCCCCCACCGGACATGAGTGCCCAGATGTTAGCTGGGATGGCACAGTTCTTCGCACAGTTTGCGGGGGGCAATGCCGCAGCCGTAGCCGCAGCCGCAGCCAGGCCGACAGGGCCCGAGGCTGTTTATGAGCGATTCATGAAGATGCGCCCGAAGGAATTCTCTGGGACATCTGACCCCATGGTTGCCGAGGGATGGATCAAATCCCTCGAGGTTATCTTCGAGTTCATGGAGCTGGGAGACGCAGACCGAGTCCGGTGTGCCACCTACCTGTTCACTGGAGACGCCCGCTTATGGTGGGAAGGAGCTTCGGTAGCCCTGACCTTGGTTACACTTTCTTGGACCCGCTTTTCGGAGGTTTTCTACTCCAAGTATTTTGCTGAGGAGGTTCGCACCAGGCTGACCACCGAGTTCATGAGCCTGAGACAGGGGGATATGACGGTTACGGAGTTCATCCGTAAGTTCGAGAGGGGCTGTCACTTTGTGCCCCTGATCGCGAATGATGCCAGAGCCAAGCTGATGCACTTCCTGGTGGGTTTACGGCCGATCTTGCACCGGGATGTTAGGGTATCTGACCCTGCTACTTATGAGGTTGCCGTCTCCAAGGCCTTAGCCGCAGAGCAGGATCTGCGGGATATCGAGAGGGATCGCCAGGGCAAGCGCCCAGTCCAGGCACCGCACCGCCCTCCTCCTCATCAGCATCAGCAGCAGAATAAGAGGCATTTTCATGGACCGCCCAGGAACCGAGGCCAGCAGCAGCAGCAGCAGCAGCGGGGACGCCCAGCCCCGAGGACTCAGGAGCACCCAGTTTGTCCAAGGTGCTCACGTCGCCATCCTGAAGCATGTATGGCTGGCTCAGGAAAGTGTTTTAAGTGTGGCAGTCCAGACCACATGTTGCTGCAGTGCCCTCAGAGGAATCTGCCTACCCAAGGCAGAGTTTTTGCTCTCCATGCCGCGGAAACCAACCCGGAGACTATGTTGTTGACAGGTACCTTTAAACTTTAAGTTATTATTTGAATTTTCGTGTTTTGGGAATCGGGATTTAGATTTTTGAACTTAGAACTGTTATAGGATTGCATACTCTACTCAGATTTATTTCAGAGGAAATTAAGCTAGAGGAACCTTGACCTTTGCATGTCTATAAGTTTAGATCTTGTAGTGGGATTCAACTTAGAGTTTCGATCTTTCAGGGAGAATTTTTATATCTGGTTCCGCTACCAAGGCCTTGATAGATTCAGGGGCCACTCACTCGTTTATTTCGGAGGTCTTTGCAAACTTTCTCAAGATCCAGACCATTGGGCTAGATACAGCCTTTTCAGTAGTGTTGCCGTCAGGCGAGGAGATGGCAGCTACCAATGTTATCCGAGATATAGACCTTGAGCTGCACAGTAATCTTGTTTATGCTGATCTGATTGTGCTACCGATGCCGGAATTTGACATCATCCTAGGGATGGACTGGCTATTGAGGAACAGAGTATTGATAGACTTCCAGCGGAGATCCGTTCTGGTCCGACCGCCTGGAATGGAGCAGTTCTTATTTGAGCCGGACAGGTACTTTTCTTTACCGCGCATTATTCCATATGTTCAGGCTAGGAAGCTCATGCATAGAGGGTGTCGGGCATTTCTAGCAACCTTTTTATCTGTCCCCGAGGAACCCAGCAAGTCAGCCTCAGATGTTCCGATAGTTAGAGATTTCTTAGACGTTTTTCCCGAAGACGTCTCTGGTATGCCACCAGAGAGAGAGGTGGAGTTTTCCATTGAGCTTATGCCAGGTACGGCTCCGATATCCAAAGCGCCATACCGTCTAGCACCGACAGAGATGGCAGAGCTTAAGAAGCAGATCCAGGAACTTCTCGACAAGGAGTTCATTCGCCCGAGCTTTTCTCCATGGGGCGCGCCAGTCTTATTCGTGAAAAAGAAGGATGGCTCGATGAGGCTTTGCATTGACTACCGGGAGTTGAACAGGGTTACAGTGAAGAATAAATACCCACTGCCGAGGATTGAGGATCTGTTTGACCAGTTGCAGGGAGCTTCGATTTTCTCCAAGATAGATCTGCGTTCGGGTTATCACCAGTTGAGGGTGAGAGGTGCTGATGTTTCGAAGACAGCTTTCAGGACTCATTATGGTCACTACGAGTTCCTTGTGATGCCGTTCGGTCTGACGAATGCGCCAGCAATCTTCATGGATCTAATGAATCGCGTATTTCAGCCGTACCTCGACCAGTTTGTGATAGTGTTCATAGATGACATTCTCGTCTACTCCAAGAGTCGGGAGGAGCACAGCAGGCATCTGACCACAGTGTTGCAGACATTGCAGAAGCACAAATTATTCGCAAAGTTCAGTAAGTGCGAATTCTGGTTAGAGAAGGTGGCGTTCTTGGGCCACATTGTTTCTAGCAGTGGTATTGAGGTAGACCCCGCCAAAGTTGCAGCAGTCAGAGATTGGGTTGTGCCTCAGAATGCATCAGAGATCCGCAGTTTTCTTGGGCTAGCAGGATATTACAGGAAGTTCATTCAGGGATTCTCATCCATCGCCGTTCCACTCACAGCACTGACCAAGAAAAATGTAAAGTTTGTGTGGAGCGAGGAGTGTCAGAAGAACTTTGATACTTTGAAGCAAGCCCTTATTTCAGCACCCGTTTTGGCTGTACCGTCAGGATCCGGCGAGTTTGTCCTTTATACCGATGCTTCGAAGCTTGGTTTAGGTGCAGTTTTGATGCAGCATGGGAGAGTGATAGCGTATGCTTCTCGACAGCTGAAAATCCACGAGAAGAATTACCCTACCCATGATCTAGAGTTAGCGGCCGTAGTTTTTGCTTTGAAGATTTGGAGGCACTATCTGTATGGAGAGAAGTGTCAGATCTTTACCGACCACAAAAGCCTCAAGTATTTCTTTACGCAGAAGGAGCTGAACATGCGTCAGAGGCGTTGGTTGGAGCTTGTGAAAGACTACGATTGTGACATTAGCTACCACCCGGGTAAAGCTAATGTAGTTGCGGATGCTTTGAGCAGGAAAGTCGCAGTGATGGCTCATTTGACGATGCAGAAACCTCTTCAGATTGAGATGCAGAAGTTTGATCTTGAGACTTACCCTCGAGGTAGAGTTCCTCGTCTATCTACCTTGACCATTCAGTCTTCCCTTTTGGACCGTATTCGCAGTAGTCAGACCGCAGATGAGCAGTTGGCAGAGTGGAAGAAGAGAGATGAAGCCAAGGGCAGTGTTTTGTATACAGTCAGCGACGGTATTGTGAGATACCGAGATAGGATATGGGTTCCCAGCAGTGATTCTATCCGAGCAGACATCTTATCAGAGGCCCATACGTCCCCGTACTCCATTCACCCTGGGAGTACGAAGATGTACAAAGATCTGCAGCTATTGTATTGGTGGCCAGGGATGAAGAAGGACATCGGGCGTTTTGTATCCGAGTGCCTGACTTGCCAGTTAGTGAAGGCCGAGCATCAGAGACCAGCAGGTTTGCTCAAGCCTCTTCCTATTTCCGAGTGGAAGTGGGAGAACATTACCATGGACTTTGTGACCGGATTGCCGAGGTCAGCCAGAGGATCGAATGCCATCTGGGTGATTGTAGATCGTCTTACCAAATCAGCGCACTTCTTGCCTATTAAGACGACTTTCACCATGGTTCAGTATGCAGAGCTGTATATCCGAGAGATAGTACGACTCCATGGTATTCCAGTTTCTATCGTATCCGACAGGGATCCCAGATTCACTTCCTCGTTTTGGAAGAGTTTGCATTCGACTTTGGGTACGAAGTTGCTATTTAGCACAGCTTTCCATCCGCAGACGGATGGGCAGTCAGAGCGAGTTATTCAGGTTTTGGAGGATCTTCTTCGCGCTTGCGTCATTGATTTCTCTGGGAGTTGGGAGTCGAACTTACCATTGGTAGAGTTCACCTATAACAACAGTTTCCAGTCGTCTATAGGTATGGCTCCGTATGAGGCGCTGTATGGCCGCAAGTGTAGATCTCCTGTTCATTGGGATGAAGTAGGAGAGAGAGCAGAGTTGGGTCCAGAGATTGTTCAGCAGGCAGCAGATGTAGTAGTCAAAATCCGTGATAGAATGAGGACTGCTCAGAGTCGACAGAAGAGTTATGCCGATCAGCGGAGGAGAGAGTTAGAGTTTGCAGTGGGCGATCATGTCTTCGTGAAAGTGGCACCTATGAAGGGTGTCATGAGATTTGGCAAGAAAGGGAAGCTCAGTCCGAGATTCATTTGACCGTTTGAGATCCTTGACAGAGTTGGGACGCTTGCTTATCGTGTGGCTCTTCCGCCAAATCTGGCCGGAGTACACAATGTCTTTCACGTCTCCATGCTGAGGAAGTATATGGCAAATCCTTCGCATTTGCTGAATTTCGAGCCGTTGCAGCTTACTCCGAACTTATCTTATGAGGAGAGACCCGTGAGGATCCTAGACAGACAGGAGAAGAAACTTCGGAACAAGTTGGTTAAGAGAGTCAAAGTCAAATGGCTCAACCATTCAGAGGAGGAAGCTACGTGGGAGTCTGAGCCGGAGATGAGAAGTCGATACCCTGAGTTATTCGGTGAGTTCTAATTTTGAGGACGAAATTTGTTTAAGGGGGGGAGGATTGTAGAACCCGTAAATCAGTAGACGTATAAGCCATGCATAATTCTAGGTTTTCTTAAATTTAATTGACTTCATTGCATGATTATTTTAAATGCATTTGTTTGAAGTTAATTATTTCATTATTTCAGTTCAGTAGATTGATTTTTAGCATTTCAGTATTTTCAGTGAGGCCGGACCGGAGTTGGAGTTTTGAGATAGAATTTAAGATTCGAGAAATATTTCCAGAAGTTAATTTAGCTAGCAACCAAGTTCATTTAAGTTAGAAAGGGAGGTTTGAGGATTTAATTTAATTATTTGAGGTGATTAAGAAATGAACTCATTTAAGTTATTAAATTAAGGGGTTAGCTCACTAAATTATTTAAAGGATTAGTAAGGCTTTCAAGGATTATTAGTTGACTAGATAATCAACATTCCCCTTTATTTTATTATGCATTTTTCGGCCACCCTTAGTGCTAGAGGATTCATTTTCCAACTCATCAACTTTGACCAATTCTTTGCATGTAATTAGTAGGATAATTCTAGGATTTTTGGGAGCACAATTTAATTAATTAATGGACATATCCTAGACTAGAAAATAAGCAAAATTTCGGCCACTACCTCCTAAAAGCATCCACCAACTCATTTGATATCAATTCAAAATTTAAAATTCAAATGCATGAAGACTTGGTCTTGATATGATCCTTATATCTTGCACCATCCTCCTCACCCCTCATAACCACTCCATCACACTCCCTCCCCACCAAAATCAGACCCATTTTAAGTAGAAAAAATGTGAATAACAGCTAGGGAGAAAGGGAGAAAAATCGAGAACTAGAAAGAACAAGAGAAGCGCTCCACCTCCTCCGGGCCGCGTCGTCGTTGTTTCGTTCGTTTTCTTTCAAAACGAAACCAGGCATGTCTAGATTTCTTTCAAACCTCAATCAAGTCATATTATCATTTATTTTTCAGTACATGATCATGTTTATTCAAGTAAAAATCGAGATCCAAGTCAAAACATTTTGAAACCACACATGCAGAATTTTCGATTTCCTTGGCAAGCTTCACGGTTTCTTTTGTTTTGTGAGTTTCAGGTATTGGATCGACTCCAGGCTCCCAAGGCGGCTTAGATACATGTAGTAGGATGCATTAGGACCATTTTGGTCCATTCAAACCAGCCCCATGCTTGCTGGAAATTCAGAATGACAGCAAGTCCCCATAGGTGCAGAAATGTTGTTCGAAAAATTCAGTTTGTTGTCATGGAGGAAGGATCTGATCTTGGCTGCCCCAAGGGCCTATGGCCATGGTTGGATCACTTCCCTAGAATGTCTAAGACGTGACTAAGTTGCCCTTTTGGTGGCTTGGTCCATGGTTCATCGGTTTTTAATCAAAACGTCACAACAGCCCCTATACCCCTTCGGCTACTTCGGTTGGACAGCTTTTGGTTTCGTTTCTTTTGTTGCTTGGTATGGATCTTGGTTGGCCTATGGCCCTTAGCCACGGTTCATATCATGCTCCTAGATGTCTAGATCGTGCCATGGTCAATCAAATGGCCACTGGAACGACGCAAGACATCGATCATAGCATAAACACTACACACGCATTCAAGATGCTCTCGGTTGGACCCTTCGGTTAAGATTTGGTGTGATGTGGATTGTGGCTGGCCTATGGCCCTTAGCCATGGTTCAAATCATTCCTTGGGATGTTGGTAAGAGTCTCTGGTCGGTGGTTCACGCCCCTAATGGCCGATAGTCTCGAAACCAACGCAAGTCTTGTAGTTGCGCAGCTGCTGGAAATTACAGCAAGTTGCTGTGTCGGTTCAGAGGCTTGTTCGAGTTCTTGGTTGGATTTTAGCCCATGGCCTTTGACTAGACAGTGCCTCATTGAGTTGGGAAGGTCATGTTTTCGACCGTTTGTCATTCGGATCATTTTCGAGGTCGTACGAGAATTTACGGTGCAATGTGCCAAATTGACTCTCGAAAGAGCGTTTCGTGTTTTGGCCTCCATTCCACCTAGATTTCGACCCTATCATTTTAGGAACATTATTTTATGATTTTTCAGCGTATTTTAATCATGACTATACGTCGGTTCAGTGTCGGTTCACGTTGGCTCGGAGTCATGATTAAATGCGAAGTCATTAGGCGTCATAGTCGCATCTTTTGAACGTAAATTGCATCGTTGGTCAAGTTTAAGCTATTGCATAATTTTCATGGCATAGTTAGGTTGCAGCGAGCCTGGGAACGATCCAATCCAATCCAGTTGGTAAAAATTACAGGAATTTTCATTACGCCAGTTAATTATTTTACGTGAATTAAATAGAAAATGATTATTTTTGAGATTTATGCGATATGGCTTGTGGTTCATTCACTATGTGGGAGTGTTATTTTATACGGTCGCCAGTGACCGATCAGTTCAGTATGGTACCACCCGGTCGCCAGTGACCGGCCAGCTCAGTTCAGTTTCAGCCTCCCCGGTAGCCAGTTACCGATCAGTTCAGCTTAGTGCAGTGGCCACAGGCGTAAAACATAATCTCAACAGAAAATTTTACCAGATATTTCAGTACAGGCTCTAAGGAGCAAATATTTTTACAGTGATTTCCAGTTCAGTTATGCACGTATTATAATTGCTCAGTACAGATTATTTTCAGTATGCCTCAGGACAGGATATGTTAACTCATGCATATTTTAATTCAGATTTTTACTCGTTACTATTGATATATGCATGCTGAGTCTTTAGGCTCACTAGACTTGATTGTTGTAGGTACTGATGAGGCCAAGGCCGAGGGCGGGGACCAGTGAGTCAGCTTAGGTCGGCAGTAGTGGCACCCGAGGACCTCAGAGCAGCAGTTGTTATTTTTTTTTCCGCAAACAATTTTATCAGTCGTTGGATATTTTTAAATCGTTGTGGTTGGCAAAACTTTAATTTTCTTCCGCTGCAATATTTTGAAATATGGAACTTGATTCACCAGTGATTTTTATGAATGAGGCCATTTAAGTTCTTTTAAAAAGAAAATTTTTAATTTTCCGCAACTTTTCAAGAAAGGAGTTTTAGGCCCCTCACACATGCTGAACAGGAAATCAACACTTTTCAATGCTATGCGTGTTGGAGATATATAATTTGTAAGCCTCTTTCATTCAGTCTGATTTCAGCAAGAGGAAACCGAGAGCCTTGGACGGAATTCACAATTCTTGATTTTAGAAATTAATTCACGCAAGATCCACTCGTCAGAATTTCAATCCGACTTCGATACTTTGTTTCTATCGACAAAGACTTCAACTGGACGTAAGTTTTACTATGTTTTGATATGTTTTGAAAATATGATATTGAAAGAATCGGATAAGATTCATATATGGTGTTCTCGACATAGTAGACATCGTATAATCGAAACCGGATCGAAGAACGGATACCCTATGAAATTGTTATGATTTTTCAAAGTTGATTTGATTGAGATTTGATATCAGATTGTATTGCTATCGATTATGAGTTGTTGGAATTGATATCGGTTGATTTGTATCACTGGCTATACTGAGATTATGCAGTTATGCCGTTGAAACAGAATTTGATTGAGTTCTGATTATATTCAGTATTGAGTTGAGTGGTATACTGATATTGTACTCCTCGATATTATTATTACCAGATTGAGAATGGACAGATTTGAATTCGATACTACGACTTCGTCAGACCGAGAAGAGAAAGGTATAAATTAATGTTGATCTGGGATTGCACAACTCGAGTTTGATTTAACATGAGTTTCCCAAAATCACATACTGAATTGTCATTGCCTCGATATGTTGCAATGTTTGAGAATGATATGCTGATTCTATTGATTTATAGTTAAGCATATGTTATGTGAGGAGTCATGGGCGGATATGCCTAGTCCTTGGGCTGATGTGCCCTATATTTGGCGGAGATGCCAATTGACGGAGAGGCCAAGTATTTGGCAGAGGTGCTAAGACAGCGGACGTTTGGTCATATCGATGTTGCCTAGGAGTGGAGCAACTTCTATTGTCGAGATTCGATACGGACAAGGACTAAAGTCCGTAAATAAGAACGTACCGCCACCACGATCGGGAGAATAGGTGGGAGATTGTTATGTTCTTATTCAGATCTGGATCCCTAGATTAGGAACGAGTCGAGTCAGAGAGTATGAGTCAGAGTTTGATTTACAGTTTTATATTGATTCATGTCTTTCAGATTTGATACATTGTATTGATATTTGTTCATGCTTTTATATCTGTTATATGATTGCATGTATACATGATTTATATCGGGAATGTATTTCTCACCGCAGTTATCCGGCTGTTGTTGTGTTTGAATGTGTGCATGACAACAGGTGGGACAGGATCAGGGTCAGGACGAGGATGAGAGATTACAGTTAGCGTGGAGATTCGGACCAAGAAGTAGAATAGGTTTCAGCACTGGATATATAGTAGTTGAACCCTAGTTTGACAGGAATGTATTGAGTACAAGACATGTACTTTACTTTTGACATGTATATCAGATTGATTACATTATGTTTCCGCATTTGTATTTAAAAAAAATTTAGACCCTGTTTATCTTAATTGATCTAATTGTTCCCGAAGATGATTAACAAATGAATTAGCATCCGGGTCCCCACAATGATGATGTCAAAAAGGGGGGAAGAGAGCGACAAAGGGTAATTGAAGAAGCTGAATTATCTGTTATGAAAGAATTGCGGGAGTTGAAAGAAAAGGAAGACAGGGCCAAAGCAGGGGAACAAAGTTCAGGACAAAAGACACATTAAGTCGGTTACTTTAAAGATTGTAATTTCATTTACTTAATAAATACAATATTTTTTTCTTTCGCATCCTCTTTAAAATCATTGTGTTGTATAGCTTTGCAGCAGGGTTTTGTCATCACCAAAAAGGGGGAAATTGTTAGAAAATATTATTTACCCAAGAATTTTGGTGTATGACAAAATCCAGACAGCTGGTTGTAATAGGTATCAGTTCAACCGCCCAACTTCGAAACCGGCCAAAGCTAAGGAAGTCTAAACCGCGCGAATTTCAGACCGCTGACATATTCAATCGTCTGGATAAAAAGAAGCTTGAAACCATTTCATCAAAGAGAACTATTTATTGCTCAAAGACATTCTCTGACCGGATCTACACATTCAAAGTATTACACCGCCTCGAAGTCAACTTATCCTTTCACTAGTCCCAAGAATGATATGCATTTATGTCTCTATCCCAGAAAAGGATGATCGAGTATAGATTTCAACTTCTGATGCTGAAAACAGTTACTAGAAAGGGAACTCCTAAAGAAAAGTGCTTCAAAACTATGCTGAGCAAAAGGAACATTAAATGCGAACAATTAATGCTCATTAAGTCGACAACAACACATCTGTTCAGAGGATCAGGTTAACGTTGCTTGTCCTTCTCGATCGTTAAGAAAATCGTGTATATTAACGAATGAGTGTGCTAGCAGAAAGACCCTCGATACACAGCTGAAACATCATTGTTTGCTTACATACTCAAAAGATCTCAGAGCGCTATCAAAAGTCTACATACTTCATCGCTCAAATAAATAATGTATTTGAAAATTATGATTAAAAGTTGGCTCAAATAAATAATGTATTTGAAAATTATGATTTTCATAAACATTGTTATGGACTAAATTAAATTAATTCAAGTGTTGAATTAATTAAACACTAGGGGACCTAGTAGAGTCCAAATAATTTAATTAATTCAAGTGTTGAATTAATTAATTAACAATGAGTCTTGTAGAGCCAAATTGAAAATAATTATTTAACTAGTGGGCTTGAGTAAATTCAAATAAGATTTTATTTATCTCAAATGTGTTTGAGATATTAAAATAGTCCATAGGCTTTGTACATGTTACAAGGCCAAATAAATAACATGCTAGGGAGATGAAAGGTTGGAAGTCAACTTTTTGAGTTAAAGGCAAGCATGCCTTTGGAATACACTTTAACTTTTTAAAGATCCAAAAAAACACTTCCTCTACCAATTTTTCTCTCCCCATGGCCGAAATTGCTCCTCAAAATTCTCTCAATTTTTGTTTCTTCATTTGATGATGAGAGCACAAACTTATCAAAGAAAATACCCTGCTTTTTCTAGTGAAATTGCAGACTGGATCTTTGAAGCTAGTGGTGGACCTAATTTGAAGGAAAGAATCCTCTTGAGCAAGGTGTGCTCTTGGAATCTTGTAGATTGGGTCAACCTTCAAGAGCTAAGTTGTTTACAACTTAGTTGGAGCCAATAATCAATCCTTGTGAATGATAGGTAAAACCCTAAACACACTATGTATGATTTTGTGTTTATTTGTTATTTGCTACACATCTAGTGGGGTACCCGGTTTTTGCTATTGAAAATATGATTCTTGAAACTTTTGTTGCGCATCCGGGCACCCAGAATCAATCTCCTTTCAGATACTCCATGTAGTTACGCCTCCAATGTCTAGGCGTGTTGCAGTGATAACAGATATGTTTTGACTTGTCGGGCTTTTTGGGCCCCGGAGTGGGTTTTTTGTATGTTTCTTGTTAGGCTTGTTCTTCTTCGGTGGGGCACAACAATTCATCCTTTTATTTTGAGCTCTCTTTTTGTTCCGGACGACGTGCTCACTAATAGAACGGGCTTTTCCTTCTTTATTGTGGCATCATAAGTAATAAGCGTGTCTACCAACTCTTCAAAGGTGGTCTCAAGCTTGTTCATATTAAAATTGACCACGAATCCATCGAACGAGTGGGGCAGTGACACTAAGATAATATCAGTCGAAAACTCATTATGAATAACCACGTCGAGTCCCACCAACTTCTCAACGAGCCTAGTCATCCAAAAACCATGCTCATGGACCGAAGTCCTATCTCGCAGGCGTGTAGTCATAAGTTCTTTAACAGTAGCATGTCTCTCTGAGCGAGTTTGTACTCCTTACAACTGTGTAAGTTGAAGTTGAATGTCAGCACCATTCACCATCTCGTCGATCCTCCTCTGCAGTTCATTCGACATAGAAGCTAATATGTAGTTTTTAGCTTGAAAATCATAGTCCCATGATTTCTCAAGCTTAGCCAATTCAGTCTCATTGACATCCGAAGGTGTTTCTTTCGGTAGATTCTTATCAAGCGCATTCAGAATCTTTTTCGATTTCACGACAATTTTTAAATTTAGAAACCAGTCATTATAGTTAGGGCCAATCAACTTGTTTTGATCAAGGATGATTGAAAGTGTGTTACGAGACTTCATCGCAAATATACTGGAAAAAAAACAGATAATGATAACTGATTATTTTAAAATAATTTTAATATATAAATATGGATTTTTATTTTATAAATTTTTCTCCCACTATTTTGAAATTTCCACCTCCCTCTGATGAAAAAAGAAATAGTATTTTCTTTGTGGGGACGTAGAGCTCAATTAGACAATTATGATCCCGAATAATATCCGTCAATCATAATTTCTAAAATTTAGAATTCAATTGCATCCCTATACAACCTCTTCATGTTTCGCCTCACGTTTAATAAAGACCCAATAATATGACGTCGTTTATTTTCATATGTCAAACTGATCCATCAGTATTGAAATGTAATGGACAATCCCCATGAATTCCCCCAATAATACGAGCCAGAGTCATGAGAGTTACACTCAATTCACATCATATATCCAGTTGAAGTCATAGCTTTACGACGTCCACGCCTCTCCAATAATATGAGACAGACACTAACCACGTGTAACGTTCATCATGCAACCACGGTTGATGGAAAACAAAAATAAATTAAAATCTTATTTTTTTACTTTTATGGTTTGATATAAATTTTGAATCTTATTCAAATCGAGCGATTTTAATTCTTAAAATTGTCTCATCATTTTAATTTAAAATCGCGTAACACGAGTTTGTATGTTTACGTACTCATGCAGCTATGTTATTTAATAATATATACATACATGCATACTACTATACATCACATATATATCACAATATGACATTCAATAATAAATATTAATAAACAAAAAAAATAAAGATGATAGATCACTAACACTATTAGATATATGTGAGCCAGACATGGATCCAAGCCCATAACCTAGGTGAATGCGGGGATGCAAATGCAACTTATTACAAGAGCTTCCATTATTTTACATGTCTTCATCTTGTGTATTTGGCCCACCATCTTCTAGTTTTGATCTCCCATTATTTTTAATAAATACATTTGAATAGTCATGTCACATAAGAGATACATCTGATGGGATGAGAACTAGCCATAAACAGGGCGCACATTAGTAATAACAAATACTTAACAAAATGAATAAAACTGTAAATTATCCTAACTTACACCTATTGTTGGAAACTGAATTTCGGTTGTTTGACAAACTAAGTGCTTGAATTGATTAGTTTAACTGATCAAGAAGTTCGAGAGTAACTAAACACATATTCAAATCAGAACCTACGCAGCCAACTGACTGATCAGTTGCTACATTCAGTTGTGAGCTTACCAGCCATTGGTTCAGCTGATTCTTCAGCTGAAGACATCATCAGTTAACGAAAAGGATGTTCAACCGACAATAGTACAAAATCAGACCACAACAGATACTGGGAACGCCGCAATTCAGTAGCAGTGTATGAATGTGGGGACCCAGACGCTAATTCATCTTCTTAGTCATTATTAGGATCAAATGTAACAATTAAGTAAATTGGGTCATAAATTTTTTTTTTTTAAATACATGAGTGTGCAACATATGAAATAAATCTTATTTCATTTACATGATCAACATCAAGATCTAAAGTACAAGTCTTGTACAAATACAAATCATAACAAACTAGGGTTCATCAACTACATATCAAGTGATGAAATAAATCTACTTCTGGGTCCGAATCTCCACGCTAAACTCAATCTCTCATCCTCTTCTTGACCCTGATCATGTCCCACCTGTTGTCATGCACACATACAAACACAACAACAGCCGGATAACTCAGGTGAGAAATATATTCCCAGTATAAACAACGTATACATGCAATCATATAAACAGATATTGTAATATCCAAGCCTGGTGAACGGTACGGTTTAAGATTTGGTTAAGTTTAAGTATAGTTCTGATGTTAAGAGTTGCGATTTATGGTTTATAGTATTGTTGGTTATACTTGTTATGTGATTTTATTGTAGCGTCGTTGCGATTTAATTCATGGTAATTTGTATGTTGAGCCAATTGGTATGAGGCCAATTGGGGTGGTTAAATTAGATTTAGAGGTGCAACTTTCTTGTTGAGAGTGTTGCCGAATTATGAGAAAAAGCAGCGTTGCGATTTGATTTTAGTTGCAAAAGTTTGTTGTTGGCTACAGAGGTGACCGCACCCGCGGTAGAAAAGGAGCGCACCCTGCGGTCGCTTGTTTCAAATTTTTGGCTGAACTCCAGTAGGCTGAGCGCACCCGCGGTAAGAACTCAGCGCACCTGCGGTCGTCACTTTCAGATTTTCGGATGTTGTACAGACAGCGTAGCGCACCCGCGGTCCAAGACTTAGCGCACCTGCGGTGCGTGAACAGTGAAAGCGTGTTTTCGATTTTAAGTGATTAAATACAAGAGTTGGTTCACTTTATGCCTTATTTCCTCCACTCCTCTCGGTTTCTTCAGAGCAAGGGAGTCTAGGGTTCTTATTTTCCATCTTTTGCTACTTTCATTTTAGCATCTAGTTGGAGTGTTGAAGTGAGAACAAGGTTCTTTTGGGTTCAAGAAGCTAAGGTAAGCTTGTGGATTTGTTTATTCTTGGATTTTGGTGTTGGGGAAATCATGGGTTTGTTGATGGTGTTGGTTTTATGGATTTAATGGTATGGTTGTTTGATTATTGGGTTATTGATGGTGCAATACATGATTTATTGTTGTAGGTTTTGTACCAAGAGATTAGAATCAAGCTTCTTGTTAGTTGTAAGTGGAATTCATTTCCTTGTACTCACATGATAATATATGTATGGTGTTTCAATGGTTTTAACATGTTATTCTCTTCCATTTGATTCATGCTATGTATTAATACACTTTGTTGTATATTAGAGGCATTTTATGTCTCAATTATGTCAAAGGTAATACAAAAGAAAAGAGTATGCAAAGTGTTTGGTTTAATGCCTAAAAGAGAGTTCAAATGATTTATTGGATTGATAGATACATAGTCAAATATTGCATGCAATTAGTTGATCAACGACCATAGGCTTATATCCCAACAGAGTATCGATTTATATCGATGGGATATAGGTACAGAAACAGAGATATTATTTAGATATCAATCCATCAGAGAAAAGAGAAATATCATCGTTATTGTTATTCATGCTATGATATTTATGTTTCAGAGTTGATGGTATTTAATGTTTTCAAAGCCATGTTTTACAGAGTATGATATGCATCCATTGTTATGTAAGAGTTCCACTTGCTGAGTTTTATACTCATTTCAGTTATTCATGTGATGCAAATAAGAGTGACGGGCCAGGACGTTGATTGGAGCCGAGGTCATATGCATAGAAGAGGGAAGGAAGAAGGCTATTTTGCTAGCATTTTGGACATGATCACAAAAATGATATTTTGTATTTTGTTGCATCATTTTATTGATCATGTATATACTTTTGATTGTAAATATTTTTATGTAAAGAAAATTTTTAAATCCTTCCTCCCTTCAAACAAATTTTAGAAAAATTCCGCTGTTATTTTATGAAATCGGTCAGAGGTGTTACAGATATAAAAGCATGGAACAATTATCAATAACATGTATCATAATCTGAAAGACATAAATCAATATAAAACTATAAATCAAACTCTTGACTCATAATCTCTGACTCGACTCTTCTCTAATCTAGGGATCCCGGGGTCGAATAAGAATGCAACAGTCTCCCACCTACTCTCCCAGCTAGATGGTCGCACGTTCTTATTCTCCAGACTTTGGCATTCTGTATCGAATTTCTACATTAAGAGTCGATCTACTCCTAAGCCCATCGATACACCAAAAGTCCAGTGACATGGCGGTTCTGCCAAAGACTAGGCACATCTGCCCAAGACTCTACTCATGCTTTGCTATAACTGAATAGACTAAGCATATCAATCTCAGGAATTGCAATTATCAATGCAATAAAATGAAGTATGTGATTTTGGGAAACTCCAGTCGGATCTAACTCGAGTCGTATATTCCCGGTTCAACATTGATTTATACCTTTCTTTTCGTAGATCAATCAGATCAATGAAATCAATACCAGTCTGGCTCTGATCGTTCTTCGAAGTCGTCAATACTTGTGGGGACCCGGGCTCTAACTCAGTTCTTTACGGGATTAATCGGATCGTTGTTAGAAAACGTGGGTCAAATTTTTTGCTTTTTAACATTAATTCAAATGTCTATAAACAAGCACAAGGTCTGTATTTATTTTATTACACGAACATAATATACATGTCTTGTTTTATCCATATTCTACAAACCAGTAATTAAATACATTACATATCACATGCACAAACTACTAGTGATCTTCTGCGCCCGTAGTCACCACGCTATCTCGATCTCATCTCTGTCGTGACCCAGATCCTACCCCACCTGTTGTTGTGCACACATACAGACATAACAACAGCCGGAAACTCCGGTGAAAATATATCCCAGTATAAAACATGTATGCATGCTAATACATAATCATAAATCATGCGTGAAAGTAATAACAATGGGCTCCATAGTCTATGAAACCAATCTATATCAACATGCAATTCAAATCGAATCATGTCTTGACTCGACTCGACTCTACTCTAGGGATCCCGGTGTGAATAAGACGTCACTGTCTGTTGCCTACCCTGCCAATCGGGGTAACTGTACGTCTTATTTCTAGACTTCGGCCCTGTCTGTATCGAATGTCTACAATCGGAGTGAATCTGATCCGAAGCGTCAATACCACCGAACATCTAGTTTGGCAAGTCTGCCAATGACTCTCCTATCTCAAAGGCTTGAATATAAATCTATAAACAAGACATCATCATATCAAGAGATTTGAATATAAATCTATAAACAAATCAAATTCATATCAAAAGATAAAAAATAATTCTAGTATGTGATTTGGTTGGGAAACTCAAATTGAATCTCATTTGAGTTGTGTCTTCCCCAAACAAAACATGAATTATACCTTTCGTCACACAATTTCTGTCGTAGTCGAAGTCTCGAAGACGAATCTGTCAATATCAAATCTGAAATGGAAATGTTGATACATATTCTATCAATCTCTAATCTCAATCAACACATATCCAATTCAATACTTGACCTCGGTACCATTTGACGGCATAACGACGTAATTTCTCAATACCGGTCAATCCAACTCTCACATATATCAACAATTCATAAGTCTCAACTCATAATCATCCTCATAAGCATATGCTAGTACTAAAAATCTGCATAACTTAACTCTAAACATGCTGGAAAATAGTTACAATAGCATACAACGTCCGTTCTTCGATCCGGTTGCGTTTCTACGATGTCAATAATCTCAAGAACATATAATTTCAATCATATCGATCTTTCCTCAACTTTTACATTTCAGAACATGTTGAAATTTAAAGATACTTACATCCTCTTTTAGCCCTTGAAGAGAGGAGCTCAAAACCGAAATCGGATTAAAGTTTGGATGTATGAATCTTTCAAAATCACAATTTAAGAGCATAAGAAAAGTGAAGCTTTTTCTCTGGAGTCGTTCGGTACTTGCTGATGAATTGAGGAAGAATGAAGCAAATCAATATATATATTGCATGGCTAAGAACACATGGCTCATCCTTTGGAGTACACGTCTCGCGCATATGCGCGACATCATCCGCGCATATGCGCGAGACCTACTGGTCTCGGCAATGCAAATCTTAACACCTCGCGCATATGCGCGCTTCATCTCGCGCATATGCGCCAAAGCTTCTGGAGGTGTCACGCATATGCGCGCCTTATCTCGCGCATGTGCGCCAATGTCTCTGGACGTGTCTCGCATATGCGCGCCTTATCTCGCGCATGTGCGCCGATGCTTCTGGAATTGTCGCGCATTTCTTCGCGCATGTGCACCATCTGTTCTGTCCTATTTTGAATATTTCCTCATCTCATCTCACTTAATCCTTCCCGTTGCATGTCATGCATACTCATATCTTCCGAGTATCATATCAATGAAGAGTAATAATCTCAAGCCTTACAATACCCAATCTGGCTATGACATTATTGAGAAGTACAATATCAATATACAACCCAACAAATACTAGATATAATCAGAACTCAATCTAATTCTGTTTCGGCGACATAACAGCACAATCTCGATATATCCCGTAATACAAATATAAACAGATACAAATCTCAACTCATAATCAATCAGCAAACATAATCTGATACCAAATATGTATATTCTCAATCAAATCAAATCTAAAAATGATAACAATTTCATACGGTGTCTGTTCTTCAATCTGATTTCGATTATTAAATTCCCACAATCTTAGGAACAGATAATATCAGTCATATCCGGATTCCTTCAATATCATATTTTCAAATCAAACAAAAACATAATAAAACTTAGGTCCAGTTGAAGATCTTGTCGGTAGAAACACAGTACTGAACTCGGATTGAAATTCTGATGGTCGGATTTTGTACAAATCACAAATCTATGATTTTAAGACCTTGAAGCTTTCCCCTAAGATCTTCTCGTTTCTTTCTTGCTGATTCTGAGTGAATGAAGGATTTCATATATAAATCATGCATGTCCAAGCCATGTGGCTCATTCTTAAATCTGCACGTCTCGCGCATATGCGCGACCTTCCTCGGCGCATATGCGCGAGACCTACTGGTCTCGGCCTTCATGAGTTCTACTGCTCGCGCATATGCGCGCCCTTACACCGTGCATATGCGCGAGACCTACTGTCTCGGCACTTGTATCTTTCAAATGCTCGCGCATATGCGCGTCCTCTTCTCGCTCATATGCGCGATGTTCTCTGCCATGCTCGCGCATATGTGCGCCTCGTGGTGGTGCATATGCGCGAGGGGTTCTGTCCTCGCACATATCTCCTGTCTTTTCTTGTCTTCCTCTGTGTGTTCCTTTCCGTCTATAATCACATCAATTATCAATTAATCATTTCAGATTACAAGAATAAAATCTCGGGCATTACAATTTCTCCCCTCTAAAATCTGATTTCGTCCTCGAAATTGCAATCAATCACATCAGATAGCAAATCAGATAAAATATGAAATGCATAATAGAAGTTAAACAAGAACTCACATCAGTGAAATAACTTTGGGAATTTGTGTCTCATGTCTTATTCAGTCTCTCAGGTAGCTTCTTCAATGCCATGACGACTCCACTGAACTTTCACAAGCGGAATAGTCTTCGTTCTGAGCTGCTTTTCTTTACGATCGAGAATCTGGATCGGTTTTTCAAAATCAATCAGAGTCTCATCAAGCACGGCCTCGTTTGGCTGAAGAATAGGAGATGCATCAGGAAGATACTTCCGCAATAAAGATACATGAAAGACATCATGTATTCCAGATAGAGACGGAGGTAAAGCGAGTTGATAGACACGATCTTCTATCTTCTCGAGAATCTCATAAGGACCGATATATCGTGGAGACAACTTCCCTTTCTTGCCAAATCTGACAACGCCTCTGAAAGGAGAAATCTTCAGAAATACTCTGTCTCCTGCCTCAAATACCAACGGTCGACGACGAACATTGGCATATTTGGCCTGTCTGTCTTGAGCTGTCTTCATTCTCTTCTGAATAAGCTTCACTTTCTCAGTCATCTCTCGAATCATATCAGGCCCAATCTCAGGTACCACAGAAATATCATCCCAATAAAGAGGGGATCCGCACTTATTGCCGTACAACGCTTCAAATGGAGCCATCTCTATACTCGTCTGATAGATGTTGTTGTACAAAAACTCACAAAGAGGCAAAGAATCTTGCCAACTAGTGCGAAAATCTAGCACTATAGCTCTAAGCATATCCTCCAATATCTGGATAGTCCGCTCTGACTGTCCGTCAGTCTTTGGATGATATACGGTACTCAAGTGCAATTTAGTACCTAGACCTTGCTGTACACTGTGCCAAAAGTGCGAAGTAAATCGAGGATCACGGTCTGATACAATCGACTTCGGCACTCCATGCAATCTGACCACTTCTCTTACATAAATCTCTGTCATCTGGTCATGTCTGTACGTCATCTTGTACGGAATGAAACATGGTGATTTGGTCAATCTATCACTAACGACCCAAATCGCATCACAACCTCGAGAGGATCGTGGTAGCTTCGTCACAAAATCAGTAGATATGTGACCCATTTCCATTCTGGCATAGATAAGCTATGCAATAATCCTCCTGGTTTCTTTCTTTCTGCTTCCACCTGTTGGCAATTCAAACATTTTGATACAAACTCTTCAATATCTGCTTTCATCTGTTTCCACCAAAACTGTCTTTTCAAATCATTATACATCTTTCTGCCACAAGGATGAATACTGAATCGACTACTGTGCGCTTCTGACAATATCTGTCGTTTCAAATCTGAAACATCTGGCACAACAAGACGATTATTCACATACAGTACATCATCATGTACCTGATATTCTGATCGATGCCCTGCTCTGACCATCTGTAAGGCCCGAAATTTTGATTATTGTAATCTGATATGATTTATGGATAATTGAGTGTTGATTATAGACGGAATGCATCAGTCCGGGAAAGACGGTAGATGACTTGAATTATGTGCGAGGAAGAGCCCTCGCGAATATGCGCGACCCTGCCGGGCGCATATGCGCGAGGCAGGCAGAGGACCTTGCGCATATGCGCGACCAGGACCAGGGCATATGCGTGGGGATGGCAGAGAGTTGCACAGGACCTCGCGCATATGCGCCGAGTAAGGGCACGCATATGCACGAGCTGCTGTGAAGGAGACGCGCCGAGACATAAGGTCTCGCGCATATGCGCCGAGTAGTGTCGCCCATATGCGCGAGACGTGCTGCTTGAAGAATCATGCCACATTTTTCTACCAGGCACGAGATATATATATATAATTCATTATTCTTCAGAGTTCAGCAAGAAAGGAAATCGAGGAAGCTTTTGGAAGTTAAGTTTTCACTTTTGAAATTTGAGTATTAAGGAAAATCTGTTCCTCTGATTTGTAATCCGACTTCAGTACTGTGTTTCTATCAACACCAGCTACAACTGGACGTATGTTTTATTGATTTCTATTAGGTTTTGAAATTATGATACTGCCAGAATCAGATATGATTCATATATGCTGTTCTTGACATAGTAAACATCGTATAATTGAAACCGGATCGAAGAACAGATACTGTATAGAATTGTTATGAATTTTCAGAGTAGATTTGATTGTGATTAGACCGATTTGATATCAGAATTGTGTTTTTATTGATATATGATTAATACGGTGTTGCTGGGTATATTGATTATATTCAAATTTGGATCAGATGAGTTGTTGCTTTGTATATACTGATATTGTATTGCCGGTAATTCGAGATTGTATTGTTATGCCGTTGAAACATAATCTGATTGAGTTATAATTATATCCAGTATTGATTGAGGAGTATATTGACATCGTGTCTATTCGATAGTGTCATTACCAGATTGAATATGGACAGAGTTGAATTCGAGACTTCGACTTCGTCAGACCGAGAAGAGAAAGGTATAAATAAATGTAGATTCGGATTGCACAACTCGAGTTTGATTTAACTTGAGTTTCCCAAAATCACATACTGAGTTGTCATTGCCTCAATATGTTGCAATGTTTGAGATTTTTACGCTTATTCTGTTGATTTATAGTTGAGCATATGTTCTGTGTAGAGTTATAGGCGGATATGCCTAGTCTATGGGCTGATGTGCCTGATTATTTGGCAGGATATGCCAAGTCTTTGGCAGGATATATCAAGACACCGGACGTTTGGTCATATCAATGTTGCCTAGGAGTAGAGCAACTCCTATTGTCGAGATTCGATATAGAGAGAACCAAAGTCCATAATAAGAACGTACCGCCACCACGATCGGGAGAGTAGGTGGGAGATTGTTGCGTTCTTATTCAGATCGGGATCCCTAGATTGGAAAGAGTCGAGTCAGAGTTTATGAGTCAAAGTTATGAGTCAGAGATTGTGAATCAGAGTTGATTTACAGTTTTATATTGATTCATGTCTTTCAGATTTGATACATGTTATTAATAGTTGTATGCTTTTATATCTCTTTATATGATTGCATGCATACATGATTTATACTGGGGATGTATTTCTCACCGGATTTATTCGGTTGTTGTTTTGTTTGTATGTGTGCATGACAACAGGTGGGACATGATCAGGGTTAAGACGAGGATGAGAGATTATACTTTAGCGTGGAGATTCGGACCCAGAAGTAGATCTGTTTCATCACCGGACATGTAGTTAATGAACAGTAGTTTTATGATTTACTTTTGTACAGGACTTGTACTTAGGTCTGGATATTGATATTGTAAATGAAATAAGATTTATTTCATATGTTGCGTACTTTGGTATTTAAAACCAAAAAATTAGACCCTGTTTATTGAATTGATCTAATTATTCCCAAAGATGATTAAGAAATGAATTTGCGTCCCGATCCCCAAAGCAGGTGGTATCAGAGCAGTAAGTTTCCAGAGCAGTAGGTTACCTTAGCCTGAGATAGAAGCTAGTGAGCGGGGTAGAATGAGTTTTCTTTCCTTGCTTTTGAATGCTAGCATGTGTTACTGCTTTATATAATACATATTTACCTATTTATCTGATGTGATTGGAAATATGTATTAATTGAAAATGAATCAGAACCGATTCTTGATCAGCAGTAAGATGATCAGAGGAGGACTGAAACAGGTTTATTATATTTGGTTACTATTTCTTTTGGTAATCAGATATACCTCCTCGAAGAATTCCAGAACAATGTAATATTCCGACTAATCAGATGGATGTGTCATAAACTCCGATGGAAACAATGTTGAAGTGGTTTCAGTCATTTCAACCGCCGATTCCTAAGGATACTGAGACATCTGATTACTGTGAGATTTGGCTGAATGATATAGAAATGCTGTTTGATTCACTTGATTACCCAGATGAATGCAGAGTTAAATTGATTGGGCACCAGTTACATGAAGTCGCAAAGAGTTGGTGGATCGAAACCAAGGAAGCTTTAAAACAGCATGGTACCGTGATTACGTGAAAAATCTTTAAAGCTGAGTTTCATAAAAGATTTCTCCCAGTATCGTACCGACAAGATAAGAGTACAGAATTTGCAAACTTAAGACAGGGTCAGCTAAACTTTGAGGAATATGCGGCCAAGTTCTCTACACTATTGCATTTTGTTCCTCATGTGGCTGGGAATGATAAGGCTGTAGTTGATCAGTTCATCTGTGGATTGAATCTTGAGATATCTGCATTGGTAAGTGTAGAGCGACGCCATAATTTTGCTGACGCTTTGAACAGGGCAAAAGAAGCTGAGGCAAGTTTGATGCTACAGCGAGGAATGTCGTATGTTGCTCAACCACAGAGACAACAACCTACAGCTCAACTCTTGCAATCCCCGTCTAGATTTGATAGTGGCAGTAGTAGTGGGGGAAAGAAAAATTTCCTGAAAGCTCACAAGAAACAGTTTAAGAAGTTAGGGAGTGGTTCATCTAGCTCCAGTGGTTCTAGCCAGAGTTATACAGAAGTTTATTGTAGCACTTGTGGAGGAAGACATTCCACAGAGCAATGCCGAGGTGTGTTTGGTAGTTGCAACGTCTGTCGACACCTAGGACATTTTGCTAGAGTATGTCCACAGAGAGGTTCCCGAAGATCTCAAGGAGTAGAGTCATCTGGATCAGTGGCTCAGACAGATTGACGAGTATCTGTCGTTCACTCCTTCCAGATTCCACCGACGACTCCTCAGTCACAGCCAGGGCCAGGACACACCTGACGATGTAGTGACAGGTAATTGTTTCCGATATGGGTATTTTGCATATGTAGTGATAGATACTAATGCATTCCCTACGATTATTTTTGAACGAATTGCAATTATATATGCTTTGTCTATTGAGTATTATCTGCTGTAGTATTGATCTCTTTTCTGTTGGGGAGAGGTTTTTTATCAATGACATCTGTTAGACCTTGTATGCTACAGTATGACAGATATGAGATTGTGTCAGATTATATTGTACTTGAGTTGTCCAGTTTCGATTGTATTATCGGTATTGATATGCTGACCCAGTCCAGAGTTACCGTTGATTGTTTCCAGAAGATTGTGAGATTCAGACATTACAGGGCTGAAGAATTGAAATTTTACGGTAAGGGTTCTAGATCGAGAATTCCTTTGATATCCGTATTGTCCATGACTCGATTATTATTATAGAAAGGAGCGAAGAGATTCCTTATCTATTCAGTTGAATTACTGAAATCAAGCTTATCATTGGCTGATTTGCCAGTGGTATATGAAATTGCTGATGTTTTCTCAGATGGGAATTCAGAATTACTTCCAGTCAGAGAGATAGATTTCAGCATTGAATGCGTACCAGGTACAGTTCATATTTTTAGAATACTGAATAGATGGTACTGATTGAATTGAAAGAATTTAAAGAACAGTCGGTGTATTTACTGGCCAAGGATTGCATTAGATCAAATGTTTCCTTGGGTAATTTAGTATGTTTAGAGATTAACGAATTGTGAATTCAGAAGTATTTTGATGATTGTGTGATTATTCTATCGATG
The DNA here is from genome assembly GCF_025594145.1 of Primulina tabacum. Taxonomy (NCBI): domain Eukaryota; kingdom Viridiplantae; phylum Streptophyta; class Magnoliopsida; order Lamiales; family Gesneriaceae; genus Primulina; species Primulina tabacum. The sequence continues at coordinate 15,115,278 of NC_134562.1, forward strand.
ACATTCTGATATATTCGAAGAATATGACTGATTATACCGAACACTTGAGATTTGGGTTGAGTACTGCGAGAACAGAGAGATTGCATGTAGAAGGTGAATTTAGTTGAGACAGATTGTATGTTTGGGGCACAGTATATCCGGAAATGGTATAGCAGTTGATCTGAACAACGTTGAAACTGTGATCAGTTAGCCAAGACCGACATTGGCGTCATAAATTCACAGTTTTATGAGTTTAGCCGATCAGTATTGATGATTGATGTTTCGAATCTGATTGAATATTGCTATTATTCTAAATCTGTGTTTGAAACAGATAGTAGATCGTGGAGAATATATATTGTACAGTCTAAACCAGAGCTGATTTTTAAAATTAAAGCAGTTCAGAAAGTTGATTAGAATGTTCAGAATTCGGTTTCGATGATCAGAGCAGGGCATCGATCATAGTATCAGGTACGTGACAGTGTACTGTATATGAATATAATCGTATTGTTGTGCCAGATATTTTGGATTTGAAACGACAGATGTTGTCAGAAGCACACAGCAGTCGATTCAGTATTCATCCTGGTGGCAGAAAATGTACAATGATCTGAAAAGACTGTTTTTGAGAAAAACAGATGAAATCAGATATTAAAGAATTTGTATCGAAATGTCTGAATTGCCAGCAGGAAAACACAGAAAGACAGAAACCAGGAGGATTATTACCGAGTTTGTTTCTTCCTGAATGGAAATAGGATCACATTTCCATGAATTTTGTAACAAAGCTACCAAGATCCTCTCGAGGTTGTGATGCGATTTGGGTCGTGATTGACAGATTGACCAAATCTGCATGTTTTAATTTGTACAATATGACGTACAGATATGACCAGATGGCAGAGATCTATGTCAGAGAGGTAGTGAGATTGCACAGAGTGTCGAAGTCGATTGTTTTAGACCATGATTTTTGGTTTAGTTCACACTTTGGACGGAGTTACAGCAAGCTCTAGGTACGAAAGACGTCTGAGTATGGCATATCATCCACCGACTGACGGACAGTCAGAGCGGACTATCCAGATCTTGGAGGATATGCTTAGAGCTGTAGTGCTTGATCTTAGCACTAGTTGGCAGGATTTATTGCCATGTTGTAAGTTTTCGTACACCCACAACTATCAGAAAAGTATGAAGATGACACAGTTTGAAGCGTTGTACGGTAAAAAGTATAGAACCCCTCTTTCTTGGGATGATATCTCTGAGGTTCCTGAGATTGGACCTGATATGATCAGAGATATGACAGAAAAATTGAAGCTGATTCAGAAGAAAATGAAGGCAGCTCAAGATAGACAGGCCAAATATGCCGAGGTTTGACATAGACCGTGGTATTTGAGGCAGGAGACCGAGTGTTCTTGAAGATTTCACCTTTCAGAGGAATTGTCAGATTTGGCAAGAAAGGGAAGTTGTCTCCACATTATATTGAACCATATGAAATCCTCGAGAAGATAGGAGATCGTACCTATCGATTCGTGTTATCGTCTTCTTTATCGGGGATACCTGATATTTTTATGTATCGTTATTGAGGGGATATCTGTATGATGCTATGCATATTATTCAACCAGACGAGGCCAAACTGGATGAGACACTGAGTTACTTCGAGAAGCCGATTCAGATTTCTCGATCGTAAAGAAAGCCATTAAGAATGAAGACTATTCCGCTTGTGAGAGTTCAGTGGAGTCGTTATAACATTGAGGAAGCTACATGAGAAATTGAATCAGATATGAGACAGAGATTCCCAGAATTGTTTTACTAATGTGAGTATTCTTATTTAGCTTCTATTCTCCATTCCTTATTGTATCTGATGGATATTTGATTTGATATCTGATTGAATTGCCTGTGATTTCGGGGACGAAATCAGATCTTAGGGGGTGAGAAATGTAAGGCCCGAGATTTTGATTATTGTAATCTGATATGATTTGTGGATATTTGAGTTGTGATTATAGACAGAACGGATCAGTCCGAGAAAGACGGAAGATGACTTGAATTATGTGCGAGGAAGAGGACCTCGCGCATATGCTAGACCATGACCTGCGCATACGCGCGGGGATGGCAGAGAGTTGCACAGGACCTCGCGCATATGCGCCGAGTAAGGGTGCACATATGCGCGAGCTGCTGTGAAGGAGACGCGCCAAGACATAAGGTCTCGCGCATATGCGCCCAGTAGTGTCGCGCATATGCGCGAGATGTGCTGCTTGAAGAATCATGCCACGTTTTTCTACCATGCACAAATCAGATATGATTCATATATGCTGTTTTTGACATAGTAGACATCGTATAATTGAAACCGGATCGAAGAACGGATACCGTATAGAATTGTTATGAATTTTCAGAGTTGATTTGATTGTGATTAGACTGATTTGATATCAGAATTGTGTTGTTATTGATTATGAGATGTTGGGGATTGATATCTGATTGATACGGTATTGCTGGGTATATTGATATTATTCAGATTTGGATCAGATGAGTTGTTGATTTGTATATACTGATATTGTATTGCCGGTAATTCGAGATTGTATCGTTATGCCGTTGAAACAGAATCTAATTAAGTTCTAATTATATCCAGTATTGATTGAGGAGTATATTGACATCATGTCTATTCGATATTTTCATTACCAGATTGAACATGGACAGAGTTGAATTCGAGACTTCGACTTTGTCAGACCGAGAAGAGAAATATATAAATTAATGTTGATTCGGGATTGCACAACTCGAGTTTGATTTAACTCGAGTTTCCCAAAATCACATACTGAGTTGTCATTGCCTTGATATGTTGCAATGTTTGGGATTGTTACGCTTATTCTATTGATTTATAGTTGAGCATATGTTCTGTGTAGAGTTATAGGCGGATATGCCTAGTCTATGGGCTGATGTGCCTAGTCTTTGGCTGATGGCCTGATTATTTGGCAGGATATGCCAAGTCTTTGGCAGGATATGTCAAGACACCGGACTTTTGGTCATATCGATGTTGCCTAGGATTAGAGCAACTCCTATTGTCGAAATTCGATATAGAGAGGAACAAAGTCCGTAATAAGAACGTACCGCCACCACGATCGGGAGAGTAGGTGGGAGATTGTTGCGTTCTTATTCAGATCGGGATCCCTAGATTAGGAAAGAGTCGAGTCAGAGTTTATGAGTCAGAGATTGTGAATCAGAGTTGATTTACAGTTTTATATTGATTCATGTCTTTCAAATTTGATACATGTTATTGATAGTTATTTCATGCTTTTATATCTGTTTATATGATTGCATGTATACATGATTTATATTGGGGATGTATTTTTCACCGGAGTTATCCGGCTGTTGTCTTGTTTGTATGTGTGCATGACAACAGGTGGGGCAGGATCAGGGTCAAAACGAGGATGAGAGATTATACTTTAGCGTGGAGATTCGGACCCAGAAGTAGATCTGTTTCATCAACGGACATGTAGTGAATGAACAATAGTTATTATGATTTACTTTTGTACAGGACTTGTACTTAGATCTGGATATTGATCTTGTAAATGAAATAAGATTTATTTCATATGTTGCGAACTCTGGTATTTAAAAAAAGATAAAAAATTTAGAGCCTGTTTATTTAATTGATCTAATTATTCCCAAAGATGATTAAGAAATGAATTAGCGTCCGGGTCCCCACACCATCGAAATCGAATTCTGAATATTCTGATCAACTCTCTGTGCTTCTTTAATTCTCAAAATCAGCTCTGGTTCGACTTGAACAACATATAATCTCAAAGGTTGACACTGTCTCAAATATCAATCCAGAAATACAGTAATATTCAATCAAATTTGAAACACCAATCGTTGATAAGGATAAAGAACATACCTTTCGACTCAGTGCATCAGCTGCTGCATTCGACTTTCCCGGATAATATTTGATTTCACAATGAAAATCTTTCAGCAAATCCAGCCATCTTCGTTGTCTCATATTCAGTTCTTATTGTGAAAATAGATACTTCAAACTCTTGTGATCAGAATAGATCTCAAACTTCTCACCGTATAGGTAATGTCGCCATATCTTCAATGCAAATACAATGGCCGCCAATTCAAGATCATGAATTGGGTAGGGAGTCTCATGTGGCTTCAATTGTCTCTAGGCATAGGCAATAACATGTCCTCGCTGCATCAAAACACAACTCAATCCTCTCTGAGAAGCATCGCAGTATACAACAAAATCACCAGTACCTGATGGGATAGTCAACACCGGAGCACTGGACAATCTCTTCTTCAACTCTAGAAAACTGGATTCATACTCCTCTAACCAAACAAAAGGTGCATTCTTCTGAGTCAACTGAGTTATCGGCTTAGCAATACTAGAGAAATCTTTGATGAATCGACGATAGTAGCCTGCCAAACCCATAAAACTGCGTATCTCTTGCACTGATGTCGGTCTAGGCCAAATGATCACATCATAAACTTTGCTAGGATCAACAGAAATACCATCTCCAGATATAATGTGTCCCAAAAACACAACCTGTCTCAGCCAAAACTCACATTTCGACAGCTTTGCATACAATTTCTCAGCCCTCATAATATTCAATACAGTTCTCAAATGTTCGGCATGCTCATTCAAATTCTTTGAATAAATCAGAATATCATCAATAAAGATAATCACAAAATCATCAAGATACTTCTGAAATATGCGGTTCATCAAACCCATAAATACAGCCGGAGCATTTGTTAAACAAAAGGGCATGACTATAAACTCATAATGGCCATACCTGGTTCTAAAAGCTGTCTTCGAGATATCAGAATCTCTGACTCTCCGCTGATGATATCTAGATCTCAGATCGATCTTGGAATAAACAGAAGAACCCTGCAACTGATCAAATAAATCGTCGATACAAGGCAAAGGATATTTGTTCTTTATCGCAGCCTTGTTCAATTGCGGATAGTCAATGCAAAGTCTCATTGAACCGTCCTTCTTTCTGACAAACAATACTGGAGCAGCCCAAGGAAAAACACTCGGTCTAATGTAACCCTTTGCCAGTGAATCTTCTAACTGCTATTTCAATTCTTTCAATTCAATCGGTGTCATTCTGTATGGAGCACTAGAAATAGGAACAGTACCTGGTACCAATTCAATGCTGAAGTCTATCTCTTTGACTAGAGGAAAACCCAGAATCTCATCTGGGAAGACATCAGCAAACTCACATACCACTAGCAAATCTGCAATGATGGACTCGATTTCAGTACACCTAATGAATACACAAGGAATCACTCTGCTCTTTTCTGTAATAATCGAGTCATAGATAACAGAGATATCAAAAGAATTCTAGCTCTAGAACCCTTACCGTAAAATTTTCATTCATCAGCCATATCAGGCCTGAATCTCACGATCTAATGAAAACAATCTACGGTAGCTCTGTACTTGGTCAGCATATCAATACCGATAATACAGTCAAAATCAGACAACCCAAGTACAATACAATCTAACTCAATCTCATGCCCGTCATACTGTAGCATATAGTGTTTTACAGAATTCACTGATATAAGACCTCTCCCCAAAGGTGAAGAGACAGATACTACAACAGATAATGACTCAACAGGAAAATCATATATCAAAAAAAATCGCTCAAAAATAAATGTATGGGATGCACCCGTATCAATCAATACATAAGCAGGGTAACCACAAAGAGAACAGTTACCTGCAACAACATCATCTGGTGCTTCCTGTGCCTGTTCTTCAGTCAAAGCAAATACTCTGGCCTGCTGTCTGGGAGGCTGGCTAACAGTCTGGCTTCCTCCTAGCTTTGGCTATGACTGAGTAGTAGGGGATGGCTGGAAAGAGTGAACAGCAGATGATCGTCTATCTATCTGAGCCACTGATCTAGATAATTCTGCTCCTTGGGATCTTTGGAACTTCGCTGTGGACACACTCTGGCAAAATGTCCCTACTGTCTGCAGATGTTGCAAATACCAGATACTCCTTGGCAATGCTCATTGGGATGTCTTCCTCCACAAGTTCTGCAATAGATCCCTACATTACTCTGGCTCTGTCGTGAACCACTGGAGCTAGATGAACTACTATCAGGCCTCTTAAAATGTCTTCCTCTGCCTTTCAAATGATCTTTCTTTCCATTGCAGCTACTGCCACTTTCAAATCTGGGAGGTGCTTGGTGGAACTGAGGGGAAGATGGTTGCTGTTTCGGTGCTGGAGGAACATACGAAGCTCCTTTCTGCCTAATTAGGCCAGCTTCAGCTCCTTTTGCTCTGTTCAGAGCGTCAGCAAAGTTATTCGATCTCCCCGTGTTTACCAATGTGAAAATCTCAGGATTTAGTCCATAGATAAACTGATCAGCAACAACTTCATCATTCTTAGCAACATGCGAAGCAAATCGTAACAGAGTAGAGGACTTGGCCACATATTCTTAAATATTCAACTGACCCTGTCTCAGATTGGCAAACTCTGCACCCTTGTCTTTCCTGTACGATACTGGGAAAAATCTTTGATAAAATTCAGTGTTAAAGATTTATCAAGTAATAACTGTACCTCTGTGCTCCAATGCTCTCTTGGTCGTAAGCCACCAATTCTTTGCAACATCATGCAACTGGTGCCCAATCAATCTGACTCTGCGCTCATCTGTGTAGTCGAGGGAATCAAACAACATCTCAATGTCATCTAGCCAACTCTCACAGTCGACAGAATTCTCTCTGCCCTTCAAATTCGGCGGTTTGAACGACTGAAATCTCTTCATTAGTGTGAGGCCCGGGGCCGAAGAGGGCGGGGGGTGATTTCCGGTGCCATCAGATGCACAGACAATGAGCGGCTCCTGGCAGGCTTCTACAGTTGAAGCGATGTAATGGACTGTACAGTTGAAGAGGGCTTAAAAGATTTGATTTGTACTACTGATATCACGAAGGTGCATCTTCTTTTAGGTAGCTCATCACATAAGAACACCAAAGTTAAGTTTGTTTGAATTGGGGCAATTTTGGGATGGGTGACCTCCTGGGAAGTTACCCAGGGTGCGTGTGAGTGAGGACATAAGCACGCTGGAAAGACTCGTCTTGATACAGTGAGGACAATCGTCGAATCTGGGGCGTTACAGTTGGTATCAGAACCGACCTCTCTTAGTACGGTGTGGTTCGGGGACGAACCAAGCGGAAGCTGGTGGGCATGTGAGGCCCGGGGCCGAAGAGGGCGGGGCATGATCGCCGGTGCCAACAGTTGCACGGACAATGAGCGACTCCTGGAAGGCTTCTAGGTGGAGGGAACATGAATGAACCGACCCACACGGGAATGAGAGGGATTCCGAGATTGTTCAATGTAATGGATTGTAAAGTTGAAGAGGGCTTAAAAGATTTGATTTGTACTACTCATATCACGAAGGTGCATCTTCTTTTCGGTAGCTCATCACATAAGAACTCCAAAGTTAAGCGTGCTTGAATTAAGGCAATTTTGGGATGGGTGACCTCCTGAAAGTTTCCCAGGGTGCGTGTGAGTGAGGACATAAGCACGCTGAAAAGACTCGTCTTGATATAGTGAGGACAGTCGTTGAATCTAGGGTGTTACAAGTAGTGTTTCCATAGGTGTTGCTGTGACATCCATGGGATTATTCGAGGTACTACCCTGTTCTGGGATTCTTTGAGGAGTCATATCTGATTATCAAAATGGTTAGCAACCAAATACAAAAATCATGTTTCAGTCCTCCTCTGATCATCTTACTACTGATCGAGAATCGGTTCTGATTCATTCTCAAATCATACATGTTTCCAATCAAGTCAGATAATCAGGTAAAAATATATTAAAGCAGTAAAACATGCTAGCACATATAAGCAGGAAATAAAACTCAATCTATCCCGCTCACTAGCTTCTAAGTCAGTCTAAGGAACCTACTGCTCGGATACCACCTGCTGTGGGGACCCGGACGCTAATTCATCTTCTTAATCATTAGTAGCATCAAATGTAACAATTAAGTAAATTGGGTCATAAACTTTTTTTTTTAAATACATGAGTGCGCAACAAATGAAATAAATCCTATTTCATTTACATGATCAACATCAAGATCTAAAGTACAAGTCTTGTACAAATACAAATCATAACAAACTAGGGTTCATCATGTAATGCCCGAGATTTTAGTTTGATATTTTGAATTGTTATATATTATGAATAAGACGATGGAAGAACAGACGTGGAGAAGCGACGTCGCAAATTGAGTTTGTTGACAAAGAGAGAGACCGCACTCGCGCCAAGAAGTAGAACGCAACCGCGGTGTAAGGGCAGAAAGCTGGATTTTTTTTATTTCAATAGCCACCGCACCCGCGCTTAAGCTTCTACGGTATGTTCTATATCGAATTAAACATTTCAATTAACTCTACTTCTTGGGTATTGGATACCGGCTGTGGCTCACATCTCTGTAATGATTTGCATGTGATGGGAAGAAGTAGGGGGCTCAGGGAAGGTGAGACCTACTTGAGGATGGGCAATGGGGCAAGAGTTGCTGCCAAAGCTGTTGGAGATGTTTCTTTAATTTTGAACAATGATTTTAAGTTGTTGTTAAGAGATGTTTTGTTTGTACCAGTACATGGTGAAAAACATCATTTCCATTTCTATGTTAGACAAAGATGGATTTTCTTGTTTATTTAGCAAACAATATTTACAAGAATGAATGTTTAATTGGTACTGGAGAACTTGAAAACGATCTCTACACCTTAAATTTGAAACATATTCCACTTAACAATGTCCAAGCTATAACAACAAACAAGCGCAAACAAGATATTCTAAATTCGGCACAATTATCGCATGCTCGATTAGGACATATTTCCCTAAGAAGGATGAACAAGTTAGTGGGAGTAGGCATGTTTGATATGTCTGATATTAATGCTCTCACGACTTGTGAATCCTGTCTAAAAGGAAAGATGACCAAGATTCCCTTTAAGGGCCATGTGGAGCGAGCCAAAGGGTTATTGGATTTGATCCATACCGATGTGTGCGGTCCGCTTAGCATCACCACTAAGCATGGACATGCCTACTTCATCACCTTTACCGATGACTTTTCGAGGTATGGGTATGTGTATTTGATGAAATACAAGTCTGAATCCTTTGAAAGGTTCAAAGAATTCAGAAGTGAAGTAGAGAAGCAATTGGGACAAAGCATCAAGACACTTCGATCGGATCGAGGTGGTGAGTACTTGAGTGCCGAGTTCCGAGAGTATCTTAGGGAGAATGGAATTCTCTCGCAGTGGACTCCACCCGCTACACCACAGTTGAATGGTGTTTCGCAGCGTCGTAACCGGACTTTGATGGACATGGTTCGGTCTATGATGGGGTTCACGGAGTTGCCGCCATCCTTTTGTGGATATGCGCTTGAGACAGCGGCAATATTGTTGAACAATGTCCATACAAAGGCAGTTGATAAGACACCATATGAGATATGGATGGGTAAGCCACCCAAATATTCTTATCTTAGAATATGGGGGTGCCCTACTTATGTGAAGCAGGTAGTGGGAGATAAATTGGATAGTCGATCCATTTTATGTTACTTTGTGGGATATCCAAAGAATTCGGTTGGATACTACTTCTATCATCCCCAAGAAACAAAGGTGTTTGTTTCTAGGAATGCAACCTTTTTGGAAAAAGAATTTCTATTAGATAGAAAAGGCGAGATGATAGAACTCGAAGAGGTTCGAGAGACACCCACAATTGTAGAACCCACACCCGAAGAGCCAAGAGAGGAGATACAAGCTCCTAGAAGATCCGAGAGAGTCTCGAGACCACCTATAAGTTATGGTCTGTTTCTTGAAGAGGGGCATGATGAGCCTAACCATGGATGTGATCCAAGGACCTTCAAGGAAGCATTATCTGATGCCGATCCATCCAAGTGGCTTGAAGCGATGGAATCTGAGATGAATTCCATGCATTCGAACCAAGTGTGAAATCTCGTGGATCCACCTGAGGGAATTGTTCCCATAGGGTGTAAATGGATTTACAAGAGGAAACTTGGGGCGGATGGGAAGGTATTGACCTTCAAGGCGCGATTGGTGGCAAAAGGATATACTCAAAGACAAGGAGTTGACTTTGAGGAAACCTTTTCTCCAGTTGCAATGTTCAAGTCCATAAGGATTTTGCTAGCCATAGCTGCATGGTATGACTATGAGATATGGCAGATGGATGTTAAGACAGCCTTTGTTAATGGGGATATTAAGGAAGAGATTTACATGTCTCAACCCGGAGGGTTTACATCTATCGGAAGTGAGCATATGGTATGCAAACTTCAAAGATCTATTTATGGTCTAAAGCAGGCATCTAGGAGTTGGAACCTCAGATTCGATAGTACAATCAAAGAGTTTGGTTTTGCTAAGAATCCTGAGGAACCCTGTGTGTATAAGAACGTCAGTGGGAGTGCTGTGACATTCCTGGTGTTGTATGTTGATGACATTCTACTCATTGGGAATGATGTAGGAATGTTGCAATCAACGAAGATATGGTTAGCGAGTAAGTTCTCGATGCAAGACTTGGGTGAAGCATCTTTTGTATTAGAAATACAGATCTATAGGGATAGATCAAAAAGATTGCTTGGTCTCACCCAGTCCACATACATTGATACCATCATGAAGCGGTTCTCGATGGATGAGTCCAAGAGAGGACATCTACCAATGTGTCATGGCGTGTCCCTATCCAAGTCTTTGTCTCTCAAGACTGATGCAGAGATAGCGGCGATGACCAGCATTCCTTATGCATCTGCGATTGGTAGCATCATGTATGGGATGATATCTACACGTCCTGACGTGGCTTTTGCACTAAGTGTAGTAAGTAGATATCAATCCAACCCTGGTCTTCCACACTGGAAAGCTGCGAAAGACATCCTCAAGTATTTGAGAAGGACCAATAAATTGTTCTTGGTCTATGGGGGTGGAGAACTCAAATTGGAAGGCTATACCGACTCTAGCTTCCAAAGCGATATCGATGACTCGAAGTCAACCTTTGGATTCATATTCATGCTCAATGGTGCTGCTGTCTCTTGGAAGAGTTCCAAGCAAGACAATACAGCGGATTCCACCACTGAGGCAGAATATATTGATGCATCAGCTGCAGCAAAGGAGGCTGTTTGGATAAGAAATTTCGTCCAAGAGTTGGGCGTCATTCCTAATGGAGTTGCTCCTGTCCCGGTGTTTTGTGACAACACGGGAGCCATTGCTCAAGCAAAGGAGCCGAGGTCTCGTCAGAAGTCCAAACACGTATTGAGAAAGTACCACATCCTCAGAGAGATCGTGGAAAGAGGAGATGTCACGATTGACAAAGTCGGCTCCGCAGATAATGTTGCTGATCCACTAACTAAGCCTTTACCTGGACCATTATTCGAGAAGCATCGCGAATCGATGGGTTTGAAGCATATGGGTAGTTGGCTCTAGTGCAAGTGGGAGATTGTTAGAGTAGGTGTCCGTCGAGCCAAGTGTTGGCCGAGGGTTAATGATTAAACTCTATGTATGAACAGTCTTTATTTTAATAATATTTTAATTTATCATTTTGGCACTTCTTTATCTGTATACCCATGCTAGTTGCATAGATAAAGTCCTTGAATATACAAATAGTAGAAAGAATATGAGATGCTCATATGATGAATATCATGAAACTCATATTTGGAATACTGTATATTCTAAACAGTTCCTAGTCGATTCAGCCGCCACTAAGAAGGATATAGGCCGCTCAAGTTCGAGACTAGTATCTGCGATGTGAGTACCATGTTTCATTGGTAGGGGACATTGTGATGTCCGAGCATGCAGATAGGTGCTCCTGGTAGAGTGCACTGAACAACCCTCAATAAAAGAACTTTCCAAGTGGTTCTCACTTATCGAGTGGAAAAGTCCTAGTTTATGGTTGTACACCATTAGTCCATATGACCCGGGACAACATTGAGACTCTATGTGCTAGAATTACACTTTGACTTGTTTACCGACTCTCATGGGATCATCAGGTGGCAAGGTTGGGTGTTCTGTCGAAACATATAGGAGTCGATACATTGTAGTCGGGGATTCACTGCTTACCTTCGGGTATGGATATCCTATGTGTTATCATGTGTATGTAGGTTGAAATCTCTGATCAGAATATGGTGGTAATTATGAAAGGGGTTTCATAGATTACACCATCGATGCAACTACGACATGACACATAGTATTGATTCATTGACAACTCTCGATAAACCAATGGTTGTCGAATCGGTCGGGATATATGAGTTGAAGGGACCATACTGTACGTTAACCATAATTGAATGGTTCTTGCAGGCACTATCATTTGATACCTAGGGAATTATGTAAGTGATGCTGCTAGGCGTTTAACATGATTGGTTGGGTATTATCAGACTTGAGTTCTGACGTTCTTGTTATCAAGGAGTTGATAAGTGAGAATGGAGCAATTGGGGTATGCTCATATAAAGACATGTTTAGTCCGAATCACATGGAGATGTGAACCCACGGCTAGTTGTATCAATGAACCATTGAGGGCAACATAAGTACTAGCTTTTTAGATCCCGTTGAGAAGTAAAAATAGTTCAATGTGTTGAACGGCTTATAAATGAGTTTATAAGCGTTGAGAAAAATAGAAGTATGACTTCTATGAAAGAAATGTAATTTTTTAATTTATGAATGTGTTCCTAAATTAAAAATAGGCCAAGTATATAATGTATTTGAAAATTGTGATTTTCATAAACATTATTATGGACTAAATTAAATTAATTCAAGTGTTGAATTAATTAAATACTAGTGGGCCTAGTAGAGTCCAAATAATTAAATTAATTCAAGTGTTGAATTAATTAAATAACATTGGGCCTTGTAGAGCCCAATTGGAAATAATTATTTAACTAGTGGGCTTGAGTAAAATCAAGTAAAGTCTAATTGGGCTCAAATATGTTTGAGACAATTTAAATAGTCCATGGGCCTTGTAATAGTTACAAGCCCAAGTCACATTGCATGCTTGGGAGGTGAAGAGTTGGGGATTATTTTTGATTAAAAAATTTGCATTGCTTGCAACCTTTTGGATCAACTTTTCCCACAACCTAGACAACTCATCCTCCCTCATTCATGTCATAGCTTGGCCGAAATTTTCTTGTTTTTCTCTCCAAGTTTTTCCTCTTCTTTTCTTCTTTAAGTGTTGAGGAAGAAATATTCTTCTCCTTGAAAAATCCTCTTAATTTTCTAGTGCAAATTAAGAGGGGATTTATCTAGCAAGTGGTGGACCTAATTTTGAAGGAAGGAGAGCTTGTAGATTTGTCATCCTTGAAGAGCCAAGTTGTTTACAACTTGGTTGGTGCCATCATCAACCTCAAGAGGTTGATAGGTAACGATTTTCTCAACACCCTATGTATGATATTGGTGTTTTATTGTATTTGCTACACAAACAAAGAGGTGGCCAAAAATTTTCTTAAAAAATTCGATTTTTTAACTTCTGTTGCGCTTCCGGTCACCGTAACCGATCCCCTTTCACCGGGCGCAGAAGTAAACTAGGAATCATCACTTGATATATAGTAGTGGAACCTAGTTGAATCATTGTAGGAAATACAAGACTTGTACTTTTATGTATAATGTGTATTTCAGATTGATTTATCTTACGTTTCCGCATTGTATTTAAAAAAAAAAATTTAGACCCTGTTTATTATAATTGATTGAATAATTCCTAAGAATGATTAAAATTGGAATTAGCGTCCGGGTCCCCACAACAGGTGGTATCAGAGCATTAGGTTCTGTAGACTGAGATAGAAGTTAGTGAGCAGGGTAGAATGAGTTTTCTTTCTTTGCATGTGAGTACTAGCATGTGATTTATTTTGATGTTGAATTACATTGTGTATGCTAGCAGGATATTATGTTTTACTGCCTTTAAATACATGTTACCTGAATATCTGAGATGATTTAATAATATGTATTATTTGAAAAGGGATCAGAACCAATTCTTGATCAGAGGTAAGCTGATCAGGAAGGGACTGAGACGGATTTGTCTCATGTGATTGCTAACTCTTTTGATTATCATATATACCTCCGCGCAGGATTTCAGAACGAGGTAGTACTTCGACTGATCAGGTGGATGTGTCAGAAACTCTGATGGAAACACAGTTAAAGAGGTTTCAGTCATTTCAACCGCCGATTCTAACGGGTACTGAGACGCCAGTGGATTGTGAGAATTGGCTAGATGACATAGAAATGCTATTTGAATTTCTTGGTTTCACAGATGATTGTAGAGTTAAATTGATTGGGAACCAGTTACGGGAAGTCGCAAGGAGTTGGTGGCTGGTAACCAAAGAAGCCTTAGAACAGCGTGGTCCAATGATTACATGGAAAATTTTTAAAGTTGAATTCTATCAAAGATTTTTTCCCGTATCATACAGACAGGATAAAGGTGCAGAGTTTGCAAATCTGAGACAGGTTCAGTTGAATGTGGACGAGTATTTGGCCCAGTTCTTTACCTTGCTACGTTTTGCTCCTCAAGTGGCTAGGAACGATGCAGCTGTGTTTGATCAGTTTATCCAGGGATTGAATCCGGAGATACGTACATTGGTAAATGTGAAACAACCGAATAACCTTGCTGATACTCTGAACAGAGCCAGAAGAGCAGAAACAGTTCTAATGAGACAAAAAAGAAGCCTCGTATGTTCTTCCAACATCAAAACCACTGCGACTACCTCCCCGAATCGAGATTGGTAGCAGCAGTAGTGAAAAGAAAGAACAGTTGAAAGCTCGAAAGAAGCAGTTCAAGATATTAGGGAGCGGTTCATCTAGCTCCAGTGGTTCTAGCCCGAGTTATACTGGAGTTTATTGCAGAACTTGCGGAGGGAGACATCCCACGGAGCAATGCCAGGGAGTGACTGGTAGATGCAATATCTGTAGACAGCAGGGACATTTTGCTAGAGTTTGTCCACAGAGAGATTCCCGGAGATTTCATGGAGCAGAATCATCTGGTTGTAGTGACAGAGGGACAGACCCAGGATGCACTTGATGATACGGGCAGGTAACTGTTCTTTTATGATTATTTTGAGTATGTATTAAAGATATTAATACATCTTATACATAATTTTGTATGAATTGCATTGATACATGCTTTATCTATTGGGTCTGTATTTACTGTAGTATTGATCTCTTTACATTTTGGGGAGAGGATTTGATATCAGTGACATTCTGTGAAATATTCTATACTGCAGTAAGATGAGAATGAGATTGAGTTAGATTATGTTGTACTTGTTTTGTCTGATTCTGGCAGCATTATTGATATGGATATATTGAACAAGTACAGAGCTATTGTAGATTCTTACCAGGAGATGGTAAGATTCGGACCTGAAATGGCAGAAGAATGAATAATGTACGGTAAGGATTTTCGATTTTGAATTCCTTTGATTTCCGTATTAATTATGATTCGATGATTATCGAAAGGAATGGAGTTATTCCTTATGCATTCAGTTGATTACTGAAAATGAATATACCATGAGCTGATTTGTCAGTAGCAGGAGAATTGCTAAAGTCTTTTTAGATGAAATTCCGGATTTTCCTTATATCAGGGAGAGTGATTTCCGCCTTGATTTGATACCAGGTACTGGTTTTATTTTAGAGGTCCGTACAGAATGATACTGATTGATTTGAAAGAATTGAAATATCAGTTAGAAGATTTACTGACCGAAAGTTACATCTGATTGTATGTTCTCTGTAAAATACTTCAGTTCTGATTATGGGTTGATGAATCCTGTATTCAGAGGTATTCTGATGATTTTATGCCGTTTATCTATGATATTTTTTGATATACTCGTGGCATATGACTGACTGAATCGAATATTTTGTATTGAAGGATCTGAGCACTGAAATTGTTGTATACAGAAGTTGTTCAGATATGAATCTTAATTGAAACAGATTGTATTCCGAGTATGTGATATCCGAATATGGTATACCGATTGATATTAGCACAGCTGAGGCAGTGATCAATGGCTGAGAATGACACCGAGTCAGAAATGTCAGAAATTTATTTTTTCATGAGTTTAGCAGATTATGATATGTAACTGTTGTTTTGAAATTGCTTACGAATTGTAATTGTTATAAAACAGTATTTGAGACAGAGTATATTGTTTGGGGGATATTACATTCGAAGATGATATAGCCGTTGATCTAAACAACGTTGAAGATGTAATCGGTTAGTCAGATCGACAATATTGTCAGAAATCACGTTCTATGAGTTTATTAGATCAGTATAGATGATTGATATTTAGAATCTGAGCCGATATTGCTGTTATTCTGAATCCGTATTTGATACAGATAGTTGTATATTGTTGAGATTATATACAGTTCAAGCCGAATCAGAGCTGATTTTGAAAGTTACAGCAGTTCAGAAGTTTGATCAGAATGTACAGAACTTGATTTCGATAAGGAGAGTAGGGTGTCAATCAGAATATCAGGTAGGTACTACTATATTATATGTGAATAACCGACTTGTTTGTGCCGAATATTTCGAATCTGAAATGATAGATGTTTGTCAGAAGTGCACAGTAGTCAATTCAGTATTCTTGCTGGTAACAGAAAATATATGATACTTTGAAAAGACAGTTCTGATATAAACAGAGGAGATCAGTTGTAGCAGAATTTGTACGGAAATGTCTGAATCGTCGACAGATGAAGACAGAAAGATAGAAACCAGGAGATTGGTTATCTAGATTGTCGGTTTTTGAATAGAAATGGGAGTACATTTCTATGGATTGTGTGACGATACTACTGAAATCTTGACAAGATTGTGCTGTGATGTGATTATGATTGACAGATTGCTGGAATATGCCAACGTCGAACGATGACTGTTGTTATTTTCAACTGAAAATAGAATATATCTTTGACTAGGTTAAACAGATTTGATAACAGCTGATGGTGTTGATTTGTTATGAGCTGTGGATTGGTATATACGGATGTTGTATAGCCAGTATTGCAAGATTGATTCGAACAGGGTTATTCCGAAGGATATTATGATATTATACTTTTTGAATTATTATTCCAGTTTGGAATCAGAGATCCGTTGTAAGGCCCGAGATTTTAATTACTGTAATATGAGATTAATCTGAGATGATTTCTGGGTTAATTAAGGTAAAAATGGACGGAATGGATTAGATCGAGAAAGCCGCAAAATATGGGCAAGGGAAGTGTCATTCGCGCACATGCGCGACTTAATGCGCGAGCCATGCGTAATTTGGCCAGAAGACCCGGCGCATATGCGCGGAGTGAGATCGCGCATATGCGCGAGGTGATAGGTAGCACAAGTAAGAACTCCAGAGAGTTTGGCGCACATGCGTGGCAGAAGGCGCGCATATGCGCGAGTGGCCGAGGACATTACATGCCGAGACAGTAGGTCTCGCGCATATGCGCGAGTAGAGGACGCGCTGATAAATATATGGACGGAGCTCCCGACGCATATGTGCGGCACTTGGGCGCGCATATGCGCGAATCATGCAAAGCGAAAGGATGCCACTTGCCATCACCGTGCAACGTATATAAATATATATATATAAGCAACGTCAATTATTCAGAAATGAAAGAAGAGAGGAACCGAAGCTCCAAGTTCCTGATGTGTGAAAATTGAACGTCACGCAAATTCCGTCCGTCTGATTTTAAATCTGAGTACAACACCGTGCTTCTAGCGACGACAGCTTCAACTGGACGTAAGTTTTGTTATGTTTAGATACGATTTGAAATTATGATGTTGTCAGAATTGAATAGGAATCATATATGGTGTTTCTGATACAGTAGACATCGTATATTTGAAGTCAGAATGAAGAACAGACTGTTTATGTAATTGTTATGAATTTTGGAGTCGATTTGATTGAGAATCGATATCAGATGTATATCATCGTTGAGTTTCTGATTCCTACCGATATTAATTATGAGTTCTGGTATTATATCTGTGATGTTGAAATTGACGGGGTTATCGATATTGTATTATTATGCCGTCGAAATATCCGTAAATTGATATTGATCAGATTCGGTATTGGTTGATATTGTATTGTTGTACCCTATGTCGATTGGCACTGATTAGATTATGTTTTGATTTGAGTATTAATCAGAACAGGTTTTGAACTGAGTTATATACTGATATTGTATCTATTCGATTGTCATTATCAGATTGGGTATGGACAGAGTTGAATTCGGGACTTCGTCTTCGTCAGACCGAGAAGATAAAGGTATAAATTAATGTTGAGTTGGGATTGCACAACTCGAGTGAGGTTTGGCTCGAGTTTCCCTAAATCACATACTTTACCTTATTGCATTGATTTGATTGATGTACTTGTTCTCTTGATTTATAGATAGCAGGTATTAGATGAGTAATCTTGTGACAGAAGTGCATGATAGTGGCGGGATCGCCACGGGCACATTGCACGATGTCACAAGATAGTGTATTGGCGATTGTGCCAAGTCTGTCACCGGATGATGGCTATCAATGTGGATAGAATTGTAGCTTCTTCTATTACTGGTGATCGGTACCGTATCGATATGGATAGAATCATAACATCTTCTATTACTGATGATCGATATCATATCGATGTGGATAGAATCGGAGTTCCTTCTATTACTGGTGATCGATACTATACCGATGTGGATAGAATCCGAGCTTCTTCTATTACTGGTGATCGATATCATATCGACGTGGATAAAACTGGAGTCTTTTCTATTACTGGTGGTCGATATGGGAATACCCACATCTGGAAACCGGGATCCCTAGACTAGGATTGAGTCTAGTCTAAAATGTGGAGTCATGAGTCTAATTGACAGTTTATATTAGGTTATGTTGATTATGTTCCTGAATATGGTACATGATGAATTATGTTTCTGATGATGGTACATGTTTAGAATAAGATTTATTCTTGATATGGATTTATATTCTGATTTGGATATATGTTAGAAATATATGTTATATGCTTTTATATTGTTTTTATGATTGCATGTATACATGATTTATACTGAGAATGCAATTCTCACCGGAGTTATCCGGCTGTTGTCTTGTTTGTATGTGTGCATGGCAACAGGTGGGATATGATCAGGGCCAAGAAAAGAACGAGGCTGGACTAGATAGCGTGGAGATCCGGGCTCTGAGGCAACTTAGGATTCAGCACTGTCATATAGTTGAACCTAGTTGAATTCTTGTAGACAATACAAGATTTGTATGTTTATGTTTAATATGTAATTTGAATTGAATTACATTACGTTTCCGCTTTGTATTTAAAAAAAAAATTAGAACCTATTTATTATAATTGTTTGAATTATCCTAAAGACGATTAAGGAATGAATTAACGTCCGGGTCCCCACAACAGGTGGTATCAGAGCCAGGTTCCAGAACAGTAGGTTCTAGAACTGTAAGTTCCTTAGATTGAGGTAGAGAAGAGTGAGCGGGGTAGAATGAGTTTTCTTTCCTTGCATGTGATTGCTAGCATGGAATTACTTATAATGTGGAATTACATTGTGTATGCTAGCATTCTATTATGTTTACTGCTTTTAAATACATGTTACCTGAATACCTGAGTTGATTTGGTAATATGTCTGATTTGAAAATAAATCAGAACCAATTCTCGATCAGAGGTAAGCTGATCAGAAAGGGACTGAGATTGATTTATCTCATGTGATGGCTAACTCTTGTGGTAAGCAGATATACCTCCTCGAAGAATTCCTGAAAGAGGTAGTACTTCGATTGATCAGATGGATGAGATAGAAACTTTGATGGAAACACAGATAAAGAGGTTTCAATCGTTTCAACCTCCGATTCTGAAGGGTAATGAGAGGCCAGTGGAGTGTGAGAATTGGTTAGATGATATAGAGATACTGTTTGATTCACTTGATTATCCAAATGAACGGAGAATTAAACTGGTGCCCAATCAGTTACACGAGGTCACTAGGAGTTGGCGGATTACAACCAAAAGAGTATTAGAACCACGGGGTACGGTGATTACGTGGGAAGTCTTTAAAGCTGAATTTTATCGAAGATTCTTATCAGAATCGTGCCGAGAGGACAAGAGAGCAAAGTTTGAGAATTTGAAACAGGGCCAACTGAATATTGAAGAATATGTTGCTAAATTCTCTACTTTACTGCTTTTTGTTCCTCAGATAGCTGGGAATGATGAAGCTGTTGCTGATCAGTTCATCAATGGATTAAATTCCGAGATAATTGCCTTGATAAAAGTAGAACGACCCCATCAGTTTGTTGATGCTTTGAATAAAGCAAAAAGAGCTAAGGCGAGTCTGATTAGACAACAAGAAAGGTTGTGTGCAATGCAACACCAGACACAACAATCCCCTCTCCGGTTGGATAGTGGCAGTACGAGTGGGAAGCAAGATTTGCTGAAAGTTCGAAAGAAATAGTTCAAGAAGTTAGGGAGCGGTTCAACTAGCTCCAGCGGTTCTAGCCTGAGTTACACCAGAATTTATTGTAGAACCTGTGGAGGAAGGAATCCCACAGAACAATGCCGAGGTGTACTTGGTAGTTGTCATGTTTGTCGTCAACCAGGACACTTTGGTAAAGTCTGTCCACAGAGAGGTTCCCGAGGATTTCAGGGAGAAGAATCATCTGGTGGTAGTGATCGAGGAACAGACCCAGGACACACGTGATGATACAGTGGCAGGTAATAATCTTTTATGATTATGTTGCATATGTATTGATATATATACTAATGCATTCCCTACGATTATCTTTGACTGAGTTGTATTGATATATGTTATACCTGCTGGGTCTGTATTACTGTAGTATTGATCTTTGTACCTTTTGGAGAGAGGAATTGATATCAGTGAATTCTGTGATATATTGTGTACTGCAGTAAAAAGAGAATTAGATTGAATTAGATTGTATTGTACTTGTGTTATCTGATTCTGACTACATTATTGATATTGATATGCTAACAAGTATAGAACTATTATAGATTCTTGCCAGGAGATGGTAAGATTCGGACCTGAAATGGCCGATGAACGAATGATATACGGTAAGGATTCTCGATTTTGAATTCCTTGATATCCGTATTATGTATGATTCGATGATTATCGAAAATAATGGAGTAATTCCTTATGTATTCAGTTAATTACTGAAGTTGAGCCTATCTGGGAATGATTTGTCAGTAGCAGGAGAGTTGCTACAGTTGTTCCAGATGAAATTCCGGGTTTGTTTTATATCAGGGAGAGCGACTTCAGCCTTGATTTGATATCAGGTATGAAATTCATTTTAGACTTCTGTACAGAATGATATTGATTGAATTGAAAGAATTGAAATGTCAGTGAGAAGATTTACTGCCTGAGAGTTAGAGTTACATCTGATTATGTGTTTTTCTGGGAAATACTTCAGATCTGTGTATGGGTTGATAAATCATGTGTTCCGAAGTGTTCTGATGACCCTATGCTCGTTTTATCTATGATATTTTGATATATTCGCAGCGTATGATTGATTGAATCGAACAGTTGAAATTTGTATTGAATATTCTGGGAACTGAGATTGTTGTATACAGAATTGTTCGGCTATGAATCCAGATTGCAACAGATTGTTTTCAGAGTCTGTGATATCTGAAGATAGTATACTGATTGATTGTAGCACAGTTGAGACAGTGATCAGTGGCTGAAAACGACATTAATAATGGCAGAACTTTAGAACGTTCAAGCCAGCTCAGAGCTGATGTTGAAAATTACAGCAGTTCCGAAGTTTGATCAGATTGTTCAGAACTTGATTTCGATAGTCAGAACAGTGTGTCAATCAGAATACCAGGTAGGTAATGCTTTATTTTATATAATTAGCTGATTTGTTTGTGCCAGATATTTCGAATTTGAAATGACAGGTATTGTCAGATGCACACAATAGTAGAGTCAGTATTATTCTGATAACACGAAATGTGTGATAATACGAACGGACAGTTTTGATGTAAACAAATGAAATCAGTTTTGTCAGAATTTGTATTGAAATGTCTAAATCGCTGACAGATGAAGACAGGAAGATAGAAACCAGGAGATTGAATATACAGATTATCGATTCCTGAATAGAAATAGGAGTATAATTCTATGGATCTGGTGATACTTACCGAAATATTGCCAAAACTGTACCAAGATGTGGGTATGATTAAATGATTGTTCAAATTTATATATGTTATATTGTACAGGATGATGTACAGATATGACTAGACGACGGAGAGGTATGTCAAAAAAAAAAGGGGTCAGATTGTATTGAATTACAGAGTTAATTATATCATACCGTGATTTTTGGTTGATTTTATACTTTTGGCAGAATATATAGCATGATTTTTATCTATGGTTTATAGATTGACGGATAGTCGGAGCGAACTATCTAGATACTGGAGGATATCCAGGAACTATAGTGCTGAATTTTAGCACTAGTGACCTGATGTCTTGTCACTTTATGAAATATTGTACAATAATAGCTATTAGATGAGTATCGAGATAGCTCTAGTCGAGGTATTGTATAGTGAGAACTACAAATTTCCTTCGTATGGGGATGATACTGCGGTGATACCTGAGATTGGATTTGATGGGATCAGAGATATGAAAAAGAAAATGAAACTGATTCAGAAGCAAAGGAAGGTAGCTCGGAAGTTGATATGAAATATGCCAACGTCAGGTGATGACTGTTGGTATTTGAGGCCGAGATTGAGTTGAGGAGCTATTGATTGGTATATACGGATGTTGTATAGCCAGTATTTGCAATTAATTTTATCAGAATGATCTTAAGTAGTATGATGATATTATACTTATTGAATTCTTCTTTATATTGAAATCAGGGATGCGTGAAAGAATGAAAATTCAGAATAAAGACTATTCTACTGTTGGAAATACAGTAAATTTGGCAGGGCATTGAAAGAAGCTACCTAAGAAACAGAATCTGTTATGAGATTGAGATTTCAGAATGGTTTATAGAATGAGTTTTATGAATTAACCTCTATTATAAATTTCTCCTTTATCTGATTTGATTACCTGTGATTTCGGGGACGAAATCGTATCTTAGGGGGGGGGAGAAATGTAAGGCCCGAGATTTTAATTACTGTAATCTGAGATTAATCTGAGATGATTTCTGGGTTAATTAAGGTAAAAATGGACGGAGAGGATTAGACCGGGAAAGACGCAAAATATGGGCAAGGGAAGTGTCATTCGCGCACATGCGCGACTTAATGCGCGAGCCATGCGCAATTTGGCCAGAAAACCCGGTGCATATGCGCGGAGTGAGATCGCGCATATGCGCAAGGTGATAGGTAGCACAAGTAAGAACTCCAGAGAGTTCGGCGCACATGCGCGGCAGAAGGCGCTTATATGCGCGAGTGGCCGAGGATATTACATGCCGAGACAGTAGGTCTCGCGCATATGCGCGAGTAGAGGACGCGCATATGCGCGAGCTGATAAATATGCGGACAGAGCTCTCGGCGCATATGCGTGGCACTTGGGCGCGCATATGCGCGAATCATGCAAAGCGAAAGGATGCCACTTGCCATCACCGTGCAACGTATAAATATATATAAGCAACGTCAATCATTCAGAAATGAAAGAAGAGAGGAACCGAAGCTCCAAGTTCCTGATGTGTGAAAATTGAACGTCACGCAAATTCCGTCCGTCTGATTTTAAATCTGAGTACAGCACCGTGCTTCTAGCGACGACAGCTTCAACTGGACGTAAGTTACGTTTAGATACGATTTGAAATTATGATGTTGTCAGAATTGAATAGGAATCATATATGGTGTTTCTGATACAGTAGACATCGTATATTTGAAGTCAGAATGAAGAACAGATTGTTTATGTAATTATTATGAATTTTGGAGTCGATTTGATTGAGAATCGATATCAGATTTATATCATCGTTGAGATTCTGATTCCTACCGATATTAATTATGAGTTCTGGTATTATATCTGTGATGTTGAAATTGACGGGGTTATCGAGATTGTATTATTATGGCGTCGAAACATCCGTAATTTCTAAGAATGATTAAAATTGGAATTAGCGTCCGGGTCCCCACACATCAACTACATATTACGTGATGAAACAAATCTACTTCTAGGTCGGAATCTCTACGCTAAACTCAATATCTCATCCTCTTCTTGACCCTGATCCTGCCCCACCTGTTGTCATGCGCACATACAAACACAACAACAGCCGGATAACTCTGGTGAGAAATATATTCCCAGTATAAACAACGTATACACGCAATCATATAAAGAGATATAAAAGCATGGAACAGTTATCAATAACATGTATCATAATCTGAAAGACATGAATCAATTTAAAACTATAAATCAAACTCTTGACTCATAATCTCTGACTCGAATCTTCTCTAATATAGGGATCCCGGTCGAATAAGAACGCAACAGTCTCCCACCTACTCTCCCAGCCAGATGGTTGCACGTTCTTATTCTCCAGACTTTGGCATTCTGTATCGAATTTCTGCGTTAAAAGTCGATCTACTCCTAAGCCCATCGATACACCAAAAGTCCAGTGACTTGACGGTTCTGCGAAAGACTAGGCACATCTGCCCAAGACTCTACTTATGCTTTGCTATAACTCAGTAGACTAAGCATATCAATCTCAGGAATTGCAATTATCAATGCAATAAAATAAAGTATGTGGTTTTGAAAAACTCCAGTCGGATCTAACTCGAGTCGTATATTCCCGGTTCAACATTGATTTATACCTTTTTTTTCGTAGATCAATCTGATCTATGAAATCAATACCAGTCTGGCTCTGATCGTTCTTCGAAGTCGTCAATACCCAATCTGGCAATGACATTATTGAGAAGTACAATATCAATATACAACCCAACCAATACTGGATATAATCAGAACTCAATCTAATTCTGTTTCGACAACATAACAGCACAATCTGGATATATCCCGTAATACAAATATCAACAGATACCAATCTCAACTCATAATCAATCAACAAACATAATTTGATACCAAATCAGTATATTCTCAATCAAATCAAATCTGAAAATGATAACAATTTCATACGGTGTCTGTTCTTCAATCTGATTTCGATTATAAAATTCCCACAATCTTAGGAACAGATAATATCAGTCATATCCTGATTCCTTCAATACCATATTTTCAAATCATACAAGAACATAATAAAACTTACGTCCAGTTGAAGCTTCTGTCGGTAGAAACACAATACTGAACTCGGATTGAAATTCTGATGGTCGGATTTTGCACAAATCACAAATCTATGATTTTAAGACCTTGAAGCTTTCCCCTGAGGTCTTCTCGTTTCTTTATTGCTGATTCTGAGTGAATCGAGGATTTGATATAATATATATCATGCATGTCCAAGCCATGTGCCTCATTCTTAAATCTGCACATCTCGCGCATATGCGCGACCTTCCTCGGCGCATATGCAAGTCGCACATAAGCGCGAGACCTACTGGTCTCGGCCTTCAAGAGTTCTACTGCTCGCGCATATGCTCGCCCTGACCCCGTGCATATGCGCAAAACCTACTGTCTCGGCACTTGTATCTTTTAACTACTCGCGCATATGCGCGTCCTCTTCTCGCGCATATCCGCGAGGTTCTCTGCTGTCGCGCATATGCTCGAGGGGTTCTGTCCTTGCACATATTTCCTATCTTCTCTTGTCTTCCTCGGTCTGTTCCTTTCTGTTTATAATCACATCAATTATCAAATAATCATTTGAGATTACAAGAATAAAATCCCAGGCATTACAACGAATGTCAGTAAAATTTTGACATGGCAAACCAACGGACAAAAAGATTCAAATATTAAATGTTACCGTTGAAGAAAAGCCTATATATAGCTGAGAGGAGCAGCTGAGAAATATACCGCATCAAAATTCTGAACATCTAAACTTGTCTATTCTCTGAAAATACGATGTTACTCTGCTGAAAGAAAAGCTCAAGCTTATCGCATATATTCGAAGCAATCAAGGCTACACTTTCTAGCTTTCAAGCACATTGTTATCATTGTAAAACTCGATCTTGTAAGATATCAATTGTGCTAAATTCAGTTGTATACTATAAAGCGTTTTGTAAACTAAGAGTTTCAGTTTTGGCTGTGCTAAGTCCAAATTGAAGTAGGTCTGTACAAACCTTTGTATCGATCAAAGTCTTTTAGTGAATATCCTATCCTTGTTATAGAAGGGGTGACGTAGGAGTATTTGAAATCTCCGAACATCCATAAAATCTCGTGTTCTTATCTCAGTTTTTTATTCTATCTATTAATCAGTTTTATTCCGTACTTTATTGTTAACTGATTAATATTGACTGACAAGATTCCGAGTATCAGTTTATCACTTAACTGAACTCAACTTTTGAAAAACTTACATAAGTGGTGAGTGTTTATTCAACCCTCATTCTAAACACTCTTTTAACCTACTATTCGATCTTATCAAGTGGTATCAGAGCAAGTTAAATCTTGTCCCAGAATATTTCATCCACAACACTGATAACCATGTCTTCTTTTAACAAAATCCCAATGTTTTCCATAGAAGATTTTGATGATTGAAAATCAGAATGCAATGTGCACAGGACGATGATATGTGGTATGTCATTACTGATGGATCCATGAAGATTTTAAAATCCAACACAGCTGTAGACATAACTGATGGGGCAACACATCGTATAGAGAAGCACAGAGAAGAATGGACAGTTGAAGATAAGAAGAAAGCCAATCTAGACAATGTGGCGAAGGATATCTTATACAAAACGCTGGATAAAGTCACTTTCAGCAAAATCAAAATGTACAAAACAACTAAGGAAATTTGTGAAAAACTGATCCAGCTTTGTGAAGGAAATGAACAAACCAAAGAAAACAAGTTATCAGTTGCTATTCAGAAATTCGACAACATCAAAATGAAGGTTGGTGAATCCATGCATGAATATGATGAAAGAGTCAGCGGCATTATCAAGGAGCCGAATGCACTTGAAAAAGTGTATTCCAATAAAGAGTAGCACTGAAAGTTGTCAGGGGTCTTCCCAAAAAATGGGATGTCAAGACTATGGCGATGAGAGAGTCAAAGGATCTAAACAAGGTCAAGCTTAATGACTTGTTTGTTGATCTAAATGCCTATGAGTTTGAACTACAAACCAGAGAAGGGGAACCTTCTACACAGCGGCCAAAACTGCTTTAACTGCTGTCAGACTGGAACCAACTAGTTTAGTTGACAAGTCTGCTGATCAGCTAAGCAATGACACGATGTCATTGTTTGTCAAAAAGTTTGGAAAATTTATGAGAAGAAATCAAGGAAACCTCTAGAAACAATATTAAAAAAACTACTCCAAAGAAGAACCTTATACTTACTACAACTGTGGCAAAACTGGTCACTTCATTGCTGACTGTCCCAAACCAAAGAAGGACAGTCGAGGCTCAGCTGAAAGAGGGAAGAATCCCTATGAACATAAAAAAAGAACCAAGGATGACAAGAAGTCATTCAAAAAGAAACATGAGGGTGCTTCTAACTGAGGAGAGCAAATCTAAATGGGCAGAAACTGACAGTGAGGAGTCAAAGCCTGAAACCTCGTACAACTCAAGTGATGATGAAGAAGATATTAAGAGCTTAATGGCAGATGATGCTGAACTGGAGTCAGCAAGTGAACAGGTATTTTACTTCAGCTCTACTACTTTCACCCGTGAGAAACTCATTACAACATTGTATGACATGGTAAATGAGTATCACAAACTTGCTCGATCATTCGAGAAGGTCAGAGCTGAGCAAATGATAATAAAACTGAAAATCATGAGTCAGTTGAAGTGTTAAATCTAAAAAGGGAGATTGCAAAGCAAAAAGCTGAAATGATTGAGAACTAAACTTTGATAAATCAGTTAAAAACTGAAATTTCAAAACATACTGAGCTAATTCAAGCTTGGAACAAGTCTTCAGTTACATTGACTAATATGCAGAATTCACAAAAATCAGTCGATGATAAAACTGGTTTAGGATTCAACAGTCATATTGAAAATTCTGCAAGTGATACATAGCCAAGGTTGAATGAAAACAAAGGAAAGCACAGTATCTTTGTAAAATCAACCATGGTAAATGAATTCCCAGAACCGAGTAAACCAACTGTTCGATCAACTGAAAGTAAGAACAAAGCCAAACGGTATGGAATTGGATATAGCTCTGAGAGTTCAACTGATTCAAGAAACTGGTCATCTAAACGATTCAGTTACAAAAAACATTGCTCAAGGAATGACTATTACAATTACTACAACTGTAAGCCAGTTCAGAAATGGTATCAAAAGAATAGTCAGCTGAAAAAGGGTATAAATCATATTGTTTCTTCCTCACATCACACACTTAATACCCAAAAGACAAGAAAAATTACTTGAAACACAGAAACTGGAAAGTCAGTTAGACTGATCCAAGTTTGGGTTCCCAAAGGTCTAATCAGTCTAGGACCCAAATGAATATGGGTACCAAGGTTATATACTGTGTGTGATTGCAGGTGACAGGAACAAACAAGGAATCTACCTGGTATCTAGACAGTGGATGTTCATGGCATATGACAGGGGATGCAAATTTTCTATCTCAACTTATCAAATACAGTGGACCAAACATCAGTTTTAGAGACAATTCCAAAGGTAAAGCCATGGGTAAGGGTAAGCTTATCCATGGTAACTTTACAATCAAAGATGTTTTACTAGTTGAGAATTTGAAGTATAACTTGATTAGCATTAGTCAGTTATGCAACAATAATTTCTCAGTTTAGTTCGACAAACATATTTGTTCAGTTAAAGACTCAACGAATGAATTCACCCTAACTGGAAATCATTGTGGAAATACTTATAAAGTCAGTTGGACTGATCAACCTCAAGCACCAGTTTGTTTCATTGCTTCAAAATCTTCTAAAAATTGGTTGTGGCATAAGAGGTTGAACCACTTAAACTTTAAACCTATTGCCTATCTGAGTAACCATGATCTTGTAACTGGTTTGCCAAAAATAGATTTCTCAAAGGATAAAACTTGTTCAGCATGTCAGTTTGGTAAGCAAGTGAGATCTTCATTCAAAAACAAAGGTTGTAAATCATCCTCCTGATGCTTAGAACGGTTGCATATAGATCTTTTTGGTCCAATACCAGTCATGAGATTAGGGGGAATGAAATACACCTTAGTAGTTGTGGATGACTTTTCAAGATTTACTTGAATTATATTTCTTAAATCCAAAGACCAAACTGCTGCACAACTGATTAAACTCTTTAAAAGATTATTAAATGAAAAATCAGTTGGGATTGATCGAATAAGGTCTTATCGAGGGACTGAATTCATCAATCAAAATCTTTCTCAATTCTTAGAAAATGTTGGAATCAAGCATGAGCTCTCAGCAGCAAGAACCCCTCAGCAAAATGGTGTAGCTGAGAGAAGAAATCGGACCCTTAAAGAAGCTGCTAGAACAATGCATGCTAGAACAATGCTTGCTGATTCTGGTATTTTCAAAATTTTTGGGCAGAAGCAGTAAACATTACATGTTATACTCAGAACAGATCAAAGATTAATAAGAATCATGTGAAAACACCATATGAGTCTGGCATGGACGAAAAATTGTGGTTTCCTACTTCAAAATATTCGGCTGCAGATGTTTTATTCTCGATAATTGCAAAAATCAGTTAAAAGCTTTTGATGCTAAATCTACAGAAGGAATATTTCTTGGATATTCATCAGTTAGTAAAGCCTATAGAGTTTTTAATAAAAATTCTTTAAATGTTGAAGAATCAATACATGTGGTATTTGATGAATCTGTGCTAACTAATAAGCCAAATGATCGAGTTGAGCTAGTTGATCGATTTATAGATATCAGTTTGGAGGATGATAATGAGATATCAGTTTGGAGGATGATAATGAAGAAAAGAATCATATCAATCAAAACATCCTTCAAACACCTGAACCAGAAGTACTGGATCAATCAGTTGAACATGAAGCTATTCCTAATAATCAGTTGGTGGAGCATATAGATAATATTAAGTTACCAACTGATCCAGCTCCAACTGAAACTGAAAAAAGCATTCAGTTGCCAACTGAAGCAGTTGCTGATTTGAACGCAATAACTACTGAACTCAGATGGAAGAAATCACATCCTCAGGAATTAGTGATAGATAATCCATCTGATCCGGTAAGAACTACAAATAAAATGCTTAATTTATTTATTCATTCTGCCTTTGTTTCACAATTGGAACCTAAGAAGACTGATGAAGCTCTTACTAATCCTAACTGGATAAATGCAATGCAAGAAGAGCTCAATCAGTTTACCGATAACAATGTCTGGAACTTAGTTCCAAGTCCAGGTTGTAAAACTATTATAGGAACAAAATGGGTATTCAGAAACAAATTGAACGAAGATGGTTCAGTTGGAGGCAACAAGGCAAGACTTGTAGCACAAGGAAATAGGAAAGAAGAAGGAATTGACTACGATGAAACGTATGCACCAGTTGCAAGACTTGAAGCAATCAGAATGTTCCTTGCCTATGCATCATTCAAGAATTTTAAAGTCTACCAAATGGATGTGAAAAGTGCCTTTCTGAATGGTCAGTTACAGGAAGAAATTTATGTTGAACAACCTCAAGGTTTTATCAATCGCTCTTTTCCTGATCTTGTCTATTATCTGAAAATAGCTTTGTATGGCATCAAACAAGCTCCAAGAGCTTGGTATGAGACACTTTCAAAATTCCTAACTGATCCTGATTTTACTGTTGGATCAGTTGACAAGACTTTGTTCAAATTCTCTAAAAATAATCACATTTTACTTGTGCAAATTTATGTTGAAGATATCATATTTGGGTCAACTAACCCCAAATTATGTGAGAAGTTTGCTAAGTTAATGCATGACAAATTTGATATGAGTATGATAGGTGAACTGAAATTTTTCCTCGGTCTACGAGTGAAGTAACTGGAAACTGGTATTTTTATCAGTCAGATCAAATATAAGAAGGAATTGCTTAAGAAATTTGGCATGGAAACATGTTCAGCTGCAGGTACTCCCATGAGTTCATCAGTTAAACTTGACAATGATCAAGGAGGAATATCAGTTGAGACGACAACTTACAGAGATATCAATTCACTCAAATGGCCAACCAAGTTCCTGCTCACATTCTCAACGCCATGGCTGTTGATTTTGATTCAGTTTTAACTGTGAATGATGAAGGCATCAAAAATATCTTTCTCAAACAGGAAGCAGCCTGGCTGAAGGGATTTCTGGTAAAATCTTCCCAAAAAATCTATCTGAAGGAGATTAAAGACTTCTACGCTAATGGATACATCACTGCTGATGGCAAGATCGCTACATCTATCAACACTAAGCTGCTGATTGTTGATGAAGACTTCTTCAGCAACTTATTTCAACTACCTTCTGAGGGGATTGCATATATCACTGAGGTGAAGGCATCTGATGTTGAAGAGATGCAAACTCTTCTTTCTGCTGATGGTCGGAAGATCAAAGTTTCTGATCCCAAGAAGGAACTGAAGCAAGAGGTACAGCTGCTGGCTGATATTGTAGCTAAGGGACTATTGGCAAAGGCAGGTTCATTTGCTGCCCTAACCCTGGAAAAATTTCAAGCCATGACAGCAATTATGGCTGACAGGAAAATGAATTGGAAGAACATTATCTTCAATATATTGAATAACATGTTCCAATCAACCAAGCAATCCAAGGGATATGTAGTGCAACTCAGCTATTTGCTAAAGGTGAAGGGGTTTGTAGATGATGCTACTGAGAAATCATCTAAGTTCATAGTTTTCAATGCTAAAAATGTCCAGCCACCGAAGCTCAAATTGGACATGTCTCCTCAGCAGTTTTTGAAAGTCAAAAAAGAAATTGTGATGCAGGACATTCCCAAATCAGTCAAAAAGGCTAAGTCAAAAGTCCAGAAGACAAGCAAGAGCAAACTAAATGTCTCTGAGACTGATTCCGAGAAGACTCCGTTGCCCAAAATCACCAAGAAACCCAGGACTTTGAAGACCAAACCTGTTGCTACAATTGAAACCATCCCAACGGAAAGGTTGATTCAGTCAGGAGCTCAACAGCCCATTCAGGCTATACCTTTGCAAGCTATTCCAACTCAATCTGCTGCTCAATCAAAGGACAAGATCACCGGATCTGGAGATAAAAAGAAATCGGCTCGAATCAAGGCTCCTTTGATCAATATTACTAACCACACTCCTTTGATCAATATTACTAACCACACTCCTCGAATCAAGGCTCCTTTGATCAAGGCTCAACATTCCTCATGCCCTAACTGATTCAAAAGGCAAAGGGAAAATTCAAGAAGAGCCTAGGCCAACAAACCCAATCCAAACTCATATTGATCTGATAAGGAAAGAGATCAATGAGTTTTCTTTGACAAAATTGAAAGTCTACGATGAATGGCTTAAATTCAGAACTGAAGTTTTTGCTATGCAGCTTCGGAAGAAATCAGTTCTGGAGAAATTTATAAAACTGGAGAAGGTTGTGCTTAAAATGGTAAGAGCTTCTTCAATTTTTCAAACTCTAGAGAGGAAGAAATACTTCTTTGATCAGATACAAGAGAAGAAGTTACAAAAAATGCTTTCTCAGTTGCGACTCAATTTTGATCCTACTAGTCCAACCGCATTCAATGATAAAGCTTTTTATGATCAACTGAACTCGGATCTTCTATCGCTCCAGATAGAAACCAAACAACGGGAAATGGACCAAGAGCTGATTCTTCCAGCAAATTCCCAATATCTCTCAACTCAAGAGCCAACTGAACAATCAGCTCAACATCAGGAGCACTTCAAAGAACCAGTTTGTAATGCCCGAGATTTTATTCTGTTAATCTGAAATTATTGATTATAAATTGATGTGATTATAGAAAGACCACTCCGAGGCAAGATTTGAGATAGCATGTGATATTGAGTTGTGCGAGGACAGAAGGTCCCGCGCATATGCGCGACACGAGGCGCGCATATGCGCGAGAAGGGCAGAGAACCTCGCGCATATGCGCGAGACAGGGCGCGCATATGCGCGAGCATGGAAAAATTCCGAAGTGCCGAGACAGTAGGTCTCGTGCATATGTGCGAAGATGGTGCGCGCGAAGAACTCAGAATGCCGAGACCAGTAGGTCTCGCGCATATGCGCTGGTGATGGTCACGCATATGCGCGAGACGTGCAGCATGAAGATCGAGCCACTTGGCCTTGCCATGCATGATATATATATCAAAAACGATTTATTGTCCCTCAGTATTCAAGAAAGAAACGAGAAGAGCTCCAGGGAAGTTAAGTATCTTTATGTATTAGAAATTGGATTGTGCAAGATCCGACCGTCTGATTTTCGATCCGAATTCAGTACTGTGTTTCTATCGACAAAAGCATCAAGAATATGTAAGTTTTCTTATGATTCAGCATGGTTTGAAAATATGATAGTGAAGGAAATCATGATATGATTGATATTATCTGTTCCTGAGATTGTAGTAATTGTATAATCGAAATCAGATTGAAGAACGGATACCATATGAAATTGTTATCATTTTCAGATTGAATTTTATTGAGATTATACTGATTTGGTATTAGATTGTGTTTGCTATTGATTATGAGTTGTTGAGATTGGTATCTGTTTATATCGTATTGCTGGGTATATCGAGATTGTGCTGTTATGCCGTCGAAACAGAATTAAATTGAGTTCTGATTATATCCAGTATTGGTTGGGTTGTATATTGATATTGTACTTATCAATAATTTCATTGCCAGATTGAGTATTGATAGCTTCCAATTCAAGACTTCGACTTCGTTAGATCGACAGAAGAATAGTATAAATCAATGTTAAACCGGGAAGATACGACTCGAGTTAGATTCGAATTGAGTTTCTCAAAACCACATACTTTGTTATATTGCATAGATGTTTGCAATTCATGATATTGATATGATTAGTATATTGATTTATAGTAAAGCATGTATTGAGTCTATGGCAGATGTGACATGTCATTGGCAGAGGTGCCAAGTCACTGGACATTTGGTGATATCGATGTTGCTTAGGAGTAGATCGACTCATATCGTAGAGATTCGATATATAATGCAAAATTCTGGGAATAAGAACGTACGACCATCTAGCTGGGAGAGTAGGTGGGAGACTGTTGCCTTCTTATTCGATCGGGATCCCTAGACTAGAGAAGAGTCGAGTCAGAGATTATGAGTCTAGAGTTTGATTTACAGTTTTATATCGATTCATGTCTTTCAAATTATGATACATGTTATTGATAAGTGTTCCATGCTTTTATATCTGTTTATATAATTGCATGTATACGTTGTTTATACTGAGAATATATTTCTCACCGGAGTTATCCGGCTGTTGTTGTGTTTGTATGTGTGCATGACAACAGGTAGGACAGGATCAGGGTCGAGAAGAGAATGAGAGATTGAGTTTAGAGTGCAGATTCGGACCCAGAAGTAGAGTTGTTTTCATCACTTGATATGTAGTGAATGAACATTAGTTTGTTATGATTTTCTTTTGTACAAGACTTGTACTTTTGGATCTTGTTGTAGATATGAATTTGATCTTGTGATTTGAATAAGATGGGCCTACTTTATTATAGATTTTGTACCCTTGGTATATAGTGTTCAACATTTAAAAAAAAAATTTATGACCCAATTTACTTAATTGTTACATTTGATCCTAATGATGATTAAGAAGATGAATTAGCGTCCGGGTCCCCACAGCAGGTGGTATCAGAGCAGTAGGTTCCTTAGACTGACTTAGAAGAGAGTGAGCGGGGTAGATTGAGTTTTCTTTCCTGCTTTCGCAATGCCAGCATGTTTACTGATTTAAATACATGTTTACCTGAATATCTGATTTGATTGGAAACATGTATGACTTGAGAATGAATCTGAACCGATTCTGGATCAGCTGTAAGAGGATTAGATGAGGATTGAAACATATTTGTTATATTTGGTTGTTAATCCTTTTGATAATCAGATATGCCTCCTCGAAGAAACCCAGAACAGGGTAATACCTCGAATAATCCTATGGATGTTACAGCAACACCTATGGAAACGCTACTGAAGAGGTTTCAATCGATCAAACCGCCGACTCTGAAGGGCACTGAGAATTCTGTTAACTGTGAGAGTTGGTTAGATGACATAAAGATTTTGTTTGATTCCCTTGATTATACAGATGAACGAAGAGTTAGAATGATTGGGCATCAATTGCATGATGTTGCAAAGAATTGGTGGCTCACGACCAAGAGGGTTTTGGAGCATCGAGGTACGGTTATTATTTGGAAGATCTTTAAGACAGAATTCTATCAAAGGTTTTTCCCAGTATCGTACAGAAAAGACAAGGGTGCAGAGTTTGATAATCTGAGACAGGGTCAGCTGAATATTGAAGAATATGTGGCCAAGTTCTCTACCTTGTCACGATTTTCTCCTCATGTTGTTGAGAATGATGAAGCAGTTGCTGATCAGTTCATTAATGGGCTGAATCATGAGATCTTTACACTGGTAAATACTGGGAGACCGAATAACTTTGCTGATGCTTTGAATAGAGCCAAGGAGCAGAAGCCGGCTTGATAGGCAGAAAGGAGCTTCGTATGTTGCCCCAGCACCAAAACAGCAACAACCCTCAACTCAATTCCACCAACCCCCTCCTTGATTTGATAGTGGTGGTAGCAGTAGTGGAAAGAAAGACTATTTGAAAGCTAGAGGGAAACAGTTCAAGAAGTCTGATAGTAGTTCATTCAGCTCCAATGGTTCACGACAGAGCCAGAGTTATACAGGGGTTTATTGCAGAACTTGTGGATGAAGACATCCTGCCGAGAAATGCCAAGGAGTATCTGGTAGTTGCAACATCTGCAGACAGCAGGGACACTTTGCCAGAGTATGTCCACAGCGAAGTTCTCAAAGATCCCAGGGAGCAGAATCATCTGGATCAGTTGCTCATAGTGATAGACGATCATCAGCTGTTCACTCTTTCCAGCCATCACCTACTACTCAGTCACAGCAGAGGCCAGGAGGAAGCAAGACTGTTAGCTAGCCTTCGAGACAGCAGGCCAGAGTGTTTGCATTGACTGAAGAACAGGCACAGGAAGCACCAGATGATGTTGCAGGTAATTGTTCTCTTTGTGGTTACCCTGCTTATGTATTGATTGATACGGGTGCATCCCATACATTTATTTCTGAGCGATTTGCTTTGATATATGATTTGCCAGTTGAGTCATTATCTGCTGTAGTATCTGTCTCTTCACCTTTGGGGAGAGGTCTTATATCAGTGAATTCTGTAAAACATTGTGTGTTGTAGTATGACGGGCATGAGATTGAGTTAGATTGTATTGTACTTGGGTTGTCTGATTTTGACTGTATTATCGGTATTGATATGCTGACAAAGTACAGAGCTACCGTAGATTGTTTCCATAAGATCGTGAGATTCAGGCCTGATATGGCTGATGAATGGAAATTTTACGGTAAGGGTTCTAGAGCTAGAATTCCTTTGATATCTCTGTTATCTATGACTCGATTATTACAGAAAGGAGCAGAGGGATTCCTTGTGTATTCAGTAGATGTACTAAAATCGAGCCCATCATTGGCAGATTTTCTAGTGGTATATGAGTTTTCTAATGTCTTCCCAGATGAGATTCCGGGTTTTCCTCCAGTCAGAGAGATAGACTTCAGCATTGAATTGGTACCGGGTACTGTTCCTATTTCTAGAGCTCCATACAGAATGGCACTGATTGAATTGAAATAATTGAAAGAGCAGTTAGAAGATTCACTGGCCAAGGGTTACATTAGACCGAGTGTTTTTCCTTGGGGTGCTCCAGTATTGTTTGTTAGAAAGAAGGACGGTTCAATGAGACTCTACATTGACTATCGACAACTGAACAATGCTACGATAAAGAACAAATATCCTTTGCCTCGTATCGATGATGTATTTGATCAGTTGCAGGATTCTTCTGTATATTCCAAGATCGATTTGATCTGGATATCATCAGCTGAGAGTCAGAGATTCTGATATATCGAAGACAGCTTTCAGAACCAGGTATGGACACTATGAGTTTATCGTCATGCCGTTTGGTTTAACGAATGCTCGAGCTGTATTTATGGGTTTGATGAACCGTATATTTCAGAAGTATCTTGATGACTTTGTGATTATCTTATTGATGTATTCTGATTTATTAAAATAATATGATTGATAATGCTGAGCATTTAAGAACTGTATTGAGAATTCTGAGAAATGAGAAATTGTATGCTAAACTGTCTAAATGTGAGTTTTGGCTGAAGCAAGTGATATTTTTGGGACACATTATATCTGGAGATGGTATTTCTATTGATCCTAGTAAAGTTGAGGCTGTGATTAGTTGGCCTAGACCGACATCAGTGCCAGAGATACGCAGTTTTATGGGTTTAGCAGGATACTATCGTCGATTTATCAAGGACTTTTCCAGCATTGCTAAGCCATTACTCAATTGACTCAGAAGAATGCACCATTTGTTTGGTAAGAGGAGTGTGAATCTAGCTTCTTAGAATTGAAGAAGAGATTGACCAGTGCTCTGGTGTTGACTATCCCGTCAGGTACTGGTGATTTTGTTGTTTATTGTGATGCTTCTCACAGAGTATTGGGTTGTGTTTTGATGCAGCGAGGACATGTTATTGCTTATGCCTCGAGACAATTGAAACCACATTATACTCGCTATCCGATTCATGATCTTGAATTGGCTGCCATCGTATATGCATTGAAGATTTGGCATCACTACCTATACGGTGAGAAATTTGAGATTTATTCTAATCACAAGAGTTTGAAATATCTATTTTCACAGTCAGAATTGAATATGAGGCAACGAAGATGGCTTGATTTATTGAAAGATTTTTATTGTGAAATCAAATATTATCCGGGAAAATCAAATGCAGCAGCTGATGCACTGAGTCGAAAGGTATGTTCTTTGTCCTTATCGACGATTGGTGTTTCAAATTTGATTGAAGATTGCTGTCTTTTTGGATTGATATTTGAGACAGATTATCAACCTTTGAGACTTTATGCCATTCAAGTTGAACCAGAGCTGATTTTTCGAATTAAAGAAGCGCAGAAAGATGATCAGAATGTTCAGAACTCGATATTGATGGTAAGATCAGGGCATCAATTAGAATATCAGGCTCGTGATGATGTATTGAATGTAAATAATCGACTTGTTGTGCCAGATGTTTCAGACTTGAAACAGCAGATTTTGACAGAAGCGCACTGTAGTCATTTGAGTATTCATCCTAGTGGCAGAAAGATGTACAATGATCTGAAGAAACAGTTTTGGTGGAAACAGATGAAATCAGACATTGCAGAGTTTGTATCCAAATGTTTGAATTGCAAACAGGTGAAAGCAGAAAGAAAGAAACCAGAAGGTCTGTTGCATAGCTTATCTATTCTGAATGGAAATGAGATCACATTTCCATGGATTTTGTGAAGCTACCACGGTCCTCCAGAGGTTGTGATGCGATTTGGGTCGTTATTGACAGATTGACCAAATCAGCATGTTTTATTCCTTACAGAATGACGTACAGACATGACCAGATGGCAGAGATTTATTTCAGAGAAGTGGTCAGATTGCATGGCGTGCCGAAGTCCATTGTATCAGATCGTGGTCCTCGATTTACTTCGCACTTTTGGCACAGTTTGCAACAAGCTCTAGGTACGAAATTACACTTGAGTACTGCATATCATCCTCAGACAGAGGGACAGTCAGAGAGGACTATCCAGACATTGGAGGATATGCTTTGAGCTGTAGTGCTAGACTTTGGCACTAGTTGGCAAGATTCTTTGCCACTTTACGAATTTTCGTACAACAACAGCTATCAAACGAGTATAGAGATGGCTCCGTTTGAAGTGTTGTACGGTAAGTAGTGCATATCCCCTCTCTATTGGGATGAGCTATCTGAGGTACCTGAACTTGGGCCTGATATAATTCGAGATATGACTGAGAAAGTGAAGCTGATTCAGAAAAGAAAGAAGACAGCACATGATAGATAGGCCAAATACGCGAATATTCGACGTAGACCGTTGGTATTTGAGGCAGGAGAAAAAGTATTTCTGAAGATTTCTCTTTTCAGAGGCATTGTCAGATTTGGCAAGAAAGTAAAATTATCTCCTAGCTATATTGGACCATATGAGATTTTTTGAGAAGATAGGTACTCGTGCCTATCGACTTTATATTTCGCCTTCTCTATCTGGTATACATGATGTCTTTCACGTGTCTATACTGCGGAAATATCTTCCTGATGCTTCTCATGTTCTTCAGCCAGACGAGGCCGAACTTGATGAAACTCTGTGTTATTTTGAGAAGCCGATCCGGATTCTAGATCGTAAAGAAAAGCAGCTCAGAACGAAGACTATTCCGCTTGTGAAAGTTTAGTGGAGTCGTCATGGCATTAAAGAAGCTACTTGGGAAAGTGAATCAGATATGAAACAGAAGTTTCCAGAGTTATTTCATTGATGTGAGTTTTCTTATTTAGCTTTTGTATATCTCCTTCTGTTCGAGATTTGATTTCCTGTGATTTCGGGGATGAAATCAGATCTTAGAGGGGGAGAATTGTAATGCCCGAGATTTTATTCTGTTAATCTGAAATTATTGATTATTAATTGATGTGATTATAGAAGGACCACTCCGAGACAAGATTTGAGATAGCATGTGATATTGAGTTGTGCGAGGACAGAAGGTCTCGCGCATATGCGCGACACGAGGCGCGCATATGCGCGAGCAGGGCAGAGAACCTCGCGCATATGTGCGAGACAGGGCGCGCATATGCGCGAGCATGGAATAATTCCGAAGTGCCGAGACGGTAGGTCTCGTGCATATGCGCGAAGATGGTGCGCACATAAGCGTGAGCAGAAGAACTCAGAATGCCGAGACCAGTAGGTCTCGCGCATATGCGCTGGTGATGGTCACGCATATGCGCGAGACGTGCAGCATGAAGATCGAGCCACTTGGCCTTGCCATGCATGATATATATATCAAAAACGATTTATTGTCCCTCAGTATTCAAGAAAGAAACGAGAAGAGCTCCAGGGAAGTTAAGTATCTCTATGTATTAGAAATTGGATTGTGCAAGATCCGACCGTCTGATTTTCGATTCGAATTCAGTACTGTGTTTCTATCGACAAAAACATCAAGAATATGTAAGTTTTCTTATGATTCAGCATGGTTTGAAAATATGATAGTGAAGGAAATCATGATATGATTGATATTATCTGTTCCTGATATTGTAGTAATTGTATAATCGAAATCAGATTGAAGAACGGATACCATATGAAATTGTTATCATTTTCAAATTGAATTTTTTTGAGATTATACAGATTTGGTATCAGATTGTGTTTGCTATTGATTATGAGTTGTTGAGATTGGTATCTATTTATATCGTATTGCTGGGTATATAGAGATTGTGCTGTTATGCCGTCGAAACAGAATTAAATTGAGTTCTGATTATATCCAGTATTGGTTGGGTTGTATATTGATATTGTACTTCTCAATAATTTCATTGCCAGATTGAGTATTGATAGCTTCCAATTCAAGACTTCGACTTCGTTAGATCGACAAAAGAAAGGTATAAATCAATGTTAAACCGGGAAGATACGACTCGAGTTAGATTCGACTTGAGTTTCCCAAAACCACATTATTTGTTATATTGCATTGATATTTGCAATTCATGAGATTGATATGCTTAGTCTATTGATTCATAGTAAAGCATGTATTGAGTCTATGGCAGATGTGCCATGTCATTGGCAGAGGTGCCAAGTCACTGGACATTTGGTGATATCGATGTTGCTTAGGAGTAGATCGACTTCTATTGTAGAGATTCAATATCGAATACCA
Source organism: Primulina tabacum (assembly GCF_025594145.1). Lineage (NCBI taxonomy): Eukaryota > Viridiplantae > Streptophyta > Magnoliopsida > Lamiales > Gesneriaceae > Primulina > Primulina tabacum. The sequence goes on from NC_134562.1 coordinate 15,156,007, forward strand.
AAGTTTGGGAATAAGAACATACGACCATCTTGCTGGGAGAGTAGGTGGGAGACTGTGGCAAACTTATTCGATCGAGATCCCTAGACTAGAGAAGAGTCGAGTCAGAGATTATGAGTCAAGAGTTTGATTTACAGTTTTATATCGATTTATGTCTTTCAGACTATGACACATGTTATTGATAAGTGTTCCATGCTTTTATATCTGTTTATATAATTGCATGTATACGTTGTTTATACTGAGAATATATTTCTCACCGGAGTTATCCGGCTGTTGTTGTGTTTGTATGTGTGCATGACAACAGGTAGGACAGGATCAGGGTCGAGAAGAGAATGAGAGATTGATTTTAGAGTGCAGATTCGGACCCAGAAGTAGAGTTGTTTTCATCACTTGATATGTAGTGAATGAACATTAGTTTGTTATGATTTTCTTTTGTACAAGACTTGTACTTTTGGATCTTGTTGTAGATATGAACTTGATCTTGTGATTTGAATAAGATGGGCCTACTTTATTATAGATTTTGTACCCTTGTTATATAGTGTTCAACCTTTAAAAAAAAATTATGACCCAGTTTACTTAATTGTTACATTTGATGAAGTTATCAATTCAAGCAAGCAACTAATTCTACCTCCGAAAATGTACAACCATTATTTTCTGCACCTCCATCCTCAACTGCTGAACTTAAACTTTATTCTGATACTGAGTTGTCACTGGCAAATCTTGATGAAGTTATCAATTCAGCTACTGCAGATATCCGGCTGAAAACTACTGGAGCAGTTGGAAAAATTTTTGAAACTGAAGCTCAAGCCAATCAGGCTGAAAAGCAAGCCGGACAGGCTATTTTTGAAGTGACTGAATAGGCAGTCTTTGTAGAAGCTCAACTAGACTCGGCACTAACTGATGAAGTGTCAACTGAAGAACTAGCTATTATTTCAATTGTACATCCAACTGAAGAACCAGTTTGTACATCAGCTGCACAACAAACTGAACAACCATCTACTGTTTTGTACATCAGCTGCACAACAAAGTGAACAACCATCTACTGTTTCAGCTGATCAACAAACTGAAGAGCCATCAAGTACCCTTGTAGATCCGAATCCTTCTCTTCCTCAACAACCTCAACAAGAAGCCGTACCAGAACAGGATTCAGAATTGGTGACACTTGAAGCAGATACAACTGACAGGGCTCTGATCATCTTTGATCAACAAGACAGAGAACAGGAACCAACAGCTTCTGAAGCTATGTCTCCTGGAATCTAGATAGCAATTGAATCCTTGATCGAAGAAATTCAGGAGATCCAGTCCAATCTCATCGGTATATAGTGTCTACCTTGTCAGATATCAAGTCAACTCAATTCTTGCACACTATGAGATCTGATTCGATGAAAGACAACACAATGCGAAATTTGCACAAAATCTAAAAGGACGTTACTTCTTTATTTCTTCAATTAGACGAACTTCGGAAAGACAAAATGTCAACTGAAGCTCATTTCCAGACCCAATCTTTGGTTACAAGACGTTTAGACTATCTGGAAAACACAATGTCTAAAAGAATGGATTTACTACAACACATACTCTTAAATGTCGTGTCAGATCTCAACACAGATGTGCGGACATTATCAAAAAAGTTGACGGGTTTGACAAAAAGGGGGAAGAACAAGAGCTAGAGGAATCTTCAAAGACATCCTCAAAGAAATAGATTCTTCAGATTATTTCATTCTCTTATTCTTTGTACGAATCTGTACATTGAAAGGATTATTTTATCTACAAGCATTTGATTCAGTTGATCAGTTCATAAATTCCAAGTTTTGTCAAACACCAAAAATGAGGAAATTGTTGGAAACTGAATTTCGATTGTTTGACAAACTAATTGCTTAAATCGATTGGATTAACTGATTAAGAAGTTCGAGAGTAACTAAACACATATTAAAATCTGAACGTACGCAGTCAACTGACTGATCAGTTGGAAACTGATCAGTTTTTACATTCAGTTGTGAGCTTACCGGCCATTGCTTTAGCTGATTCTTCAGCTGAAGACGTCATCAGTTAACGAAAAGGATGTTCAACCAACAATAGTACAAAAGCAGACCACAACAGATAGTGTGAACACCGCAATTCAGTATCATTGTACGAATGTCAGTAAAATGTTGACATGGCAAACAAACAGACAAAATGATTCAAATATTAAACGTTACCGTAGAAGAAAAGCCTATATATTGCAGAGAGAAGCAGCTGAGAAATTTACTGCATCAAAATTCTGAACATCTAAACTTGTCTATTCTCTGAAAAATACGATGTTACTCTGTTGAAAGAAAAGCTAACGCTTATCGCATATATACGAAGCAATCAAGGCTACACTTTCGAGCTTTCAAGCACATTGTTATCATTGTAAAACTCGATCTTGTAAGAGATCAATTGTGCTAAATTCAGTTGTATACTGTGAAGCATTTTGCAAATTAAGAGTTTCAGTTTTGGCAGTGTTAAGTCCAAACTGAAGTGGGTCTGTACAAACCTTTGTATCGATCAAAGTCTTTTAGTAAATATCATATCCTTGTGATAGAAGGTGACATAGGGGTATTTGAAATCTCCGAACATCCATAAAATCTCGTGTTCTTATCTCAGTTTTTATTCTATATATTAATCAGTTTTATTCCGCACTTTATTGTTAACTGATTGATATTGATTGACAAGATTCCGAGTATCAGTTTACCACTAAACTGAACTCAACTTTTGAAAAACTTACATAAATGGTGAGTGTTTATTCAACTTCCCTTCTAAACACTCTTTTAACCTACTATTCGATCCTATCACCTATAACATTGATCAAGACTCTCAATCATCCTTCATGCATTTAATATCAAATATTAACATCAATTAATTAAATAAATTTAATTAACTAATTGATTGTCAAGAATTAAATAATTAATTTAATTTTAACACGTATCAACATAGTAGAGTTTGGTATCGTTGTGTGTCTTAGTTCTTTACTTGAAGTTGAATCTTTTCTTGATCTTTGAATCCCTCGTTTTTAATTGCAATTATTTTATTTATTAGTTTAGAGTAATAATTCATATATTATTTATTTTGTCTAACTTAAGTTAAGTGATAAAAAAAATCTAGTAATTAAATATTCGTCTATGAGGGGATCGATACTTGGACTCATCATCAATTTACTATAACTTGACCTAGTCCGCTTGCTAAATTTGTTCTCAACAAAAATCGTCGGTCATGTTTTTGGCGTCGTTGTCGGTGACTAATTTATTTAATATTAGAACAAATTTCTTGCTTTCGAGTAGACATTTTTTTCCAAAAAAAAAACCCATATTTTTTTCTAATTTATTTTTATTTTATTGTGAGGTACTTCAAGATGGATCCTCGGCAAGTATTCACGAATTTTTCCCAACAATACTCAGAACCATTCTATGTTGCTTGGGGGAGATTCAATGATTTGGCAAGCAAATATTGGTATCATAATTTGTATAGAACTACACTCTTATTCGAATTTTCTATATTGTTTTGGATGAAGCAACAAAAAGTTAGTGAAATTATAAAGCTTTGACAACTGATAGTTACTTGTTTCATAAAGATTACAACAGTGCGATGCATTTGTTAGATGATATGGCAGATTTAGATTACCACTGGCATTGTGATCCTTCACTGCAGGGTTGGAGTCAACAATATCTTCCACAATTTTGCCCCAATTTTGTAAATTAACCATTTTAGCAACAAGAAGAGTGTAGCACACATTTAGATGGAATCATGGCCCAGTTGGAGAACATGGTCAATAATTCAGCAGAGATAAGGGAGAAATTTCTAGAAATTCACATTAATTCTCTATGTTTCATAGATGAGCACATTGAGCTTCTAGTGCAACAAGTTTCTGAAATCCTCCAAGATAATGAAGCTATTTTTGCCGATCAATTAATGACCAATCAGGTATGGGTGAATGATGACAACTCAAACAACCAAGACTTGGAGAATGATTCAAATCATGTAGAAACTTCACCTGAATCTAATCTTCCACAAGTATTTGAGCTGGAGGAAGAAGAATTATCTGAGAAAACCCTTTGCAAAGATGAGCCAAAAGTGAAATTGGAGGATGTAGAGGATCAGAAGACTAAGGATTTGAACTCATATATGGTCTTAACATATATTCTACCAGCAGATCCTTTATTTCCATCAACTCAAACTCAAGAATACTACATCCTCTACGAGCTTCATCGTGGATTAGATTGTTTTTCCCCTAATAATCATTTTATGCCCAATGTTGCTAGAGCGACGAGCTTACAATGCCAATATCATGCCAAGATTGAGTGCACACACAATCAAGACCCATATGTATTATTGTATTATATTTATTAAGGAAGGAAGCTGCTATTTGATTGTTGCTTCTCCATAGTCAAGCTATAGACAATAAATTTAGCGCTTGCTGGGAGGCATCCCAGTGATTTATTTTATTTTATTTTTTACTTTTACTTTTTCATTTTGTTGGTTTAATCCTCTACAATTTTGGTGTGTGTAGGGAACATTGAAATGAAGTAAGATGATTTAGATCTGGAAATTCTTAAACTGTTGAAAAAGATACTACAAGTATTGAGGAATTGTACCATCCCCACGTAGCACTTCATGAATCTTAAAGCAACACTGTCGGGGAAATATTCTCTTACTATTCTGCATCCAAATTTTATATTTTTTTTGAATGACATGACACTGAGGATAGTGTAAATTTAAATTGTTGGGGGATTTGTGTTTTGTTTCATGTCACAACACCTAGCATATGCTTCAATGTTTAATCTTCGAGCATGTAATTTTTTCCTGGTTATTCTTTGAGAAATTGAACTTGTGATTACATGACACACTAATCGACTCTCTAGATTTTTGAACACTCAAGAAATTACATCACACCTAGAATTGATTGAGATAAACTTTAGTTCTTGCCGAAGGATTTGAGCACAAACTACTTTTGCATCATATTTTAAGACATCATCTATGCACTTTAAGTAATACTTATATGAATTAATTGTAAATTAGCAAGAGGTGAGCTCATAAAAATTTTAAAAACAAAAGATGAAGAAAAGAAACAATCAAGAACTTTTCTGATTATCCTTCGAGGCGAAAATACGGAGGAGGATAACTTAGGGATGATTTAGGTGATCCTTGGAGAATTTGAGCCTTTCAAGCCAATGCATTGTTTATATTCATAGTATCTTATTTTGAGCTTATAAAAATCGAATGGAGTGTGTCAAAGACATACAATTAACCCTCATTCGTATTCTTTCAAAATCCCACATCAACTACCCAATTTTAGCTTATACACTATTCCTCTACCTTTACTTTGAGAGAAATAAACCCCTTTAGCACGTTATAATTTTCAATACTCTCATGTGTTAACAATAGATTAGAAGAATTGGAGAAGTTTGAAAAACAATCATGAAGAAAGAGAAGGGGATTGATGAAAATATAGATATATATATATAATTATAAAATAAAGGAGGATGAATGAATGTTGTATGGTGTGGTGATTGATAAAAAAATTGGGGGGAATGTTGTTAAGGATTGAAAAAAATTGATAATGAATGAAAAAAGATGAAGGAAGATGACCAAAAGAGAAATTTGGAAAATGACAAAGATGAAGTATTGTGGGAAACAAGGTTGAAGGAAGGGAAAAAAATATGGGAGAAGATGAATGAAAGTAGAAGGAAGATGAAAAAGTTTGATGAAAGATGATGAAATTCAATGAAGGGAGGAAGATAAGATGTGAAAGAGTGCGCTGCATCATCAGTTTGTTTATTTTATATCATTTTGAACCTCCTTATCATTATTGTAGCCATGAGTTGTGGCCTAACATTATAAGCTTGAAAATACTTTTTGACCGGGTCATATTCCTCCAACATTTAGTAGAGAAAGGTTTGAAAGACAAGTTTAAGGAGAGTTTTTAAAAAATTCTGAAGATATGAGCACTTCTTGAACTAAAACACCTTTGAGAAATTAGAGTTTTGACTTCCACCCTACATATGTCTCATTATCTTGATCTTTTCTAGTGAATGATTGAGTTTTAAAGTTGAAACGAAAGTGAATTTTATGATTTTTGAAGTGTGATAATTTGATAGAGTATGACGAAATTTGGTAGGTTGAAAAGTATTGATTGTGTCATTTTGTGGTGAATCATTGAATATTCTTCATTTATATTTTTATCCTTTTGATTTGTTCGAGGATGAACAAAAGCTAAGTGTGGGGGGATTGATAAGCCCAAATCTTATAGAGATTTTAGGGATTTAATTTTATAATATGTTTGCTTATCTATAATTTTTATCTCTAATTATGTGCTTATCTGAATTAATTTTATAATAATTTTAGATTTGAATAAAAGAAGAAAAATACCTAAATTGGGAGATAAGATAAATTTACAAAACTTCAAAAGAAACAAAATACCAAAAAAAGAAATGAAATATTTTGATATTTTATTCTTTGAAAATATTGAAGTTTTGGAAAAAAATCTGTGCATATCATGATAAAGGTAAAGCCTCATCTTTGAAAATAAAATATCTACAATCTTATCTATAATTTTTGAACTTGACATGGGCTTCAGGGAGTTTGAGGATCATGCCCATTAAGAAATATAAAAGGAAACGTACGTGAGCAGCAGAAGGAGCAAGAAGGGGGTGCAAAAAGAGGGAAAAAAAAAAAGCAGCGCAGAAGAGGCGTCAGGAGAGAGAGAGGCGGAGAAGCAAGGGGGGAAGGAGGAGAGCATAACAGAGAAGGAGGAGAGTAGAACAGAGGAGGAGAGAGAACAAAAAAAGAGAACAAAAGGCTACAGTGAAGCATGAACAAAGCAGAAGAAGAATTGAAGGGAGGGAGATAGAAGGTAGAAGCAGGAAAAATTGCTCAACACACGCCAAAAATCACAGAGAATTCTTTTCATTCATTCTTATTTATGTTTTCTTCATTGAATTTAAACAAGAGTATTCACTTTTGTTTTGAATTTATGGAATAAATATCTTTAGACTAAGACCACAATAGGGCCAAACAATACTTTGTTTGACATTGAGTTTATTTTCAATATATTATTTTTCTCGATTTTAGTTATTAATTGATGTTGGTTTAATATTTCTTGTTAATAGCCTGGTCAAATATTTACAGTTTGTTGATTAATCACGAATCGGAAGATGATTGGTTAAATATAGCAACAAAGACTTCATCAATACATGGTTAAACTGACTAGAAATAGTATTCGGTTTCAGTATGCGCTTTAATGTGAAAACTAAAATTCCGAAAATATTTAATGCATTTAGATCTAATTAAATTCAATTTGAAATAATTGGACTGCTAGATTTAAATAATTTTATTAACTCGAGAAATCGTTTAATAAATAAAATTGGAGATTTCACCCTGATTTTTAAGAATTAAATAATTAATAGAATTTTATCACATGTCAACATAGTAGAGTTTGGTATTGTTGTGTGTCTTAGTTCTTTATATGAAGTTGAATCTCTCATTGATCTTTGAATCCTTCATTTTTAAGTGCAATTATTTTATTTAATATTTTAGATTAATAATTCAAATATCATCTTTTTATTTATTTTGTCTAGTTTAAGTTAATGGATAAAAATTCTAGTAATTAAATATTATATTTTGTTGGATCGATACCTGGACTCATCATCCATTTACTATAAATTGACCTAGTCTGCTTGCTAAATTTATTCCCAATCGAAATCGTTGGTCAATTTTTCAATCATGTATCTAGTAATTTTATTACTAACCACCACAATTATTAAAGAAGTTAATAAATTAAATAAACGTCTTTTATTTAATTCAATAATTGATTTATTGTAAAACTCATTTTTACCATAAATAATTTAAATCATATTCCAATTTTTATTTACAAAAAAAATTTTAATTTACCAAACTTTAATTTTTTTAAGGAAAAATTAATCAAATTTTCATGAAATATCAATTTTATCCAAAAAATTTTAAAAACAGAAAAATCTTATCCTAGTCCCGAAAAATTCAAGCTCATGACACAGCATGGTGCCCGAGAGGTTCCCAATAACTCGCTCGCACTGCCCCGATAAGATCGGGTTGTTGCAGGCACACCGTGCATGTGTTAGCGTGGACTGTTCCAAGCAGTTGAAAATTAAAAAAAATATTTAGTAAAATCAAAATTTTACTGTTGCATCAATTTTTCGAAAAAAAATTTTGTGTGGTTAGAAATAAAATACTCAACATGATAATTAAACCATACGATATAACGAACCTGACTCTGATACCATTGTTGGAAATCAGTTTTTTCGTGTCCAAGGCACAATGAAAATTTTAAAAATTTTAATTGACATTCAAATAACGAATTTGGACACTCGTATGGTTTGAACAATAATAATCATTCATAGAACGTTTATGAATATACCTCGACTGAATAAATCACTTAACGTCGACTATTCTGGAATTAGCAGAGATAGCTCTTGTAGTATTCCCTATGAATAATCTTCTTGTAAACTTATTTGTTCAATCTCCAATCAAGTCGACGGCTGGAACATTTGGTTCTCCTCTAAATTGCACTTGAAAATCTAAAAGAAATTTAACGTTAAGATCGAATAACAAGTTGACTGCTCAAACCCTAATTAATTTAGAGTGGCCGAAAACTTGAGAACTTGGAGAGTGATTTTCGAAAATTGCTTATCTTGTAGACTAGGGTTTTTCGAAAATCATGACCTTTTAAAACATGAAACTTTAACCTAGTTTCCGTATTTATAGCTTTAGGTCTTTTTGATTAAACAAAAAATTAATGTACTTAGTTAATTAATTTGACTAGTCCAACTAATTTAATTAATTAATATTTCAAAGTCTATTAAGAACTTTAATAAATTAGCATGTTTTCTGTTATACATACTCCAATTACAGTTAATTTAATCTTTTACGAATTCAACATTTGAGTTTCATATTTTAAACTTTCAATTTTTGATAAATTAAATTCCTTGAATTTATTGTCTCCAAATTTTAATTATCACAAATTCAACTATTTGAATTTACTATCTCAAATTTTATATAAATTTAACTCTTTGAATTTATTGTCTTAAAGAGAACAAAAGATCTAGTATTTATGTGGCCCTCAATGATTCAGAGATACAAATAGTCGTGGGTTCACAAATCTTTGTGATTCATGACATTGTCTTTTATTCGAGCTTACCCTAAATAGCCTGATTTTATGTACCAACATTTGATCATGATAATGTCAAAAATCATTTTTCTAATTAAACTAATCGAATCGTGGTAAGAGCTTCTAGTAGCATCACCACATGATTCTCTAGGTATCATTGAGTGTGCCTGCAAGAACCTATCGGTATGATTAATGTATAGAACGATCCATTCATCTCATATATCCCGATCGAATCTGCAACCATTGTGTAACGTCTACTAATTTAAAAGTGCGGAGATATTATTATTTTTTTTTATAAAGCTCACATTTTGAAAATAAGCATTTGATTGAATTGCATGCATGCAGTTCTACTTAAAATATCATTAAAAAATAATTAAAAGTAATTGCCAATAAAAATTTAATGGAACATAATCGAGTAAAAATCTTAACCTCCAACAGTGAATAAATCAGCGTATAAAAATAATCGTATCCTCTCAACATCATAAAATCATAAATGTTCGGAAAACATGCGGTCCTCGGGTCGTGTCACCCCACCAAGACTGACGGCTCAGAGTTCGGCACCTCCAGTCCCATCGATATCAAGCTCACCTGCATAACACACGCCTAGTGAGTCTAAAGACTCAACACAATTGTATCAGAAATAACAAGTACATATACATTGCACACAGCAGTGAAAAATACAATACTCAACATACCTTTCATGAATTTTAAAAACGTAATACAAATGTGTCGCATGAAAGAGTTACATGTCAAAACAGCTCATTGTTCGTCATTCATCATTTATCATTCATCATACATCGTTCATATAGTGAATTCAGTTCATTAATAGTAACTATTGTACATTATTCATCATTTACGATGGATCCATCATACATAGAACTGCGATACCCGGCAGCTGTCGGATGTCAGTGACAGTATTACTCATCCACTATGCCTAGGACTCATCATCATCATTTACATATACGTCTTAAGCATTTACATATACTTCGATAGCCACAACTAATTCTCATCCTTCAAAACATCATCATTTTCATCACTTATCAAAATCATGCATGTGCATAAATTTTTCTTAAAATCAAGCATGCAACGTATATTTCATAAATTCATAAAATCGTGATCATGATGCATAAACATTTAAAAACATGATATTATTGTGCTCAGGATGCTGCCAGGACCAAAATCTCACCCCGGGTGCAAAATGATCCCTAGAAACCCAAATGACCATTTTACCCTTGGACCTCTAAAATTTCACCCGAATCTTACCAAAATCTTTAAAATATCCCAAAACATATTTTTAAGCATTCCTAGACTTAAAATCGAGCCCGATACCAGACTTAATCGATTCGTTTTAAAACTTATACCGGGGTCCCCATTTTAACACGAATTGACTCGAAATTTAACCAAATTTTCTCCAACTTTTACCATACCTAAAAAACACACTAAGCGCCCTTCCTTAATCCATCAACACCAGATCTCTTAAGCCTTCGATCAGACCTTAACATGCTGCTGGAATCTCGCCCTTCCTAAATAGCACCTTAATGCACTCACCTTTCCAAAAATCATGATGCTAGCCTACAGTCGATGGACCCAGTCACGAGCCTAGGACCCATCTGGACCCAATAAACTCACGGCCCCAGCCCCATGCAGCCTACCCACACACACACTTGAGACGCTAGCATACACACCCAAGCCATCTCCCTCACCCGATCGGGTATATGTCCATGCCCAACCGTGTTCGCACCATTCCAGACCCTAGCTCAGCCCCACCAGAGTTTGGTCCAAGGTTAGGGAAGTTTCTCGCACTACTGGTTCGTTCACATCTCCCGATCCAAACCTCCTTCACTCTCGGCCACTCAAGGAACACCCTAAGATCGACGCTAACGACCCGAGCTCCCCTCGTTTCTAGCCTCTGGATAGCATGCTTATCGAGACTAACACACCAATAACAACACAGCACAGCCGTCTCCTTGCACAAATCGTGAAAGCGTGAGTGGTTGATACAAAAAAATTGAAAGAACATGTAACAAAACCGAGCGATCTCCATGTATTATGCTGGATCGAGAATTTCACACACAAATAAAAACATAACAGCATGTATACAGCGTATATGATGCAGAAATGAAAGTACATGGCTTGCCTTGATGATAATGTACTCGAAAACTAGAAGAACCGCGTGAAAGGAAGGCACTGGATTAATTTTTCTTGAAAGAACAATGCTTGGCCGAGACTTTCAGTTGCAAATCATGAGGGGAGGTGTTGTTGAATGAGAGATGTCGGCTGAAGAGTGTGGGTTAGAGTTAGGGTTAGGGAATGCTTAGGTTTATTTTAATTATAGTTTAGGTGGATTAAAAGTGCACTAATGGGCCTCCATGAAAATTAAAAATGTTTTGAGCCCAAAAGAAATAAAAATAGGTCCATCGAGTCCAAACACACTCCTGAAAAATATTTCGTTTAGGTCAGTTTTTGATAATATTGCCCAAGCCCTCAAAAAGTCCTTCGTTTCGATAAAATTTACGTACCGAATAAAAATATGCTATGGCGGGTAAAAATACCCAAAAAAGCCCATTTCTTAAAAATTACATTTAAAACACCTCATACTAATTAATAAAAATTAATCATGTAATAAAAAATAATTTTCCTGATAATTTCCCCTCTCCGTTCCTCGTTCGAACGCGAAATACAACTTAAAAATCCTAATCCATGGACCTTTAAAATATCAAGGAATAAATAATATCATGAAATAATTATGCATAAAATTCATAAAAATAATTCAACACATAATTTAATAAAATCCTAGATTGGATGTAGTAAGGTTACGTAAATTAAATTCCATGACCTTACAACTCTCCCCCCTTAATTAAAATTTCGTCCTCGAAATTTTGAACATACCGAATAAATCCGGGTAGCGACTCCTCTCGATCTCGGTCTCTCAAGTAGCCTACACCTCGGAATGATCCAGCCACTTGACCTTGACAATCTGGATCGCCTGGTTCCGGAGCTTCTTCTCCTGCCTGTCCAGTATTTGGGTGGGTTTCTCCTCGAATGACAGGTGCGGTGTAAGGTGAAGTGGCTCATACTTCAGCACATGTGAAGGATTCGACATGTACTTCCGCAGCATGGAGACGTGTAACACATTATGAACTCCCGCCAGATTCGACGGTAATGCAACCCTGTAAGCAAATGTCCCCACTCTCTCGAGGATCTCAAAGGGTCCGGTGAATCTAGGGATGAGCTTGCCCTTCTTCCCGAACCTCATCACACCTTTCATCGGTGCGAATTTCACAAAAACATGATCCCCTACTGCGAACTCAAGATCTCGCCGCCTCTGATTTGCATAAATCTTCTGACGGCTCTGTGCAGTCCTCATCTTGTCCCGAATCTCTGTCTGTCTAACAATATCCAGACCCAACTTTGCTCACTCTCCCACCTCATCCCAATAAATTGGCGACCTACACTTCCTCCTGAAAAGTGTCTCGTATGGCGCCATACCTAATGTGGCTTTGTAATTGTTGTTGTATGTGAACTCCACAAGAAGTAACTTTGGCTCCCAGCTACTCTAGAAGTCAATCATGCAAGCTCGGAGTAGGTCCTCCAGAATCTGAATCACCCTCTCTGACTATCCGTCTATCTGAGGATGAAAAGTAGTACTGAACAGTAGCTTCGTACCCAACGCCTGATGGAGACTCTTCCAGAATGCTTCTCAGATCCTTGTCTGACACGATGGACACTGGAATACCGTGTAGTCTGACTATCACTCTGATGTAGAGCTCTGCATACTGAGTCATGGTGAATGTCTTCCTAATCGGTAAGAAATGAGCTGATTTAGTGAGCCGATCGGCAATCACCCAAATGGCATTGAATCCTCCAGTAGTCCTTCGAAGCCCGGTCACAAAATCCGTGGTGATGTTCTCTCCATTTCCACTCGGGAATAAGGAGGGGTCTCAGCTTCCCTGTAGGTCTTTGATGCTCTACCTTGACCTGCTAACAAGTCAAACACTCGGAGACAAACCGCAGAATATACCTCTTCATGCCCGGCCACCAATACAGAGTCTGTAGATCCTTATACATCTTCGTACTCCATGGATGGATGGAGTACGGGGTGCTGTGGGCCTCGCTCAGGATATCTGCTCTAAGGGAATCACTATCAGGAACCCATAGGTGGTCCCTATATCTGACTATGCCATCCACAACTGTATACAGTCTTGGGCCCTTAGCCTCGTCCCTCTGTCTCCACTTCTGTAACTGCTAGTTAGAATTCTGCCCTGCTTGAATTCTATCTCTCAGAGTCGGCTGTACTGTCAGAGTAGCAAGATTCAGGCCTCGCCCCTGGCATAAACTGCAAGCTCCAGTCTCTGAATCTCAGCCTGTAGCGGCCTTTGCACTGACAAATGAGCAATCCTGCGTGAATCCTGCTCAAAGCGTCTGCAATCACATTAGCCTTACCCAGATGGTAGCTAATGTCACAATCATAATCCTTCACTAGCTCAAGTCACCTCCTCTGCCGCGTATCCAGCTCTTTATGTGTGAAGAAGTACTTCAGGCTCTTATGGTCAATAAAAATTATGCACTTTTCCCAATACAGATAGTGTGTTCAGATCTTCAGGGCAAATACCACTGCTGCTAGCTCGAGGTCATGAGTCGGATAATTCTTCTCATGGACCTTTAGCTGTCTGGATGCGTAGGCTATCACTCTGTCCTGCTGCATCAGAACCGCGCCCAAACCAAGATTTGATGCATCTGTATAAACCACAAACTCTCCATGCCCTGATGACATAGCTAGAACTGGTGCAGTGGTCAATTCAAGCTTCAATCTGTCAAAGCTCTCTTGACACTCAGATCCCCAAATAAACTTGGCATTCTTCTTCGTCAAGGCGGTCATAGGCACCGCAATAGAAGAGAAGCTGTGAATGAAATTCCTGTAGTAACCTGCCAAACCCAAGAAACTACGGATCTCTGTCATGTTCTTAGGAACTGGCCAATCTGTGCTTGCCTCTACTTTGCTGAGGTCGACCTCTATGCCATCCTGAGATACAATGTGGCCCAAGAATGCCAACCTATCAAGACAGAACTCACACTTACTGAACATGGCATACAGCCGTATGTCCTATAATATCTGCAATACGGTCCTCAAATGAATATGCTCCTCGAGTAGATCAGGATATCGTCAATGAAAACTATGACGAACTAATTCAAGTATGGCTGAATTACGCGATTCATGATATCTATGAAGATCGCTAGCGCGTTCGTCAAACCAAAGGGCATCACCATAAACTCATTGTGCCGATAACGCGTCCGGAAAGCTGTCTTATGCACGCCAGCCTCTCTCACGTTCAGCTGATGGTAACCGGATCGAAGATCTATCTTTGAGAACACTAATGCTCCCTGCAGCTGATCAAACAAATTCTCGATCCTCGGCAACATATATTTGTTCTTAACTGTGACTCTGTTCAGCTCTCGGTAGTCAATACATAGTCGCATGCTGCCATCTTTCTTCTTGACAAATAGAACCGATGCACCCCATGGAGAAAAGCCAGGGCAAATGAAACCCTTATCTGGCAAGTCTTGTATCTGATCATTCAATTCTTTCATCTCGGCAGGAGCTATACGGGGGTGCCTTAGATATGGGTATTGTCCCTGGCAGAGCTCAATAGAAAATTTCACATCTCTGTCTTGTGGAATGCCTGAAACATCGTCAGGGAACACACTGGAGAACTCACTGACTACATCCATATCATCGAGCCTCTGACTGACTAGCTCTGTCACTGATACAATGCTGGCTAAGAATTCCTGGCAGCCTCTCTTGATAATCTTCCTCGCACACATGCAGGAAATGACGTGCGGCAACTACTGGTGTCTGGCTACCTCGAAAACAAATGTCCTACCCCTGGGTGGTTGGACTGACACTGTCCTCTATCGAAATTCTATGCCTACTCCGTTCGACAAAAGCCAATCCATAAATAGAATGATGTCAAACTCCGGAAACGGCAGAACTATCCAATCTGCCTGCACCGAATACTTCTGAAACTGAAGCTCCAATCTCTTCACTATCTGGGAAGTGAACATCTGATCCTCAGATGGAATCGATACCCTGAATCCATCGCTACTGGTATGATTCCTAGTTGCTCCACGAAATATTTGGATATAAACGTGAAAGCGGATCGGTTACGGTGTCCGTATACGCAACGTAATTTTCAAAATATTGTTTACAAGAAGAAAACCGAGCACCTCACAATGATGTGTAGCAAATAACATAAAACACAAAATGTCATACATAAGGTGTTTAAAAAATTTACCTATCAATCACAAAGGATTGATGATGTCTCCAACCAAGTTGTAAACAACTTTGGCTCTTGAAAGGTAGACAAATCTACAAGCCTCCTTTGAGAACTCCTTGCTCAAAAATCAAGCCCACCAACAACTAGGAAGATCCCCTATAATTTTGCACTAAACAAATTAGAGGATTTTTCTTTTTTTTAGAAGGTTGTGCTATCCTTAACAATTGAAGAAGCAAAAATGGGAGAAATTATGTCAAAATTTCGGCCATAGTGTTTTGGAGAGAAGGGGAGGATTTTTCTTGGTTGTGGAAAAAATTAAAGTGTAAAGTTTCATGTGCATGCCATGCCATTAACTCAAAAGTTGCCTCCAACCCTTCACCTTCCAAGCATGCAATTTGTTTGGGCTTGTAACAATTACAAGGATCATGAACTTTTATTTAATTATCTCAAACACATTTGAGACCATTTATATTTTACTTGATTTTATTAAAGCCTACTAGTTGAATAATTATTTCTAATTGGGCTCTACAAGACTCAATGTTATTTAACTAATTCAACACTTGAATTAATTTAATTATTTGGAGTCTACTAGGTCCATTAGTGTTTAATTAATTCAACACTTGAATTAATTTAATTCAGTCCATAATAATGTTTATGAAAATCAAAATTTTTAAATACATTATTTATTTGGCCAACTTTTAATTTAGGAACTCTTCCATAAATTAAAAATCACATTCCCCATAATCCTCTTATAGAATCATACTTCTATTTTTGCTAGCGCTTATAAATTCCTTTATAAGCCGTTCAACACATTGAACTATTTTTCTTCTCAACGGAATCTAGAAAGCTAGTATTTGTGTGGCCCTCAATGGTTCAATGATACAACTAGCCCTGGGTTCACATCTCAATGTGATTTCGGGACTAAACATGTCCTTATATGAGCATACGCCAAATGCTCCATTCTTACTTATCAACTCCTTGATAATAAGAACGTCATAACTCAAGTCTGATAGTACCCAACCAATCATGTTAAACGCCTAGCAGCATCCCTTACATGATTCCCTAGGTATCAAATGATAGTGCCTGCAAGAACCAATTTATTATGGCTAGCGTACAATACGGTCCCTTCATCTCATATATCCCGACCGATTCGACAACTATTGGTATATCTACAGCTGTCAATGAATCGATACTGTGTGTCATGTCATAGTTGCATCGATGGTGTAATCTATGAAACTCCTTTCATAATTACCACCAACACCCTGATCAAAGATTTCAAACTACATACACATGAGATCACATATGATATCCATACTTGAAGGTAGGTGGTGAATCCCCAACTACAATGCATCGACTCCTATAGCCTTGGCAGCAACTCTTGTCCCATTGCCCATCCTCAAGAAGGTCTCACCTTCCCTTAGTCTCTTACTTCTTCTCATCACCTGCAAATCATTACAGAGATGTGAGCCACAACCGGTATCCAATACCCAAGAAGTAGAGTTAATTGAAATGTTTACTTCAATATAGAACATACCGTTTCCAGAACCCTTTTGGGCAAGATATTCTCTGCAGTTACGCCTCCAATGTCTAGGCTTCTTGCAGTGATGACATTCATCAGCAGTCTTGTCAGCCTTTACTGGTATGGCTGCTACAACGGGATTCGGAGCTTGCCTCTTCAAGGGCACATTCTTCTTGGGACGTTGGAAAGAACGCTTCTTTCCCTTCCCATGTGGACTAGTCTTCGTACCAGATGAAGAACCAACATAAAGGACCGGCTTCACTTTCTTGATGGTGGACTCAAACGTAACAAGCATGTTCACCAACTCTTCAAGGGTAGGCTCTAGCTTGTTCATGTTGAAATTCACAATAAAAGGATCAAATGAGCAAGGTAGTGACAAGAACAACACGTCGGTGGTCAACTCCGAAGGCAACGTGAGATCCTTGCCAACGAGCTTGTCCACAAGCCAAATCATCTTTAGGCCATGCTCATGGACCGAGGCCCCATCTCGCATGCGTAAAGTGATCAGCTCCTTAACGGTAGCATGCCTAAGAGGTCGAGTCTGCTCAACAAAGTGCTCCATGAGATGCAAATGAATGTCAGCAGCACTCTTTGCATCCTCAAAACGCCTCTGCAGCTCATCATTCATAGAAGCCTGCATTTAACACTTAGCTCGCAAGTCATGGTCACACCAATCCTTGTAAGTCTGCAATTCCTCAGGAGTGCAGCTAGTCGGAGCCTCGGCAGGGGGCGACTTAGTAAGTGTATTTGCTGTCATTTCCGAATTCAAGACGATTTTTAGACTTCTTAGCCAATTGAGATATTTAGGTCCACTTAAAACGTGTTTGTCGAGTATTGCAGATAGCGGATTACGAATCGAAGACATTGTCAAAATTTGTACTGAAAAGTAAAACAGATATATGCTAATGACTATTTTAAAATATTTAGTAAGATATAAAGTATGGATTTTTACTTCACAAATTTTCGCTCCCACTGTTTTTGACATTTTTCACTACCCTCTAGTGAAAACGGGAAACTACTTTTCTCAGTAGGTACATAAGGTCCAATTAGCAAATTATGACCTCGAATAATATAAGCCAAACATAATTTCTAAAAGGCAGTTTCCAATTGCATCTCCGTTCAACCCTTTTCGTAAACTTTTGTCTCAGGTTTGATTAGAACCCAATAATATGACGTCGTTCGTCTTTACGTGTCAAGCCTTACCCATCGATATTGAATCTTAATGGACGGTCGCCATGAGTTCCTTCAATAATATGAGCCGAAATCATGGGAGTTCAACGTAGTTCACATCACCATGTCAATGGATGTCACAGCTTTCCGGTGTCCAGGGCTCCCCAATAATATGAGCCGAGCCCCGAGCACGGGTAGCGTTCATCATGCACCCATTTTCGATGGAAGACATGGAAATTATATACACCTGAATAATTCTCTTTTTCGGGCTTGATATTAATTTTGAATCTTATTCAAAATGAGATTTTTTTATTTTTGAATGGTCTCATCATTAATTTTGTTTAAAATCTCGCCATGTTTGATCGTATGTTTGCCGGATTCATGCAACATTTTTATTTTCATAATAATAACGCACATACTCATTATTTGTTATATATCATGCATATATTATAAAAAATAAACTAAACAAGGATGATCAATCGCACAAAAAACTAATGGCTTGTGTGAGCCAAATACGGGCCTTGGTCCAATCCTAGGGAATGCATGGGAAGGAAATGCATAATTACATAAGCCTCCAATATTTACATGTTTTCGATCTTCATAATCATCATGGCCATCATCTTCCAATCTTAATCTTCCACTATACTAATATATACAAATAAATATCCATGACAAATAGGGATACATCTCATGAGGTGGGAAAGATCTATAAACCAAGCTCACTTATAAATTGATAATTATTACAATCATTCAACACAAAATATCCTAGCATACACCTAGCAAATTGGGCTTGGGCTTTGGATCATCCTTCATGCATAATATCACATATCATACACCATCAGTTAATTATCACAATAATCAATTGAACCAATATTATATATCTTGATCCAATCACTAACCGCCACGATTATAAACTAAATCAACAAAGTAAACAAACTTTTTGTTTATTTTCTAATTAATTTATTTATAACCGAATTTCTAGTAAATCACAATTTACTATAAATAATTAAAGTCCAACTTCAATTATTTATTTTTTAAAAAAATATATACAAATTTTGTGGATTTAAACTTAAAGGCCCAATAAGACATTTTTCACCAAAAACCATTTTGTCCAATTTAAATTCACAAATTATGTTAGCCATCTAATGGCCCAACAACTCAAGGCTCATGACACTTTGATATTCCAAAACACTTTTGGAAACCCTAGTCGTCATCGCCGTTGCCGGAGCTCTGTCGATTGATTTCGGCCAACATGCACACAAAAACCTGGCCTTTATTTGTTGTCTCATGCGGTTAGAAATAGTTCTCAATATAATATCATGTATTTGCTACACAAAATAGTAATCATAGCTCATTATACCACTTGAAAGCGGATCGATTACGGTGCCCGGATACGCAACGGAAGTTTCAAAATATTTTTTTACAAGAAGAAAACCGAGCACCTCACAATGATGTGTAGCAAATAACATAAAACACAAAATATCTTACATAGGGTGTTTAAAAAAATTACCTATCAATCACAAATTATTGATGATGGCTCCAACCAAGTTGTAAACAATTTTGGCTCTTGAAAGGTTGACAATTCTACAAGCCTAATTTGAGCACTCCTTGCTCAAAAATCAAGCCCACCACCAACTAGGAAGATACC
This sequence comes from Primulina tabacum, assembly GCF_025594145.1. Taxonomy (NCBI): domain Eukaryota; kingdom Viridiplantae; phylum Streptophyta; class Magnoliopsida; order Lamiales; family Gesneriaceae; genus Primulina; species Primulina tabacum. Next base: position 15,175,770 of record NC_134562.1, read on the forward strand.
CTCTAATTTTGCACTAGAAAAATTAGAGGATTTTTCTTTTTTTTTTTAGAGGGTTGTGCTTTCCTCAACAATTGAAGAAGCAAGAATGGGAGAAATTATGTCAAAATTTCGGCCATGGTGTTTTGGAGAGAAGGGGAGGATTTTTCTTTGTTGTGGAAAAAGTTAAAGTGTAAAGATGCATGTGCATGCCATGCCAATAACTCAAAAGTTGTCTCCAACCCTTCACCTTCCTGGATACAATTTGTTTGGGCTTATAACAATTACAAAGCTCATGAACTTTTATTTAAATATCTCAAACACATTTGAGACCATTTAAACTTTACTTGAGTTTACTCAAGCCCACTAGTTGAATAATTATTTATAATTAGTCTCTACAAGGCCCAATATTATTTAAATAATTCAACACTTGAATTAATTTAATTATTTGGACTCTACTAGGTCCTTTAGTGTTTAATTAATTCAAGTATTAATTCAACACTTGAATTAATTTAATTTAGTCCATAATAATGTTTATGAAAATCACAATTTTCAAATACATTATTTATTTGACCAACTTTTAATTTAGGAACAATTCCACAAATTAAAAGTCATATTCCTCATAATCCTCTTATAGAAGTCATACTTATTTTTTTGTTAGCGCTTATAAACACTTTTATAAGTCGTTCAACACATTGAACTATTTTTCTTCTCAACAGTATCTAGAAAGCTAGTACTTGTGTGTCCCTCAATGGTTCAATGATACAACTAGCCGTGGGTTCACATCTCAATGAGATTCGGGACTAAACATGTCCTTATATGAGCATTTTCCAAATGCTCCATTCTTACTTATCAACTCCTTGATAATAAGGACGTCAGAACTCAAGTCTGATAGTACCCAACCAATCATGTTAAACGCCTAGTAGCATCGCTTACATGATTCCCTAGGTATCAAATGATAGTTCCTGCAAGAACCAATCTATTATGGTTAGCGTACAGTATGGTTCCTTCATCTCATATATCCCGACCGATTCGACAACTATTGGTATATCGAGAGATATCAATGAATTGAAACTATGTGTCATGTCGTAGTCGCATCGATGGTGTAATCTATGAAACCTTTTTCATAATTACCACCAACACTCTGATCAGAGATTTCAAACTACATATACATTAGATCACATATGATATCATTACCCGAAGGTAAGTAGTGAATCCCTGACTACAATGCATCGACTCCTATATGTTTCGACAAAACACCCAACCTTACCACCTGATGACCCAATGAGAGTCGGTAAACAAGTCAAAGTGTGTGGCGCCCGGTTTAGAAATTCATAATTATTCCCTTACTAAGTGCCACATTTTCTACAATCTTTCTTTATTGAACTGCTATTTTTATTTTTACCATTATTATTATTAAAAAGACATTGTAGATAGAAATTTAAATATTTTCTACTATCATTTAAAGATTATCTACAAATATTTACATTTTTATTTCAAATATGTACAATTATTTTACAGCGGAAGTTTAACATTTATTTCTAAACAGATCATCCCAACTTTCAAATGCTCTTATTTCAGCTTCAGTTATTTTCCTCCTGTTCAAATTCTGGGGTTCCTGTGTCTGGAAATTACAATAGACGAAAAGAAACAGAGGGTTAAGTCTTTGAGAACTTAGTGAGTTTAAATTATTATATAGCTTTTAAATAAATTAAAATAGCACTTCGTTATAATTATGCATGAAGTAATAGACATAACAATTTAGATGTTACGAATGCTATGCGATGGAATAATAGATAAATGAAAATTCCATAAATTAACATCGGTGGCTCTAATTGAGCACTTTTTACGAGCAGGTGAACCATTCTCCGGACCGAAATATTCGGTGCGCGTTGTTCAGATGAACCATATACCCGGGACTTTTGACCCATTGTTCATTGGACTCATTTTCCGGGCCGAAGCCACATTGTCCAGTGGGCTAAATTTCCGGACCGAAATCCGTTGTCCATGACTCCATTCATTAATGGTATATCAATCCATTCATAAATATGCAAGAAAATATATCAGTAATTGAAATGAACTGTGGATGATATTTGAATATTAAATAAATGCTATTGAAATTTTCAGGCCAAATGCCAAAGGCTTTAATAGAAGAATGGATAGTAATTTCCTCACATGATAACTTACAGTTTAGTAATCCGAATTATTGAAGCAAGTCCTAAAATATATTATGAATGATATTTATATGTTAGAGTTTTAAATAAATAGCTGATCATTTCCAGATTATTTTTTTGTTCAGAATTTAACCCGGTTTATTTTACTTAAGTTTACAAAATTCATATTAATTAGAAGATATCTCCAAACATTACGAAAGTTGGCCAAAAAGTCGGAAATATCACCAGAAAAATTCGGCCGTCGGAAAACCGGCGATACGGCGGCGCCTGAGATACACGCGCCGACGGTTTTGGCACGTGGGTGGCCTTCCGGCGGCCACACGCGGCCGGATTTTTTTTCCAGATTGTGTAACTTTTTATGATCTTGAATTCTTATGTTGAAAGTATTTTCAAATTCCTACCTGATCAATACCAGATTTAAGTATCGTCCTATGGTGAACTAAGGTACTCCGGCATTCCGAAAATGTTAGTTCCAGCAATATTTTGGGGCAATGGATGGTATGTACCTTATCTATGCAACAAGAGGTACAACTTTTGTGTTCAAGTCAACCTCTAGTTTGGTGTGTAGCTATAAGAAAAATGAGCGAAAAGTACCTAGCTTGAATACGGGATTCCGTCGCCGTTTCTCGGAATATCTTTGTTTGATTTTCTTGTTCTTTGATCAAAACTTTTTCATCACCTCCAGTGCTATATTTTTTTCGGATATGAGGTGAATAGTTGGTGATTTATCGGAATTTTTCGGAAAGGGTATAGATTTTTCTTCTATTTTTCTTCTCTTTTTCCCTTCCCTTTTTCTCTTCCTTCCGTCCTTCTTTCTTCGATTGGTCTTCTCGGTGGGTTGTAGATCGAAAATGAGAGAGAATATATATATAGCCGTGGCTTCATGCTTATCCTTATTATTTATTATTATTATTATTATTATTATTATTTAAATAGAAAAAATATCATATTTATCTAAACTTAATATTATTATATTCTTGCATCTAATTATTATATTATATTAAATCTATGTATTGAACTTGTTTAAATCATATAGAAGATAAAAATAATGAATTTTATAAACTCATGTCTCAATTTCAAGACTTAAATATTAATGTGTTAACTAACAATAATATTTTAGAATTCCTTAAAATGATTAAGGATTCAGTATTAAAATCCACAATTATTGATCAAATGGAAAATACTGCTTCAACTAGCAATAATAATAATATTCTTGTTAAACAAGAACAGGCTTATTCTATGAAAGAAGTTAAAAACCTTCTTCAACAAAAATATAGTAAACAAAATCCAGTTACTATACAGGATTTAGTTAAAGAAATAGAAAATCTTAAAGAACAAGTAAAAATTTTACAGCATAATAATAATAGCTTAAATTATCGTATTTCAATCATTGAAACTAAAAATAATAATTCAGTTAATAATTCTGATAGTTTTGATAATCTTCAAGATATTTCTTTTCCTGATCCAGATAAAAAATATTTATCTGTGTTAAGTATGATCATATCTCAAAAATGGTATACCAATATTACTTTATTAATTGAAAATTCTTATAAGAAGAATTTCATTGCTATGATTGATAGTGGTGCAGATTTAAATGTTATACAGGAAGGATTAATTCCTACAAAGTATTTTCACAAAACTACTCATTATCTCTCTCATGCAAAAAGAGAACCATTAGAAATAAATTATAAATTACCAAAAGTTTATATTTGCAAAGATAAAAACTGTATTCAAACCAATTTTTTATTAGCAAAAGATATTTCTAGCCAACTTATACTTGGTCTTCCTTTCATTTATCAAATTTATCCTTTAACTTATGTTGATGAAACAGGTATTATAGGAACTTTTCAAGGTAATCCTATTTCTTTTAAGTTTATAACTAAACATGTTCATAGAATTCTTAATGAATTACAAGAAAAGATTGATAGAAAAACTTTTCAAATCAATTCTTTAAAAGAAGAAGTTAATATATTAACTATAGATGATAAATTGCAAAATTCCAAATTACAGGAAAAAATCAAACTTATTTATAATAAGTTCTCATTAGAAATATGTAATGATCTTCCTAATGCTTTTTGGAATCGAAAGAAGCATATTATTTCTCTTCCATATGAAAAAAATTTTGATGAAAAGAATATTCCTACTAAGGCTCATCCTTGCCAAATGAATTCTGAATATTTAGAATTATGTAAGAATGAAATTCATTCTTTATTAGAAAAAGGTTTGATAAAACCTTCTCAATCTCCTTGGTCATGTACTGCTTTTTATGTTAATAAACATTTTGAACAAAAAAGAGGAGTTCCTAGATTAGTAATAAATTATAAACCTCTTAATAAGGTTTTGAAATGGATTAGGCATCCTATTCCTAATAAAAAAGATTTATTAGATAGACTTGTTCATGCTATCATATTTTCAAAATTTGATTTAAAATCAGGATTTTGGCAGATTCAAATAAAAGAATCCGACAGATATAAAACTGCTTTTAATGTTCCAATAGGACATTATGAATGGACAGTAATGCCATTAGGCCTTAAAAATGCCCCTTATAAATTCCAACAAATTATGAATGATATTTTTTATAATTACAGCAATTTTATAATTGTTTATATTGATGATATCTTAGTGTTTTCTAATGATATTGAAACACATTTTAAACATTTAGATATGTTTAAAAATATTGTTATTCAAAATGGACTTGTTATCTCAAAATCTAAAATGATTTTCTTTCAAACTAATATTAGATTTCTCGGTCATATGATTGAAAAAGGAAAAATAATTCCTATACAAAGAAGTATAGAATTTGGTTCTAAATTTCATGATATTATAACTAATAAAACTCAGTTACAGAGATTCTTAGGAAGTTTGAATTATATTTCTCCTTATATTAAAGATCTTACTAAAGAATCTGCTATTTTATATGATAGGTTAAAGAAAAATCATTTACCTTGGTCTGAAAGACATACTATGGCTGTTAAAAATATAAAGGAAAAGGTTAAAAATCTTCCTTGTCTTGTGCTTGCTAATCCCCAATGGGATAAAATAGTTGAAACTGATGCCTCAGGTATAGGTTTTGGAGGAATCTTAAAACAGAAAGATCTCAAACTAAACAAGAATATCTTATTAGATTTTATTCTGGTAAATGGAATAATGCCCAGAAAAATTACTCTACAGTAGCAAAAGAAATCTTAGCTATTGTCAGAAGTATTATGAAATTTCAAGATGATTTATATAATCAAAAGTTTATTATAAAAACTGACTGCAAATCTGCAAAATTTATGTTTAACAAAGATTTTAAACATGATGTTTCTAAGCAAATGTTTGCAAGATGGCAGGCTTATTTAGCTCCTTTTGATTTTGAAATTATTTATAAGAAAGGTGAAGATAATCACTTGCCAGATTTCTTAACTCGAGAATATTTATCCTAATGTTTTCATTTACAGATATGTATTCCCGAAGAAGATGAGAGTCCTCTTATAGAGGGCGAGGTGGTAAGGGAAAACCCCCTAATATCATTGCACAGCATGGTAAACAGAGGCTTATAGCCCAGAACTTATCTAGTTCATCTGCCAGTAATACTGAGCAAAATAATGAGTTATACAATGAGTTTCAAGAATTTTTGAAACAAAAACAGAGAAGTAATACAGATTCTCAATCTTCAGCATCATATGCTAATATCATCAAAGAAGATGATAATGATTCAACTCTATATACAGAGACAAAACATAGAGAATTGATTCTTCTTATAGAAGAAAAAGATACCCAATGGGAAAAAACTCCATGGACTATCATGGAAAGATATCTAACCAATACATCATATGTATATGGTTCTTACAAGTAAAGAGGATTTTATGAAAATCTTCTGATATCCACAAAAAGTGTTGATATAACTCACTTTTTCAGTAATACTCAGCAGAAAGGAAGTTATAACTTCTCAAAGTTTATCATCAAGAAGATCATATCTATTGAAGAATGGGGTATATCTCCATTAGTTGAAAAAGAATTTTATTCTGAAAATCATAAAATGAGTTTTAAATTCAATTTTTGGGATTATATTGAAAGTTTTAATAAAACCTTGTTTTATGAAAATGATAAAAGAAAACATACTTGGTTTCTAAAGATTTGTGAAAATGTTTTTCACTATCCAGTTCTAAATTGGTTTTTAATCTGGTGGAAGATATTTGGTTCATCTTCCAAAATTCTGCCAGTGGTTTTTATAAAACCCATGAATACTTGGTTAAATGTTTCCCCAAGTATTAAAAAATCATTTTCTGAACATTGGATCAATGGAAAGACTCTATGTCTATTTTTCATGGAATTTGGTATCCATGGATCTGGAAATAGCAGCCAGAATTCGGTTACACTGATGAAGGTATCCCTTGCATATGGAGGGTCAGTTCTACAAAATTTTGGGACAAATTATTAAGAGATGATCCAGAAACTGGAAAACCATATGGTTATGAAACTCTTCATCAAATGGAAGAAAAAATTTCTTTATACCAGAAAGAATTTAATAATCAACAAGAAAAGGAAAAAGTCTCTATGAGTCCTTTCAAGATTCTTACTCAGAAATATTCTGAAATATATTCAAAAGACAAAATGATCGAGATCTATATTGAAGAAATGAAAAAAGATCTTTTCCAGAATATTGGAGGTTCTGATTCAAAATCAGATAAATCTATGGCGTCTGAATCTAGTGAAAATCAGTTTATTCATCTAATGAAGATGCAGGATGCTCAAGACCCTGAGGATGATATTCCTCAATTTTCCCATATAGATGACATTTTTGAGAATTTGAAAAATTCTTTAAAAGATAATATTAAAGATGATTAAATCGTCAGAAGAAGAATCTGCAGCTGGTGGAATATCACATCCTATCATGGCATATCGTGACAAAAAGTGGGTGGCATATCACTTTTACTTTTTGAATTTTGTAACCATGTTACTATTTTCTTTAGTAAAGCATTTACTATTTTTATTTTAAGATGGAATCCGGGGTTTGATGTCCGGCTCTTCTATCTATATATAGGTTATTTCTGTGTTCTTAGGAGGACACGGTTGAGTTTGCTCCCCTCTCTATTCTCTCTTGTAAAAATCCTTCTGAAGTTTATCAATAAAAGCTTGCAGTTCTGATAACAACTTTATAAGTTTATTTTGTTTTTATTTTTTGTTTTTATTTACTGTTTTTAAATTTTGTTTTTCATAAGATTAGCCTGAATGACAGGCTAAAGTATTCGTGTTAAATTATTACCTTACTATGACATGATCTATATTTATTTGTTCTTGGAATCAGATTGAGATAATAAAAGATTAATTTAAATTTTTTGAATTTAATGTAATATAAGAGTCTTTGGTTAGAACATAAGGTAAAAAGATGAACCAGAAAATGGTAAACACAAGGTTCGAGTTTAACCAAGAAAAATAAATTCATGTTGTAGCCCTTTAGCCTGCTTAGCCGAGAGATGGCGTTTAAGGCGTTCATGGGTGATTTTTATGAATTTATAATTCTGAGGTGGACCTCGGTAAAATCCTCTGTTGTTTAATTTCTTTGGTGTATCTTTTATAAATCCTTTTATGTTTTGTAAAAGTTCCAAATATGAATCTTATATTCATTATTATTCTGAGATTTAAATTCTTCCTTTTCTTAGCTCAATACGAGTTGAAAATGGTATATAGGCTGGAAACCAATAACCTCCATGTGTGCGAAAGCCACTAAGGAAAAGTTTGGTAAAACAATGTCACGTATCAGATTTCTCATTTTGATCTCAAGCCTCAGATGGTCATATTTATCTAAACTTAATATTATTATATTCTTGTATCTAATTATTATATTATATTAAATCTATGTATTGAACCTAATTAAAATTTATCTTATATTGAACCTAATAATTATTGTACTTAATTACTTAACATATATGTTGAGCTCAATTATAATATTTTATTATATTTTGGGTATTTGATTTTGGAATGTAAACCTCATAGCGCTTGATGAATTTTTAAGTGTATTGTGATGTATTTTAATGTATTTCTAGATACTTTGGACAAATAAAATTTGTACCGACAAATAATGTGGAAAAATTCAAAAATGAAAATAGTAAAATTTATACTAATAAAAATGCATTTATGCACCTTTGTTTTTAGGGTGTCACAATATCCCCTCCTTTTAAAAATCTGGTCCCCAGATTTAAGAGTTATTGGAATAAAAGAGGATATTGACATTTCATATCTTTCTCTGTTTCCCACGTTGCTTCTTCAATGTTGTGGTTTTTCCATAAGACTTTTATCAACTGAATTGGTCGACCACGAAGTTCCTTTATTCTTTGGTCCAAAATCTTCACAGGTTGTTCTTCATATGTTAGATTTTCTTCTAGATCTATATGTTGTGGTCAATCAATTGGGCTGAGTCTACTTTGCATTTCGTTAATTGTGATACGTCGAATACGTTATGTATACCAGAGATATTTTCGAGTAGAGATAGACGATAAGCCACAGTGCCTATTCGTTCTATCACTTCAAAGGGTCCAACAAATCGAGGATGCAACTTTCCCTTCTTTCCAGTACGCTTGATTCCTTTTCTTGGTGATACTTTTAGTAATACGGAATCTCCGACTTCAAATTTCAAATCTTTCAACCTCTTATCTGCATAACTCTTCTATCGACTTTGAGCTATTTTTATTCGTTGCCTGATAAGTTGTATTTTGTCGATAGCTTCTTGTATAATGTCAGGCCTGATTGCTCATTCTTGTCCATTCTTTGTGCCTCTCCATTCATCCATATCCTAGTTAAGAGGAAAGCGACATTTTCTTCCATATAATGCTTCATATGGTGCCATTTTTATTGAGGATTGATAACTATTATTGTATGAAAATTCAACTAGAGGCAAATGTTTTCCCCAGTTTGCCCCAAAATCCAGCACACATGCGCGAAGCATGTCTTCCAATATTTGAATGGTTCGTTCAGACTGACCATCAGTTTGCGGATGTGCTGCTGTGCTAAAATTTAATTTGGTACCAAGGCATTCCGGAAGTTTTTTCCATAATCTTGACGTAATCTTCGGATCTCTATTAGATACTATTAGTGGGGATACCATGTAACCATATAATTTCCTTCTGATAGAGTTCAGCCAATTTTTCTACCCCATATTTGTGACTTATGGGTACGAAATGTGCTTACTTTGTTAAGCGATCAACGATCACTCATATGCTATTAAAACCTCCTGGAAGCTGAGGTAATCCAGTCACAAAGTCCATAGTTATTTGATCCCATTTCCATTCTGGTATAGGAAGTGGTTGAAAAAGACCTACTGGTCTTTGATGTTCAGCCTTTATCATTTGGCAAGATAGGCATTGTGAAATGAAATCTGCAATATCTCGTTTCATTCCTTTCCACCAGAAGTGTTTTTTAATCTCTTGTTACATCTTAGATCCTCCTGGATGAATGCTGATCTGAGATTGATGTGATTTTTCTATTATTTCTTTTTTCATGGAGCTAGGCACACAAATACGATCATGATAGAATAGTATTCCTTTTGAATTGGTGACGAAATTTGTATCAGTACGGAGTTTAGAAACTTCTTGGTCCAATTCTTGATTTTGCTTAATTTTGGTATGAAATTCAGGTTTGATTCTTAATCCGGCCAAGTGCCCACGTGAATGGATTTGTACCCATTCTCTTACTTCTTTCTTTTCCACACAAGCCATGCTAATCTTTCTACTTAAAGCATCAGCCACTACATTAGCTTTACCTGATTGATAAAGAATGGAACAATCGTAATCTTCCAAAAATTCAATCCATCTTCTTTGCCTCATGTTCAGCTTTTTTTGAGTAAATAAATACTTCAGGCTTTTGTGGTCTGTATAAATATCAAAAGTGGAACCGTACAAGTAGCGTCTCCATTTTGCTAATGCAAACACTATTGCTCCTAATTCTAGATCATGAGTGGGATAATTTAACTCGTGATTCTTTAATTTTCTAGATGCATATGCAATAAATTTATCGTTTTGCATTAATACACATCCAAAGCCTTCTTTTGAGGCATCTGTGTAAACCACAAATCCTTATGTCCCTTCTGGTAAAGCTAATACAGGTGCACTGGTAAGCATTTCTTTTAATTTGCAAAAACTTTTCTCACACTCATCATTCCACAAAAAAGGGTTGTCTTTGCGAGTTAGCTGTGTCAAGGGAACAACAATTTTTGCAAAATCTTTAATGAATCTTAGGTAGTATTGTAAGGCTTGAGATTTATTAGTCTTCATTGATCTGATATTCGGAAGATATGAGTATGCATGACATGTAATGAGAGGCGCTAAATGAAAAGATGAAGTGTTGCTTGAAGAAGAAGACCGCACCCGCGCCCCTTTTGATACCGCACCCGCAGTACATGGACAGAAAATTGGTCATTTTACAGTAGGGTCACCGCACCCGAGGTCCAAGAAAGAGTGCACCCGCGGTTGATGGACAAAGAGTTGGAAATTAATTACAGAAATGACACCGCACCCGCGGTTCAAACGTAATCGCACCCGCGGTGATGTCACCGCACCACCGGTCTTATGTGTAGCGCACCCGCGGTCGTCGAATTTCAGAAAATGAAAGGCATGCCGTGGGCACAGCGCACCCGCGGTGAAGAGTGACCGCACCCGCGGTACTGCATGCGACAAAGCCACCCTTGTTTCTTATGAAGACACATGGCATATATATATATATAGAATTGTGCTGAGTCTTCACTTTCACCACTTCCTTCAGCTGAGAACGAGAGAGAGTAGGGAGAAGCTTCAATTCATTGTGCTCTTAAGCTTGTAATTTTGAAAGATCCACACATCCAAACTTTAATCCGATTTCAGTTTTGAACTCCTCTCTTCGAGGGCTATCAAAGGATGTAAGTTTGGTTATGTTTCAGCATGCTTTGAAGTTTACGTGTTGGGGAAGTTCTGTTATGTTTATAATCATATGTTCTTGAGATCATGGATATCGTAGAAACGTAAACGGATCGAGAAAATGAGAGCATATGTAATTGTTATGAATTCCAACATATATATGTATGAGCTTATGCAGATTTTGAGATATGATACATAGATTGTGCTGATTATGAGTTGAGGATTATTCATTGTTGAGAATTGATATAGATTTGTGTTGAGATTTGAATTGATCGGTATTGAGAAACTACGTTGTTATGCCGTCCAATGGTACCGAGGTCAAGTATTGAATTGGATATGTGTTGATTGAGATTAGAGATTGATAGAATATATATCAGCATCTCCATTTCAGATTTGATAGTGACAGATTCGTCATCGAGACTTCGACATCGACAGACATTGTGCGACGAAAGGTATAATTCATGTTTTGTTTGGGGAAGACGCAACTCAAATGAGATTCAATTTGAGTTTCCTAACCAAATCACATACTAGAATTGTTGTTTATCTTTTGATATGAACTCGAATTGTTTATAGATTTATACTCAAATATCTTGATATGAAGATGTCTTGTTTATAGATTTATATTCAAGCCTTTGAGATAGGAGAGTCTTTGGCAGACTTGCCAAACTAGACGTTCGGTGGTATCAACGCTTCGAACCAGATTCAATCCGATTGTACACATTCAATACAGACAGGGCCGAAGTCTAGGAATAAGACGTACAGTTACCCCGATTGGGAGGGTAGGTGACAGACAGTGACGTCTTATTCACACCGGAATCCCTAGAGTAGAGTCGATTCAAGATATGAGTTGATTTGCATTGCATGTGTATATAGATTGGTTTCATAGACTATGGAACCCATTGTTATTGCTTGCATTCATGATTTATGATTATGTATCAGCATGCATACATGTTTTATACTGGGATTTGTTCTCACCGGAGTTTCCAGCTGTTGTTATGTCTGTATGTGTGCATAACAACAGGTGGGGCAGGATCAGGGTCGCGACAGAGATGAGAGATGGACATAGCGTGGTGATCACGGGCGTAGCAGATGAACTAGTAGTTGTACTTTTGACATGTACTGTACTTAAATACTGGTTTGTAGAATATGGACAAAACAAGACATGTATATTATGTTTGTTGTAATGAAATAAATATAGAACTATCTTTTGCTTAAGTTATAAACATGTGAGTAATGTTAAAAGCAAAATTTTGACCCGTATATTTTAACAATGATCTGATTAATCCCGAAAAGAACTGAGTTAGAGCCCGGGTCCCCACAAGTATCCTACTAAGCCGAGCAAACTTCTAATTTCTGTGATGTTTATTGGTTGTTTACAACAAGATATGGCTTCTATTTTTGCAGGATCTACTTCCAGTCCTTTCTTAGGATCTACAACAATAAAATTCGCACTTACTGAATTTGGCATATAATTGATGCTCTTTCAAAGTTTTGAGAATCAATCGTAAATGTTTAGCATGTTCCTCATGACTTCTTGAAAATATCGAAATGTCATCTATGAATACGACAATGAATTTGTCCAAGAATGGTTGAAATATTCGATGCATCATATCCATGAAAGCTGCAGGAGCGCTGGTTAATCCGAATGGCATTACCACAAACTCATAATGTCCATAACGGGTATTAAAAGCCGTTTTGGAGATGTCATCCTCCTTAATTCTCAATTGGTAATATCCTTGTCGCAAATCAAGTTTTGAATATACTTGAGATCCTTGTAAAACATCAAACAATTCTTTGATATGCGGTAGAGGATATTTGTTTTTGATGGTAACATTGTTAAGTTATCGATAATCAATGCACATCCTTAGAGTTCCATCTTTCTTTTCGACAAATAATACAAGAGCACCCCATGAAGATGTACTAGGTCAGATGTATTTCTTGTCCATGAGCTCTTGTAATTGGAGTTTTAATTCTTTTAACTCTGAAGGTGCCATTCGATATAGAGTTTTTGATCTGGGTTGTGATCCAGGTATTAGATCAATGGAAAACTCTACGTCTCTCTGAGGAGATAAAGTATTGATTTCTTCAGGAAAAACCTCTGGAAATTCTTGTACAACTAAGATTTCGGAGATCTTGAGTTGATCTTTTGGCTTATTTATCAAATAAGCTAGAAATCCTTGTCCGTTGTCTTTTAGTATAGCCGTAGCTTCTGCTGTTGATACTATTCCCAGGGTATGTGTAACGTCCCGATAATTTGAAGGTCCACTTGAACCACATACATGCAAATTATTAAATTTCTTTGGTATTTTATTAAATTCTTTTAAAGCATAAAATGTATGTTTATTTTATTAAATTGTGTTTAATTATTTTTATGCATTTTATGCATTATTATTGTACGATAGAATTTAATTCATGAAACTTTAAAAGTTCATGCACTATGATTTTTAAGTTTCATTTCGCGCACTAACGAGGATCGGAGACCTGGAAATTTTCAAGAAAATTATTTTTATTACACGATTAATTTTTATTAATTAATATAAGATGTTTTAAAAGTATTTTTCAATAATTGAGATTTATTGGGTATTTTTAACCGCATGATTTTTATTTTTAACGGTACGCGAATTTTATCGAATCGAGGGACGTTTTGAGGTTTCGGCTAATGTTTTCAAAATCTTTCCTACACGAAATATTTTTCGGGAGTGCGTTTGGACTTAATGGCCTACTTTTCAGCTTGTTGGGTTTAATTAGCTTTTAAAACCTCTAATCGTTATTTTAAAGCCCATTATCTATTATGTATCTATTTAATTAACTCTTTAAGTAACCATTAAACTAAACCTACCACACTCCAATAATTGAATCAGCCGACACCAATCCCTCAGATCCTTTTCCCATCAGTTTCCTCACCAGCAACCTCAAGGCTTCATCGGTCTCACCATTTCTTCAAAGGAAAAATCATCCCGGGTCTCCATTGCATCGTTCTTGTTCTTCAATTGTTAAGGCACGCCATGTACTTTTATTTCTGCATCATATACGCTATATATATGCTGTTAAATGTTGCTCAGTGTGTGAAAATCTCGATCTAACTCCATGCTTGAAGATTTAACGGGTTGGCTGCATTTTTCCATTTTCTGAACTAGAACTCACGCTTTGTTTTCTGTGGTGCAAGGGGCTGCTGTTTTTAGTTGTTTAAGGGCTGTACTTGGTGTCAAAGTGGTGTTTTGGGGTTTAGAATTGTTGCCGGTGGTTGCAAGATGATTAGCCGAGAGGAGTGCTTCAAGGGGATAGCTCGTTTCTTGGGATATTTAGCGTGCAGAGGTAACTAGCAACACCAGGACCTAGCCTAGCCTTAGACCAGATCCTGGTGGGTCTGAGACAAGGCTTGAAAGGGTTCAACACGTGCTGGAACCATCTTTAGGCGCGGTGTGCAGAAGGTAGGAAATAGGCTTCGGTACGCTTTGGGAAGACTAGCGGTTGTGGTGAGTTGCTGCTTACATGGGAGGTTAGCCGTGAGTTCATGAGGTCCAGTAGGGTCCTAGAGTGGTCTTAGTGTGGTCGAGTCATGGCTGGTCGTAGGTGGTGCGGTCTAGGTTGGTGAATAGCTCTAGTAGGTGCATAAGCTTTAAGTTGGGTGGCTCGCTGAATTTTTCCAGCAGCTGTTCCAGGAGGGTTCAGGTGTTTAAGAGCTCGGTTTTAGGGTTGTTAGGACCTTTTAAGTGTTTTTAAGATATGCTAAAAAGTTGGGAGAAATTTGGTTGAGTTTAGAGCCGATTCGGGTTAAATCGGGACCCCGGTCCAAGTTCTAAAACAATTTGGTTAAGTTATGAAATAGGCTCGAGTTTACGTCTAGGGATGCTTTTAAATATTTTTTGGGATATTTTTAAGAGTTTGGTAAGTTTCGGATCAAATTAATAAGTTTTAGATTTATCCGGAATTTAGTCACCGCACGAAACGTTAATTAAAAAATTAAATTGAAACGCTTAGATTTAAGCTTAATAAAATTATGGAAAATTTTATGTAAGTTCAAATAATTATTAGAAGTCTAAGTTTTTAATTTGTGAATTTTATGATAAGGTTTGGTTTAATTCGAGATTAAAACGTATTAATATGTTATAGTTAAAGATTAATTTATAAGTCATCGATTTATGCAAAATAAAAATATAGGAAAGTTCAAGTAGGCTGAAATAATTATTTGGGACATATTAGAGTCAATGGAATTAAGAAAATGTCAAAGACGTGAAATTTTACGTCTAGGGAGAAAACAGTAATTTTTGGGTTTACAGGGGCAAAATGGTCATTTTGCACCCGGGATGAGATGTTGGTCCTGGCAGCGCCCTAAGCACATTTTATCGTGTTTTAAATGTTTATGCATCATGTTTACGATTTTTACGCAATTATAATAAATACGATGCATGCTTGGTTTAAAAGAAAAATTATGTATATGCATTATTTTATTAAGTGATGAATATGATGACACGTTTTGAAGGAAGTGATTTAGTTGTGACTAATACGATGACACGATGACATGATGATATGATTGGAGATATCGTGAGGGAGAAGGCCCCAGAGGGAGCCCGTTTACGGGAGAAGGCCCCAGAGGGAGCCCGACGATCGTATTTTCATTAACATGATATGATGATATGATAGGCCAAGGCCCAGTTGACGGGTGAGAGTGTCGCTGGTGTCCCCGTCGCCCAGTACTGTGGTTACACATAGATGGATCCATCGACTGACATGATGACATGATGATACGAAAGTCACAGCTAATGAACTGAATTCAATAAAAAAGAAAATGTTTACTTATACGATGATATGAGATGACATGCTTTGAGACGACATGATTTTACACGAGACGTTGCTATTCATGCTTTTAAAGTTCATGAAAGATATGTTTACGTATATGATGATATGAGATGACATGCTTTGACACGACATGTTTTTACACGAGACGTTGATGTTCATGCTTTTAAAGTTCATGAAAGATATGTTTACGTATATGATAATATGAGATGACATACTTTGACACAGACATGATTTTACACGAGACGTTGATGTTCATGCTTTTAAAGTTCATGAAAGATATGTTTACGTATATGATGATATGAGATGACATGCTTTGACATGACATGATTTTACACAACACGTTTACATTATGATTTTAAGTTCATGAAAGATATGTTGTGTATGATATTTTTCACTGATGTGTGCTAGGTATATGTACTTGTTATTAATGGTGCAGGTGTGTTGAGTCTTTAGACTCACTAGGCGTGTGTGATGCAGGTGAGCTTAATGATGAGGAGACTGGAGGTGTTGAACTCTGAGTAGGCAGACCTGGTAAGGTGACACGACCCGAGGACCATATGTTTTCCGCATTACGATTTATGAGATTGAGAGGAGATGAATATTTTCATACGTTGATGATTTTAAGAATTTTATATGTTTACGTATGATTTTAGACGAATTGGGTTATTTTAAACTGCGCTATTTTTACTGACAAATATTTAAGATCATTTTTTTTTAATGTTATATTTTTCTATTACGATTTTTACTCATTTATGTTTACGTTTGATGTTGGTCATTTTAAACTGTAATATTTTTACGGTAAGATAATTTCGATTATTTTAAATGTTATTTTTAAATGCGAGCTTTATAAAAAAAAATATTTCCGCACTTTTTAAAACGAGCGAGACGATACAGTTGGTATCTGAGCAAGGGTCCTGTATAGGGTTGTGCCACCGCCAGCGTCTGCAGCTCAGTCTTCAAGCCTCAAGTGTGTAAGCTTTTATGATTTAAATGTTTTAAATCATTTACTCTTATCACCTGCATGTTAACATGATTTACGCTTTATGAAGATCTACGTTACATGTTTAACTGCTTTTATGATTTAAGGATTTACAGTTTTAAAAACAGATTAAATTGCATGTTGGTTACGTTTTGAATTGGACGTGTCTAAGAATTTGAATATTGGGCTTTAGAAGAGGTTGATAATGATTTGACTATATTGATTTGTAGGTTAGTATTACTGATGTACTCCTTATGGGTCATAAGTTAATCTTGAAAATTATGAAATTTTTTTGGGACTTGTAGAATTTCTAAGAAATTATTGATAGTTCGTGGTTGCTAGTTGAATTAATTTTTGAGGATTCCATATAAGGATTAATGATTTGAAAACTACGACGATATTTGGAAGTATAAAAACGTAGAATTTATTTAGGATGCATGCTCTACCTAGTGGGACATAAAGATTGAATTGCATGGATTGTGAATTTTAAGAACCTAAATGTATTAATCAATAATTTGAGGAACTAAGTGCAACAATAAAATTATAAGAGACTATTTTGAATTAACCAAACTTTAGGATTAAATTTTTAGTTTTGAGAATTTTAAGGTTTAATGAGGCCAAGTCAAAAATTTTATGAAAAAAAAAATGCAAATTTCGAGGAGTTATAGGGCCAAAATTGTAATCTTCGAGAATTTTAAGGACTAAATTGCAAATTTTGAAATTTTGAGGATTTAATTGGAACTTTTGAGGAACACTTGGGTAAAATAAGTAATTTTCAAGGTTATGAGAATTGATCTTGGGTCTAATATTCTTAAGATTATTAAAATTTATGTTACGAGAAACCAATAAAATGAGATTAAGAATGTCAAGAACTTATGGGTAATTGTGGAATTCTCGAGATTAAGGACAAATTGGATAATATTCGAGGAAAGTAAGAATTTTTTTTGTAATTTTTAAGATATTTGGGGACTTGTTTAGCAATAAGTGAGAAGCGAATGGTTTAAAGTATATGAATTTTTTGATGATTTAGGTTTGAAGGGATATTTAAAACTTTGAAACATCTGAGTTATAATGTTATAAGAAATGCTAATCAAGGGATTCGTAGGATAGATTAACATTTGGTTTGAAAGTTAAACACTAGTGAATTAATGCTGTGGCAAATTAAGAATTTAGAGTGTCTACAATTTAAGATAAAGTTGAGTAATTAGTTAAATTATAAGATTCGACAGTAAGTTAACTTATTTTTGGGAACCTAAGGTTTGATATATTTTAAGTTTTAATCATGATCTTAAGTATTAAAATTATGTCTTTGTTGAAATTTAATTTGGCTAGAAAGTTGGGAATGATTGATGATTGGGATGTTTGATAGACGCATGTAACAGGTGAGGTAGACACTTTGTCTTGAGGAATTTTGTAAGTCATTAAGCATTTGAGAATAAGTGAATATGTGTGTTGGAATTATGTTATCCAAAACTATTTGGGTTGCATAATTTTGAAATTCAAATTTATGGGATATTTGTTTATCCGGAAATTTTGGGTAATAATAAAAAAAAACAAAACAAAAGGAAATTAGTGGTGTTCAACATAAGTTATCAATGAATGAATATTAAGATTTTTATCGAGTAGGAAATCTAAAACTTTGATATGGAGATTCTGGAACTCTATGGTGTATAAGTGAAATTGATTTATTAGAGTTAGTCTAAGGTTCCCATGGATGAATTATTAAGTTTTATATGCTAGTATTAATTAAACATTAGAGATACGTAAAAATGCGACATTCGTTTCAAGGAGAAAAGTCTAAGAGTCTTAGGTCTCAACTATATTGTAATTGAGAAGAGAATAATTTAAGCATGCATCTGATGCGAGAAGGTTTTTACTAATTAGGTAGAAGATCATTATTGTATAATTGAGTTTTATTGATTAACATTATTCGAGGTTGAAGATTTGCAACAATTTTACATCCTGGATGTACTTGTAAATAGTAAGTTACGTAAGTTTGGTGCCGTAAGATAAAGATTCCATTCAAGGATCTTAGACTAATATTATTATGAGGTTGAAATAAGGTTTAATTTTTAAGTGTATTACAGAGGATAGAAGTCGATCAGTAATTTTTGGTGCTAAGGTTTCTCAAGTTGAACTGCATAAATGCTAATATAATAGGTCAATGAACATTCTGAGTATAGTATAAGAAAATTAAGACACAATAAAATTCGGACTGTCATTTCTAATATTGGGAAGTTTGAGAAAAGTTAAAATTTGAGGTTATAAAAAAAAATGAAATTAGGTTATCATGGGTCGTTATAAGTTGAGTTTCGCAAATGAGGATTTAGAAGGTAGAGTTTATTAGGATTGAGGAGACATAAGGACATCCTAAGATTTATTATTTTATCAGAGTAGCGCCGCGGAAGCATGGACTATTGGGATACTAGAACTAAGTCTAAACTTTTTGATTATCAAGGATAAGCGAATTTCGGGGACGAAATTCAATTTAAGGGGGGAGATTGTAACGTCCCGATAATTTGAAGGTCCACTTGAACCACATACATGCAAATTATTAAATTTCTTTGGTATTTTATTAAATTCTTTTAAAGCATAAAATGTATGTTTATTTTATTAAATTGTGTTTAATTATTTTTATGCATTTTATGCATTATTATTGTACGATAGAATTTAATTCATGAAACTTTAAAAGTTCATGCACTATGATTTTTAAGTTTCATTTCGCGCACTAACGTGGATCGGAAACCGGGAAATTTTCAAG
Organism: Primulina tabacum; assembly: GCF_025594145.1. Lineage (NCBI taxonomy): Eukaryota > Viridiplantae > Streptophyta > Magnoliopsida > Lamiales > Gesneriaceae > Primulina > Primulina tabacum. The sequence continues at coordinate 15,195,330 of NC_134562.1, forward strand.
AAAATTATTTTTATTACACGATTAATTTTTATTAATTAATATAAGATGTTTTAAAAGTATTTTTCAATAATTGAGATTTATTGGGTATTTTTAACCGCATGATTTTTATTTTTAACGGTACGCGAATTTTATCGAATCGGGGGACGTTTTGAGGTTTCGGCTAATGTTTTCAAAACCTTTCCAACACGAAATATTTTTCGGGAGTGCGTTTGGACTTAATGGCCTACTTTTCAGCTTGTTGGGTTTAATTAGCTTTTAAAACCTCTAATCGTTATTTTAAAGCCCATTATCTATTATGTATCTATTTAATTAACTCTTTAAGTAACCATTAAACTAAACCTACCACACTCCAATAATTGAATCAGCCGACACCAATCCCTCAGATCCTTTTCCCATCAGTTTCCTCACCAGCAACCTCAAGGCTTCATCGGTCTCACCATTTCTTCAAAGGAAAAATCATCCCGGGTCTCCATTGCATCGTTCTTGTTCTTCAATTGTTAAGGCACGCCATGTACTTTTATTTCTGCATCATATACGCTATATATATGCTGTTAAATGTTGCTCAGTGTGTGAAAATCTCGATCTAACTCCATGCTTGAAGATTTAACGGGTTGGCTGCATTTTTCCATTTTCTGAACTAGAACTCACGCTTTGTTTTCTGTGGTGCAAGGGGCTGCTTTTTTTAGTTGTTTAAGGGCTGTACTTGGTGTCAAAGTGGTGTTTTGAGGTTTAGAATTGTTGCTGGTGGTTGCAAGATGATTAGCCGAGAGGAGTGCTTCAAGGGGATAGCTCGTTTCTTGGGATATTTAGCGTGCAGAGGTAACTAGCAACACCAGGACCTAGCCTAGCCTTAGACCAGATCCTGGTGGGTCTGAGACAAGGCTTGAAAGGGTTCAACACGTGCTGGAACCATCTTTAGGCGCGGTGTGCAGAAGGTAGGAAATAGGCTTCGGGTTAGACGCTTTGGGAAGACTAGCGGTTGTGGTGAGTTGCTGCTTACATGGGAGGTTAGCCGTGAGTTCATGAGGTCCAGTAGGGTCCTAGAGTGGTCTTAGTGTGGTCGAGTCATGGCTGGTCGTAGGTGGTGCGGTCTAGGTTGGTGAATAGCTCGAGTAGGTGCATAAGCTTTAAGTTGGGTGGCTCGCTGAATTTTTCCAGCAGCTGTTCCAGGAGGGTTCAGGTGTTTAAGAGCTCGGTTTTAGGGTTGTTAGGACCTTTTAAGTGTTTTTAAGATATGCTAAAACGTTGGGAGAAATTTGGTTGAGTTTAGAGTCGATTCGGGTTTAAATTGGTACCCCGGTCCAAGTTTTAAAACAATTTGGTTAAGTTATGAAATAGGCTCGAGTTTACGTCTAGGGATGCTTTTAAATATGTTTTGGGATATTTTTAAGAGTTTGGTAAGTTTCGGATCAAAATAATGAGTTTTAGATTTATCCGGAATTTAGTCGCCGCACGAAACGTTAATTAAAAAATTAAATTGAAACGCTAAAATTATGGAAAATTTTATTCAAGTTCAAATAATTATTAGAAGTCTAAGTTTTTAATTTGTGAATTTTATGATAAGGTTTGGTTTAATTCGAGATTAAAATGTATTAATATGTTATAGTTAAAGATTAATTTATAAGTCATCGATTTAAGCAAAATAAAAATATAGGAAAGTTCACGTAGGCTTAAATAATTATTTGGGACATATTAGAGTCAATGGAATTAAGAAAATGTCAAAGACGTGAAATTTTACGTCTAGGGAGAAAACAGTAATTTTTGGGTTTACAGGGGCAAAATGGTCATTTTGCACCCGGGATGAGATGTTGGTCCTGGCAGCGCCCTAAGCACATTTTATCATGTTTTAAATGTTTATGCATCATGTTTACGATATTTACGCAATTATAATAAATACGATGCATGATTGGTTTAAAAGAAAAATTACGTATATGCATTATTTTATTAAGTGATGAATATGATGACACGTTTTGAAGGAAGTGATTTAGTTGTGACTAATACGATGACACGATGACATGATGATATGATTGGAGATATCGTGAGGGAAAAGGCCCAGAGTGAGCCCGTTTACGGGAGAAGGCCCCAGAGGGAGCCCGACGATCGTATTTTCATTGACATGATATGATGATATGATAGGCCAAGGCCCAGTTGACGGGTGAGAGTGTCGCTGGTGTCCCCGCCGCCCAGTACTGTGGTTACACATAGATGGATCCATCGACTAACATGATAACATGATGATACGAAAGTCACAGCTAATGAACTGAATTCAATAAAAAAGAAAATGTTTACTTATACGATGATATGAGATGACATGCTTTGAGACGACATGATTTTACACGAGACGTTGCTGTTCATGCTTTTAAAGTTCATGAAAGATATGTTTACGTATATGATAATATGAGATGACATGCTTTGACAGAGACATGATTTTACACGAGACGTTGATGTTCATGCTTTTAAAGTTCATGAAAGATATGTTTACGTATATGATGATATGAGATGACATGATTTGACATGACATGATTTTACACAACACGTTTACATTATGATTTTAAGTTCATGAAAGATATGTTGAGTATGATATTTTTCACTGCTGTGTGCTAGGTATATGTACTTGTTATTAACGGTGCAGGTGTGTTTAGTCTTTAGACTCACTAGGCGTGTGTGAGGCAGGTGAGCTTAATGATGAGGAGACTTGAGGTGTTGAACTCTGAGTAGGCAGACCTGATAAGGTGACACGACCCGAGGACCACATGTTTCCCGCATTACGATTTATGAGATTGAGAGGAGATGAAAATTTTCATACGTTGATGATTTTAAGAATTTTATATGTTTATGTTTACGTATGATTTTAGACGAATTGGGTTATTTTAAACTGCGCTATTTTTACTGACAAATATTTAAGATCATTTTTTTTTTAAATGTTATATTTTTCTATTACGATTTTTACTCATTTATGTTTACGTTTGATGTTGGTCATTTTAAACTGTGATATTTTTACGGTAAGATAATTTCGATTATTTTAAATGTTATTTTTAAATGCGAGCTTTATAAAAAAAAATATTTCCGCACTTTTTAAAACGAGCGAGACGATACAGTATGGTTTGCTTTAGAATTTATTGGATGAGAAGTTTGTAGATAAACTTCTTTTGTGTAGCAATTGAGCTCGGCTTGGTGTCTAAATAACCAGTCCATTCCAAGAATAATATCATAGTTCTTGTTAGGTAACTCAATCAAATCTGCTAGATATTCTTTTTCTTGGAATTTTAAGGGACAGTTTTTGTAAATGATGTCAGTAATCATCGTTTTCCCTAAAGGTGAGAAAATTTCGAAGCTACATGGTAGCTGCTCAAATAACAGTTGTAATTTATGTACAAAAACTTTTGAGATAAAAGAATGAGTAGCTCCTGGATCAAATAAAGTTTTTGCAGAACTGAATAATATGGTAACATTCTACGACTGCAGTGGGGTCAACTTCCTCCTCTTTGTTTCCTAAGAGGGCATAGGCTGGAGCAGGTATCTTTGGCTTTGTTGTGGGTTGAGTCTTCTGCGTTCTTTTTGGACAATCTTGAATACGGTGTTGCTCACTTCCGCAAATAAGACATTTTCCTCCTTTTCTCCAACACTTTTCTTCTTCATGATTTGGTAATCCGCAATATCCACACTTTTTACTGTTGTTTCTTGGAACTTTTCCTTTGACAGCTTCTCCTTGCCTGACTGGTTGTGTTCTCTTTTCAAATTTTCTTTTTCGGTTATTATCCTCAAAAAGGTTGGGTTTCCTAGTTTTCAGTTCTTCTTCCTCTTTTTTAAGAAGTACCTTGATGTTTTCTTCCACTCGTAGAGCTTGATTAACAGCAGAAACATAACTGGCAACTTCTGTGGACAATGTTGCCCAACGATTATCTAGATTTAATCCTTGAACAAATTTTTTTCTTTTTCTTACCTCATCTTCCATGTAGTGTGGTGCATAATATATAAGACGGTGGAATTCTGCCTCATATTGAGCTACGGTCATGTCACCTTGGACTAAATCCATAAATTCATGTTCTCGGATATTTAATATAACTTGAGTTATATATTTACCTTCGAATTCTTGCAGAAAATTGTGTTCTTTGTCCACTTATGTTCCACTGTACGCCACCAGTTATGAGCTGCTTCTTCAAATAAGCAAGTGGAAAAATTCACCTTTTGTTCTTCAGAATAATTAAGAATAGAGAATATTTTGTTGATTTTGCTTAGCCAAGATTCTGCTTGATACGCATCTGGTTTGCCTTCAAACTTTTGCGGTTTGAATCTCAAAAATCTCTCAAGAGCTCGATCATTTGCCTCAATATGATGTTCTTGAGCTTGATCATGAGGTCGTGGTGGATTTTGCTGACAAAATTGCACAAATTGATGCATTATTTCAAACATATTTTTTACATTTTGTTCTTGGGGGGATTTTTTTGAGCGCTTCTGGAATTTCCACCAGTTGCCGAGTTGTGGTCATCTTGAGAGGGAATTCCTTGTCTGATTCTGGCTTGAGTACTATTTTGTGAAATATATATATATATGAAATATCTTGCACTATATTTATATATCATAAATGTACATAATTATGTCCGAGGGTAAACAGTCAGTTTTATTTATAAACAGGACATGTTTCAAATATTTAAAATACTCAAGCATAATACAAACAGAACTAGCAAACTGGGTCATCATGCCTACAAAAAGTGATGACCTTGATAATCATCATACCTACAAAAGATGATGATTATTAATACTAGTTATATACTAGTGTCAAATAGTCATTGTCTTCATTCGACGTCTGAGAGATCTATAAAAGTTGTGTGGCTCAAGCCTTCATTTGTGCATGTGGTTTCCATGGTAACATTTTGATCCATATTTGGCAGTGATGTATATGGTTCAACTGGGTCTAGTTCATAACTAAGCTCATTATCATTTTCACTTTCGGGTATGATAGTCATTGGAACAAGTTCATCTACTCCAAATACAAAGTTTTCCCCCGTGAAGTCAGGAAGAAATTCAACTTCAGGTGACTACAACAGATAATCTTCTATCATAAAGGGTTTTTGATCTAGTGTTGTGTTCATGACTCCAGAATATTCTACAAAAGGGGTTGGTACATACTGTGGAATATTTTTAGTCAAGCTACTACCTCCGGTTTCAAATGTGTTAGTGATGGGAGGAGCTATTGTCTGATTAGCTTGATTTTTGTAAGATGGACCGATAACACCAGGTTTCATTCCGTGGATAGATTGATAAACAAGTTCACGCCCATGCATGATTAAGTGGTCAATGTAGATTGAAGGGTGTGATACTCCTTTTAGGAAACTAATCAAACCTCGGTCGTAGAATTCATGCATGTCTAGTAAGTGTATAAGAGTGCGGTCTCTTTCATACAGTACATGACCCACTTCTCTCTGATATGCTAGATTATCAGCCCTCATCCGTTCTTCAATAAATCCATGAAAAGTTTCAGTTGTTCCAAAGGTTTCAAAATGCTCCCGATACATATTCACTAGGCATTTCAAATCCGAGTTTTATGTGCTTAATTTTGTTATTTCTTCCTCCATTTGTTTGATGATTATAGTTTGTTTATTTCTTGATGTCCCACTAGACTCTGTCATCCTGAAAGGAAAACATTTCAATTATGAGGAAAACATAAAGATTAACTTATGACATAAACATTAGGCTCCTGTCTCTTGACTCTAAGAAACCATGCTCTGATACCACCTCTTTGGTTCCCGGTTTAGAAATTCATAATTATTTCCTTACTAAATGCCACATTTTCTACAATCTTTCTTTATTCAACTGCTATTTTTATTTTTACCATTATTATTATTATTAAAAATACATTGTAGATAGAAATTTAAATATTTTCTACTATCATTTAAAGATTATCTACAAATATTTACATTCTTATTTCAAATATGTACAATTATTTTACAGCGGAAGTTTAACATTTATTTATAAACATATCATCCCAACTTTCAAATGCTCTTATTTCAGCTTCAGTTATTTTTCTCCTGTTCAAATTCTGGGGTTCCTGTGTCTGGAAATTACAATAGACGAAAAGAAACAGAGGGTTAAGTCTTTGAGAACTTACTGAGTTTAAATTAGTATATAGCTTTTAAATAAATTAAAATAGCGCTTCCTTATAATTATGCATGAAGTAATAGGCATAACAATTTAGATGTTATGAATTCTATGCAATGGAATAATAGATAAATGAAAATTCCATAAATTAACATTGGTGACTCTAATTGAGCACTTTTTACGAGCAGGTGAACCATTCTCCGGACCGAAATATTAGGTGCGCGTTGTTCAGATGAACCATATACCCGGGACTTTTGACCCATTGTTCATTGGACTCATTTTCCGGGCCGAAGCCACGTTGTCCAGTGGACTCAATTTCCGGATCGAAATCCGTTGTCCATGACTCCATTCATTAATGGTATATCAATCCATTCATAAATATGCAAGAAAATATATTAGTAATTGAAATGAACTATGGATGATATTTGAATATTAAATAAATGCTATTGAAATTTCCAGACCAAATGCCAAAGGCTTTAATAGAAGAATGAATAGTAATTTCCTCACCTAATAATTTACAGTTTAGTAATCCGAATTGTTGAAGCAAGTCCTAAAATATATTATGAATGATATTTATATGTTAGAGTTTTAAATAAATAGCTGATCATTTCTAGATTATTTTTTTTGTTCAGAATTTAACCCGGTTGATTTTACGTAAGTTTGCAAAATTCATATTAATTAGAAGATATCTCCAAACATTACGAAAGTTGGCCAAAAAGTCGGAAATATCACAAGAAAAGTTCGGCAGCGAGAAAATCGGCGATACGGCGGCGCGTGAGATACACGCGCCGATGGTTCCGGCGCGTGGGTGACCTTCTGGCGGCCACGCGCGGCCAGATTTTTTTCCAGATTATGTAACTTTTTATGATCTTGAATTCTTATGTTGAAAGTATTTTCAAATTCCTACCCGATCAATACCAGATTTAAATATCGTCCTATGGTGAACTAAGGTACTCCGGCATTCCGAAAATGTTAGTTCCCGCAATATTTTGGGACGATGGATGGTATGTACCTTATCTATGCAACAAGAGGTACAACTTTTGTGTTCAAGTCAACTTCTAGTTTGGTGTGTAGCTATAAGAAAAATGAGCGAAAAGTACCTAGCTTGAACACGGGATTCCGTCGCCGTTTCTCGGAATATCTTTGTTTGATTTTCTTGTTCTTTTATCAATCCTTTTTCATCACCTCCAGTGCTATATTGTTTTCGGATATGAGATGAATAGTTGGTGATTTATCGGAATTTTTCGGAAAGGGGTATAGATTTTTCTTCTCTTTTTCTTCTCTTTTTCCCCTCCCTTTTTTTCTTCCTTCCGTCCTTCTTTCTTCGGTTGGTCTTCTCGTTGGGTTGTAGATCGAAAACGAGAGAGAATATATATAGTTGTGGCTTCATGCTTATCCTTATTATTTATTCTTTATTTTTATTTTTTATTATTATTATTATTATTATTATTATTATTTATTAAATAGAAAAATTATCATGTTTATCTAAACTTAATATTATTATATTCTTGTATCTAATTATTATATTATATTAAATCTATGTATTGAACCTAATTAAAATTTATCTTACATTGAACCTAATAATTATTGTACTTAATAACTTAACATATATGTTGAGCTCAATTATAATATTTTATTATATTTTATTATATTTTGGGTATTTGATTTTGGAATGAAAACCTCATAGCGCTCGATGAATTTTTAAGTGTATTGTGATGTATTTTAATGTATTTCTAGATACTTTGGACAAATAATGTGGAAAAATTTTAAAATGAAAATAGTAAAATTTATACTAATAAAAATAAATTTATGCACCTTTGTTTTTAGGGTGTCACAAAGTACATTGTGTAACGCCCCGAAAATTTAAAGGCTCACACGAACTACATGCACGCAAGTTATTAAATTATCTTGTATTTTAATTAATTATTTTAATTGCATAAATTAATTATGTTGTGCATATTGGCATGTTTAAAATATAATTTTCTACATGATTGCATTAAATTTTATTTTTAAAGGTTATTCGAGTTGTGATCGACCACGGAGACCGAGGGCTGAAAAATAGAAAATGTTTTTATTGGGTAATTATTTTTAATTGTTTAAATTAATGGTGAAGCTTATTCTTATTTTTGAAAAAAAAAAATTAAGGGGTTTTTTAGGTGATTTTATACGCTATGAAGTAAATTTTATCGGTATTTGTTTTTCAAAAAAAATGCAAATGTTTTGGCAACCCGGCTAATAAATTCACAAAATTATTTAAACGAAACTATTTTTAATATATAATTAAGCACTAATGGGCCTAAATTGTATGTTTAATGGGCCTAAACTTAATTAATGATTTATTAACTAAAAAATATGTTAAACTTGTTAGAGTAGGTGTCCGTCGAGCCAAGTGTTGGCCGAGTGTTCATATTGAAACTCTATGTATAAACAATCTTTATTTTAATAATATTTGAATTTATTATTTTGGCACTTCTTTATCTGTATACCCATGCTAGTTGCATAGATAAAGTCATTGAATATACAAATAAGAGAAAGAATATGAGATGCTCATATGATGAGTATCATGAAACTCATATTTGGAATACTGTATATTCTAAACAGTTCCTAGTCGATTCAGCCGCCGCTAAGAAGGATATAGGCCGCTCGAGTTCGAGACTAGCATCTGCGATGTGAGTACCATGTTTCATTGGTAGGGGACATTGTGATGTCCGAGCATGCAGATAGGTGCTCCTTGTAGTGTGCACTGAACAACCCTCCATAAAGGACTTTCTAAGTGGTTCACTTATCGAGTGGAAAAGTCCTAGTTTATGGTTGTACACCATTAGTCCTTATGACCCGGGACAACATTGAGACTCTATGTGCTAGAATTACACTTTGACTTGTTTACCGACTCTCATAGGGTCATCTGGTGGCAAGGTTGGGTGTTCTGTCGAAACATATAGGAGTCGATGCATTGTAGTCGAGGATTCACCGCTTACCTTCGGGTATGGATATCCTATGTGTTCTCATGTTTGTGTAGTATGAAATCTCTGATCAGAGTATGGTGGTAATTATGAAAGAGTTTTCATAGATTACATCATCGATGCAACTACGACATGACACATAGTATCGATTCATTGACAACTCTCGATATACCAATGGTTGTCGAATCGGTCGGGATATATGAGTTGAAGGGACCGTACTGTACGCTAACCATAATTGAATGGTTCTTGCAGGCACCATCATTTGATACCTAGGGAATCATGTAAGCGATGCTGCTAGGCGTTTAACATGATTGGTTGGGTACTATCAGACTTGAGTTCTGACGTTCTTATTATCAAGGAGTTGATAATTAAGAATTGAGCAATTGGGGTATGCTCGTATAAGGACATGTTTAGTCCGAATCACATGGAGATGTGAACCCACGGCTAGTTGTATCAATGAACCATTGAGGGCCACACAAGTACTAGCTTTCTAGATCCCGTTGAGAAGTAAAATATAGTTCAATGTGTTGAACGGCTTATAAATGAGTTTATAAGCGTAAGGAAAAATAGAAGTATGACTTCTATGAGGGAAATGTAAATTTTAATTTATGAATGTGTTCCTAAATTAAAAGTTGGCCAAATAAATAATGTATTTGGAAATTGTGATTTTCATAAACATTATTATGGACTAAATTAAATTAATTCAAGTGTTGAATTAATTTAACACTAGTGGGCCTAGTAGAGTCCAAATAATTAAATTAATTCAAGTGTTGAATTAATTAAACTACATTGGGCCTTGTAGAGCTCAATTAGAAATAATTATTAAACTAGTGGGCTTGGGTAAAATCAAGTAAACTTTAAATGGGCTCAAATATGTTTGAGACATTTAAATAAAAGTCCATGGGCCTTGTAATTGTTACAAGCCCAAGTCAAAAGCATGCCTGGGAGGTGAAGGGTTGGGGAATACTTTTTATTAAAAAATTGCATGACATGCAAAAAGTTGTCTCTACTTTTTCACACACCAAGGCAACTCATCCTTCTCTCTTCCCCACCCCTTTGGCCGAAATTTCATGTTCATTTTCTCCTAATTTTTGTTCTTCAATTGTTGGAGAAAACACTTACTTCTCAACGAAAAACCCTCCTATTTTTCTAGTGCAAAATATGAGAGGATCTTCCTAGTTGGTGGTGGGCTTGATTTTTGAACAAGGAGTATTCAAAGGGAGGCTTGTAGATTGTCATCCTTGAAGAGCTTAGTTGTTTATCAACTAAGTTGGAGCCATCATCAATCTTGAGAGATTGATAGGTAAAATTTCTAAACACCCTATGTATGACATATTGTGTTTTTGTATTTGCTACACACCTAGTAAATGTGGTGCTCGAATTTCTCTTGCAAAAACCGAAATTTTGAGCTTCCCTTGCCTTTTGAGCACTTAAAACCGATCCCCTTTCAAGTGGTATCCGAGCTATGGTTACTATTTTGGAGCAGACCCTTGAGGAGTTGGTGAATATGCTTGTGACTTTTGAGTCCCCTATCAAGAAAGAGAAGCCGGTTCTTTTTGTGGGCTCTTCATCTGGTACGAAAACCGGTCCACCTGGGAAGGGAAAGAAGCGTTCTTTCCAATATCCCAAGAGAACGTGCCCTTGAAGAGGCAGACTCCGGGTCCCGTTGTGGCAGCCACACCAGTGAAGGCTGACAAGACTATTGACATCTGTCATCACTGCAAGAAGCCTGGACATTGGAGGCTTAACTGCAGGGAATATCTTGCCCAGAAGAGTTCTGGAAACGGTATGTTCTATATTGAAGTAAACATTTCAATTAACTCTACTTCTTGGGTATTGGATACCGGCTGTGGCTCACATCTCTGTAATGATTTGCAGGTGATGGGAAGAAGTAGGAGGCTCAGGGAAGGTGAGACCTTCTTGAGGATGGGCAATGGAGCAAGGGTTGCTGCCAAGGCCGTAGGAGATGTTTATTTGCATTTGAACAATAATTTTAAGTTTGTTTTGAGAGATGTTTTGTTTGTACCAGACTTGGTGAAAAACATTATTTCCATTTCTATGCTTGATAAAGATGGATTTTCTTGTTTATTTAGCAAAGGTGTTTGCAACATTTACAAGAACGAATGTTTAATTGGTACCGGAGAACTTGAAAACGATCTCTACACCTTAAAATTGAAAGATATTCCACTAAACAATGTCCAAGCTATAACAACAACAAACAAGCGCAAACAAGATACTCTAAATTCGGCACAGTTATGGCATGCTCGATTAGGACATATTTCCCTAAGAAGGATGAACAAGCTAGTGGGAGTAGGCATTTTGATATGTCTGATATTAATGCTCTCACGACTTGTGAATCCTGTCTAAAAGGAAAGATGAACAAAATTCCCTTTAAGGGCCATGTGGAGCGAGCCAAAGGGTTATTGGATTTGATCCATACCGATGTGTGCGGTCCGCTTAGCATCACCACTAAGCATGGATATGCTTACTTCATCACCTTTACCGATGACTTTTCGAGGTATGGGTATGTGTATTTGATGAAATACAAGTCTGAAGCCTTTGAAAGGTTCAAAGAATTCAGAAGTGAAGTAGAGAAACAGTTGGGACGAAGCATCAAGACACTTCGATCGGATCGAAGTGGTGAGTACTTGAGTGCCGAGTTCCAAGAGTATCTTAAGGAGAATGGGATTCTCTCGCAGTGGACTCCGCCAGCTACACCACAGTTGAATGGTGTTTCAGAGCGTCGTAACCGGACTTTGATGGACATGGTTCGGTCTATGATGGGGTTCACGTAGTTGCCGCCATCCTTTTGGGGATATGCGCTTGATACTGCGGCACTGTTGTTGAACAATGTCCATTCAAAGGCAGTTGATAAGACACCATATGAGATATGGATGGGTAAACCACCCAAATATTCTTATCTTAGAATATGGGGGTGCCCTGCTTATGTGAAGCAGGTAGTGGGAGATAAATTGGATAGTCGATCCATTTTATGTTACTTTGTGGGATATCCAAAGAATTTGGTTGGAAGTACTTCTATCATCCCCAAGAAACAAAAGTGTTTGTTTCTAGGAATGCAACTTTTTTGGAAAAGGAATTTTTATTGGATAGAAAAGGGGAGATGATAGAACTCGAAGAGGTTCGAGAGATACCCACAATTATAGAACCCACACCCGAAGAGCCAAGAGAGGAGATACAAGCTCCTAGAAGATCCAAGAGAGTCTCGAGACCACTTATGAGGTATGGTCTGCTTCTTGAAGAGGGCCATGATGAGCCTAACCATGGATGTGATCCAAGGACCTTCAAGAAAGCATTATCTGATGCCGATTCATCCAAGTGGCTTGAAGCAATGGAATCTGAGATGAATTCCATGCATTCGAACCAAGTGTGAAATCTCGTGGATCCACCTGAGGGAATTGTTCCTATAGGGTGTAAATTGATTTACAAGAGGAAACTTGGGGCGGATGGGAAGGTATTGACCTTCAAAGCGCGATTGGTAGCAAAAAGATATACTCAAAGACAAGGAGTTGACTTTGAGGAAACCTTTTCTCCAGTTGCAATGTTCAAGTCCATAAGGATATTGCTAGCCATAGCTGCATGGTATGACTATGAGATACGGCAGATGGATGTCAAGACAGCCTTTCTTAATGGGGATATTAAGGAAGGGATTTACATGTCTCAACCTGAAGGGTTTACATCTATCGGAAGTGAGCATATGGTATGCAAAATTCAAAGATCTATTTATGGTCTAAAGCAGGCATCTAGGAGTTGGAACCTTAGATTCGACAGTACAATCAAAGAGTTTGGTTTTACTAAGAATCCTGAGGATCCCTGTGTGTATAAGAAGGTCAGTGGGAGTGCTGTGACATTCCTGGTGCTTTATGTTGATGACATTCTACTCATTGAAAATGATGTAGGAATGTTGCAATCAACTAAGATATGGTTAGCGAGTAAGTTCTCGATGCAGGACTTGGGTGAAGCATCTTTTGTATTGGGAATACAGATCTATAGAGATAGATCAAGAAGATTGCTTGGTTTCACCCAGTCCACATACATTGATATCATCATGAAGAGGTTCTCGATGGATGAGTCCAAGAGAGGACATCTACCAATGTGTCATGGCGTGTCCCTATCCAAGTCTATGTCTCCCAAGACTGATGCAGAGATAGAGGCGATGACACGCATTCCGTATACATCTGCGATTGGTAGCATCATGTATGGGATGATATCTACACGTCCTGACGTGTCTTTCGCGCTAAGTGTAGTGAGTAGATATCAATCGAACCCCGGTCTTCCCCATTGGAAAGCTGTTAAAGACATCCTCAAGTATTTGACAAGGACCAATAAGTTGTTCTTGGTCTATGGGGGTGGGGAACTGAAATTAAAAGGCTATACCGACTCTAGCTTCCAAAGCGATATCGATGACTCGAAGTCAACCTCTGGATTCATATTCATGCTCAATGGTGCTACTGTCTCTTGGAAGAGTTCCAAGCAAAACAGTACAGCGGATTCCACCACTGAGGCAGAATATATTGCTGCATCAGCTGCAGCAAAGGAGGCTGTTTGGATAAGAAATTTTGTCCAAGAGTTGGGCGTCATTCCTAATGGAGTTGCTCATGTCCCGATGTTTTGTGACAACACGGGAGCCATTGCTCAAGCAAAGGAGCCGAGGTCTCATCAGAAGTCCAAACACGTATTGAGAAAGTACCACATCCTCCGAGAGATCGTGGAAAGAGGAGACGTCACGATTGACAAAGTCAGCTCCGCAGATAATGTTGCTGATCCGCTAACTAAGCCTTTACTTGGACCATTATTCGAGAAGCATCGCGAATCGATGGGTTTGAAGCATATGGGTAGTTGGATCTAGTGCAAGTGGGAGATTGTTAGAGTAGGTGCTCGTCGAGCCAAGTGTTGGCCGAGTGTTCACAATGAAACTCTATGTATAAACAATCTTTATTTTAATAATATTTGAATTTATTATTTTGGCACTTCTTTATCTGTATACCCATGCTAGTTGCATAGATAAAGTTCTTGAATATACAAATAATAGAAAGAATATGAGATTCTCATATGATGAGTATCATGAAACTCATATTTGGAATACTGTATATTCTAAACAGTTCCTAGTCGATTCTGCCGCCGCTAAGAAGGATATAGGCCGCTTGAGTTCGAGACTAGTATCTGCGATGTGAGTACCATGTTTCATTAGTAGGGGACATTGTAATGTCCGAGCATGCAGATAGGTGCTCCTTGTAGATTGCACTGAACAACCCTCGATAAAGGACTTTCCAAGTGGTTCTCACTTATCGAGTGGAAAAGTCCTAGTTTATGGTTTTACACCATTAGTCCTTATGACCCAGGACAACATTGGGACTCTATGTGCTAGAATTACACTTTGACTTGTTTACCGACTCTCATGGGGTTTATCAGGTGGCAAGGTTGGGTGTTCTGTCGAAACATATAGGAGTCGATGCATTGTAGTCGGGGATTCACCGCTTACCTTCGGGTATGGATATCCTATGTGTTCTCATGTATGTGTAGTATGAAATCTCTGATCAGAATATGGTGGTAATTATGAAAGGGGTTTCATAGATTACACCATCGATGCAACTACGACATGACACATAGTATCGATTCATTGACAACTCTCGATATACCAATGGTTGTCGAATCGGTCGGGATATATGAGTTGAAGGGACCGTACTGTACGCTAACCATAATTGAATGGTTCTTGCAGGCACTATCATTTGATACCTAGGGAACCATGTAAGCGATGCTGCTAGGCGTTTAACATGATTGGTTGGGTACTATCAGACTTGAGTTCTGACGTTCTTATTATCACGGAGTTGATAATTAAGAATGGAGCAATTAGGGTATGCTCGTATAAGGATATGTTTAGTCCGAATCACATGGAGATGTGAACCCACGACTAGTTGTATCAATGAACCATTGAGGGTCACACAAGTACTAGCTTTCTAGATCCCGTTGAGAAGTAAAATATAGTTCAATGTGTTGAACGGCTTATAAATGAGTTTATAAGCGTAAGAAAAAATAGAAGTATGACTTCTATGAGGGAAATGTAAATTTTAATTTATGTGTTCCTAAATTAAATGTTGGCCAAATAAATAATGTATTTGGAAATTGTGATTTTCATAAACATTATTATGGACTAAATTAAATTAATTCAAGTGTTGAATTAATTTAACACTAGTGGGCCTAGTAGAGTCCAAATAATTAAATTAATTCAAGTGTTGAATTAATTAAACTACATTGGGCCTTGTAGAGCCCAATTAGAAATAATTATTAAACTAGTGGGCTTGGGTAAAATCAAGTAAACTTTAAATGGGCTCAAATATGTTTGGGACATTTAAATAAAAGTCCATGGGCCTTGTAATTGTTACAAGCCCAAGTCAAAAGCATGCTTGGGAGGTGAAGGGTTGGGGTACTTTTTATTAAAAAATTGCATGGCATGCAAAAGGTTGTCTCTACTTTTTCACACACCAAGGCAACTCATCCTTCTCTCCTCCCCACCCCTTTGGCCGAAATTTCATGTTCATTTTCTCCTAATTTTTGTTCTTCAATTGTTGGAGAAAACACTTACTTCTTAAAGAAAAATCCTCCTATTTTTCTAGTGCAAAATAGGAGGGGATCTTCCTAGTTGGTGGTGGGCTTGATTTTTGAACAAGGAGTGTTCAAAGGGAGGCTTGTAGATTGTCATCCTTGAAGAGCTTAGTTTTTTATCAACTAAGTTGGAGCCATCATCAATCTTGAGAGATTGATAGGTAAAATTTCTAAACACCCTATGTATGACATATTGTGTTTTTGTATTTGCTGCACACCTAGTACATGTTGTGCTCGAATTTCTCTTGTAAAAACCGAAATTTTTAGCTTCCGTTGCCTTTCGAGCACCTAAAACCGATCCCCTTTCAAAACCCCACCCCAAACCCCATATGTTTCACGCCACTTTCATATTTTACTCTAAAATCTCCTCAAAGTTCACGGCACACACACACTACAATTTGAAGAAAAGTTCGAAGACTTCAAGGAGCTTCAAGCTTAGGTTCTTGTCTCCGTTCTTCGCAATCGTCAACGAATAATCGTGCATTAAATACGCAAAGGCACGCATATTTCTTTCCTTCAAAACATCATCACACCATAATATGTTTTTTGCATGAAAAGTATGGAAAAAAAGTGTCACATTGAATTATTTTCGGATTTATGGTATATGTCAAACTTTTGGCTTGTATTTTCCTTCAAAAATCATGTTTTTTATGGTTTAATGACTGCCATGATTTAGGTTATGATTAAGCATGGTTTGACACATGTTATAAGACCCTAGACACACACCACACACGCTGGTAGAACAAAGGAAACAAACTGGAAGCAAGTTGTTGTCATGGTGATCATAGGTTTCGTTTTTATGGGCATGGTGGCTGGGCTTGGGTTAGGTTGGGACCAAGGCATGGCTAGGGTCTGTTATGGGTCAAGGGAAGAGTCCTAGCCATGCTAGGACTCGAAAACCAGGGGTTGGGATGAGTCGTAGCCAACAAGGACTCCACCCGAGAGAAAGCAAGGGGTTGCACAGGTTTCAGAAGCTTGTGCAGGGAGGAGGGGCTTGGCCAAGGGGCTTGGGCTGGGCTAGGTTAGGTCCTTAGGGTCCTAGAATGGTGCTAGAGGGGTTGGTTCAGGGCCTGGTTTAGTTGGATAGGTCCTAGAAACAGAAACAAGAGTCCATGTTCATATGGGTTTTCTCGGCCATGACTAGTTGCTGAGATGTGGCTTCGGTTTTGGAGCTTGAAGTTGGTTTGAGCTTGGCCTGGACGTGGTCCAGGGTTGTTAGGGTCATGAGGGGTCAAGTGGTTAAGGGCTGGAAGTGTCCTAGTTGGGCTAGGAGTCCTACTATTTCTAGGATACACACGCACACCACATGCAGATTTTTGGGTTCGGTTCCAGCAAAGGTTGAGCGAGCCAGAGCTAGGTTTAGGGGCTTGGGCTTGGTCAGTAGGGTCCCTAGATGGGTTGATTTTGGTTTGGCTCGGGCGTGGCTCGAGTATTTTGGGAGATGGCTCGGTGTGTTCGTCTAGGTGTCAAAAACGAAAATAATAAAGCTAAAATTGAATTCATGGGTCCACGGGTGTTGCTCATGACTTGAAAGGGTAGAATAAATAATAAAAATGCAATGTTTAAAATTTGGGATCAAAATAATGAGTTTTGGATTTATTCGGGATTTAATCGCATCACGAAACGTTAATTAAAGAATTAATTGAAACGCTAGATTTAAGTTTAATAAAATTACGAAAAATCATATTTAAGCTTGAATAATTATTAAAAGTCTAATTTTGTAATTTGGGAATTTTATATGAAAGTTTGGTTTAATTCGGGATTAAAACGCAGTAATACGTCTTATTTAAAGATTAAATTAAAAGTCCTCGATTTAAGCCAAATAAAAATATGGGAAAATTCGTGTAAGCTTAAATAATTATTTGGGACATACTAGAGTCAATGAAATTTTTTTAAAAAAAAGTCAAAAATGTGAAATTTTACGTCTAGGGGTAAAACGGTCATTTTATATCTAAAAATTAGTAAACGTCATGGCAGTGTCTTAAATGCTGTTTTATATGATAATATGATTATTTTCAATGATTTTGAATGTTAAGAATTTTTATATTTTAAATTATGATTTTTTTTAATTTTCTATGGAATTTTTATGATTTAATGTTGACACTTAAAAGACATGTATGCTTGGTTTAAAAGAAAAACGATATTATTATGGATGTTTTTATAAACTGATTGAAATACGAAATTTTGAAGGACGTGAAGGGAATGTGACTAAATACGATGATATGTTGGAAATATCGTGAGGGTTATGGTCCCAGTGGGAGCCCGACGATCGTGTTTTTGTTGATACGAATACGAATACGTTAATATGTTGATACGTTGTCCAAGGCTCAGTTGATCGGTGAGAGTGTTTCTCGCCGCCCATAACTGTGGTTTTATGTAGATGGATCCATCGCCCAATATGATTAAGAATACGAGTCACAATCACGATCGGAATTCAACAAACATGAATATGATTATGAATATGAATACGAATATGGATATGAATATGTTAAATGAATATGAATATGTTGATATGAATATGTTGATATGAAAATGTTTATGTTCAAGTTTATGCATTATTATGAAAATGTTATTTTAAGTACAAGTATTTTTCACTGTTGTATGTGATCTGTATATGTAGTACTAGTTATCAAGATTGTGGTGTGTTGAGTCTTTAGACTCAATAGGTGTGATTGATGCAGGTGATTATGATAATAATGTTAAAGGAGGTCTTGATGGTTGATCTAACTGGACTGAAGGTACACATAACCCGAGGACCGATGCTAGTTTTTCGCACTAGTTATGATTTATGATTTTAAGTTATGTTAAAGATATTCTATGATTTTATTTATGTTATGAGAGATTTTAGAGAGGTTATAGTATGGGTTATACTTTTCAAATAATTTTTTTAGGTTGGTAAAATGTTTGACAATTTTATGATTCAAACTATTTTCCTTTGATTTTCAAATATTAGTTGGTTGTTTTATTTTAAAAATGGTGTCAAGGTATTTTAAAGTATATATATGTATATTTTAAATTAAAGAGATTAAGGAGGAAAAAAAAAATTTCTAGCACGATTTAAGAAAACGAATAGCAGACGTTTCACAATGCTAGCATACAGAGTCTCAATGTTGTCTCGGGTCATAGGGACTAATGGTGTACAACCATAAACTAGGACGTTTCCACTCGATAAGTGAGAACCACTTGGAAAGTCTTTTATGGAGGGTTGTTCAGTGCACTCTACAAGGAGCACCTATCTGCATGCTCGAACATCACAATTTCCACTACCAATGAAACATTGTACTCACATCGCAGATACTAGTCTCAAACTCGAGCGGCCTTTATCATTCTTAACGGCGGCTGAATCGACTAGGAACTGTTTAGAATATATAGTATTGCAAATATGAGTTTCATGATACTCATCATATGAGCATCTCATATTCTTTCTACTATTTATATATTCAAAGACTTTATCTATGCAACAAGCATGGGTATACAGATAAAGATGTGTCAAAACAATAATTATAAATATTATTAAAATAAAAATTGTTTATACATAGAGTTTCAACATGAACCCTCGGCCAACACTTGGCTCGACGGGCACCTACTCTAACAAAACAAGTGTGTAGCCCCTAAATCTAGCAGCGAGTGGGTGGCTACACCTGAGATATATATCTTCCCTGCCACAAAAAATAACATCAAATCTAATCGTGTTGAAACTTAAGTAATTTCCTACCGGCGATTATCCCAAAATCCTCGAAAAATTACTGAATTAACCCATGGATTCCTCAAAATTTAGAAAATTGCAGTTTATCCTAAAAGTTTCAGAAATTTGCAAAAAGGCCCCTTAAAATTTTCGAATACTAACCCCAAAACAATTGTATAAGTCCCAAAAAGTTTAGAATTAAATCTCTCAAAAATCCAAAATCTTCAAAAATAGTGCTCTGAACTCTCGATTTTTGCAATTAGGTCCTCAAATTATCGGTTATTGCACTTGAGGCCATAAAATTCTCAAATCAAACAATTAAATTCTTAATTCCAAATAGGTAGAGCATGCATCCTAATTCATTCTACATTATCAATCCCAAAAATTAATCCTTATGCAAACATAAAATCCATGCAATCATGCGATAAGTAAAATCTTAAATACGAGGGTTACCAGTAATCAATGTCGAGTCTGGCTCTGCCTCGACCTCCTCGGAACACATCACATAAGCTCGGCCGGTAGTGGGGCCCATGTTCTTAGGGAATTCCGCTGCTTTGTGCCCTCCTGCCCACAAACGAAACATCTGTAGGTCCCTCATAGGCACTTGCCAATGTGAAACTTGTTGCACTGCAGGCATGGTTGCCTGTCATCTGGCGCCTGAGGGGGTCTCTACGGCCGCGGCCTCCTAAACTGACCCTGGGGCTTCTTCTGCCCCTGGTGTCTCTGTTGCCCTAAGAACTATTTCTTCTGAGGCTGGGATCTGGACTGAGTCTGATGCCGCTTCTTCTGCATCTCGAAGTCTATGTCTCGCAGCGCCTGCTCCGCCTGAAAAGCACAAGCGGTGGCCTCATCATAACCTGCCAACCTCATCAGCATGACGTCCCGACGAAGGGTGGGTCTCAGTCCATCTAAGAAATGCCTCAGCTTCTGGGCGGAATCTCTCGCTATCATGGGCACAAAATGACAGCCCATGTCGAACTTGCGGATAAACTCCGCCATAGATGAATCCCCTGGCGGAGACTCATAAACTCCCTCGTCAGGCGGCCCCTGACGTCAGCTGGAAAATATTTTCCATAGAACAACTCCTTGAACCTGTCCCAGGTGAGGGTAGCCAAGTCCACTGCATGAGCGGCTCCCTCCCTCCAAAGGGATGCATCATCTCTCAGCATATAAATGACGCACCTGGCCCGATCGTCATCTCTTACCTGAGGTTAACGAAGTTTTTAGAAGTAGTACCAGACGAGGATGAACTGGTGATAATTTCAGACAGGCATCAGGGAATCATTAATGCGGTTTCTACTGTCTATAGAAATGCGGATCATGGTCATTGTACGTGGCATTTATCCCAAAACATGAAAACTAGATGCAAAAAGAAGGGTGCAACCGAAATGTTTTTTCACATTGCAAAAATTTATAAGCCTTTCGAGTTTTATATTGCATATAATGATTTTAGGAATGGATATCCTGAGGCAGCGCAATATTTGGACGAGAGAGACTCACTTGATAGATGGACTCGAGCATATTGTCCGAAGACCCGTTGCAATATTATGACGAAAAATGGGGTTGAGTCGATCAATACTAGACTACTTGAAGAGAGGAAGCTGTCAATCATTGCACTCTTAGATTCTTTGCAGAAACTGGCCTCATCTTGGTTTGCCTGATATCGCCACGCATCAATTGCAAGTAACACTAATCTGACCCCTACCATCGAGGGGATTCTTCGCAGCAGGTTCACTGATGCCCAGGGAATGCAAGTTTTTGAATTAGGACGTTTGGAGTTTGATGTTAGGAGTCGTGGAAATTCGGCCATAGTGGACCTGGAATCAAAAAGATGCACATGTCGAGTTTTTGATATTGATAGAATCCCATGTGCTCATGCCATCGCAGTCAGTTGGTTAGCAAATATTTATTTATATGATCAATTTCATGGTGCATAGCTTACTCAGAGACTGTGTAACTCGTTCCGGAAGAAAATGAATGGCAATGCAACATTAATTTTCCATTGGTGTTGCCTCCTTTGTTAGAGAAGAGAGTTGGCAGAAGAAAACAAAACAGAATTCTTTCAATCGGTGAATTAAGCAAAAGATAGAATCATAGGCTGGAAGTTATGGTCGACTTGTAACTTCTGGGTCGACCCAAAGGTGGAACTGATGGTCGACCATTTGCTTGAGGGTAGATCAAAGTTCCAGCCTTTTGGGTCGACCCAAATGTTACAAGTACTTGTTGGGTACATAAATTTTGTTTTCGGCCCAAATTGCTAGTTTGCTAAAGTTAAATATATTCTTTTTTATTTTTAAATTGATATTATTAATTGTCGAAAAAATATAACATAATTGTGAAATTATAACGTATCAGATTAATTAATGTGAAAGTAGGATTATGTGATTATGATTCTGTGATTCAAATGTTAAAACATATAACTTAATTGTGAAATTACGTTTCATATTTTTTAAAATGTAACATAATTGTGAGATTGTGATTCTATGATTCATATGTCAATTAAAACATAAAACATAATTGTGAAATTAGGATTCAATTTTTTAAAATATAACATAATTGTGAGATTGTGATTCTATGATTCATATGTAAATTAAAACATATAACATAATTGTGAAATTACGATTCATATTTTTTAAAATGTAACATAATTGTGAGATTGTGATTCTGTTATTCACATGTTAAAACATATAACATAATTGTGAAATTACGATTCATATTTTTAAAAATATAACAAAATAGTGAGATTGTGATTCTGTTATTCATATGTAAATTAAAACATATAACATAATTGTGAAATTACGATTCATATTTTTTAAAATGTAACATAATTGTGATTCAATGATTCATTTGTAAATTAAAACATATAACATAATTGTGAAATTACGATTTATATTTTTAAAAATATAACAAAATTGTGAGGTTATGATTCTGTGATTCACATGTTAAAACATATAATATAATTGTGAAATTACGATTCATATTTTTTAAAATGTAACATAATTGTGAGATTGTGACATATGTCAATTAAAACA
Organism: Primulina tabacum; assembly: GCF_025594145.1. Classification (NCBI taxonomy): domain Eukaryota; kingdom Viridiplantae; phylum Streptophyta; class Magnoliopsida; order Lamiales; family Gesneriaceae; genus Primulina; species Primulina tabacum. Next base: position 15,217,730 of record NC_134562.1, read on the forward strand.
TATAACATAATTGTGAAATTATGATTCATATTTTTTAAAAATATAACAAAATTGTGAGATTGTAATTCTTATGTATTCACATGTTAAAATATATAACATAATTGTGAATCGACCCAGAAACCTTAAACCCTAAACCCTAAACCCTAAAACATAAACCCCTAACCCCAAAGCAACATGGGTCGACCCAGAAACCTCAAAGGCACAGTGGTCAACCAAAAATCTACTAGGGAATTACATAAAAAACAATGTCCAATAATTACATAAAATTGTCCGATACATCACAACAATGACCAATCATTAAGAAATATATTACAAGCTAAAAAAAATCTAAACTCAGATACTATTCTATCATCTAAAGTTAGTGGTAATTGCTCACTCTTCCTAGACAAAGCATATCCAGCAACAGCTTTTGAAAAAGAAAAAAAATGAGAAGTTTTAAATTTACTGTACAATTAAAAAAAAGAATAATAAAGTTATTATATTTTAAATAGAAAGATGACAACTTGGTGTTTAATCTTGGCACTGAATTCATCATGTAGCTTTACATTCCATGGCCTCTCGGGGTTTGGGTTGTTCCCAACAATGGATAACAGACGAGCAGCGTTTATAAGTATAGGCTCTATTTCCCCATTCAGATCTTTGAAGTTGGGATTGTGCCTTCGCTGCAAGCCAAATATAATGCACTTATTCACCCCTGTAACGAGTTTTACCAAAAACCAGCGCCTATCTCTGTCGACAGGCACTACAAGAAAAATGATTTTCCGCAGCACGTCATCAACATCGTGCATTAAAAGCACGCTGCAAATAGTACTTTTAACGGCGTGCACCCATATGTGCGCTGTTAATATTATTGCACTTGACAGCAATAACGGCGTGCATTAAAAGCACGCTGCGGATAGTAATATCCGCAGCATGCATTTATGTGTGCTGTTAATAACCCATGCAATTTTCGCAGCGCACAATAAAGGCACGCCGTTAATAGTATTATTAACGGCGTGCATTAAAAGCATACTGCGGATAGTAATATCCGCAACATTCATTTATGTGTGCTGTTAATAATCCATGCAATTTTCGCAGCGTACAATAAAGGCACGCCGTTAATAGTATTATTAACAGCGTGCATGTTTATGTGCGCTGTTAAAAGTAAATCATTTTTTTTAAAAAAAAATCGTGTTTAGACAATAACGGCGTACATTAATTGCACGCCGTCAATAGTAATATTCACGGCACGCATATTATTAGCAGCTGCGGAAAAAGGATGCGAATTTTTAAATTAGCGACGATTTTGGTTAAACCATCGCTAATTTAAAAATTGAGACTGTTTACAATAAACCGTCGCCGATTTTAAATCGGCGATGATATAACAAAACACCGTCGCTTTTAGCGACGGGTGTATATACACCCGTCGTTAAGAGCGACGGTTTAATGGAAAACTGTCGCTAAGAGTCGCAAATTGTTAATAAATATTCGATTTCTGTTCTACTTTCCTCCACACTACTTTTCACAACACTTAAATTTTTTTTCTCTTATACGATTTTAATTTCGATTTAGGTATGTTTTTTGTTTCAATTTTTGGTTAATTTTTTAAATGTTAGTTAAGATTATAAGTTAATTTATCATAGATGTATTGTAGTTTTTTTTAAAAATTTTTAAATTATAAAAATAAATTTTTTTTTATTTTTGCGCAAAATTTAGCGACGATTTTTGGACCGCCGCAAAATTTAGCAACGGTTTTTAACCGTCGCTAAATTTAAAACCGTTGCTAATTAGCGACGAATTTTTAACTGTCGCTAATTTGACGACAGCTTTTTTTGGTTTTAAACCGTCGCCAATTAGCGACGGTATTATCAAAAATCGTCGCTAATATTTAGATATTTTATGAATATTAATGGCGTACATTGCACGCTGCGGATAGTTGTATTAACGACGTACATATGCACGCCGTTGATAATAGTATTAACAGCGTGCACATGTACGCCACGGATACTCTTGAACTTTCAACAGCTTGCAACTTCGCACCGTGCAATGTGCGCCGCGGAAAGTGAATTTGCGCGCTGCGAAAAGCCATTTTTGTTGTAGTGAGGTATGAGAATTATTCGTGCCTTTTCCCACGAGAGACACGGTCATTCTGGATCACTACCTTTCACTATCCCCACCAGATTTGTGTTGAAAACTTTATCTTTATCTTCGGCCAGTACTGACATCGAAGTGTAGAAATGTCTGTCCATCAACGACACATCTGGCGGCATCACTTCAGGATGTCAGATCTGCATCTCAAGCAATCCACAGAGAGCTTCGCCGATGTGATGAATTCAACAGAAGAAACGATTTTCAATGTTTTAAAATAAGTGCTCTACAAATTTACAAGATTTGTAAATGCTTACAGAGATAGTGACATGCGAGTTTGCGATCGCCATGGGCCCGTAGAACGACTTCTCATATTCGGCATAAAAACCTCGAATCCTACTCGGCGAACAGTCGAGCATCGATGCCCTAACTCGCGCCAGCGAGTTGTTTACCTTCAGTAGTCACGGTCTCCGCAAGTGGCCTCACACCTTCATCTATAATTGCCCCAAACTGACGGTTCGCTGCGTAAATTGATAAATTATAACAACTTTAATGCAAATATGAATATATAAGGTGTAGTGTAATAACCTCTCGACGTGGTCGCCTCGCCACCTGACATACGCGCATTCGGAGTCACTTGAATATTTAAAACCAAAATGTTTATTGTTTAATATACTATACATAAATATAAAATCAAAAAATTGCATTACCTCACCTTCTGAGGACTCCTCTGTAATGACTGGAAGGTTAGGCTCAAATATCTGTTGTGTTTGGCTATACTGTCAATTTCTCTAGCCAGATTACCATCCACGCCTAACATCGTACATTAATCAAATTAAAATAATAATGACAATTCTACAAAATCAATCTATTACATAAACATAAATATAATTAATAAAATTAACTCACCAAAATCTGCCTCGGATAATTTCCTCTTCCGCATCTGCTATAGGCTATGCTATAATCTTTGTCATGATGCACTGGCATGTTAGATCTCATCTCAGCAAAACCAGCTCTAATCTGTTCAGTCAAACTCGATCTCAACTCATCGAGACCAAGATTACAAACTCGATTTCAAGTCATCTAAAGCCAGATTTATATTCCTGATACACGCCCTGGTCTCAATAAATCATGCCGTCATCTTAACATGGATAGACGTAACGGAATCTTCCAAGGCAGTCAACCGCCTTTCGAAACGATGCTCCAAGGGTGATGGGTGACGAGAAGGATTGAGTCCAAAGTGGACTCTAGGACCCGTACGCATAGGAGAACTGTTGCTAGAGCTGGATCTTTTGAGATCACCAGAATGGGTGCCGGAAACGTCCGGAGATGAATGTGCAGAAGGCGTGCGCTGGACTGATCTATTGAGATCACCATAAACGGTGCCGGAAACATCCGGAGTTGAATGTGCAGAAGGCGTGCTGAACTGAGGGAGACTCCAAAGGGTGCTCGCTATATATGACTGTTTGACCTTGCCTCAAGAGCTCGAGTACCCGAAAGATGACCGCATCGGGCGCAGAATCAACAAAAAGCCCGGTCGTATAATACGGTGAAACTAGCTCCTCAAGAATAGGAGTAAAAAATCCAAGACAATCCTGCATATAATTAATAACAGATCAGATTAATAAAAATTAATGTCCAAAGTTATTATATCAAATCAATTCATATTCCTTACATCTATAGCACAATCACCAAATGCTGCAGTGTTAGTCACCACTGAAACATCCTGGGCAACATCAAACTGTCCATATCTCTTCTCCTTGCAAACTTTTGTGTCACGTTCGGATAACATTCATAAGCGAGGATCTGTAACATAAATTTCAAACAATGTTACTAGTAGAAATAAAGATAACAAATCCACTTTAACATTCAAAAAATAATATACCTGCAGAGGCAGAACAAACCACCGACAAGGATGCTACCGTCAACTTCTTTCCGACCATGTGCCTCGGTGAGGTAATTATATCGCCCTAAAAGGTCCTTATTCAAACATCGGACCGCATCCCGATAGGCTACTCTACCCCATGGATAATTGTTGAACCTATCCAAATCATCTACAAGCCTCAAGTATTTAGGGTCGATCTTCGTCGTCTTTTTCCTAGTCGCCTCACCGTATACGGCACAACAGAAGTATAGACTAGCCATCTTTATCTTCTCCATGTCTATATCAGTCTCATTCTGCTCTTGGAGACTAATCTTTCCTTCCAAATCACTCAAAACAATCTCAGACTTACCAGCAAAGTGTGTGGTGCCAAATACACCTCTATCTGGTAAATCTTTTGGCTCTATAGCGCAATTGAGACCCGTTATTAAACAATACTCTAACAAAGAAAATATAACCGGCCTCTTGCGCACCACCATCCACAAATCATCACTACTACTATCAACTATCTGATTACTCATTAAATACCATAGAATTTGACTATAAATGTTAAAATCTCTATAATACCTAACCAAATTACCAAAAGGCGACTGCTCGAAAAAAGGGTTCTCTCATCGTTGTTCAAATAACGATGAATCTTCTTAGCAATCTCTTTATATCTCGATTGAATTGTCAATTTGCATTGAAAAATTGCATCTCTGCCTAGTTTTCTCGGCAAATAGACATGTGATAAAAAATAAATACGTTAGTAAAGTTAGGAAAATCAATGGAGAATTTCGAAGCTTGAGTTTAGTCGACCAAAAAAAGTGATCGACCAAAAAGATTGTGGTCGACCAAATTGTTGTCGACCAAACCAAAAAAGTTGGTCGACCAACTTTTGTGGTCGACCATAGCGACCATGCTTGTGTCCACTAGGTCGACAGAAGCTTCTTCAACACGACGCACACGCAGCAAACATAAATCGACAAAAACGCAGAAGAAACAAATCGAAATAAACGTGAAAATTATCACATTTTTGTTTGTCATTCCTTCGATTGAGTTTGCGTCGCCTCGAGGGAAAGATATTTCCGGAAACGGAGGGTTTAGGGTGAGGGGGTTCTCTGTTGACAATTTTGCAAAGATTTAACTTCTCTGTTGATTTAATCGTATATTTAAAGAATTTAAATTTAAAACATAGGGACGTAAACATAAATTTACTTATGGATTTTTTTAAAAAACAATTACATTAGAGTCCCTTCTCCTTAAATTTCCGCCGTTAAGGAAGCTGCAATTCCAGCGTTCTTTTCTTTTGGTTTAAAAATAAAAATAGAATTTCAACGTTCGACCGATTAATTAGGTTTTAGCCTAGTCTGGGGGCCAGCGGAAAGTTCCGAGATAGGAAGATTGATTGAAGACGAGCCTGAATAGAAATTTTGGGCCGATAGACCCGTTCTTTTGGTCTGTAGTCACCCTTTTTCAGTTTTGCTGGCACCACCGGCATCTTTCGCCGCCGCTGCGGTTGTCGACAACCCGTTTCACCATCTTCCAATTTTCCCTGATGCTATGGACGAACAGATGGCGGTTAGTATTTCTGCTGACCTGAAAACTACAAAGATCGAATTTCTATTTTATGGGTGCATGCTTGTTCTCTAGAAATACGTCATTCAGTTTAAGATCTGGAATATTTCATAAGTTGGGTTTGTGTAGTAGGTGGATAACTGCTAAAAACAACTGCTTTTGCTATACGTTCAGTAGTGTCTCTGGAGTTTCATTGTTGGAAGACACTGATTATTCCAGTTCAAATTGTGAAAGCAATTGGGAGAATGAAAGTGATGTTCCGAGACAAAGTATTGATCATGGTAAAAGAATTAAGTTGTTTTCTCGTGTTGCTAGAATAGCTAAGTCTCTAAACTGGTCCGTTGCAAGAAAAATACGGTTTACAGGAGCTGTGAAGAAGTATGGCTTTGACAATGCGATTATGGGTTTTAAGATTATTCTACACATATATTCTCGTGCGGAAATGGAGCTGGAAGTGTGTGCCTTGCTGAGGGATCTGATTTGTTATTATCGAGAAGCTGGGCTGGATTTGTTTGGTATGTTCTACACTGTATTTAATTGTCCTCATGAAGTAGAAGGATCAGTTGTTCTAGCAGATGCGCTTATCAAAGTTTTTGCTTCAAGTATCATGCTTGAAAATGCTGTTGATGCTTTCACCCAGGCGAAGAAAATTGGGGTTCAACCAGGCATTCGTGCAAGCAATTTTTTGCTTAAATGTTTGGTGGAATCCAATGAAAAGGAGTTCATTGTGACTTTATTCGAAGAAATGAAAAACCATGGACCAGTGCCTACTGTTTACACCTACACAATTATGATGAACTTTTACTGCAATAGGCATTGTGGCCAAGATGGAGTGCGTATGGAGCAAGCAACCGATATTCTGGAAGAAATGGAGGCTGCTGGTATTAACCCTTCTATTGTGACATATGGTACATACATTCTTGGACTTTGTAGAGTTGGACTTATTGAGGATGCTTTGAACTTTATTCACGAGTTACGAAGAAATGGCCAGCCGCTCAACTGTTATTGCTACAATAGCGTTATTAGTGCTTTTGTCAATAGAGGAGAACCATATAAAGCATTGCAAGTTTTTGACGAAATGAAGACCTGTTGGATTGCACCAGATGTATATAGTTATAGTATTTTGATCGATGGTTTTTGCCGATTTGGAGATGTTGATAAAGGTCTTAGCTTGTTTGAAGAGATGGAAAAGTGTAATACAAAACCATCCCTTGTTACATATAGCTCTCTTTTAAAAGGTCTCTGTAAGAGAGGATTAATGGATATATCATTTGGTTTATTTAGAAAGGTTGGGAATTCTGGATATAAATATGATCAGCATGCCTACAATATCTTAATTGCTGGATTTTGTACTCAGGGAGACATGGAATCTGCTCATGGGCTTTTAGAGGAGATGATAAAAAATAATCTCTCTCCTAACGTTGCTAGTTATGAGAGTTTAGTCCTTGGATTCTGTAAAATTGGTTCCTTTAGGAAAGCCTTCAAGTGTTTTGATTTTATGGCAAAAGCTGGTATTTTCCCCAATACTTTTATTTGCAACCATGTAATAGATGGATACTGCAGTGAAGGGCTGATGGAGGATGCCCTAAAACTTACTGATGAAATGAAGAAACATGGAACAATCCCGAACACGATTACATATAGCATGATCATCAACATGTTGTGCAAAGATCGTAAAATGGAGAAGGCTTTAGAGCTTATTCCTGTAATGCTTAAATGTAATATGTTCCCGAATGTTGTAACTTATAGCATGCTCATCGATGGTTTTGCCAGACAAGAAAATCTGAGGAAGGTTGTTATGGTGTATTCAAGTATGTTGAAGGGTGGGGTTACTCCTGATCCTGTCACATTCACAATTTTCATTAATGTCTTGTCCACCACAGGAAGGGTGAAAGAGGCGTACAATCTATTCAAGGAAATGATCTTAAAGGGTTTAAATCCTGATAAAATCTCTTACACCTCAATGATAGCTGGATTTTGCAGGAGCAAAGATATGAGAGCGGCGTGGGAGTTGTTCCAAGAGATGGTACAGAGAGACATTTTACCTTCTGTTGTTACGTATACATGCCTAATTGATGGATTTTTCAAGGTAAATCGCATGGACATGGCTATTATGTTGGTGGAAGAAATGAGTCATAAAAAATTGTGCCCTGATCCTGTTACATATTCTGTTTTGATTCGTGGATACGGAAAACTTGGATTTGTGGACAGAGCTCAGCAGTTATACGATGAAGTGCGAAGGGAGGGAGTAGTTCTTGATACGTTTACCTTCAAAACATGAGGAACAATCCCGCAGTAAGTTCTAAGAATGCCTTGAAAAACAGAATTTTTCTCCATTTACTTTCAAACAATTCCCTAGTTCCATGTTCCTGTTGAAAAAGGGGAGACAGGAAAAGCCAAAAGAATGCTACATGCTACATTTCCTCCATTAATATTTGTCAGTCGGACACTGTTCAATTAATCATACTGTTGTCAAATAGTTACAACTTCTTCCTATATTTTGCGAATGAGACAAAAAAAGTTGCTTTTGTCAAAATTACTGAATTCTTTGAAGCAACCTACACTTTTGATGTCTAGTTTGCCATTTCTCGACACATTTTATCTCAGAATCCGGCTAAATTAGCTCTGCCGACAACTCTTGGGCCCTGGCAAGAGTTGTCAGGAAGTAACAGCGGAGGAACATGCATCTCTTCTTGTTTTCGGGTCTCCTCGGCCCCATTTCTGGTTTAAAAATAGGCGAGCTCGAGGATCTAGGCACCAAAAACCCAGTCCTCTACTCGATTTTCCCCCAGGTATGTTCTAATTGTTGTTTCGATTGTCCTGTTTTCCTCCATTTTGTCCTTTTGTTTGCCTTTTTAGCTAACTGGAACCAGGATTATTCTGGAAGTTGTCTCTGTTGTTGTTCGGTGGTGCTTCAAGTTTTGTACCTTATATTCTGTATGGAAGACTAGTAAAGTAGCTCTTGCAAATGCAATCTAGACTCGTTTTTTCACCATGAATACACTTCGAGAGGCTGATAATGAATTAGTTAGATCAAATTTAACCTTATTTAGCACATGCTCATGCTGTTCAATTCACTGAAACCTGCAGGGTCAAATGAAGTTGTTCGGTACTAATGTTTATCCTAAGAATAGGTATTTGACGCTGCAGTTTTCCAAAGGTGGCTAGAATGTAACTTTTTATGACTATTTCGACAATATGGTTGGCATTTTTTTGTCCTTTTAGTTTTCTTTTCAATTGTTGCCCATGTAGCACGGATACTCCAAATATTTTTTTAAAATATGGGACACTTGTACAAATACGACATGCAAATACTTGTGTTGGATACAACAAAATCCGTGTCGTTGACTTTTTGGAGGTTTGACCAGTCGGATAAGTTTTGGATACGACCGTTTTTCTGGATAAGTTATGGCAAAATTGCAAATTTCAAAAGCTTTTGGTGTTAATTGAAAAAAGTTGAAATTTCTGAGGGCTAAATGGAAAATAATTAATTAAATGGAATTGGACTTTGGGCATTTTAAGCATGCTGCACATCTTTGTAATCGATCTTTCTACCAATCTTTGTCAGGCCGGTGCTGCTCGCCTCTGACGCATGTAAGCCCTATTGTTTCTGACTTTCTGCTCTACTCTATATAGTTTCTGACTTTCTTCTCCTCTAAAATATTGTATCTTCTATTTTTTAAATGTACCATATCCGTATCATATTCGATACGATACCCGTTTCCGTATCCGTGCAACATAGATTGTTGCTTAACCAAATTTGATTCAGGAACTTTATATTTGCTGCTATGAGATTATTGTTGAAACTCATCCTGTGTTGTGAAGTATAACACAGATTTTTTGTTGTATATGACACTTTTTGGAGCTTATTTGTTATCAATTGATATGTTTCCTAAGAGAAGTTTCCACTCTTGAATGGCTAAAAGAAACTAACAACATTATAACATTTTGAAAACACAAGTTAGAGAAAAAGTAATACAAATTAATCATTTCAATCTATCTTGAAAGTATGAGAAAAGAAAATTGAGAGGACCTTTTGCAAACTGTTTTTAAATGAACAGGGAAAGAAGTTTACAAAAGCTCAGTTCACACGTTATTTAAAACAGTAGGCAAGGATTTTCAAGCTGTGTTTTGACTTTTGGTCCTATCAATACATTGATTAGCCTTTTCTGTTAATAAAGAACCTTATGCTGCAGTTCATAATCTGAGTTGATAAAAACGTACTTTTTTATCTCTGCAAATGTTTTTATTCTTTGGATTCTGTTTTTTTTGTTTGATGTTTAATGTCGTGTATGTAACTTCCTGCATTTTAGATAGTATTTTCAGATACATGGTGGATTGGAAAAAAAGGTGAGAATCCTGAAGAATTACTTCAGTTTTCGAATGAGCTGAATTTGGTTAGCCTGGAATTTTTCACTTGCATTTATTAGGAGAAAAAGGATCAAACAATGCATTGATGATATTTTTCGGAAAATACAATTTTTGTATATCGAGCAATGAAGTGGTAGTATGTAGCTGATGTTATTTTATGAATTTATTAGGAAGGGTTTGATTTCTTTATTCTCTTGGTAAACCCAATGTACTTGTACTTTAACTCTCTTTTTACCATTCCTGTCTTAGGCCCAAGGAAAAACATGCCAGAGTATGATTTCAAGGGTGGCATTTGTGACATGTGATAGCAAAGCATTGTCTGGAACCATGAAATTGGATCCAGAGTCCCCAAAAGTTGATTCAATAGAAACTCCAACTAATGTATAAAAGTTGGTGGAAGTGACCCCAAGTCGACGTTCAGCTAGAACTGCTGGGAAACGTTCAACTATTCCCTTTTCTTTGATTTTCATGAAGTATTTCCCTTGATTTTAAAATTACATCCTTTTAGTTTGGGTCATGCATCAGACGCCTTATTTATAATTTACATGTTCTTTTTGGACTCAACATTACCCTTATTGACAACTTATGACTCTGCTTTGCCTCCATTCGGTTTTATTTTACAATCGGACCCTCTAAGTCTGAATCAAGCCTCTAGCTTTTTGTTATAACTAGCGACTAGGGCATATGTATTGTTAGAGTAGTTGTCATGTAAGGCTAAAGAAATTATTGATTCAGTTACAATGAATAGTTTATTTTAATATAAATTTTATTTCATGTTTTTTTTTACTTTATATGTATATTAATACTGATGATACCAAATTTTCCCTGAGTCCGATCTGGTGAGATTGAGCTTCAAATCAACAATGTTTGAACTGGAATGGATGGAATACTACCGACCCATACAGATTAATGGATATTGGAAGGTGTCGAAAATTTTTCCGACGCAACCACTTTGATCTTTTGATCGGATTTTAGAATAAAGAAATGGGAAGATGCGATAAGTGAAAGTTAATCTCCTCCTTTTTTCTCCCCCCTTTTATGAAATAGACATGGGTATTTATAGTGGTTGAGAAGACTTCTTCCCAAACCGTGTCAAAGTCTATTTAGGTTAATTTCCTTACAAAATTAAATTCTTCTCCAATCACTGCATGTTCGGGCCGGATTTCTTGTCACATCTAATCATACGGCGAGATTCTAGCATATTTAAAGATTATTCACGCTTTTGACATATGACAAAGTTCTTAGGATAGGTTGACAGAACCCTGCTCCGGACGCTGGTTGGGCTCGGCCGCTAGGGTTCGGCCGAAGTAGTTAGGCCGAGCACCCGGGCTTGACCGAGGTGGCTCGGCCGAGCACCAGGGCTCTGCCACTAGGGCTCGGCCGAGCACCCGGGCTCGGCCGAACTTCGGCCGAGCACCAGTGCTGGTGCTCGACCGATGTGTTCAAGAAGAACGGCTAAAGAATTCGGACGAGTTGTGCTCGACGGGTTACGTTTAAGGTCATCGGGATGAAATAGAACTCAAGCGCGGTTGAATATTTGGGACATCAAATACAATCAACATAGATAAAGACGTTGATTATACTTTAATATAAACGAATCGTATTTCGATTTGTAAATACTATATATTTTAAATTTGTTTCTTGAAATGTCTGCTATTCGTTTTCTTAAAACGTGCTAGATTTTTTTTTTTAAAACCTCACTTAGCATCGGTCGAACCAAAAAATATTTTTGACATCATTTTAAAAATAAACATCCAACTATCATTTAAAAATCCAAAGTAAAATATTTTAAAGCATAAAATCGTCAAAGATTTTACCAACCTAAAAACATTATTTGAAAAGTATAGCCCATACTATAACATCTCAAAAATGTCTCATAACATAAATAAAAGACGTAAAAATATCTTTAACATTACTTAAAATCATAAATAATAACTAGTGCGGAAAACTAGCGTCGGTACTCGGGTTATGTGCACCTCCAGTCCAGTCAGATCAACCATCAAGACCTACATTAACATTATCATAATCACCTGCATCAATCATACCTAGTGAGTCTAAACACTCAACACGTCATATCCTTGATAACAAGTAATACGTAATACAGTTAACATATAACAGTGAAAAATACTTGTACTTAAAATATCATTTTCATGAAGATGCATAAACTTAAACTTAAACATTTTCGTAAACATTTTCATGATGCATAAAACTTTTAAATAAAAACATTTCATAATCTTATGCATAAACATTTTCATATAAACATAAACATATTCATATTCATATTCATATCAACATATTAATATTCATGTCATGTTCATATCAACATAATCATATTCATATTCGCATTCATGTTCGTGTATGTTGAATTCAGATCGTTGATTGTGACTCGTATTCTTAAACGTATTGGGCGATGGATCCATCTAAAGAAAACCACAGTACTGGGCGGCGGGGACACCAGCGACACTCTCACCCGTCAACCGGGCCTTGGCCAACGTATTAACATATTCATATTCATATTCGTATCCGTATCCAAGGAAACACGATCGTCGGGCTCCCACTGGGACCATAACCCTCACGATATTTCCAACATGTAGTAGTCACAATCCTTTCACGTCCTTCAACACGTTATCATCACTTAATAAAAACATGCATATAATATCATTTTTATTTTGAAACAAAGCATGCAACATGTCTTTTAAATGCTCATATTTAAATCATAAAATTCATAAACATTTAAAAATCATAATTTAACATATTAAAATCATAAAAAAACATAAACGTTTTAAAATAAACATTTTAACATCATAAACGTTTAAAATAAATATTTAAATCATAAACATTTAAAATAAACGTTTTAACATACTACATCATAAAACATTTAAACATATTAACATCTTAAAAATTCATAAACATTTAAAATTGACATATTAACATATAAAAATTCCATAAACATCCATAACCATTGAAAATAATCATATTATCACATAAAACAGCATTCAGGAGACTGCCATGACGTTTACTAATTTCTAGGTGTAAAAAGACCGTTTTACCCCTGGACGTATAATTTCTCGACTTTGACTTTTTCTTAAATCCATTGACTCTAAAATGTCCCAAATAATTATTTAAGCTTAGATGAATTTTCTCATATTTTTTATTTAGCTTAAATCGAGGACTTTTAAATTAATCTTTAAATGTGACGTATTAATGCATTTTAATCCCGAATTAAACCATACCTTAATATAAAATTCCCAAATTAAAAACTTAGACTTATAATAATTATTTAAGCTTAAACTTAATTTTTCATAATTTTATAAAGCTTAAAACTAGGCGTCTCAATTAACTTGTTAATTAGCGTTTCGTGCAGCGATTAAATCTCGGATAAATCCAAAACTCGTTATTTTGACCCCTAACTTTAAAAATAACCTTTTTATGATTTATTATACCCTTCCAAATCATGAGCCACACCCGTGGACCCATGGATTCAAATTTTGTTTCTTAATTTTCGTTTTTGACACACTAACAAACACATCGAGCCAACTCCCAATTTACTCGAGCCACGCCCGAGCCACCTTGAGCCAAAACCAAGCCAACCCACCTAGGGATCCTACTGACCAAGCCCAGCCCGAAAAACCAGCCCTGGCCCGCAGAAAAACCTTCTGCCCCTCAACCCAATTGCATGCATGTGTACGTGTGTTAGTGCCCTTGAACAAAGGAACTCCTATCTAGTCTAGGACTCCTCCCAACCCTTAACCATCGAGCCAACCTGACCCTAACTGACCCTAGACCACGTCCAGACCATACCCAGACCAACCGAAGCCCCTGGACGTGAGCAGCAAACCACTGAACCAGTGGCAGCATCCTCGCATATATCATGCTGTCAATGCTTCATCATGTTCCTTCGAGCCACAGCACACCCAAGCCGCACCAGCCCCTGCCCAGACCCTAGTGCACCCTCTTAAGACCCTAATGACTCGACCTAGCCCAGCCCAAAGCCCCCAGGCCGAGCCATCTCTCCCCTGCACCAGCTTCTGTACCTGCGCTATTCCCCTTTCAAATTCTCGGGTGGAGTCCTTCTCAACAAGGACTCCTCCCAACCCACTTAGCTCGAGTCCTAGCATGGCTAGGACTCTTCCCTAGGCCCCTCACGGACCATAGCCAAGCCCTGGTCCCAACCCATAAAAAAAACGAACCCCCTCAATTCCATGACAGCAAGTTGGTTGATGCTAACGTTTCTGTTTTTTTTTTGCTTTCTTGCACAGCGTTTTGGTTGCTTTTGTGTGCGATTCTAGACCTTTAAACTTGTGGAAATACATACTAATTCATGTCCTAATTCATGGCAGCCCCTAAACCACATAATAAACAAGTTTTTGGATGACAACACAAGCCTTAAAAATCACCTAAGATGCAAATCCGAAAATATAATATGATGCAACTTGTTTTCATGCAAAACACAATTAAATAAATACTATGGTGTGATGGATGAGTAAAAGGAGAATATGACGTACCTTTGCGTATTTAACGCACGAATAATCGTTGACGAATCGAAGAACGGCGACGAGAAACTTTGGGTGAATTTTCCCTTGAACCTTCAAAGCTTTTCTCTTGATTTTTTTATTGTGTGTGTCGTGTAAATTTGGGGTGTTTTGGGGGAGACAAATTCTGAAAAATTTGGGCGTGAGTTTAATAGTTTGGGGTATTTTTACATAATTTATACTAATTAAACCTTTAATTAAACTTAAGCCCATTAAGCCCTCAAATTAGGCCCACTAGTACTTGATTAGGATTTAATTAATATAAAAAAAGTTTTGTTAAAATAAGATTGTGAATTTAATAGCCGGGTTGCCAAAAAGTTTGCATTTTTGTTGAAAAACCAAAACCGATAAAAATTATGTCACGGCGTATAAAATCACCTCAAAAACCTCATATTTTCAAAAATAAGAAAAAGTATCACTCATAATTAAAATAATTAAAAATAATTATTTAATAAAAACATTTTCTATTTTTTTAGCCATCGGTCTCCGTTCCTCGATCGCAACTCGAATATTCTTTAAAAATACATTTTAATGCAATCATGTAGAAAAATATATTTTAAAATGCAAATATGCACTACATAATTAATTTATGCAATTAAAACATTTAATTAAAATATACACATAATTTAATAACTCGTAGGCATGTGATTCGTGTGGACCTTCAAATTTTTGGGGCATTACATTTCTAATCGATAAAGCCGCCTAAAAACATGGATAAAGACCGCTTGAGTTTGAGATTAGTTTATGTGATCTTGTGTATAATGTCTCTTGGTAGGGGCATAGAGATGTCCAATCATGTAAATAAGTAATCATATTATGATTATATCGAACAACCTTCCCTTAGACTTTCCAAGTGATTATCGTTCATCGAGAAAAAAGTTCATGGTTATGATTGCTCATCATTAGTCTTTACGACCCGGGACAAAAATAAAGGTCTACATACTAGGATTGTGCTCTGACTTTTTTACCGACTTCGCGAGAGTAACATGGTGGCGAGATTGAGTGTGATTGGGACATGTGTAGGAGTCGGAGCATTGTAGTCGGGAATTCACCGCTCACGTGGATATCCTATGTGATCTAACGAAGTAATAGTACATGAAATCTCTTGCCAGAGTGTAAGATGTATATTAAGGACAAGAGTTCTCCAGTTGTGCATGCGATGACACTATGCATATTTTATGAATGTATCACATAGTTATTGAATCTAATATGCAACCCTCGATGAACCAATGTGTAAGGTCCATGAATTTAATTCACATAACCTGACTGCATGCAATCTAGGATTTTATTAAATTATGTGTTTATTTATTTTTATGCATTTTATGCAAAACTATTGCATGATATGATTTATTCCTTGATATTTTAAAGGTCTATGCATTAGGATTTTTAAGTTGCATTTCGCGCTCAAACGAGGAACGGAGACCGGGGAATTATCAGGAAAATTATTTTTTATTACATGATTAATATTAATTAATTTGAGGTGCTTTAAATGTATTTTTCAATAATGATCTTTGTTGAGTATTTTTACCTACCAGAGCATATTTTTATTCGGTACGAAAATTTTATCGAAAAAGAGGACTTTTTGAGGGCTCGGGCAATATTTTCAAAAACTTACCTAAACGAAATATTTTTCGAGATTGTGTTTGGGCTTGATGTGCCTATTTTTATTTCTTTTGGGCTCATAACCTTTTTATTTTTCATGGAGCCCCATTAGTGCACTTTTAATCTACCTAAACTATAATTAAAATAAACCTAAGCATCCCCTAACCCTAACTCTAACCCTCACTCTTCAACCGACA
The DNA here is from genome assembly GCF_025594145.1 of Primulina tabacum. Lineage (NCBI taxonomy): Eukaryota > Viridiplantae > Streptophyta > Magnoliopsida > Lamiales > Gesneriaceae > Primulina > Primulina tabacum. Next base: position 15,233,938 of record NC_134562.1, read on the forward strand.
TCTCTCATTCAACAACACCTCCCCTCGTGATTTGCAACTGAAAGTCTCGTCCAAGCATTGTTCTTTCAAGAAAAATTCATCAAGTGCCTTTCTTTCGCGCGGTTCTTCTAGTTTTCGAGTACATTATCATCAAGGCACGCCATGTACTTTCAGTTCTGCATCATATACGCTGTATACATGCTGTTATGTTTTTATTTGTGTGTGAAATTCTCGATCCAGCATAATACATGGAGATCGCTCGGTTTTGTTACATGTTCTTTCAATTTTTTTGTATCAACCACTCACGCTTTCACGATTTGTGCAAGGAGACGGCTGTGCTGTGTTGTTATTGGTGTGTTAGTGTCGATAAGCATGCTATCCAGAGGCTAGAAACGAGGGGAGCTCGGGTCGTTAGTGATAAGTGCATTTTATGCACTTATATTATTCTTATACTTCATATAGATTGTTAGTCTTTTGGGCGGAATTACGCGCTTTTTGTTGTTTTCGGTGTGATTGCAGGTAGCTAGGTGCGGCCACGACATGGGCGTGAAAATGAACCAAAATGGCGCTTAGTAGAAGAGATGTGAGCCAAGCATGCGCAACTAGGACAGAAAGATTGGCGCATATGCGCCCTCAAAGCCGCGCACATGCGCGGCCCATACAGTGAGACTCGCGCATATGCGCGAGCAATGCCCCAAGAAGTGAAATACCGAGAGCAGCGCGCATATGCGCCGCTCATGGCGCGCATATGCGCGCGGCGCGTACATTCAGAAATAAATAGGCTTCGGCGTGTTCTTTTTAGGGGTTCTGAAATATTTTTAGCACAGCCGTCACACCACTCGAGAGAAAGGAGAAAAAGTGAGAGCGCACGGATCACGGGACGCGAAGAACGGAGATAGAAGATGGTGAATTCGGACACGGAGAAGCACTTTCATCTCTCGCCAACACGTTCTTAATTCGGTTTCTTACTTTTACGTTTTTAATGACCACAAACAGGTTTTGTGGTGATTTAAATTCGAGCATGAACTAATTTTATTTTCTAGAGATTGATGTAGTCGTTGTTGAACCTATGTGAACGACGATTTGAATTTTCATTGAATTATTTCATCGTGTTTATTTGTGATTTCTTGTTTTTAATGCTTTTGAATTACTGGCCAAAATTCGATTGATTACATAATTGAAATCTAACACTCGACAGAGGGGATTGAAATTAGGACAGAAGAAATCACATCGTTAGATATTTATAACGTGCAAAAGACGTATAACTCTGACGAATCCATAAAAGAACCTTGTTTACTTTATTACGTGTTACGTGATTTTGAATAGACATATTAAAATCAGTAATAGGTAGTGCATTTCTATTTAACACTCGACAGAGGGAATAGAAAATATTGTGAGTTCTTGGTCAATAAACATGGTGCAATTTAATTAAATGTTAGTCAATGTTAATTTAGCATATGGGAGACTCGACAAAATCATATCTCTAGATTTATTTTCCTCAGTCAATTTTCTGCTGCGTGCTAGAATTACATGAATTGTTATTTTATTTGAATTGATTTTAAACCAACTATTTGATTCGTTTAAATAAAGTTGAGCTATGTCAATGGTGGTAATTAATATACAGTTTTAAATATTTACTCTTCGTGGGATCGATATCTGTACTCTAACCAGTACTAAAACTTGACACCGTATACTTGCGGTAGTGAAAATACCATCAACAAGTTTTTGGCGCCGTTGCCGGGGAGTAAACTATTTAATTGCATATTGATATCATTACTAATTAGTCTTTACTTTAATTTAGACTTTATTTTATTTTATTTTAGTTACTTTGTTAATCTATAATCTTTTTGTTTTGCAGTGCATGCGAAGATTTCAAAATCCCGACTTGCTAATTTTTGATCCGGAAATCGAAAGAACTGCCAACAGATTAAGGAAAGCAAGGAGAGACGAAATTAAAGCGATGGCTGAAAACAGAGATAATCAGAATGAGCTCCCAAGAGAGGTGCCAATCCGGGAACATTTCCGCCCAGTCATAAACGCTCACTACTCTGGAATAGCTCGTGGAACTATTGCTGCTAATAATTTCGAGCTAAAGCCCGCACTCATCAACATGGTTCAACAGAACCAATTTGGAGGAGCAGCCACCGCAGATCCCCATCTTCACCTCAGAACTTTTCTGGAGATCACGGATACGGTAAAAATTAACGGTGTTTCTGATGAAATTATTCGATTGCGCCTGTTTCCGTTTCTCTCAGGGATAATGCTAGGAGCTGGCTCCAATCTCTACCGCTGGGAAGTGTTACTACTTGGGCAGATTTGGTTACGAAGTTTCTGTCAAAGTACTTCCCTCCTGCTAAATCTGCTCAGCTGAAAATAGATATCACCAACTTCAGGCAGAGAGAATTTAAAGTATTGTATGAGGCATGGGAGCGATACAAGGAATTACTCAGGAAGTGCCTGAATCATGGCTATGCAGATTGGGTGCAGATTGAGTTATTTTACAATGGTTTAGATGGGCCAACTAGAGGGAATGTGGATGCAGCCGCCGGAGGTACTATTTTTTCTAAAACACCTGATGAGGCCTATGATTTGCTTGAACAGATGACCATCAACAGTTATCAGTGGCCGAGTGAAAGATCTGGATCAAGGAAACCTGCTGGAGTGTATGCTGTAGACCCGATCACATCACTTACTGCACAGGTTTCGGCATTGACCGCACAGATTGCAGCGATGAACAAGCCAGGCCAATCTACGTCTGATGTAGCATTGGTGACTGCTGAGGAAGAGCCAGTTGTGGAGGAAGCTCAGTACATCAACAATCGTGGCTTTGGAGGTTATCGAGGTAATCCTCCCCCTAATACTTATCATCCAGGTTTGAGGAATCACGAGAATTTCTCCTATGCAAACAACAAGAACGTGTTGAATCCCCCACCGGGGTTCAATACACAAAAAGGGGAAGGAAAGCCATCTTTTGAAGATCTAGTTGGCACATTTGTGACTGAGTCTGGGAAGAGAATGGCGAGAACTGAGTCTCGTCTTGATAACATGGAGACACACATGGGCAATATGGGTGCCACGATGAAGTCCTTGGAAACACAGATTGGGCAACTAGCCAATGCTTTAAAAGATCAGAACCGAGGACAGTTTCCCAGCAATACCGAGGTGAATCCTAGGGAACAGTGCAAAGCTGTCACACTGAGGAGTGGCAAGGAAATTGGGATCACAGAGCCTACTGAAGAAAGTGAAGAGATTACAGTTGAGGAAGATGAGGAAAAGAGTGCAAGTGTTGGGGAATAGAAAGTGGAGGAACCTAAGAAAGTGATTGAGCAGCGACCCTTACCAAAGGTGAATCTTCCATACCCACAGAGGTTCAAGAAGAAAGGACTAGATGATCAGTTTGCGAAGTTCCTGGAAATTTTCAAGAAAATACACATCAACATCCCATTTGCCGATGCATTGGAGCAAATGCCCAATTATGCTAAGTTCATCAAGGATGTGATGGCCAAAAAAGGAAACTTTAAGAGTTTGAGACCGTAAAGCTGACCGAAGAGTGCAGTGCAATACTTCAAAGGAAATTACCACAGAAACTCAAAGATCCGGGGAGTTTTACTATTCCTTGTGTTATTGGTGGTTCTAGAGTAAATAGAGCTTTATGTGATTTGGGTGCTAGTATAAATTTAATGCCTTTTTCTATTTACAGGACATTGGAACTTGGCGAGGTGAAACCTAGCACTATTACTTTGCAGCTGGCGGACAGATCATTTACCTATCCACGAGGGATAGTAGAGGATGTGCTGGTAAAGGTAGATAAATTCATATTTCCTGCTGATTTTGTCATCTTAGATATGGAAGAAGACCAGGAGACGCCACTTATCTTTGGACGGCCATTCCTAGCTACTGGAAAAGCCTTGATTGATGTGCACAAGGGCGAGCTCACATTGAGAGTAGGTGGAGATGAAGTCGTGTTCAACATCTACAACACCATCAAGGGACCAAATGAGGTAAGTACTTGTAATAGCATTGATATAATTGATTCATGTGTATCTCATGTTGGTGCAGGTAGGATGACAAAGGACTCTTTGGAGAGATGCTTGTTGGAATCAGCTTCTACACTGGATGAAGATGACTGGGATGTGCGAGAGGAGTTACTTGCTCTCAATACGCTACCTAAAGAAAAGAATAATGCCCAACTTGAAGAGTTACTTGAGGATGCAAGTAAAGAGGTACCAAAAGCATCCCCTGTATTGAAGGATTTACCGAGTCACTTGTGCTATGCATTCCTACATGAGGGTTCGTCACATCCGGTAATTATATCTTCTGCTCTTACTAGTGATGAGAAAGATATGTTGTTGAGGGTGTTGAGAGAATTTAAATCTGCGTTGGGATGGACAATTGCTGACATAAAGGGGATTAGCCCTACTGTTTGTATGCATAAAATATTGATGCAGGAGTCCTATACCCCTTATGTTGATCATCAGAGGAGGCTTAATCCAGCCATGAAAGAAGTTGTGAGGGCTGAGGTATTAAAATTGTTAAATGCTGGTGTTATTTATGCTATATCTGGCAGTTCTTGGGTTTCACCAGTACAAGTAGTGCCTAAAAAGGGAGGTATAACTGTAGTTAGAAATGAGAATAACGAATTGATTTCAACTCGTCCAGTGACTGGTTGGCGAGTGTGTATAGACTACAAGAAATTGAATGATGCGACTAGGAAAGATCACTTCCCTCTTCCCTTTATTGACCAGATGCTTGATAGAGTAGGTGGTTATCATTATTATTGCTTTCTAGATGGTTATTCAGGTTACAATCAGATTGTCATTGCACCGGAGGATCAAGAGAAGACTACCTTCACTTGCCCCTACGGTACATTTGCTTTCAGGAGAATGCCATTTGGTCTCTGCAATGCACCTGCTACTTTTCAGCGGTGTATGATGGCCATATTTTCTGACATGGTCGAGGAAATAATGGAAGTTTTTATGGATGATATCTTTGTGTTTGGTTCATCTTTTGATCATTGTTTGCAGAACCTAACGCTTGTTTTGCAGAGATGCCAAGCAAAGATTCTAGTGCTGAATTGGGAAAAATGTCACTTCATGGTCTCAGAAGGTATTGTGCTTGGGCATAAAATTTCAGCTAGAGGGATAGAAGTGGACAGAGCCAAAGTTGTGGCAATTGAAAAACTCCCACCGCCGAAAAATGTGAAAGGAATCAGAAGCTTCTTGGGACATGCCGGGTTCTATCGTCGTTATATTAAAGATTTCTCTAAAATTACTAGACCTTTATGTAATTTATTAGAGAAAGATTCTACATTTATTTTTGACGATGATTGTTTACAGGCGTTTAACAGGATCAAGGCAGCACTGATCTCTGCACCCATCATGATAGTGCCTAATTGGAAGGAGCCCTTTGAGCTCATGTGCGATGCTAGCGACTATGCTGTGGGAGCAGCATTGGACAAAGGCGAGACAAGATGTTTAAAGCCATCTACTATGCAAGTCGTACACTCGATGCAGCCCAACAGAATTACACCACTACTGAGAAAGAGATGCTAGCAGTGGTGTTTGCATTCGACAAATTCAGAACATATCTCATTGGCACCAAGGTAACTGTTTTCACTGACCATGCAGCTTTTCGCTACTTGTTTGCCAAAAAGGATGCCAAGCCCAGGTTGATACGATGGATACTCCTACTTCAAGAATTTGACTTTGAATTCAAAGACAAGAAAGGTTGTGAGAACCAGGTGGCTGATCACCTGTCACGACTAGAGCTGGAAGAAAGAACTGAAGGTGGAGCTATCAACGAGTCGTTCCCAGATGAACAACTTTTCAAGGTAAGTGTTACACATCCGTGGTTTGCAGATATAGCTAATTTCCTTGCTGCAGGAGAATTACCTTCAGATTTAACGTATCATCAGAAGAAGAAATTTCTTCATGATGCCAAGTTTTATCTGTGGGACGATCCTTTCTTGTTCAAGAGATGCGCTGATCAGATAATCAGACGATGTGTAGTAGAGGAAGAAGCGGGTACGATTCTAGAGCAGTGTCATTCCTCACCCTACGGTGGACACTTTGGAGCATCTAGAACAGCAGCTAAGGTATTACAGTCAGGTTTCTATTGGCCTAATTTATTTAAAGACAGTTATACTTTGGTCAAGTCATGTGATAAATGCCAAAGAGTTTGCAATATTTCTAGGCGACATGAATTACCATTAACAAATATTTTGGAGGTGGAACTTTTTGATGTCTGGGGTATTGATTTTATGGGCCCATTCCCATCCTCTTTTGGTCAATCTTATATTTTACTTGCTGTTGATTATGTGTCAAAATGGGTGGAAGCAATCACCACCAGTACTAATGATGCTCGAGTTGTTGTTAAGTTTGTCCACAGAAACATCTTCACAAGATTCGGAACGCCTAGAGCCATTATCAGTGATGAAGGTACGCATTTCTGCAACAAAATTTTTAACTCACTATTGGCCAAATATGACGCGAAGCACAGGGTGACACTGGCATACCACCCGCAAGCTAATGGGCAAGCAGAGGTATCCAATCGGGAGATCAAGCAAATATTAGAAAAGACAGTGAAGACAAACCGGAAGGATTGGGCGATCAAGCTAGATGACTCGTTATGGGCGTACAGGACTGCATACAAGACACCTATCGGGATGTCTCCTTATAGGTTGGTCTTTGGAAAAGCTTGTCATCTCCCTGTGGAACTGGAGCACAAAGCATATTGGGCTGTGAAAAAGCTCAATTTTGATATGGGAGCATCGGGAGAGCAACGACTGTTGCAGTTGAACGAGATGGAGGAGTTTAGGAATGATGCATACGAAAATGCCAAGATATACAAGGAAAGGACCAAGAAATGGCACGACAAGCAGATTCTTCGACGAGATTTCGAACCAGGACAACAGGTGTTATTATTTAATTCTCGACTGAGATTGTTCCCTGGTAAGTTAAAATCACGATGGTCTGGACCATTCACAGTGGAAACAGTGTACCCACACGGTGCAATTGAGTTAAAATGCAACAATGGTCAGACATTTAAAGTCAATGGTCAGAGGGTCAAGCATTACTTTGGAAATGAAGTGCGACACATGGACAACATCCCACTGCGAGAACCAAAGTAGACTGAAGAAAGTAAGGCTGATGACGTTAAACCAAGCGCTGTGTGGGAGGCAACCCACATTTATTTAGTTTTGCATTCATTTTATTTATTTTATTTCGATTCTTTACTTTATTAATTTTAATTTTCTCAAGTATTAATTTGCAATTTGCTATATTTTGCAGGTATTTAAAAAAAAAAAAATCTAGAAGGTTATGGACAGTGTGCCCCGCGCACATGCGCGACGAATTTCCGCGCACATGCGCGAAAATTACAGAGAGGTCGGCGCATATGCACCAATACTTGCGCGCATATGGTCCACATTCCAGCATGCCGGCCAGTAGCAGACGCACATATGCGCCATTTCATGGCACGCATATGCGCGTGACTCAGTTTAAGAAAAAAAAAAGGGGATCGCGACTTCAGAATTCAGAAACCCACTCTCCCTCGCACATCACAGCACCTCCCTCCTTCAACACTCCACGCCGCCGCCGCTCTTCCTCAGAAACCCACGCCGCCGCCTCCCACTACCGAAAGCCGACTACCGCCTTCACAACAGCAAATTTTCCACCAACACTCCGATTTCTGGTAACTCTCTCGTGAAGTTAAAGGCTTTATTTCGAAATTTTCTCAAATCTTCAGAATAGTTGAGAATTGATGTTCGATTTTTAGAGGAACTTCTGTTATTGTGACGTGGGTACTTCGTTTTGTTCTAAATTAGTTTGTGATTGGGGCATATATCGTATTGCTAACCGGATTAAGTGGTTTGGTGAAATTATAATCGTTACCTATATTGGGGTGTGATTACCAGATTTTTCTTTTGGCTCTTCAATTGTTAAATTTAGTCGGTGTTGAGTGTGATATTGGATTATTGAGTTGATATGGCGCCGAAAAAGAGGTCAAAAAAGGGTGCCTCTTCCTCTTCAAGCTTCGATTCTCACCGATTCTGGAATGAGGAGGCCCAGCAGATATATGACAGTACTATGACACGGCCCATAATACCGGAACGGGGGTTCAATTTGTCCATTGCACGTGGTGTGATTATAAATGAACTGGAACGAAGGCAATGGGTGGAGTTCGCTCAACACCCGTCGGACGCCGTTATTTCCATTGTGCGAGAATTTTATGCCAACCTCCGGATTCGCCATGAGGAATCTAAAGTATTGGTCCGAGGGAAATTGGTGTCGTTAGATTCTCGAACGATCAACACGCTTTATCAGATGCCCAGTTTCGATCAAGACGAGTACAGTGAGTTCCTCGAAGAAGGAGTTAATTACACGGAGGTCATCCGGACCATTTGTGAGGCCGGTGCCGTATGGAAAATGAGCTCGAGCGGGCCTACATCTTTAAAGAAAACCGACATGGGTCCTAACGCTAGTGCATGGACATCTTTTGTACTAGCCCACATCCTCCCGTCCTCTCACTACTACGATGTCACCAAGGACAAAGCCGCATTGGTTTATGCCATCCTGAAGGGCAAATCAATTGACGTGGGAAAAATAATTTATGGCTCGATTATGAGAGCCGGCGCAGGGTTAGCCACGGTTGCCCTCCCTTGTCCCCACACTGTTACCGAGCTATGCCGCCAGGCCGGCGTCTCATGGGCCCCTGATGAACCAGTTCTCAAGCCAAAGGCCCCCATTGTTGCTTTCTTTGGAGGTGCATCCTATGTTCCCTATGAGTTGCCGGACGAAGAGGAGCCCCCACAAACACAGATTCCACCACCACATGCAGCAGCCAGAGAGCGCAGGGGAGACAGATTGAGATGACTAGAGATTGAGATGCAGGATCAGAGGCAGTTACTAGTCGAGCAGCGCCAGGTGCCAAATTCACTTCAGTACCGCACGGACCACTTTATGGGATTCATGATGGATTTCACCTCCGTGCTCGCTCAGCGGTTCCCGCCTTTAGGTCCAGAAGATCCCATGTTTCCCCAGCCACCTGCATGGCCACCACAGTATCCAGGACCTCTTCCACAGGCCCCACCCCAGCACATGGCTGAGGATGTCGATGATGATGAGGGCGAGCACTGACGCTCGTCGTGTGAGGTATGCGTGTCCCATTTCTTTCTTGTTTATACATTGAGGACAATGCATATTTTAAGTTTGGGGGGTGATTTGATTATTTGATCTGAGTTGATTTGATCTGAGTTGATTTGTTGCTTTGATGTTATTTTTTTTTTTTTATGTTTAATTAAAAAAAAATGTTTCATTTAATCTTTATGTTTTTCTTTTCGTAGTCGTTAATTGATTTTTTTTTTTTGGAATTGTGGAATTAAGGTAATATCCAAACAATGATGAGAGTTGACCCGAAATTCATGTTGTTCCTTGATTACGAATTTGAATGCATGTCATCCTTACTTAACCGTTTACACATTAATTCACGATTGCTATGATTGTTGATACACCCGATGTCGAGAGAGTGTTCATGTGTTTTGTGAGTTGAAATAAATGAATGGACTCCAAAACCTGCATGTCGAGTACTTGTTATTGAGTGACATGTTCACTAACACAAAAATGATTCAGGCAGTCTTTGATTTATGTTGGGCCTGTTTTTCCTTGAATAATTTGCCAATTGTTAGCCCTTTGAGCCTAAATGAGAATGAGATGTGGAAATTCTTTCTGTTTGAATACCCGAAAGCATGATCATTCTGTGTCTGTTGATTGGTAAATTGAAAGTAGTCTAGAACTTAGTTTGGCACTCTTCGAGGCGAGATACGGGTATTGTGTGACTTAGGGATGATTTAGGCGATTTTTGGAACGTTTGAGCCTTTCAAGCCTACCCATAACATCATATACACCCTAGTGTCCCACATTTGAGCTTAATGAAAATCGAATGGAGTGTGCCAAGGCACACAAAAGCCCCCATTCGTATCAATTCTAAACTCCTACGTCAACTACCAACTTTTGAGCATATACACTAGTACCTACCGAAAACTGAGAGAAAACGAACCTGTGTATCACTACAAAAGTTCCTCTCCCTTGTGTGCATATAAGAATATCATGAAAAGGTGAAAAGAAAGAAAGAAATGTCCAAAAAAAAAAAGTTGAATAAAGAGGGAAAGAGTATGACATGTGATGTAAAAAGGAGGACAAAATGGTGAAAATGTTGTGGCAAGGCAAGTGGAAGTGAAACAAAAGGAAGGAGACGCGTGTTGAAAAATAAATTAGTTTGTTTTCTCTCACTTTTGACTCCCGACCTTCATTTGAAGCCATTAGCCATAGCCTAACGTTATAAGCTTAAAAGACCTATTAACCAAGTCACACGTACCCAATATACTAGTGGAGAAGAGATGTCAAAGTTAAGCCTATGGACACTTGAAAAATACCGTCGATAAACACAGAATTTGATTGTGTACATGTGCGCATCTCATGATATTGGATTTTATTTGGTTAATTGTTGCCTTCATAATACCACTTTGTTTAGCCAAATGTTACCCTATAAGTCCTGTTGATTTGTGAAGGTGAATGTGTACTTCAATGGTTTTGCTAATTACGTGTGTGTTGAGGGGTCCAGAATTTTATGAAAAAGAAAAAGTTATGAACTTATTTTGGCATTTGGTTTGGGTAAACGAGAATAGCAAAACACACACGCACGTGAACTGTGAGTAATGTGGCATGTGTTTGATTCAAAATCATGGAAGCTGTAATCTCTGAGGCTAGTGGTTATCCTTTTATTCCACAATTCTTGTTCGTTTAGTTATTTATTTTTTTAGGATTTGTTAAGTCGAGTCTAGTTAATGTTTTATTTATTTTCATTTTGATTTTGCTCGGGACTAGAAAAAGTTTAAGTTTGGGGGGATTTGATAAGTGCATTTTATGCACTTATATTATTCTTATACTTCATATAGATTGTTAGTCTTTTGGGCGGAATTACGCGCTTTTTGTTGTTTTTGGTGTGATTGCAGGTAGCTAGGTGCAGCCACGACATGGGCGTGAAAATGAACCAAAATGGCGCTTAGTAGAAGAGATGTGAGCCAAGCATGCGCAACTAGGACAGAAAGATTGGCGCATATGCGCCCTCAAAGCCACGCACATGCGCGGCCCATACAATGAGACTCGCGCATATGCGCGAGTAAGATCGCGCATATGCGCGAGCAATGCCCCAAGAAGTGAAATACCGAGAGCAGCGCGCATTCAGAAATAAATAGGCTTCGGCGTGTTCTTTTTAGGGGTTCCGAAATAGTTTTAGCATAGCCGTCACACCACTCGAGAGAAAGGAGAAAAAGTGAGAGCGCACGGTGAATCCGGACACGGAGAAGACGGTGAATCCAGACACGGAGAAGCACTTTCATCTCTCACCAACACGTTCTTAATTCGGTTTCTTACTTTTACGTTTTTAATGACCACAAACAGGTTTTGTGATGATTTAAATTCGAGCATGAACTAATTTTATTTTCTAGAGATTGATGTAGTCGTGGTTGAACCTATGTGAACGACGATTTGAATTTTCATTGAATTATTTCATCGTGTTTATTTGTGATTTCTTGTTTTTAATGCTTTTGAATTATTGGCCATAATTCGATTGATTACATAATTGAAATCTAACACTCGACAGAGGGGATTTAAATTAGGACAGAAAAAATCACATCGTTAGATATTTATAACGTGCAAAAGACGTATAACTCTGACGAATCCATAAAAGAACCTTGTTTACTTTTATTACGTGTTATGTGATTTTGAATAGACATATTAAAATCAGTAATAGGTAGTGCATTTCTATTTAACACTCGACAGAGGAAATAGAAAATATTGTGAGTTCTTGGTCAATAAACATGGTGCAATTTAATTAAATGTTAGTCAATGTTAATTTAGCATAGGGGAGACTCGACGAAATCATATCTCTAGATTTATTTTCCTCAGTGAATTTTCTGCTGCGTGCTAGAATTATAGGAATTGTTATTTTATTTGAATTGATTTTAAACCAACTATTTGATTCGTTTAAATAAAGTTGAGCTATGTCAATGGTGGTAATTAATATACAGTTTTAAATATTTACTCTTCGTGGGATCGATAACTGTACTCTAACCAGTATTAAAACTTGACACCGTATACTTGCGGTAGTGAAAATACCATCAACAGTTAGCGTCGATCTTAGGGTGTTCCTTGAGTGGCCGAGAGTGAATGAGGTTTGGATCGGGAGATGTGAATGAACCAGCAGTGCGATAAACTTCCCTAACCTTGGACTAGACTCTGGTGGGGCTGAGCTAGGGTCTGGAATGGTGCGAATACAGCTGGGCTTGGACATATACCCGATCGAGTGAGGGAGATGACTTTGGGTGTGTTGTAAAGGCCCGTATTTCGTATTCGTAATTTAAAGGCCCGTATTTCGTATTCGTAATTTTGCAGAATTATTTAAAATTTTCTCTTTAAATAAATAACTTGCATCATTCATAAAATAAACTGATAAATAGATTTAACTTTAAAATAACAGCGGAAGAAAATAATTTGTTCAAAACCACAACTTAAAAATAATTCAACATATTAGAAACTGAGTTTGAACATAAAAAAATAAATGATGAAATGTGAGGTCCTCGGGTTCCTACTACTGCTGACCCAAGCTAGCTCACTGGTTCCCGCCCTCGGTCTCGACCTCATCAGCACCTACGACAATCAAGTTTAGTGAGTCTAAAGACTCAACATGCATATATCGTGAATAGCAAGTAAATATATCATAAAATCACGTGCAACGTAAGAATATCGTATCGTAACGCGTAAGGTGAAAATCGTGTCATGAGTAATTATAAATACGCACATATCTGAAAATCGTACGTAAAAGATTTGCTCGATAGAGCCCTGTCATAAAATACCATATCGAGATTTTTCTAGTAGAGATAATGCTTCAATGCAAGTGGCCCGTAACATAACATGAACGTCTGATAAGACTAAACCATAGTATAGGGGCGGTATAGATCACCACTGCCCTTGGACTGGATGTCCGTACCCATACATGAACATAAACCGGTCGTAAGTCACCGGGTGGAGAGATCTCATAAGCGTGAGGTGGCCACAAGACATATCACATATATCTCAAAAATAAACCTTTTATTTATTTATGCACGTAATATAATTATAGCCATGTTTTTACCGAATGAGTTGGATCGTTCCCAGGCTTGCTGTGACTTAATCCTAACATGTGAAAACATGCAAATAATCTCAACTTGACAAAAACTTCATATCCGAACCAAAAACGAGATGACTCCGTGAATCAAGCCTTGAGAGACTGACTTGGTAACGTTCTAGACATGATAAGGGGAGGTTATAACCATGGCTAACGTCCCTAGAACAGCCATGGCTCGAGCACTCACCTTAACCACCAATGTATTCAAAAATCGTGGCCCCTTTTCTGCACCAACAAAGTTTCTTGTTGTTTAATCTTAAACCTTAGTGAATGGCATTAAATAATTGAACAAATAACACTCTAACACACTCTAAATCATCCCTAGATGCAGTCTTGAGTGCCTGGAGCCAACCAACTCCTTGGAATCAACAAAAACAGCCCCAACGTGAGTCACAAGCCCATGGCCGAGAGGGGTCTGCACAGGATTTCTTGCAAGTTGCTCTCATATCTATGTTTGTTTCATGAGTCACGGATATATAGTGGTTTAAAAATATGTATATGACTTGATTGAAGAGAAAAAAAACAATATGTAAATGCTTGGAAATTGGTTTTGAAAGAACAAACCAATACGACGAACACGGCGTGGCGGAGTCGGAGTTCCTTTTCTTTCTTGTTTTTTTGTTGAAAGTTCTCGATTTTTGCTGCTGTTTTTTCTGAAATTTCGAAGCTTAAGGATGGAGGAAATGCTAGACAATGAAGGGGAAGGTAGGAAGGTGATAAATGAGTCAAGAATGCTTTAAGATGGAATTTTCATGTGAGGGGTTGAATGGCAATAGGAAATATATCTTTTCCCTTTCTAGTTGAACGAAATGGGGGGGATTGGCATTCTAGATTAGTGGGTTGGGGAAAGTTAAGGGAATAATGGTTCTAGTATTATCACTAATTTGTGAGTTAAAAAGGGAGGGAATTATTATACCAAGAAGAGCTAATGAAGGGTGACTAGAAGGGAGGGTTACCAAACTTAATTAAATTGGTTGAAGGGGTGCCCGAAACTTGCTATGAATTTGCAAGGAAATTTGTTGATTAGACCTACTAAACTTTAATTCTTAAGGTTTTAAACACCATTACACATTTTAGTGTATTAATAAATTAAATTAGGGTAACAATTTCTTGCATGGCATGGCTTGGGCTAACAATATATTATTAAAATGTTAGGTTTTAATTTTTGAATATATTAGGCTTAGATTAATTTATCCCAATTGGCTGCACATTCTAATTTAGGTTTTTAATTTAATATTGGACATGAGAGAACTTAATTAATAACTTAACTCCAATCAACTTAATAAATCTTAAAACATTCTTTAACATTAAAATAAATTATTCCTTGGCTTAAATTAAATTTAGAAGTATTTTCTTATTATTAATTTTTATCTCAATACTCCAACTCCAGTCCGGCCTCGCTTATTTAACCGAAAAGATAAAACTAAAACTCTGCGTTAAAATAAATCATGACTTAACAAATTTTAAAATGAATTAAACACTCCATAAATATATATATAAAAAATTATTTTTAATTTAAATAATAGCAATTATGCATGGCTTATACGTAATCTGATTTTTCGGGTTCTACAACTCTCCACCCCTGAAAAGAAATTTCGTCCTCGAAATTAAAACTTACCGAATAATTCGGGGTATCGACTCTTTATCTCTGGCTCCGATTCCCACGTAGCCTTCTCCTCCGAATGATTGAGCCATTTGACCTTCACTAGCTTCACTAGTTTGTTCTGAAGGTTTTTCTCCTGTCTGTCTAAGATTTGCACTGGTCTTTCTTCATAAGACAGGTTCGGAGTGAGCTGCAACGGTTCGAAGTTCAAGACATGCGAAGGATTCACCATATACTTCCTCAGCATAGAGACGTGGAACACATTGTGTACTCCGGTCAGATTCTGCGGAAGAGCAACACGATAAGCTAACGTCCCAACCCTGTCGAGGATCTCAAATGGTCCGATGAATCTCGGACTAAGCTTTCCTTTCTTCCCGAACCGCATGGCACCTAGGTGCTATCTTCACGAAAACATGGTCGCCAACGGCAAACTCTAGATCTCTCCTCCTCTGATCCGCATAACTCTTCTGTCCACTCTGAGCAGTCCTCATTCTATCACGGATCTTGACTACTACGTCGGCAGTCTGCTGAATAATCTCCGGGCCCAATTCTGATCTTTCCTCTACTTCATCCCAATGAATAGGCGATCTACACTTACGACCGTACAGTGCTTCATATGGAGCCATACCTATAGACGGCTGAAAACTGTTGTTATAGGTAAAACCACCAATGGCAACTTCGACTCACAACTCCCTGAGAAATCGATGACACATGCATGGAGAAGATCCTCCAAAATCTATATAACTCTCTCTGACTGACCATCCGTCTGAGGGTGGAAAGCTGTGCTAAACAACAACTTTTTACCCATAGCTGAATGCAAACTCTTCCAAAAGGAGGAAGTGAATCTAGGATCTCGGTCAGACACTATAGAAACGGGAATACCATGAAGTCTGACTATCTCCCGGATATACAACTCTGCATACTGAATCATGGTGAAAGTCGTCTTAATAGGCAAGAAGTGCGCTGATTTGGTAAGACGATCAACAATCACCCATATAGCATTTGACCCTCTGGCTGATTTCGGCAAACCGACCACGAAGTCCATGGTATTATTCTCCCACTTCCACTCGGGAATAGGAAGAGGCTTGAGCGTGTCAGCCGGTCTCTGATGTTCTGCTTTCACTAGCTGACACGTCAGACAATCGGATACGAAACATCTGATATCCTTCTTCATCCCGGGCCACCAATACAATAACTGCAGATCTTTGTACATCTTCGTACTCCCAGGGTGAATAGAGTACGACGACAAATGGGCCTCAGATAAAATATCCGCTCGAATAGAATCGCTGCTAGGAACCCACATTCTGTCTCGATATCTCACAATACCTTCGCTAATTGTATACAAGATACTGCCCTTGACCTCATCTCTCTGCCTCCACTTCGCCAACTGCTCATCTGCTGGTTGTCCACTCCAAATACGGTCTAGAAGAGAAGACTGAATCGTCAGAGCAGATAGACGGGAAACTCTACCTCGAGGATATGTCTCTAGATCAAACCTCTGCATCTCAAACTGAAGGGGTTTCGGAATCGGCATATGAGCCATCACTGCGACTTTCTTACTCAACGCCTCCGTAACTACATTAGCTTTGCCATGGTGGTAGCTAATGTCATAGTCATAGTCCTTCACTAGCTCCAACCAACGCCTCTGACGCATATTCAACTTTTTCTGCGTAAAGAAGTACTTGAGGCTCTTATGGTCGGTAAAGATCTGGCACTTCTATCCATACAAATAATGCCTCCAAATCATCAAGGCAAATACTACGGCGGCCAACTCTAGATCGTGGGTAGAGTAATTCTTCTCATGGATTTTCAACTGTCGAGAAGCATAAGCTATCACCTTCCCAAGCTGCATCAACACTGCGCCTAGACCGAGCTTCGAGGCATCGGTATACAAAACAAAATCTCCGGGCCCTGACGGCATGACCAACACTGGCGCTGAAATAAGAGCTTGCTTCAAAGAATCAAAGCTCTTCTGACACTCATCGCTCCACACGTACTTCGCATTCTTTTTGTCAACGACGTAAGTGGAACTGCGATAGAGGAGAATCCCTGAATAAACTTCCGATAATATCCTGCTAGCCTAAGGAAGCTACGGATCTCTGATGCATTTTGCGGCACAACCCAATCTCTAACTGTTGCAACTTTTGTTGGGTCTACCTCAATACCGCTGCTAGAAACGACGTGTCCTAAGAACGCCACCTTCTCTAACCAGAAGTCGCACTTAATGAACTTTGCGAATAGTTTATGCTTTTGCAAGGTCTGCAATACTGCAGTCAGATGTCTGTTGTGATCCTCTAGATTCTTTGAGTAGACGAGGATGTCGTCTATGAATACTATCACGAACTGATCAAGATACGGCTGAAATACGCGATTCATGAGATTAATGAAGATCGATGGCGCATTCGTCAAACCGAACGACATCACAAGGAACTCGAAGTGACCATAACAAGTCCTAAAAGCAGTCTTGAGAACATCGATATCTTTCACCCTCAACTGGTGATAACCAGAACGCAGATCAATCTTTAAGAATACTGAAGCTCCTTGCAACTGATCAAATAAATCTTCAATCCTCAGAAGTTGGTATTTGTTCTTAACTGTAACTCTATTCAATTCCCGGAAATCAATGCAGAGCCTCATCGAACCATCCTTCTTCTTCACAAATAAGACAGGCGCGCCCCATGGTGAAAAACTCGAGCGAATGAACTCCTTGTCAAGAAGTTCTTGAATTTGCTTCTTGAGTTCTGCCATCTCTGTCGGTGCTAATCGGTACGATGCCTTTGAGATCGGTGTGGTACCTGGCATAAGCTCAATAGAAAACTCCACCTCTCGCACATGTGGCATACCAGAGACGTCATCATGAAAAACTTCTAGAAAGTCCCTGACAATTGGGACATCGGAGGCCGATTGACTGGGTGTATCGGGAACAGATACAAAAGTTGCTAAAAATGCTCAACACCCTCTACGCATGAGCTTCCTAGCCTGGACACAAGGTATTATACGCGGTAAAAGAAAATACATGTCTGGTTCAAACAAGAACTGCTCTCTCCCAAGAGGTCAGATTAGAACAGATCTCCGCTGGAAGTCAATCAAAACCCTGTTCCTTAATAGCCAATCCATACCCAGAATGATGTCAAACTCTGGCATCGGCAATACGATAAGATCCGCATAAACAAGGTTACCATGAATTTTGAGGTCTATGTCTCGGATCACATTAGTAGCTGTCAGCTCCTCTCCAGAATGCAGTACTACTGAATACGCTATATCTAACTCAATGGTCTTGACCTTGAGGAAGTTTGCAAAGGTCTCCGAAATGAACGAGTGAGTAGCCCTTGAATCTATGAAGGAATTTGTAGCTGAACCAGCTATAAAAATTCTCCTTGAAAGGTTGAAACATCATGCTGAACCCAATAATTTTGAAAGTTATAGACCTGCGAAGGTCAAAGTTCTTCTACTCTAAATTCCCGAAAGTAAAAATGATTAGAACATGCAATCCTATCACCAATTCTAAGTTCAAGATCTTAACCCAGACTCCCAAAATATTAAATCTCAAATATAAACTTAAAGCTTTAAGATACCTGTCAAGAGCATCGTCTCCGGGCTTGTTTCCGTTGCGTGAAGAGAAAAAACTCTGCCTTGGGTAGTCAGACTCCCCTGAGGGCAATTCTTCAGTAAGTGGTCAGGACTACCACACTTGTAGCACATCCCAGAACCATACCTACAAACTCCAGTATGGCGGCATGTGCACTTGGCACAGACTGGGTACTCCGAGGTCCTCGGGACTATCTGTCCCTGCTGCTGCTGTCCTTTGTTCCTAGATGGGCCGTGGAAAGGCTTCTTACTCTGATGCTGCTGATGAGGAGGGCGGTGCAGCGCTTGAACTGGTCGCTTGCCCTGGCGATCTCTCTCAATATCATTCTGATCCTGCTCTGCAGCTAGAGCTCTGGAGACAGCGACATCATAGGTAGTAGGGTCAGCCACCCTAATATCACGGCGCAAGATCGGTCGTAGACCATCCAGAAAATTTTTCAACTTGGCTCCAGCATCATTGGAAATCAGGGGCACAAAATAGCAACCCCTCTCAAACTTACGGATAAACTCCGTAACAGTCATGTCTCCCTGCCTCAGGGTCATAAATTCCCTGGTCAACATGGAACGCACCTCGTTAGTAAAATACTTAGAGTAGAATACCTCTGTAAAGTGCGTCAAGCTGAGAGTGGCCAAATCCAAGGCTACAGATGCTCCTTCCCACCACAAGCGAGCGTCTCCTCCAAACAGATAGGTCGCACAACGAACCCTATCCTCATCTCCAAGCCCCATGAATTCGAAGAGAACCTCAAGGGACTTAATCCAGCCCTCGGCAATCATAGGATTTGTCGTCTCAGAGAACTCCTTCAGTCACATATTCATGTACCGCTCATAGGTAGCCTCAGGCCCCGTCTGCCTGGCTACCCCAGCATTGTTCCCCGCAAACTGTGCGAAGAACTGAGTCATTCCGGCTAACATTTGGGCGTTGATGTCTGGTGGAGGGGGTGGCGGTAAATCTCTCTCCAGCCTATGATCCTCACCGTCCTCATGACGATGCTCCTCATCTTTCGTGCGATAATTTATGCGTCTAGGAGGCTACTGTTCCATGCATAACCCACACGTAACCAACATACATAATTCTATTATTTCTTTAAATTCAATTAAATACTGCTTAATCAAAATCTGAACATAAAATATTTCTTGAAAACATGCCGTTAAAATATTTCATGATTTAAACGAAATTCGTAAACGTAAAACTTACAGACCGAAGACGTGACTTCATGAATTTCTCGAGATCAGTAGTAGTACAACCTTTTACAAGAACATAGGCTCTGATATCAATTGTAAAGGCCTGTATTTCGTATTCGTAATTTAAAGGCCCATGTTTTGTATTCGTAATTTTGCGGAATTATTTAAAATTTTTCTCTTTAAATAAATAACTTGCATCATTCATAAAATAAACTGATAAATAGATTTAACTTTAAAATAACAGTGAAAGTAAATATTGTGTTCAAAACCACAACTTAAAAATAATTCAACATATTAAAAACTGAGTTTGAACATAAAAAAATAAATGATGAAATGTGAGGTCCTCGGGTTCCTACTTCTGCTGACCCAAGCTAGCTCACTGGTCCCCGCCCTCGATCTCGACCTCATCAGCACCTACAACAATCAAGTCTAGTGAGTTTAAAGACTCAGCATGCATATATCGTGAATAGCAAGTAAATATATCATAAAATCACGTGGAACGTAAGAATATCGTATCGTAACGCGTAAGGTGAAAATCGTGTCATGAGTAATTATAAATACGCGCATATCTGAAAATCGTACGTAAAATATTTTCTCGATAGAGCCCTTTCATAAAATACCATATCGAGATTTTCTAGTAGAGATAATGCTTCAACGCAAGTGGCTCGTAACATAACATGAACGTCTGATCAGACTAAACCACAGTATACTGGGCGGTATAGATCACCACAGCCCTTGGACTGGATGTCCGTACCCATACATGAACATAAACCGGTCGTAAGTCACCGGGTGGAGAGATCCCATAAGCGTGAGGTGGCCACAAGACATATCACTTATATCTCAAAAATAAACCTTTTATTTATTTATGCGTGTAATATAATTATAACTCTGTTTTTACCGAATGAGTTGGATCGTTACAAGGATTTCTGCGACATAATACTAACATGAGAAAACATGCAAATAATCTCAACTTGACAAAAACTTCATATCCGAACCAAAAACGAGACAACCGAGACCAACAATCTAATTTCCAACCATAACTCCGTACCAACCCGAACCAACGTCGAACCATCGTTTAGTCATGATCCAAATACACCTAACATAATGAAATAATGTTCCTAAAAACTGTAATACACGAAAATAGTGAATGGAGGCCAAAATCGTAAAACACTCTTTCGAGAGTCACTTTGGCACATTGCACCGTAAATTATCGTACAACCTCTAAACTTAACCAAATCACAAACAGCCAAAAACATGGCCTTTCTAACTCATTGAGGTACTCTCCAGTCCAAGGCCATATGCTAAAAGCCAACCAAGAACTCGAACCAACCTCTTGAACCGAAACATTGCTGCTGTCCAGAAGCACGGTGGCAGCAGCTGCGTTTTTGCTATGGTTTATGAAACTAATGGCCATTGGGGCTTGAACCACCGACCAAGGTCTCTTACCAACATTCTAAGGGGTGGCTTGGACCATGGCTAAGGGATAAATGCCAACCACAATCCAAGCAAACACCTATGATAGCTCAAAGCTCCAACCGAGAGCATCACTTTCTGCATAGTGTGATGTGTTGAATCGTTTTACTGTCTTGTGTCATTCCAGTGGCCATATGATTGACCATGGCTTGATCTATACATGATGAGGTATTGTGTGAACCATGGCAAAGGGCTTAAAGACAACCACGATCCACCCAAAACCCCAAAAGCCGAAGCGTCACTCACACAGGAAATGAAAAAAAAAATCGAAGAGCACTTGTGTTGTTGTTTTAAAATTTTGATGACTTCGTGAATCAAGCCTTGAGAGACTGACTTGGTCACGTTCTAGACATGCTAAGGGGAGGTTCTAACCATGGCTAACGTCCCTAGAACAGCCATGGCTCGAGCACTCACCTTAACCACCAATGTATTCAAAAATCGTGGCCCCTTTTCTGCACCAACAAAGTTTCTTGTTGTTTAATCTTAAACCTTAGTGCATGGCATTAAATAATTGAACAAATAACACTCTAACACACTCTAAATCATCCCTAGATGCAGTCTTGAGTGCCTGGAGCCAACCAACTCCTTGGAATCAACAAAAACAGCCCCAACGTGAGTCACAAGCCCATGGCCGAGAGGGGTCTGCACAGGATTTCTTGCAAGTTGCTCTCATATCTATGTTTGTTTCATGAGTCACGGATATATAGTGGTTTAAAAATATGTATATGACTTGATTGAAGAGAAAAAAAACAATATGTAAATGCCTGGAAATTGGTTTTGAAAGAACA
Organism: Primulina tabacum; assembly: GCF_025594145.1. Lineage (NCBI taxonomy): Eukaryota > Viridiplantae > Streptophyta > Magnoliopsida > Lamiales > Gesneriaceae > Primulina > Primulina tabacum. The sequence goes on from NC_134562.1 coordinate 15,255,778, forward strand.
AACCAATACGACGAACACGGCGTGGCGGAGTCGGAGTTCCTTTTCTTTCTTGTTTTATTGTTGAAAGTTCTCGATTTTTGCTGCTGTTTTGTCTGAAATTTCGAAGCTTAAGGATGGAGGAAATGCTAGACAATGAAGGGGAAGGTAACAAGGTGATAAATGAGTCAAGAATGCTTTAAGATGGAAGTTTCATGTGAGGGGTTGAATGGCAATAGGAAATATATCTTTTCCCTTTCTAGTTGAACGAAATGGGGGGATTGGCATTCTAGATTAGTGAGTTGGGGAAAGTTAAGGGAATAATGGTGCTAGTATTATTACTAATTGGTGAGTTAAAAAGGGAGGGAATTATTATACCAAGAAGTGCTAATGAAGGGTGACTAGAAAGGAGGGTTATCAAGCTTAATTAAATTGGTTGAGGGGGTGGCCAAAACTTGATATGAATTTAGGAGTATTTTCTTATTATTAATTTTTATCTCAATACTCCAACTCCAGTCCGGCCTCGCTTATTTAACCGAAAAGATAAAACTAAACCTCTGCGTTAAAATAAATCATGACTTAACAAATTTTAAAATGAATTAAACACTCCATAAATATATATAAAAAAATTATTTTTAATTTAAATAATAGCAATTATGTATGGATTATACGTAATCTGATTTTTAGGGTTCTACATGTGTATGCTCGCATCTCAAGTGTGTTCGTGGGTAGGCTGTATGGGGCTGGGGCCGTGAGTTCATTGGATCCAGAAGGGTCCTAGGGTGATCTAGGATAGGCTGGCTCGTGACTGGGTCTATCGGCTGTAGGCTAGCATCGTGATTTTTTGAAAGGTGAGTGCATTAGTGTGCGATTTAGAAAGGGCGAGATTCCAGCAGCATGTTCGGGGCTGATCAAAGGCTTAAGAGATCTGGTTTTGATTGGTTAAGGGCGGTTAGTGTGTGTTTTAGGTATGGTAAAAGTTGGGAAAAATTTGGTTAAGTTTCGAGGCGATTCGGGTTAAAATCGTGACCCTGGTCCAGATTTTAAAACGAATCTATTAAATCTTGTATCATGCTTGAGTTTAATTCTAGGAATGCTTAAAAATTTGTTTTGGGATATTTTAAAGAGTTTGGTAAGCTTCGGGTCAAATTTTAGAGGTCCAGGGTTAAAATGATCATTTTGGGTTTCCAGGGACAAAATGGTCATTTTGAACCCGGGGTGAAATTTTGGTCCTGGCAGCACCAAGCACAATATTATCATGTTTTAAAATGTTTATGCAACATGATCACGATTTTATGAATTTATGAAATATAATTTGCATGCTTGATTTGAAGAAAAATTTATGCACGTGCATGATTTTGATAAGTGATGAAAATTATGATGTTTTGAAGGATGAGAATTAGTTGTGGCTATCATAGTATATGTAAATTCTTAATACGTATATGTAAGTGATGATAATGAGGCCTAGGCATAGTGGATGGGCAATACTGTCACTGATGTCCCACAACCTTGGGGTACCGCGGTTCTATGTATGATGGATCCATTGTAAATAATGAATGATATACGATAGTCACAACTAATGAACTGAATTCACTATATGAACGATTTATGATGAATGATAAATGATGAATGACGAACAATGAATAATGATGAGTTGTTTTGACATGTAATGCTTTCATGCGACACATTTGCATTACGCTTTTAAAGTTCATGAAAGGTATGTTGAGTATTGTATTTTTCACTGATGTGTGCGATGTATATGTACTTGTTATTTCTGGTACAGTTGTGTTGAGTCTCTAGACTCAGTTGGCGTGTGTGATGCAGGTGAGCTTGATATCGATGGGACTGGAGGTGGCGAACTCTGAGCCGACAGGCCTGGTGGGGGGACACGACCCGAGGACCGCATGTTTTCCGCACATTTACGATTTTATGATGTTGAGAGGATATGATTATTTTTATACGGTGATTTATTTCACTGTTGGAGGTTAAGATTTTTACTCGATTATGTTCCGTTAAATTTTTATTGGCAATTACTTATGATTATTTTTTAAAGATATTTTAAGTAGGACTGCATGCATGCAATTCAATCAAATGCTTATTTTCAAAATGTGACTTTTATAAATAAAAAAATATATATTTCATCACTTTTAACTTAGTAGACGTTGTAGTTGGTATCAGGGCAAGGGTCCTGTATAGAGTTGTGCCACCGTCAGCTTCTGTAGCTCAATCTTCAAACCTCAAGTATGTAAGCTTTTATGTTTTAAATGTTTTAAATGATTTACTGTTATCACCTGAATGTTTATATGATTGATGCTTTATGATGATTTACGGTACATGTTCAACTACTTTTACGATTTAAGGATTTACTATTTTAAAAAAACTATATTTATTGAATGATGAGTTACGTTTATAAATAGGACTGTATTCAGATATGCATGCCTCCCAGAGTGGTCCCAGCGTAGAAAGACAAGATGATATTCCTGCAGGTGGCAGAGGCCCTCCACCCCCACCACCGCCTTTGGATGCATCCACCCGAGTTCTGGAGGGTATGGCTAGGATTCTAGAGCAGGTACAGCAGGCTCCTAGGCCTCAGGTGGACGTTTTTGAGCAATTCAGGAGACAACCCGAAGGAGTTCGTGGGCACTACTGATCCATTCCTGGCAGAGGGATGGATTTGTTCGCTAGAGCTGCATTTTTAGTACACTTACACTTTTTGGCTACTTTTAACCATCTCAAATTCAAATTAAGCTTCCAAACTTATTCTAATTAGCTCTTTTTTCACCGCTTCTCGGTTTGGAAACTCTTGACCAACAAACAAGTTTGAACCATCCGTGAATGAAAATGTGTCATTATCAATATCCACATCCGCAACCAAATGTGCTTCATTACTTGCAACCACATTTGCCTTGACCTCATTTGCGTCATTACGTGCTTCATCATATAATTCGTCTGTGTTACTACGATACATATGCATGGCATCCATATTATGTGCTTCGTTGAAAAATTCACTGCTATTATTACGATCCACAGAAACAATATTCAAGTGAAAATAATCATCAAAATGTCTCTGTTCGTTATAATTGCAATTGTTTTCATCAATACCATATCCGTGCACATTATTAAAAACATCAAAAGAAGCAACACGTTCAATTTCAACTTGAAGCACTGGCCTACTTCTCGGACAACCAAGATACAAATATGCTTTCAAATCATGGTCATTCTCTATATAAATCGGTTGAATGTTGCGCGGCAAATCTAGAAGATAACTCAACCTCAAGTTAACAGTATCTTCTACTTTCTCAGCTCTATATATTTCACTTTTTATATTTTCAAAATAACAAATATCATCCTCCACTGGAATAACAACAAACTTTGCATTGGGCCCTGTATTCCATTTATATACCAGGTCCTCCATCACTTCCCATTTCCCATCGAAATGAACAACAATAACTGTTGGTATATCTACAAAATTCACCAAAAAAATAAAAATTATGATAATTAGAATGGGAAATTTTTTTTAATAATAATAAAAAAACCGTGGCCACACAAGGTCGGCAAAAAATTTGTTGGTCAACCGAGAAAAATTTCTTGGTTGACCGAAGTTAAGTCGGTCGACCAAGAAGAATTCTTCTTGATCGACCGACTTAATTTTGGTCGAAAAATTCTTGATCAACCAAGTTAATTTTGGTCGATCGCTGCATGAAAAAACAATGAACGAGGTTCAAGGAAAGTGGAGAAAACTTACTGTGATTTTTCTTCAAATACAGACGAATTGGTCTTCAAATACAGAAGAATCGGGCAAGATATGCGGGAGTAGATTTAGATCTAGATCCGAGGAATGAGCAACAACAAGTGAGCAACAACAGCTGGTCAATTTCGATTTAACGTAATGCAGAAGCAGTAGATGTGGTAGATGAGGTCTTTAAATTTTAGAAGCTGGTAACCCAATCGCTTTTTTAATTGGGGAATATGTGTGTCGAATTAGAAGAAAGAGAAGAGAATAATTAATTTATTAAGTTAGAAGTTTAATTAAGATTTAATGTAATAATCAAGAGTAAACTTCTTTTTTTTTTTTTTTTAAAAAGTTAGTCCCTGTTTTAAAATCCTTTATGTCTTAATCCTAATTTTTTAATTGGCCTTCCTTAATTGCTGGCAGCGGATTCGGCAGATCTGCCACCAGCTTATTTTTATTTTTAAATTATTATTATTATTATTATTTTTATTTTTTAGAACATGAACATGCTTTATTTATATTTTTCTAAGATTTTTTTTCCATTTGATTATTTGAACATGTAAAAAGAAAAGAGAAAAATAAAATCTTGGGATCCGAGGATTGAATTTGGTAGACTTTATATTAAATTCATGTAAAAGATTATTTTCATTGTTAATCACCCATTATTATTCGGTATATGCAAACATTTGGTACTTATATATATATATATATATATATATATATATATGTATATGTGTGTGTGTGTGTGTGTGTGTCTAATATAAATTATGTTAATTTTGTAAATTAGTGCGACCAATTAATTAGTTCAAATCCAAATACCCAATAGACTGAAATTTGATCAGATTCTAAATCGTCTCAAATGAAAAGATCAATGATTTTTTCAATAATTGCATACTATAAAACTAAATGATGATATACTTAAATTTTAGTCAAAATACAAGCAGATTTTATGTTTTTTATTCCATATTTAAGTAGTTCAATCCATTATGGTTCCATTTTCAGTAATTCTTTTGTAATATGTTAATATTTATAAACTTAGTTTATTTTTAAAGATAAATCATATTGGGAGTTTATCCTTCAATTTCCAATAGTTTCTACTTTGTTTTTAGAACTTGTTAGTTTAGGATATTAGAAATAATCATCGAATATAGAGTTCACTTTCGTTTGATGTTTAAAAGTTAGTTTTTTACATTTTTACTCAATTTGGTGCTTTTAGCACTAACAGGACTACAACCGAAAAATTGTGCAATCAAAATTTACAATCTCAGTGGGACCCGAAATATGCCTGTAAATACGAAGAAATTCTGAAAAAAGAAAGGACAGTTCTTACACAACGGGTGAAGAGGCTTTAGTAATACTAGGTATAGTCACCTCAATTTTTGAGGTGTTTACCCACTCATGCAGTGCAGAATATTACTATTTTTCCTTTTTTTCAAGTAATGAAACATGCATTCTGATACCCCATGGATGAGCCCATTATCCCTGGCCCATCCCTAGCCCAAATGGAAGACAGGCTCATCAAGGGCCCATGTATTCTCTTATAAATACCAGGTTTGAGCGTATGATATTTCATTCACTATATTGTTTTCAGCAGCACCCTTAGCTGCTCCCCCTATATATCCTCAGTCACTGACTTGAGCGTCGGAGGGGCTACGCAAGGACAGCCTCTTGGCCCCCTTTAACGGTCTTTTTCGTGATTTCAGGCTCAGGACAATTTCAAAACCCTGCGTCTGCACTAGTGACACTTGCTGGGAGCGGACCCTAAATTTTCCGTGAGTATCACTTGGCGCCGTCTGTGGGAAAACTTGAGTTGAGACGTAGAGATGGTAGGCAGGAAAGGAAGTAGAAGAGCTACCTCAGCATCATCGCGTCCTCAAAGGGGACCCGAACAGTCTCATGGTGAGACAAGACAGGAACAACCGCGTCTCGAGACGAGATAGGAACAACCTCGTCCAGAGACAAGAACCGAGCAGCCCCATCAGGATACAAGGGTCGAGCAAACCCATCCCAATGAGAATGTTGGGAACTTGACTTTGGAACAGTTGGGCCAATTTATCACCCGGACAGTGGATGAGGCAATGAAGAGGAATAAAGAGTCTATGTTTGTAGAAGAGCAAGCCGCTCGCCAGGAGCAAGAGGAGAATGTGGAGGGCAGTCAGAGTAGGGGGGAGGAGACGCGACCCCTCCCAAGTGAAGAGAATCCGGAGATAGAGGAGATGTGGAAAGAAATACAAATGTTGAGGCAGCAGTTGGGGAGCAGAGCGCCGACACCCAAGAGAGGAAGTCCTTTTTCACTAACCATTTTAGAAGAAGGGCTTCCTCCAAATTTTCGACAGTCGAATGTGGGAGAGTACGATGGACATACTGACCCCGAGGAACACTTGGGGAGGTTTGAGAATGCGTCTCTGTTGCACCAATATTCGGATGGAGTCAGGTGCAGGGTGTTTCAGGGCACGTTGGTGAGGTCAGCCCAGCAGTGGTTTAACACTTTGCAGCCCAGCTCTATACGTTCTTTTCAGGACTTCTCAGTTGCCTTCTTGCACCGATTTGCTAGCAGCAAGAGGCACCAGAAAAATTATTTGTGCCTGTTCGTGATGAAACAGCAAGAGAATGAAACTTTGCAAGAATTTGTCCAGCGTTTCAACAGTGCAGCGCTGGAAATACCAGCGGCTACCCCTGACATCATGATAAGTGCCTTCACACAAGGACTGAGGGGAGGGGAGTTTTTCAAGTCGCTGGTCAAGAAGCCTCCGTTGAACTATGATGATCTGTTGGCTCGAGCTGAGAAATATGTAAACTTGGAAGATGCCCAACGGTACAGAAGGATGGAGAAATGGCCCGGAGGAAGTAGAGTTGAGGGAGCGGAGAAAGGAGGAAGGAAGAGGGGTGTGGGGGAAAGAGAGGAAGACAGAACTAGTAGTAGAAGACAATTCTCATCCCATGTTCCCCTGGATAGGAGTCGGGACGAGGTGATGGAGGTGAGGGAGCCCGCGGGGAGGTGGGAGAAGTCGCGAAGGGTTGGGTGCAGTGCTAGATTGCCTTCACGGGATAGACGAGAAGGATCCTCATTCAGGAGTCGACAAAGGTCTCGCTCGCCCCCTAGGCGTGGTCAAGACCCTCCATGGATAAATCATAGGATCGGGGAGCAGAGAGGGGAAGGTCGATGTCAAGATGTCTCTCAGGAGCTCGTCGAACCGAGGAGGGGAATGAATGAGGATAACCACCCTACGAGAGGAATGATTCATATGATCTCGGGGGGTGCTACTGATGGAGACTCTGGGCGAGCTCGGAAGGCACATGGGAGAAGGTTGGAGAACTTTGAGATATCTAGGGGTGCAGACTTACCACAAGACCCCATCATCAGCTTTGGGCTGGAAGACCTCTGAGGCGTTGTGAGTCCACATAACGATGCCTTGGTGGTAACGACCACCATTGCCAATTATGATGTGACGAGAATATTTATTGATAATGGAAGCTCTGTGAACGTCTTGTTAAAGAGCACGTTGGATCAAATGAAGATGGGAGGATTTGAGTTTGAGCCGATATCCACCCCGCTGTATGGGTTTGCAAAACGCGTCATCTTGCCTTTGGGTCAGATTGTTCTTCCCCTATCCTTGGGGACTGATTTTCGGCGGGTACCAAAGATGATAGCCTTCACTGTAGTAGATAGCCCGTCAGCGTATAATGGAATTCTAGGACGACCAGCCCTGAAGGATTTTAGAGCAGTGGCTTCCAGTTATCATCAAAAGCTTAAGTTTCCTGTGGGAAAAGGAGTTGGAGTCCTATGCGGGGACCAAAAAGTCGAACGTCTTTGTTATGAAAGAATCGTGAAGGAAGAAGAAAAGAGAGGTCGCGAGCATTCGCATGGAAGCTTGAGCTCAGTCTTGCAGTTGTAGAGTCATTCGAAGAAGCTTCTAAGTGGGTAACTTTGTTCTGTGAAGGTATAAGAGGAGCATAAAAGTTGGAGAAAGCGCAGGGCAAGGCTTCAAAGAGACCCTGAAGTGCTTACCACCTCAGAAAATATTACTCTTGAATTTATTGTTGATGTATTTCATCTTTGCATTTTCCCATGTAATCAGTTGAAATTCAATAAAACCAAGTTCTTATATTAAGTTCATGGATGTTGTTGTATTGTGAGGATGAAATAAATTTTATTTTCCTGCTAAGGCATCGCCTAGCAGAGGAGCAGAGTTAGGGTGGAAGAAAGATTTTATTTTCCTGCTAAGGCATCGCCTAGCAGAGGAGCAGAGTTGGGGTGGAAGAGAGAGGAGCAGAGTTGGGGTGGAAGAGAGATTTTATTTTCCTGCTAAGTCATCGCCTAGCAGAGGAGCAGAGTTGGGGTAAAAGAGAACTTTTATTTTCCTACTAAGGCATCGCCTAGTAGAGGAGCAGCGTGTAGAAGAAAAATTTTATTTTCCTACTAAGGCATCGCCTAGTAGAGGAGCAGCGTGTAGAAGAAAATTTTTATTTTCCTGCTAAGATATCACCTAGCAGAGGAGTTAGAGGGTGGGGGCGTTGAATTTTCATTCTCCTGCTAAGGTGTCACCTAGCTGAGGAGTTAGAGGGTGGATGCGTTGAATTTTTATTTTCCTGCTAAGGTATCACCTAGCAGAGGAGTTAGAGGGTGGGGGCTTTGAATTTTCATTCTCCTGCTAAGGTATCACCTAGCAGAGGAGTTAGAGGGTGGAGGAGTTAGAGGGTGGAGACGTTGAATCTTTATTTTCCTGCTAAGACTCGGCTTAGCAGAGGAGTTAGAGGATGAAGGTGTTGAATTTTTATTCTCCTGCTAAGGTATCACCCAGCAGAGGAGTTAGAGTGTGGAGGTGTTGAATTTTTATTTTCCTACTAAGGCCCGGCTTAGTAGAGGAGTTAGAGTGTGGAGGTGTTGAATTTTTATTTTCCTGCTAAGGCCCGGCTTAGCAGAGGAGTTAGAGTGTGGAGGTGTTGAATTTTTATTTTCCTGGTAAGGCCCGGCTTAGCAGAGGAGTTAGAGTGTGGAGGTGTTGAATTTTTATTTTCCTGCTAAGGCCCGGCTTAGCAGAGGAGTTAGAGTGTTGAGGTGTTGATTTTATTTTCCTGCTAAGGCCCGGCTTAGCAGAGAAGTTATGAGATGATGAGGTGAGAGTTTGATTTTTCCTGCTAAGGCCCGGCTTAGCAGAGGAGTTAGAGGGTGGAGGTGTTGATTTTATTTTCCTACTGAGGCATCGCCTAGCAGAGGAGTTAGAGGGTGAGCGCGTTGAATTTTATTTTTCTGCTAAGGCTTGGCTTAGCAGAGGAGTTAGAGGATGGATGTGTTGATTTTATTTTCCTGCTAAGGTATCACCTAGCAGAGGAGTTAGATGGAGGAGTTGAATTTTATTTTCCTGCTAAGGCATCGCCTATAGAGGGTGGGGGCGTTGAATTTTATTTTCCTGCTAAGGCATCGCCTAGCAGAGGAGTTAGAGGGTGAGTGCGTTGAATTTTATTTTTCTGCTAAGACATCGCCTAGCAGAGGAGTTAGAGGGTGGAGGTGTTGAATTTTATTTTAATGCTATGGCGTCACCTAGCAGAGGAGTTAGAGGGTGGAGGTGTTGAATTTTATTTTCCTGCTATGAACTATGTTAGCAGAGGAGTCAAGGGCACGGGGAATTGGAAACTATTTCCCTTCAAAAGCTTAGTAGAGGACCTTGAAGATGGGGGCGACGAGGGCATATTGTGTTAGAAAAATTTATTTCGTTTGTCATTAACGAACAATGTTTGCCGCTGCGAAAATTACGGGGTTCGACCTGCCCGGTCAGGTCGCGGGGATCGACCTGCCCGGTCTGGTCGTGGGGGCAACGCCCCCATAAAAATTTTTCAGAAATCACACAACCAATCGCAAGGCAATGTATCAAAATTCTCAACGTACTGGACGAGTGCTCAGGCGAGCGTGCGTTCGGCAGGTCGACTTGACAAGGGGATGGGGCGAGAAGGTCAAGGGAGCGGGGCGAGCACGCAGCAGGTGTGATGGGCGAGCGTGCGCTGGTTGGGCGAGCGTGCGAGAGCGAAGAAGGTGCTTGGGCGTGAATGCGGCGTGATGGCAGACGAGCATCGAGAGGGCGAGGGTGAAGCGCGGCAGGCGATGGCGAGAGTAGAAGGCGGGCGAGCGTGGCGCTTGGGCGAGCAGGAGGTGCACCGGGCGAGCTGGGGTGAAGCTCGGGCGAGCAGGATGCGCGGCGCGGGGCGAGCTTGGGCGAGCTTGGGCGAGCATGGAGCAGGTCGAGCGTCTGCGCGCGGTGCTGGGCGACCGCTGCGCCGAGAGCGGGCGAGCTGGGGTGAAGCTTGGGCGAGCGTGGCGCTTGGGCGAGCAGGAGGTGCGCCGGGCGAGCTGGGGCGAAGCTTGGGCGAGCAGGAGGTGCGCCGGGCGAGCTGGGGTGAAGCTTGGGCGAGCGTGGCGCTTGGGCAAGCATGAGGTGCGCCGGGCGAGCTGGGGAGAAGCTTGGGCGAGCGTGGCTCTTGGGCGAGCAGGAGGTGCGCCGGGCAAGCGGGGGTGAAGCTTTGGGCGAGCAGGAGGTGCGCCGGGTGAGGCGATGGTGGAGCGGTAGCTTGGGCGAGGCAGGGCCGGCGCGCGGGGTGAAGCGGTAGCTCGGGTGATGGCGAGGTGATGATGAAGCGGTGCTAGGATTACGATTTGATTTGTTTCCAAATTTTTGGGGACTGACGAAAGGCTGGAAGATAATGCACAACTCGCACCCGGTAACCCGAGGACAACACGACTAATTGAACATCGAACCTGCGATTCAGTTCGACTCGGGAGGGGGAGACTGGTGATACCCCATAGATGAGCCCATTATCCCTGGCCCATCCCTAGCCCAAATGGAAGACAGGCCCATCAAGGGCCCAGGTATTCTCTTATAAATACCAGGTTTGAGCGTATGATATTTCATTCACTATATTGTTTTCAGCAGCACCCTTAGCTGCTCCCCCTATATATCCTCAGTCACTGACTTGAGCGTCGGAGGGGCTACGCAAGGACACCCTCCTGGCCCCCTTTAACGGTCTTTTCTTTAACGGTCTTTTTCGTGATTTCAAGCTCAGGACAATTTCAAAACCCTGCGTCTGCACTAGTGACACTTGCTGGGAGCGGACCCTAAATTTTCCCTGAGTATCACATTCATTTGTATATGTATTTCTTTTACACTTTATTTATTGTTAAATACATAAAAATAATTAAATCTAAACCAAAATAAAACAATAATCGATTCCTTTTAATTTAATTGACATAGTTAACAACATATATTGTTAGTTTTAACTTTTAAAGGTATCAATCAGTTCAAGTACAAATGTAAAGAAATAAAAAACGAGAAACAAATTTTATCAATGTTAAGTATGAAAAAAGTCATTATCATAATTAAAAAATTGAACAAAAACGAATTTATAATTTTTAAAAAATTAGTAATGCAATTAAAGTTTTTAATTAGATCTGAATCAATTTCTTCCTTGCTGAAAGAGATATATGCCATAGGTAGGCGTGAAAATAAGTGATTGACATAAAAGATTTATAGAATCTAACTTGCTAGAGGCCTAAAATATAAATATATATAGCAATTAGCAAAGTGCAGATGCAGAGATCGACCTCGATTTGTATATGTAAATATGTGTCTGGTCGGGTTGGGTCTTTTAGATGGGCCAGACATGGGTTTTCCCTATTTCGTATCTTTTGGGTTGTTCTTTGATGGGAGACCAAATTAGAGAACGAGTTGGGGTGAGGACTGATACAAATTCTAGTTGGGTTTGGCACATGCGTGCAAGTCAGTTCCATAAAAATTATACATTGAAGGTCGAATAGCCGATAGTGTGAGGATATTCTTAAGAATAAGTTGGACTCCAATATTGTGGGATTTGAGTTTGAGTTTGATTTCATCATCATACTTCAAAGTTTCACCAGGAATATAAAACCCGGATTCTAACAATTTAGTCCACTCATTGTTCACACTCTTCCTACCATATCTAGACAATACTTTCACGATTTCAATGGCATGGTAACTGAATCGCATGCATATTGTGCCCACTAAAGCATGCAGCAGTTATTGAAATAATAGAAAATACGCTGAACGCTTTTGGGGTTAGTAGCACGGAATTGACATACACTTTTCAGGACAGACTCAATGCGGGCAGGTTGCTTGGCTTGTCAAAAAAAATGCGAAGCAAAACACGTTGAAAAGCTTCTATTAGAGGCTTTAAAACAATCTTTTGCAAGAGCGTCTCTTCAGATTCTTCTGTTGCATCATTGACACCACCAAATTGTCCTGCAGTGTTTAACAATACAACCCCCTTTAACTTGATCTTGCATTGAGGCCGCTGATACCAAGGCTGTAAATCATCCTAGACTGTTGTGGCCAAGTTCAACTGCCCCAAAAAAAGGAAGCGCAAAACTAAAATTTAAGCATAAAAATAGACCAATCAATTCAGAAACTAAATAAGAATGTCCAAATGCATTAATTTTAATGGTAGGAAGAAATTGGTACAACCACTTCTCTACTTGTATGCGTCCATAAATGGATTAAAAGCTCATTACAAATAATATTCAAATCTATAGGGTAGAAAACAGCATATACCTCAAATTAAATAATGTTGGATTAACCTCAACGATTCTCCTGAATGAAATGCATCGACAACATCCTTCGTACAGCCATTAAAAGCAGCAAGAAAGAAAAAGGAGCACACACTTGCCTGTTCCCAACTAATACAGCAGGTTCTTTTACTACCTCCTTTAAGAAATCCACCACCCGGTCTCTCTCCATACCAAAGCATCATAATCAATAATTGCCTTCTCGCTCCACTCGAATCCTAGCAAATCTAGTGCATAGACCTTATGATTTTTTGCCTATTCAGGTATGTTGTACCAAAAGAAAATAAAAGATTAAGAAGAAAATAAACAAATTTTCCTAATTTGATAGGAGCAATTGTTAAACTGTGTACCAACATCAATATGGCATGGCACCATATTAGAAGCTAGAATCCATTTGCGTTCAGAACCTTCAAATCGCAAAGAAGGTTGTTATTATTTAAATCATTTTTGTTTCTGTAGATAACATGAAGAGCACATAAGTTACTGTTGCACAAGGCAAAATTAGCTAACGCATGCGAGATTTCGATTGTTTCTCTAGATGTATTATAGATGCATTACGAAGTTAAATAAAGGGGGGAGAACATTGATGATACTCACGGGAAATTTAGGGTCCGATCCACGGAAGCGTCACTAATCCAGACACGGGCTTCAAAATTACACTGGGCCTGAAATCACAAAAAAGACCGTTAGAAGGGGGCCAGGAGAGTATCCTGGCGTAGCCCCTCCGACGCTCAAGTCAGAGACTGAGGATATATGGGGGGAGCAGCTAAGGGCGCTGCTGAAAACAATATAGTGAATAGCTTAACTGAACAATCAAACCTGGTATTTATAGGAGAATACCTGGGCCCTTGTTGGGCTTATTTTCCACTTGGGCTAGGGATGAGCCAACAGTAGTGGGCCCATCCAAGTCTTCCACCTGGGCTAGACCCATCTATGGGGTATCACCAGTCTCCCCCTCCCGAGTCGAACTGAATCGTAGCTTCAAAGTTCGATTAGTTGTGTTGTCCTAGGTTTATCGGCGACGAGGACGTACCGTAACAGAAAAATTTATTTCGTTTGTCGTTAACGAACGATGCTTGCCGCTGCGAAAATTACGGGGATCGACCTGCCCGGTCAGGTCGTGGGGGTGTGGGGGCAACGCACCCATAATTTTTTCAGAAATAAGCACTCGCAAGGGTGATGCCGTGCATTTTTCCTGCCATTCTCCAGTCTCCCAAGATTTGGAAAATCGCAATCCTGCTCTGAAAGGAAAAGATATCAAATCAAATCACAATCTTGGTAAGATTTGTGCTCCCCCTATAAATATAGGCTCCTTCCGCACTCCAATCCTCACTTCTCCCTGCAAAATTTTCTCTGCCCTCGCACCCACACCGGCTCGCGCCCCAGCACACACGCCGGCTCGCCACGCTGTCCTCGTCGAGCCGCAAGCCATTGCCTCGCTTGCGCGCCTCGCCAAGCCAGCCCTCACCATCTACGCGCTCGCCCCAACGCGAGCTCGCCCTGCCCCTGCGGGTCTGCTCGCCCAAGCGCGCCACGTCACGCCACGCCCCAGCGTCCGAGTACCTGAGCATCCCTGTGCTCGCCCGCGCACCGCCACGCTCGCCCGAGCGTCCAAGCATCCACGCTCGCCCGAGCATCGCCACGCCCGCCCCCGCGTTTGAGCACCCGAGCACCGACGCTCGCCCGTACACCACCACATTCGCCCCAACGTCCGAGCACCCACGGTCGCCCGATCGCCCACGCTCGCCCGAGCGCCCCCGCACAGCCCGATCGCCCACGCTCGCCCAGCGCCCCCAGCTCGCCCAACGCCTGCTCGCCCGAGCGTCCAAGCATCTACGCTCGCCCGAGCATCCCTACGCTCGCCCGCGCATCGCCACGCCAGCCCCCGCGTCTGAGTACCCGAGCACCGAAGCTCGCCCGTACACCGCCACGTTCGCCCCAACGTCCGAGCACCCACGGTCGCCCGATCGCCCACGCTCGCCCGAGCGCCCCCGCACAGCCCGATCGCCCACGCTCGCCCAGCGCCCCCAGCTCGCCGAACGCCTGCTCGCCCGAGCGTCCAAGCATCCACGCTCGCCCGAGCATCCCTACGCTCGCCCGCGCATCGCCACGCCCGCCCCCGCGTCTGAGCACCCGAGCACCGACGCTCGCCCGTACACCGCCACGTTCGCCCGAGCGTCCGAGCACCCACGTTCGCTCGATCGCCCACGCTCGCCCGAGCGCCCCCGCACAGCCCGATCGCCCACGCTCGCCCGGCGCCCCCAGCTCGCCCAACGCCTGCTCGCCCGAGCCCTCAGCACGCCTCACCATCGCGCCCCCGCCGCGCATCGCCTTCGTCGAGCGCCCAGCGCGCATGCTCGCCAGCGCGCACGCTCGCCCAGCGACAGCGCCATGCTCACCCTCGCCCTCCGCCGCGTGCTCGCCCACGCCTTGCCACGCTCGCCCGAGCGTCATACATTCGCCCATCACCCGAGCACCAGCTCGCCCGTCGCCCTTGCGCGCCAACCCTCACGTGCCGTAACGCACCTCGCTCGGCCATCCTTGCGATTCTATTGCTTTGAGTATTTTCCCCTGCCTCATCCGGGTCAGTTCCCTCCTCTTCCTGTTTGATTATCCTTAGCACTTATGTCTTCTTCCGATTCCGATTCCGAGTCTAGTTCTTCGAGTGGTTCTGAGAGGTTTAGTGAGTCCAGCGAGTCCAGCAAGTCTAGCAGGTCTAGCAGGTCCAGCGAGTCTAGCCAGGGTAGGACTTCCTTAGCTGATCCTGATTTTACCCTGATCCTCTTGAGGAGGAAGTCACCGCTCATAGTCGTCCGGGTAAGGAAGTTCGTCACGTGACCCAACAAATGAACATATCTGAGGCAGATAACTTATGGTATGGTCACTTGTCATCCTACATTCCTCCTGGTAGTGAGTCGAAAATTAGGACTCTGTGGCACATTCCTTCCTCCCACCAGATCATCATTCCTGGCCCAAAGGACCGACCTTATCTAGCCCCCAAGGGCTATTATACCTTTTTTCAGCATCATTTTGATGCCGGCCTTCGTTTCCCCCTGTGTGATTTCTTTCAAGAATTAAGCAAGTACTATTAGGTGCACTTAGGTTTACTCACACCTAATGCCTTCCGTTTGATAAGCTGTTTCGCTGTGTTATTCAGAGCTTTAGGCCTCCCTTTGAATTGCACCACTTTTTCCTACTTCTTAGTTTTGTCCAGGTCAAAAGATGGACCTTTCTATGTAACCTCCCGGTCTAGCCACAAACTGTTCGATGGGGCCCCCAGTCATGTGAAGGACTGGAAAAAATATTTCTTCTTTGTACAGCCACCCAAAGAATTGACTTGCTTTACCGATTGGTACCCTGTCTTCACTAAACCCAAACTTTCCAAGAGTTATAAGAAAGATGAGGAGTACCTGCAGATAATGAGTGTACTAGGAGATCGATGCTTTAACATTCCCAAACTTCTATCTGAGGATCTCCTATGTCATGCCGGGTTAAGTCCCGCTAAAATTAAGCTGAAGGAGAATGCTGGTAGATATTCTCATCTGTCCATACTTCTTGTTTTTCTTTTATTTATTATGTTACTTGATAACATTCTCATTTGGTTCCTTGTCTCTGCTTGCAGGTATTAGAGTCATGAATGCCCTATTTCTCCGTGAACTTTCCAAGACAAAGGCCGGGGGTTCTTCATCAGCTTCCCAGAAATCCATTACCCCGGCAGTCACGATGGGCCCAAAGGGAGATTGTTCTGCTGCTGAGAAAAAGAAAACAGGTTCTTGTTCTACTACCGCGAAAAAGCCTGCTAGCTCCCCTAGCTCCCCTACTGCTGCGAAGAAGAAGAAAGCAGGCTCCTCCTCCTCCACCTCAGAGCGAGCCTCCTCGCCACCTCCTCGCGCCAAGTCCCCTCCTCCGTCTGGTAAGCAAAATGCATCCACTGATCTTAGCCCGTCAGCCCCACAGCATGGCAAGCGCAAGATTTCTGAGATTTCTGTCGCATCGGTCTCTTCTCCAGAGGGGTCCGAGCCCGATGAGGGGCCTCCCCTCGCATCGGCGGTGCATCCTCTATACACTTCGGATTCGGCCATCGTGGGGCGGGGTCCTACTCCTCTGAATCAGAAGATAATGTATCGGCTTCCTTCCAACGCCGATGCAGCGTTCATGGGTTCACTGGGGTGGTCAGACCTCCTCCGCCGGACATGCAGCAGTGTCATCGAGGTATACTTCTCCTTATAACCTTTAGATTGATGTTTAATATACATTTGATCTTCTTATCGTCTTTTCACCCTTGTCTACTTATGCAGGGCATGATGTACGTCGGGGAGTTGGCTGAGCGCGCTCACGTCGCTCGATCTGACTCTTGTCAAGAATTACGCGAGGTTCAGGCTCTCCGCGAACATCTCCAGGCTACTATTGATGAGATGAAAGTGTCGCATGCCGAGGAGCTTTCGGAGTCCCAAGCTCAATTGTCGGAGTCACAAGCTCAATTGTCGGAGTCCCAGATCCAGTGCGGCGAGCTCTCAAAACAGAAGCAGGAGTCTCAGCGGCTGATAGAGGATCAAGCTAAAGAGATCAAGAAGCTGAAGAAAGAATTAAAGAACTCACAGGCTGATCTTTAAGACGCCAAGGCACGACATGTTGCAGAAGCCTCCTCCTTCAAAAATGAATTTCTCAAATCCGAAGAATTTGTCGAGATCTGTGGCCCGAAAGCTTTTCACTACCTGGGGGTGGGTTTCGAGGGTGCAGTCGGCCTTTTCCATGCTGAGGGCTATCCTCCGCCAGGCGCCCCTACTGACTTTATCGACTTCGAGGGCTTCATATCGAGTCTCACCCCCGATTCCTAGATTGAGCCCCTTTATTTATGTTATTTTCTGCATTGTTTTATTTTCCATAGGATTATGCGAATTTTGGGACGTTTACATTTGGTTATTTCCTTTTGCGCACTTTTGACATGTACGAACTCGTTTTATTTATGCAACCTTGAGTATTTTGCATTTGAATTTACTGCTTCTCACGAGTTTGTCTCTGATACTATTAACCTGTTAGGGCAAATAAAATCATCGCCCTCTAACTCCTCTGCTAGATCATACCTTAGCAGGAAAATAAAAATCAGTCATCTTCCCCTGCTAACTCCTCTGCTCGGTGACAGGAAAATAGAAATTCACCATCTCCACCCTCTAACTCCTCTGCTAGGCGATGCCTTAGCAGGAAAATATAAATCAACACCATCACC
Source organism: Primulina tabacum (assembly GCF_025594145.1). NCBI lineage: Eukaryota > Viridiplantae > Streptophyta > Magnoliopsida > Lamiales > Gesneriaceae > Primulina > Primulina tabacum. The sequence continues at coordinate 15,273,304 of NC_134562.1, forward strand.
CTCTAACTCCTCTGATAGGTGACACCTTAGCAGAAAAATAGAAATCAACCACCTCTCCCCTCTAACTCCTCTGCTAGGTGACACCTTAGCAGGAAAATAGAAGTTCACCATCTCCACCCTCTAACTCCTCTGCTAGGTGAAACCTTAGCAGAAAAATAGAAATCAACACCATCACCCTCTAACTCCTCTACTAGGCGATGCCTTAGCAGGAAAATAGAAATGAACACCATCACCCTCTACTCCTCTACTAGGCGATGCCTTAGCAGGAAAATATAAATCAACACCATCACCCTCTAACTCCTCTGCTAGGTGACACCTTAGCAGGAAAATAAAAATCAACACCATCACCCTCTACTCCTCTACTAGGCGATGCCTTAGCAGGAAAATAGAAATGAACACCATCACCCTCTATTCCTCTACTAGGCGATGCCTTAGCAGGAAAATAGAAATCAACACCATCACCCTCTAACTCCTCTGCTAGGTGACACCTTAGCAAGAAAATAGAAGTTCACCATCTCCACCCTCTAACTCCTCTGCTAGGTGACACCTTAGCAGGAAAATAGAAATCAACACCATCACCCTCTAACTCATCTGCTAGGTGACACCTTAGCAGGAAAATAAAAATCAACACCATCACCCTCTAACTCCTATGCTAGGTCATACCTTAGCAGGAAAATAGAAATGTACCACCTCCACCCTCTGCTCCTCTACTAGGCGATGCCTTAGTAGGAAAATAGAAATTTTTTCTTCCTCACTCTGCTCCTCTACTAGGCGATGCCTTAGTAGGAAAATAAAATTTTTCACGTTGCTCCTCTACTAAGCGATGCCTTAGTAGGAAAATAAAATCATGTTATCACTCTCACGATACCACAACATTCATGAAATAAAAGGAAGAACTTGATTTTATTGAATTTCGATGGATTACACAAGAAAATTCAGGAAATAAAATACATCAATGACAGAATCAAGAATAATACTTCCTAAGGTGATAAGCATTCCAAGGCCTCTTCAAAGCTTTGCCTTGCGCATTCTCTAAGTAATAGGCTCCAGAGCTCAACCTCTCGACCACCTTGAAGGGATCCTCCCACTTTTGGTCCAATTTTCCCCTCTGCTCTTCTGGCACCTTCCTCAGGACCAAATCACCCACCTGAAAGTTTTTTTGCACGACTCTCCGATTATAAGACTGTGCAATGCGGTTCTTATAAGCTTCCAATTGAATGCTGGCAGCCTCCCTCTTTCCTTCCAAAAGATCAAGGTCAGTAGCGCGTCTCGCCCCATTGTCCTCGTCATAAAACATCACCCTTGCCGATTCCAACCCGATCTCAGCCGGGAGCACTGCTTCATTACCGTAGACCAAACTGAAAGGAGTTTCTTTGGTTCCCTCTCTCGGAGTGGTTCGGTATGCCCATAAGACACTTGGTAGCTCATCCACCCAATTGCCTTTGGCCTTGCCCAGTCGAACTTTCAAACCCTGTACCAGCGTCCGATTAGTCACCTCCACCTGACCATTACTCTGCGGGTAAGCTACAGAGGTAAAGACTTGTTGGATCTTCATCTCTTTACACCAAGCTTCGATTTTGGCCCCTTGGAACTGTCTCCCATTATCGGATATCAGCCTCCTAGGTACCCCGTACCTGCATACTATACTCTTCCACAAGAATTTCAGGACGTCGTTCTCAGTGATTCTGGCCAAAGGCTCTGCTTCCACCCACTTTGAAAAATAATCAACTGCTACCAGTAGGAATTTTTTCTGAGCAGGAGCTATAGGAAAAGGTCCCACGATATCCATTCCCCACTGGTCAAAGGGACAGGCGGCCGTGACAGCCTTCATCATCGCGGCCGGCCGGTGATTCAACCGCGCATGACGTTGACAACTATCACAAGTCATTACCAACTCTTGAGCATCATGCAGCACTGAGGGCCAAGTATAACCGGCGAGCAGTACTTTTCTTGCTAATGCATAAGCCCCTAAATGATTTCCACAACACCCCTCGTGAACTTCTCGGAGCACATAATCAGCCTCTTTGTAACTTAAGCACCGAAGAAGTGGCCCTGCAAGAGACGTTCTAAACAACACGTCCCCAACCATTACATAGCGTGAACATTTTATCTTCAACTTACGAGCTTCGCGAGGGTTATCAGGAAGCTTTCCCTCTTTCAGGTAATCAATTATGTCAGTCCTCCAATCCTCTTCTTCTTGCTCAACTGCAGGTGAACTCGTGTGAGGTGTGAGTTCGATTTGAAATACCACATCTCTATTCTTCCAACTTCCCATCGTTCCAGCCATTTTGGCTAGAGTGTCTGCCTTTTCATTTTCTTTCATGGGAATCTGTTCAAATGTAATCTCTGTGAATTTCTCTCTGATTCTGTTCACTTCTCGAGCATACTCAATAAGCTTCTCATCTTTCACATCATACATCCCCTTCATCTGTTGCGCTACCAACTGTGAGTCAGAAAAAATAAGTACCCGGGTAGCTCCCACATTTATGGCTGCTCGAAGTCCTGCCAACACAGCCTCATACTCTGCCTCATTATTGGATGCTCGAAAGTCCAACCTTACAGCCAACTTCACTTCTTCCCCAGCTGGTGAAATCAGTACTACTCCCACCCCACTTCCGTCCTTCGACGAGGAACCATCCACATACACCTTCCAAGGGTCCTCATTCTCCTGATGTACAGTCTCAGCCAGAAAATCGGCTAACGCTTGTGCTTTAATAGCTGTTCTCGGCTCATACTGGATGTCATATTCTCCCAACTCCGTAGTCCACTTAACCAGGCGGCCGGACATATCAGAATGTGTGAGAATTCTGCCTAATGGACTGTTAGTGAGCACCACAATCGGATGAGATAAGAAGTAAGGCCTCAAGCGTCTGGCTGTCATTACCAACGCCAAAGCCAACTTTTCCAACCCCGAGTATCGGATCTCTGCCCCCTTGAGTGCATGCGAAACATAGTACACCGGCTGTTGAACTGATCCATCAAGCTTGACAAGGACCGAACTCACGGCCCCTTCAGTGGCAGATAAATATACCCACAAAGGCTCCCCCGCTGCCGGTTTGGCTAGAACAGGAAGCTCGGCAAGGTAGTCCTTCAGTTCTGTGAAAGCCTTCTCGCAATCCGGCCCCCACTCAAATTTTTTCGCCTTTCGCAGGGTCCGGAAAAAAGGTAAACTTCTATGGGCGGATCTCGAGATAAAATGTGCCAGCGCAGCAATCCTCCCTGCCAACTGCTGAACATCTTTGGGCCCCTGAGGAGAGACCATATTTTGGATAGCTTGAACTTTCTCAGGGTTAGCCTCAATTCCCCTCTCCGTCACCATATAACCCAGAAACTTCCCACTCTTCACCCCAAATATACACTTCTGAGGGTTCAACTTCAGCCCATAGGACCTGAGGGTGGAAAAGGTCTCCACTAAGTCAGGTATGAGCAGGGCTGAATCCTTAGACTTTACCATGATGTCATCCACATACACTTCCACATTCCTCCCCACCTGCTTAGAAAAGACTTTATCCATCAACCGCTGATACGTGGCTCCAGCATTTTTTAGTCCGAAGGGCATGACCACGTAACAGAAAGTTCCTTCAGAGGTGATGAAACTTACTTTATCTTGATCCTCCACGGCCAAGAGGATTTGATGGTACCCCTGATAAGCGTCCAGCATGCACAAATACTGGTGTCCGGCTGTGGAGTCCACCAACTGATCTATCCGCGGCAAGGGATAACAATCTTTAGGACATGCCTTGTTGAGATCTCTGAAGTCCACACACATCCTCCATTTTCCCGAACTTTTCGGAACAAGAACGACATTTGAGAGCCAAGTAGGAAATTGTACCTCTCGAATGTGCCCAGCACTGAGCAACTCTCCCACCTCCTTTTTTATAACTATATCTTTCTCGGGCCCGAAGTGTCTTTTCTTCTACTTCACGGGACGAGAATTCGGCAAGATGTTTAACCGATGTTCTGCTACATCTGGACTCGTCCCTGTGAGCTCTTGGGGTGACCAAGCGAACCTGTTGAGATTAGCTTGTAAACAAGTAATAAGTTTTTCCCTTACCTCTGGGTCAAGGTCAGGGGCTATTCTTAGAGTTTTCTTGTCAGGCCCCAATGTCACGATCTCCGGCTTCTCATCCATCACCTCATGAACCTCTCTCCTTACCACGGGCAACCCGCTTCGCCCCCTTCTAATCATATTGACCTCCACACGTGCCCTCTTCCCCTCTTCTTTCACTATCCCCTCATAACACAGACGAGCGACTTTCTGGTCCCCACATAAGACTCCAACCTCCCTCCCCACAGGAAACTTCAACTTCTGATGATACGTGGACGCTACAGATCTGAAATCCTTTAGGGCTGGTCGCCCCAGAATTCCATTGTAAGCGGATGGGGTGTCCACCACAGTAAATGTCGTCATCTTGGTCACCCGCCGAGGCTCATGTCCCAAAGATAAAGGAAGGACAATTTGACCCAGCGGCGGGATGGCATGTCCTGCGAACCCATATAGAGGAGTGGAGATTGGCTCAAACTCAAATCCTTCCACCTTCATCTGATCCAGAGTACTCTTGAACAGGATATTAACAGAGCTTCCATTATCAATAAAGATTCGTGCCACATCATAATTGGCAACGGTGGTCGTCACCACCAAGGCATCGTTATGAGGAGCCACAATGCCTCGGAGATCCTCTGGCCCAAAACTGATGACAGGATCATGGGGTAAGTTCGCACTCCTCGATATTTCAAAATTCTCCAACCTCCTCCCATGCGCTTTCCGCGCTCGCCCGGAATCCCCATCAGTAGCACCCCCCGAGATCATATGAATCATTCCTCTCGTCGGGTGATTATCCTCATTCGTTCTCCTCCTCGGTTCAGCGGGCTCCCGAGGGACATCCTGACCTCGACCCTCTCTCCTCGGCTCTTCGATCCTCGGATGTATCCATGGAGGGCCTCGACCCCGCCTAGAAGACGGGCGAGATCTCAGCTCACTCCCGGACGAGGACCCTTCTTGTCTACCCCGTGGCGGAGGTCGAGCACTGCTCTCAACCCTCTGCGACTTCTCCCCCCTCTCCCCCGACTCCCTCACCTCCATCACCTTATCCCGACTCCTATTCAGAGGAACATGTGATGAGAATTGTCTTCTACCTTTGGTTCTATCCTCATCTCTTTCCCCTGCACCCCTCTTCTTTCCACCTCTCTCGGCTCCCTCCACCCTACTTCCTCCGGGCCGGTTTTTCATCCTCCTGTATCGTTGAGCATCCTCCAAGTTTACATATTTCTCAGCTCGAGCCAACAAATCATCATAGCTCGACGGAGGCTTCTTGACCAACGACTTAAAAAACTCTCCTCCCTTTAGTCCTTATGTAAAGGCACTTATCATGATGTCAGGGGTAGCCGCTGGTATTTCTAGCGCTGCAGTGTTGAAGCGCTGGACAAACTCCCGCAACGTTTCAACCTCTTGCTGTTTCATCACAAACAGACTCAAATAGTTCTTTTGATGCCTCTTGCTGCTGGCAAATCGGTGCAAGAAGGCTGCAGAGAAATCCTCGAACGATTGTATGGAGTTGGGCTGCAGGGTATTAAACCATTGCTGGGCTGACCTCACCAACGTGCCCAGAAACACCCTGCACCTGACTCCGTCCGAATATTGGTGTAACAGAGCCGCATTCTCAAATCTCCCCAAGTGTTCCTCAGGGTCTGTATGTCCGTCATACTCTCCAACGTTTGATTGTCGGAAATTCGGAGGAAGCCCTTCCTCCAAGATGGCTAGTGAAAAAGGGCATCCTCTTTTAGGTACCGGCGCCCTGCTTCCCACCTGCTCCCTCAACCTCCTTATCCCTTTCCACATCTCTCCCATCTCACTAACCTCCCCACTCTGGAGGGGTTGCGTCTCTTCAACCCTGCTATGATGGACCTCAACATTTTCCTCCCGCTCCTGATGGGCAGCCCGTTCCTCTACAAACATAGACTCTTGATTCCTCTTCATGGCCTCATCCACTGTTCGGGTGATAAATTGGCCCAGCTGTTCCAGGGTCAAGTTTCCCACATTCTCATTGGGACGGGTTTGCTCGACCCTCGTCTCGTGGATGGGCTGCTCAGTTCTGGCCTCTTGACGAGGTTGTTCATGTCTCGTCTCAAGATGCGGTTGTTCCTGTCCCGCCTCAGCGCGAGATGGTTCGGGTCCCCTCCGAGGACGCGATGATGCTGAGGTGGCTCTTCCACTCCCTCGCCTCCCTACCATCTCTACGTCTCAACTCAGATATTCCCACAGACGGCGCCAAGTGATACTCACGGGAAATTTAGGGTCCGATCCACGCAAGCGTCACTAATCCAGACACGGGCTTCAAAATTACCCTGGGCCTGAAATCACAAATAAGACCGTTAGGAGGGGGCCAGGAGAGTATCCTGGCGTAGCCCCTCCGATGCTCAAGTCAGAGACTGAGGATATATGGGGGGAGTAGCTAAGGGCGCTGCTGAAAACAATATAGTGAATAGCTTAACTGAACAATCAAACCTGGTATTTATAGGAGAATACCTGGGCCCTTGGTGGGCTTGTTTTCCACTTGTGCTAGGGATGAGCCAAGAGTAGTGGGCCCATCCAAGTCTTCCACCTGGGCTAGACCCATCTATGGGGTATCAATTGATATATTGCGATTAATGTTTTCACGACCTAAAAGGACAAAAAAAAAAGAGACCAAACGTAACCTCCATTGATATGTAGAAGCCCCAAATCCATGAATAGGAACAATGGGGAACCCCTCCCCTTCCACTACATAATGTATCTTCCGACCTGGCCACATCCAATAGTTATATCCATCCGGTTTAAACAACAATTTCTCCAAGTCTAGCTCATATCAAGCACGGGTATCACAAATAAAGTTAAATAAAAACGAACCAATCACACTAATTAAGTTACATCCACCTTGTAACATCGAGGAAGGGGGGTCGCATGACAGTTATAGTGGAAGCAACTGAAGCTGCAGCCATAACAATTCCTCTGAACGAAAAATCTCTGAGACTCAACCCACACCTGCTTCTTAAAAGGAAAATAGCTAATCAAAAATCAAAATGGGAATTGAAATCCATGTGCAAACACAACTACCCGTTGAAGTTGAAGCGTGAAGATATGTTCTCGCGCGGCCAAACACTGGTAATCCAAGCGAGTTTGGTGCGTGCATGTATGCTGACATCGTGAGCTATTTCCGGACTAGGCACCAATCGGTGCCGAAAAGAGCAAGTGTTAGAACGATGGAGGAGAAGGATGGCAGGCAGATGGAGTCCAAGAAATGAAGAAAAGGAGGTAAACCGAAAGCTGTCATCCGCACACAAGCGCCGCACAAAACTCTTGCTGTGTTAGATAACAGCAACGCAGGATACGTGTATTTCAATTTGACCTGCAACCGTACCAAAACTGGCCAACCTAAACTTATTCACGCTTTATAACAAGTAGATAGATATACTTGTTCTAAAATAAATACATAAGAATTAAGTGTAAAGAACCAGAAAATTTCTTTTGAAGATGTATTCAACACCATGTCAAAGGCTATTTTTTTCTTACATGAAAATGTTGTTGGAAATGTTCTCATCAAATCCAAAGAAAAAAAATAAGGAAATAAGCAACCTAAAATTCATGGTCATATGTCTGGAGACTCCAAGGCTGATGATTTTATCGCCTAGAGACAATATTTCCCAAACAATAGGAAAGGTCCATACCACCACCAAACAGGGATAATCCCAAACTTAAGTCATCCAAACTCAAGATTTAATTAAATGATCGGATGAAATTGAAATGAACAAGATAACTGAATCAGTAAAGTGAGCTGATATATTAGTTAGAACTTAACATGACGCATTAAGTTAGTTCAACTGTTAAGTCATAAATCGAACAACTGATATCAGTTTGACACGTCATCAGCTAGGTCAACCAACAATTGACAAATCGACACAGTAGATTGTAACTAACAGTAGGAGAGCCGCATATCAGACTGCAACTTCATTACTATTATCAAAAGAATGTTGACACACTCAAATAGAATAATTCAACGGATATGAATCATTTAATGCATTATTTATTATCGTTTGGCTGAACGCCTATAAATAGATGAAGAATTCAGTATGAAAGAGATGATTTCGACATTAACATCGATTTTGAGAACACTTGAGAAATTCAGTTTACACGATCAGTTGCGATATTCATACAGAGAAGCTCACTCTTCAAGATATATTAATAGCTTTCAGGCTACATTTGAGATAAGATACTAGCACATTACACCAAAATATTCGATTTTTTAAAGATCAGTTGTGTACGGACAAACAAATCAGTTGTTACTGATAATCTGTAAGAAACTAAGATGTAAGGTCAAGATTAAAATTATGTAACTCAATGCATGTAATCTAGGATTTTATTTACATGTTTTATTTATTATTTTATGCCTTCGATGCATAATTATTGCATGATAGGATTCAATTCACGATTATTTTAAAAGTTCACGCATTAGGTTTTCTAGATGCATTTCGCACTGGATCGAGGAACGGTGACCGAAGAATTATCAGAAAATTTATTTTTATTACATGTTAATTTTTATTTATTAATATAAGGTGTTTTAAGTGTATTTTTTCAGGAAATGGGCATTGTTGGTTATATTTACCCGTCAGAGCATATTTTTAATTGGTACGCAAATTTTAGCGATTCAAAGGAATTTTTGAAGGCTCGGTCGATATTTTCAAAAACATGCCAAAATAAAATATTTTTCAAAGTGTAAGGTTTAAAATTAAGACGACGTAATCCAACTGCATGCAAATCTAGGAATTTTAAAAAAATGAGTAATTAATTGATTTTAATTGCTATTTGATTATGTGACCTACATGTTTACATGATAATTATGATTTTATTATCATCATGCATAAAATTGTATTTTTAAAAAATACTCAAGTGACGATCGAGGAACGGGGACCGATGGCTGAAAAAAGTAAAATGTTTTTATTAAATAATTATTTTTAATTATTTAAAATATGATTAAAAGGTTTGTATATTTTTTAAAATAAGGCGTTTTAAGGTGATTTTATACGCCGGGAAGTAAATTTTATCGGTGTTGGGTTTTCAACTAAAATACGAGCTTTTTGGCTACCCGGCTAATAAATTCACAAATTTATTTAAACAAAAACCTTGTTGATATTTTATTAAATTCCTAATTAGACTAATGGGCTTAATTTAATGGCTTAATAGGCCTAAGGCCTAGTTAGTAAATTAATTAGTATATTTTATGTATATAATATGTTAAAAACCCTACACTTTACACCACAAACAATCGGCCACCCTCTTTAAAAATCTGAAAACTCTCCCCACCCATCTCATACACACACACACGGGACATACATATCATTCAAGGATTTTCGAAGGGCTCTAGTGCAAACAAGCCAAGGTTCTTGCCCGTTCTTCGTCGTCAACAAAATTTTCGTGCGTATATAAAGCAAAGGCACACCATACATCTCCTTTTCTCATCCATCATATCATATTAATGTTTTAATTATTGGATGCATGAAGAACATGATTATTTTCCAAATTTTCGAAATATTGCACTTGCATGTGTTAACTTCATGAGGTTTGATCCAAAGATTGTTCTCTAGGCATGTTAAGGGGCTGCCATGACATAAGGTAAGATCAGAGTGTTTACCTGTTTTAGAGTCACACACACACCTAACCACATCACAGTCGAAGGAAAGAAGCACCATGCGAGAATCGTTTCTGTCATGGGGTACAAAAGGGTTCGTCTTTCACGGAAGGGGCTGTAGGGTGCCTTGGCTTGGGGTCAGGGCTAGCCAGGGATGGTTTGAGTCGAGGGAAGAGTCCTAGCCATGCTAGGACTCGAATCAAGGGCTGGGAAAAGATCTAGCATGCTAGGACTCTACCTGAGAAAGCGCGCAGCGCATGCACAGGAAGCTGAGGCTTCCAAGGGCTTGGGGCTCGGCCTGTGGTTCAAGGGCCGGGTTAAGGCGATGCACTAGAGTCCTAGGAGGGGGAACATGTGGTTGGTTCAGGGGCTGGGCGTGCTGGTAAGTGCTGCGAAGCAAATCTTGGAGTCCTATCACAATAGGGACTCTCGGCCAGCGTAGGGGATTACTTGGGGATGCTCGTTTTGGGTTTTGGTTTAGTTTCTTAGTGAACTTAGGGTCCAGTAGGGTACTCTAGGATGTTGGTCAAGTTTGGATCGACATGGTTCGGGGGAACTCGTGAAAATCGAATGTTGGCTCGGGATCGAAGTTTAGGTGTCAAGTTACGGTTTTTAACTAATTAAAACTGAAAAACGGCTCACGGGGGTCGAGTCATGGTTCATAAGGGCTAAAATACTATAAAAAGACTAAATTTTGAATTTAGGAATTTTATATTAAGTTTGGGATTTTTCGAGATTAAACACCGTCAAAACAGTTATTTAAAGATAAATGAAAAAGTCTAATATTTAAGCTAAATAAAATTATAAAAATTCATGTAAGCTTAAATAATTATTGGGACTTGATAGAGTCAATGAATTCAAAAAAGTCAAATTAGAGGAATTTTATGTCCAGGGGTAAAACGGTCTTTTTGCACCTAAAAATTAGTAAACGTATGGCAGTGCCCTAAATGCTATTTTATGATATTATGACTATTTTGAATGTTTATGAGATGTTCATGATTAAATTATGAATTATTTAAATGTCCATGAATTTTTATGATTTAAGGAAGACATTTAAAAGACATGTTGCATGCTTGGTTTCAAAAACGAAAAATTATGTTATGAATTTTTTATAAAGTGATGAGAATGTTAAATGTTGAAGGTATGAAGTAATTGTGACTAATTCGTTATGATGGAGATATCGTGAGGGTGACGGTCCCAGTGGGAGCCCGACGATCATGTTTCCATCATTACGAATATGTGGTAACTGTTATGTGGTAATAAGAATGAGATATCGTGACGGAAAAAGGCCCCAGAGGGAACCCATTTGTGGGAAAAGGCCCAGAGGGAATCCCACGATCGTATTTCTATTCGAAAAAGGATAGGCCAAGGCTCAGTTAACCGGTGAGAGTGTCGCTGATGTCCCCGTCGCCCAGTACTGTGGTTTCATGTTGATGGATCCAACGATTTTTCATGTTCATGTCATGTTCAGGAAAGTCACAAATAAAGATCTGAATTCAACAAAGGAAAGGAAAAGAAAAATGTTATGATCATGAAAAAGGTTTTATGTTATGTCATGTTAAGGAAAAATGAAAAAATTAAGGTTTATGTGATGCATCATTATGAAATGTTTCTATTTAAAATTTATGCATCATCAAAATATTTATGAAAATGGTCATGTTTGAAGTTTATGCATATTCATGAAAACGATATTTTAAGTACAAGTATTTTTCACTGTTATATGTTGACTGTATTACGTATTATTTGTTATAAAGATTATGGTGTGTTGAGTCTTTACACTCACTAGGTGTGATGGATGCAGGTGAGGTTGAGGGAGGTCTTGACGGATGATTTAACTGGACTGATGGCGCACACAACCCGATGACCAGTGCTTCAACTTTTTCCGCATTATGATTTATGACTCATGATTTATGTTAAAGTTTTTAAGACCATTTATTTATGCTTTTTGAGAGATTTTTGAGAGGTTTAGTATGAGCTATACTTTTGAAACTTATTGCTTTTTAGGTTGGTAAAACAGTTGACGATTTCATTTTATGACTATTGCACTTGATTTAAAATGCTAGTTGGATGCTGTTTTATTTTAAAGGGTAAATATTTTATAATTTTTCATGAGGTTTATGTGTATGGCCGAAAATTTAATGTTTATGGAAAAAAAAATTTGGTACTTTTAAAGCAATAAAAGGGCAGACGTTACAGTTGGTATCAGAGCAAAGGTCCTATAAAGGGTTGTGCCACCATCAGCGCCGGGAAGATCAGTCGTCAAGCCTCAAGTTGTAAGTTTTTACATGCTTTATATGATTCTGTATGATGTTACCTGCATGACTTTATGAAAATTATGCTTATTGGACATGTTTATGAGCTTTTTGTAATTATGCTTTGCATGCTTAAATTACTAAATGGGATAGGATATGTCGCATGATTAGAGAACTTAGATTTAATTGCATGTTGGTTACGTTAGAATTTGGAAAACGTTCAGATAAAATGCCTCCTAGACGCGCTCTCGTATTGAGAATCAGGAAGAGAACAGTGTTAATCGCCGGGAGAATAGTCAAAGGAATGCACCACCAACACCACCACCACCACCACTAGATGCTGCTACTCGTGCTCTTGAGGGGATGGCTTGTCTCTTCGAGCAGCAGATACAACAGCAGCAGCTACAGCAGATGCAACAACAGCAGTTGCAACAGGCGCCTAGGCCACATCACGACATTTATGATCAGTTCCGGAGGCTAGGGCCGAAGGAATTTTCTGGCACTACCGACCTTTTTGCGCAGAGGGATGAATTCGTTCTCTTGAGGTACACTTTCGCTATTTAGATATGGGAGATGCGGACCGTGTGAGGTGTACCCTTTATCTGCTGAGGGATGACGCTTCTTTATGGTGGGAAGGAGCTGAGCAGGGTGTTAACCTTGCTGCACTTACTTGGGCTCAATTCAAAACGTATTCTATGAGAAGTATTTTACGACTGCTATTAGAGGACGACTGAAGAGAGAGTTTTGAGCATCCGTCAGAGAGACTCGACTGTTGCTGAGTTTGTCAAGAAATTTGATAGGGGTTGTCACTTTGTACCCCTTATTGCCAGTGATGCCGAAGAGAAGCTTAGACACTTTATGGATGGTCTGCGACCTACCATACGAGATAGGGTTATGATGATGCTCTGTGGATCAGGCTACACCAGTTACCTATGCATATCAAGCTGAGCAATACTTGAAGGACATTGACTTTGAGCTACAGCGCAAGAGGCAACTACATCAGAATAATAATCAGCCTAATAAGAAGCCATATACGGGTCTTCCTAGACCTCAAGGGCCTCAAAAGTCCCAAGGTCCAGTCAAGAAGCCAGCACCATCAAAGCCCAAAAATCCTGAAGCACCAAAGCCTGCTGAGAGGAAACCATGCAAAGAGTGTAACCGCCTACATCTTTGGAAATGTGAATGTGGATCGTTTAAATGTTTCTACTGCAAGGAGCCTGGACACAGAGCTATCGAGTGCCAAAGAAGAAAGCAGCTACTATGGCCCGAGCTTATGTTATGAATGCCGAAGAAGCGGAGGAAGAGGCAGACACTACACTCATTACGGGTAACCTAGTCGTTTAACATTTTATATTGCTTATTATTGCATGAAATGTTAAATTGGTAATTAGAATTGATTTGGGAAACAAATCGAACCTAGCGGAAATTAGGTTGCATGTTCTACTTAGTTGAACTTAAGTTATGATTTTAAGAACCATAGAAATGATATTGATTTTGTGCCTTATTTTATGTAAAGGATGATTTGTTTCCAAATAAAAAGTTGAGGGCCAAAATTTTAAAAAAATCATAATCAAGGGATATGGGAGAATTTCAAAATTTTGGGATTTGAATTGTAATTTTCAAAAAGTTAAGGACCAAAATGCAATTACCGAATTCTTAAAGGGCCATGAAAGTAATTTTCAAAAAATTCAAGGGTTAAAATGAAAAGTTCAAAATATAAGGACCTTAATGCATTTATCCGAAATTTTGGGGGCGGGATAGTAATTCGAAAAAAAAATTGAGGGACCAAAGTGAAATTTTTTAAGAAACGTTTAAGTTCAACACGAAATCTTCATATAACTTTGGGAATTATTGATAGAAAATCCTTAAGTTTCAACACGAAAAGATATTTTTCGCCGCATAGAGGATTATCATTCTAGGTGTAGCTACCTATGCATTGCTAGATTCAGGAGCTACACATTCTTTTATATCTGAAACCTTCGTCAAAAGACTGAAAATTACTCCTCAAGATATGGGTTTGGGTTTCAAAGTTTCTATTCCATCCGGTGGTCAAATGCTCACGTCTAAGATTGTCAAGAATCTGGAGCTTCGTTTATTCAAAGATGTTGTTCGGGCAGATCTTATTGTGCTTCCTATGCCCGAATTCGATATTATACTTGGGATGGATTGGTTATCAGCGAATGGAGCTTCGATTGATTTTCGTCGTGATCGGTATCTATTAGGCCACCTAATGGTAAATATTTGTCTTTGAGGCGGCGAAACAAGCAAATGCCGCACATTATCTCTTGTCTATGCGCGAGGAAGCTTATTAAGCATGGATGTCAAGCTTATCTAGCATGTGTCACTACTACACATGAATCCATCAGTCAGAAGTTAGAAATGTTGACATTGTGAGATATTTTCCTAGCGTCTTTCCCGAGGACGTTTCTGGTATTCCGCCCGATCGTGAAGTGGAATTCTCTATTGATCTAATGCCGGGCACTGTTCCTATATCAAAGGCACCTTATCGTCTAGCACCTGCTGAAATGAAAGAACTAAAAGAACAAATCCAAGAATTGCTAGACAAGGGTTTCATTCGCCCTAGTTACCCTCCATGGGGCGCACCGATATTATTTGTGAAAAAAAAAATGGTAGCATGCGTCTTTGAATTGATTATCGAGAGCTTAATAGGGTTACTATAAAAAATAATATCAACTGCCAAGAATTGAAGATTTATTTGATCAGTTGCAAGGAGCATCGGTATTTTCTAAGATTGACCTGTGATCTGGATACCATCAATTGAAAGTAAAAGAGTCAGATGTCCACAAGACGGCATTTCGCACGAGATATGGGCACTATGAGTTTATGGTCATGTCATTCGGGTTGACCAATGCGCCAGCAATCTTCATGGATATCATGAATCGCGTATTTCAGCCGTATCTAGATCAGTTTTATTGTCTTCATTGATGACATATTGATCTATTCCAAGAGCAAGAGGAGCATAGCCGTCACTTGAGGATCGCACTGCAGGTACTGCAGACAGAAAGCTATATGCAAAGTTTAGTAACTGCGAGTTTTGGCTTGATAGAGTGGCATTCTTAGGCCACATCATTTCCAGTAATGGAGTAGAAGTTGATCCAAGCAAGTTGAGGCAGTGAAAGAATGGCCAGTACCGAAAAGTGTTACTGAGATTCGTAGTTTTTTGGGACTAGCTGGCTACTATCGCAAGTTTATTCAGGGGTTCTCATCTATAGCGGTACCTATGACCGCCTTGACAAAGAGAAATGCAAAGTTTATTTGGGGACCAGAGTGTCAAGACAGTTTTGACAAGTTGAAGCAAGCCTTGATATCCGCACAAGTGTTATCTATGCATCGGGGCAAGGGGAGTATGTTCTTTATACCGATGCTTCTAAACTTGGTTTGGGCATAGTTCTGATGCAAAACGACCGAGTTATCGCCTATGCGTCGAGGCAGCTGAAAATTCACGAAAAGAACTACCCTACTCATGATCTTGAGCTTGCAGCAGTAGTCTTTGCACTAAAATCTGGAGACACTACCTTTATGGGAGAAGTTCAAGATATTCACTGATCATAAAATTTTGAAATACTTCT